>NW_025814853.1:1265833-2531666 GCF_022079265.1 Lynx rufus | reverse complement strand
TCCTGCTGCGTCTGCAGATGTACCTGTCGGGGTCACACCTGCTCAGAACAGGGCCCCTGCCCCAGGGCCCACCCAGGCCGGCTCTGCTCTGAGCCCTTTCCCACCATCTACCACTTTACGTCCTCATGAAGACCCCACGGGCCGACTATTACCAGCACCCCAGTTTAGAGGCGGGACACTGAGGCACGAGGAGGCAGAGAGGTGTCCTAAGGGCATCCAGCTGGGGTGTTAGAGATGGGACGCCACGCCCACACCTGGCCCCAGCCTCGATCCCACACTCCTCATCGACAAGTGACAATACCAGCTGACACGTGAGCCCGCCAGGCCCGTGAGAAATACTCCACATATGTGTCTGAGTCCTCATGGCACCTGCCACTGGCATGGCGGTTGGCAGTCCCATTTTGCAGATGAGGACACCGAGGCACCATGCAGACACCCACCAGGTGACTGCAGGGCCCCGTTTCTTAGCTATGCCCCTTCTCAAGAGGGACCAAGAGTCATGGGGACTCAGAGACAGTCCCAGTGGGCTGGGAAGAGGTGGTGGGAGTTCAGCGGGGGAGAAGGGGAAAGACACTTCTGGGAGGGCCAGGGCACGGCCACCCCGGGGTCTGTCCAGCCTCAGTGATGTTCTGGCTGGGCCTGCTGGGCAGGTTACCGACCCTCCTGCTTCAGTTTCCTCGGTGTGCTGTGAGCACTGAGTAGCTCAGCGGATGGAGCCTTCCCTTCCCACTCTGTCGCTGCCCAGGGGCTCTGGTGGTGGGGCAAAGGTGGGTTGGGGTGGCGAGGGCTTCGTGCTCAGCACAGCCACATCAGCCGAGCTGGACAGGACAGAGGGCGCTGGGCCTGGGGACAAGGTGGCCATGCAGGAAGCAGCCCTCGTCCAGGCGAGAAGCAGCCTTGAGGACTGAGCCAGGGCACAGGGGCAAAGGGAGAGATCAACGAGCTATAAAATAGTTTCTCCAGTGACCACAGGGCCAAGAGGCAACAGCCTCAGCCAGGGCCTCCCCTTGAGGCTGGCCTCCGTGGCTGTCCACACTGCCTGCTGCTCCCAGCAGGGGCCAGACAGTGGCCCCGGTCCTGTGGCTGCCTGCCCCTCTCGACCTCCTCCCCCCGCAGGGTTCTGTGGCAAAACAGCACCTGGGGGGCAGGCACGGGGCCTGTGGACAGGTACAAATGACTGCAGGCTGCCTGTGAGGGCTCCAAGGGCCCCTGGGAGCTGTGTCCACTCACCATCGGATGAGAGCCTAACCCTCCAGGGCCCCACGGTGGGGCCGGGGGAGGGGACACGGGGAAAGCACAATTAGACACAAGGAGGGGACCCTGCCTCCCCTCTCTCTGGGGGTCAGAGCAGCCTTGACCTGGCCCTGCTCCCTCTGGCGGCGCTCAGGCCCTGGGGACTACCAGGAGCCATGCAGGCCTCTCCCACGAGAAGCCCAGGGGCCACCAGCTTCTCGGCCCCCCTCCCCATCTGCTAATGCTGCCTTGACTGGGGAGGGGGTGCATTTTTACTAGAGAAGTCAACTTCCTCCATTCAGCAAAAAAGTCGCTGGAAGGAAAATGCCTTAGGGGGACGACAGCGTGGGGGCCTGGCCGGGCTGCAAGTGAGGCTGAGGTTTGGGTCAACAGGGCCCCCGTGCCCGTCCCTCCAGAGGGTCAGTGTGGGGATCAGGCTGCTCTGGGTGGGGGCAGGGAAGGACCCTTGCCCACGGGTCCATGTGACCGCAGTCCAGGTTCCCCGGGGCAGGGCCTCCTGGGCAGGCTATGCTTTGCATCACTGGCCCTTTCTTCTTTGTTCTTTGTGGCGACAAAGGGGCAGAAAGCACCCCCCGCCGGCTCTGGGAGACAACAGAACCTCTGTCTTGTACTGCCCCATAAGCGTATTTTCTAAAAGAAGTAAAGTGAGCATGAATGCTTCTTGCTCACCCTCACAGGGCAGGACCCGCGTGGGCGCAGGGTCCCTGGCTTCCAGGTGCCCACCCGGTCCAGGAGGAAGCAGCCACCTGCCGTCCGCACTCCCTCACTGTGTGCTGGGTCCCCACCAGGCAGGGAGGCCACCTGGGCCCTGGGTGTGCTGGAGCCCTGGCTCGCCTCTAGATGCCAACTTCTGTGCGCCTCACAGAACCACCCCCTCAACTTGCAACCAGGCAGAAGAACTGTGCTCAAAAGTGAGGGGTGGAAACTGGCTCAGAGAGGCCAAGTGACTAGCCCAAGGTCACACAGGTAGTATGGGGGAACCGCGGCCCGTGAGCTACGACAACGGGGCGCCTCCATCCGGGAGTGGGCAGGGTCTCCCGGCGGGGGCGGTGAACCGATGCCCCTCAGGCCCGGCGCCAAGGCCGACCCAAGTCCGAGGCCCTCCCGGGCAGTGCAGCGCCAGGCTGGTCGGCGCCCAGAGCTTGGGCGGGCCCCCTCGCCCCACCCCCATCCCCACCGCCCCGGCCCGTAGCGCTCGTCGCCCGCCCCCGCCCGGCCCGCGCCAACCTCACCTTGAGCAGGTCCAGCGGGTGCGTGCAGCAGGCGGCCCCGCACGAGGCCAGCCCCCCGAAGTACCAGCGCGACACGCGCGCCTCGGCCGCCATGGCTCGCGCCGCGGACGCCCAGGAGCGCCGGCTGCCGGCCCCGGTTCGCGCCGCGCAGACCCCGGCTCAGGCCCAGGCCCCGATCGGACCCCGACCCCAGTCCCGGACCCCGGCCCGCGTAGCCGTCCGCTCCGAGTTCAAAGCACCGTTCGCCACCCGCGCGCCGCGCAGCCAATGCGCCCGCGCGGCCCTGGGGGCGGGACCACTTCTGGGGGCGGGGCCACCGCGACCCCGCCTCGAGCCGGGGGGCGGGCCCCGCGCCTTAAAGCGGCCGCGCTCGGGCTGGCCAGCGTAAAGGGCTCCTCCGAGCCGCCTCCCCGTGTGCAGCAGGCGGCGGGAGAGGGAAGGGGAACGGGCGCGGCCGCGCGGACCCCCGGGAGCTTGCTGAGTGGGCTGCTCCACTCTCCCGGAGAACCGGGCGTCCTTCCCCCGCCCTGCTCCAGCTCCCCCAGGGCCACCCTCACGCCTAGGGCAGGTCTCCGAAGGTCACGGCTGAGGAGTGGCCTCGGCGCTCGGCCAGTCCCCGCCACTCCCGGAGCCCGGCCTCCTGCAAACACCCCGCCCCAGCCGAGGCCCTGACCTTGCACCCTGTGTCCCAAGGCAGCCACACAGGCCCTGGGGTCAGCCCTGGGACACGTGCGCCCAAAAGAGGTGGCACAAAACCTTCTTGGAGCCAACCTAAGAATTACATGAAAACTAGGGGCAGAAGACAATCCACTCTCCGGAGCTCCCAGCCAAGGCCAGCCTCAGGTCTGCTCTGACCAGACAGCCCCAGGCAGCCATCCCGGAGGAGGACAAGGGGACAAAGTTCTGAGCCACGGGGGTTCAGGCTCCTGGGAAGTGGCAATCAGGAGGCCGGCTGCCTGTCCCCATGAGAAACACACCTGTGCACACGTTCCCACTCTCACCTCACCATCCAGCAAACAGCAGGTGCAAGTACTGGACAAAGACACACCTGCTGGGCAAGATGGAAATTGGAATCCCTGGGGCCACATGGACCCAGGGGTTCTCCGCACCTGCTGAGAACCCTGAATAACAAGTCCAGCTGGCCTCTGAGTGCCCAGCAGTTATCTCGCTGTGTCAGAGGCGTAAGATGGGCCAGCAAACCTATTTGCTTCAAGTGGCCACCTGAAGACTAAGGAGACTGCCCTCCAGAAGGCTAGGAGGCTTCTGACCCTGAGGTCATCATCTGGGGAAGTGAACAGCCCAGAAATGCTGTGGACTGGGGAGGTGGAGGGAGCGTCGGCCACACAGACATCCGGCTTTTTCTTAAGGGGGGGGAAGGGGGAGAGAAGGGAGCTGCATCTGGATGAAAACACAGGCCAGTGGGACCCGGAGCCGGAAGGGAAGTGTCGGAAGGGTCGCAGCAGTTCTCCAGAAGAAACCAGAGAGGGGGCGCCTGGCTGGCTCAGGCGGAAGAGCATGTGACTCTTGATCTCAGGGTCGTGAGTTCAAGCCCCACGTTGCGCATAGAGCTTACTTAAATAAAATTCAATTGTATTTCTATACAACAGCAATAAACAATCTGACAATTAAATCAGGAGAAACAATTCCATCAAAGAGAAAGAAAGAAAAGAAACGAGAGAGGATGCGAGACACAGCTCCGTAAGGAAATGTGAAAATGTGTGACCAGTGAGATGGCTTTCACAGCTGAGCTGGCCCTTTGTTTAAAAAAAAAAAACAGGGCTACCAGATAGAACTGGTAGGCGGCAGAGGAGGGGCCTCCTTGTCCAGGGTCCTATGGGAAGTAGGAGCACCTTTGAGCCCACTCCCTCTCTGAGACCCAGGCCAGCACAAAACCTGCCCCTGCACCGGTCTCATTCAGGATACATTGAAGGTTGGAATCCTGGATCACCCGAGGGCAATGTTATCATCTCCTGACTAAGCAAACACGTCAGTGGCGCGGAGCGGGCAGCCCAGAAGGTGAGGTGCCAAGGGACCAGCGCTTGCTGTGTACAGATGGTGGGCCGCCCAGAACATGAGACACAGCACGTGCGGTCTGCGAAGCCCCGCCTAGAACGGGAGAAGCCCCGGAAGTGCGGAGGAATCCTGGAAAATGGTAAGTGCGTGGAGTGTGGGGCGCCCTCTTAAGAAATAAGGGGTCTAGCTTTTGGCTTTCTGCTCAGAGGCGCGAACGTGCTACTGTCTTCAGCAGTCCCCAGTCCGAGTTCCTCCGACAGCGGCCGCCTCCACCCTTCCGCCTAAGTTCCACCCCGAGCAAGACGAAATCAAAATCGTGGACCTGAGGCGCGCCAGTGGGGGAGTCGGGGCTACATCTGCCCTGGCCCCGAAGCTCAGCCCTACTGGCCTGTCTCCAAGATAGGTTGGTGATGACATCGCCAAGGCAACCAGTGACTGGAAGGGTCTGGGGGTTAGAGTGAAACTGACCATTCCGGACAGGCCCAGATTGAAGTGGTACCTTCCACCTCTGTCCTGCTCATCAAAGCCCTCTAGGAACCGCGGAGGCAGAAAGCAGCTGAAAAATACTAAGCACAGCAGCAGTGTCGCTTTTGATGAGAGTGTCAACGTTGCCTGACAGATGCGCCGCTGATCTTTAGCCAGAGAACTCTCTGGAACCATTAAAGACCTCCTGGGGATGGCCCGGTCTGTGGGCTGCAACACCAATGGCTACCACCCTCAGGGCACCACAGAGGACATCGACAGTGGCGCAGTGGGATGCCCCACTAGCTAAGAACTACGAAGGAAAATACTTCCGTGAAGGATCATTTGGCAACCAAAAAAGGAAAAAGGTGGGACTTTGCAAGCTGCAGGTCAGGGGGGACTCAAAAAGATCCCCAGCCAAATTCTCAAATGGATCATGAAGACTTCTGCATAAATCCAAGGGGCTCTAAGATGCAGAGGTCAGGTGAGGTCTCGAGAACAAGGCTGCCGGCCACGTCTCTGGAGGACGTCCGTTCCTGAGCGCTCCTGCATGGCGCTTAGGGAGCTAGGACGACACCACGCGGGGGCCAGGTGGACACCAGGGTTCCTGGAACGGGCAGGAGCCAGGGGTCAGCTTCAGATCTCCCCCTGCCGGGTCCTCTGTGACCATTTCACCAGCCTGGACGAAGACACGGTACGCGGATTCCTACCAGGATCTGACGGGACCTCGCAAGGTTCTGTGCTAGTAACATCAAGCCAACGCAGGATGCGTAGACCTACCTCCTGGTGTCGAGCCCAAGGGCCAAGGCCAAGTGGCCTCCGGGGACCCAGGGCACACCCCACCTGCTGCCAGGTCTGAGACACTTGGCCAACTGCACCACAGCAGGTGGAGACCACAGCTGGGGTGGGGTGAGTGGGGTGGGGGCAGGACCATGAGGGACTGTGAGGTCAGGTGGGGGGCACCAGGTGACACTCAGCATCAGGGAAGCAAAATGAGTATGGCCTGAGGCACACGGTCAACTGCGCTTTTGAGCAGTCAGCCCCAGCACGTCCAGGACGCAGCGAGGGTGTCATCATCCCAGGAAGAGGGGAGGGGAGGAGAGTCCTAATCATCACCCACAAGTCCCTTGGAAAGACAAAGGGGCTCAGAGCACACACAGACTCGGGCCACCAGTACGAGGCCGAGGCTGAAGGCTATCCCTGACTTTAGATCCTCCCTTCCCCTGGGAAGGGCAGTTGGGCCAGCAGGATACCCAACCGGTCATACCCGCCTCAGGTGGCCCAGGAGTCACCTCTGCTGAGGGAAGGCACGCCCAGAGACCTGCTGATGGTGAATCATTAACTCCCTGGGACTATGCGGGCCACAGGTTTGGCCGGTGGGGCTCTCTGGGTCAGGGAGCAGCCTTCTTACAAGGAGGTCCAGCAGGGTCCTCCGGGAGGGCCCACAGGTGGCATCCGGGTGCTGGGCACACCCACCTGGGCACATGCCAGCTCCCCAGACCTGTCCTCAGGGTACCCAGAGCCCGGCACTCCCAGATGCAACATCTCCTTCCGGGCCCGCAGCCCTGTCCTTGCAGACCACTCTTCCAGCATGGCCAGGGAGGGGACACGGGGGCTGGCCGTTCTCAGGTACACGCCTCACCTCCTGCCTGTCTGTAGGCCAGTGCTACGCTTCCTGCCGAAGACCAGCACCGGTGCCCCACGCCCACCTCCCAGGTCACGATCTGACATCAGCCTCGCGGCAGCTGCCACCACTCAGGCAAGCTGGGTGCTGCCCCAACCCCCCCGTCCCCCGCTCCGTGCGCTGCTGCCGGACCTCCGAGGTCAGGCCCCTGCACAGAGAAGACACAAGGAACGCTGGCCGACCCCCACGTGCCCCGCAGAGGGCGAGCCCTGCCACCCCCGGGCGGCCTGCCTGGCGGGCAGGAGCTCCAAGCCAGCCCGCACCGCCCACTGGCCGCTGACCCAGACACACCACTGCAGACACGGCGCCCGAACAATGTATTTTTCTCAGTGGCCACCAGGGGGCGCGTGTTGCCTCTGGTACGTTCCAGAGTTCCTCTCCCCGGTGCTCACACAGGAGCTGCCCCCCGTCTCAGCAGGTCCCTTGTCTGTCCCGGAGCAGAGATGGCAGAGCCAGTGCCAGAGCTCTGCCCTGAAGCCGCTCCCACCACGGGTCCCGGATGCCAGGGCTGGAGCAGGAGGGGGCCTCCCCCAGGTCAGGTCCCAGGGACCCCAGTCCACCAGTCCTCAGAGCTGGCCTATTCTAGAACCACGGTGCCGCCCACCGCCTCCAGGGCTGCCTTGATCTTCTCCGCCTCGGCCTTGGAGACATTGGCTTTGATCTCCTGGGGCAGGGACTCCACCAGCTTCTTTGCCTGCCAGAGAGCAAAGTCAGAAATGGGGCCCATGTTGCCCCCAAAAAACCTGCCGTAGGAGGGGCCGGTCTGAGTACCATTAGCACGTTAGCGGCAACAGCCAGAGGGCCGTGCAGCGCGGAGCTCACCTGGACGAGGTTTATGCCCTGGATGTAGTTCTTGATTTCTTTGATCAGCCTCACTTTGTCCACGGGCTTTGCCTCTGTCAGGCGGACGGTGAAATGCGTCCGCTCTTTCTGTCTGGGGATGTCTTCTGCCTCCTGGGAGAGGGAGAGAGAAAGGATGGGGTAAAGCAGGCACATTCGGTCCTGTGGCCCCAAAGTCGCCAAGATGGCACAGCAAGGCCCGCAATTCCAGCGGGAGGCCGCGCCGGGCAGCTGGGCTCAGGACAAACCGGTCCGCCTCGCCAGCGCCGGGGCCCCTCCCTCATGTGCTCCTCAGCGACACCTGCTCCGTCGCTGGAAACCTTGCCATCTCTCCGGAGGCGGTTCTGAAACCACCTCCCCTCACCCCGACCCCACTCAGGTTCCCTCGTCCCTTAAACACAGTCACTTGTAGCCGGTCAGGGTGACACCAACAGTGCTCGGCGCATCCTCAGGCGAGCCCCAAATCACATGGACACATTTACAGCTGCACCGTCCCCAGGTGACCAGTGGAGGACTGGGGTTGACAGAGCCCCTCCCACCACATGTGAAGATACAGCACCGCGGAGAGCAGGGGGCACGCGGCCCGGCAGCCTGGGGCTGTCCTGCTTTGCACCTGCCCTATTATTAACAGTGTTCCTTCGTCCCCCAAAGTGTCCCAGTTTAGATGACAGACTTCAGAGTAATTCTCTCTCCTTGTCCCAAACATTCAGGCTGAACATGATGAGTCTGTAAAGCTACCACTTCGTGGCAGGTGGGGGAGTGGATGTGATGCCAGGGGAGCCACAGACACATACGGAGCCGGGAGGGCACTCTACGGGACCCCTGACCTGGTCTCCTTGGTAGGGGATGGATGGCCAGGGAAAGGAGACCGAGGACAGTGACCCAGACTTCAGACACCCAATGACCAAATGCAATTCGCAGACCTCGTATAGATTTGGGTAAACCAACTGTTATAAAGTCTGGGACCATTAGCTAAACCTAAATAGACTGAGCTAGAAAACCACTGCTAATTACATTTGTTGTACAAATGGCTCCTGGCTACGTCAGTACCTGCGTTCTTAGAGATGTGTGCTGGAGCGCACCAAGAAAGGACAGATCAGAAATGTGCCCTGAGGGGCACCTGGGTGGCTCAGTCAGTTAAGTGTCTG
The DNA here is from genome assembly GCF_022079265.1 of Lynx rufus. Classification (NCBI taxonomy): domain Eukaryota; kingdom Metazoa; phylum Chordata; class Mammalia; order Carnivora; family Felidae; genus Lynx; species Lynx rufus. The sequence continues at coordinate 2,523,033 of NW_025814853.1, read as the reverse complement.
ACTTCAGTTCAGATCACGATCTCATGGTTTGTGGGTTTGAGCCTCACGTCGGGCTCTGTGCTGACAGCTCAGAGCCTGGAGCCTGCTTCAGATCCTGTGTCTCCCTCTCTCTCTGCCCCTCCCCTACTTGTGCTGTCTCTGTCTCTCAAAATAAATAAATGTTAAGAAAAAAAAAAAAGAAGCAATAAAAAAAAAAAAAAGAAAGAAAGAAATTTGCCTTAAGCTTCAAAGGACAAATGAATTAAATATCAAAACCTTACTAATTATCGAGACTGGAGACAGATACACAGGGCATTATCTGCAGTTGCAGATAGAACTTCGAAACTTTTTGTAAAAACTGCAACAGCCCCCAACCAAACTAAAACACCTAGAAAACAAAAAACAAATTCACACGTGGCTTCAAGTCTGCTGGTTTCCTTACAGAGACCCCAGCCTGTCCAGTGCCTCCCCACCTCGCCGCTCCAGCCCCTGACGTGCCCCCATGGCTCTCTCGCGTGCAGCCCCCTTGCAGCTTGTCTCCTGTATCCTCACATCTCCTCGGCTTTAGGGCCTTTCTTGACATCATAACCCTCCTCTCCCCTCAGCTTCTTCCCTACTTTTTTCTCATAGCACTTCTCAAGTCCTGCTATTCAACATAAATTTTCTTCTCCTTTGACTCATTGTCAATTCCCCCCGCGAAAACGCGGTCTCCACGCGGGCAGGGACCTGCACACCCTTGGCAGGGCCGCAGGGGAGCCCACAGCCAGCACACACAGGTCTGCAGGACGCGCTGACTGATGCAGGGCCAAGACAAGGGACGAGAGAAATCTGGGCGTCGGGCCATGTGACACGAGGCAAGACGGGAGCCTTTCTGCACAGGACCCTGGCCCGGGCTCACCTCTGGGGCTGCTGCAGCAGGGGCAGCACCAGGCACTGTGCCACCCATTGGCATGAGTCCAACATCCTGGATCTTCAGGGTTTTCTGCAGGGAGGGGAGAGAGCAATCTCAGTAGCTGCCCATCACACCCAAGATAAACACACAGCCTGGCAGGATCCTCACATTCAGAGGGCACACTCCGGGCAATTTACTACACACCCCAAATACACCAGGAACAAGACACAGGCCAGGGCCTGTGGTACCTTCAGAAGCTCGTTGAGATCTGAGATCTCCAAGAGCGTGAGGCTGGCGATGTCCTGGACCAGCTGCTGGATCTTGGGGGGATACTCCTTGGGGGCGTTATCCAGGGGTGCGCCGGCGAGGGCCTCCCCCATTCGAGGGCTGCTGCATCTCATCAGCCGCACAGCGCAGACACGGGGCACCTGTTGCCTAGCCCCCCAAACAAAGCTGTCAGCCTGGCACAGGCCAGTGACACAGACCAGACAGGTTGATGATAAGAGCGCCGTTCTAGCTCCTAGGTCCCAACCCAGGGTTCTCAGATTCCAGGGTCCACGCGAATAAGGGGATTTCCCAGCTACCTTAAGCACTTCAAAGAGCCATAGAAATGCACGCAATTATCTGCAGACAGACTACCCACACCGTTAAGTTTCCGTGTCGGAAAACTCTCTATCAACCCGCGGGAGCAGGGCAGTAACCTGACGGCATTTTGCTACACTAAGGCCTTCAGAACCTGGGGCCCTCGGACGGCACAACGCCGGGCCCACCGATGGAAGACCTCCAACGTCACTAGGCCTGCAGGGGAAACTGAGGCCCGCAGAGTGGCAGGGACCTGAGCAAGGTCATCTGGGACCACCCCTAGCACTCTGCGCAGCACGCGTGGTTAGGGGGTCGGCAAGTGGGGACCCCCGCGACCCGCACCGGCTCCGGGCCCCACCGAGTCGGGGATGGCATCCCGCCCGCCGCACGCGGACACCGCCCCCAACCTGCACCCTCAGTTGCCGGCCCAGGGCCCCGATCCTGCCGCCCCGCCAGCCCTCGGCGGACCGTGGTACCTGGCGAGACGGAGCGCAGCGCCCTGACGTCTGAGACACGGCCCCCAAAAGGGGCGAGCGGCCGCCGGCAGCATCGGTCCGCGGGCGGGAAGGTCACACGCGGCTCCCCAGGAGGAGGACGCTCTAGCCGCCCGGGCCGCCGAGCATACGAGCTGCGTGAGGACGCTCTAGCCGCCGAGGCCGCCGAGCATACGAGCTGCGCGAGGGCGCTCTAGCCGCGCGGGCCCGACGGGCGAAAGGTTGGGGACCGACGCTCTAGCCGACGAAGCCGCCGGGCAAACGAGTAGGAGAGGACGCTCTAGCCGCACCTCGCGCTCGCTTCCCCGAGATTACCCACTAGGCGGCGAACCGCGCAGGCGTAGAGGGTCGTTGGTGGCGGCCGGGGGCCTGGGGCTGGACGGTGACCGGTTGGGGGCCCTCTACTCGCTGGGGGAATCAAGGCCAGAAAAGGCCGACGCTTGGAGCCAGGCTCCGGCCGATTCGGGGAGGCGGTCCCGGCCCCCGGGCAGCCCGGCCAGGGAGAACCTGGGGAAGCCTCGCGGCGGCTGACAACGAATTTCCGCCGCCGCGGGGCGGGCACGGGGATCCCAGGTGTCCTTTCTCCGCAGGTCCGTGCTGGGGGCCTTGGCTGCCCGCAGCCAGGAGCCACCTAGTGCGGGGAGCCCCCGCTGCCCTCTGGGCAGTCTTTTCCTTGGTTTCCTCCTCCTTCTGAAGGATTGCCTTTCCCGCCCGCGCGGTTCCCGTAGCCTCGGGAGGGCCTCGGCAGCTGAGTTGGGGGCTCTCCCCTAACAGCGTTGCCAAGGGTTGTGATTGAGCTCTGAAGGGTCGAGGGATGGAGCCCTGGACGGGAGGGCTAGCCGTACACCTGGCTCTGTCTCCAGCTGCCTTTCCAGCCAGCTCCCAGACATTCCGCACCTGCTCTTCTGCCTAGACCTCTAGCTCCACCCCGCTCAGCCAACACCTGCCCTGAGGGCCCTGGGTCTCTCCTCTTCCAGCTCATTTTCCAAGAGCCAGGCATGGAACCGCACTTTAGATCACGAAAGCAGAGCCGTCCTCTGCCTCCACCTCTTGCTCTCCTGGCCCTGCTTTTGACCTGCACTCAGATCACCTATTAAACTAGTCCATTCTTTCTCAGAAGAGCTAATGCCGGGTCACCTAAGAGACTTGGTATTTAAGGTGTGAAATGTTTTGAACTCTAGATGCAAAGGGCTGTGAGTTTACATTCTTAAAATATTTTCTTCAGGACTACGACTGGTGTAGAATCAGACCAGATCCTTGGGCTTTGCAAGTCTTGGAGGAGTCTGGGCAGAGCAGAGCCGGGTGGAGAGGGCTGCTGCTGGGTCCCCAAGGGCACAGCTCGATGGCGCCCAGTTTTCAGGGCGGGAGCAGATCTGCAGCTGCTGCCAGAGAGTATCCACCCCTGGCAACTGCCTGCGGAGCTGTGCCAGGCTTGGAGGACAGGCTGGCCTACGGACACGTGCCCACACGCCCCTGCCCAGACCTGGGCCGGCTGCCTACCACCTTCTTTCTGAACAGACACTCCGATACTTGTTGAAAGACGTTTTATTTTCAGTGTTCCATTCCGTCTACTCAGGGCACTGGATGAGATGGCAGCTCAAAAGCAGAGAAGCTGGAGACGAACCCCCACCTTCCCGTGAGGGCCGGGAGTGCCTGCTGACCGCTGGGGGGGCACGCACACTAGTCAGACCACAGGCTGCACAGGCTCACGGTGCAGATGGGAGGGCACAGGCTGCACGGGACAGAAGGGCCCCGCTCCAGCAGCCCTCACGGGACCTGACACACTGGGCTGGGGGCTCCCTCTCAGAGAAGGTCCTTCCCTCCCACCCTCTGAGGCTTGGCCCTGGGGAAAGAGGTCAGAGACCCAACTCAGGGAGATGGGGATGAGGGTAGGGCCTGGAGTACGAGGAGTCAGCAGAAGACAGAAAGGGGGAAGGGGCCAGGGGGAAGGGCCACCCCCTGCCTGTAGCAGGGACACTACGTGGCGGTAAGAGGAGAGCAAGGCAGGACGATGCTAGTTAGAGACGGAGGCAGGGGTTTCAGAGAACCGTAGTGTTGTTCCGGATGGCCAGCTCCCAGCTGGGGATCAGTCAAAGGAGATGAGCTGGGCTTCGCTGCCCTGTGCCGGAGGGCCCTGTGCCTGCGGCTGCTGGGCCACGGGGGGCGGCTGCTGGGGGGGTCCCCCTGAGGGCGCCATCTGGAAGGGACACACAGGAACCATTGGCCCCGCCTTCCCACCCTCTACTGGCTGTTCTATAGAATGCTCTGCCCTGGTCTCAGCCCCAGTGAGGCCCCGCCCCACTCCCTCCTCCCAGCGTGTGGCCGGTTCCCGGTTCTCTTCCTGCCCCAGCATAGACCCCAAGCGTTCCCAACCAACGTCTGTGGAGTTGAGCTGACTTGGCCTCGAACTTTTAAGGAAACGTGCGTAGCTTGGATATCTGTGGGTGCTGTGGTGGGCGTGCGGTGTGTGTTGATGTCCTCGCTGCTGGGAACCAGTCCTGGCCTGCACTGTCTGTCCTCCCCAGGGCAGCCCCACCACCCTCAGCGTCCTGAGCCTCGCCGGCAGCCTTGGGAGAGGCTCACCTGCTGGTACATGGGCTGCTGCCCTGAGATGTAGGGCTGCTGTGGGGGCGGCATCGGTGTGTCCTGGCTGGGAAGGGTGTTCATGAGGTTCTGTGAAAATGAAGCGAAACTCACATTAAGGAGTCCTGCCGACAATAAAGGGGGGGCATTTCTGACCTGAAAAACCAAACGCCCACCAGCTAGGAGACCCTAACGGTGGGGAAGGGGGTGTTGAGCAGGATGGCCAGTGCTCCCCTGGCGTCTTTTCCATGTGGACGCCTCAGTCTCTCACCTGCATGCTGTACGGCTGGTAGCCCATGGACACCGACTGGCTCCCCATGTAACCCATGGCACCGGACTGTGGAGGCTGGGAGATGGCCGGGAGGCTCTGTGGGGCCTGGGAGGCCACGTTCTGTGGAGGGAAGGGCGTGATGGGACAAAGGCTGGGGTCCTCTCCCCGGGAGAGGGAGCGGCCCCACCTGCCTACCTGATAGCCCTGCGTGGGGGTGGGCTGATAGGAGGAGTAGGCTGGGCTGGCGGTGGGTCCGGCCGGGCCCTGGGGGGCCGCCTGCGCACCGGCGGCTCCTGCTGGGTACATGTAGGCGCTCACCATGCCGGGATCTGCAGGGGAGAGGAGCAAGCTGGCTGTCCTGCAGGGTGGGGGGCGGGGAGGGGCAGCACTTCGGAGTCTCCCTTTTCATCGTGACTTTTGAGAGCGAGTTCGTGTTTCACGTTCTCCCAAAAAGAAAAGCAACGAAATCAACGAGAATAGGAGAGGAGTTCTAAAACAGAATGAAATCAGAAGAGATGAACCAAACTGTACTGCCAGTGACAGGAGGACACGGGAAGTTGGTGAAAATGAGCCCTCGGGCCTTCGGAAACTCAGCGTCTGGACCCTGCGTCCTCGGCCGAGAGAGGACCACAGACCTAGTGAACCTGTCAGCAAGCGCCTGTCCCCAGTGGCTCGGGCTGGCGTTCCCGGAGCCACTTTGTGTGTATCCCAGGAACGGACAAAACAGCACACGTGGAGTGGACGAGAGGCAGGAGTGAGAGGCGTGGGAAGGGGAGGGAGCCCCGTGCGGTATCACTGAAGCTTTGCCTGCCGGAAGATAGGCCGCGCGTGTGCGTCTACACGTCCCGGCGGTCCCCTGCGCTGAGCGCACCTGGGCCCGGGTTGCCAAAGAGCCTCCGCTATCAGGACCAGGGGCTCGCTGGACGGGAGCTACATTTCAGGAAATGGAGCAGCCGAAGGGGTTTCCTGGGGCCACCGGAAACCCTGTGACCATCTGAGCGTCCAAACACACTGTGAAATTTGAATAAAATGGGTCTGCCTGATGAAAAAGTAAACAGGAGAGAAGAAAAAGTGCCTTATTTTGAACAGACCTCTGATCAACGGGAGGAACGAGATAAAGTCACCGTTTGGCAAATGTTATGATAAACTCAGACAAAACTAGCAAAAAACATTAAAACCACGAGCTAAAACCTGCAGAAGAACAAGGATGTAGGTGTCTTATCTCCTCGACAGGGTCTTGTTGGTTACGGGAAAACCGTCCCCTCCAGGGAGGACACCCAACAGACGGCCCACGCACCACGTGGCCAGCGGCCGGCTGTGCCTTCCTGCTAAACACTGTAGCCCCCCGATGACTGGCCCAAACATAGCCACAGCCGTCACGCCGACCGAGACCAGACAAAACCCACCAAGGGGTGGTCTGTAAGACATGGGCCAGGGCTCTTTGAGAAGTCTGTGTCGTGAAACACACAGAGTAGGAACATTCTAGGTTAGGGACAAAAAGAAACAGAACCGGTAAAGACAACAACCGTGGGGTTCCTACTGGCACAAAGGGATGTGTGAGAGCTGAACCCGGCTGCGGAGGACGTCACACCACGGCCTCAGGGGCTCCTAGCGTGGCATCCGTGCCCAGGCCGCGAGGGAGTGACCTGGTTTTAGGACACGCATGCCGAGACCACGAGGAGCAAAGGGCATCGTGCCTGCCCCTTACTCTAAGAGGTTCAGCAGAGTGCACACGTGCCCGTATGAAAAGAGAGCGCAAACGTAACGAAACGTTAACGTGGGGAAAACCCGGAAAGCTCTCGGTGCTGTTTTCGCTTTCCTGTAAATCCAAAATTACTCCAGAACGAAGAAGGACAAGCTGGTGGTCTGGGGCTCATCGGAGGTGCCCGCCCTGTTACCTGCTCCGGCCCCAGGCATGCCGGGGTAGGGGCTGCCGGCGGTGGGCGCCGGCTGGCTCATGTACACGGTGTGCATGGGGGAGCCCTCCACCGAGCCTGCTGGGCTGAAGGTGCCTGGGAAGCTGGTTGGGCCGGAGGGCTGGTAGAGCACGCCCCCGGCCGCGGGCATGGCCTGGAGCTGCAGACAGAGAGAGACGGCGGTCAGGGCAGTACTTGGTCGCGGGCGTCCCCGGCTAGGGGTGGGCCCGGGGGGGGGGGGGGGTGCGTGCCTGGGCGTAGGGCAGGGAGAAGGCGGGCATCTGGGCCCGCATCTGGATGGTCTGCTTCTGCTGCTCCAGGCGCATCTGGCGCTCCTTCTCCTGCTCCTGCAGGCGCTGGATGGCCAGCTGCCGCTGTACCTCCAGGTACTCCTGCGGGCCACGAGGCAGGGGTCAGGGCTGCCCGCAACCTGGGCACCCCCGTCCCCCCCCCCCGTCCCCCCCACCGCCGCCCCGGGGCCGACCGCCGCACCTGCTTTTTCTGCCGCATGATCTCCAGCTTCTGGGCCAGCTGTATCTGGCGCTGGCGCTCGGCTTCCTCAGCTGCCCGGCGAAGCTTCTCCCGGTGCTCTTCCCGCAGGGCGCTGAGGGCCCCCCGGGCATCGCGGATCTGCGCCAGCTTGTCCTGCAGCCCCTCGTAGTATACTGTGGGGAGAGGGCGGAGCCGGGAGCCCTTGGAGTGGGTGGGAAGCGCTGGCCGCCCGGGGCTGGGCTCCCACTCTGGACAATGGCCACCGGGCCCGCCTCTGCCCAGCCAAGGGCTTGGCGACAGGGCACAGCCGGGGTGTGGGCTTCTCAGGGGCAGGGCCGGGGGCGGGATTCCTCCTTGAGCGGACTGCCCTATGCTCAGCGGGGTACTTCCCACCGCCGGGGGGCACTTCCCAAGTTGCCCGCGACCCGGCCCCGCCCCCACCCTAAAAACCTTTGCCGCGCCCACGGCGACCGGGCCGGCACTTCCCCGAGGGGCGCAGCGAGGCCACCACGGAAGGTCCCCTGTGCGCCGCGGCACCTACGCCTGCGCTCGTCCAGCTGGTTGAGCAGTTCCAGCAGCTGGGGGTGCATGCTGTTGATGGATTGGAACAGGGACAGCACGGCCGAGTCGTTGGTGATGCTGCGGCCGCGCACATGGTTGCTCTTCATGCGGTTGACGAAGGTGGTGACGGCGTTCTGCAGGGCCTTCAGAAACTGCGCGTGGCTCTCCTCCGACTCCCCGTTCTGGAATTGCTGCTCGGGACACACGTGGGACCTTGCTGAGCGTCCCCGCCCCACCCCGTGCCCTCCAGGGCCCCCCAGACAGGACCCGCCACTCCAGGCGCTACGCTCCGACCCTGTTGTGCATCTGACTCGATCCTCCCAATGGTGCCGCTGAGCCCCAAGGAGCCCCAGGAGCGCCTCCTGCACTGGGCTCCGTGTCGGCCGGGACGGAGCCGGCCGAGCTTGGGCGGCCTGGCTCGGAACCCTTCAAGGTGGCCTGATTCCCTTGAAGAGGCCCTGGTCTCTTAGTCAATGGCCCACAGAGCCCCCAAGCCCCAGGACAGGGCAAACAAAGATTCATCCGGGTGGTTCTGGGCTGCTCTACAGTATTCTGATCCACGCCAGGCAGCAGGTGGCCAAGAGCCAGCTGGTGCGCAGGGGTTCCATGGAGTTCTCGGCTGGAACAGCTCGCCTCCGGGAGGTCACTGTGGGCGGGGCCCTGGCCCCACCAGGAGTAGTGCCCGTAACGGGGCCCTCAGAGGGGGCCACGGCTTACCTCGCCAAAGGGGCCGCTGGAGGGGGCCACGGGCTGAGAGTCTGTCTCCGGGAGGGGCGTCTGGAAGAGGCCAGAGGGTGAGAGGGGCGTCCGGCCTATCCCAGGCGCCGCCCCCCCAGGACCGTGGGCCTGGAGTGCCGAGAGCAGCCCACCTCCAGCGCACTGGCAGGGACTGTGTGCCCCTCCGCGGGCGGGGCAGCCGGCTCCGTCAGGGGCGCGGGGGCAGACGGCGTGGGGCTCTTCCGGGACTCCTCCTGCTTCTTCTCCCAGTAGTTCCGGTTGAGGTACCGGGCAAGCTGCACGGGCAACAGAGGTCACTCCCGAGGGCCAGGGAGCTGCAGGGGAAAGCACCACGCGCAGAGGCACCCTCGCCCCCTCACCTCAGGGTCGATGTCCTCAGCCAGAGGCGCCGACGAGGTCTGGGGACACACAGGCCAGATCAGCAGTGACCCACGGGCTCGAACACTCACCCAGCTCCTCCCAGGCCATCGCTCAGGATGCTGGGATGTCACGGCCGTGACAGTGGGCACTGAGCACTGGCCAGTCTGTCCAAGGGGCCCCCGGGGCTCTGGGTGTGGTACCCCCACGCCACTTCCCAGAAACCACACTGTAACGTCCCAACGGCAGGTGCAGGGTCTCCTTAGGCCCTTGGCCAGCTGGCCGCCCTGCTCGTGCAGCCCCGCAGAGCCCACGACGACTTCCTAAATCTTCCGCCCCACCTGCCGCCCACCCCCTATTTACAGAGGGAGCTAAAGCCAGAAAAAGGCAGACCCCTTTTGACCCCAGGGTTCACCCATCTCCTCTTGGATGGCGGGGGGGATGCCTCCAGCTTTCCCATGTCCTCTCCCCTCACAGGGGACCCCCGGCCAGGGGCAGGAAGGCCGGGGAGGGCCAGCCTGGACCTCGACCTTCACCCACCCCATCAGGCGCCGTCTTTTCTGGGGCAGCCCTCCGGCCTGCCTCCCCACCCCCTGGCACAGAACCGCGGCCCGGCCTGGGACGGGCTCACCACTGGCGAGGAGTACAGGCTGCTGGCAGGGGGCGCCGACGAGGCCACGGGCGCGGGTTCTGCTTTGGGGTACGTGGCAGCGGCGTAGGCAGACTTCTGTCTCTGCAGAAGCAGGGAAGCGCCGGGGCGCAGGCGGACTAAGCCTCTACACTCCTCGGCCCTCCCCAAACGTCTAGGGACGTTCTCCCCCCCGTGCCCCCGGACCGGGGGAGCCTCCCTCAGCTCACCATCCTCTCCTTCTCCTCAGCCTCTGACTGAGACAGGGCCAGGGCCAGCTGCAACTCCTCCTCCTCTTGCAGGGCCGTCTCGTCCCGCTTGGGGGGCAGCTGGGGACAGACAGACAGGCTGGTGAGCGGGGCCCGGGGCCAGGAGTACCTGGGACTGCTGGGACAGAGGGCCGCTCAGGTACTCTGGGGGCAGCTGGGGACAGACAGGCCGGTGAGCGGGGCCCGGGGCCAGGAGTACCTGGGACTGCTGGGACAGGGGGCCGCTCAGGTACTCTGGGGGCAGCTGGGGACAGACAGGCCGGTGAGCGGGGCCCAGGGCCAGGAGTACCTGGGACTGCTGGGACAGGGGGCCGCTCAGGTACTCTGGGGGCGGCTGGGGACAGACAGGCCGGTGAGCGGGGCCCGGGGCCAGGAGTACCTGGGACTGCTGGGACAGGGGGCTGGTCAGGTACTCTGGGGGCAGCTCCGCTGTGGACGACGCCTTTCCTTCTGCTTTCCTGGAGGCGAGAGAACGTTGGGTGGCCGAGCACCTCACCCCAGCCCCCAGCATCCCCACAGAATGACGACAGAAGTGCCACAGGCCATGCTCTAGAGAAAAGCCGGTCCCTCAAACCAGCTGTTGCCTCTGGGATGCGGGACCCTGGGCAAGTCACCAGCCTAAGCCCCAGCCCCCTCTCCTGAAAATGAGGTTCACACGTGGGAAAGGAAGTTTTCAGGGGAGTGGCCTGCAGACACCATCGCAGACGCCGGAGGATGGACAGCACGGGCCTCCAGACGGGCCGCACCAAGAGGGACGAAGCCTCACTCCTGGGACGGAACCAGGAGCACAGAACCAGACTCTAAGGCAGCCGAGGAGGTGGGACGGCCACCTGTCATGTGCCACGGACCTGGATGGGCCTGACAGGGACGCAGTGGAACCAGAATGGGAGCGCAAAGTAGGTGTTGGCCCCGCGCTGATGTCACGTGGCCCGGTGTGACAACTGTGCTGTGCTCCCAGGAGAGCGCGCACTTCTAGGGAAACACACGGGGCTTGGGGTACAGGGGGGCGGGGGACTACCCGCGGCTCGCTCGCAGAGATCCAGAACGGACACGGTGTGCGTGAACATGCAGGTGGGTGGGGAAGGGGGACCGTGCAAATTATGCCAACGTGGCGGCCTCAACACTGAGGGAGCCGGGAGGAGGCCACATCACATGGCGTCTGCTTACCGCCCCTGCGTCTTTTCCCTAAGTTTTACGTCCAAGCTAAAAAGTTAAGAAGCACACAAACCCTAGCACCCGGCTGGCAGGTCTGAGAGCCTGGGTGCGTGCCAGCCCCCCTCCTGGACAGCCAGGACCCGGAGCACACGAGGCCCTCGGGGCAGCCGGCGCGGACTCACTTGTTCAGCTGCTCGTAGCAGGGCTCGCACACGCGCACCTCCTTCTCGATGCCGAACTTGGGGATGGTGGAGGACTTAGAGGAGCACTTGCCGCAGAAGATCTGGCCGCACGCCCGGCAGTGGTGCTGTGAACGGGGCGGGTCAGGGCGCGGCCCGCCACCGGGCCGCTGCCCTCTCGCGCCCACCCTGCCCACCTCCGCCTGCTGCTGAGTGTCCCCGGCCGGGCCTCCCCGGGTGGGAGCTGGGCCAAGAGCGGGCAGAAGGCAGGCCTGAGTGGCCACAAAGACCCTCGGGAAGCAGCACGCTTCCAGGCTCCCGACTGCAGCCACCGTTGTGGGAGAAGAAGTCCAATTAAAAAAACCCACGCACGAGTTGTGCTCGGGGATGAGTACTTGCGGGACAGTAGATCCGGGGCGTCAGCTGAGACCCCCCCCCGGCCCCAGCCTGCACCATTGCCGTCTGTGCCTCAACAGGAAGGGAGGCTGCAGCCGGGGGGCTGGAGCGCACAGGCTGTCGGCCGTGAGGTGCAGCTAAGGGCGCGGCAGGCCTGGGAAACACACGCCCGAGCCTCCCGCGGCCCCAAGCCCACGGCATTCTTGTCCCCTGGGGGACGCAGCCTCGCCCAAGCTTCCTCTGACAGCACAGGCCATCAGACTCAGGACCCCTCGGTGACCACGATGACCGCACGGCTGGGGGTGGACTTGCCCCGCCTCCCCCGCCCCCCCCACCCCCGCACCACGAGGTCACAGCCAAGAGGGAAAGGACCTCGAGTGGGTGCAGCGGCCTCACGGCAACAGCGGGTGGTCTGGGGGCTGCCCCGGGGGGCACGCTCACCTTGCGGGTCACCACCCCGAACTGCACCCGGCAGCGGTGGCACTCTTCGGCATCCACCCAATCGGGGGCCTGGGGGACAGGCAGAGTCAGGGTCACGTGGCCCCCGCCTTCCCTGCCGACATGCCCACTCCCCACAAATGGGGGAAGACCCCAGAGAGCGCAGGGGCCGGGGGCCAAGTCCGCAGACGCGAGGAGGGAGGCCACTCCAAGACACCCTGTCCGCTCTAAGCACGTGGCAGCCAGGCTCCCTGCGGGCCGCAGCGACACAACGGCGGGTCTTAACTACGCGAGCCCGCCAGCCACAGGCACCTCGAACGACCTTCCGCCCCCAGCCTGACGAGACCCAGCGGCACGTTCTCTTGGAGACAGCAGCTCCCCCACCAAGGTTCCCAACAAGCCGGGCCCCCCGGGCTTCCCTTCGGCTCCCTCAAAGCAGCCTAACTCCCAGATGCCCAGCACCCGGTGAACTCACTCTCTCTGCAGCAAACATGGCATCGCTCTCCTTAAACTCTGGGAACACGTGTCCTGGAGAAAAGAGCCCGCGGTCACCGCCGGTGCTACCCTGGCACGCAAGACCCTGACCGCCTCACCTGTCCTCACCACGTCTGCCCCGAGACCTTTAGGAGCCACGTTCTAACTCTTGGCCTCCGCCTCCCCAAACAGACCTACAAAAGGAGGCCTAGAGCCCCTGGGAGCAGAGAGCAGCGACCCGGCACCAGGTGAGTGCGCCTGGGTGCTCGAGTGGGCCTGCCCGGTAGCCGGGGTGGCTCCCCACGGCCGCGCCATTCCGGGGCTGTGGCATGGAGCCTGGCCGCACTCCCACCACACCAGGGCCTCACGGATCCTCCCTGGACCTCCCTTCTGGCTCCTGGCCCCACGCTCCAGCCCCCTGTACCTCTCAGGAGTCTTAAAACCAGTTCCCAAGCTTTTCTGAGACGCAGATCCCTCGAGAATTCGAGCTTCGGGTGCTCTCCTCAGCAAAGTGAACGTGAGCATATACCCACCATCCCAGGTCCGAGGTCCAGGGACTGCGGACCTGAGGCCAAGTCACCAACACGGACAGGACCCTCGTCACAGGTTCTCCACAGGTTCCTACCCACCCGTAGCCACCAGACCCTCATTTTCAGGGCCAGAGGACTCTGCACAGGTGGGGGACACACCCGCTCAGCCACGGTGGCTCAGCCCTCGCCAGACCCCACCAGCTCGGCACGGCCACTGTGGCGGCGGGCAGGAACCTCAGCTGTCACGGCCCAGCCCGCCGTGGCTCCAGGGCCTCGGAGCGGAACCCTCTGTGGGATTCCGGGGCCCAGCCCTTCTCACTGCCCGTTCTCGTGTTCAGGTCTGGTGTGCGAGCTGCCTGCTCCCCAGGCGCTCTCCAGCCCTCGTGCTAAATAAACCAGCACCAGGGTTTAGAGGCAGGGTTCCCAGGCTTTACTTCCTCCCTAGCACCTGACGCTCGGGAATTGGCTCCTTCACTAACCCTTCACTCGTGTGTCGTCTGCCTCACCCAGGGGGTGTCGGGTTGCCCCACGGCGATACCACCTCACGCTCCCGCCACCGATCACGCAGCACGATGCCGTCCACTGCCCCGCACACGGTGCACACAGCCTTCCTTGGGACAGCCTGGTGCAGAGCGGCCCCTCAGCTCCTAGAGGCGTGTCCCGAGCCTGGGACCTGACAGACCCCGCCCAGCTCACCTTCCACCTTCATGATCTGGTACGTGTCCTGGACCACCTTGTACTTGGGCTCATTCCGGAAAGCATGCGCCCAGGCCTGGATCAGGTACAGAATCTTGTTTCGGACATTTACCTCCACCTGCCTCTGCAGAGAAAGGAAAAAGGAGAACAGAGAACGAGGAGGGCCGTGAGAGATGGGAACAGCAGAGAGGTGCCTTGCGAGGAAGCGGCAGGGAGACCGCGCCACTCTGAGCGCACGGGCCGGCGGGGGTGTGTGTAGGGGGGGCCCTGCGTGGGACACGGGGGCCACGCACAGACTCCCTCCCCAGGCCCGACGCTCCTCCGTGAAGCCCGGCCCCGAGGACAAGCCCATCACAGCCATCTACCCACACAGGACCGAACTTGTCCTCAGTCCCCTAGAAAAAGCTGGGGCCTCCCTGAAGCCCAGCTCCCCAGATCCACTACCCTGCCTCCTCTTGCCCTACCCCAAGGCGCCCTAACCAAGCCCAGAGGCCCCTCGGTCTGTAACCCACTGTGGCTCCAGCAAATGCCAGGCCGTAACAGGCAGAGCCGGGCAGGACTGTGTTGAGGCCGCGGACACGCGGCCGGCTGCCTCTCCTCTGGCCACAGCCAGCCTGTGTGGGTGGGGGCCGGCCGCTCCAGGAACCTCCCGCGTGCACAGCCACCATTTCCACCAGGTTCCAGCACGGCCAGTCACATCTCCAGAGCTCTCTCGGGGACGCTCGGGAAGACAGCAGGGCGAGTAAGCTGCTTCCTGGAGATACCAACTAGACTCACGCACGAGGCCTCTGGTTCTCTCCCGTAACCTGCATCCAGTGAGTGGAGCCCTCTTTCTTACGGTTACCCTCCCTCTACAAGACGGGGTTAACAGGCTCAAGCCACGTGTGGCACATGGGACGTGGCCACGATAGCACGAGGGGCAGGGCTAGCCCTTCGGACCTTGTAGCCAGCCCACCCTAAGGATTGCCTGGGTCACCAGTTGGAACCCACCTCAGGCCCCAGATGGGCTCTTGGCCACGTGAGCCCACAGGTGCCCACCCGGGCCGGGAAGCGGCGGCCCCGCCCACCAGTGGTGACAGAGCCGGTATATGGGGCTGGGCTCCTTGGCCGCCCCCAGGTGGCCTCACCCCTGCGAGATGCCCTTTCACCTCAAAGAATGGCCGCACCACCTGCTCTGTATCACCCAACCTCATGTTGTCACCACCCACATCACAATCCCTGCAGCTGGGCGGTGGCCCGTGCAGGACACTCTCTCTAGGGACTCTGGAGGACCGTCCCTCCCCTAAGAACAGAGAGTGTGAAACCCACTCCCCAAGGTGTCCCCGGTATGCCATCTCCCCCAGCTCTCCCTCCACGAACACGTCAGACTCACGTGCCTCCCTGCTCAGAATCCTGGCTCTGCGCGTGGGACAGCCCCCCCCCACCCCGCCCACGCTTCGGGGCTCCCCCGCAGGCCTCCACTCGCACACCCTGCCCACAGCTACTCACGCACACGCAGCTCCTTCCCCACCACCCAGTGAGGCTCTGAGCCCAGCCCCTGGGAAGCCTTTCCCCTAGGAACGGCAGGGTCTCCTCTGTGTCCCCAGACGCAGCAGCCTGGCTCACTTCTGGTGACGCCCGACCTCACCCAGCTGGGATTCCTGAGGCTGAGGTGCTCACCTTCCTGTTCTCTGCTCTGCCCGGCACTGCTCTGCCCCAGGTGCCGGCAAAGACCCAGAAGAGCCCGGCCTCGGGGCCACTGCACTCCCCACAGTCTAGAACCGTCTGTCCCTTCCAAGAGCCCACCTTCAACAGCTCCTTTAGCTCCTCCATAGTCTGCTTGTTGGCCACCTCATCGTGGACCGTCTGGCCACAGTTCTTCACCACAGACTCCATGACCTGCGGGACCCGAGGAAGGGACGGGCCAAGTCACTGGTCAGGGTGGGACGCCCCTCTTGGACAGGCCCCTCGGGCAAGCCAGCCTGTCGAGGGATCCACGTGGCAGCTCTGGGTCGGGCAGCAACCGCTGCTACGTGCGCCCCTTCTGATTCCATTTTTACTACCAGGGACAGAGACTAGAGTCCATCTCTGGGCCCTAAGTCAGCCGGCTGCAGGTGGGAGAGCTGAGGCATGACCTCTATCAGGTTGCTCGTATCTCCCTCGTTCCCCAGGCAGGTGGGCAAGGCCCCACACTCAACTTGTCTCTGCCTTCCTGACACGGACACCGGGGTGGGGACTCTTGAGGTGGCCAGAGCGTGGGGCGGGGGGGGGGGGGGGGTGCTAGTTACCTCGAGGGCATACAAGGCCACGTGGGGATTCTTGTCGTTGACTTTCTTTTTGATAGAACTCACTGCGTATTTTGCTCTGAAAGAAAAGGACGTTGGTAAAAGAAATAGAAAAATGAACCACCTCAGAAGCTAACGTGGAGAGAGCCCACCCGCCCTCTGGTCCTCAAAACCCCCAAGCAAACGGTAAGGGAATCACACGCCTCCAGACTATACAGAGAAAGCCCTTTCGTTGTCCCCAGATCCCAAAACTCCCAGTGTGGAGACCATTCACTTCTCCACCTCGGGACCTGCTCCCATGAGGGCAGGCCACTGCCGGATCTTGGCGCATCAGAGGGCACCAAGCAACCCCGAGCGCGCCATGGTGCCGCCCCCTCGCTTCTGGGTGGCACAGGCCCGCCTCACTTACTGTGTGTCCCCCTGGCGGATGAGGTCACAGATCTGGAGGATGGATTCCCAGTCGGTCTCCAGCAGAAGCTGGCTGGTAGCTTTGTCTAAAGCAGAAACGCATCATTACTGGGGCTCGGCATTCGTCTGATGCCCTAGGCGGCCCCGGAGCTCCGCAACAGGGAGGAGAGACCGTCTCCTTCCCATTTAAAACATTTGGACTGAATGGAAAGGCACATGAAAATCCTCTTGCCACCTGATAACGACAGCGCTGTCCTTCTCAGAGAAAGGACAAACCGCTTAAAAAATAATGATACGGAACACCGGTTACGCACTTGTAGGCCAAATGCTGTTCCAAAGGCTTTACGCAAATGCTGAATTCTCACACAGCCTCGCCAGCAAGGTCCTGTTTCCATCCTCTTTACCGACAAAAACAAGGAAGCCGAGAAGTGAGGTCACACGGCTCGCTGGGGCAGAGCCAGGCAGAGTTCAACACTACACTCGGCCACCTCATCCCGCAGAGTCCCTGGTTCTCCCCAAGTTTAGCCTAGTTGATGAGATCCCAGCAAGGGCGAGGCTGGAGAAGATGCCAAGTGTTTTGTGGGATGAGAACAGGACTGACCCGGAAGAAGTACTCTCCGAATGACACCTCCACACTCTCCACATCACAGTTGCCTCAGGCAGACACACATGCTCTGTCCTCCAGCCCTGCTGGCTCTCCTCCCGGGGACACACAGGTGATCTAACAAGGTGCGCCCACTCGCAGTACTGGTCTGGCAGTAACTTCGGGGTTGATCTCTGGGGGGCTGAGCCACCGCTCAGCTGCGTGTGCTCAGAACAAGGAAGGTGCCTCATCTGAGGTCTTCTCCAAAACCGTATTCAAGGGGAAAGCGTGACAGGCTCAGACTGAGCACCGGAGCACAGGGAGCACTGGCCCCAAACAGAGCCCACGCAACGCAGTTTCACTGGGGCCAGAAGAGGACACGTCCCTAAACGTTCATTTTCTTTGCTAAAACTCGTGACCTCCAGGAGGCTCCCAAAGGATCAGCTCCACCTCCGGCAAACAGAAAACCCGCCTTCCTAAACCACCGCGGCCTTCCGGGAGCCCAGTGGGGACAGACAGCGCCGGCCTGGTTCCCCAGGGAAGCAGCGCTCATAAGAGCGTGGCAGGTCCCAGTGAAGACACTACTGGTTCCACCCTTTGGAGCCCAATGTTTGGGGCACCCCCAAACCCCATGCAACCTAGGTTTTTTGGGGGAGCGGGTCTATGTGACCAGGTCACCCGTTTCCGTGACTCAGGACTTGTGGCCCGCTCAGTCAGATGCTTGTTTCCCCGGGACCGGCCCGCTCCCGGCCCAGGAGCAGAGCCCCGGGCGCAGTCGCCGCGGGCGCGGGCCCGGTCTCCCCCGCAGACCCTTACCTACTCGGGTCGGAGCCCGCGCCCAGCACCCGGGACTGCCCGGTCCCCAAAGCGCGGGCGCGCCCACCCACCCAGGGGGCTCGGCGGCCGCCTCCCGGCTCAGCTCCCAGGACGCGGGCCGAGCCGCGGGGGGCGGGGGCCACGTTACCTAGGAGACGCTCGAAGGTGCCGCTGCCGCGCCCCATGGCGCCCCAGGACCCCGACCCGACGCCGCTGCGCTCCCCGCTGCGAACCGGCGCGCCCCCGACTTCCGCTTCCGCCTTTTCCCCGGGCGCGCGCACGCGCGCGGCGCCGGGCCGGGCCGCGAGCGGCGAGGAGGCGGCCTTTTCGGCTCGCCCCAGAGGCTGTGCGCCGATTGGGCTGCACCAGGTCGTGAGCGCCGCGAACCAATGAAGAACTTGGACGTGAGGCCTATCCAATGAAAGCGGGGTGGAGGGCGGGACTTGCGCGGGCTACGGGTGCCGGGTGGAGTCGGGGGACGCGATGTGTCTTCTTCTGGGAGCCTCGGGTGTCGGGAAAACGCTGTTGGTGAAAAGGCTGCAGACTATCCTTCCGCGTCGGGCGAGGGCCCGGGGGTGGGGGGCGGGGTGCTCCCGGGGGGGGGCGGGGCTGGGGGCGCCGGGACGGGGGGGGTTTCCCCGGGCCGGGTCCGGCTGCCGCCCGCCTTCCCTGCCTGGCTCTGGGGATCCTTGACCGCGCGCACAGCTGAGCTCCGGGGATGGGAAGGGCGACCTGGGCGATGCTCCCCCGACGCGCCCCACGGTAGGCACCCGCCCTCTCGCGGGGCTACGAGAAGGGGGTACCCTTCGCGGTTTGCAAAGTGCTTTGGGGCTGTTCTAAGCGGATGCTGGAGTCCGGCCGGTCCCTGTGTTAAACCCAACCCTCAGGAGGTGAGGGGTGTCTTGGGAAGGAGACTGCCTCCTGGGACACAGCTGCAGGGGAGGTGGGTGCGGGACGGGGGCCCAGAGCCGCCCACCCCTCACCACTCTTGAGACTGCTTTTTCTGGTCGCCTCGGAGGGCGAATCCCCCGATGGGTGTGGGTGCTGCGGCCACAGTCCGCTCTGAGGGTTAGGGCGTTGGAACCCAATTTAGTCTTCCTTACGTAGGACTGTGTTTTAGGGGCTAAGCCCTTGACAAGGGACGTTTTGGGGTTTGGATCACAGTGTAGAGAGATGCTAGCCAGGAGTTCCCAATGGGAAAGTGCTTGTGTCCTTTGTGCATCTCGAGTTTTTCCACAGGTGGGCACCAACCTTACTGACATCGTCGTCCAGAGAAAGATTACCATCCGGGAGCTGGGGGGGTGCATGGGCCCCATCTGGTCCAGCTACTTTGGAAATTGCCACTCTCTCCTGGTAGGTCGTAATCCTTTGCACTTAAGCGTTGTCTGGTGCTGGACCTCACTCTGCGTAGGCTGAAGTTTGGGTTCCTGAGCAATTACGCGAAGGCAAGGAAACATGACCGAACTTCGAGTTGCTTCCTTTTCCCAATAGCTTGATCCCTAAATGCTTCTGCTTCAGAGCGGGCATAAAAGCTCATGCAAGGTTTGCTGAGGGGAGCGTTTATTCTCTGCCAGTAACTGGCGCTTGCTCTCTGCCTTGATCCTCTGGGTGTGTTTTTATGTTTGTGTTTGAATCCCACATCTCTTGGGCTTGTCCCATCCTGGCAAGGCCTGTGCCCCAGATTCCAGGACCCTTCCTGGGAGAACTGATGACCACGTGAGTAGAGGGACTTCCACGTAGGTGAAAGCAAATGACATCAGGTCGCTCTCATGAAAGTCATTTCCCCTAACTTCTGCTGTCCCCCAAATCCTTTGTTTAAAAGTCCTTTTGCTCTTCCTGAGCCAGGTCTTGCTGCCCCAGGGAGGGGATTTGGGAAGGACTGTCTCCATCACGGGGTGGTCCCATCTCTGTTTTCTTCCTCCCCAGTTCATGATGGACGCCGCTAACCCCACTCAGCTGTCCGCGTCCTGTGTGCAACTCCTGGGCCTCCTTTCTGCAGAACAACTCGCAGAAGCATCCGTCTTGATTCTCTTCAATAAGATGTACGGTCTGTCTTCCTGGAGGAGAGCACGGCCGCGAGTCCTGGGAGGAGCTCCCTTGGAGTGGAGCCAGGACGGTGGCTCGTGGCTTGGGGGGTGGGGGGTACTGTGAGGTTTGGGATGCACTTGTGGCAGCCCGCCGTGACGGGGTGCTTCTTTTGCCCTAGCGATCTGCCCTGTTACATGACCGTAGACGAGATGAAGTCATTGATCAGGCTCCCAGACATCATTGCCTGTGCCAAGCAGAACATCACCACGGCTGAAATCAGCGCCCAGAAGGGCACTGGCTTATCGGAGGTGCTGCGCTGGCTCCAGGACACCCACAGAACTGACAGGCGACTGCCAGGAGGAGAACCGTGACCGGCCGGCTCTGGGGAGGAGGCAGAGAACGGCACCGCTTGGCCTCTGGCGATCTGTTCTCATCAGGGACAGGACGACCCGACGTGAGCCTAGGAGATGGGCTCCTGTCCTGAGTGGCGGTGATGGGTAACTGGCCTCTGAACGAAAAGATCGTCCCCAGGGCTGGGAGAGGAGGACAGGCTTGCAGGCGGCTGCGTGTCCTGCCGCTATCCTGGGATGTGCTTCCCGCCCATTGGGAAAGGAGCTCTACTTTCCTGACGGTGTTTGCACCGCCTGGGAGCAGACTTGCTCTGGGGACTGTGGCACAAAGCCGTACCTGTGGAGTTTCCCACATGCCGACAGTGTGGCCTCCGTTGTGTGAGGCCGTCATCTTAGGAAGAACCGAGCCTGGAGTCAGGACAAGAGTAGTGTCTTCATTCGTTCAGCAAACGTACATCGCCCCGAGGAGGGCACGGGGCTCCCGCGGGTCGGTGCGAGTTGGAGCGGCCCTGCTAGAGCACAGGGGGTGCTGTGCTCCGCTGAGGGGGCTCACGTGGGGGGGGAGGGGGGACACCTACTGGTGTATCCGTGTCCTAGAGCCTCCGTAACAAATTAGCCCAAACCTGGTGGCTTAAAACAAAAATTTGTGCTGACAGTTCTGGAGGCCAAAGCTGAGATCGACGTCAGCGGGGCTGGAGGCTCTGAGGGGAGAGCGCGCTCCTTGCCTCTCTCCTGGCTTCTAGCGGCTGCTGTACTTCTTGCCGTGACCTGGCCTGTCACACACGGAACTAGGGTCCCTGCCTGTCTTCCCACGGCTGCTGCTCCCTATGGGGACACCCGTTACTGGATTTAGAAGCCACCCTAAATCCAGGATGATCTCTTGAGGTCCACGATTACGTGTGCAAAGGCCCTTTTCTGAAGGGGACACTTGCATGTTCCCGGTCACAGGGAGACCTCTTTAGGGCTGCCGTCCAGCCCACTGCAGTTGGCCAAGAAGCCTCTACTCCCGGGCGTGGTTGAGTTTCCGACAAACGGCTTTCTCCACCTCAGCTGGCAGCAGGGGCTGGCTGGACCACGAAAGAAGGCCAGGCATCTGTTGTCTCGCTTCCTGCGTGCAGGGCACCAGGCCCAGGGCCTCCTCCCGCACACGGTTTCCTGTTGGCCACTCTGCTGGGGTGTTCGCTCGGGGGTTGCAAGTGATGCCTCAGAAAGGCTCTTGCATAGACCGCGGGGTAATTTGGGCTCGAGTCTCTCCCCGACCCCCACCCCGTGGAAGCGACAAACCCCCTCCTCTCTGGGAAGGGCACCACTGCTCCAGGGGTCCCACTGTGCGGCTGTAGACGCGGTGGTCTCCATCCCGTGGGCGAGTCCTGGTGGATGTCACGGACAACCTGGCATCCAGGGTGAATGGGCTTTCCTCACACCTCCCACCTTCAGAGAGCTCCGTGCGCTCAGGGGACATGCACTTTGTTCTGTCTCTAGGGGCGACCCCCAGCTCAGGGTCCATCTCTGAGATTTGGGCCTGGTAATCTCTCACGGCAAAGCCACGGGCCGAGTCGGTGAGTTTGGGGGTGACTGACAGGCCTGAGCAAAGCTGACACGTGAACTCAGTTTTGAAAGGCAAGTTTCCTCCCACCACAACCCATTTCTACCTTCCTGCTTTTGTGCCGTGCTTGGCGAGGAGCCCAGGGACGTGGGTATTTCTCAGGGACTGTGTTCACCCCTGGTCCTGCCCCTGCCTACCCGCTGCGCTCTGGGGGGGACCCCTGCCTACAGTAATGGCAGCCAGCACCCCTGCCACCCCATGCAGGGGACGGGCCCTGCCACACAGAAACACGTTCCTGAGAAGGTAATAGCTCTGATCTCAAATACAGCTTCAACGTAAAATTTCTTGATTTGAAAATAAATGTTGTAAGGGATACAAACTTAGGGAAGGGCAAAAAAGGATCCCACAGAAACACACCCCCCGTGTCGTGCAGGGCCACCCTGGCCAAGGTGGAGACGGCACTTCCTGAGCTGTCCCAGCCCAGCTCTGCCAGCCAGAGGCACCTGAGCTGGTGAGCCCGAGGGAGGAGCCAGGTGCCTTCACAGGGATGTGAGCAGGACTCCTCCCCTTAATGCTCAACCCCCGCCCCCCCAGTCCTACAGCTGAGCACCCTCAGAACATCTGGGGCTCCCTCCTTCGGCAGGAATTCTCACGCAGCCTTTTTAACTACAAGAAAGTCGTGGGGCCGGGGTCCTGTCCTTGCCGTCAAGCTGCTTCACACCTGCTCTTCTCTCCCCTGAGTCCTTGGGGACGCCAGGAACAGACCTCCTCAAACCCACTCCACGTGGGGGTGTGGCATCAGGGACAAGGCACCAGGAGAGGGTCCAGGTGGCCGAGGCGCTGAGCCCACCCCCACCTAGGCTGTGTTTCCACCTGTGCTGCGCTGTTGAACCCAACGGGGCCCGTTATCGGCTTGGCTGGCCAAGTCTGCAGTGTCTCCAGTTAGTCGGCATTTAAGGACAGGATTACGGGACTGGCCCTCCCCGAAGTGACCGTGGGTTGTCTCAGGCTGGACCTGTGTGTTCAGCACAAAGCCGTGCGTGATGCCCGACTGGCTGTGTCCCAAACAGACCAGGTGCTGGTCTGTCTCTGGGGACTTGGGATGGACAATGCCCTGTGGGAGATGGCCCAGCAGACGGTCAGTCACAGAAGAGCCCTCTTCGGGGAGGAAAAAACGAGAGAGCAGAGACCTGGAGCCCTGTTCTACACTCGAGAGCCGGTACACGGGGGCCTGGGAGTCCCAGTGTGCTCCAGGGAAAGGACCCTTGTGTACAGGCCGTCTACGTGTCCTCCCCGACCCAGGTGTGGAGGCCCTGGTCGCACCGTCACAGACAGGTCTCCGCCTTCTTCCTGGAAGCGGGGTGGGGTGAACGGGGTGGCCGTGGGGACTGAGCCGCCTGCCGCTGCCGTGTCTTTAGTGCCCGGTAGGCCTGCACAGCCCGCTCTCTCTCCTCCCCGACGATCCGCTGTCGGGCCAGCGACGCGGTCAGAGGCTGGGACACACCACCGGGGCTCAGAAGCATCCTCAGCATCAGCGATTTCTTCCCAGGCTAAAGAACAGAGATAGAAGTTGAGGCACAGGTTCGGGAAGGAGGGAGACGAGGAAGGGCCCACGTTGGTCCGACAGCTGGACGCCCGGTGAGAACGCAGCATTCCGTCTGCAGGCCGTGGACCCGGCAGCGCTGGGGGACACACAGGGCCACCCCCCGCCCCTGCTCACCTGGCCCCCGCCCTTGTTCATCCTGGGCTGGGCGGTCAGCTCTGGGGGCTGCAGGGCAACCTCGCCAAACTTCACCGTGTCTGCAGGGGCAGAGGAGCACAAGTGAGGCCTCTGCCCACACAGCCGCGGCCCCATCCGCTGACCCCCCCCCCCCTGCTGACCCCGGGAAGACAGCGGGGCCCGAGGCCGACGCAGTCGCTTCAGGAAGAGCCACCTCGGAGCAGCTCCTGCTCCAGCCTTTCTGCTGCCTTTTCCTCCCTTCTCTGCCGGACTCTATCCAGTCGCCGTTTCTGGAACCTGGGGAAGAAAGCACGATGCTGTTCAGATTCCTAAACTCTCATTTCTCTGGATTCCGAAGGTGGAGATCACCCTGCCCGGGAGGGTGCCCTAGAGTGGACCCCAGTGAGCTGCCACCGTGTCCCCACAGCTGTGCGCCAGAGAGGGCTCCGAACGGCAGGCGCCCAGAGTTCCAAGTCAGTGGTTCTCAGTGGGGGCGACGGTGCCCCGGGGTACGTATGACAACATCCAGAGATGTTCTGGGTTGTCACAGCGGGTGGGAGCGCTCCTGGCACCTCAGGTGGAGGCCGGGGATGGTGCTCCCACACCCTACACCACACAGAACGGCCCCCACCCCAGAGAATGACCGGCCCGGAGTGTCAGCTGTGCGACTGTGTCTAAAGGGTCTCACAAAGCGGCCCTGTGTCCGGGGCACCGCTGTGGCTCCAGACGGGTACGTGGGACAGGTTTCCTGTGATGGGCTTCTGGTCACCTGACCCGACTACAAGCACAAAGAGTGCTCAGACGGGGAAGCCCCACGAGGCTGCAGACCATCCCCAACTCATAGGTGCTGAGGGAACTGCTGATGAAGCCCAGGGCTGGCACAACTCCAAAGCCGCAGCTATGGCAGAAACATCTCGAAAAGCCCTTGTTTGTCAAAACCACCTCCCAGCTCCGGCCCCCAAGCCCAGGGAGGTGGCACATGGCTTCCTTCCCAGACTCCAGAGCTGGGAGGCAGGGGAGCAGCAACTGGCAGCGGGCTCCCCCTGGCCCCAGATGCCGCCTGAACCCCCCTGGAGATGCTGTGGTGTCCCTACTTTGCGGACAGGACACAGGAGCTGAGAGAGGTCACAGAACTTGTGCATATGGCACAGCTGAAGGCGCTCAGAGATGACGTGGCATCTCCCAGCCAGAGGCAGGGGAACCCCGGGGCTGCGTGGGAACCCCACATGTAGTACCGATCTCCGGCAGAGGCGGCACGGTCCCCTGGTGTTCAGCAAGCCCTCCCGAGACAGCGTGGGGCCTCGTCTTTTCTCCACCTCCCTACTGCAACTGGCCAGGAGGACGGCTGGCCCTTGACCTCATCTGGCTCTTGGGCCCCCTGGATGCTTTTCCAGAGAAAGGCAAAGACAGAGCTAGGCCTTCAGAGTTCCGTGGGTTTAGAGGCTCCCTGCACCCCAAGGTTAAGAGGCTCGGGTGTAGAGAGAACACTCACCGACTGACCAGCTTTTCACTTCTTTCTGCGCTCCCCATTCTGACACTGCAGGAGACAGTCGTGGGACCCCAGCCCCTACCCCGCCCCCACTCACGCTTTCTTCCGCTCAGATTTCTCCTTCTTGGGAGCCACCTGCACCTCAGGCTGCCGGGCCACCTGGTTCTTGCTGAGAAAAAGCACATGCTGGGCCTCCCGCTCCATACGCTGGATGTAGGCCCCGTCAGACTCCCACTTCCTCTGCTTGAATTTGGGGACAGCAATGTCCGGCTCCGCTCCTTTTGCTTCCTTCTCCAATGTCTTTCTGAAGGCCATCTGGGCTGAGGACAAAGCGGGCGTGGGGTGAGGGGCAGGAGGGAGACGGTGCCAGGCTGGCTGCACGTGCTGGTGCCTCTGCCCAAGGCCACGGGGAAGGAAGACCAGACCCAGTGGGAGAGCCCGACCACAGTAGCTAAGGAGGATTCACGATGCCCAGCTCGGGCACCCTTGCGGATGGGATCCCCATGGCCCACCGCTCAAAGACGTCCACCACGGCTCGGCTGAAAAACGAAACAGGAAATAACCTAAACGTCTATCAAAACATGGCTGCTTGAGGGAGCACCCTATGTTCGTGCGAAGACTTTATCACACAAATCGAGGACAGTAAGCAAAGCACGGGCTGAAGGCATAGCTTTACCGCTGTTAATACGTGAAAATAGGCAGACCCTCTCTCTCGGGAAGGCATCTGGGAAGATGAACGGTGCTTTCTCTCAAAGGGTGACAGCAGGATTCAGAGACAGGGAGCCAGGCTATGCCGTACCTCACACCTCTCAGAACTGCTTGATTTACCGTGTACGTGAGCGTATAGCTCTTAAATAACCAAAAACGAGGGCCAGCTCAGGAGGGCACAGTTCTAAGTGTGCCATCTGCCACTGGGGCCAGCGCGCCTCCTCCAATTCTCCCCTTCCGTGCCTCTCTCACGTTCTCTTTGGCAGTCACATGACCCCAATGAAAAGCAGGAGGTTTACAGGGAATTCTAGAACAGCACTGCTGTAAAATCCATCTCACATTTGGGAAAACATTTACATACACAGAACATGCTGGACTCCATCCCCCTCAAACGCCCTGAGTGTTGTTTCTGGCAGAGGCTGACAGGTGGGCGCCCAGCCTGGCCTTGGGTGAGGGTTGGAAAGGTAAGTTTCTCAGGGGGGTCCGATCAATTCTCCCCTTAACCTCCGGAAAACATCCACTTCTCTCCACCATCCTTTCCGCGCTCCCATCCAAGAAACTGCCATTTCTCACTTGCAAGAGCTTCACTGGCCTGTCGTGTCCACCCCCTCAGTTGTTACACAGTGATCTCTCTTCTGATGGATCTCCACTACTTCTGGGAGGGGAATCCACAATCCTCACAGGAGACCCCTTGGGGTTGTTCTGGAGCCTCATCTGAAACCACACTACCACCTGCTGCCAGCCACCTCTTTGGCCCTGGTGACACCAGCCCTTGGTTAGTGCCCCCACATGTTCCTGCACCCTCACACCACTGGGTCCTGGCAGATTTCTTCTGCCTGAAACACGGCAAGTGGATTCAAACACACAAAGCTTTATTACCACCCAGCATGGGCCTGCACGTTACCTTCTTTTTTTCTCTTTTTGTTACTGATGGGATTTTTCATCTCCTGGCGGCTCCTCATAATCTCTCGGAGCCGGAAAGGGATTTCCTGTTCGTCCTGGTTTTGGGGCTTGCAATTTACTTTCTTTTTTTCTTTGCTGGGAGGGAGAACAGGAGGGTGAGACGAGACTTAAGCTCGGCATAAGCAGAATCAGAGAAACTGAAGCCGGGCCTGGGACGGGAATTTCGCAGGCCACCTGGCTGCTGGGGTGCGTGCCAGGCAAGGAGGCATCCTCACCGCAGACTGTCCCTGCGCTGCGTTCTCGCAGGACGCTGGGGTGGAGGGCCGCTCCCACAGCCCCAGGAGGACTCGTCCCTGACCTCCACTAGGATGGCAAACACGGCACCCCGGAAGGTGGCTAGTGCCTCCACGCTGGAGACCCTCACGCCTTCCCTCACCCGGCCGGTCCCCCGTCGCGCCCATGGCACGGACGCAGCGGGGGCCGGGTAGAGACCCACCTGCGCGGTCCCGGCCACGGCGCCGAGCGCTGCTTCCCCGGCAGCTGTTGCTTTCTCCCCTGCGGCCGCCCCGGACCCCCAGGCCCCGCCGTCCCCACCGCAGTAGCCCCTCTACGCCCGGCTCCCGCCATCTGCACGCCCGGCGCTCCAGGAAGAAGCCACTTCCGCCCTTCCGCACAGTCCCGCCCCACGACCGCCACTTCCGCTTCCTGCGCTCAGCCCCGCGCCCATTGGGGCGGTGCCGCTCCCTGGCGGGCCAGGATTGGCCAGAATGGCCGCCCCTCACGTCTCGGTGGGCGGGGTGAGGCGCGCGTGTGCGTGGGTCGGGCCGTGTGTGATGCTGCTCCGGAGCTTGGCCCGGGGAGGCCGGGCGGTGGCCGCCGCTGCCCGGCGTCCGGCAAGTACCAGCGGGTCGGGGGCCGGGGCTGGGCGCGTTCGGGAGGCCGGGGCCGGCAGGGACTGGAGACGTCCTGCCTTCCCCGCCTGCAGGGGACCGTGGCTGCCTGCCCTGGCTCCACGGGAAGGACCGCCCTGCGCTGGACCCACCCGCTCAGCAGTGTCCCTTGCGCGCCCGCTGTGTGCGAGCCCTTTGGGGAAGCTGCGGTGAACAAGGAGCTGATGCTCCTCGCAAGAGTTAGGGAAATGGATAAATAGAGTCAGGGCCGCGTCTGTCAGTGCTGAGGGCCCCAGACACAGTGGAGAGGGGAGGGGACCCTGGGGCCGGGGCTGGGACCGGAGAACGGATAGGAAGCGGGAGGGCTGCCCTCGGAGCCTTTGGGGGATGACCTGGGGGAAAACAGGGATGAAGGGGCGGTGTCCGCAATCAGGCTGGTAGGACAGGGACGCGGCTGCGCTGGTTGGAGAGGGAGAAGCAGCTGTGTGGCCCGAGCTCGCAGGCTCCCGCCCCGCCCCCATTCTGCCAAAGGAGCAGAGCGTTCTTAGCTGGAGGTGCCAAGGTACCCCCCACACCACCATCTGCTGGAGGGCGCACCCAGTGCCTGTACCCGAAGCCAGCATTTCTCATGAGTTGTGTGTTATAGCAGCCCTTATGTCCACTTTGCAGAGGGAAAACGGAGTCTAGAGGTGAAGTAACTTGTATAAGGTCTCATGAAAAATGAAGGAGTGGAGAAGCACCTGGGGCCCCCTGCCAGTGACAGGGGCCGGAATTCCCCTGGAGCGGGGGGCAGGCAAGGCCTTACCAGCCTCTGTCTCCTTAGGGGCCACGGCGACTCTCCAGCTGGGGCTGGTGCCGAAGGCTTCCTGGAGGCAGCAACACTCTTTACCAGCACTGTGCCTGGGTCCAAGCCCGGGAAGGCCACGGAGAGTTCGGGAAGGACCACGTGGAGGTGGGCTCTCAGTCCAGCGCGGAGGGCACCAGGCAGCACAAGTCCTCCTTGCCTGGCGGGGGCCCCTTGGAACCCCCATTTCCCCTGCCCCCCGGGCTCGAACCCCCCACAAATTGCTGCATGAGTGGCTGCCCCAAGTGCGTGTGGGTGCAGTATGCGGACGCGCTGCTGCAGCACTACCAGGATGGCGGGGAGCGGGCCCTGGCCGCCCTGGAGGAACGCGTGGCTGACGAGAACCTCAAGGCCTTCCTCAGGATGGAGATCCAGCTCCGAGCGAGGAGTGGAGGCTGAGCCGGCTTGCCCACACCCGCACCCAGACAGGCCCCGGCCTGGCAGCCCCGTCCTCCTCGGGAAGCAACACGGAGCTTCACTCACAGCCCTTCACGAGGCTGGTGTCAGACAGGAGTAGGAAGAATTATTTATTGACCTCATCTGGGAATAAATAAGTTCTCTGTGGTGCTCAGACCGGAGGCTTCCGTGTTGTCGTGTGCAGGACTGACGTTGCGTTGTCACAGAAAGACGGTACAGGTTGCAATCGAACGTTCGTTGAGGGCCTACAGCTTTACCAACCTGTAAGGGTAACGTAAGCTCCATTCTTTTGAATAATTATGTGACGACGACCCCAGGAACCCCCTTCTGCCTCCCAGCGTCCCAGAAGTCCTGCCCCGAGGTCAGCTCTGGTTATTCTCAGTGCTGCAGCAGAGGGAGGGCCATCTGGTCCCTCGAAGCCGCTATTGGCAAGGCCTCTAGCAGGCACGAACGCCCGCGGGCAGCCTGGGAAGGGCCCCTTTGTTCCAGCTGCAGGGATCCTTGGGGAGATGCCCATTCAGCCAGGGGGGAGGCGGTAGATACACCGCCGGGGCCTGAGCCTTCAGTCCTTCCAACCCACTTAGCTCCGAGGATCGGGGCGATTGGCCAGGGCACCAGCCCTAGGATCAGCCTCCAGGAAACCAGCCTGGTCGGCTGCAGACCTGGCTGCTGGACCACCCAACCCAGGTAGGACTTGGTCTTAGGGTCCTCACTGCCCACCTCTCCTGCTCACCGCCAGCTCCTGCTCACTGTCCCACCTTCTCTCCCTCCCCCAGCATTTCCAAGCGCTGATACGAGCAGCCTGGGCGAGGCAGGGATTAAGGGAATTTATGCCTGTTTTATCTCTTCTCATTTAAAGAAAAAGCTAAGATTGTACTAGAATTTCGTGAGAGGTTTGAGCTGATAGGTCTTCCCAAGTAGGGGCTTTAATGTAAAGCTAGCATATCACATGGCGATGTGCGGGCCAGGGAGTGGGAGAAAATGTGAGCCTAGTGAGACCCCTGTGGCTTAGGCTGTCTTTCCGAATAGCTGAGTGCCCTCCAGAAACAGGGTTTTGATTGGTTCAGAGAAACCTGATTTATGGTGACACATTTATTAGACTAGATCTCAGAGCATCTAATTTAACCACATCCTCACACAGATTGAAAAACGGCCCAGGAAGAGAAAGATTTTCCCGAGACAGCAGCACAGCAAAGCTTGGTGGGCTCTGGGCCTCTCAGAGACATAGAGGTTTTCTGTATTTTTCTCAACAATTCAGGTTTATGGGGTGCCTGGTGGCTCAGTCAGTTAAGCGACCGAAGCTTGGTTTTGGCTCAGGTTATAGTCTCATGGCTTGTGAGATCAAGCCCCACGTCAGCATCAGTGCTGACAGTGCAGAGTCTGCTTGGGATTCTCTCCCTCTCTCTCTGCCTCTCCCCCACTCTCAAAATAGACTTAAAAAAAAATCAGATTTATAGAGGTTTTGTATACGTACCTGTGTATGCACATACGTACACCTCGAGTGCATGCTACTCAGTTGGCCTCGCTTCAGAGCTCAACAGTCCTAGCAGAGGCCTGTGTGATGATGTGAGCTGTCCCCATCAAGAAGCCACGGGCGTTGGCCCTGGCAGCGAGGCAGGCCCCTCCTGCACGTGGAACGCGGCAATCGTGCCAGGGCAGCATAACACCAGGCTTGCTGAGACGCATGCGGGTGTGGGTCTCGTCCTTGTGCATCTGTTTGTTTCCCAGGTACTTCACCACCTGTGACGTTCTGGCACTGGGCTAGCCGCCGGGGTCCAATAGAAATGTCTGCCCCACTCCACTGTAACGTGCAAGACGGAGGTTAACACAAGCATTGCTCCGACGAACGACTATGTAAGAGTGATGAAGGAAAGTTCCGGTTGCCATGAGGTCCTGTGAAATACGTATCCTGGCCTAGCCTGAGGGGTCACCCTGAGGAAGGGATCCTGGTGCGGAGCTCTGAAGAGGGAGCTAGGGGAATGAGGACAGGTGCAGAATACACCCACCGGAGGGGGCAGCCGGTGCAAAGGAGGAGAGCGAGGGGGAGGGATACAGATGAAGTCAGAGAAGTGGATAGTGGCCACACTACGCAGGACTTGGGGGCCGTGAAGGCAGTTTCTTTACAAGTTGGAGGATGGAAAGCGGGGGAGACCCAGGACAGCAGCCAGTTTCTTCTTCGCTTCAGAGATGAGCAGCTTCAGGAGAGGGTCTTGTCCGTCCCCAGCTGTTTGTGATCGCACATCGTATCCCTTGTCCCGACCACATCCCTGGCTCATCCCTTGGGCCCCAGGCCACACCCGAGCCCCTTCCCTCCTCTCCCTGAATCCTCGGAGGTGGCGCCCTCCCTCTGCCCTTCCGAATGGCCCTGATGATCTCATTAGTGTAGCGTCAGGGAACGATCCTAATCGGTTTAGCCAGAGGCAGGATAAATTTCCAGCCGCACCCTGCTGAGGGAGACCTGGTCACTCACACCCATGGCCCCCTGAGACCTGCCCAGTGCGTGGTGAGTAGTGACCTTCCTGGTTGCCTTTCTTGGTGGCCACTTACCCAAGGGTGTTGGTGGGGATCTGCCCCGAGGATGGGGAGCCGGCGGGCTTTTTACCACCGCACTGAGGACTGGGTCTGTGGGGGTCTGCCTGCTGTCCTATTCAGAGAGGTTGCCCAGCCAATCATTTTCAGCTCCCCCATATCAAACAGTGGCTGCAGGCAGCCCCCAAGGCCAGCAATGGTCCGGGGACCTTGGGCCACACACTCCCAGCCAACTTGAGTGGGCATCAGCCACAGGCTGGGCTGGGGCCGGGGCAGCTGGGAGAGCTTAGACGGCGGTTTCCATGAGGCCAGCATCTGAGAGTAGGAGTTCGGTCTGGGCCAGGGCTGCGCACACCGGGCCCACGGCCTGGGACTGGGGAAGGGTCTGGCTGAGCCTACACTGTCTAGGCTGTGAGGAGTGGGCATCACAGGGTCTGAGCAGCCAGGACCACCAGGCCCGCTGCCATGCACCTTGGACCCCGTGCACGTCCTCTTGGCATGGAGGCGGAATCTTAGGGAGGGAAGGTCCATGGTGGGGTCCCCCTGGTACCGGGTGCCCACACCCACCACCCAGCCTT
Organism: Lynx rufus; assembly: GCF_022079265.1. NCBI lineage: Eukaryota > Metazoa > Chordata > Mammalia > Carnivora > Felidae > Lynx > Lynx rufus. Next base: position 2,491,330 of record NW_025814853.1, on the reverse strand, counting down.
CCTCGGGGTGGGCCCACCTGTCCTCGCCCGCCAGTCTCAGCCCTGGTGCTCTAGCAGGCAGCTGGCAGTGGCCCAAGGCTGGATTCAGGCACTGCAGCCCACAATACCAGGGATGGGTCCCAAGAGGCGGTGCCTGGGGTATCCAGTGCCAGGGGCTCCTGTCTGTGTCATGTGCTCAGCCCCAGAACCTTCCAGGCTCACAGCGGCCCTGAGGGATTAGAGTGTCCCTCTGGAGCTAATAGGCTTAGGGGAAGCTGAGTCGCCCTTGAGCAGGGTCAGGGGGCTTAGGGCATCCAGGGAGAGGTTCTGCGGGAGGGGCAGAGGGGAGGTCACCCTATGCAGTGGGTTCAGGGACACCAGCAGGTGGCACTGGTGCCCAGAGCAGTCCCTCAGCACAGCGAGTGGCCGGGGGTGGGGTGGGGGGTGAAAGAGTCTACTAGTTGAGAGAGGAAGCTGCTGGGGTGGAGGGGAGGGTTGCACAGCTGAGCTCTGGACTTGTTCTGAGACACGCCCCTCCCTGGCCAGCCCACTGCCCTCCCTTAGTCGTTCTTCATTGACACCACTAGCTGCCTGGCATGCCACCGGGAATGAGACAGAGTGTCCCCACCCACCCGAGGGGGGTGCACCTGCAGGGCCACCCAGGACTCTCATTCCCTCTGCCTGACCCCAGCTGAAGCCCCACCTGGAGATGAGAGGGGGCTGTTGTCGGGGTCATGCCCAGGATCTCGTGTTTCAGGATTTCCTCTGTTCTTCTGGGTTGAGACCTGCAAGGGGGCTGACTGGGATCCCCTCCCCCCACCAGCCTGGTGTGCCCCCAGCCCACAGCGTGAGGAAGTCTAGAAGCCAGAGGTCTCCGCCATCCTGGCCATGAACCTGGAGCCACCCAAGGCCGAGATCCGGTCGGCCACCAGGGTGATTGGGGGGCCTGTCACTCCCAGGAAAGGGCCCCCCAAATTTAAGCAGCGGCAAACCAGGCAGTTCAAGAGCAAACCCCCCAAGAAAGGCGTCCAAGGGTAAGCAAGGCTTGGGGAGGGGCCCAGCCCCAGGCTACACAGGAAGGAGGCGGGGCTGCACTTTGAGTGGGTGCTCAGCTGTCCTGTCCTGGCTGAGGGTGATCCTATCGTCCTAATAGGGTGGGGTGGTTCTGGAGGGCCTGACGGTCCCTCTCAGCATGGGGGTGCGGGAGGGCTCCGGGGCTCCTGTCCCCCTCTACCTGTTACTGCCAAATGGGTCTGGAGACTGTGCTCACTGCCACCTAGGGATTCAGCCACAGGCCAACCACCGACGTGTGTCCCTGCACACACACTCACAGCCAGGGCACACTGGGCAACTCAGGGGTCTGGGGTCAAGTGCATGAACAACCCCCACACACACCCCCACTCCTCTTTTCCTGGCCGCTGGCCCTGACCACTCTGTCCTATAGGTTTGGGGATGACATCCCTGGAATGGAAGGCCTGGGAACAGGTATGATGTCCTCGAGGGTCTTCCCAGGTCCCCCCCACTCCCCCACCTGTGGGCTTGCCTGCCGTCCCACCCTTCCTCTCCTTCCTCTGACGGAAGCTTATCTAGGGCGCCGCCCCAAGCCTGTCCTTCATTCTCTCCCCCAATATCGAGCTTTAGACCTCCCGTTCGGTGGGTTCACTGTGGACTTGGAGGGGCTGGAAAGGCATGGGGAGCTCTTGCCGTCCCTCTCTCCACCTGGCCTGCCGCACCCACTGTCTTCCACCCGGCCCCCTCCGGCTGGCGTGCCCCGGTGGGGAGGGCTCTGCACCCAGAGCCTCTCACCCTGAGGGGATGGTGGCCCCTGGGGCCATGACCCTCCCGGTCCCACTGTCCCTTCTCCTGCAGACATTACGGTCATCTGCCCATGGGAGGCCTTCAACCACCTGGAGCTGCATGAACTGGCCCAGTACGGCATCATCTAGCGCGAGAGCCTGACCCGGAGTCCCAGGGCCCTACCCCCCGCTGCCCGCTCCGACCCCTGGTCAGGAATCCTGTGAGGAAGCCCATCCCCCCGAGGGTGTCCAGATTGTCCAGTTTGTGTTTGGAGACCCTTGCAAGGTGACAACCTTGGGACCCTAGATGCTAGTTACCAGAAGCCCCCCGTCTCCCTGCAGGACATCTCGGGCCCAGTCAGGCCCTGCTTAACTTCCAGAGGCCCGCGGATCTTCTTTTAGGGCTGGAAAGCCAGGGCAGGGCTCCCAGAAATGTCCCTCACCCCCTGCTCCCGTCCTGCTATCTGGTGGTGAGGACAAGCCCCCCCTCGCCAGTCCTTCCCAGCTGGTGCCCTTGGGTTGGTGGCGGGGGAGGGGTGGGGGGCGGTGTCCCGGTGGCATCAGCAAGAGCGCGGCACCCCTCCAAACCCATCACGCCAGCGGGAAACTTGACCTCCCCGCCACGGCCCATGCTTGCTGTCCGTGTTGCAAAATAAAGTCAGCATGCCTCCCCTCGCTCGTCTAGAGTGTGCCGTGGTGCGGGCAGGGCCCAAAGGCGTGGGTCTCCAGCCGGAGTGCACGGGTACAGGTGCAGGGTGTCGGGGGCCGCAGGGGCCTGGCCGGGCTGAGGGGGAGGGACGCCCACGAGGCGCCGAGCCTGGGCCTGTGGTGGCTGGGGGTACGCCCGGTGAGGCCAGACACGCTGGGGGGCAGGGCGCGCACACCCGGCTGCCGGAGCCCACCCGCCAGGGGGTGGATGGGGCCCAGCCACAGCTCCTGCCGGGAGGGGGGACGCTTAGCCCTGCCCCACAGGTGAGGAAACAGGCGCAGAGAGATTGTGGAGTTTGCTCAGTGGCCCAGCCAGCCTGTCCTCGGTGGTCCACGAAAGCTGGACGGGCGCCCGCCCGTGACCCAGCAGCTCCGCCCGACACCACACCCGGGGGAAGCGGGCGCACCTGCGCACGCACACACACACACACACACACACACACACACACACACACACACCTGTGTGGAACTGTCCCCAGCAGCAGTCACCATCCGGAAGCCACCCAAGTGTGCGTCCACACGGGCCAGGTGCGTCTGTGGGCGTCTGCGCACAGCACGGTGCAGACGTGACTCTTGGGAAGGGCCCTCTGGGGTCCCATTAACGTGAAAGGGTCACCGACGGTGACGAAGTGCGATCAGGGTGCCCGCAGCGAGGGGGCAAAGGACTTGGCAGAGGCCGGCTCCGGATCTGGCGCCGATCTGCAGGTGCCTAGCTAGGTAAGGGTTAGGCCTAGGTAAGGCCAGGCGCCTTAGCTAGGTAAGGGTTCCTCACGCTGCCCGCTTAACACCGGCGCTGTTTATTGTGTGGATGCTGCCTCTCGCTCAAGTTTACTCCCGCCTGGGCCCCACCTCAACCACCACAACGGGTGGGAAAGGGCGAGGTGACCCCAGAGGAGGGCAGGTACCCAGGCCACGGTGAGAGAGTGAGGCATCAGGGCTGGGATCAAGACTGGGGGTCATAGGTGACATCCTAGGCAAAGCGTCAGAGGCGGGGTCAGAGCGGAGGTCAGAGGCAGGGTTTGGAGGTAGGCATCAGAGGCGGTCGGAGGTGGAGGTTGGAGTTGGGGGCTTGGCAGCAGGATTTCATCCAGTCTCCATACCCCACACGCTCCCTGCCCGCCGGGTGGCTCTGCCTGGCGTCCCCGGAGGAGGCAGACAGCGGCCAGCAGCACCCACCAGGCTCAGCTTACGCTCAGGTCACAGCGGCGTTTGCCAGGGAGCAGGCAGCGCCCGACTCAGCGGCGGAGAACGAGAGTCCCCAAAAGATCGTGAAATCGGGAGGTGGCACGGGGACTCATTCTAGCAGGGCCTGACGGAACCGGGAAGGAGGCGGACGTGCTCTGCCCTCAGGGGAAGGGGGGCCCTGGGGGGCCGGAGGCGCAGCCGGTGGAGGAGGCCAGGGCGTCTGGGATGCCGTAGGACACCTTCCCTGGGGGTCCTCCTGGGCTGTGAGCCCTAGGCCGGTTTGGCAGGGGCCGTTTCACGGAGTGTGAGGCGCGGGCGGACAAGGCCACACCGTCCCCGCGGCTCTGGGGCTGTCCGCCTCCCCCCCGGCGGACGGCCAGGGCCCTCACCAGCCGGTTGGCCAACAGGAGCTCCACCCCTTGGACCGCCACCACCACGATGGCGTAGGCGCCCGCGGCCCGCACGTTCCTGCGCAGCCACCGCCGGAGAGGGGGGCCACAGCCCTCCAGGTGCACCACTCTCCGAGCGGCATCCTCGTCCAGGCGCAGGGTTCCAGAGCCACACTGGTCGTTGACAGAGGCTCCGTCTTCCCCGGGGTGGACGCAGCAGGAGGCAGGAAGGCTGCAGGCCTGGACCCCCGGGGAGCTGCAGTTGAAGTACCTGTAAGGGCGGGCACACCTGGGCGTCAGTCTGGAGGGCACACGCAGACACACAGATGCGTGCACGCCCGCACACATACTTGTGCACACACAGCACCCAGGTTTCCGGAGCTTATCCCAGCACCCAGTAGCCCTGCGCACATGCAGGCACCTGTAAAATCTCGGCTAGAAGGGACGTATTTGGTGACAGGGTTCAAGGGGAGACAAGCTCGTGAGGGGGGGAGTGAAGACCGCCTCGCTCGGTGGGGGCTGCTGAGTTGGTCTGAACAGGCAGGACTGGAGGGGGCAGGTGGGCGGAAGCCTGCGGGGGTCACAACAGGGAGTGAGGGGCAGCACTTGGGAGGAGCTCGCCAGGCGGGAGGAAGCTGCTCTCCTCACGGCCCCCCTCTCCGGGCAGCAGCCCAGCGTCCCCGGCCTTTGACTGGGGTCCAGGGTCCTGTGCCTCCAGGTCACCGCCCTTGCCCTCCCTCACGGGCCTGCTCTCATCTCCCGGAAGAGTGGGCCTCACCAAGACAAGGACTCGAGAGCCGGCAGGATAGGTGGCAACGTGACCCCGCAGGGGCCCGCCACCAATCCAAAGTCAGACACAGCCTGTGAGTGAGAACACCCACATGGATGCTTCTGGAGTGCCTGGCATGTTTGAGTGACCGTTGGATACAGATGGCTGTTTTTCAAGCCTCTGTATGGCTCTGTCTCTCGTGGCCAATTGTCCTCAGGCGCAGTGTAAAAAATACACTACACCGTGTTCCTAAATCCATGCACACACAGACGCACGCTCGCACGCGGACACCGGCGTGCACACGCTGTTGGGGGGAGAACCGCGGAGCCCAGAGCCGTGTCCCCAAGTAACCTAAACGTCATTTTCATCTGACACTGAGATGTCCTGTGCGATGACCTTCACAAAAACACCCCCAAAAGTGACTTTCTGACTTTGTTGGCTCGATCTCGGTCCACCTGGTCCTGGTCCACGAGAAGGAGCAGAAACACGGGCCCGAGAGTGTGCACGTGCACGTGTGTGTGCATACATGCAAGCGTGTCCACGTGAGCACGTGCACGAGTGAGCGTGCCCACGCGAGCGAGTGCGTGGCCCGGTGTGCTGGCCGCTGGGGACCGTCCCTCCCCCTTGGGCCCGGGACTCACATGTTCCGCGTCCAGTCCCGGTAGGAAGACGCCCCGCAGCACTGCAGCCCAAGCTGGATTTGGTCAATAAGGAAGCGCAGGCCCGGGTCATCCTGAGAGCGGGTGATGGCCGCACGCAGGGTGTGCTCCAGGCCATCCTGCAGCGGGCCCCAGAGGGCCACCAGCAGGGCACCCACCACGGCCTCCAGCAGCAGGAAGGCGACGAGACCCCCCGAGAAGCAGCGGAGCAGAAAAGCGCTCTCACACAGGGCCCCCAGGCAGCCCGCCAGGCTCACCGCACTGACGGCCAGCCCCCCCAGTACCAGGCCCAGAACGGGGTCTTCGGGCAGGGCCGCCCCCCAGACGCTCCCCAGAGACCCCTTGACGGCCAAGCCCCAGAGCCCGATGGCCAGGGCCAGCAGACCAAGCAGAGAGAAGAGGAAGTTGAGCAGGAAGGTCAGGCACTGCAGGCAGCTGATTCCCAAGGGGAGGGAGGAGGCCGGGCCTCCCCCGGGGCCTGCCCTCCAGACCCGCTCCTCTTGGGGCACCGGACCTGGACGGCTTGAAGTGAGCGGCCCCTCCTGGCACCCGGGGTCCTGCAGAGGAGGGAGGGATGAACGGGGAGACTTCACCAGCACGACGCGATAACCAACAGGGAGGTGGCCTCCTCCTCGCGGCCAGGGGTCAGAGCCCGGCAGCGGGAAAAGGCTGGACAGTGCATAGAGAAGGGGGTGCTCAGAGACCCTCGGAGTCCGGAGACATGGTGGCCTCCGGGCTCGTCGCGTTCAGCCAGGCGGCAGAGGGGACGGTGAGGGCCCACCTCCTTTCGAACGAGGGCTGCCCGTACCCTGCCAGTTCACGGTCCAGACTGAGCAAGGGGATCCAGAGAGGCAGCCGTTCCACCAACACGCTCCTGCCCTTTATCTCCCCCGACCCACCCGTGTGATGAAGGATGTGGGTCAGGCCCCCTGACTTTCCTGCAGCGCAGGCACGGGCAGGCAGCCGGTTACCCCGGGTTTGGAAAAGCATCTGTGTGGGTTGGTCTGTACGTGCAGTGGCGAGAGGGGCTTCCCCACCCAGGCCAGGGGGGTGGGGGCTGTCAGGCAGAAGGGCTGGCCCAGGGGACTGCCCTTTCTGCTCCCCGCTCTGAGACCAGCCCCAATGTCCCAGGGTCTGCTGGGCTGGTCCCACTGTCGGAGCACAGACGTGGTACCGGGCCTACAGCTGTAGGAGGCAGGCTCCCAGGGCAGGGAGAAGGGCGGCCTGAGACCAGGGCTCTGTGGGATTCAGGGCCTTCCGGCAGGACACTCAGCCACCCTCTGGGGCACTGGCCGGGCCAGGTGTGGACTGTCGGGAAGTGCTGACCCCTCCCCTGCCCCCACATCTGACTCTGCATCAAAACCTCATCCGTTATGAACTTGGAGCTGAGGAGAAGAGAACCATTTATCAGCCCCTGAGACCCCAACAGTCAGTAGGAGCAAAAGGGCAGGTTGCTGGCACCAGGTTGTGGGGGGCAGGGGGGAGCAGGAGGGGGGAAGGGGGCACCAGGGCGGGTAAGAAGGCCAAGAGGCTGGTGGGGGCGTAGTCACAGGTGGAGGTGGATGAGCAGGACAGGAGGGAGGTTCCGAAGGCCCCAGTGGGCACCGTCCCCCCGTTCCCAGAGCATGGACGCAGCCACGTCAAACACAAGGCAACGACAGGAAACGTTTCAGAGCTGGAGCAAGGCGCGGGGTGACGGTCGGGTGCCTGATCAGTAACCCCCCATCCTAAACTTAGCCCCTCACGGGCGCCCACCTACTGGCCGGTCCGAGCACACCGCGAGGCTCAGGGTGGGGGTGAACCCAGCCCGTCCTCCCAAGAGCCTTGGGGGGGGGGTGGAGACACCTCCAATCCGGGGCTGAGGCCAACAGGGCACTGGCTTACCTGGACCAGCAGGGGGCTCTTTTCCCCTTCCTCCATTCTCCAGCAGGACAGGTGCGCTGGGCCCCTGCCTGGCCTCTCTAGCTGGGACGCAGAGCTGGTGCCGTGTCCTCGGCCGGTCTGTGAGCTGTGCAGTCGGGGCCGGCTGAGCTGTGAACCGAGCCAGGAGGCCACAGTCATGACCAGATCATGTGAGGCATCACATTTTAGGGCTTAAGGCAGCCTCTGCTTGTTGAGACGGAGAGCCTCTGTGGATTCCCTGAGGCTCCGTGCAGGCGTGATGTGGGTCGGCTGCCACCTCGTGGTGACCGCTGCAGGCCCCCAGGGTGGGCCTCGGCCTGGCAGGTCGGCTCCGTCAGTTCACCCAGGGAATCAGACCCGCAAACTGGTTCCCAGGAACAATCCTGGGAGACCCGCCAGCAGCTAGATGCCAGGTTATCCCCCCGATTCATTCACTGCAAGAACGAGGCCGTGTCCACTGGCCAGATCACGTCCCTCCTGGTTTTGAGGTACGTGGGCTCCCCACTCCCTCTGAGTTTGTCTTCTCAGGGGCAGGACTGTGTTCACCGTGTCCACTGGGCCCTAGAGCTTGGACGAACCCGGGCCACGCAGCTGCTGTGCAGACAGGGTGCTCTCTGGCCCTGTGCTTCCTGGCCCCTCTCTCTGGCTTGGATGGCGGGGCGAAGCAAGGCTCAGAGCAGATGCCCACCCGATACCAGTGCTTTGACAACACGGGCGCATACCTCTCCACGCCTCCCTCCCTCCCTTGTGATGTGTGGGATTATGATACGAAGGTGAGTCCTTGGCTCGCGGGGATCTCTGGAAGTTGGGGGAGCACATGTTTCCATGGCAGGAGAAAGTTGGGGGGCCTCCTCCGGGGCAGGTATGCCACAGGCCCCGCTGTCTTCACCATCCTCTCCTCTGGTGTTCCTTGGCTGCTTTGGTTTGACATCCAAGCACCCCCCCCGCCCCCCCCCCCCGCCTTACAGTCCAGCCCCATGGGCTGCCTGCCAAGCACTCAAGTGCCCTTGACCTTTGCCACCCCCTGAAATCTCCTCCCTGTGTCCAGTTCCAGACCACATCCTGCCCAGCGAGCGGAGGCCTCCCCTCTCCTGGGCTTTTGGGGGGCACTTTTCACTTCTAATGTGCTCCTTTTGGCTTCGTTTTGTAATTCTCTGTGTTCCGGCCTCGTGTTCCCATGCGACAATCACGCAACTGAGCCCAGTCTACGTTCCCGACCTGCAGGACCGTGAGGCAAACGAGTGGCTGTCGTTTGAAGCCGCTAAGTTTTGGAAGAGTTTGTTTCACCCCATTACCGTCACAATGGATTTACAATAGATACACAATCCTACGACAGATAACTGTCGCAAGAGATCACGGATATATGCCAGGGACTGTCGGAGCCCTGGCGATACGGCAGTGGAAAAACTAGTCAACTTGTCAGCAGGAAGCGGAAGTCCCAAAGTAGGCGAATAGATACGTGAATATATGTGATTTTATTTGGTCGCCAGAGTTATGAAGCCAGGAAAGGAGGCAGGAGAGTTGGGGGAGGGGTGTTGTCTTATGTAAGGTGCTGAGGGACGCCTGTGAGGCATCTGGCCCCCAGGCATGTCCTGAACTGCAAACAGGGACTCAAACAAATTCACATGCACGCATATTCACAGTAGTACTATTCACAACTGCCAAAAGGTGGAAAGAGCCCAGGTGTGAATCCGCGAAGAACAGATAATCCAAATGGTGTGCTCCATCCACCCAGTGGAATGTTAGCCACGGAAAGGAACAGAACTCTGACACCTGCTACAACATAGCTGGGCCTTGGAAAATTCGCGCTCAGTGAAGGAAGCCAGACACAAAAGCCCACACGGTAGGATGCCGTCGCGTGAAATACTCAGAATAGGTAAATCTGTAAGGACGGAACGAAGATCAGTGGCTGCCAGGGGCTGGGGGAGGGGGATGGGGGGGCTGCTGCTGAATGGGGTGGGGTTTCCCTTTGGGGGTGATGGGAATGTGTGGCAACCACAGAGGACGTGGTTGTACCACATTTTGAAAGCGCTAAATGCCCCTGAATTGTCCACTCTAAAATGGTTAACAGCATGTTACATGAATTTCATTTTTATTTCATTTCATATCATTTCATATTTTATTTTATTATTTTTTTTTCAACGTTTATTTATTTTTGCGACAGAGAGAGACAGAGCATGAACGGGGGAGGGGCAGAGAGAGAGGGAGACACAGAATCGGAAACAGGCTCCAGGCTCTGAGCCATCAGCCCAGAGCCCGACGCGGGGCTCGAACTCACGGACCGCGAGATCGTGACCTGGCTGAAGTCGGACGCTTAACCGACTGCGCCACCCAGGCGCCCCTCATATCATTTCATATTTTAGAGAGAGAGAGTGTGTGAGTGAGGGAGAGAGGTAGAGGGAGAGAGAGAATCTTAAATGGGCTCCATACTCAGCACGGAGACGGATGTGGCTAGATCCCATGACCCTGGTCATGACCTGTACTGAAATCAAGAGTTGGATGCTCAAGTGACTGAGCCACCCAGGCACCCTGAGAATTTCATCTTAATATATTTAAATCTGGGGCGCCTGGGTGGCTCAGTCGGTTGGGTGGCTGACTTCGGCTCAGGTCATGATCTCACGGTGTGTGAGTTCGAGCCCCGCATTGGGCTCTGTGCCGGCAGCTCAGAGCCTGAAGCCTGCTCCGGATTCTGTGTCTCCCTTCCTGCCCCTCTCCAGCTTGCACTCTGTCTCTCTCTCTCTCTTTCAAAAATGAATAAATGTCAAAATTTTTTTTTTTGAAATTTCCTTAAAAAAAAAAAGAGGTTATCAACTTAAAATGAGGCAAATGGGCCAACGGCCTTGTACGAAGAGGAAATTGGGACACACAGAGGGACACCAGGGATGCCTGAGCACAGAGGAAAGACACAGCTGTCTGCCAGCTAAGGCGGCCGGCCTCAGAAGAAACCGAACTTGGTCACCTTGATCTCAGGCTTCCAGCATCCAGAACCATGAGAAAACAGATTTAAGTTCTCCAGTCTGCGGGATTTTGTTACGGCAGCCCTAACAAAGTGAAACGACCACCATAGAACTTTAAAGAGTCAGTGTAATAGGGGTGTCCGGGGGGCTCAGTCAGTCAAGCGTCGAGTTAGGCTCAGGCCATGATCTCATGGTTCATGGGTTTGAGCCCCGCATCGGGCTCTGTGCTGACAGCTCGGAGCCTGGAGCCTGCTTCGGATTCTGTGTCTCCCTCTCTCTCTCTGCCCCTCCCCTGCTTGCTGTCTCTCTCTCTCTCTCTCTCTCTCTCTCATAAATAAAGATTAAAACATTTTTTTTTTAATGAATATGTTTGGATAGAAGAGAAGCAAAAACACCAGAGGCCATTCTGAAAAAGAGGAGCAGGAAATAGAAGGATGCGTGTTGGTAGAATAAAACCCAGTACCTTGAGCTTCCAGGCAACACTTTCGGCTCTCCCTCCGGAGTTTGTCTTGGATCTGGACACTTCTCAGCCTTTGCTGTCACCCCGCTGTCCTCTGGACTATGGCATCAGCCTCCTCACCCGTCTCCCTGCTTCTCCCCGCCGTCTCTTGTCCATTCAGCTTCCGGAGAATCCTTCTGAAACATAATGGAGAGCATGCCTTCTTTGCTCTCTTCCCCCCAAAGGCTTCCTAACTTCTATTTAGAATAGAATTTAAAGGCCTTTCCATGTTTCACGTGATTCTTCCTGACCCAGCCCTCCCCTGCCCTCACTCATGGTACTCCAGCCACGCTGGCTGCTTTGTTGCTCCTGGAGCACCCAGCACTTCTCAGGTCGCCGCCGGACCTTTGCACATGCTTTCCCCTCATCCTTTCACTCTTCCCTCAGATACCCGTATCGCTCACTTTACCTAGGACCCGCTCACACATCATCTCCTTAGAGAGGTCTTTGTTGACCATCTGCTTTCAGATAGCCTCTGGGCGCCTGGGTGGCTCAGTCCGTCAAGCATTCGAATCGTGATTTAGGCTCAGGTCACGATCTCACGGTTCATGAGTTGGAGTCCTGCATCAGGCTCTGACCGTGACAGTGTGGAGCCTGCTCGGGATTCTCTCTCTCTTTCTGCCCTTCCTGTGCTTGTGCTCTCGCTCTCCTTCTCTCTCTCAAAAGAAATAAACAAACTGAAAAAAATAAAATAGTCTCTATCACCCTCCACCCCCTCCCCTGCTCTGGTTGTCCATTACTGGACATCGTATACCTACATGTATACCTACAACCTGCCTCCTGCTGGGAAGACTCCCCCAGGGGATCTCTTTCTGCTCTATTCCCGGCATTAGCTTAGCCAAGCCACACACAGAGAAGACACTTGAAAAGTTATCTGTTGACAGACTGAACAAGGCAAGCTCAAATGACTGTTGAGATTGAGATTATAGAACAGACGGTGGTGTAAACGTTGGTATTGGAGCAGTAATAACAGAGCCGGGGAAGGTGGGAGGTGCCGACAGGGAGGAAAGGAGAGTGGCAGTCCCCTGAACTTTTCAGCACAGGGGATAAATACAACCTGAAGCTGAGCCACGGGGTTAAAAAACACGGATTTTGGCCTTTAAAAGTTTTCATAACTCTCCCCCACAGTCATGGGCAAGGTCAGCCACGGACTTTGCAGGGCCCAGTGCAAAACAAGGAGGGGCTCCTAGATGAACATTATGAAGAGTTACGAGCCCTAGGCAGCTGAACGTCGAACCCAGCACGGGGCGGGGCCTCTGGGCCAGTCGGTGGCCCGGGAGGCTGGCCCTGGCGGCACAGTTTAGACTATTACATCTCTGGGGCGGAGAAATGTTGACCTTAAATGCAGTTTAAATTCAGTTGTTTCTCTTCTGTCGGATTCCTGGCAATACCTTTTTTCGTTTTTCGTAGCATGAAAGTGTGACGTTACCTTCCTGAAATTATTTCTCTGCATGCCGCCGGCAAGACGGAGGGCGTGCTAGTTTCCTCACTTATCAGCCAGCAGGGATGGCTTCTGGGTGAGAGTCGGACTTTCTCCGCACGGCCCGCGCTTTCAGAAAGCAGCGCGTCCCCGGGGCGTCCTTCCCGCCTGCCGGGCGGGGCCCTGGGCTCCGCGCGCGGCTCCGAGGCGGGCTCGGGGCCGCGCGCCTGCGCATGCGCGGGCCGTTGGAGGGCCGGAACTCAGTTTCGGGGCTGCGCTGCCGGCGGAGCGCGTTGGGCGAGGCGCCGGACGTCGCGGCGGTGGCGGCCGGCGGCGAAGCTGGAGCGGCGGTGGCGGCGGCGGCGGGAGGCCGGGGCTGAGGCCGGGGCCGGGGCTGCGAGGCCCGCGGGGCGGCAGGCGGCGGCGGCCCGGGGCTCGAGCCCGGAGGCGGGATCGGCCGCCATGGCCGAGAGCATCGTGAGTGGGGCGGCAGCGCGAGCGGGGCTCCGGGATGAGGCAGCAGATTTACCGGCGCGGCCTGTGGGGCGGCGGAGTCCGCCTCCCGCCGCCGCCTCCCGGCCGAGGGCTCGCGCCGTCCCCGCCCTCCCGTCCGTCCGCCCGTCCGCCCCTCCCCGGCCGTTGGCGACGCGGGCCGCGCGGGCCCCGCCGGGCGGGCCGGGCCGGGTGCGGGGCCGCGGGCCTTCCGCCACCACGTCCCCGGCGCGGGCCGGGCTGCGGGGCAGGGCTGCGGGGCGGCGGGCCCTCGGAGCCGGGGCGCGCCCCTGCCCGCGCACCGGGCGGGCCCCGGAGGTGCCGGCTCAGTTCCCGCGAGGAGAGAGCTCTGTGTCCAGAGGGGCCTTTGCGGACGCGGGGTGCCGGGCGGGGGGCGCACGGCGGCTCGCCGCCTCCTGCTCCTCGGTGGCAAGGACAGTTTGACAGCTACCTGTTTGAAAGGGGACGTTTTAGAATTTGACTTGTGACCAGGAATTAGGAATTGGCATGCCCTCCCCCCCATCCCCCCCCCCCCCCGCCGTGCCCCTTAAAGAAGTCAGTGGAAACGAGGAGGAAACAACAAAACAAAACCAAATCGGAAAACCAAACAGTCCTACCTTTACTTGTAGCAAGTTCCCTCTCAGAAGTAAATGTGGCTGGGAAAAAATCAACAGACCAGGTGGACAGAAGAATTTTGGTTAATGTTAAGGAATATTGGGGATTTCTGGGGGGGAAGCAAAGCAGTATTGGGTGGCAGGTACTATTCCTGCTTTAGTGGAGTGATGGCTTCTGCAGTTTGGCTGGGGGGTCCAGACTGGCCTGGATTCTCCCTTCTGGATGTCTTGGGTCTACAGGAAGGAGCTCTGGAGTTGGAGGCTTTCCTCTAGCCCTCCCTCAGCTGCCACGCAGGCCCCCTGGTGTCTCCTCCATGTTTCCCATGGACGAGCAGAGGGAACAAATGCCCAAGAGAAACCTAAGAGAAATTGACTCTTTTCTTGTTTTAAATGTTTTTTTTTTTTTTTTTTTTTTTTTGAGACAGCGTGAGCTGGGGAGGGGCACAGAGAGAGGGAGACAGGAATTGAAGCGGGCTCCGCACTGACAGTACAGAGCCCGACGCGGGGCTAGAACTCCGGAGTGATGAGATCATGACCTGAGCTGAAGTCAGACGCGTAGCTGACTGAGCCACCCAGGCGCCCCTCTTTTCTTTTTTTTTTTAATGTTTTGTTTTTTTTTAATTTTTATTTTTGAGAGAGAGACAGACAGAGCACCAGTGGGGGAGGGGCTGGGAGAGAGGGAGACACAGAATCCGAAGCAGGCTCCAGGCTCCGAGCTGTCAGCACAGAGCCTGACTCAGGGCTCGAACTCACGGACCCGTGAGATCATGACCCGAGCTGAAGTCGGACGCTGAACCGACTGAGCCACCCAGGCACCCCGTCAGTAACTTCTAAAAAAAGGATGAGAATCAGCATTCAGATCTACTTTCAACCTCTCTTTACTGTCATACTTTTAGTTCAAGTAGCCACGGACAAACATGTTTTAGAAAAGGACATTTTTCTACTGGTGCGTGTAAGGCTAGGTGAGAAACTGTGGGTGTAACTGATTTTTATCTTGCTAATGCTTGGACTCTCCAAGAAGTGTTCCAGGCTCATTTTCTTCTAGATAGTGAAACCTAAGTTAGCAGGAGGCTGTGTGTCTCTGCCTCTCCTTGTGTATTCTATTTTGTGGCCTGTGTCAGAGACCAAGCTAGAACTTCCCTCGGTACAAATTACGTTTGTTGGAGTTAAATACTGGGTTTAGTTGAGAAACCTGGACTCCGCCCTGTTGCAGATGATCAAATAGAAGGACTTCTCAAGCTTCAGAACATTCCAGAAACATGTAAGCCTGGCCTTTAGCTCAGAGGTGGAGTGTCAGGCTCTTGTTCCGAAGTGAACGGTCAAAGGGAGGGTCACAAAATCTCCCACAGAGCAACGCAGCTCTTGTTAACGTGCCACAGTGTTGCAGACAGATTTCGGGAACAAATGGAAGTATTTGCTGCCCGTGCTGTGCATCGTGGAACCGTTTTTCTGGGTGTTCAGTCCAGAGTGAAGTGGAGTAGAAATCAAAACTCAAAAGAATCTGTATTTGCGCTCCTCACTGACGAGGGAGAAAGTTGAACAGATGTAGTTAAGCAAACAGAAAATGTTTTGTGCTCTTAACAATTGGGATTTTTTAAGAGTTATTCAAAACAAAATCTTCAAAATTGAGAACTGTGGAGACAGAGCCTTTTCAGTCAAGTGAAAGTAGAAAATGAGACAGTCCAGCTACTTGAGGAGAATCTAGATGATTCTTATTTTGTTCGAAAGTAGCAGACAGTAGATCAAAAGCCATTGTGGCATTTTGTTGTGAATCAGTGAAAAAAATTTTTTTAATTAAAATTCGGTTGTTTTTTTTAAGATTTTATTTTTAAGTGATCTCTACACCCAACGTGGAGCTTGAACCCACAACCCCAAGATCAGGAGTCACACACTCCTCCAACTGAGCCAGCCAGGTGGCTCCAGTGAAAACCTTTTTTAAAAACAATGGCTTGTGACTTTTTCCATGTGTAAAGGGTTCTGTTGTTTGTTTGGTGTGTGTGTGGTTTTCTGTACGGGGCACAGTGCAGAAGTTGCTCGGAGGAGAGTGCACCGGGAGCACTGGGTGCTGTGCTCCTGCCCTTTCCTCCTGTCCCAGGTGTCCCTGGGAGCGCTGTCCGTCTTGTTGGTGGCAGGGCATGTCCTTTCACGCTCCCTGACTAAGGCAGGCACTTGGACCGTGGGCCTTGCGTGGCAGCTCCCTCCCCACCCCCTGCCCCCCAAGGACTTTGATCAGCATAAAAATCCAGTCCTAGAAAGTGGTGCTCTTTGTGTGGCCTTCCAGGCCTGCCAGAAAGATATTTTTTTCTTAAAACCCTGCCAAGCTCACTGTGGTGTTAAACACCTTTATTTCTTTTCTTTTAGTCTCTTTATTAAAGCTCACAAATTAGAAGGTTTCCTGTGATTTCTTTTAGATCACTCTACTTTTTGTGTACAGATTCTGGAACACGGTGAGATTTTTTTTTTTTTAATTTTTTTTTTAACGTTTATTTTTGAGATAGAGAGCATGAACGGGGGAGGGTCAGAGAGAGAGGGAGACACAAGAATCCGAAACAGGCTCCAGGCTCTGAGCTGTCAGTACAGAGCCGGACGCGGGGCTCGAACTCACGCACCGCGCACCGCAAGATCGTGACCAGAGCCAAAGTCAGCCGCTTAACTGACTGAGCCACCCAGGCGCCCCGGTGAGATCTTTTTTAAAGAACCCGGCTGGGTGTTCGTGGTTCATGGAGGAGTTTTTTCTTGCTGTTGTTTGTTGTTGTTTTTGTAAATCCGAAGAGAAAAATGTTAAGTGTTTCAGATATCTTCCTTGTGAATAGTGGTTAAAACCTGAAGTGTTTCTCCGAGTGAAATGGTAATGGAGTTTCTTCCCTTGTGGTGGTGAATCTCCTCTACCTCGGCTTCATCTTTTGAAATACTGGGTTGGGTGTTGCCAGGGGAAGGGTGAGGTTTGGCCCTAAGTTTCGGTGACCCAGATGCTGAGAGACTGCAGATGTTAGTTTCAGTGGTAGGTCGGGAGCTTAC
Organism: Lynx rufus; assembly: GCF_022079265.1. Lineage (NCBI taxonomy): Eukaryota > Metazoa > Chordata > Mammalia > Carnivora > Felidae > Lynx > Lynx rufus. The sequence continues at coordinate 2,474,943 of NW_025814853.1, read as the reverse complement.
TCATCCATGTGGTGACCACCTTGTTTCATTTGTGACAGATAATCCGTGTCCAGTCCCCGGACGGGGTGAAGCGGATCACAGCCACGAAGAGAGAAACAGCCGCAGCGTTTCTGAAAAAGGTAGCTGTGGCCTGGGTGTGTCCTCCCTCCCCTGCTCTTTTGCTCCCTTCCCATCTGTGCTGCCTCTTCCCTCCTCCTCTCCTGATTCTGCCCACTCCCTAGCTCAGCCTCTGGCACTGCTTTTCTCTGTCGTGACGGATTGGACCGACCCGGCGTCAGATCGTGTCACAGCTGACCATTGCTTACACTCGTAGGACCAGGGGGCCGAAGATGAGTGGAAAAATAGTTCACGGGACTGGTGTTTACGAGAATGAAAAATTGGAGAGTGAAAGACTTCAGCTGCCCACCAAAGGGGAGTTGTTAAAAACACGTATAGAGTGATCCACTCTGTTCCTAGAGACTTAGAGCCACGTGCACAGATGTGTTGGGTGAGCACAGAATGTAATGGGAAAGAGCACAGCCAGATTTAAGAAGGGTCGCCCAGGGCGGAGAGTGGCCCTTGCTTTATACCCCACGCCAGAGATTGGCAAACTATGGCTCATGGGCGGACTAATTTTTTTCCCCCTCGGCACGCTGGTTGCATTTCCCTGGCCTCCTATTTCTGTAAATAAAGTTGCATCAGAGCCCAGCCACACTCACTGGTTTATGTATCGTCTGGCTACTCTTGAACTCCAACAAGGAGCTGAGTAGTTGTGACGGACACCACATGGCTTGCAAAAATACATACTTCCCTCTAGGGAAAAAGTGTGCCCACCTTTATACGTTCTGTGTTATTTGAATCTGTTGTGAGCAGATGTTACCTTTGTAATAATAAATACTGTTTTTCATTTTCATAAACAAAAAAGGTTTCGGGGTCATAGAGTGTTAGAGCCGGGGGAAATCTTAGGTGTCATGTAGTCTGATCTTTTCTTTTTTTCACCAAGGTGGAAACTGAAGGCCTGGGAAGTAAACGGATTTAGGAGGATCACTGGGCTGTCATCTGTTAGTGGGTCCACAACACTTATTTGGGAAATTTGGTTTCTTTCTTTTTAAATTTTTTTAATGTTTATTTATTTTTGAGAGAGACTGACAGAGCATGAGTGGGAGAGGGGTAGAGAGAGAGGGAAACAGAACCTGAAGCAGGCTCCAGGCTCTGAGCTGTCAGCACAGAGCCGGACGTGGGGCTCAAACTCATAAACTGTGAGATAATGACCTGAGCGAAAGTCGGGCGCTTAACTGACTAAGCCACCCAGGCAGCCGTGGTTTCTTTCTTTCTTTCTTTCTTTCTTTCTTTCTTTCTTTCTTTCTTTCTTTCTTTCTTTCTTTCTTTTTAATGTTTTTTTTGATGTTTTATTTATTCTTGAGACAGAGAGAGTCAGAGCAGGAGCAGGGGAGGGGCAGAGAGAGAGAGAGGGAGACACAGAATCGGAAGCAGGCTCCAGGCTCTGAGCTGTCAGCATACAGCCCGACGCGGGGCTCGAACTCACGAACTGCGAGATCATGACCTGAGCCGAAGTCGGACGCTTAACTGACTGAGCCACCCAGGTGCCCCTCCTCTTTTTTTGTTTTTTTTTTTTTAACGGTTATTTATTTATTTTGAGAGAGACAGAGTGTGAGTAGGGGAGGAACAGAGAAGGAGACATAGAATCCAAAGCAGACTCTGAGCTGTCAGCACAGACCCTGATGTGATGCTCGAACTCACGAACCGTAAGATCATGACCTGAGCTGAAGTCGGATGCTTAACTTACTGAGCCACCCAGCCACCCTTGGGAAATTTGGTTTCTAAAAGGTAGTTGCTATCATAATGCCATAGCACTGCTTACAGGGCTATATTTATAAGAATAAAAGGAGAGAGAATTAGCTGCGCTGGACGCCAGAGAGGAGAATCTCTGAGTCTTTAAGAAATTCTGATTTCCTCCTCTTTGCTCTTTTTGTAGCTGCTGACCTTGGTCAGCTTGCTCCTAGGGGTCGAGCTGGGGTACGGTGCATTCTGGAATTCTCGAGAGATCATCTGAGACTGAGATTAAGCATTAAGTAGCTACTGCTTAGGCAATTGCGTGGTAAACACCGGCCATTAGAGTCCTGCATGCAGTTCTTTTTTTCTTTGAGGCTTTGTGGTAGGGAAATTTCTTAAATTTATAGTGACCATGTAGGAATATGATTTTGATTTTAACTTGAGGCTTTTGTGCTTGGTAGCAAAGTAGGGTTGTCAAACAGGTTACATTCAGGTTTCAGAGAAATCTAAGAATATAACATCATAGTTCTCACTTTTATTTGCTTTACAAGTATCCTTACGGTGCTAGTATTTCCCTCTGGGTAGTTCATTGTGACCTCACACAGGGAGACGCAGAATGACAACCCGTCACTGGGAGGGTTGGAGTTGGGGGATGTGGGGTAGCTTTGACCGCTTTGTCTCTGAAGCCATCATCTGCATAGTAGTTACCGTCTAGGGGAGATTTTCTTGGGAATACTCAAAAAACAAACATACTTATTACTCTGAAATGTGTTTCCCCTTAAATGAAAATCCGTTCTTCTGGTTAGAAGAGTAATATGGATTAATTATAAAAGGTGCAAACAATACAGAAAAGTATAAAGAAGCAAGTGAGAACCACTCAGAAATAACCATTAACGTGGCACGTCTTTAGTGCACACGTGTGCACACATACACAGGTGTGTGCACATCTTCAGTAAGTGGGATCGTACCATACTGTCGCTGTATTTCATCAAATCTAAGACATTGTTGAGTTTAAGGAGAAACATTTATGTACCATTAGGAAAGAAAAAATGCTTTCACACCTGCTTTCCCTTGTCATTTAGGTTTTATACTTACATAAAGTGTTTTTCTAGACTTGCTTGGAATTATTTATTAAAAAATGTTTGAGAGAGGGGGAGTGTGTGGGCATGTGCTCAAGGGAGGGACAAGAGAGAGGGAGAGAGAATCCCAAGCAGGCTCTGCACCGTGAACAGAGCCCAGTGCAGGGCTCGATCTCACGAACCATGAGATCATGGCCTGAGCTGAAAACAAGAGTTGGACACTTAACTGACTGAGCCACCCGGGCGCCCCTGGAAGTTTATTTTAATCACGTGTTGTTCTTATACATACACAAGAAAGAAAATCTGAGTGAAATTAATTGGGTCGGATCTCTCTCCAATGTCATATTCAGAGTCTGGCCCTTTTGAACCATTGTGTGGATTCAGCCGTCACTGTCCCCATCTCCCTGCAGAGGGTCATCTTCTGCTCTGTCAGGAGGATTAACACCAGCTGCCCACACCTGTTCCGTAGGCGCTGGTACTGGAGGTATTCTTGGGAATACTCAAAAACTGCTGTCTTACTAGCGGGTGGGGCCCAGCAGCCAAAATTCCTGTTCTTTCCTTGATTGATCATTAGATGGCTTGTTTGACAGAAATGTTGAGGGATGACAGTTATTCAACCATGCTACCTAGGTGACAGGTTTACAGGAGCTCAGGCAGTCACCTGTCTGTCCTGCTGCCCCGCAGGCAAGAACTGTAACATGCCATTGTTCCTAAGATGCATCCATTCCAAAGATGTTAAAAACTTACAGGAGAATTTGTAACTTGGTTTTCTTCACTTGACAATACATTAAGGAATGGTTTTATGTCAATAAATGTAGATTTATATCTTTTTAAAAATTATGTTTAAAAATAACGCCTAACAGGGGCGCCTGGCTGACTTAGTCGGTGGAGCACGCAACTCTTCATCTTGGGGTCGTGAGTTCAAGACCCTCAGCTGTAGAGATTACTTTAAATTAAAAAAAAAATTTTTTTTTTAGTGTTTATTCTTGAGAGAGAGAGACAGCGTGGACAGGACAGGGACAGAGAGAGACACAGGATCCAAAACAGGCTCCAGGCCCCAGGCTCCGAGCTGTCAGCACAGAGCCCAATGAGGGGCTTGAACTCACGAACCACGAGCTCATGACCTGACCGGAAGTTGGATGGATGCTTAAACGACTGAGCCACCCAGGCACCCAGAGATTTATAAACATTGGTTTAGGGGCGCCTGGGTGGCTCAGTCGGTTAAGCGTCCGACTTTGCGTCAGGTCACGAGCTGGCGGTTCGTGGGTTCGAGCTCCACATCGGGCTCTGTGTTGACAGCTCAGAGCCTGGAGCCTGCTTGGGATCCCATGTCTCCCTCTCTCTGCCCCAACCCCACTCGTGCTCTGTCTCTCTCAAAAAAATAAATGAACCTAAAATTTTTAAAAATTGGTTTAGACGGTAAATTTTGTGTGTCATTTTCTTTTAAGAGTTTAAAGTTTATTTTTTTTGTAATCTCTACAGCCAGCGTGGGGCTCGAACTCACAACTCTGAGAGTCCCACGCTCCACCGACTGAGCCAGCCACGCGCCCCCATCTAACCCGTTCTTAAGCATACGGTTCAGTAGTGTTAAGTGTACGCGTATCGTTGTGCAACCGTCGCGACCATCTGTTTCCAGAACTTTTTCGTCGTTCAAATCTGAAACTCTCCCCATAAACAGGTAGCTCCTCTTTTTCGCCACCCCCGGCCCTTGGTATCTGCCGTCGCGCGTTGTGTCTCTGCGGAGGACCACTCCGGGGGTCCCACGAAGTAGATCGTACTCATTTTCAGTAACTAGTGATCTGGCTGTGCGTAAGTGGGCTTCGAGTGGCTTTCCCGTTCCCTCACGGACTCGTGCGTCGGCCGCTGTGACCATTGCCGGCTCCGGCTTGCCGTCCCCACGTTGGACGGCCTTGATCCCGCCTCAGCACGTGGCGCTGCGCCCCCTAAGGAACCATGTTTGCGAGTGTGAGGACACGGGTGAGGTGGAGCGGCTCTCACGGTCTCGGCGCGGCTGGTTCTTTGAGACCGTCTAACGCTGCTCGTCCCGCGCGCCGCCAGGCCGTAAGCCCCTCGGAGGGGCCGCTCGTCTGGCCGGTGCCCGTGCCCACCCCTCGCGCTCCTCAGCTGACCCGCCGGGCTGCTGCTGTCCCTCCCCCGCCCAGGCAGGTGGAGGGCTCCGTCCCGTCCTGACTGCCCTCTGCGGTCTGGGACCCGGTCCCGTCTTCTTCTTTTCTAACCACGAAGTAAAGTACATCCTAAGATGTACTCGCACATTACAGGCAGCCAAGTGACGGAAGGTGGCGGACACACCTAGGTCGAGTGGGGCGCCGCCGGTGCCGCGGGATCGGCCGGTCGGCCTTCCCCGCTCCCTCGGCTCTCTCCGGGCTTGACTCGGAGGGCTTCCCCGCTTTTCTGTGTTGTGCCACCTCAGCGTGCGTTCCTAATCCCCAGATTTTGGTTTTGCCTGTTTCTGGATCTAACGTAAACAGAATCATGCCGTGTGTTCTTGTTACTTTGAATTATACGTGTATCAATTTCATTCCATACCATCTCTGGCTCTAATACGGTAACCGTACGCAGAGTTTACCTCAGGTGTGACTATAAAGTTTTTAAGACCTTGATGATGCCCTTGTGAGACTGTGCTCAGACTTCCGTTGTTAATGGTCGCTGCCTCGTGGTAGATTGCCGGATCTTTAGGTAAAGCACCCAAAAGTTCGCAGAAGCAGTTCGTTGGAGTAGCATAAAAAAGTACTCCGTACACTTCTGTCTCTCTCAAAAGCGGGATTCGACGTACGTGAAGTACTGTTGCTGGTCAGCACGTTTGAAAACGCTGCTGCATCTCAGGCCTAAGAGGAAGCACAAAGCTCTGGTCATGCGGCCCCGGGGGGACTTGCCTTCGCACAAAGGGCCGGCTCTGCAACAACCCTGCCCCGTTTGGGAAACGCCTTTTCATCCTGGGAGTGTTTGGCAGCTTTCGTGGAGCTCACACTTCTGGCGAAAGCTTTCTCATTTTTGGGAGTAGCTTGCAAGGCATCGTGTACGGAAACACACGATACTTTTGCGGACAAGCCGAAATGCCACAGTCGGTTAGTTTCAGTTTATACCTAAGTTATTTCAGAGAAAAGTCGAACTGAAGACATTATTTTTAGTCTTTAGTCTTTTTCTGCAGTTGGGAATACACATTTCATGGTCTTCATTTGCTCGTGCTTTATTTTATTAATGCCTTTTTTATTTTTTTAATACTTTATTTTTGAGAGAGAGAGAGAGAGAGAGCAGGGAAGGGGTGAAGAGAGCGGGACAGAGGATCTGAAGTGGGCTCTGCGCTGACATCAGAGAGCCCGACGCGGGTCTCAAACTCCCGAACCGTGAGATCATGACCTGAGCCTTGGACACAACCTACTGAGCCACCCAGTGGCCCCTTATTAATGTCAGTTTTAGCCTGGAAAAAACCATATGGATGGTTTCAGATACCACGTTTGTCTCATAGAAAATCTTGTTTGTCTGAAGACCATTTCTTATCACTTGGAGAATTTCAGAGTTTTCAACAGTTTCCTATTACATAGTTTAGAGTTTTTGTTGTCATACTTTCTGCCTTATTATTCTGGTTGTTGGAGTTACTTACAATCCATTTCTTTAAAATGGGTAGAGGGGCGCCTGGGTGGCTCAGTTGGTTAAGCGTCTGATATCAGCTCAGGTCATGATCTCATGGTTTGTGAGTTTGAGCCCCACATCGGGCTCTGCACACTGACAGTGTGGAGCCTGCTTGGGATTCTCTCTCTCCCTCTCTGTCTACTCCCTAGTTTTTGTGCTCTCGCGCACGCGCGCTGTCTCAATAAATAAACGTTCAAAAATAAAATCAGTAGAAAATAAGGTGAATATGTAAGGTTAATCATTAAATCAACTTTTTTCTCATAGTGAATTAATAGTAGGTTTTAGCAATAAATCTGTACATTTTTTAAAATATTTATTTATTTATTTATTTTGAGAGAAAGTGAGCACACACGTGCGCAAGGCAGGGAGGGGCAGAGAGAGAGATCTCAGGCAGGCTCCACGCTGTCGGTGCAGACCCCATCATGGGTCTTGGGCCCATGAACAGTGAGATCATGACCTGAGCCAGAATCACAGAGTTGGACACTCAACCCACTGAGCCGTCCAGGTGCCCCTGCAGTTCTTTTTTTAAAACCAATCACGAGAGGGGCACCTGGGTGGCTCAGTCGGTTGGGGGTTGAGTGTCCAACTTCGGTTCGGGTCATGATCTCGCAGTCTGTGAGTTCGAGCCCCGTGCCAGGCTCTGTGCTGGCATCTTGGAGCCTGGAGCCTGCTTCAGATTCTGTGTCTCCCTCTCTCTCTGCCCTTTCCCCACTCATATTCTGTCTCTCAAAAATGAATAAACGTTAAAAAAAAAAAAAATTAAAAAAAACACACAAGACACACCTGGGTGGGTCAGTCAGTTAAGCATCTGACTTCAGCTCAGGTCACGATCTCGCGGTTCGTGAGTTCGAGCCCCGCGTCGGGCTCTGTGCTGACAGCTCAGAGCCTGGAACCTCCTTTGGATTCTGTGTCTCCCTCTGTCTCTGCCCCTCCCCTGTTCATTCTCTCTCTCTCGAAAATAAACATAAAAAAATTTTTTAAACCAATCATGAAACATTTAATGTGATAGTTTCCTATTGTATAGTTTAGAGTTTTTGCTGTCATACCTTCTGCCTTATTCTTCCAGTGTTTTTCCTGGGTGTGACTTATACCTGGTGTTTCATTCATCAGCCTGGGGAACATCTGGCATTTCCTGTAGTGGAGGCTTGCTGGTGACGCCCTCTTAGGTTTTGGCCTGAAAACGTTTTCAGTGTGCCTTTGTATTTGAAGGGTATTTTCGCCAGATACAGAATTCTGAGTTGACAGATTTTTGTTCCATCTCAGCACTTTGAAGGCGTCCTTCCATTGTCTTCTGGTCTCCATTGATCTCCGGCTGTCAGCGGTTCGAGCATGATGCATGCACCTAGGGGTGGTTTTTTAATGGATCTCACTTGGGATTTGCTGAACTTCCTGGATTTGTTACTCGGTTTGTTGTCACTTTTGAGGTTTTCAGCCATTCTCTCTTCAAATACTTTCCAGTTCTCTATTTTCTTTTCCGTAGGATCGTTAATTAAATATTGTCCCAGGAGTTCTGAAGGTTCTGTTCATTTTCTGACAAATCTCTGTTTTGAGGTCGTGCAGGCTCTAGTAATCTGTCTTCAGGTACATTGACTCTTTCTTCTGCTTCTCCCTTCGGCTGGCAAGCCCATCGGTGTTTTCCATTTCAGTTATCGTATTTTTCTGTTGTAGAATTTCCATTTGATTCTCTTTTATTGTTTGTTTCTCTGATGAGACTCCTGGTCTCTTCGTTTGCCTCTACCCTGCTGGCCCCTGAGCATTGAGCCATGGCTCGGACTCCTCTCCTGGCCGGGTCTCAGGTGCTGACTGCCGGCTGATGCCTTCCCCAGGGCGCCTGGGCGTTGGAGGGAAGGCTTGGCTTTCCCTTCAGTCTTCCCCCTCCTCGGCCCTCTTCCTTGCTTCCTTACAGGTGTGGCTTCCATCCCACCTGCTTCCAAGCCAGAAGTCTGAACATCCCGCTTATGTCCTTCCTTTCCCTCACTCTGTCCTGCCCCTCATCCCACCCATCAGCAGAGGCCGTTGATTATGAGAGCTGGAAGGTCCTCCCCGCTCCGTCCCCAAGTCTTGGCCGTGTCTGAGCCCGTCTCCTCTGGGCTCTCTTCCCACCTTCAGACTGTCGATGGCTTGGCAGCCCCCTGCCCTTAGCCCCTGCGGCCCTCTGTGCCAGCTCTTGTCCCCCTTCCCATTCTGTTGCTGACCGTTTCCTTTCTGCCCGCTGGGCTCTGGCCTCACTGGCCTCTCTCTTCCCACCCCCTTCCTGCCTCTCGGCCTCTGTGCTGCTCCTGCTGGCTGCAGTCTTCTTTCTCAGCTCTGAGTAACAGCTTTAGTCTCTTCCTCCGGGCCTCTGCTCAGACGTGGTCTTCGCAGAGGCCTGTCTGTCCTCCCGTCTAGAGTGGCCTCTCCCATGCTTCCCTCTCTTCCTTTCCTGCCGTGGTGCTGACCTCGACCTGTGCTTCTCATCTGCTAACTTTCTCTCCCCGCTGTGATGCTGAGGTCCTCGATAGCAGGAACCTTGGCTTTGTTGTTCACGGTCGTGTTCGGAGCGCCCAGAGTGGAGCCGGCACGTAAGACTGTTTGCCGGTTGGTGAGTGAGCAGTGAGTATTCTCAGCACCCACTGAGTACCTGGCATGGTGGACACTTGCTGTCATAGACATGGGAGCCTCGTTCTTCACTTCTGGCTTTCTTCTGCTGGGCTTTAACATTGGAATCGATTTCAAAAATAGAAATAAACTTTCCAGATATGGCCATGACTTTTGCTTGCGTCGAACTCTTACGTGTATCATTCAGTCTTATCATTTACACAAATCTTCGCTTCTGCTTGGCCGCTTTTTTCATTTTACTTGACATCTGTGTGGGCAGCACAAATTTCCTCCCAAGAGAGCAAAATAACAAAAGAAATTTGGTTCACAAGGAACAGTTTCTAAATTTAACGAGTGTTCTAATATTATTATTTGGTATGTGTGTGGCCCGAGTAGTGATACTCAAAATTTTTTTAAATCTCTGTTGTTTTCTGCTTGTTTTAGGTCGCAAAGGAGTTTGGCTTCCAGAATAATGGCTTCTCAGTTTACATAAATAGAAACAAGACTGGAGAGATAACAGCATCATCTACCAAATCCCTGAGTCTGCTCAAAATCAAGTAAGTGCCGTGGGGGGGATGACAGGGCGGGGTGGGGGTGACTCCAGTGGCCCACCGATCGCTCATTCTACCCGATTGCCTCCCAGTGCCACCGCGCGGTGGCTGGAGTGCAGGTGAGCATGTTTTTTGCCGGGATTTCAGCAGTCACACCGGCTCCGCTGGTCCTCTTGTGCTGAGCTGATTGACTTGCAGATTCTGAGCTTTTGTCACCGAGGAGAGAGAGTTATGGGTTCGGGGTGTGCGCCCAGCTGCACACTCAGCTCTGTCTCTGCAGAGAAGGACCTTGAACGCGGCCGTGGGGAGTTCTGCCTCGGGACTGCTTGGCGGGGAGGAGGGGCCGTCGCCCACACTATATTTCTTGGTGGCGTGACCCCCTTGAGCTCCTTAGCGGGGGGCAGTCACGTCAGTAGGGTTTCCAGGATGTAAAGACCTCTTACCGTGGCCGCTGCCTGTTCTCCGTAGTTTAATTGGAGCCCAGCCACATCCATGCGTTGCTGTGCTCTCGTGTTCCAAGGGCAGAGCTGAGTGATTGTGATAGACGGCCTGGCCCCCGAAGCCGAAAATATTTACTGTTTGGCTCTTCACAGAAGAAGTTTGCCGACTCCTGTCCGAACTGTCTGGGCATACCTGCTCACGTGCCGGTGATCTCCGTCCTCGGCGGCGAGCTTGGAGCTCTCTCCTGTCGGGGCTGCAGGCCGTGTGGCTGCTGTGGTGATGGAGCTGGCTTTGCTGGCGGTCGGCCCTGCGTCTGTTTACCAGTTAGAATAATAGGCTATTTGGACAATTTGATCGTTTTTAGGTTTGTGAATTAGTATGCCTAGGAGGAAAAATACGCAATTATAACATTCATTCATTTGTTCCTCAACAGATATTTGTTGGGTACCTGCCACTTGCCTGTTTCTGTAATTAGCTAAAGCCTTTCGTTGTTGTTGACGTCCATTCCCCACGTGGGCGAGGTCATCCTTCCTCTCAGCTTGTAAAGGGCTTTGTATCTTGAGAATCACTTCTCGTGAACGTTCCGTGGTTTGAGTTCATCTGGGGAAGTTACTTAACCCTCCTGGGCCTCACCCTCTTGGTCCTCGAGTAGCAGTGCCGCCTTCCCGTGGCTGCGCAGCGCCTGCCCACGGCGAGCGTGCGGATGACGCCTGTGTTACCCAAAACTGTTTTGATAGCGGATGCGAGCAAGGGCGGAGGTTACAGAGCGAAACGCCTCTGAGAGAAAGCCCCCAAACTGTAGTGTTGTCATAGAGCTGTCCCAGAGGGGTGGGGCCCGGGAGTGGGGCAGCTCGGCCATCCTGGGGGGCACTTGCAGGCGCTGTGAGTCACGCTTGAATGTATCTTTCCAGTGATAGTCGTACTAGTTATTGCCCAACTTGGATCTGACCTTGAGGGCTATGTTCTCTCTTACCTGACGTCTTTGGGCAGGAGTGACGTGCCTCTCCTTGACCTTGGTGTTGGTCTTGCCCCACTTCTTCTGGCCTCTGGGGTTGTAGTCCAGTCTGCTTGACTCTGTTCATTTACAGGTGATCCCTTTTTCCCTCTGGCTGCTTTTGGATTTTCTGTTTCTCATGGGGTCCTGGTTTCTGTCTGATCTGTCCAGGTGTGGATTCCTGGTTCCTTTAATCCTGCCTGATGTACGCTGTGTTTCCTATACCTGCAGATCAGGTCTGCAGAATTTGTGGCCATTATCTCTTTTTATTTTTTTTTAAATGTTTATTTTTGACAGAGAGAGAGACAGAGCATGAGTGGAGGAGGGGCAGAGAGAGAGGGAGACACAGAATCGGAAGCGGGCTCCAGGCTCCGAGCTGTCAGCACAGAGCCCGACGCGGGGCTTGAACCCACAGACTGCGAGATCATGACCTGAGCCGAAGTCGGACGCCCAACCGACTGAGCCACCCAGGCGCCCCGCCATTTTCTCTTTAAATATCACTGCTCCCCAGTTCTCTTTGTTATTGCAGTGATCACATTTTTCACTTCTAAAATGTTCGAATTGATTTCTTTTCGGATCCAGCTGTTAGCAACATGCACTCGTGGGGGCCACACTGCTCTCACACCGGCCTCTAGGCTTCCGGTGAGGAGCGCCGGGCTCCCCGGGGGCTCTGCCTTGGCCAGTCACACGCGTGAGGCTTCTGTCTTGGGTCTTGGGGTGTCTGTGGTCTGTCTCCCCCGTATGGAATCGGGGTGCATGTTGGTGCTGTCTGTGGTTGTCTGGCCTGTCCGTATGGGGGGGACTTGGGAAGATTTACTAAATCTGTGACCCTGCCACCCTGCTCCCAGAAGCCCATGTTGTTGGGTGGCCTCTTGCTGCTTGGGCTTTTTCCATCCCGTTTCCGGTGACCATTCTGTGGCAGATTGTGTTCCAAGTCGTGTTATTCCAAATCTGAAGTCCTTGGTTCTCTTTCTCTGGTATTGTTGTCTCTGCCCACCCGTGCGTGTGATGACTCGGTTCTCTCCTGCGTTTGGTGACCCTTTTTTGAGAGCTTGTAGTTGACCAAACTTGGTCTTGGGGAGTCCTGGAGAGCTGCAGGGGAGTGGCTTTTCCGTGGAGGGAGGCCTGCACTTGCTTCTGTTGGGTCAAGGGGGCCCGTGCACCTGGCGGGCCTTCGAGTTATTTTCTGTCTTTGGGCTTCCTGAGCCGGGTAGCGTCCCTCATCCCACCCCGGTGCATGTGGCACAGGCCTTTGGTTTCAGACCCTGAGTGACTACAGCATCCACCGCTGCGTAGTGGGTGGAGGAAGACAGGATTCCTCCTTGGTTCCTATTCTAGCTGGTGGTCTCTCCCAGCTGTTGAGACGTCTGGCTTTATGTGTGGCCTTTCAGGCTGGGCAACCTGCTTTGGACAGGCTGGCTCAAGGCCTCGCTTCCCGTTGCCCAGAGAACGACTGTGTAAGCCAAGCTCAGGGCCCCTGTCGTGCAGTGTTCTCTCGCTGTTCTTGTTTGAGCTACTGTGGGTTGTTGAGGCCCTGCGGGAGCTCCGTACTTTGTCCAGAGCTCCGCGGTGCTTGTCGGAGTAGATCTGCTAAAGCAGAAGTAGCCGCCGAGCCAAGAATTCCACGGCTGGGGGTGTGGAGGAATGTCCGGTCCCTTGCTAGAGACAGAGGTCTCTAGCTGGAGTCTGGCAGGTTTGTTCCCTCGGTAGGGAAGAGGCAGAGGGGAGAACAGACCCGCTGCAGAGCCAAGGGGCCAAGCCTCTTAGCGGCCTGTGTCTCTGGTGTCTGTGCTCGAGGCCCGCTGCCCCACCTCGCTCGGGGAGCGGGGTCAGGGGTGCGGCAGGCTGTCCCTTCGGTCTTCCGGCAGTTCGGTGCCTACCACACGTGGTGCCACAGCTCTGCCTTCAAGACCGGGGCTGATCTTCGTGCCGCAGGCCCTCCGCGCGCGGGAGCCCATGCTGCGTCTGGACCGCTGCTTGTGAGTGGGGACGTCACACGCCTCAGGCCTGGGGCTTGGCTGTGCCCGCCGGGTCTGGCGGTGAGTCAGCAGTGTGAGTGAGCAAGGAAGGAGCGTAGTTGACATGGCAAATGATAGAAGGTCAAACTCTGCCGTTTGAAATGTGAGTTGTGCAGCCTGTTTGGCTTTAAAAACCAACAGAAGCCCTCCTCATAGGGCCACTTCTGGAAACATGCCCTGTAGAAGTAAAACCACGCAGCTGCCTGACTTTGGTCATTTTGTCCCGTGGTGTCCGTGGTGGCAGACACCCGTCGGTGCACATGCCACCGGCGTGGGAGACGGGGTGAGCTCGGAGGCAGGCTCGCCGGGGAGTGCGGCCGTTAGAAGCAGTGCTCAGGCCTAGACCGTGTTTGGAGGGATCTCGGGTGAGGTATCGTTGAATGAGAAAAGCGGATGCAAAGAATACGTCTTCGGTCATCTCATTTTTATCGAGTGGGACGTACGTGTCTGTGCATACGTGTGGGGCGGGGAGTGTGAACGTAGGGAGGAACGTAGGGAACGTAGGGTGGAAATGGAAGGCTGTGTACTAGGCGGCGAGACTTAGGAGTGCTCGATAGTAGGCGGGAAAGAAGGAACAAAGAGAAGTGGGAGCCAAGCTCGGCGTGAGCAGGGGAGAGTGCCGCCCACGGGCCGGGTGTATACGTCGCGACCGTGTTTCATCTGTGTGGCGTCGGGCGGGCGTGGGGGTCTTACGGTTGGGCGAGAGATGAAGTCACGGCCACGGAGCGCCCTCCCTGACCTTCGGAGTGCTAGGCGCGTGGCAGTGCCGTGCAGGGAGGGCTCTGGGCTCTTAGAATTAGCAGCCTCGTCGTTTGGGCCTTCAGGGAGGTTGGATGCCGGAGACCCTCACATCTGAGCAGCTCGTCTGGGCGGCCCAGGTTGTGAGAGGAAGGGAGGCAGGCCCTGCCCTGTGTTCGTCACCTGACAGGCATGGAGATTTGCTGTTCCTGTTCCCCTCGGGCCTCGCCGGCCCCTCGTCGGAAATGGAGACGTCGGTCCCGCCGGGGTCGAAGGCCTGCGGCGCTCCCACCGTGGTGGAAGACGAGATCGACCAGTACCTCAGCAAGCAGGACGGGAAGATTTACAGAAGCCGAGACCCACAGCTGTAAGTGCTGGTGCCGCCGAGCTGGCAGAGGGAAGGGTTCGGACGGGCCCTGCTTTAGGGAGTGGCTGAGGAAGAGAGGCACGTTCTGAGTTGGATCCTCTCCGTTCAGGCGAGATTTCACTCCAAGTTACTCTGGAAGCTTTTTCTTACCGTGTGAGTCTCCAAGTGTGCTGCCACACGTACTTTAAAAGTTCAAGTGTTTGGAACTAAGATCCGGAATACGGGAGGGAACTGGAACCAAGCCTTTCCCGGCATGCGCTCCTGAGACACTTGCTGCCCGCGCAGCGGGTGCGGCTTTAGCGGGTGTGGGTGCGGCGGGGCAAGCGTGGGGGGGGGGGGGTGACGCCTGGGCACCTAGCAGCGGAAGGTCCTTGTTCGGGTCCCCTCGTTCACTTACAGGAGGGACATTTCAACAGCGCATCCACACAGTACGTTCTGCCCGTTCTGTTCGGCGGGTGTCCCATCCGGGGACGCTCGCTGCTCCTTGTCGGCACGGTTACCTTCCACCCGGGATTACGTGGGGCGCATTTGTGTAGTTTTGGTTTTTTGCAGTTCTTTTATTTTTTTTTAAATTTTTTTTTTTCAACGTTTATTTATTTATTTTTGGGACAGAGAGAGACAGAGCATGAACGGGGGAGGGGCAGAGAGAGAGGGAGACACAGAATCGGAAACAGGCTCCAGGCTCTGAGCCATCAGCCCAGAGCCCGACGCGGGGCTCGAACTCGCGGACCGCGAGATCGTGACCTGGCTGAAGTCGGACGCTTAACCGACTGCGCCACCCAGGCGCCCCAGTTTTTTGCAGTTCTTTTAAAGAAACCAGTTAGAAACGTCTGAGTGGACGCTCAGTGATGGGAAGTTGTCTGGGGGAAGGTCGTTCGTCTCTGCAGTAGAGCTCCGTAAACGGGCCGGGGTGCTGATGCCGAGATGCTGACGCCGAGATGCTGGGATCTAAGTGCTGCCTTAGCAACTTGCGGGTCTTGGACTAAAGAGCCCAAGCGGTGCTCAGCGGCTCAGCACGGAGCCGTTCCAGAGCCACAGCCTGTGTCCCTGTTCATTTGCATTTCCTCCCAGGGATCCCGCGCTGGCTTCCCCCACGGCCTGTGTCTTCGGGCCTTCATTAGGAGCCTTTCCAAGGTGGCTGTGTGCGTGTATGTGTGCGTTCTGGCCTGCCATCTGTGAGAGCCTGCCTGTTAGCAGACACAGGCCGTCTCTACTCTGAAGTGTAGAATGCTCGTGCGTCCAGGAGTTCCGACCCCATTTAGAAAAGGATCTGCTTGAGCCCAGAGGGACTGCCACTTGGCTTTCCCACCAGCCCATCACTGCCCTCCTCATTGGAGCACATTGCGCTGTCACCTCGCACGTGTGGGTCTTCTTAAGGCTTCTCTGACCGAAATGGCCGAAACCCACAGAGCCAGGCATCCTCCGTGCATTTCTCAAAACTTGCGCAAAGTGGGTGTTTTCCAAACTGGAGTGACTTCTGTTCCACTGAGAAGGATTTTGCCACATCCGCATCCCGGCTTTGTTAGTATTTACTTAACATCTCTCGAAATTGATTTTAAGTATACTCACTTTAGTTTTTACCCGGTGTCATTTTAAGCAGTTAATACCCATAGAATCACAGGTTTGACGTCCTGATGAATTTTTTCTAATAACACATCCGAGTAAATACTAAACGGTTTTATTACAATAAAAATGTTCACATCCCAGCTAAAATAATTCTGCACAGCAGGTGCCTGGCTGGCTCAGTTGGTAGAACCTGTAATTCTTGATCTCGGGGTCGTGAGTTCAAGCCCCGTGTTGGGCGCAGAGTTTACTTAAATAAAAAATAAATAAAATAATTCCACGCAGGTCGGGAAAAACTTTATTAAGTATGGTGTGCGCTTTAAATATCAAAAACATTGGGAGGCAGCAACAGGAAAACAGGCCTACTAATCACTGTGTTTCTCCCGCCCGTGCTCTCAGGTGCCGACACGGCCCCCTGGGGAAATGTGTGCACTGTGTTCCGCTAGAGGTGAGAGCGTGCAGCGTAAGTTCCGGGCTGGCGGGAGGGACTGCTTCCCAGGGCGTGTCAGGTGTCCGCTCTGCACCCCTGCGCCGGGCCGGAGCCGGAGCGGACCTTACCTGTCTATTGCCCTGGGCCTTGGCGTTCCCGCTGGTGCAAGCCGCGTGAAGAGGGCCGGCCTGTATTTATGGGAGTGACCTTCTGGTGGGTTATGAATGGCCGACGCGTTTGTATTGCTGTGATGGACGGGCAGCGTTCCGGCAGGCTCCCCGGACAATCCTTCTAAAACCTGACACAGCGCTGGGGCTGGCGGTTTCTGTGCTCGTCGTCGTTTTGATTTACTTTTCCCTGAGTCTCCCGTCCTCCTACTGATTTGTCCTGGTGAGATTGAGAGTTACCATAATAATGCTGACTGGTAACTGGTTACTGCTGAGTTTACAGCAGCAAGGCCAACCTGATTTTCTTCGTGAGCCTCCTCTCCATCTTGCGGCTCCCCCCGCCCCGCCAAATTTTCCTGATAGCTACCTGACCTAGAGCATTTTGTATTTAATAGAGATTTATTTTAATCTCGGGAAGATAGCTGGTACACGAAGAAACCTTTGGTTCTGACCTAGAACGATAAGCAAGAAGCCAGCCCCGGTTCTCTCTCGTTGCCCTCCGTGGGGCCTGGCTTGACCCCCCCCCCCTGGGGGCGTGCAGCAGGAGTGCGGCCCGCCTCTCCTCACCTCTCTGCGCCCGCGGGCGTGGGACTGTACTGACTGTGTGTGTTTCGGCAGCCGTTCGACGAGGATTACCTGAACCATCTTGAGCCTCCTGTGAAGCACATGTCCTTCCACGCCTACATCCGAAAGCTGACCGGGGGGGCCGACAAGTAAGCAACCTGAGTGCAGTTAGGCTGTGCCGGTGTGGCTCTGGCGTGGCTCTGACGTGCGGGTGCCCCTTTTGTGTATCTGGCAGGGGTCGCTTAAAGACCACGAGCGTGTGAATGAGAAAAGCAAAGATCGGGGTCTGGGCGTGGAACATTTGAATTCGTGGCTTCTGCCCCGATTCTAGAAAAGAAACAGACGGGTGGAGCCTCTGATGCCCTGTCATAATCCTTGCCCGGACTGGTGGGCAGATGCCAAGCTGGCAGTGGTCTCTGTGGAGGCCCCTGGTGAACGTCCCCCGCTTCCCCCAGATACGTGGTGCTCCGGCAACTTAGTGGTATGTGAAGGCGGATGAGATAAGGCGGCATGATGGTCAGTCTTGTGGAGTGTGGGCTCATCCTCTGCTTTTCAGAAAAACTGAACCACCGCATGGTTCTCTTGGCTCACTTATTCCACAGCCCCCATCAGCCCTTTGCCCTGGAGCCCGCCCCTTTATCAGCTTGATTTCACAGCCATCATGTGGGCTCGGCAGGCGTGGGCTGCAGCCTCGGCCAGGTGGGCGGTGGGGCGGCCAGCTCTGGGCTCCCTGAGCGCGGGCAGTGACAGTGGCTGGAGAGGGGCTGACCGAGAGCATTTTGAGTTCTTCTAAACCACGTCAAGTACTTGCCTGTGCGACCCCTTTCCGCTGACTATACTTCACCCTCCCAGAAAGTGATGGACTTCACACCAGGATTTTACAATTCCCATCAGTGCAGCAGGACGAGATGGTGGCTGAACCCAAGGCAGCAACGTTTTGTGAAGGGTGTCATGTTGGCCTGATTGTCGTTTTTTCTCTGACAACCTACTGACATCCTAAAAGGAGTTTTTAAAAAAGTTAGACCAGGAGGAAAAAAGTCCAACCAGAAACCCGTTCTTGCCTGTCCGTGGGGTAAGCCATGGAACTTCCTGGACTAGGTATGAGTAGAGATTTTGTTGTGCTGAACTCCGTCAGCCTTCCGCACATTTGCAGCTGTCGGTAACGTGCAGGCCGGTGGCGGTCCCTGCTGCCAGCGTGCTGTTGGCCTGTGAAGACAGGACTGAGTTATGGGACCGTTTGTGAATGGGAAGCTGGCAGAGGGTCAAGGCACATGTGCACATTCTCCCCACATCCAGGTGGCGCCCTGGCTTCCTCACGGGATAGTCTTTATTCCAGCTGAAAGCCGGGGACAGAGGTCTTTGTAACGTACCCTCGTCGGGGTTCTTCCCTGTGATTCTGAATTTTTTATGAGCATCCAAGTACTGGACTCGTGACATAGATGTTGCTGATGAGTTAATGAAACTTAAAAACTAACGTTGTTTCTTCTTAGTGGCACGGGTTAGAGCAATAGATATTTAATTGCGTCCCTGAAAGTCTTCTTGGGTGTTAGTGACTGACATTGAAAATGGAGACTTTTTGTAGGCCGGTAGTTCTGTATTCGTGCGCAGTCTGCATGTGCAGGACGGAGGCTGGGACTCCGCGAGAGCACTTTTTAGCACGTTTCCCTTGCTGTTGCCTCCACACGCTTAGGTCTTTAGAACTCTGTTCAGGAGGGGTAGGATATTTGTCATATGATTTCCAGTTTCCTGCTGAACGTTTCACCATCGGAATGTTTACTCAAGTTGCCTCTTCTTGTTCAGGGGGAAATTTGTTGCTCTGGAGAACATCAGCTGCAAGATTAAATCAGGATGTGAGGGGCACCTTCCGTGGCCCAACGGCATCTGTACTAAGTGCCAGCCAAGTGCCATCACACTGAACAGACAGGTGAGACGTTTGCCGTGCCCGCCTAGACAGCGGAAAGCAGTAGATTGGTTTTCATGGCTCGGAAATGAACGTTTCCAGAAGGGGCCATCCTTGGAGGGAGCCACCCCGTGCAGAGTGCAAGTTCAAGTGCACTTTCAAGTCCTACGCTGGAGGCCTGGAGGTGTTATTTGTGAGATCTGTTTCAGGTGTGGGCGAGGGGGTCTTCAGTTTTCTGTTTTGTCAGCCTGCGTGGAAGTAGAATTTTCTTGGTGACTTTAAAATGCTCCCTGGTTGTGACTTTGCCTTCTGGGAGCTGGGAACCGAATTGTCCTGGAGCCCCCTGGGAGCACCTGTCCGGGCCAGGTAAAGAAGGGAGCTGGACTCTGGAAGGAGGAAGAGGCAGGGAAAGCTATACGCAGTATCCTGGCCTCTTCGCCTCTGATCTCCGTGCTCACCTGGCCTTCCCTGCACCACTGGCCCACGTTTCCTCCTTAGAAAGCTCTCCATAGCCTTTGTGACTGCCTGGGGACGGCTTTCTTTCTTTTCTCTCTTCCCTTCCCCCACACCCCTTCTCTTTCTTTTTTTTGAAAACTGATTTTTATGCCAGAGATCCTGAAAACCTGCACTTTAGGTGAAATCCCAGTAAGATGAATTTGAATTAATTTACAGAGGAATCCCACCTCTACCCACCCACCCTCTAGAATCTTGATGGCAGAGCACATTCTTTTTTTTTTTTTTTTAAATGTTTATTTTTGAGAGAGAGCGAGAGAGAGAGCGTGAGCAGGGGAGGGGCAGAGAGAGAGGGAGGCACAGAATCCAATGCAGGCTCCAGGCTCTGAGCTGTCAACACAGAGCCCGACGGGGGGCACGAACCCCCATACCGCGAGATCACGACCCAAGCCGAAGTCAGACGCTTAACCTACTGAGCCCTCCAGCCCTACTGCCCCTTCAGGGCACATTCTTAAAACGTGTGTGCGTGCGTGTAAGAGCTAGGTGAAGGCAATTTATGAATGGCTTAGACTAGAAAAATAAGTTATTTATTACTGAGTGTTTTCATCACCCCATTGTTTGCTCTACAGAAATACAGACACGTGGACAATATCATGTTTGAGAATCACACGGTTGCCGATCGCTTCCTTGACTTCTGGAGGAAGACAGGGAACCAGCATTTCGGGTATTTGTACGGACGGTATACAGAGCACAAAGACATTCCTCTTGGCATCAGGGCCGAAGTGGCCGCGATTTACGAGCCTCCCCAGGTAGGTGGGCTGGGGCTTCATGGCCCGAGGCTTCTGTGGCTTCTGCTCTGAAGGCTGCGCAGGACTCTCGTTTCGGGCTTCGTTTCATTCCTTTTGCTTTATCATTTCCCAGTCTGTCTCCGTCTGTGTCTACACGAGACACGTGCACACAGACACACGGTATTTATTTTCCGAATTCTTAGAGGGTAAGCTCACGGCCCCTACGTATTTCAGTGTGCCTTTCTAATGCATAAGGATGTCCTCTTACCTAATAATAAATACACTTGTCAACTTCAGTAGGTTGAACATTGATGCCATATTGTCATCTGTGCCCTATGTTCCACTTCTGTCTCTTGTCTCCAAGTGCCACACGGCTGCTCTCTCCCTTGTAATTCTGTAGCTCTTTTGCCCATGCCTGTGGTCAGCTGGCTCAGAAATGATGGAACCAGAGGGTCTTTATCCCTGTGCCACACACACAGCTATCTTAGAATGACAGCACCAAAATCACCACCGGTATAAGACTGGAAACTTTTCTGGTGGAAGGAGGAGGGTCCTTAGGGCGTGTCTCATGAGGGACCAGCAATCAAATACTGTTTTAAAGTCACTTGGAAAGTCCTCTCTTAAGGACTGTGCCACCAACTAGTTAACATATTTATGTTTGTTTGCTTTATTTGCAGTCTTTAGGGATAGATTTTATGTATGTATACTCTTAAACGTGTTGCACGATTACATGAAGTACTCATGTAGTATGTTTCATTGTATACAATTATTACGAAAGTGAATACTGTAAACGTGGAACCCAAGTGTGTGATACACGTGCTGGAGTACTTGGGGAGGGTGTGCTCGTGTCTCTAGTTCCCTGTGAAATCAAAAAAACTAAGGTGGCTTGGGGGGTGGCCAGAGTATAGTAAATGTTACTGGCTGGCTCTAAGTAGTCGGTGTATGAGTCCTCACAAGGAAATTCTGTAAACTTTTCTGTATGTTTGAAAAAAATTTTTAAATATTTATTTTGAGAGAGAGAGTGAGCAAGCATGTGAGCAGGGGAGGGGCAGAGAGAGAGGGAGAGAGAGAATCCCAAGCAGGCTTCACACTCAGCTTGGAGCCCAACGCGTGGCTTGATCCCAACCACGAGAACATGACCTGAGCCAAAATCAGGAGTCGGACACTTGACCAGCTGAGCCACCCAGGTGCTCCTATGTTTAAAATTTTTAATTAAAATGTTAGAAAAGAAAAAAAAATCACGTTTCCAAAGATCCAAGGTACCCCCTTCATCCTATCCCTCTTTCCGAAATATTTGGCTTAGGCTTCTAAAATTTGAGTTTTTAAAATACAAGCGAATAGACAGGTATTCATACTATCCTTTGGGTGTATGCCTAGCATTGTCGCCTTGCACTGTGTGCTTTACGTCAGTCCGTGACCCACCGACTTCTTTTTTTATTATTATTAATGTTATTTTTAACGTTTATTTGTTTTTGAGACACAGACAGAGTATGAGTAGGGAAGGGGCAGAGAGAGAGGGAGATGCAGTCTGAAGCAGGCTCCATCCAGGCTCTGAGCTGTCAGCACAGAGCCCGAGACCCACCAACTTCTTAAGTAAAGGTCTGAAACCGCGGGCCCCGTCGCTCCTGACTGGTGTGCGGGTGTGTGGCTCTTGCACACGTGCCGTTGTCTCCCCGGCTGTATCTATGCAGGTTCTGAATGTCGTCTACACCCCTTTGTCCATTTCTGTATTTACCGAGAGCTGCAGAGGAGGTGTCTGAGCGGACCTACTGTGGTGGCTCCTTGGACGGGGGTCGCTAGGTGGCGACAGAGGCTCTGCCTGAGAGCCGGGATCCCCGGATTGCCCAACCGGTAGGGCACTAAGTGTGCTCCGTAATGAGGGGGCCGTTTTTGGAAGCGTGGTACGTTCGCCTTGGGTTTCGTACAGGGTCTCTCTCGTGAGGAGTTTTCAGCAGGTCTGTTGGGAGCTGATTGAATTAAAAACGGAAACAAACCTCCGTCGTCCAGACACACGCCTAACAGCATCGTCCTGGAGGTTGAAGCCATTGACCTCCAATAGCATCCGGTTCATTAGAAGCGGAAGCCCATGCCGTGACAGGTCTTGAAACCAGATCCTTAGATTTGTCCGGACCTGTGCTCCGGAGGTGTAGGTGATCTCCATGTGCTAATACTCAGTGACAGAAAGTTCTTTTGTTGTTTTGCCAGAATTTGACTAACTTACAAGGACGTGCCCAATCAGTATAACTGGGTCTGGGGCGGCCTTCACTTTTCTGTGCCTGTGGCTGGGGTTTCTGCCAGGTACGGTACTTCCTAATGACCCTTGAGCTACGTGTCAGTGCAGGCTCTGTCCACGGCAGGGAGTTGGGGTCTTGTGGCCGGCATAGGTTGTGTGTGAGCCAGCCAGAGTCTGAGCCCACCTGCCGCCCCGAGCCAGGTGCTCTGCCCACCCACCGGCAGGTTGCCTTGTCCTTTCCTTAGGGTGTGCACGCCTGTCATTGCCCACTTAGTCCTGTGAAGTGCAGCACTGTGTGCGAAACGGCACACACGTTTTCCTCGCCTGTTTTCTGGAGACACGTTACCTTAGGTTTTCTGGAATCATGTTACCTTACAGCTCAGATAATCTTGCCTAACCCGGCCAAACCCGTTTGGAAGGCAGCTGTTTACCCAAGGGAGTTTTGAAACGGACTTTCCTCAGTGAAGGAACCCAGCAGAAAAATGTGTAGAGAGCCTTTCTCCTCCCTGAGAGCAGCCACATACTCGGCGAGGGACTGTGGTGGGAACCACCTTGCCCTCTCAGTCTGGATTGCAGAGCACCGTACGGCCTGAGGAGGCCAAGCCCCCGGGCTGCGTTTAGCTGCCCTTGGGACTCCTGAACTGGAGCCGGGTGGCTGTGGGCTCCTCTGAGTTGGGTCTCCTCCTTTTACTGCCCCAACAGATTGGCACACAGAATAGCCTGGAGCTTCTGGAAGACCCGAAAGCTGAGGTGGTGGATGAGATTGCCGCCAAGCTTGGCCTGAGGAAGGTACGGAACATTCTGCCGGCTTTTGATGGGGGGGTCGGAGCTGTCTGTTGGGGACCTCCGGGTGGGTGGCACGGCCAGGTCCTGTCTGGGACTGAGCTCCCAGCTACTCAAGGTCAGGTGCAGGCCCAGTGTGTTTACTGGGCGCCACTGCCTCTCTGTTCCTCTGATTTGAAATAAAATGAGAATGTTTCTCTGATCTAAAGTAAAATGGAAACAGATGACTCCCCATTCTGGGGCTTGTGTTTAAATCTGCCGGCCCCTCTTCCTGAGGACAGCTCAGAGAATGGAGGAATGTAATGGCGGGAGCCAGACCCCCTCTTTTGTCCGGGAAGGGGCCTCGATGCCGGGCTGTGTGTCCCGCCCGCACACTGCGGCCCGGGCTCCTGGTGTGAGCCGGTGACAGAGGCCTGTGTGTGGGGTTCTGTTTCTGTCTCAGGTGCTTGCAGCCTCCGGTGCTCCTTCTTCCGTCATCATTGGACTTCCTAGTTCCGATTTAGGTGTCTGAGCACGTGAGGTTTCCTACTTTTACTGGGCAGTTAGAAAACAGAGAACTTTCGTTTTGAGTCTGTTTTGTTCTTTCTATTAAGTTTACTTATTTTTGAGAGAGTAGGCGAGAGAGTGCACGAGCTGGGGAGAGGCAGAAAGAGAGAGAGAGAGAGAGACAGAAGATTCCAAGTGGGGCCTGATCCCACAAACTGTGAGATCATGACCTGAGCTGAAATCAAGAGTCAGACGCTTAGCCGACTGAGCCACCCAGGCTCCCCAATCCTTTATTATTTGTTCTTTAATTTAAAATTTTTATTTTTTTAAATTTTTTATTTTAGAGCGCGAGCACATGTGTGAGCAGGGAAGGGGCATAAGGTGAGAGAGAGAAAGAGAGGGAGAGTATCCCAAGCAGGCCCCTGTGGCCAGCGTGGAGCCTGTTGCAGGACTTGATCCCATGACCCTGGGATCATGACCTGAGCCGAAATCAAGAGTTGGAGCCTCAGCCAACTGAGCCACCCCGGTGCCCCTATCCTTAATTTCTTAATCAACTTACGAACATGGAAAAATTAACTCTCTACCGAAGGTAAACAGTGCAAAATAAGGAATGTATTTAAAACCTAGGAATGTTATAAAGCAAAGTCATTTTCACAAAAGCTTTCAGAAAACGTCCTATTGTTTCTAGCAAGGAATCGGCATCTTGATTTAGGGCCATATTTTGGTTTACATTCTTGAAGTTTCTCTTGTTCAAAAGAGAAACTGGTATAACTTCTTAAAATTTTTTTTTAATTCGTACTCTTTTTTTTTTTTTCAACGTTTATTTATTTTTGGGACAGAGAGAGACAGAGCATGAATGGGGGAAGGTCAGAGAGAGAGGGAGACACAGAATCGGAAACAGGCTCCAGGCTCCGAGCTGTCAGCACAGAGCCCGACGCTGGGCTCGAACTCACGGACCGCGAGATCATGACCTGAGCCAAAGTCGGACACCCAACCGACTGAGCCACCCAGGCGCCCCATAATTCTTATTCATTTTTGAGAGAGAGAGGGAGGGGCAGAGAGAGAGGGAGACACAGAATCCGAAACAGGCTCCAGGCTCTGAGCTGTCAGCACAGAGCCCGACGCTGGGCTCGAACTCACGGACCACGAGATCATGACCTGAGCCAAAGTCGGACACCCAACCGACTGAGCCACCCAGGCGCCCCATAATTCTTATTCATTTTTGAGAGAGAGACAGAGGGAGGGGCAGAGAGAGAGGGAGACACAGAATCCGAAACAGGCTCCAGGCTCTGAGCTGTCAGCACAGAGCTGAACTTACAAACTGTGAAATCACGACCCGAGCCAAAGTTGGACGTTCCACCGACTGAGCCACCGGGCACCCCGTTTGCTTGGGTATTTTTGAAGAAAATGAAGTTCACATTTGCCTGGTCTTGTGTGCGGGAGAGGGATTTGAAGAGTTCTGTGTCAGGGTTGTGCCGGAGAGGGTCTTGGGCACTGCATCGCTTCTCCAGAGGATGTGTACTTGGTTTCCATCCCCAGCCCGGTTCTGGTTCAGGAGGGGCAACCGGCTGTGAGGTTCATGGGTACAAGAGGATCAGGGATCACGGAGCACACAGACAGGCAACCGTCCGGGACTGGCGTGTGGGTGCCCTAGTGACAGGACTCTCACTGCTTGTACCCCCCAGATGGTTTCTTCAGCACTGCAGCGGAATGCAAGGGAGCAGCTGGGCAAGGTCTCCGTCGTAGTGCTCCTTATTTTAAGTGCCTTCTCTATGGAGTCCGTTTTCTTGTCTCACAGAGAAAGCCGTAGCCTCTTAAACAGCATTGTCTCTAGTTGCTTGCTCATTGTGTGCCTTCCTGGTTGGAGTGTAAGCGTTCTGTTAATCTTGTTCTTGCCGGCGGTCTCCCCCCACACCCGGCACGGGGCCGGGTACCAAGTTGGTGCCACGGGGCTTCTAACAACAGGTGAGCCCTGCTCGCTCACCGTCACCTCCAGCCCAGCAGTGCCAGGGGAGTGTGGCCGTTTGCAACTGAGTGGAGTTTGGAAGTCACGGTAGCTGAGTTGAGGAGCTGGCTCGTGAGAGAGTCTCTTACTGAGAACATTGTTCTTAAGTTCTCCGGGCGGAGGCCAGAAAACATTCACCACCCGTTTTCAAGAAGAGGCTCGGAAGATACTTTCCTTTTTCCTGCAGGTTGGCTGGATATTTACAGACCTGGTCTCAGAAGACACCCGGAAGGGTACAGTGCGATACAGTCGGAATAAGGTGAGGTGGGATGGGAGCCCGCAGCTTGGTCACGAGCCCGCGGGGTGGCCACGCACAGCTCATCCTGGCTTCTAGGCCAAATGATTTTCCACACAGTGGGGAAAATCGATAAATTACGGATGGGTCTGTCGGTGTGTCTTCTAGAGCAAAACCCCTGGCCTTCACCTGCCAGTGCTCTCGGAAGGTGAGCCTGTAGGGCGGATGCTTGACGCTTCTGGCCTTCATAGTTATTTGCGGTGGGAAAGGAGCCCGTGACAGCTAGGGACTGGAGGTGTTGACGTCGTGTAGCCGTTGACAGAGTTCAGTTCTTAATGTTTTCTAAAGAAGAAATAGATGCCGTACAACTCCATGTGCCGTTTCTCTTTCCTTAGGACACCTATTTCCTGAGTTCGGAAGAATGTATCACGGCAGGAGACTTCCAAAATAAGCATCCCAACATATGTCGGCTCTCTCCAGATGGACATTTTGGATCCAAGTTCGTTACCGCGGTGGCTACAGGTATGTGTTTTGTTCTTCTTTTGGTGGCTTTTCATTCTCAACTTAGTTACTACTGTGCCTGTGAGATGCAGATTCCTCTTTTTGTTTTGTGGTAGAAATCTAGAACTTACCTGCATTGCCCGCAGAGCCACTGAAACTGGGGCCTCCGCGTGGCTCTTCCCTCATCTGCTCCCGTTCCAAGGTCAGGTTCACTTGGTTCTGGGTCTCTGCTCAGGGCTGCCTTTGCCCCTTCCGGGAACCAAGAGTGACTCTGGCCGTGCAGGAGAAGACTTACTGTTTGTTATTTATTTTTGACGTCGTGAATAGGAGTCATTCAAGATACCATTTCCGTGCACGTGTGTGTGTGTGAGAGGTTATATATGTCCTATTCCGTGTTATGTGCGTCACAAGTAGATAGTGACCAGAAAAATCGGGGCCCCATAAAAAAGTGCCACCACATCTCCCATAACATCCTTGATGGACGCTGTCGTAGGAAGAGCCAGCCATAGGACCGTGCAGTTTAAAACGAGTAGGAACTTTAAACTTGAGAACCAACTCCTGCAGACGTGATCTGTTTGGTCACTTTGGTCCAGTCTAACGCGGACCCCGTGAAGACCTGGTTTCTGCTCTCACAGTTTGTTCACGGTGGCCATCCTTCCCCTAGTCTTGTAGGAAGAAGCACCCTCAGGTCACACCAGTGTGCAAATAGCCCGAGCCCGTAAGCAACTAGATCCCCTGCTAATCCAAGTTGAGGCTGCTACGCTGTCACGGGAACCGTGATGAAAAACACTGCCTGAGATTTTAAGATGCATCAGCTTGAGGTCCATTGGGATTGGTAGTCACTTCTTTGAAATGAATGTCCTTTTGACGAGTGAGAGGCAATGGCAGCAGCTTTCACATGCTAGTGTGAATTAGTTGAGTTGGATTTATTTTCCTAACCTGTTGTTGGGCCAGGTATTTAAGGGAGTGGATGAGAGCGTCGAGGTGGGTTACAGTAAACGGTTCCCCAGCGTAGGGTCCTTCCAGGAAGGCGGCTTGGCCACGGGCTGTCACGGTGGGTGCCGAGCAGGAGGAGAGCAGCTCAGACTGGACGCCGAGCAGGGGAGCCGGGGCAGGGTGGGGGGCGGGGGGGGGGCCGTCTGAAGCATCGCACATCGTCCCGCTCCCAGTGAAAATAAAGCGCGCCGTCCCCCTGCATCAGTGGTTCCTCACCGGGGGCGTGTCGCTGCCCCGTGGAGCTGTTAGGGCTGCACTCCCCACGCCGCACGCCCGAGGCCCCGGTGGGATGGGAAGGAGGTGGCCCGTGTGTCTGCGGCCATCTCCCAGGAGACTGCTGCATCCCGGCTTTATGGTGCCTCTGCAGGCCCCGTGCCCGCAGCCGCCCCTCGAGCTGCTGCTGAAGCTCTGAGCTCCCCCTCGCCCCTCCCCGCCAAGAACAACTGTAGCTCCAGACGTTTGGAGGAAGGGAGTAACGATCACGTGTGGGGTTTGCTCCTGTGAACACGAAGGGTCTGCTGGAAGGAGAAGGCTTCGTTGAGCCCGAGTTGAAGCTCTCTGCTCTAATGCTAGCCTCTGTGTGTCTTGGAGGGCTGGCCGCCCACACCTCGGGGCTGTGAGAGTCCCTTCCCGAGGCCAAGGCCCAGGCACAGAGTTCTTCCGCCATGGGCCCTTTCCTCCTGCGTGCGGGTTCCCTTGGCAGGTTGACTAGGGAGGGGAGTGAGAGAGCTCGTCCCACAGTCCCCTCAGCTCAGCCGGGATCAGGCCTCCCGCGAGCCTAGAGAGACCGGCCAGAGCTCGGCGTCTCGCTCCTCCGCGTGGAAACGAGCGTGTCTTCTCATCGAATGTACCTTTGGAGGCCGTCCATGTGGATGAATACTGCTTTGTTTTAAATAGCCTTCCATTTTACAAATCCTGTTTTCTGTTTTTCGCTGGTCCTCAAAGGCCAGGTTTTTTTTTCCAACGACCCATCCTGTTTTAATGATCCATCCAAAAGCCAGGGTGGGTTTACAACGCCGAAGTAAAATGATAGCCAGAGGCACCCACTGAGGGCGGCCTCACCACGCTCCTTCCCCACCTCCCCCTCTGCTCCTTCTAAGCCAGCGCGCTCCTCTTTGGTGCGAGGGTGGTGTGCCTGACCCCGAGCGCACCGGAGGGTGAGGAAGGGCTTTGCATCTGCCGCCTCGACCTCAGTGAGCGGTCGTGGCCAGCTCTCCGCAGGGTGTGCGTCAGGGCCGGAGAGATGCTGGGCTTGCTTGCCGGTGGGCCCCTGGAGCCCGTTCAACTCTGCTTTGGGAAGCCAGCTGCTGCCGTCCTCTGGTGTGCAAAGTGGAACACGGCAGGCCCCCGGCTTGTCCTCTCCAGGCTGGTTCTGCCCCTGTCCTTCACACTTTCTGATCGTTTGGTCATCATGTCTGGTTTCTGGTAAATGTTTGAAAGCCAGTTGGAAAAACATTTCTGTTCCCCGATGAGGAACTTAACTTTGTTTTTGTCAGAGAGACTAAAGGAGAGATATCGAGAATTTTTTGTTTTTTTTTTAAATTTTCCAAAGCTGCCAACGATAACGGACTTTAGAGTTGTCAGAACGTCACCCGATTATGGAGGCGCGTGTATTTGTGGCAGTGGAAGTCGGCCGAGTGCACGGCCTGGTCTTCCCTCGGCCAGAGGCTCGGGCCTGCCTTTGATGTGGTGCCCGTCCTTCTCTCCAGGGTCTCCTCTCAGCCAGGTTGCTGCTCGGTTCCACTTCGCTGGATGGTTCCCTCTCAGTGGCTTTTGCACTATCCTTGTCCCTAATTTTAAGACTTGTTGGAGGTTTTATGAAGCGATGATGGAGAGAAGAGTGGGGAGAGGCACGCAGGGCCGCAAACGGCACAGTGAAGCCAGCGGCCCGGGCTGAGGCCCCCTACGTGCTGGCCCTGGCTCTGTGGCAGCGTCCTCGCCTCCCGAGTGTGGCGCCAGAGGACAGTGCATGGCCGTGCGGGCGTCTGTAGGGTAGAGACCACGGTACAGACGCTGTGTTGTCTTCACCGCTTGTCCCGTCCGTCTCCATCCCCCTCCGCTCGCTCAACGCAAGCGTGCTGGAGGCAGGGCTCTGGTGTTCCTGACAGCTAAGAGCCCCGGTGCTGGGTGACAGCACACATAGTCTGGGGTGGGATTGGAGGATTTTTTTTTTTTAATGTTTGTTTATTTTTGAAGGAGAGAGAGACCGAGCGTGAGTGGGGGAGGGGCAGAGAGAGGGAGAGAGAGAGAGAGAGAGAGAGAGAGAGAGACAGAGACAGAATCTGAAGTGGGCTCCAGGCTCTGAGCCGTCAGCACAGAGCCTGATGCGGGGCTCAAACTCACAAGCCGTGAGATCATGACCTGAGCCGGTCAGACGCCTAGGCACCCCAGGATCGGAGAACGTTTACCAGTCCTATTTTCTGATTCTGAGAGAGTGTGTCCTTGGTGGGAACCGCTTGAACAGCTGCGCGGCGTCTTCGTGCCCTGTGTCCGCTGCCGTGCGCTCCAGCCACTCGTAAAGTTGCGGCAGCACGTTTTTGAATTCTTACCCGAGACAGACTCTTTGGAGTTGATTTGTTCTGTTGGTCCGGAGTGAAGAGTGACAGATACGGACTGGGTTCGAATCTCCCTCGTGGATGCTCATCGAAGGACTCTCTCTTGCAGGTGGTCCCGACAACCAGGTCCACTTTGAAGGGTACCAGGTGTCCAACCAGTGCATGGCGCTGGTCCGTGACGAGTGTCTGCTGCCGTGCAAAGACGCCCCTGAGCTCGGCTACGCCAAGGAGTCCAGCAGCGAGCAGTACGTGCCTGACGTGTTTTATAAGGTAAAAACACCACGGTACCCAAGGAATCGTGCGGCGTGGCGTGGGCGCGGACCCGTGTTGGACTCCGCGGTCCCCTCAGCCGCTTCTCCTCTGAGCTTGTTTAGGACCCACCTCGTGGGTAACAGCGCCCCATCTTCAGGGCTTCAGGGCTTGGTATTCAGCTGGTCGGGCTTCTAACCGAAAGGAGACGTAACATTCATGGGGCTGGGTCCTCTGCCGCCAAATCAAAGCCCTGCAGCACAGAGACCATTTCTGTTTCCCAAGACAAGACGACGGGATACATCACCAGGAGTCAAGGGTGGAGCTGTGTGCTCAGTAATTAGGCCCTCCTCGGGGCGCCGGCATTTGAGTTAACGAGTTGGACAAAGGATCGTCTGTTTAGAAATCCTTTTCCTTGTGAAAGCTATAAAAGCTGTTTTTATCGAGAAATGTCCTGTTGAACATGTAGGAGTCAGTCAGGTGCTTCCCTATGGGAAGCTGGAGACCCCATTTTCCTCCTCTACTCGGCACTCGTTCTCGGGCCCCGTCGGGTGGACTTGGGTCCCGTCTGCCCCATCCTGCCGCCTGGAGGGCTCCTTGAGTCATGTCTCTCGGCGCGGGGCGGCCTTGCCGCGTCTGAGGGCACTGTCTTCACTTGGAAGAGTGTCTTCACGGTAGAAAGAATTCTGGGTTGACCGGTCAGCTCCACCGTCCCCTGCCTCGGGGTGTTTCTCGCAGGAAGCCCCTGTGCCCCTCGTGGGCTCCTCCATTCACAGTGTGACTTTCCTGCTGACTGCCTTTCCGTTCTTGTCTTATCTCTGGTTTTTAGCAGCTTGACTTTGACTCGGGTGGTCTTCCTCGTGTCCTGCGTTTGACAGTGGTTGAGCTTCTCGGGTCTGCGAGCTGTGTCAATTTTTGGCCATCGTGTTTGTTTTACGTTGCTGCCGTAACAGGTGTTTGCGGATGTGGCGGCCATGAGACCCGGCTCAGGCGTTGCCTCGTAGTCCGGTGCTCAGGGGTCTAGGGTCTGTCCGGGCCACGGCAGGGTCGGTTGGGGCTCTGATGTTCTCCGTGGCGTGAGCCGTCGGCAGCACCGAGTGTCCCGGCCCCGGCCCGGCGGCAGGTCACGTCAGGGCCGTCCGCTGCTCTTCCCTGGAGGCCCGCAGGAGTGTACCCTCCCGGCCTGCCCGTCTAGTCCAAGGTCATCTCCCGATTTTAAGGTCAGTTGATTAGTAACCTTCATCACACCTGCAAAATCCCTTTGCCACATGAGGGGACAGATGCCCGGGTGTGCGTCCTCCTCCCATTCATGGTCCTGGGGAGGAGGCTGGGAAGTATCCCAGAACCATTTCTAGAATTCTGTAGAATTCTGCACGTGCCAGCCGTTCAGTACCTTTTTCTTTTTTGGTTTGGGATTTTGTTGTTGTTGTTGTTTGTTTTTGATCGCTCAGGGACTCCAGTCACATGTGTATTTGGCTGCTTGAAGTCCCACAGCTTACTGATGCCCCGTTTGTCGTATTTCAGTCTGTTTTCTTTCTGTGCCTCATTTTGAGGAGTCTGCGTTGCTGTTTCTTGCAGCCTGTTCGTCCTGGCTTGTGTGACGTCTGGTCTGCTGCTGCTCCCATCTAGCA
The DNA here is from genome assembly GCF_022079265.1 of Lynx rufus. Lineage (NCBI taxonomy): Eukaryota > Metazoa > Chordata > Mammalia > Carnivora > Felidae > Lynx > Lynx rufus. The sequence goes on along the minus strand of NW_025814853.1, from coordinate 2,443,215 downwards.
AACCGTCCGTCCCGGGCGTGATCGCTGCGGTTTCCTCTGGTGTGTGTGTGTGTGTGTGTGTGTGTGTGTGTGTGTGTGTGTGTGTGTTTCCCATGCCTCCACCGGCCTGCACGCGTGGGATGCAGTTATAATGAGTATTTTGATGTCCCGATCTGTTAAATCTGTCTGTCACTTCTGGATCAGTTTTGATTGGTTGATTTTTTTTTTTTCCCCCGAATTACGGGTTGTGATCATGGCGTCTTAAGGTCCTCGTGTCCAACATTTGTATCATCTGTGGGTTTGCAGCTGTTGTCTTTTTTTGGTGTAATGTCTGTCTTTTCACACGTTTGGTAAGTTTCCGCCGTGTGCTGGTCATCGCATATGAAAAAGCCAAAGACCCCGGAGGACGTTTTTCCCTGGAGACGACCCCCCCCCTGTCCAGCGGGGCCACGATGCAGCACCCAGATGCACCAGAGCGGTACTTAGGGGTCAGGTCTGACTGACATTTACGGAAGACTGTCCGCTGCGGGTTCTTCCCTTTTCACAGAGTGCAGTCCAGAGTTCCTGCTCTGTAAGATGACACCTGCTCCGGGTGTTTGTCCCCTCGGCCCCGAATGACTGGGAGATTCAATCTCCTCCTGAAACAGGTTTCAGCTTGAGTTGCTGCGTCGTGCAGTGTAAACACATGGAGACTCCACCCCACACGCTTCAAAACTTGTATTATCTTGACTGGGAGAATGGCTGTGTGTTTGAAACCCCCGGGTCTCAAACGTGGTCACCCCAGCCCGGTGCAAAGCCCGTCTCTGCCAGGTTCTCTGTGTGCGGCCCCGGCCCGCTGCCAGTGAGCTGAAATCCCAGCCCTTCATGCTCTCGGGAGTGGGGGAGCCTTGTGACCCTCATCACTGCGTCCGCGTGTTCGCTGCCCTGCTGTGCGGCCTCCAGGCCCCTCCTGCCCTCAGAGCAGCCCTCTTCGGAGGTCTTACACGTTCAGTGCCAGGCCACCGCAGTCAAGCAGATGGTGCCGTGACACGAGTCAAACGTGTGTTTTGGTTTCCCGGCGCGTGCTGAAGTTCTGGGTACACTGCAGTCTGTTCAGCGTGCCGTGCCGTCGTGTCTAAAAAACAGCGTCTTTTAAAACTTTAATTGAAAAATACTTCATTGGGGCATCTGGGTGGCCCGGTTGGCTGAACATCTGACTTTGGCTCAGGTCATGAACTCACAGTGTGTGAGTCCGAGCCCCACGTCGGGCTCACTGCTGTCATCGCAGAGCCCGTTGGGATCCTCTGTCCCCCCTCTCTCTGCACTTCCCCTGCTCACGTGTGCGCCCTCTCTCTCTCTCTCTCAAAAGTAAATAAACATAAAAAAAACCCATATTTTATTACCCAAAAACGCTAACCATCATCTGAGCTTTCGGCAGGTCGTAATCTTTTTGCCTTGACCTGGGGGCTGCCAACCGGTTAGGGTGGGGGCTGCCGAAAGCCCGGGTGGCTGTGGCAAATTGTTGCCAGACGACAGCCGGGAAGTTTGCTGCAGGCTCGTTCCCTCGCCGACGGCTCGTCTGCAGCAGGCGACGCTGTCTGACAGCGGTGCACCCCCCAGGAGAGCTTTCGGAGCCACAGGCCGTCCTCTCAGACCCCACCGCCCCCTCGTGCACGAGTTTACGTGACAGCAGAGATCACTGGGCACAGGTCACCACGACAAATGTGGTTCTAACGAGAAGCACCAAACAGGACACAGACACGAAGTGCACAAAGGGTGTGGGCCATGGCGCCGGTGGACTTGTGTGACGGCAGGGCGACCACAAACCCCGGTTTCTAAAATCTCACAGCATTTGTAAAGCACAGTAAGACGAAGTGAGGCGGCTGTTCCGCGAGATCGCACGGGGGCTGTGACCTGCCCTCCAGGTGCACGGCCTCCGTGTGTCTCAGGGCTGAACTGGGTGGGGGGGGGGGGCGTGCACTCCGGGGCCTCCAGTGTCCAGTCTGTAGCTGTGGCACCGCCACGTGCCCTCCCCAGCACACCCCTGGCTCTGTGTGCGCTGGACACCCTGAGGACGGCCCCCCGCTCAGTCCCCTGTCCCCTCGCCACCGCGTGCCCACGGCTCTCTGACAGCTTCTCGAGTGCAGCTTTAACGGTCTGTGTTCTCAAGCTGTTCATGGGGGCCGCTTGGCACGTTGTGTGGGTGTCTCTGGGTCCCGGCAGCTGGCGGGGTGCCAAGGCGTGGATCTGAGAGGGGGTGGGATTCGGGGCTCTCCTTTCCTACCTGAGAACTGTGCTTCCCGTGGGCCGTGGCTTTCTGAGAGCTGCAAGCGTCTCCTCTACTCCCCACTTCGGCCGCTGGGTTAGGTTTCGTTCCGATTGTGGTTGTCACCCTCCCCTTTCTGGTTGGAGAGAGGAGGCTCAGGGAGGCTCGCGCAACCACAGGTGGAGGGGCACGGGCGGGGGCTGCCGGGACTGCAGAGTCTGGGCGCCAGCACGCTGCCCGCGCGGGAGCCTGTCATCCCTGGGGACACTCGAGACCTGTGACGCTCCTAGCACGTGGAGTTCTAGAATGGATAAAGGGCGCTGCCTGCTGAGCTGGATGCCCTGCGTGAAGCCTGGAGGAAGGGCTTCCCTCTCTTCGCTGTCTGTGCAGAGTCCTCATTGTGCACAGAGTTTTGGAGGGGATTCCCTTTCCGGAGGTTTTCGCTGCCTGGAGTGCGTGTTCTGGAGTGATTTGCTGGGAGAGGCCTGGAGGCAGCACTTGGGGAACTGGAACTCGTTCCAGTGCTTGTAGGCTCTGTGACGCCTTTGACATCCTTTTCTTAATGAGCAGGTGTCCACGTGGAGAGAGATTTTCTTTTTTTTTTGTTTTCAAAGATTTATTCTTTTTTTAATGGTTATTCATCTTTGAGGCAGAGAGCGAGAGGGTGAGTGCCCTTGAGTGGGGGAGGGGCAGAGAGGGAGGGAGACAGAGGATCTGAAGCGGGCTCCCTACTGTCAGCAGCAAGCCGGGTGGGAGGCTCCAGCTCACAGACCGTCAGATCGTGAGCTGAGCCAAAGTCGGACGCCCAACCTACTGAGCCACCCAGGCGCCCAAGTCTAAATTTTGTTTTAATTTTTCAGTGTTCATTTATTTACTTTTGAGAGAGAGACAGCGAGAGCGAGCACGAGCAGGGGAGGGGCAGAGAGAGAGGGAGACACAGAATCCGAAGCAGGTTCCAGGCTCTCAGCTGTCAGCACAGAGCCTGACGCGGGACTCGAACTCACAGGCCGCGAGATCCTGACCTGAGCCGAAGTCGGACTCTCAACTGACTGAGCCACCCAGGTGCCCCTCAAGTCTAAATTTTTAAACCATTTTTGACAGATGAAATTCACATGTAGTACAATCACCGATCCACCCATTGAAAGCGCACGGTTGGCTGGTGTGTAGCATATTCACAGGGTCGTGGGGCCAGCACCACCACCTAATTTAGAACCTTTGTCCCCTAGACAGAAACCCACAGAGCCCGAGCCTCCCGTCCTGAGACCCTGGTAGTCGTTCCTTTGCTTCCTGTGTGGGTTTGCTTGATGGAATCGCACACGCGGGATCTGTTGTGATGTGTCCTTCACCGCTTCCCATAACGTCTTTAGGTCCAGCTGTGTCTGTGGGGTGTGGTCCTCAGTCTGTCTTATCAGCGCACCAGGCGGCCCGGTGGGGGCGGCGGGGCCTTGACCTGGAGAGGGACTTTTGAAACTGGAAACAACCCCACTTGTAACAAAGAATTTACTTCCTCACCAACCAGAAAGAAATAGAGGCTGAACACCCCCTGGATTGCTTCATCTGTGCGTGTGTGTCCGTGTTACTGGGTGGTGGGAGCGCTCCCGGGCATGGGGAAGGGACAGGGCAGAGGGGCAGACGACTCGCCCGTGCTCTGGCTCCCGGCACCTCCTGGCTCCGTTCTTTCTGCTCCTGAGTCCACACGGCTGCTGCCACTGCAGGGGCAGCACTCTGGGGTCCTGGCTGGACAAATGGGGTCCTGGCCGGATACACGGGGTTCTGGCTAGAAACCTGGGGTCCCGGCTGGACATGCTGGGCAACCGGCAGGGCGTGTGTCGTAGGGGACAGGCACGCTTTCCTTGTTGGCCGCGTGTCTGGAAATGCCTGCGAGTGAAGGACCATGGCTCTTGCCGCCCCTGCTCCTTCCAGACTGGTGCCGTTGAGGGAGAGTAAGGCTTTCCTGTGGCGGCTCGCTCGGACGCCTCTCAGGTCTGGGGCAGTAATGGAGCTAATGGGGAGGGGTGCTCCCATCGGTCTTCCAGGGGGGTGGTTCCTAGTCCCTTGTTTAGGGCTTCTCCACCCCTCCCCCTGCCCCAACTCCCTCATGGTGTTTAATAAAAACCAAAACCGGGCGCCTGGGTGGCGCAGTCGGTTAAGCGTCCGACTTCAGCCAGGTCACGATCTCGCGGTCCGTGAGTTCGAGCCCCGCGTCAGGCTCTGGGCTGATTGCTCAGAGCCTGGAGCCTGTTTCCGATTCTGTGTCTCCCTCTCTCTCTGACCCTCCCCAATTCATGCTCTGTCTCTCTCTGTCCCAAAAATAAATAAAAACGTTGAAAAAAAAAAATTTAAAAAAAAAAAAAAAATAAAAACCAAAACCATGAGGCTTAACAGCACAGACCTGGCCCTCAGGTCCTGTTTCTGTAGCAGGTACTTCACTCGTCAAATCACACCCTGCCAGGAACCCATGTGAGAGTTAAGTTATCCCCGCCCCCACCCCCAAAGTTCCTACCAAAGTTCCTACCACCCCCAAAGTTCCTACCTTAGATGCATTTGTGATGCAGTGTTTTGTAATGCAAAACCAGTATTTTGACTCATTTTTAGCACTTGAGACCTAAGGTCCTGCTGGCTGCCATTCTGAACAGCTGGACAGTGACTTCATCTGACCCTTTGTAGGAAAGCTGTGGGTCTGCGGGTGATGACAGAATCCGGTGTCCTCTTTCACGAGCTCAGTGTCTCCCATCCGAGGCCCCTCACCCAGGCTCTCTGCCTCCTTTAGTGATAGCGTGGGCCCCTGGCTCCACCGCAGCACATGCTCAGGAAGCCCTCACGTGCATAATATGAATGAAAACGTCACTTCAGATGAATCAAACTGCCATCTGTTTTTCTTTTCAAAGTTTTTGAAATGAAACATCAAATAGATATGAGGATTATTACTTTTTAAGTTAGTCAACCGATACTTTTTTTTTTAACTTTGTTTTTGGGAGAGAGAGAGAGCGCGCGCGCGTGTGTGGGAGTTGGGGAGGAGCAGAGGGAGAGGGAGACACAGAATCCCAAGCAGGCACCAGGCTCCGAGCTGTCAGCACAGAGCCCAATGCGGGCTTGAACCCATGAACCGTGAGAACATGACCTGAGCCGAAGTTGGACGCTTAACCTACTGAGCCGCCCAGGCACCTCCCCCTACACTGTGTCTTTTTACCTTTTTTTTTAACTTTTTTTTTTTTTAATATTTATTTTTGAGACAGAGACAGAGCATGAATGGGGGAGGGGCAGAGAGAGAGGGAGACACAGAATCAGAAGCAGGCTCCAGGCTCTGAGCTGTTAGCACAGAGCCTGACGTGGGGCTTGAACTCACAGTCCGCAACATCATGACCTGAGCTGAAGTCGGACGCTTAATCGACTGAGCCGCCCAAGGTGCCCCTGTGTCTTTTTAAAATTACATTTTTAGCATTACATTAGCCTATATTTGGGCCAAAAAAAAATTAGGTTTTCAAACTGTTTGAAATTGGTAAATGTGTGTTCGGCAGCTTTGCTGTGTGTTATTAGTTCCTTGAATTTATTTTATTTTATTTTTTATTTATTGATTGTTTAATTTACATCCAAGTTAGTTAGCATATGGTGCAACAATGATTTCAGGAGTAGATTTCTTAATGCCCCTTACCCATTTAGCCCATCCCCCCACCCACAACCCCTCCAGCAACCCTCTGTTCTCTATACTTAAGAGTCTCTTATGTTTTGTCCCCCTCCCTGTTTTTATATTACTTTTGCTTCCCTTCCCTTAATGTTCATCTGTTTTGTATCTTAAACTCCTCATATGAGTGAGGTCATATGATATTTGTCTTTCTCTGACTAATTTTACTTAGCATGATACCCTCCAGTCCCATCCATGTAGTTGCAAATGGCAAGATTTTTGATCGCTAATACTCCATTGTATATATATTCCACATCTTTATCCATTCATCCATCGATGGACATTTGGGCTGTTTCCATACTTTGGCTGTTGTCAGTAGTGCTGCTATAAACATTGGGGTGCGTGTGCCCCTTTGAAACAGCACACCTGTATCCCGTGGATAAATGTCTAGTAGTGCAATTGCTGGGTCATAGGGTAGTTCTATTTTTAGTTTTTTGAGGAACCTCCATACTGTTTTCCAGACTGGCTGCACCAGTTTGCAATCCCACCAGCAGTGCAAAAGAGATCCTCTCTCTCCGCACCCTCACCAACATCTGTTGTTGCCTGAGTTGTTAGCGTTCGCTATTCTGGTGGTATTCTGCAAGGTGGTATCTCATTGTGGTTTTGATTTGTATTTCCCTGATGATGAGTGATGTTGAGCAAGTTTTCGTGTGTCTGTTCGCCATCTGGATATCTTCTTTAGAGAATGTCTGTTAATGTCTTTTGCCCATTTCTTCACTGGATTATTTGGTTTTTGGGTGTTGAGTTTGATAAGTTCTTTATAGATTTTGGATACTAACCCTTTATCTGATACGTCATTTGCAAACATCTTCTCCCATTCCATCAGTTGCCTTTTAGTTTTGCTGATTGTTTCCTTCTCTGTGCAGAAGCTTTTTATTCCGATGAGGTCCCAGTAGTTCATATTTGCTCGTTTCCCTTGCCTCCAGAGACGTGTTGAGTTAAGAAGTTGCCATGGACAAGGTCAAAGAGGTTTTTGCCTGTTTTCTCCTCTAGGATTTTGATGCTTCCTGTCTTATGTTTAGGTCTTTCATCCATTTTGAGTTTCTTTTTGTGTCTGGTATAAGAAAGTCGTCCAGGTTCATTCTTCTGCGTGTCGCTGTCCAGTTTTCCCAGCACCACTTGCTGAAGAGACTGTCTTTATTCCGTTGGATATTCTTTCCTGCTTTGTCAAAGATGAGTTGGCCATACGTTTGTGGGTCCATTTCTGGTTTTTCTATTCTGTTCCATTGATCTGAGTGTCTGTTTTTGTGCCAGTACCATGCTGTCTTGAGGATTACAGCTTTGTAGTATAGCTTGAAGTCTGGGAGTGTAATGCCTCCAGCTTCGGTTTTCTTTTTCAAGATTGTTTTAGCTATTCAGGGTCTTTTCTGGTTCCATACAAATTTTAGGATTGCTTGTTCTAGCTTTGTGAAGAATGCTGGTGTTATTTTGACAGGAATTGCATTGAATATGTAGATTGCTTTGGGTAGTAAGTTCCTCTAATTTATATACATATTCTTGTGGGTTTTCTGCACAGATGAGCATATTGTCCAGAAATGGCAGTTGTCTCCCCTTTCCCATTCATTTCGGCTCCTCATGCTGGTAGGGCTTCCAGAACAGTGTCCAGGGACCAGTACTGTTATCTTGTTTGCGACCATGAAATAAGTGCTTTCAGGATTTTATCATTAACTGTGAGTCTGTCTTTCTGGTAATGCTCTTTATTTGGAGATTTGCTTTTTGCTTGCATGTCTTGTAAGTTTCTTGCACTTAAGAAGCGAGCTCCCTTTTGTCCCGGAGCCTATGTTGTTTCTTTAATCCTGCTGTGGTTTCCCTGGATTGCTCACTCACCTGTCGGTGAGAGCAGGCTAGCAGTGCTTCCCACAATTTGTTACAGACTTACGGGGTTTGAGACACTCATTTCTCACATGTTTTAGGAAAATACCAGTTTGAGCAAAGAGACCTCCACAGGCAAGCATTGAAGTAACTCCTGTGGGCCGTGGGCTGTAGGCTGTGGGCTGTGGCCTGCAGGCTTACAGATGGGACACACACCGATGCCTGTCTGAGGCTACTCATCGTGTTGTTGTATGTGGTAAACAAAAACGGGAAGTAATTCTACAAGTTCAATAACAGGGCCTTCAATTAAAATATGTCTCTGGGATAAAATATTACGTATGTGGCTGTTAAAGGCATGTGCTTGAAAATTATTTAAAAATCTGGGATAGGGGCGCCTGAGTGGCTCGGTCAGTTGAGTGTCTGACTCTTGATTTTGGCTCAGGTGGTGGGATTGAACCCCACGTCAGGCTCTGTGCTGAGTGTGGAGCCCGCTTTACGTTCTCTCTCCCCTTCTTCCCCTCTCCCCTGTTTCCCTTGCTTGCACTTGTTCTCGCTCTCTTAAAAAAAAAAAAAAAATCTGGGATAAAACTCATAATGTAAAATTAAGCATGTACCTGTACGTGCAGCGTAAAGATACATGTGTAGGTGTTTGTGCACACATCGATGTGTGCATTTATACGGAGGACAGGGCTGGAGAGCTTGGGGGTCCTTCGGGAGGGCAGTGCTTGTCCACAGCTCCGATCTGTACATCCCGGCACGTACTGTGCAGCCTGCAACGAATGGCTGGGGGTTGGGAAGAGGTACCCTGAGACCGAGACACTGGAGAAGGAAGGAAGGAAGGTGAAGAGACCCGCAGGACGGCCAAGGCGTCGTGTTTTCTGTGCTTTTCCTGAAGGAGTCACTGCTTGACCTGGGTTATCTTCGGGGGGGTGTTCACGGTGGAGGGGACTGGTCTTTTCTGTCTTCTGTGCTGCGTTGATGCTACGTGTGTGTTTCTTTTATAATTTAATGCAAGAGTTGTACTTGTTCATGGTCGCACCCTTGATTCCTACAAAAAGACACAGGGAAGGCGTGATCAGTGGTAGCCACTGTTTGTGTCTAGCATGTTTCCTTTTCATTTCCGTTATTTTAGAGCAGATTTTTTTAAGTTTATTTATTTTGAGAGCACACCTGCGCACACAGGGGAGGCGGAGAGAGAGGGAGAGAATCCCAAGCCGGCTCCACACTGTCAGTGCAGAGCCCAACACAGGGCTCGATCCCACGAACCCTGAAATTCTGACCTGAGCCGAAATCAAGAGTCAGATGCTTAACCAACTGAGCCCCCCAGGCGCCCCATCAGGTTTTTAAATGGGGCTCATAATGATAAGGGAGCACGTTATTGAATATGTGGCTGAATCAATGTATTTAACAACTGACATCTGCTTCCGTTGCTCCTGGATGCCGCTAGGGGTGCTGGTGCACGTTGGTGCAGCTCTGGACAGGACGCCGGTGCCGGTGCCCCCATCGTCACCCCGGCCACGGGTAGGTGAGGGTGAGGCTTGGGAGAGTGCTGCGTTCCCTGGGGGTTCCCTGGGGGTGGATTTGCAGGCGTGGTGTTTGGATGGTGTTCGGGGCTGTTGCCTGGATGAGGTGGAGACGAGCCTCCAGGGCCAGCTGAGGCCTGGGCCCCCAGCACGGACAGGCGGGGCTGCCGTGCACCCTCGGGGCACAAGGGCACACCTGGAAGCCAGGCAGAGCTTCCTTGTCAGGAGGCGCCCGTAGGTCCAGAATGGGGGCGCCGTTGGCACCACGTGGCCGTCGGGGCCTGGCGCAGCTAGCGTGGGGAACGCGGGGCTGGTTAGCACGGTTTAAAGAAGAGGCCAGGGAGGAGCCAGGTCTGCTGGGAAGGCAGGCGGAGCAGTGGCCGGTGCTGCTGTGGGAAGCGGGGCCAAGACACTTGCTCGTTCAGGGTTTCGTGAACGTCGAAGAAATACCCCGCGTGTGTGTCCTGTGGGAAGAGGTGACGGGCGGGGAACAGAGGAGACCCCGAGTGGCGTCCTTGAGGCAGCGCAGCACAGTAGAGGATGTGTGGCGGCCCTGGGCTCCGGGGTTTTCAGAGACAGGACGGTACCGGCTGGGGGTGGACGGGGGCCCCGAGCTCCCGGGCCGGCGGGCCGCTGCTGGAGGGCTGGGACTGGGAGTCTCGGGGGACCAGTTTGCACACGGGAAGCCAGGCTTCGGCCGAGAGCAAGGCCACAAGTAGTAGGTGGAAGCTCGCCAGCGAGCATCTAGGCAGCGGGAGCCCCGAGGGGGTGCCGTCGGACGGGGTGCTGCAGCTCCAAGGCGCATGTGCTCCAGGGGCACAGGTCTGTGTCTCACTTAACGTACAGGGACTTTACTAATACAAAATCGGACGTGTGCTTCCGGGAAATCCGAAATTCTAGATGACGGGGCAGTAGGCGCCCGGCACCAGCCTTCACCTGTGCTTCCAGCACCCACTGTGCACGCGTGGGGGCAGGAGAGCCTCGGACGGCATCGCCAGGGTCTGCAGCGTCTTCACTCAGGCCAGACCTAGACCCCCTGCCAGGTGTCACACCTGGGTCCCCGGACGACAGCGGTGGGCGAGTCGCACCGGTGCCCTCCTCCCAGGCGGCCCGTGGGGCGACCGTGGGGGTGTCCCGGTGTGGCGTGGCAGGGCGCTCCAGAACTGAAGAGTGTGAGAGTTAGCCAGGTGGGGAGGGCCTCGTCCAGGGGCCACACGTCCTCAGGGCCCGATGCGTCTGGGGGCCGTGGCTCTGCGGTAGGTGGAGTGCGCTGGAGATGGTGACGCGGGTGGCGGGAAGACACGGGCAGAGGTGGAAGGTGGCTCTGGGACGTGCCCGCCGGAGGGGATGTGGAGGCGGGTGGATTTTGCGGCAGGCAACACGAGCACCACATGCTAGCTGCCGAGCTGGGAGAGGGCAGCAGGGGGGAGATGTGAGGTGGGCCTGAAATCCACGAGGAGGCGCACTAGGAGGGGAGGGAGCTCACTGTTGTAGAAGGTCATTGTGGGCACAGGGCTGGGGAGCCCGATGAGGCTGGCGCTGTCATGCAGGGGACGTGCGTCCACTGGCTGTGGCCTTTGGGTGTGGAGACTGGGTGCCAGGGCCCAGGGCTCTGCCGTCCTAGCAGGAAGGGACCCGGGCTGGAGCCAGGCCTCTGGTTGGGTGGGTGGGAAGGCACTGGAGTCATGAACTTCGGCGAGTAGCATCGTGAGCACGGCCGGGGCTGTGTGTTTGAGGTCTGGCGTGGCCGGACCGCAAGGAAGCCAAGCCAGCCATCTTTGGTGTCCTCCGCTCTGGAGGCCCTGGAAGGGGGAGAGGGGACAGGGAGGCAGAGAGGGGGCAGCTCTCCTGCAGGGAGCTGCCGTGGGGGCTCTCGAGGCCCGTGGAGCCCCTTTCTGTCTCCGCCATCGTTCGGGGGCCATCCCAGTGCCTGGCGCTTACCCAGGAGTGCTCTCTGGGCCAGCCCTGCCTCACTCCTGCCACGTGCTCTGCGCCGGCGTCATTTGTCAAAGGATAAGTGTGTTTCGGGGTTTTATGCATTCTCCCAAATCTCCGAGAAGGTGGCTCTGTCTGAGCCCGCGGGGCTGTGCTGTCGGGACCCCGCGCCGCACCCCTTCATCCTGAGAGGGTGTCTTCTGTTTCCTTGGGGAATTGCCTTGTGCTTTCTGCATTCGGTCGGCCGGTCTTTGTGATTAACCCATCATGTGCTGCACACACATGCCAGGGTGCCATTTTCTTTATAGTTGTCATACAGAGAAGCTGTAATCGTTTCTGTTCAAAGAATCTTTTTCGTTATAATTTCTGCCCATTTCATTGTATTTGGGAAATAATTTTATCCCAAAACTACGTACTTACTTATGTTTTCTCTTGGTGTTTTTATCGTTTAATTTTACATTGAGGTTCGTGATCCATTTATCCGTTATTTTTTGGTTTATTTATTGCAGTTCTCTTATACATCACATGTTTGTCAGGGTGGGACCCTTCACTCATTCAGCTGTTTGTTTGTTTGTTTGTTTATTTATTGAGAGAGAGAGAGAGAGAGAGAGAGGGAGGGAGGGAGAGAATCCCAAGCAGGTTCCGTGCTGTCGGTGCAGAGCCTGACTCAGGGCTCGATTTCATGAACCATGAGATCATGACCTGAGCAGAGATCAGGAATCAGATGCTTAACCACCCGAGCCCCCCAGATGCCCCTCATTTAGCTTTTTTAAACAAATGGTGTTTTTTTTTTTAATGTTTGTTTATTTTTTGAGAGAGTGAGCACGAATGGGGAAGGGGCAGAGAGAGATGGAGACACAGAACCTGAAGCAGGCTCCAGGCTCTGAGCTGTCAGCACGGAGCCCGACACAAGGCTCGAACCCACGAACTGTGAGATCATGACTTTAGCCAGAGTCAGACGTCCAATCGACTCAGCCACCCAGGCAGCCTCCCAAAATGTTTTAATTACAAGAGATTACGTTTGCTACCAACGTTATTTAGGAAAACTTAGCAATTAATCAAGAAATTGCCAAAAAGAGAAGAGATTCTGAACAACATACTAGCATAATGTCCAGTCTCAGAAGAAGGATTTTGTGGTACCTGGAATCTCCAAGCTAGGCTTTCATTCGAATCTGCTGTCAGGACCAGGGTCTGTGGCCACATGGTCCCCACGAGGGGAGGAGTAGGGTTGGAGTGCGTGACCTCACGGCGCCATCGCGTTGTTGAGCGGAGATCGCCAAGTTCTGATGCAGAGATGAATTCTGCTATGGATGGACCGGGTCTCTGGCCCCCTCCACCCCTCCCAGCCGTTAGATCTTGGACAGGTTAACTCACCTTGGTAGCCCTTTGTGTCCTCATCATGCGCTGGGGACCCAGGGGTCGTGTGCACGCGGTATCTAGCCTGGACTGTAGGCTACCAGCGCCTAATATATGCCGGCGACTGGTTGTGTCTGCATCTGACAAGACAGTCTGCAGGTGGTTATCAGCGAGACCGTTTCCTAGACGGTGATTATTGGAGAAAGTTTGTTCTGAGATCTTGCCAGTTCTTTAAAGAGAAAAGCAAAATAGGAGTAAACTTAAAAAAAGGGGCACCTGGGTGGCTCAGCCCGTTAAGGGTCTGACTCTTGATTTCGGCTCAGGTCATGATCTCTTGGTTCGTGCGTTCAGGTCCCACATCAGGCTGTGCGCTGACAGCACGGAGCCTGCCTGGGATTCTCTCTCCCTCTCTCTCTGTCCCTCTCCTGTTCGTGCTCTTCCTCTGTCTCTCAAAACCAAATAAACTTTAAACAATAAAATAAAGAGAAAAGCAATACATCAAGGATTTCATTCGCCTTTTCCAAAGCAAGATGGTGCCACCCGGTCAGTGGAGTTTGCCCTTTGCCTGGCCCAAAGACAGAGATCCCCAGACTCTTCTGTGATGTCACAACTACGGTGCCGCGGTCTATGCTCATGGTCGTTGCCGGTGGGGGGGTGCTGGGGACCTCGGCCCCTGCCTCTCCCGGAGGCTCGCTCCCCTCGGACGAGGAACCGCTGACGCTTTGTCGACTGCTGACCCGGGAATTGAGAGGCCCTCCTCCCTCAGTCCGACATCTGCTGACGCCCATAAAAAGTAATTGCTTTTGAGATGCGGTAGAGGACTGGGGGCTGGCTGGCAAAGACATCAGCAGGGAGGCATGTGGGAGAGAGAGAAGTTACCTGTTTTCCCCCAGCCCCGGGGAACAGAGGGGGATGCAACACCTTTATTTTCTTGGGGAGCAGAAAGGTACAGTTGGGTAGTTAAATTTGAAAGAGAAAAAAAAAAAATTTGAAAGAGAATAGCACGACACAGAAAAAGGAGAGAGGGGCATTTAACAAGAAAAATCCCTAGAGGGGGAGATTAAAGCGAACAGGTGCTGGAGGAATGTTTCTGCATATTAGAGCTTAATTAGATTTGAAGATGAATTCCAGATGGGCTAATTATGGATGAGTTGTTGCAGGTTCTTTCTTGTAGGGGCAAGCGCGTATTTTTGGAAATGGTGATTTAGTTTGATTGGGTTTGATTCCCACCTCCTACCATATCTCCTCCGTCAAGAAACCACCGCCTCTGGGGCCCCAGGACCCGCTCAGCAGTCTCCTGTCTCCAGCTGCCCCTGTGAAGCCGGCAGGGCCACGGAAAGCTGGGCCCAACCTGACTGCTGCACAGACGAGCCCAGGGTAGCCACCTGGCACGTGGCAGGACAAGTGACTCTTCCCCGAATTCAGTAGGAAGTCACTCCGACTTCAAAGGAAGGCAGACAGACAAAGCGGTGTGTTGTTTTCGGGATTGTGTCCTTTGACGGGTGCTAATGCTCCCTGGAAAGCTAGCTGGTTCAAGCTGTTTGGACCATTTTCTGGGAGAGCCGAGGGGCAGGTGCTGGCGGGCAGCTCTCTTACATCGTGACTGGAAGGAAGGGAGGGAAAGCCTAGATAAACTGAGACGTATTGCAGATGAGAAATTTTAATTTCTAAAAAACAGGATCTGGGCCAAATGGGATCCCTGGTCTTGCCATTAGGGTGATAAGCCTGGTTCGACTTAGGAACCACCGACGTGGGTTGTCTGGAGAGAAGGTGCACACCTCTGACGTCCCCGGGAAGGTGCCCGTGTGCCGGGGTGGCCCTGCGTCATCCTGCAGGGGGAGCCCCTCCAGGGGACCTGCTTGGCTTCCCTTCAGGTTTGAGAGCTTTAATAAGTGTAAACTTTTATGTAAGGCCTCATAATTGGAAGTTATGGATATATAATTTATATATGACTCAGAGAATGATTTATATGATGTTAAGTGATGATTTAGATAGAAAATATGATCCCCTCTCACAGAATCTTTAATGAAAAGTGTTGGTTCTTATGAATTTATTTCTAGAGCTCTGTTTGAACTCAGCATGTTTGACATAAATCAGATATAATTGTCATTTTATGATTAATGAACATATGCTGGCCGTTTTTCCCCATAATTAAACTTTATGTTCTGTGCATCTGACAAAGCAGAACAAGTTTAGACTCTGACAGATTGGTGGCGGGGGTTTTCCATGGCTGCATATTTGTGTGTATGTGTGCTCATTTGCGTACGTATTTATTTTATTAATGTACAGGATGAAGTGGGGATTTCAGAGGAGGGTGTGAGGGGGGTCGTTAGGAGCTAGCACTCAGTCCCGAGGTTGGGGAGCGCTTGTGTGGGACAGAGAGGTGCAGGTGGGGCCTGCGGGCAGGGGCCCGGGCCATGTGTCCTGCAAGGGGCAGTGAGTGCCGGGCCTGGTGTGTGTGTGTGGTGGGGGGGGGGGGGGGTGGCGTGCTGGAAAACGCTCTCCCAGTGGAGACACCCTGTTAACCAAGAACACGGCTGCTCCTTCATGTTGTGGCCATCATAACAGAGGCAGATGCGGGACAAAAACATGCACATCTTCCTCTCCTTTTTACATACTCCACAAGAATTGTGGCCATTGACCAGGTAAGACAAGCCTGTGAGAGGCCAGCCGTGTCACTGGTCAGCAAACCCTTGCTCACACCTCTCGCTTTTGTTTCCCGTTTCAGGACATAGACAAGTTTGGCAATGAGATCACCCAGCTGGCCCGGCCCCTTCCCGTGGAGTATCTGATCATAGACGTAAGTGTGCGTCGTCCACCCCCCCCCCCCCCCGGGCTGCTGGGTGGGGGCTGCGTGCAGTGGCGGCTGCGGCGTGGACAGTCGCCCCTCTACCTGGCCCGGGACAGCCACCCAGAAAGCGTGTGAATCCCTGAGCTCCTGTCATCCCCGAAAAGCTGGTGACTTTACGGGGGTTTTCTTCTAGCTTGTTTTTTTACTTCCTTAAAAACAACTTAGGGTTTACCTCTCCCTGACAAAAATGCAACCCTAGACCAGCGACCTGGCCAAGCCCGGCGTGGCTCTGTGCTCGGTGTGCTCGGTGCTGTGCTGGTGACGGTGCGGCTGCCAGGCCGGGCTTGCGGTGGGCCGCCTCACCTGAGTCAGTCCCGGGGGCACACGGCTGTGACTGTCCTCGGGTGAGTCGGCGGGTGCTCTCCTGGGCAGAGCTCCGGGAGCCGAGGAGGCAGCTGGCTCCACCATCCAGGCTCCCCTCCTTGCGGGAGGTGTGGCCCCCGGCCAGAGCGCCACAGAGGGCTCCAGTGCCCGAGGCATCTGTAGCAGCCAGCTCCTTCCCAAGGGGATGGGCAGCGGCTCGTTTCCTGACTGCTTCCGGCCAGGATCTCTTTGGCCGTGTTTGGACTCAGGAAGGGCATGTGATTCAGGCTGTAAAATATCATTGCATTTGGAGCAGCAGGTCCCCGTGAGCCAAGCCCACCGGTGCTCCATTCCAATTGACAGCTCCCGAGAACATATTTATTACCTAGGCCGTAAAGGCATCTGTTTGTTAGACTACCTAGGGTGTAATTAAGATGAAAACAGATTGATGGAACATACACTTAGGAGGGGTCGGCATGATTTAAAGCCAGCTTTCTGAGGTCTCCCCTCCCCGTGGCCTCCCCACCCCTTTCCTTTTAGAAAAGAACCGAGTTCTCGCTTAGTGTGCTGTGTCAGTGAGCTTGGTTGTAAGGGAACATTGCGCCCCGAGACACCTGAGCTCTCTGTTCTTGTGGAGGGAGGCTGGAACAGTCCCTCGAGAGCAGGTGTCCAGACCAGACGGCCATCTCCAGCCCCACGCCCGACCAGGCTTGTCTGATGTCCTCAAACCTCGTGACCAGGCCACTAATGTCACGCGAGAGGAGGGATGGGCCTCGCTACCCGGAATGCCGTGGATGTGCCGTGGAGGTGGCCGGGCATTGGCCAGATGACCTGAAGCTGGCTGGGTGGGGGGCACTGAAACAGGAGACGAGGTGCTGGGCTCACCGCGCCCCTCTCCGGTGTCTGAGATATTCACAGACCGCCTGGGGCACTTTGGTTCGGCCGTGCTCTAAGGGGAGGTTACAAGTCCAGCACAGACATCTCTTAATTCCACATCCGTGGCCTGGCAGGTGCCCTGTTGTGCTGGTCCACCACTGTCTCTGCCTCCCGAAGGGAGAGCACTGCACAGTCCGCAGACCTTGGTCTCTGCAGCAAGGACAGAGGCTGAGACTAATAATGCAGGCTTGCGTGTCTGAACCTTGGTGACTGTGGGCACTCGGGGCTGTCTTTGTCTTGCAGAGGGACAGAGTGAGGCCTAGGATCTGTCCGCAGCTCACAGGCCACACAGCCAGTACGTGGCCCCGGGGCTGGAGTCCACACGGCTGCACGCTCCCGTCAGTAAAAGATGAGTGGGCTGGGTGCCAGCCTGGCTCAGTCGGTAGAGTGTGTGGCTCTTAACCTTAGGGTTGTGAGTTTAAGCCTCACATTGGGCGCTGAAATTACGTAAAAGTAACATCTTTAAATGGGGCGCCTGGGTGGCTCAGTCGGTTAAGCATCCAACTTCGGTTTAGGTCATGATGTCGAGGTTCGTCAGTTCGAGCCCCGCGTCGGGCTCGCTGCTGTCAGCGCAGAGCTGACTTCAGATCCCTCGTCCCCCTCTCTCTGTGCCCCTCACCTGCTTTCATGCACGTCCTCTCTCTCTCAAAAATAAACATTTAAAAATAAACAAAAATAAAAGTAAAAATCAACAAATTGTTCAGTTGGGGTGCCTGGGCGGCTCACTCGGTTGAGCATCTGACTCTGGATTTTGGCTCACGTCACAGTTGCATGGTCATGAGATGGAACCCCACAACGAGGAGTGGAGCCTGCTTGGGACTCACTCACTCTCTTTCTCTCTCTCCCTCTCTCTCTCCTTTCTCTGCCCCTCCCCTGCTGGCTCACGGTCTTTCTTTCCTAAAATAAATTCATAAACTTTAAAAAATTGTTTTAAAAAGTAAAATAAAATCTTCAAGACCGTCAGGGCTCTGGTCTCAGATGCTGCTGCCGGCTCAGCTTGTCCTTGAGCCTGCTGGCACAGTCACAGCACATCCCGGGCCAGCCCCAGACAGCCCGCTGCCTTCGCCGATGCAGAAGACAGACCAGAACAACGCTTTCCTCCTCGAGAAATGGTCCCGAAGGAACCAGAATAGCTGCTCTGAATCTGGACGAGGTGTAACCCGCTGCCGCTGGTGTCACGTTGCAGAGGAAAAGCTGCGTCAGCCACAATGTGGCACTTTGGGGCGGGGGAGCATCTGCCCAGAGGAGTGAAAACTATTTGTATCGATTGTTGCACATTTACCACTGTCCTGTAGTTTCTGTCGATTGTGTGCTGGATTTAAAATGCTCTCTGTTGTTAGGAAAGCACGTCTGAGCCAAATGAAGAGTTTAGGTTCCCCCCTGGACACACATTCTTGACTCCAGCCCGTCTAAGGGGAGCGGGATCGCCGTGCGCCGCGCCT
The DNA here is from genome assembly GCF_022079265.1 of Lynx rufus. Taxonomy (NCBI): domain Eukaryota; kingdom Metazoa; phylum Chordata; class Mammalia; order Carnivora; family Felidae; genus Lynx; species Lynx rufus. The sequence continues at coordinate 2,425,151 of NW_025814853.1, read as the reverse complement.
CAGGGCTGAGCAGCGGCTCCCTTGCGGCCTGGACGTGTCCTGACCCCCTGCAGCGGTGCCGCGGGCTCTCTGGAGGTCACTGCGCCTCTCAGACCGTCGCGGGCTGCCCCCGAGAGTTCTCCCAGCCTCGTCCGTTGTGCTCCCACGGCGCACCCTCTGGCTTATCGTCGGCTTACAGAAACCGGCCACAAATGGCATGATCCTAGAAATCGTCAAAAACGATTCTTCGGTTTGCTTCCCAGAGTCCTGAGCATCAGGGGTTGTTTCACTGAGGCGTGTCGTTCGCGCGTAACCGCTGCGTCCAGCGTGGAGCAGTCGGGCCTCCGCGGCCGTGAGGGACTCGGAGCTCGGGGAGGGCGTCGTGATCGGCGCTGCTTGTGGCACCTGAGGGCCGCCCTCACCCGCTGGCACACGAGTGATCGTGGCTTTGTGTTTTTGTTCATTAGATCACAACAACTTTCCCCAAGGATCCAGTTTATACTTTTTCTATTTCGCAAAATCCGTTTCCTATTGAGAACCGGGACGTGTTGGGTGAGACACAGGTAAGCTCTTTTCTTTACAAACATAATTTAAAGTAACTGCCGCTTGTTTATCTGGTGTCAGTGTCGTTTTCCCAGAACGTACCAAGCTTTGACACTCTCCCGATTGATTCTTAGGGCAAAACCACAAGCTGGGACTTTTTTCGAGACACTGTTGGTCACCGTGACACCCTCTCTGGAGTGGGGTTGATGAATCCCCACAGAGGCAAATCCTCGGAGGCCCCAGGCCTGTGGATCTGCCGGAAGAGCCGTGGTCGGCTGACTTCTTTTTTTCCCCAGATCTGTTCATCACTTGTGTCCTCTCCCAACAACCTTTGTGTCATTTGTTTGTTGACCAGCGTCCCGTCTTTGTGGAGATGTCTCTCTCTGCTCTGTCATCCTGCCGCGTGGGCCTCGGGCGGCCCGGCCGCCTGGGCTTCCCGCCACGTCCTGCGCGGTGGCCCCTCCTCTGAGGCACAGCGGAGGCCGTGCAGAATTGCTGAAGCTGCCTCGTGCTGCCACACGGATGGTCCAGGACACGTGTGTTCCTAGGTGCATCTGTCTGTGCGGGGACCCGGGCCGCTTGTAGCGGTGCAGAGCCACTTACCGGGTGGCTCTCTTGAACTGTTTTGAGTTTTGCCGAAGGCGCAGCGTCTCATAATCCCCCCAGCTCGCACACATAGTTACTCCTCGTTGCAGTCACGCTGCCCCAGTCAACAGCGCGGCTGCACAGGGAGCACAGACCAGTCGTCTCGCCCCGAAGTGGGCCCTTCCCGCAGCCCACTCCACTTGGACGTGCCTTTTTTTGAACGCGTCTCCCAGCTGGGTCAGCTTTATAAACGTGCTCCCTTGCACGTCCCTCGATGCGTCACGTGTGCCGAGGGCCACGGCCTGTGCCGCGGCCACGTGCGTCCCTATGCCTGGGTCCCCGTCGGTGGCTGTAGAACGAGATGGGAGAGGTGTGTGTCCGCACCCTGCATTCGGCCGTGGCCCAGGCGGAGACGGACAGCTGTCTGGGCAGTGGGGTGGCCGCAGCACGCTCCCGTTCACTGCGTCCTTCTGCCTCACCACTCTAGGACTTCCACAGTCTGGCCACCTACCTGTCCCAGAATACTTCCTCCGTGTTCCTGGACACCATCTCGGATTTCCATCTCCTGCTCTTTCTGGTCACCAATGAAGTCATGCCTCTGCAGGTATGGGCCCGGCCTGTGTGTGCGCGCCCGCCGAGCGCCTGGCTTTGTGGTCCTCGGGCAGGATTGGCTATAAAGAGACGCTGCTTTTCCTCTCAAGCCAGAGCGTGGCTGGGAAGCCGGGTCGCAGTCCCCCTTACGTCCTGCGGGCGGTGGCTTTTCACAAGGGGCTTGCCGGTAGAATGATGGATTTTTGACACGAAGCATTTGCACTGAAACCACTTGTTTTAAGTGTCTGCCCCCCGTGATGGAGGACAGCTTCGTTTGTTATAATCCCGTGGGAGGCAGACAATAGTGAGCTCCGTGTCCTCTAGCGTGGAGCTTTAGAGATCAACCATTTACGGAGTTTCTGTCCTAACGGTTTTGGAATCCTAGCGTCTGCTTCTTACTGGTCTCTCGCCTCCTCCTGAATCAGCTTTGGTTTTATCGCCTAGGCCCAGAAGGTTGGCCAGCGTCCAGACCCTGAGTGCACAGCTGCATAGCTGGCATTTTTAAGGCATGCCGTCAGGGAGAAGAGGGCGTCTGTCACCGACACTGGCTGCCATCTGAGCATTGCGGGGGTAGGGGGCGGTAGGCGGTGGTCAGTGGGCCCGGCCAGGAGGCCCCTACTTATTTTGTGCCTTCTTTCTGTCGGAGACCCAAGGAAACACCAGAGAGAGGGGGACGAGTTCTTTCTGAGCCACTGACTCAACACATTGCCTGCAGGTGACAGAGAGGAGAGGAGATGCCCCTCCCTCCCCACTGTTCTCCTATGTCAGGGGGCCTATAGCCGTTCTTGGGTCCTGCTGGGTTTATCTGGTGTCTGTATTTTGTCCCCGAACTGCCCACTTCTGGTATTTGATATCAGGCACCCCGAGACTCCCCACTGGCTTTCTTTGCCTGCCTTGTTAAACCCAGAGAGTGGCCCCCCGGCCCCAAGTGTAGCCACTGCCAGTCCGGTTGGACAGGTGACGAAAGCCTGGGCTCTTCACACCACGGCCTCCTCGCCAGTAAACACGTACTGTTTGGCGGTCACCTGCTGGAAAACATTTTCCGGGGAGCTCCTGAGAGCCCCTAAAGCTTTCTTAGAGATTCTCAACGTATAAACTATTTTAATTCTCTGCACGTTGACCCTGGAGGCCTGGGATCTAGAGAGCATTTTTACAGACTTGGTTGAGAAGGTAGAGAGCCTCCAGGGAGAAGCGTGAGGGTGGAGGGTGGACCCCACGACCACAGGCGCCTGTCTGTGCATCTGGGCCCTCAGGGAAAGGAATGTGAGCTTCAGTGTCCAGTGGCTGAGAGCGCTGGTTGGCTTAGGACAGAGAGCAGCACGTTAGGGCTATTTGGGAAGAACTTAAATTTTAGCACTAAAATTCAGCATGTAGATGTATAGACCTAGGCGTGTGGTATTATGTTTCATGGTGACGGCCTGTGAGGTTTTTTACATTCCCTTTGAAGAGTGTCTTGATGTTTCCCAACACACGGTTCATAAGAAGCAGCTTATTAAGCGGAGTGTGCCCACCATAGGCAAAGCCAGTTGGAGCCTTCGGTTTTGGGTTCTTGCAGGACAGCATCAGCTTGTTGCTGGAGGCTGTGAGGACCAGAAATGAGGAGCTCGCGCAGACGTGGAAGAAATCTGAACAGTGGGCCACCATCGAGCAGCTCTGCAGTAAGTGTCCTCCCTTTCCTCAGTCCCGAGGGTCCTGCTCTCCTACTCCTAGCGCTGGAGCCCAGGCAAAGCTGCTTATGTCCTGGGAGCCGGACCCCCCGGTGCGCCCCGACGGGTGTCATGGGCCATCACACGAGCACGGCCCTTCTCGTTGCTGTAACGTGCGTGCTGTAAAGGTCACCCAGATCGTTGGGATACAGTTCCGTGCACGCACCCACATGTATATGGGGGATCTGCTAAGCGTCCAGCGTCTTAGGAGCAATTCGAAAGCCCTTATTTTAGATAAACAGAGACCTCACATTCACGTAAGTGCTGAAAGGCCAGAAACCTTTGGTCTCAGCCTTTTCTTTTTCCCCTTCTTTCTGCGGGTCCTCCGAACTTTCTCGATGGATAAGGAGGGAAAGTGTTCCGAAGAGAATGTGGGGATCTGTGTCTCGGAACCTGACTCGGCACGCTGCCCAGGAAGAGCCTTCCGTCTGTGGTTCCTTCCGGGCAGGTGCTACGCTGTGGCCGACCCGTCCGGCCGAGCACTGAGAGTGGTGGCCGCGGTGCAGCCCTTTGCCCTGTGGCTTTGAGAAGCTCTGGAATGCCCTCTTCACACGGCTTGGCAAATCCACATGGGGGGCGTCTGTAGCGTTTGCTCAGTCCAGTGGGTAGATCTTAGAGCCAGTGGAGTCTCCGCTGTGAGGGCACCCAGATGGAGAGTTCTTGTTCTCTCTTGATGCTAAGGTCCCCGGGGGATCGGGGGCCCGAAGGGCCTAGTATTTGTTGTGCTGCGCTGCTCGTCAGGTTTTTTCCTATACGATTCTGACGGACCAGTGACGCAGCCAGCTCCACGTGCCTTTACTCTTGCCCTGCGTTCTGAGACACTGCTCGCGTATTCTGAGGCAGAGGACAAGGTCTCCCCACCAAATTCCCGAAAACGTAGGCCTGCAGCCTCGTGTCCTCGGGAGAACGGCGGTCTGGTGCCAGCCAGCGGCGCTCAGCCCCTGGTGCAAGTCTCTGGTACCCGTGGCCCCCACGCCGGCACCGTTCCGTTTGAATCCTTCACACGGGAATGCGGATGGCAACAGCTTGAATATTCCGGGGCCCTCAGCGTCAGCCCAGGAATGCCCAGAGAGACTGGGCACGGGGTTGACCAGCACAGCACGGGGAACAGTCAGGGATGTTGTGATAACGTGGGGGGAGCACTGGGTAACGTACAGGACTGTCGAGTCACCGTGTTGGGCACCCAAACTAATAGAAAGTTGTACGTCACCCATACTCGAATTTAAAAACACAACAACCGGGCGAGACATTTCACAAAAAGAGGTAACGGCGACGGTCACCATCGTTAGTCGTCAGGGAAACGCAAAGTGCAATAAACAAGAGACCGTTACCCATTCGGCAGAGTGGCTGAGACGAGAAACTGGCAGTGTTACGTGCTCGCGAGTTCGCCCACGCTGGTGAGGACGGGAAAGCTGTCTGGCCGCGTTTTGTAAACGGTCACTTCCTCTGGGATCCGGCGAGCCTGCTCCTAGGTTTTCACCCGAGCCGTGAGAACACAGGCCCACGCGGAGGTGCGTGCAAGCACGTTGATGGCAGCTTTGTTGATAACGGCTCGGAACTGTCAACGAGCCAGATGGCCATCACCAGGGAAGTGGGTAGCCAGCACCGGTGTTCTCACAAAGAGCCCACACGCAGCAGGAGGAAGGAGGGCGCCATGGACACGGCACACGAGGAGGGTGGCGGTGGGGTAGAGTTGGTCACGGGTGACGGCTTCGGGTTCTGCGGGCAACGGTGTCGTGTATTTAGCGGGGTTCTGTGTGCGAGCAGGGGACTCGCAGCGGGGGTCCTGGCACCCAGGCCGTCCCTACCTATAGTGCTTTCTTTGCGAGCCCCCATTTGCTCTGGGGGCGGTGCAGGAGAGCTCTGGGGCGGGTGGGGCGTCCCTGCACGCCCCACCCGCTACCGGCGAACCACGACGAGTGGCCGTTTCTCTCCCCCCACAGGCACGGTCGGAGTGCAGCTTCCAGGCCTCCAGGAGTATGGAGCCGTGGGCGGCTCCACGCACGCTGCCACGGCCGCCATGTGGGCCTGTCAGCACTGCACCTTCATGAACCAGCCGGGCACCGGCCACTGCGAGATGTGTAGCCTCCCTAGGACCTAGGGCCCCCGGCCCCTGCTGGCAGGACTCGGCCCACCGCAGCCTCTCTCTGCAGCCGGGATCATTGCAACCGTCGCCCCGCGGTGGGCAGCCCTGAAGGGCGGGGCAGGGGGGCTGCCCTGGGGTCTCCGACCCACGAAGCTTCTCAGCACCAGGCTTCCGTGGAGGGAGAGCCAGCCTGGCGCTCTGCGGGCCGGCAGCAGCCTCCTAGCGGAGCGGCACGGTGGTCCCCCCCCCCCCCCGCAGACGCCCCGCGCCAGACTCCGAGGTGGTGGAAGGCCCCGGGTGCCTCGGAATCGTCACCTGGGGTTGGGAGGGACGCCGAGGCCTTACTGCCACCATCCAGCTTTCTCTTCCCTTCCCTTTGGATGCTTTTTGTTCTTGCCCCTCCCGTGGTTCCAGTTGGGAGTTTTTGGTGGCCGCCGTACCTGTCGCTCTGGGCAGACCCTGCCCGTGAGGCCTCTTCCTCCCCTGCCAGCAGCCGCCGTCTGGCGGAACGTGAGCAGGACCGGGCTCGCCGACCCACCGTTTGCTTGATCTGCGGCTTAGTTTGCTGCCCACCCTTCTCGCTCTCACCAGACATCCAGGTGGGGCTTTTTAAAGTCTGCGTTGGTTGTAATAACAGTTATCAGTAATTTCTGCCCGGAAGACTTTTATTTATTTCTTTTTAAGGTAAAAACAACATAAAAGGGGAGTGAGAGAGACTAGTTTCCACTTCCTGCCCTCCCATACCGAGTCCCTGGGAGCGGGCACAGGGTGGGCACAGGGTGGGCGAGGGTGGACGGGAACCCACAGTCAGTTCTTGGAAGTAAACCTCAGTGCCTGAGACTCTTCTGCCAAGCCACACAGCCGCCACAGCTGCGGACTCGGTGGACCAGCAGGAGGGCGGCGGTGGTTCCGCCGAGGATCGCCTCCCCCCACCCCACCCTGCCCCCTCCCCGAGGCCTCGGACCAGGCCTGCGTGGGGCGAGCTGGGTTGTCCAGGACCCGCTTTGCCCCGTGCACCGTTTCCTCCCACTGCCCTGCCGGCCCCCAGCCGCCTGCGTGGTGTGTGGCCGTTGCGGCAAGCCTGCGTGAGAGAGCAGGGGCCGGCCTGTAGGGAGGGCCGCTGCCAGGGGTCGAGGTCAGACCTTGCACGTGTGCTCTGGGGTCCCCGGGGACTTGTGGGCGGCACCCCGATGCCTCTTTGCCTTAATGCCGGCCACGTCTCTTCGCTGCACGATGCCCACGAGAGGCCGACCCGGACGCAGACCGTGCTGAGGACTTCGTGTCTCTGCCCCGGGGGTGGGAGGCGGGCCTGTGTGATCCTCCCTTACCCGTAGCACTGGGGACAGAGAGCCCCGTTCTCTGCGTGTTGGCCGCTTTTGTGGCAAGGGCTGTGCCCGGAACCTCCGAGTCCGCCGGGCATGGGGCACACGAGACTTGTCTGCTCTCCAGGCCAGGGGCCAGCTGGGGTGGGTCTGGCCTCAGAGCCATCGGTTGGGGGTGGGGGGTGGCGGGAGAGGTGCGGAGCGGCCGGCCTGAACCACAGAGTCCCCGCCAGCGTGGCCCCGTGTCGTCTCGCCGCTGTGATCCGACGCGAGGCTGCGGGGGACCCTGTGCTCAGCCTGTGTGTCTCCCGGGCCCGCCCCCGCCGGTTCTCCTGGTGTCGCCTTCACCCACCTGCTGCTCTCCGTCTCTCTTCAGCCAACAGTCTCCTCACTCTGAAGTTCTGGCAGATGCAGAACTCGTTTCCTTCCGTCTCAGCTGAAGGAAAAGTGTTGTGATTTCTCTGCTTCTGGTTTCAAGTCACTCTTTGTTCAGTAACGCACTTTACTTCATCGTCCAAATAGACAGACTCAGCTCAGCATGCGGGTGGGGGGGCGCCCTGCCAGAGGCCTTGGCCGTGGGCAGTGCAGCCACCTCCTCTGGCCCAGGGGAGGGTCCCCCGGCCCCGCCTGCATCCTCCTTGCCCTTGTGCGCACACCCCCCCTCTCGTCACCAGGCGAGGGGTGACCGCGTGCCCCCCCGCCCAGGTGCACACAGCTGGCCGCCCCGGCCTCCTCTGACTGGTCCGCTCCTGGTGCTCACGCTCCAGCCCCGCTTGGGGCTTACAGGTGGGCGTCAGTTGGGTTTGCGTTAGCGTTACCTGGACTCCGGCCCTGCCGGGAAACTAATAAAACGCCTGAAGCGACTCTTGGGCTCCCCATTTGTCATCCCGGGCCCCGAGGCCTCTCCCTGCGCGTCGAGCTTCTGTCTGCAGGTTGTGTCGGAGTCTGCTTCCTGTTGCGTGACTTCACTTTTCTCTGCACGTCACTGTCCTCTTATGGAGGAGCCCTCTCCCCTGCCCGGGCTCCCCGGCACTGACTTGTGGTGTGTCATCCGGTGGAAGAGGGGAGCGTGGCCTCCCTCGGGCGCTTCCCTGCCTGTCAGCCACGTGGCTGCTCCCAGGTCTCTCTGTCTGGGGACAGGTGCTGGTGTCAGGCAGCAGGTGAAGGACGCAGTCTGGAAGCCCCTCCACTGCACAGGTGTAGGGGTGTCAAGCCGGGAGGTGACAGGCTGCCTGTCCTGAATTGTCGCATGACGGCGGCCAGGAGGCACTCCCTCTTGGGGTTCAGGTGCCCGCCTTCACACACACACACACACACCTGTCTGCACCACCCAGTCCTTGGGCCACGTGACTCATTGCTCCCTGGACAAGTATATAGAAAACGGCACCTGCTGACGTCAGGGGGCCCTAGGTGCCTCTGGGCCTGGCTGCTCCAAGCAGCGTGCGGTTCACACTCCCAACCACGGCCTCCGAGTTGGGGTCACTGCCATACCCGGCCCTTGGTGCGCCTCAGAATGCTGCACTTGCTGGATCTGAGGGGAGCCACCCCCACCTCAGGAAACCAAGCAGAGGGGACGTGCTGCCTGTGAGGGGGCCCAACAGGGCCTGCTGCTGCCGTGCACACACCAGGGATTCGCCCCCCAGGCTGGCAGTGTCATTTGACCTTAGGAAGATTGAACTGCCCCCAGATTTGGCACAGAGAGCACTGGCGGGAGCGTGCACCTTGCACACCCACGAGAGGCTGCTGGCCTTCAGCCCTGTGTTCGTGTCTGTAAACTCCAGGGGTCAGCACCCAGGGCCCCCCTCTGTTTATATAGGGCATTGCTCATAAATCCTCACATCACAGTGTGGGCTTCCCCGGCTTGGGGCCAGGATCCTGCTAGGCCTCCTGAGCAGAGGGAGAGGGACAGAGGAGTGACCTGGCCCAACAGCGCCTGCAGGGTCGTCCTGGCCAGCCAAGGGTTTGGCCGTCCAGGCCAGACCTGGGCGGGGTGCGGGAAGGCCTGCCCAGCTCAACCCACCTCCTAGATCCACTTCCCCATGTGCTCATTTTCTCTAGGACAGCTCCTCGGTGTTGGGGAACAGCCTGGGAGGACTGGGATGGGAGTTAATATGGGCGGGTAGTTCAAGAGGAATAGTGGTCAGACTGGCAGACAGGCCTTGGGCCCTGGGCACAGGAAAGGAGCCTGCCCCCACTTTCCAATTATGAAGGCTTATGGGGCACCTGGGTGGCTCAGTCCAACTTCAGCTCAGGCCGTGATCTCTTTCCAGCCCAGACTTCACCTGGGATCAAAAAGGGCGAACGACAGACTGCGAGGGTCACATTCACGTTGTGTTCAACCCAGCACCCGGAAACCGTGGAGCGGTGGCTGTCCGCTGCCCTTGGGGGGGGGGGTGCCCGCCTCAGCAAGGCCAATTAGAACTGCTACCGGTTGTGCATTTTGGCAGACACGGCAGCCTCGGTGATGTCAGTTTAACTTCCACGCCCGGGGAACAGTTGGCAGCTGGCCCCTTCAACGTACTGTGCTAGGCTGCACCCCGCAGATGCCTCGCTCACTCCTGGGTCTCTGACCTTGGAGATTTTCCCGTTGGCAAGGAGTGGCATGTATTTGACCTTCCCGTCTGCAGGCACCTTTCAGGGACTCTCTGGGCCTCCTGACTCATCCAGAGGAGAGCTCTTGGCTCTTATCTGGTGAGCACTTCCAAAGCCCCAGGGAATGTGGAGAGAGAGGGGCAGCCAGGGTGGTGGGGACGAGAGGTGTCTCGCCCTGGCTTCACTTCACACCCAACCCGATTTCTGGTTAGCCATACCCTCCTCTTCATGATCCTTTGCCCCCATTGTCCAGCCAAACTAATACACACCCTGAACAACTCGTGGCCAGGATCGGAGGGAGGGGCACCTCTGTCCATGTTTAGCTCAAACCCTGGGGTTGGGGTGGGCTCAGAGGGAGGTGACCCGTCCTCGGGCCTGGAACGCCCAGGCTGCGGGAGCCCTGGACTCCTCCAAGAAGTCCAACCGCTCCCCGGAACCCCACAAAATCGCTTTAGGAGTGGACCGTCTGCCCAGAGGAGGCGGTACGCTGGCCCCGGCCCCCCCACCCCCTCCCCGGGGTTCCGGCCCCTGCCTGGCTCCACGGCGTACAGGGGTGGCGCGACGCGACTTCGGTCCCGGCCGACCAGCCCCGAGGCACCGCCCTGGCGTGGGAGGTGCCGCGGCGTTCCCCGCTTCGAGGGCGCCCGGGGCCGCGCGGCGCACGGGCGGGATTCCCTGGGGTTCCCCGCGTTTGGCTTTACACACGCGGGCCCTTTGCCAAGCCGTCGTGCCCACTAGTTTCCTCGCAGGGGCGGGGCCTCCCAGCCTGCCACCCAAACTGGGACACGGCACACGGCGCGGAGCCGCCCCCGCCCCCGCCCCCGCCCCCGCGCCCCGCCCCCTGCCCCCGCGCCCCGCCCCCTGCCCCGCCCCCGTCCGGACCGCTTTACGGCGGAGGTCGCGCCGCCACGTGGGCGGCCGTAAAGCGCCCCGCCCCCCGAGCCTCCGCCGGCACCATGGCCGGCTTCGCGCCGCGGGTCCAGTACTTGGCGGGCTTCCGCTGCCCGCTCGGAGGCCTGGCGGCGGGCAAGCCCCGCGTGCTATGCCGCGGCGCCGAGATCTTCGTGTCCACCGGGAGCGAGCTCGTCTACGTCTACGACCAGGAGGGGAATCTGCTGACCGTGAGCGCCGGGCGGGGGCCTCGGGCCCGGGAGGGGCGGGGAGTGGTGGTGGGCTGTCGGGCGGAGGGGTTGGCGGGGGTCCCGGACCGGGAATGCGGGGAGGTATCGGGTGTCTGGAGCCCGGGGTCGGGGGAGGACATGGGGGACAGGCCACCCGGGGCGAGGGGGCGGGGCGAGGGGACAGGGTTCCGAGGGTGAGGAGACTTGGACGTGGGGGGTCCTGGTTCTTTGGGAGGGGCCGGCGCTTTTGAGGAGCTTGTGTAAGGACTGGGTGCCGCTCTCCGCCTCCCCTCGGTCCTTCTCGCGGCCGGCCTGACGCCGCTTTCCCTCCGATGTCCAGGCCGTCTTCAGGTTTCCTGGTCGGGTGTGGCACCTGGAGCTCTCGGCCCTCGGCGGGGTGCTCTACGTGTTGTGCGCCCAGAAAGGTGTCTACTGCGTGTCGTTGGACCAGGCGAGCAGGTGAAGAGGGGTCACTGGGCAGCCCTCATGGCGGAGGCTGACATGGTCTCAGGTGGACTGTGGTTGTCTGGGACCGTGGCCTCCCTACCCTGTCTTCTGAAACACGCTTCTGTGCCTGCTGCGACCTGTACCTTCTGCTTGCCCCCTGGATTAGGTTCAGAGTGAGCACCCACCAGCCCTGTAGGGCTGCTGGGCCCCGGGGCCGGCTCTGAAGTCTTGGGTGCCCCCAGCCCCCAGCGTCTACATTTTCTAGCAGGCTCCTGCTGGAGGAGAACCCTTACTAAATGAGGTCTAGGCTGTAGAGTGTGCAGCCTGAGGTAGGACCCTGTCCCCTCTGCTGTGACACACTTTTTAGGTGGGCCCCTGTGATTAGCAGTCACAGCCAAGGCACCCTGAACCCTGAGTCAGTTGGGGGGGGGACCGATGTTGAGGAGTTAGGCCTCAACCAGGTACCAGTGCAGAGGCTGGACGCAGGCAGCTGCTCGTTGCTGGTTTAGGACCTAAAAAGGTGGGGGCCGCGATTCAGAGCCTAGGCCCCGGGGGCTCTTATGGTTCTGCACTGATGAGAATTTTCCTTTGGCATCCCGTTTCTGGAAGCCTGGATACATCCCGTCGCATGTGTCCCTGGGTGACTGGTCAGAACAGTCCGCGGGCAGGTGGGAGGTAGTGGGGCAGACCAGCTGCTCCCTGGGGGGCCTTCTGCCCACTGCTGAGGGGCTGTAACCCCCTCACCAAGGTCACTCCCCGTGGAGACTCTGTGCCCCGTGTGCTCGCTGGCGGTTTGTTGGGAAGAGAGCTTATGAACGTTCTGACCAACAGTCCCCTGGTTCTTGAAGGTCTGTGAGCCAAGATGACGGGGATGACAGCGACAAGAATGATGAGGACAGTGAGGACGGCGAGCCCCCTTGCCCCGTGATCCCCGTGGACCCAGATGCCTGCATCCTCCCTGATGCCACACTGTGTGCTTTTGTTGTGCTCGATGACATACTGGTCACCCTGGCACAGGGCCGTGCCCAGTGGAAGGTACAGCTGTTCCGGTGTCACCGTCCAGGGGAGGACGCCAGGCCCCCAGGCCAGATCGGCGAGGTGGAGTTGTCCACTTCCAGCCCTCTGGCTGGGAGCCTTGGGGAGCCCACAGCCCCCCACTTCCTCCCAGTGCTGTGCTGTGTGTCACCACCGGGCTGCAGCGGGCTGTGTGGCCGTATGCCGGGCTCTGGGGGCTTCACGCTGGAACGGGCCCTCTTTGGGCTGCTCTTTGGAGTTGACGCCTCCCTCTTGGAATCACCTGTGATCCTCTGTGGTCTCCCTGATGGCCAGCTCTGCTGTGTGGTCTTGAAGACTCTGGTCACCTCCAGGTTGGCCCCTGGTGACCCAAAGGCCCTTGTCAAGATTCTCCATCACCTGGAGGAACCCGTTGTTTCCATCGGAGCGTTGAGGACAGAGTCCTCGGGCGAGAACGTGGAGGACACACACCCAGACTGCCTAGTGGCGCTGGGTCGCCACGGCCGGGTGCTGGCCGTCAAGGCCAGCTGGGACGAGGCGGGGGATCTGGTGCCGGAGCTGCAGGAGTACCGGCTCCCAGGGCCTGTGCTGTGTGCAGCCTGTGGCGGAGGCAGCCGTGTGTACCACAGCACCCCCTCGGACCTCTGTGTCGTGGACCTGGCTCGGGGAGGTGCCCCCCAGGACCCCGTGCAGCCTGACAGGGGCCCGGGAAGCCTGCCCTCTCTGCTGTGTCCAGCCAGCTTAAGCGTGTGCAGCGTCGTCACGCTCTCCGTGTTGTCCGAGGTGCCTGAAGGTACGAGCAGCTGTTTAAACCTGGAAAACCGGAGCCTGTCGTGGCGGGGGGTGGAATTTTCCGTGTGGCTGTCTTCTCTCCTGCGACCTGGCCCGTCCTCCCCTCTCCGTCTCCTTCGCGCCTTTCGTAAACCTGACAGGCAGGTGTTTCCTTGCCTGGAGTAGCCTGGGGGTCGGTACTTGTCCTCCTTTGGGTCACGGGGCGTCTGGTCGTGTGTGGCCTGTGGGGGCCGCGGCGGCAGCCGGCCGCTCGCCCCGGCTGGGGTCTGCACCTGGGTGACCTACGGGTCTCCTGCGGTGGGTGGTCCAAGGAGGGGCAGGTGGTGTTTTTTGAAGGTGGGAGGCGCCTGCCCTGCTTCCCGTGTGGCCTGCTGGCCAGCCTCCTGTGCCCCGGTGCGGGCGGCGTCCCGGAATCTGCCCCTGTGTTTTCCCCAGATAGAGCCGCAGAGGGTTTTTGCCGTGTCGGCCCGGCGCCGCGGTTAGCGAAGTGCGCGCTCTCGTTAACATGGTGCGCGAGGCCCGTGACGCCAGTGTGGACGGTACTCACCAGTGTCCGTACCGCAGGGAGAGGGTCGTGTGGATGGCTGCGCCCGGCAGCGGCTCGGCCTGGGCGTGCTCTGTGCCTCGCTCGGGGCCTCCGCGGCATTGGGCTTGGGGGACCGGTGGCCAAGTCGCAGGAGGTGGAGCCTGCCTCCTGGAGGCTCCCCAGGAGCCCGGGGGTGCGGGAGGGGACGGAACAGGTGCTAGAGAGAGCAGGCTTCTGGGGAGGCCCCGGCGGGTGCGGAGTGAGGACGAGGGGCTTGTGCGGCACCCTTCGGTCTGGAGGCAGCTCTGCCGTGTGTGGCCCGTCGAAGGTAGAGCCGCACCGGGCTGACTCGGTGGCCCGCATGCCACGTGCGTGAGGTGGATGTGGGCAGTGGCTCTGCCCCCCGGCCCACGTCCAGGGCCCTTTGGTCATCCGGCATCTCTTCAGGGCCGTCGCCAGGACCCCCTCTCTCGCCTGGGTCCTGGCTTCTGGCCACGTTTGTCCCGTGCCTCCAGCCACTTGCCCCTTCTCGCCTGTTGACCAGGCCCCGTGGGTGCCCATCCTCAGGTGGCACCAGGCTCCTGGCCCTGTCTGCCAGGGGCCGCCTGATGACCTGTAGCCTGGACCTGAGCTCCGAGGCGCCCTGCCCCGCCAGAGCGACAGTGGTGAACACTGGCCAGAAAATTAAGGAGCTGCTCTCTGGAATCGGCACCGTCTCTGAGAGGTGAGCGGCTGGGCTGCCTGTCGCCCGGGTGGAGGCCAGTGCCGTGTCCTTGGGGGTTGGTATCCTTCGGGGGGGACGACATCCTGGGTGGCGGTGGCGGTTCGGGCCAGGCCTGTCGCTTTGCCCCTGACCCCAGTGAGAGCCCCAGATGCCGCGTCGTGTCCCATCCCGGAGGTCGGGAGGGACGTCCGCCGCGTCCTGGGCCCTGCTCGCGCGCGTCTTCCCTGCCATCGGGGAGACTCTCTGTGCCGACGCCTCAGCTCTCCCCCAGGGGTCCCCTCTCCTCAGAGGTCTCAGCACCCCCCGTCTCAACAAAGGCCCCAGCGGCTTCGTCCTCTGACCCGCCTTTCTGTGTGGTCCGGGGTGACGGTCTGTAGGCTCCGGGCCCTGTCACTTAAGGCCGTTCCGTAGTGCCTGCCGTCCCCTGGGCTGTCACAGCACTGCTGCGGAGGTGCAGAGGGGCCAGCTCAGGACGTGGCCGGGAACGCAGCGGAGAGGCCAGCCCTGCTGTGGCACCACCTGGCCCATGTGGCCCCGACGAGGTTGGCCGTGGCCATGAGCCTGGTGGACTAGGCCAGGCCCGCCGAGTGGGGTTCCGTCAGCTTCAGCCTCTGTCCCCTGTGGCCCTGCTGCCCGAGAGCCGGGCTTCAGTTAGACAGCCGGGGGCACCTTCGAAAGGGCTCCGGTAGGGGTGGGGCCGGCGAGCCACCCCGAGGCAGGCCCTCGCTCCTCTCTGGACGCACGTCCCGGGGCCGGGTCCTGGTGTCTTCCAGGCCTGGGAGGAGGGGACGCGGCACCCACCCCCGTGCTTCCTCGCCCGTCCCCGAGGTGCCGTGTTCGTCCTTTCCAGGGTGTCTTCTCTGAAGAAGGCAGTTGACCAGCGCAACCGGGCCCTCGTGTGCCTCAATGAAGCCATGAACGTGAGCTGCGTCCTGCTGGCGAGCCGCGAGGGCCCCAGGCCCATCTCGTGTACCACTGCCACCGCCTGGAGCCGCGCGCAGCTGCAGGACGTGCTGACGGCCACCTGCCGGCTGCAGAACGGCAGCGGCTTCAGTCTGGACCGGGGCTGGACTTGGTGTGTGCAGGTGCGTACCCGCTCCCGCGCCTCAGACCCAGACTCGGCCGGCTCGGCCGCCACCTACACCATCCCCGTGGACCGGCTGGGCCCCGGCGACCAGCGGGAGGTGACGCTGCCCCTGGGTCCCGGTGAGGACGGCGCGCCGGACCTGCCTGTGACGGTGTCCTGTGCGCTCCACTACAGCCTCAGGGAGGTTGTGGGCGGGGCCCTCGCCCCCCCAGACTCTTCCGAGGACCCCTCCTTGGAAGGGTGCCCCCCCGACATGTTGCCTGAGCAAGACGGCGTCTGCCTGCCCCTGAGCGAGCACACCGTGGACGTGCTGCAGTGCCTGCGCTTTCCTGGCCTGGCCGCGCCCCCCGCGCAGGCCCCCAGCCCGCGCAGCCCCGCTGGCGACCCTGTGGACACCTTCTTGGGAGCGCGCCTCGGGCCGGGCAGCGAGCCGGCCGGACCTGCTTCCCTGCGGGCCAAGTTCCCGCCCCCGTCGGTGGCCACCATCAAGGTGTCAGCAGGGCTTCTGAGGGCCGCCCTGGGGGACGGTCAGCCAGGTTGGTGTCGCTGACGGCCTGGCTCCTGCCTGTGGACGCGGGGCTCCCGCCTCTTCCAGGACCTGTGCGAGCTCCCTGCGGTGCCTCTCTCCACCAGGCGTGTCCCTGGCCTGTACCACCCTGCAGTGGCTGCTTGCCGAGAACAGCGCCCTGGACGTCGTGAGGGCCCGACTGCTGTCCTCCGTCCGGGGAGTGGCCCCCGACGGCACTGACCTCCACCTTGTCGTCCGAGAGGCAAGCCAGGGGTCAGCTCTCTGGGGAAGCCGTGTCGATAGTGGTGGTTTTCAGAGCGGCGTCTGAGAGCCCACAGCATCTCTGGGCTGCTTGAGAGGAATCAGGGTAGTGGGCCCAACCTTCCGGAGGTTTCTGACGTGCACCGCCCGACGCACGCTTGTGCCGGAACAGCCTTCGCGGGGCCAGTGGCAGTGTGGACCTCGCGTTTCAGGCCCCTGTGGGGACGGGCCCACGCACTGCTGGAATTCGTGGCCAGGTGCCCCAGCATTGCTTGGCGACAGTGTGTACTCAGGGACCCCACTGACCCCAGGCCCTGAACCACCAAACCCCTGCCCTACAGGGGCGCTGAGACCCCGGAACCAAGTGCCAGCACGCTTCTCGCACACACCTTCCCTCCCAAGATGCTCCCGGTGGCAGGCCTGGGGTCGCGTCCAGCAGACTCTCGCAATCCAGCGTTGGAGGCTCACAGAGTGGCCCAGGCGGCCAAGACACCTGTCCCTGAGGTGGCGGGCCGCCCACTGCACAGCCTTTCAGGCCAGATCAGCGTGCCTGGGTTGGCGCATCCCTGGGCCGATTCCGGGCCCTGACGGTGGCTCCCCAGGTGGTGGGAAGGGCCGGGTAGTCGACCTGGTGAGCACTCGCAACCCCAGCACATCCCCAAGCTGCGGAAGGAAGAACTTCCAGGACGGTGGCTCCGCCCCTGGGCCGTTGGGTCCTGCGTGGGGAGCGAGGCAGCGCGTCCCAGCCTCCGGCCTGCCCATGCTGTGCCGGGGCTTCACCCTGAGCTCGGTGTGCCCAGAACTTCCTGGGGGCACTTGGCTGACTTTGGGCACCCAGTCCCCTCCCAGTTTCACTTCTGAAACCCTGACCTTGCTGCCGAGTGACCCGGGATGCCCGGTGTGGGCTGTCCACGGTGGAGTGGGCACAGAGTCACTGCATTGTAGAGTGAGTGCCGTGGCTGTAGTCCGTCCCACGGGAGCGGGACGCCTTCTGGACGGCAGTTCCCAACGGGATGCTGCTGGTCGGGTGCAGGTGGCGGGCTCTCAGGTACAAGTTGGCAGGTGGGGAGGCCCAGGCCCGGGAGCCCTCCCGCACCTCTCCGCTTCCAGGCTGCGGAGGGGCGGCCCAGACTGGGGATTGGGGCCCTCTGAGAGTTGCCCTCGGGGTGGGGCAGGGCGGTGCGTGGACAGCGAGGCTCCTCGTGCTTTGCAGGTGACGGTGACCCACCTATGCGCGGCAGGGCCCATGCAGGCCGTGGAGATCCAAGTGGAGAGCTCCTCTCTGGCCAATCTGTGCCAGGCACACCATGCTGTCATTGGGCGTCTGCAGGTACACGGGCCTGCTCAGGAGGTCGGAGTGCGGTGGTGGGAACAGGGGACTGTGGCGGACCGTGGCTGCCTGCGTGGGTGTTGGAGGACGATCCTCCCTCCTCTTTGCTTGTGCGTGTTTGTGTCGTGCAGGTGAGCTGTGGGCAGCTGAGGGGTGAGTAGGGCAGCTTTGCTGATGGCACTTCAGTAACGCACCGCCATCTGGTGTGCCGGCGGCCCCCCAGCGCGTCCGCGAACCCACGTGGGCACTGCGTCAAAAGAGGACGGTCCGTGTGCTACCTGTCACGCTCACTTGCAGGCCTCCCGACTTGCCTGGCTGTGCCGAGAGGCCGTGCCCTGGCGAGATGCCCCGAACGTGGGTCCTGGGACAAGGTGCTTACACTCTGAGCCTCCACATCTCTGCCAAGAAAGCAGGAGTGACGGCCAACCTCTCACACGCATTTGGGGCCCGTTTTGCCACCTGGCATGGGATGAGCTGTCACATTGCTGTCCTCGGGTTCCAGATGAAACCTGCCACCTGGTGCCCTTGGCGGGACAGAGCTCTGGCTCCGAGGTTGGCCGGCCTATCTCCTCCCACCTGTTCTGAACGAGGCCTTGACAGTTACAGAGGGGCCTGCGGTGGTAACCGTCGGCCGATGGTGACAGCTCTGCGGTATGGCTGGGGAACCAGCCTCCCCCTGGAACTTACCAGAGCACATTCCCAGGCCCCGTCCCAGACCTAGGAATCGGAGAACCCGCGGTCTTGGCGTTTAGGCTTTGACGAGGACCTGAGTGGTGGTGGTCTAGACTCTCCAGTGCACCCTGGGGAGCCTGGAGCCCTCACCAGCCCAGGCAGGTGGGCGCTACTCAGGAGCCTGTGACCCCAGCGGTCCCCCCACGCAACACTGATGGCACACGTGCCCACCGTGGCACATGTGGCTCAGGGATCTAGTCCTGAGTGTGTCGAGCTGTCAGAGGGGTGTGGGCCTGATGGGGACACCAGCCCCCGGATTGGTTCTTGTTCCCTGTGCCCAGAGAGGGGCCTCTTCGACCGTCCTCTCGCTCCTGCTAGGCCGTCTCCAGACATGCCGAGCACGGCAGCCAGGAGGTTGACGCTTAACGTGGCACTCGGGAAGGAGCGTGCTGACCCGACAACCGGCAGGGAGGGGACGTTCGTGTCCAGGTGCCACGACAACCACAGCCTGGGCACGAACGGCAGGAATTGCGTGCTGGAGGCTGAGGCCTCTCCGTGGTGCACAGACAGCCGTGTTCTCCTGTGTCTTTCCGCGGCTGTCCTCTGTGCACGTCTGCACGCTTCTTACAAGGACGCCGCTCACGTCGGCTTAGGGCCCACCCACGTGGCCTCCTCTTCCCTTGTTCGTTGGCAAAGACCACAGCTCAGAGGACAGTCATGTGCTGAGCTGCTGGGGGCAGGTTTGGCTCCTGACAGGGAGCTGCAGACGCTCCCTTGATAGGAACATTCAGGCGGACTGCAGGCCACGGTCTGTCCTGTCAGCTGACACCGTGGTCCACGTAACGGTCGCCTCCCCCCACCCCACATGGTCTTCCTGCAGCGGCCGCCACGGGCCGGCACCTCCTGCCGGATGTCAGTGCTTTGCCGCAAAGGCTGGTGGGGCCTCGCCGCCCGAGCCTGTCTGGGGGCTTGGATCTGAGTTCCCAGGAGCTGCCTGGGTTTCCCCAGAAAGCAAATGGGGCAGGTTGGGTGGCCCCCGCGAGGGCAGCAGCTGGCGCCAGTCCTGACACCAAGGAGGAGAGAAGGGCTCTGTGAGGACGAGGGAGGGAGTGGGCAGCAGAGGAACGGGGAGCGAGAAGGACGTTCCTTCCAAGTAACCTGCTGGGGCTGCAGCAGACCATGCAGAGGGGCCCTCGGAGGTGATGGGGCCCCAGGCACCCCCTCCAGATGGGAGGTGGGAAGTGTCCTCTCCAACCACCTGCCCCTTGTCCCCCCACCAGAGGATGGTTGTGGAACAGGCTGCCCACAGCTCCAGCCCACCCGACCTCCGTGTTCAGTATCTCCACCAGATCCAGGTCAACCACGAGGTGAGGTCCCTCATCTGGGCCTCCCCCCAGCCTGGCCAGCAAGCGCGGGACCTGGCTGGGCTCCTCTGGGGACATGCACAGGGCCCCAGGTGTCCCCAGCACAGTGGAGCCTGCCAGGACTCACAGCCCGAGGGTCGAGGGTCGGGACGGGGGCTCCTCCGGCCACCTGGGGAGTGGGGACTGCCCTCCCAAGTAGGATGGGCCTCCCCCAGAGGGGCCGGGGCCGTGCCCAGCAGGGAGGTGGGGAGTCTGAGTGCTGCCCATTCCCCCCTCCCCACCCCGCAGACACTGTTGCGAGAGGTGCAGACCCTGCGGGACCGGCTGAGCACAGACGATGAGGCCAGCTCGCGGACCGCGGCGGAGCGGCTTCTGCAGGTGTACCAGCAGCTGCGCAGCCCCAGCCTCCTCCTGGTGTGATGTCCCTCCAGGTGAGCCCCACCCCTTCTGGGCCTTCCTCGGACCTCCCACAACTCGGGGGCCTTGGGTCTTCAATGGAGAAAGGACCGCTTCCAGCCCCGACCCTTTCTCTAGATGTGGGGGAGGGGTGCATACAGGACGCAGGGCTCCTGGCTGCTGGGGGGGGGGGGGTGTGCTCGGAGGAGGTGGGGTGTGAAGTGCCAGGTCTCTGGGGTCTGCCCTGCGGGGCACTGGGCCCTGTTCCTGTTCCCCGCCTGCCTGGCCCCAGCCGGCCGAGACGCCCCAGGCCCCACCTTTCCCTTCGACAGCTTCCTTTCGACCCCCGCTGCACGCGGTCCTGCTGGGCGGTCTCTGCCCTGGAGCACTGGAAGCTGGATCAGCGAAGTCCCCTCCGCCCGGAAACGGGGTCTGGACTCCAGAACGGTGGCATTGCCACGTGGCCTGCCCAGGCCCCGGAGAAAGTTTCTGGGTGTGACGTGGGGTGGGCTGCCCACTCACCCACCCACAGACCCTTTCGTCCACCTGTGGGCCCGTCAGCCCTGCTTCTCTGCAGCCGCTGAGCTCACCGGCTGGGAGGACGCTCCCAGGGGCTGGAGCACTCCCCCGGGAGATTCTCCCATCCGAGGCCGCACTCCGAGCCGGGCACTACGCATTGTTTGCAGGGTCCCTCGGGGTGGGCTGCAGCCCCCCAGCTGCCTCCCTCAGCCAGGGCAACGGCCCAGCTTGATTCCCATTCTGGTGCTGGCACACTTAGCATTTGGGGAGGGTGACCCTCCTTTGGACTGTGACGTGGTGCTCTTCTGTGCGCATGGGGTCTTTGAGGCACCCCCTGCTGCAAGACACGTCCACTGTTTGTCAAGCTGCCTTGGCTTCAGCTGTGTTTTATTTCTGCTTGCCCTCTTCCTCAGTTGGGTGGCAGCTTTGACCGGGATTTCTGGGCCTCCCCCAGGTATGCTTGGGTGAACCCCACATTGGCCTCTCCGTGGTCCTGGGGGCCAGTAGGGAGTCCCCAGCACTGGGGTGAAGTGGCCACCCAGCCTTCAGGACACGCGAGTCCCTCCCGGGGAGAACCGAGGACATCTCTGGGGAGGGAGAGGGGCCGGTGGGGTGCTCTAGTCAGAGCCCGGGAGAGTGGGTGGTCGTCCCACGGACCCCACACTGGAGGCTGCTCCAGGGCAGGAGGGAGGAATGACGGAGGCGGTGGGCATGCAAGTGTGTGGAAAGAGCAGTGCTGGGACCGCCACCCCAGCACCTGGCATTTGCTTGGCTGTCCCTGGTCCCCAGCGTGCAGCTCCCCACCCCCACTCTGTCCCGCTGGGCCCTTCACAAGGGTCGCCCTCGGGAGGCCTGAGCACTGGGCCTTCCAGGGATGGAGAAGCAGCAGTGGTGGGAAAGCGCTTCTGCTGGCGGGAGGCCCCCGGTGGGGGGGGGGGGTGGGGGCGGGGGCGGGCAGACCATGCAGTCTCCGGAAAAGGAGAAAAACTACGCGTGGCGGAGAGAAGGGGACTGTGTAGAACCTTCGTGGATTGGCGGAGATCTGCAGGGGGCTGATGGCAAATGGGACACAGGCCAGGGGACCGACCTCAGCCCAGCCGGGTGCTTGGGGAGTCTCGTGTTCTCGGGTGCCCTCTCGGCGCCCTGTCCGGGATGGAACGCCACGCTGAGCACCAGGTGTCCCTCGGCCGTCTCTGTTGCCTGTGGTTCTCCGTCCCCCGCGCACAGCTCCGAGCCACCAGAGACTGTCCTCCACCTGCTCCAGTCTGTTTCTTGGACTGGGGGTGCCGAGGCACCCTTATTGCCACCCCAGCTGGCCCCTCCCGGTGACCCAGGCACTTTCCCTGCCTGCCCCCCTGCAGCCGCTGTGTGGGCTCCATTCAGCAGGTGCCTGGGGCCAAGTGTACTCTTTGGCGGAGGTCAATAAAGGGGAGCCGGAGGACCCCCGAGGGTATCTTTTCCTGCGAACGCAGGCCTGTTGCCTTCTTGCACGGGGTGAGCCCTGAGCAGATGAGCCCCCCAATTCTCCTGCCCTGGATGCCACCAGGGGGCAGCGCAGGCCGTGGCTTCTTGCCTCTGCCTCCCCTAGGCTCTGGTGTGTGGTCTTAAAAGGGTTAACTCAGCCACCTTGGAGGAAAGGACCCACTTGGGTCCCGCCCTTCCTTGTACTCAAGGCAGGGGGAGGGGGCGGTGAGGCCAGGAGCTGGCCAGGCCCAGGAGGGGCCTGGGAGGGGAGGGAAACGGGTTCCCTTCCTCCCCTCTCCGGTCCAGCACATCCACTCTGCACCCCCTGCCCTGAACCCCCTCCCCAAAGTGCCCCAGCCCCAACTGGCCCACACTGGCTGGACTCACTGGGGGAGAGGGCGGGGCTTTGGGCCCCCAGGCGGGGCGGGGGCAGGGGCAGGGGCTGCCCTGGGTCTGGAGAGGGATGTAGGCCTCGGGGCAGGGCGTCTGCTGTCTCCCCTCCCTTCGGGTTCTGGGCCACCTGGCCGTGTACCCCTTCCCCCAGCCCCCCGGTTCTACTTCTCCCCCTAGGCTCTCACCTCATGGCCTAGGTCACCCAGCCCATCCAAGGGGAATTGGCCTGGGTGGGGGTCCTGGAGGGCTGGGGGCTCTGGGTGCTGGCTGGTGAACCACAGACTTTGTCCTGGTTTCCAGCCTGGCCACAGGGAGCCCAGCCCGCAGGTGCCCAGGCTCAGGGTCTGTGAGTGGGGGGGCGCCCTGGGAATAGGAGGCCTGGGGCCCCCTTCCCGGCCTGGTAGCAACAAGTGGGCGCAGGGGCTGAGAGGGGCTCTCTCCCCAGGGTTAGCCAGACACAGCCCTGCTTGGGATGGGTGGGGTCGCTTTTGCTTCCAGGGCTTTCTAAAACCCTGCCCCTGGGGAGAAAAGTGTGAGCAGACACCTCACCCCGAAGCCCCTGCGAGCTGCAACACGCGGGGTCTCGGACCAGGCAGCCCACCCCCACCCCGTCCCGCCGGGTGGAAGGGGGGCTCTTCTCCCTGGGTGTTGGGGAGCAGCTGTGTGACCAACACGTGACAGCAGCTGGTGGGGGTTGGGGGGAAACCAAGGTGGAGCCGGAGAAGGTCCGGGCTGTCCCTGGACGGGAGGGGTGGTGTGCCCTCGGCTGGACCCTCCTCCCGGCCCAGCTCCCCAGCCCTGGGTCTCCGGCGCTGAGGGATGGGGAGGCCGAACGACCCCCGGGGCCGAGGTGCAGACCCTCCGCGTACACCCCTCCCCGCCCGGTGGCGCCACGGAGCCCGCGGCCGCTGCGACACAGACACGGTTTAATGGGGGACAGGCCGGCCGCCCGCTCAGTACTCCCAGAGCGCGACCCCGGCGGGAGCGTCCGCGTCCGCGCGCAGCAGCCCCGAGGCGCCGCCGCGCAGGTACTTGCCGCTCCGGGCGCGGATGGCCAGGCGGCCGCGCTCGCGGAACTCGAAGAGGAAGTCCTCGGCGCGCTCGCCGTCGCTGCACACGCTGCCGTGGCTGCCGGTGTACCAGAAGCCGCCGCCACGGCCTGGGGGCGGGGGACGCGGTCGGCGGGGGTCCTCCCGGGCCCTTCCCGATCGCCGCGTCCCCGGCCCGCGCCCCCCCCCTCCCCCCGCCCCCGACTCCCGTCCGGATCCGCACCTCGGATGTGGTAGGCGCCGTCGCTGAAGCTCAGGCGGAAGACGTCGTAGACCGAGCGGTTGGTGTCCAGCTGGTTGGAGCCACGACGGTGGCAGACGAAGCCGTCCAGGCCCCGCAGCACGAGGATGGGGCGGTTGATGAGCTTGAGAATGAACTCCTCGTCCTCACCTGGGGGGCGGAGTGGGGGGCTGAGGGGTGACCCCGCGCCTGCCGCCTTCCCGGGTTGGGCGAGGTGGGCGGGGCACGTAAAGGGCCCGGACTCTTGGCGCCTCTTGTGGGCCCCGTGGGCCACGGCCATTGGTGACCTTGGCAAGGGGCCCGCGGCCACTGAGCCCCAGGTCCCCCCAAATGTACAGTGGAGATGAGGGCGCTCTGGGCTCCGACTGCTCCCTGGTGTCCCGAGCGCTTTTCTGGACCAGCAAGGATGACTGTGGTTACCAAGCACTGTGGCAGGAGCGATGCAGGGGGCAGGAACGGGTTCTTAGTGGGGACCGGGGTCTCTGCGCAGAGAGCCCAGCCCTCTTTCCCCAGGACAGGTGAGGAGTGCTCACCCACAAAATCGCTGGTGGCCGCCAGCTGCCCATTCTTCTTCATGCACACGTAGCGCCCATTGCTAGCCTTGAGTGCCACCCGCCGGCCGCGCCACTCCACCTCAAACATGGTGTTGGCCGAACTGGAAAAGGCAGGGCATGGTCCCCTCGGAGCAGCAAGACATTGGGAGCTCAGGGTCAGGCTTCCCCGTCCCCCTCAGGTCCAGGACCAACCCCCCCAGGGGGAGACACTTGCCTTCTTCTGGCACACCCACCACCACTAGGAGCTGCCCCTCACCCCAGTGGGCATTCGTTCCAGTGGTCCTCCTGGTGCAGATGAGGTGACAGCGGTGGTGATGGATCTGGAGATGGGGGTGATGTAATGGTGCTGGTGATGGTGGTGACGGAGGTGGAGGTGATGGTGATGGTGACAGTTGTGGTGACAGAGGTGGCGGTGGAGGTGATGGTGGTGATGGTGACAGTTGTGGTGACGGAGGTGGTGGAGGTGATGGTGGTGACAGTGGTGGTGGTGGTGACAATAGTGGTGGTGATGGAGGTGACGGTGGAGGTGATGGTGGTGATGGTGACAGTTGTGACGGTGGTGACGGAGGTGGTGGTGGAGGTGGTGATGGTGGCAGATGTGGAAGTGAAGGTGCTGCGGAGATGGGGACACACTCACACTTGTGTGGCCGTGGCCTGGATGCCCCCATGGGTGACCAGGGTCCAGTAGCCCCCCGTGCTGGAATAGAAGGTACACTTCTTTGTCTCCTGGTCAATTTGCATCAGGAAGGTCTCATGATGCAGTTCCTCGTCTTGGTTGGCTGAGACGTTGACCCCTGGAGGGAGGATATGGGAAGCCCCTCACGCCTCTCCCTGGGTCGGGGGGGTGGGAGCAGAAAGGTGGGGAAAAGCATGCTTGGGGGCAACGCTGGAGACAGAGGGGCTCTCATCCAGAACGCTTTGGAATTAAGACTTGGAAGGCACTTCTCGGAGGGCGGGGGCCCCCATGGCCATGCGGGCTCACTGCAGATCTCCACGTCTGGTTCCCTGAAGGTCCTTGGCCCAGCTCCTGCCACGGCCCCAGGAGCCGGGCCCTTCCGTGCCGGCAAATCCCCTGCCTCTGCTAATCGTCAGGTAATCAGCTTGCCTCTGCCCTCTCGACCCAAGCCTTACACCAGCCTCTATTTATAACTCACTCTAAGCCACTGGGTGGGCACAGTGGGGTCCCTTTCTTCCTCAAGCCATCGCCCAGGACACACAGCTGGGGCCTGGGGTCCACTGAGCAGAGGCTGGCCCCCCTGTCACCTCCCCAGCCCCCCTCTCACATGTGTGGTCTCCCAGGAGCCTTGAGGGAGGGCAAGACTACCTGAGGCTCTGCCTGGGGTTCCTGGAAGGGGGACACAGGGGACATTCATGCCGGGGTGGGGTGGGGGGAGAGGGCAGGCACCGGAGCCTCCCTGGTATGTTCCCATGAACCACGCCCCTGTTTCCAGTGATGTGACACATCATAGAGCTCTGGACGAGGCTGGCCTCCAGCGTGTCCGGCTGGTGGGGCCGGAGGGAATGGGGGCCTGAGGGTCAGGGCCAGATCCCGTCCAAGCCTGTCCCCAGGAAGGTGGGGCGGGCGCCAGGCAGGGCCTGTGCTAGAGAGGGTGAGACCTGGGGTCCTTGGCCGGCTCCCAAGGCCGTCCCTCCAAAGTGGGGTCTGTCTCCACCGCCACCGTCCCATCAGCAGTGCTGACAGTGTCCAGTGCCCGTGGGCGCTGTAGGCTTTGGCCGGGGCCGCACGCCGCTGCCACCTCTGAGGCCAGCGTCCTGGGCATCTCCGGTCACACACCCCTCCAGACAGACCGCGGCTGAGGGGCTCCAGCTCACACGGCTGTTGTCAGCAGCCGTCTTGTGACCACGAGGGCACCAGCCCGATGTCAGAGCCGTCCCAGGAGAGTAGCCCCACGAGAAGCGAGCAAAGGGCTTTGATGACGCCACTGGACTGGCAGTGGTGTCCTGCCTGCGACCCCACGACCCCGGGGCCTCAGACTTGCACTCATATGAGATACTTCGTGTCCTTGGGCCATTCGGGACCATATTTCTGTTAGCCACACTGTGTCACTGAAGGCCAGCGGTGGAAGCAGCAGAAACAAGCAGGCTCTGGTTGACAGAGGTTAAAGATCGTGCAGGCCAGTGGGGTGCTCCCAGACACCCCATGGGGAGGAAGACGGGTTTGGGGCTGCCCGGCCGGCAACAGCATTGGGATGAAGCCACCAGCACTCGGCAGAACCTGCAGCTCCGGCTGCCTCGGCAGCCCCCGTGTCCCCCCCCCAAGCCACTGGTTGCCAGGTCAGCATCTGAACATGGGGGGTGGGGGGCAGGTCATATGCCCTCAGGCTTATTGCAAAGGACCGAGCAGGCGAACGTGGGGCGTGTCCGGCTTCTACCCTGGAAGGCAGAGCTTGCCCTTAGTAGGGGATTCCCCCGTGAGAGGGACAGGCAGGTGCACGGTGGTCCCGAGACGGGAGAACAGTCCAGACGGCACCACCGCCACCAGCACTGTCCCTGTCACCACCTCCAGTGCCACCGCGGCCCTGCTCGCCAGCTGAGCACGCACAGCCGCCTTTGTGTCCAACACCTCCTCTGACCCTCGCGGAGGAAGCCCTTCACGCCCCTGGCTGCGTTTTACTGACGAACCAACCACAGGGGCCTTCCCGCAGGCCAGAGAGCCGTGCGGCTGGACTGTAGGGCCTGTGCTGGGAAGGACAAGGGCTGACTGTCCTCCGTTGTGCCCCGCGACCCGGCCACGGTCCAGACAGGCGTGCAGGAGGGGTTTTTCGGATGACCGTCCCCACACAGGACTGGCCTTGGGAACCCTGACTCCAGGCAGGGCCCCCACAGCCACAGCAGGGCTGTCCCCCGCCCCCCTCCCACCAGGGGGCTAGTGGCTGGGCCTCTGCCAGCCGGACCAGGGGCCAGGTCAGGGTGCACACACCCAGGAGCCCAAGTAGGGCCAGCCATGACTGCCGGCCTGGGCCCAGCGAGGGGCCACTCCGGAACCTCAGCTTCTCAAGGAAGCAGCAGTTGCCCGTGTTCACCCCGTAGGTGTGTGATCACACGTGGAAAGGCCCCTTGGGCACACGAGGCAGGTGACCGATGATCCAGGATGCAGAGAACCAGGCTGCACCCACCGGGCAGAGACCGTGCCTTCCACCAAGAAGCCCAGGCCCCCGGCGGGGGGGGTGGGGGGTGGGCGGGCACCAGACTGGAGGGACCCCGAGGTCCCTCCTCATTCCACCCCCGGGTCGGTGGAGGATCCCCACTGGTCAGGCACGGGTGCTGTAGGCACCGGAGCCCTGCCCACTGCACTCCTGCTGGCTCCTGGCCCTTTCCTCAGCCCCCTCCCCAGTTTCCTGTAAAGTTCAGAAAATGGAGCGGTGGAAGAGAAGGGGTGGGTGGGGACAGCGGGGGCAGCCCCCTGCCCCTCGCAGCAGCAGGCCTGGGCCTTGCCCGCCTCCTGCTGGGCACTGCCCGTCCCCCACTCGAGCCGCTGCCCAGCACGCCCAGGGCTCAGTGGGCCCGAGAGGGACCCCCTCCTTCTGGCCCTGCAGCCGCAGCCCTCCGCCGGGACCCCCACCCGCGGCCCAAGGTGCGCCCCTGCCCCGTGCACTGCCACCACGCGTCGCCACCCGCGCGGACACGATGCCACTGCCCCAAGCGAGCCCCCACGCTGAGGTCAGAGCGGCCGGCCCGGTCGCACCCACGTTACCTTGCCGCACGGACACGTAGCGGTGGTTGGCGGCCACCAGCACCACCTGCGGGTGACTCTCCTCCAGGTCGAAGAGCTCGTCCTTGCCGGGCCTCGTGTTGCGACCCGCCCTGAGCGTGGCAGTGGGGCCCACGGGCGCCAGGTAGCGGCCATCACAGTCCTTGAAGGCCAGCTTGCCAGCCTTGAACTCCAGCGTGTAGCGGGCTCGGGGCTCGGGCTCCCACACGAGGCGGCCGTCGCTGCGCAGGTAGCGGCTGTCACAGGACCTGAGGCAGTACTGCCGGTTCTGGAAGATGAGGGTGATGAGCGCGCCCACGCCCCACGGCGTGTCGCTGTCCGCCACCATCTCGTCCTCCTGCGGGCACAGGTGCGCGTAGCGCCTGCGGCTGACGCTCAGCAGGTGGGCCTGCGGATGGATGGCCAGGTGTACGGTCCACAGCTCGGCCGGGGAGATGGCCGTGGCGAAGCAGGACAGCCGGTCCTCGGTGCCACCGAAGAAGCGGCCGTGGGGCTCCGACCGCAGCACCCAGCGCCCGTCGGGCTGCGGCAGGACCAGGAAGCGGCAGTCACGACCCGGCCGCTCCGCCTCGCAGGCCACGCGCCCGTCCTCCTCGGCTGACAGGTAGCGGCCCAGGTGGCTGCTGCGGAACAGCACGGCCGGGCCCCGCCCCGGGTCCGGCTCCAGCACCCACATCTGCTTCCGCTTGAGGCTGGGGGCCGAGGCGTTGACCTTGAAGCCGAAGCTCTCGGCTGTCAGGTAGCGGTCGGTGTCGTTGACCAGGCCAAACTGGATCTTCAGCACCTGGTGCAGGCCGTTGGTGGGCATCTTCGGGGCTGGCCCTCGGCGCCCCCCCGCCCCCGAGGGGCCCGGGAAGCTCTCTCTGCGTGCTCACGGCCCCCGAGGTCCCCCGGAGGCCCGGCCGGCGTCATGGACCCGCTGCCCTCTGACCAGCGGCTGCGGGGCCCCCGGGGCCGTTCTTACATGGCCCGCGGGCAGCGGAGGGCGGGTGGGAGGGCGGATCAGAGCTGTGCCGGCTTAGGGACAGCGGCTGCCTTTTGTTACCCCAGCTTGGATTTCAGCCACTCCTGGACTTCACCAGTGAGCGGCCGGAGCCCCGGGGCCTGCACGGCTGGAGAGCTCCGCCCGCCCCGGGGCTGCCCACCTCCCTGTCGTCTTCTGGCGGCCGCCCAGGCCCACGCCTCGGGCCCTGCGCCCCGCCTCCTGGCCCCCGCGCCTCTTGGCCTCTCTCCCACGTGTCTCCCACCTCAGGGCCCCCAGACCCACTGCACAGACTCTCCAGCCCAGCCCGGCTCCTTCCCGATGCAGAGAAAGCCGCCTGATGGAAAGTCGCAGCGGGGCCGCAACCCGATCGCAGCCCTCCGCCCGCAGCCGCCGCCCGATCCTCGGCGGGATCTAGTTACCCTTCTCTGATTCCTGGTGCCAGGGGCCCAGCACGGCCCCCCGACTCAGGCAGCCTGCAGCCCCGCACCCGGTACCTCTCCCAGGGTGGCCCAGGCTGGGCGAGTGGCAGGCGGGGGCGTCAGTGCCATCGAGTGGCCAGGTGCGCCCAGGCACCCCCATCCCGGCCCAAGCCAGGGTGCAGGCAGTGTGGAGAGGCCGGCCGGGCGGCCTGGTGGTGCGGGGCCCAGGAGAGGCCCCCAGTTTGCCAAGATGGCAGTAGTGTGATGGAGAGAGCGATGCCCGCCTCAAGGACCACACCGAGGGAAGGTGACATGGGACCGTGAGCGTGGAGCAGATGGCGTCCCAAAGGCCGTGTGGACCCAGGGCCGGAGGACCAGGCCTGGAGCCCACCCCCGTGCTGTAGGCACCACAAGGAGCCCACTCTCCCCCTTCCCCGGGTGAGCGGAGCCGAAGCCAGCCTTGCTGCGTGGCCCTGGGGACTCCCAAACTGTCCTTTGTGTTGCTGGGGCGACTGGTCTGTGAGGTCTTTACAGGGTCTGGTCTAGGGGGTTGTGGGGGCCGGAGCCCTCTCAGCAGTCAGATGTGAAGAGTGGGCTGGGGGAGGCTGGAAGCAGGCCACCCCTGACTCCAGCCCCTCCCAGCCCCAGCCGCTGGGACCACCTGGCTAGACTCCCTCCCCCTGAGCCCACGGGGGCCATCTTTGGGGACGTGCAGGGGTCAGCTCAGCCGCACCCTGCCTGTCTGTCTCCTGCACCTGCCTCCGGGGCTGGGAGCCAAGCGGTGAAAACAGAGCTGCCCCGCCTGGGCCCGGGCCAGCCGTGGCGCCCTCTTCCTCATTGTAGCGTGTGCCACTCGGGCCTCCCTGGGGAACGGGCCCGGGGCCACGGGCATTTCCAGCCAAGCCTCGAGAGCCTTGCCTCGGCCTCGTGGGTCCCGGATGCTCCGGCAGCACCCCTTCGACCCTCTGGAGGCCATGACGGGCCCCCCCACTGGGGGAAAGGGCCTGGGGCTGGGCGTGTGTGGGCCCCAGGGAGCGGGGAGGGCGGACAAGACCCAAGAGTGCTTCCTCCGTTCTCCAAGCCCTGGGCAGCACCCTTGGAGGCACATGCAGACACTGGGGAGACAGACAGGGTTACATGTCCCTTCGCGGGGGCCAGAGTGGGATTCCGGGAGACAGACCTGGACCCAAGACCTCACAATAGCTCGGTGCACGCCGTGGGTTGGTCAAGTGAGGCTGGTCTTGGCCCTCCCTGGGGGCTGGCATCGTCCATCTCTGCGACCCACACGCATTGAGGGGGCACCAACTGTGTGCCTGGCTGGGCTGTGTGTCAGGTACCCACTGGCAGGGAGACGTATCCTCCCCCCAGAAATAGTGCCCACATGAGATCTTCCCAAGCCCCGGGGGCCCGGGCCTAGCCGCGATGCCAGGGAAATGTCCGTGGTCTGGGGGTACGAGCCATGATGCTGTCCACACCTGTTCCTCGCTGGATCTCACTTTGTGCCACCTCCCAGGGCTTTGGGAACACCCATGGGACACGTGCCCAGCAGCACCGCTCAGTTCATCTGTCGGGGGGGGGGCTGCGGGGCGTGCCCAAGGTCCCCCCAACTCCCAGCTCTGACGGAGCGCGGGATGCCTGATTAGCACCAAGGCCTCATTAGTGCTGACGGGTGCTGGCAGGGTGCTCACGGGCGTCACGTGCCCAGCGGGAGGGCGGCCGGCTGCCAGGCGCTAAGTGGGCCTGGCTCCAGGAGGCCTCTTGGTGGCGGGGCCAGAAGTGGCTGTGGCCTCTCAGTTCTGGGGCCCTACAGCCCGAGGTGGGCATGGGGTGGGGCTGCCTGGCACTGACCCAGAGTTTAAGCCAGGGGTGACCTTTCAGGCCCCAAAGGGACTCTTGAGAGGTGGGCCTCGGAGCCCGGGCTTCCTTGGAGGCAGGTAGTTTGCATGGATCTACCCTCCACCCCCCTCCGGCCCCAAGGCCCAGATGCCTGCCGGGGGTCACGGTTCCTTTCCGGATCCCCTGTGAGGCTCTGGCACACAGTAGGTACTGTGAATGTTTGGGAAGGTCTGGACCTTGTGTGATGCGCTGAGACCCTGCAGCACGCGCACCAGTGTGGACGTTGTGTGTGCAGGTGCCCGCGGATGGACGGACGGACGGACAGGGCGGGGCAGAGTGAGCCGCGGGCAGCTGCTGGGCCAGCCCCGGCCCCGGAGATGCTTCCCTGGACCCCAGCCTCAGGGCCCACTCATGGCCGCCGGAGGGTGGTCAGGCTGTGTGCAGCACAAGGGAGTCGGTTCGAGACCCCCTTGAGCGCCTGCGGTGGGCTGGAGGTGTCCTCGGGCCACGGGGAGCACCCCTCACGGGAACACGTGCCACCCTGTGGCCACGCCCCCCGCCAGGGGGTGTCCACACAGCCACCGTCTGGGGGCACACAAGGTCTGGGGCCTGACCAGGATGCCCTCAGGGGCCTCCAAAGCCCCCTGACCCCGCTCACCTCTGAAACTGCCGTCCTGGGGGGTGGGGGCGTGTGCCCCCCGTGTGTGTCCATTGACCTGGGCTTTCATCTGCGACCTCCGGACGAGGCCCCAGGATGGATGTCAGCCCGACTGATGCACCAGCTGCAGCCCTGTGTCACTCGAGGACAGGTGCCTTTCCCTCATGGGTGCTTAAGGGCTGTTCGTGTGAGCGGCACCCCGCGCCCCCTTCAGGGAGCGGCCAGCTGTAGACGGACAGAGCGGGGCGGACCCAGCTGCCGAAGCCGGGCCTGCAAAGCCGGGGTTGCCTCAGCTCTGAGCTCCCAGCAGACAAGCTTGGGACAGATCCCCCGCCGCCGGCCCCACTTAGTGAGGTCGGGCTGTGGCCAGGAGCAGAGAGGGCCCTGAAGCCCCCGGCCCCTGGCATCGACCCCGGAGATCTCAGGATGCCGTCCCTTCCCTGGGATGCTGGGGGGTGACTTTGGAGGGCCTCCCTCCCCAACCCCGTCGGGCCCCTCCCGGGGCGGCCGGGAGGAGGACTCTCGGTCCTACGTATCTAGACCACTGGCCTTGGATGCGCAAGGCCCACCCGGGCTCCTGCCGGCACACGGCTTGCTGCCACGGCGACCGGCGCGTGTACCAGGCCGGGTGCCCGGGCAATGCGGATGCTGGTGGCGTGAGCTGGCACAGG
This sequence comes from Lynx rufus, assembly GCF_022079265.1. Lineage (NCBI taxonomy): Eukaryota > Metazoa > Chordata > Mammalia > Carnivora > Felidae > Lynx > Lynx rufus. The sequence goes on along the minus strand of NW_025814853.1, from coordinate 2,392,983 downwards.
CCCCGTGTGTGTACAGGCCGGGGGAGGGGGTGGGTCCCCACTTCGGCTGGCCTGGAGCCCTGGAAATCGGGAAACGGCCCGGGACGGAGACCGGGGCAGCCCTACCACCTGAGGGACCTCCACGGGCCACACCTGTCCCGGACCCGGGTCTCGGGTCCCTTGCTAGAGCAAGGCCGGTTGTGCCCTCCCCGCAGGGCAGTGAGTCTCTGGGAATGCCTTCCAGGAAATCCCCAGCGCCCCACCGGCTCTCCAGTGCCCCCGCCTCAGCCCCGGGACACTTGCTGCTCTGGTTAGAGTTCCTGTCCTACTCGGTTCCGGGCACCGTGCCCTCCGGGGGCCAGGCCACTCCGCCAGGCCCCCTTCTGGTCCCGGCCCCCCCCGGCGAGGCGAGGCGAGGCGAGGGCTATCCCGCTGGCCTCGAGGCTGCTGGGCCTGGCCCAAGGCCCTGATTTTCATGCTCCCAGCCCCAGCATCTGTTCCTGGGGGGGCCAGCTTGGCAGGCGCCCCAGGCCCGGCCTCCTGCATGGTTCCTGAAAACGGGCCCAAGGCTCGGTTGCCTCATGATTCTTTCATGGTGGAGTTCTGCGGCTCTGGAGCTCCATTTACACGGGCGGGGCCTGGGTTGGTTTACGGGAGGCCTGCAGGCGGTTTAGGGTGACAGGCTCCCTTCTGCAGGGCAGAAAGGACAGGGCAGTCCTTGGGACGAAGAGTGTGGGGAGGGGGCCAGGGGGTGCCCGCCCCTGTGCTGCCTGCTCCCCATGAAAGTCCAGCCCCCGGCCTCGCCCCTCCCCCTCAGCCCTACCCCAACCCCCGCTCCTCCTGAAGGCAGGGCAGCTACTGAAATACTGGTTTTCATGGGCTCCTCTCCGGCGTGCGCCCCCCACCCCGACCCCCCGAAGTGGAGAGCCGCTGTCTGGGTAGGAAGCCGGCGTGGTCTCCCGGCTCGGCTCTTGTCTCTTGTCTCTTGTAAAATCGTACAAGTCCTGGGGAGGGGGCGCTTATTTCTGGAGGGGTGTAGGGAGAGAGAGAGAGAGAGAGAGAGAGAGAGACCTCTGAGCCCGGCCAGAAGTCCAGGGCCCCCGCAAGGCTGAGCGTCCCTGAAGGGACCATGAGGGCAGGACTGCGGGCCTCTCAGCAAGTCCAGATGCCCTGTGACCACTGCTGTCTTCCAGCACCCAAACCCCAGGGCCTTTGCATATTTCTGGAACTGGAAGGGAGCACTCACAAGAATATCTGAGAGTAAATCCCTGGCTGCACGGGGCTCAGAATCAGGACCAGATCAAGTCCAAGAAGCGACGGGGGTAATTACCGTCCACCTGGGCTTCCAGACACACACCTGGCAGGGACAGTCAGGAGCCCGCGACTCTGAAGGTGACCAGGGCAGCCCGGCACTCTCACACGCGGCCACGCACACACAGCGAGCCGCAGACACACATGCACATAGCTGCCGTCCGTCCGCAGAGGCTCAGCCCACACCCCGCACGCCGACAAGCACAGACACACAGTAAGTACCTACTGTGTGCCTGAAGTCTCGCCAGAGAGCCAAAAGGACTTCTGGGACCAAACAGCAATGGACCATTTCCTCGTCCTACCGTGAGAAAAGCCACGCACGTGCCCACCGTCCTCTGTCAGATGGCTCCCGGGGCATCGGCTCGGGCCTTTGTGCTGGTCCACTTTTTGTAAAACTCTCCGCACCTTTGGGTGATGCTCTAAGTGGCGAGAGAGTAAGACAGGGGTCGTGGGGATATACTATCTGACTTTTTTTTTTTTTTTCAACGTTTATTTATTTTTGGGACAGAGAGAGACAGAGCATGAACGGGGGAGGGGCAGAGAGAGAGGGAGACACAGAATCGGAAACAGGCTCCAGGCTCCGAGCCATCAGCCCAGAGCCCGACGCGGGGCTCGAACTCACGGACCGCGAGATCGTGACCTGGCTGAAGTCGGACGCTTAACTGACTGCGCCACCCAGGCGCCCCTACTATCTGACTTTATGGCAACTCAATGACATAGGTGATCCGGGGTTAAGTCACTGTTGGGACAGCCATCATTAAAACATACGCTGTGGCTTAGATGAACGTGTCCTATTCACGTTAAATCGCCTGGCTTTGATCACTGCACTGTAGCTACGTGAGACAATGTCCCTGTTCTCAGGAAAAACACACTGAAATATGAAGGAGAAAAGGGCGGGATGTCTGAGGCCAACTCCCAAGCTGTTGAGAAATGAGAAGAGATAAAGAACAATGAGGCAAGTGTGGGAAATGTGAAAACAGTAAGTGTGAAATTATCTCAAAACAAAACAAAAAGGTTAAAAAGTATAATCACTAGAATAAAGAATTCCATCACGGGGTCAGAAGAAGGCAAAGAAATGTCCCAGAGAGTTGGGGGGGGGGGAAGCAGAAACAGGAATAATGTTAAAGGACTCATCTGAGAGATAAGACGCCCAATAACAGAAATCCCAAAACAGAAATGCTGAAAAAAATAAAGCAGGAAAGAAACAAACCGTGATAGAAGGGACACAAGACATTTCGACGTTTCACCAGAACCGAAGGGTACTGAGTGGCCAGGGCCTAGAAGTGGTCCAGACAAAGAGACTTCACCAGAAGCACACCCAGAGATCTCAGACGAGCAGAAACAGAGAAGCCTAAAGCTTCATAGAGAAAACACGAAACAATCCTGAACATTAGATCAGGATTCAAATGACACTCATTCCCCAAAAACAACGGCATAAACAAGACACAGAGTCAAGACTTCAAAATCCAAAGGGAACATTTTCTTTATTATTATGGTTATGTTCAGTTAATTTTGAGAGAGAGAGAGAATGCGAGCAGGGGAGGGACAGAGAGAGAGGGAGACACAGAATCCGAAGCGGGCTCCAGGCTCCGAGCCGGCAGCACAGAGCCCGACGCGGGGCTCGAACTCACAAACTGAGTGCGAGATCATGACCTGAGCCGAAGTCAGATGCTCAACCGGCTGAGCCACCCAGGCGCCCCAAAGGGAACATTTTCAACATGGATTTTCCTCACTCCCCAAACTACCCTTCCCAGGTAGGGTAAAATACAGGCCTGTGCGGGTACCCCGCCCTGCCAGGGGGCCCACCAAACTCCGTCCGCCCTGGCGTAAAGCTGGGCCCGGAGAGAGGGGTCTGGGAAGGTGCTCAGCACAGCTAAGCTGCAGGTTCGCTCCGGGTGCTTATGGGTAGGGGCCCCTCCTGGGGGTGGGCTCCCGCAGTCCCCGGTGGTACGGTGGGGCCCACCCACCCGTCACCGAGGGAGGTGGAGGTGTCCCGAATGCCCAAGAGCATCATCTGTCTTTCCTCGCAGTATGCTGTCTCTGCACGCCCCACCCCCCCCACTCCACCTTCAGGGCGACCTCTGTTCCTCCGCGCTACCCCACCCCCGGGCATTCTGTGGCTCCCCACTGCCCTAGTGGGGCACTCCAGCGCCCCCTGCCATCTTCCTGGGGCTAGCCCAGCCGCTCACAGCCCTGGGAGGGCCCCTGGACAAGTGGAATGGACTCACCCCCTCTGTCCTCCAACACGGGCGGGCCTCCCATAGCTAGCAGGGTGAGTAAAGAGTTGGCTGTCTCCGGGCCCCACCTTTCCGGCCGTGGGACCTGGGACTTGCCTCAGCCTCTGAGCCCCCATGCCATTCGCTCTGAATTGCTTATCATTGGCCGTCTGCCTGGGTGACCTAGCTGTCAAAATAACCCAGTGTGCCCAGGAAGCAGACGGGGCATGGCTGCTTGGACCCCTGCGTCCCCATCCCCTGGGCACCAGCACTGTGTATTCCAAGAATCAGGTCCAGGCCTGCCCTGGCTTTGGTGTCCCCCTGTGGCTGCTGTCTGTTCCTGGACAGAAGGTACCTGGGCATCATGGTGGGCTGGCCCCGTCTGGCTGAGTCGAGGCCCCGGCCCTCCCCCTTCCGTTGCCTTGGGTACCGGCTGACCCCAATCCCACCTTCTCTCCCTGCGTCGGCACTGGTTGAGGTCACCGGCCACTCCCCTCACTCTCTGGCGGCAGTGACTCAGCGGCTGGCCCGCAGTGCCGGGCGCCTCCCCAACCCCGTCAGTGGCTGTAGGGGTCCCTCCCTGCGCTGGGGAGGGCTCGGCCCACCGCGTAGCGGGGAGAGGGCGGCGCAGACCGGTGCAGCCTGGATTTCTCGCTAAGCCCCAGGCGCCCAACCCCGCTAGCGGGACCCACCTGGCGGCCCACCTGGGAATCACACCGGGCCCGCCTCGGAGCTGGGCGCCGTCTCCTGGCCCAGGCCTTCAAGTTCGCTGCCCCTCGGGGGTGTCCCGATTCCCAGCCCGTGGCCCACCCGGAGAGGTGCGCGCTGATGCGGGCCTAGGAATCAGGGTGCCGCGCCTGCCCGCACCCCGCCGAGGCAGAGGAGACGCGGGGTGCGGCGGACGGCTCCGACGCCAGGTCTGAGGGCCGCTAACAGCGGGAGCGCAGAAGGGCTGCGGGCGGCCCCTGCGCGCATCCCCGGAGACGGTGCGGGTCTGGACAGGTCAGGGCGCCCCCGGGCTCCAGCCCCAGCTTGCGCGGCCTCTGGGCTAGCCTCTTCCGCGCTCCTCGGCCGCCCTCTGGATTTCCGTGCGGGGTCACTTGCGCGGTCCCCCAAGGGCGCGGGGACTCGGCTCCCGGAGGCGAGGCCGGGCCCAGGCGCGGGGAGGGGCGCGCGAGAATGTGGTCTCGTGGCCGGGCACCGCACCCTGTCCATAACGACACGCGGCCTCACCCACCGGGGGGGGGTTCCTCGGCTCCCCCGAAGCGTCGGGCCCTCGCCCCCCCATCCCGCCCCGCCCGCTACCCAGCCCCAGGAGGGTGGGCGGGGCCTGGCGGGGCCACGCCCGCGCCTCGCCGGCCAGGCCCCCGCGCGCCGCGCAGCCTTCCCGGGAAGTCTGGGCGGAGGAGCGAGGGCGCAACAAGCGGTCGGGTGACCGGTCCGGAGCCCTGGCTCGGCCCTATCCTGGCCCACTCTGTCCACGCCCCCTGCAGCCCTCGCGACAGTGGCGGGGAGGACGGGGCGCCCAGGGCAGCCGCCTCCTGCCGGTGTCCCGCCCTGATCGCCTCCATGCCCTGCGCCTCCGCCGTTAGGGACACCTGCCGCGCGGGGCCCTGACCCAGTCGGGAGAGCTCGGCCGGCCGGGCGCGTTCCCCGCAGGCCGGGGCCAGAGCGGGAGGTGCGGGTGAGCCCGCACTTTTCTCGGTGCCCTACCCCACCATCTCAGCACTGCCCCCTGCAGCCCTGCGAGCCTACCAGCCGGGGTAGGCCGACCCTTCCCTCTCAGCCCTAGAGCCATATCCCGGAGTCAGGGTAGGGGACAGCTCGCCCAGCCCCCCTGTGACAGCCCCTCCGGGGCTGCTCCGTCTTCATTCTTTCTGCCTCCGTTCAGGCGTCCTGCAGCCACAAAGGTGCCAGGCGTTATTCCGGTCGCAGGGGACACCAGTTTCACCATTGTTCCCCGGGGAAACTCTGGGGCAGACAAACAATGAATAACCAGTATTCAGGGAGGAGGTGGGGGACTGGACCTGAGGCCAGGGCAAGGTCTGGGGGCCCGCAGGGCAGTGGCGGCCAACCGGAAGAACTTGTAGAGGAAGAGCCAGCCAGCAACTGAGGTTGGAGGGCAGTGAACAAGAGAGGCAGTAGGTGAGGGGTTGGGGGGGTCAGGCAGGGCCACCCGAGAGCTTCCAGCACAAGGGTAAGGGCTCAGGCTCTGTCTCGAGGCAGTGGCAGGCCCGGGGAGCAGAGCGAGCTGATTTGCAACATGGGTCCCGCGGAAGCAGGAGGCGGGCAGCCCGGCTGGACGGACAGCACGGCAGGTCAGGGGCCGTCGCTGGCGGGCACCTGGTGTCTGGCTTGAGCTGCGTGCGGAGGCGGGGCTGTTGCGAAGCAGCCGGAGGCCCGGACTCCTGGGTTGAATCCTCGGGGTCCCGCCGCAATCTGTGGGTGCAGCTCCCGGAGAGTAAGGGCCGTGCAGAGACCGAGCGGCGATCTCTCGGGGAGGCAGCTGTGAGGCGGGCCCACGGTGCGTCCACGACATAATTTTTCTTGGCAAAGGTGACGGGCAGCAGACGGACCACTGCTGGGCCGCGGTATCGGCCCCGCACCCCCACCCTGTGGTATAGGGAGCGCTGTCACTCTACCTGCTGAGGCCCAGGAAGTGAGGCCTGGAAGAGTGCCCTCAGGAGCAGAGCCAGGAGACAGCCGCTCCATCAAAGGCCGCCGCTCCCAGGAATCTTGGGTCTGATGCACAGAGGCGCCGACTGAGTGTTTCTTAACCAAAACTTGAACACCGAGACGTCAAAGCCCGAGGCTGAGAAAACTGCAGTGAGGCCTGGGGCGGAGGGAAGATTCCCCTCCCGGTGGCCTCCGGTCCCTAGACCTGTCGTCTAGTGCAAGAGGGCCGCCAGCCTCAGAGCCTCCGATGGGCTGCACGACTAGCCCGCCTCTTTACAGAAGGGGGCAGCGGGAGGTCACAGCTGGCACAGAACCCAGGTCCTGACTCCTCGCCCAGTGCTCTTCCCGGGGCCTCCTTGGCTCCCGCTGCATCAGGATGGGGAGACAGAAGCTCTGATAAACTCCACGGGGGCCCACCCGTCTTTGAAATGCCTGCAACCCTCCTCTGCTGGAGCGGTGGGTGAGGTTAAGGAGGGAGGGGCCCAGGGACTCTCGGCCTGGCTGTCTCCGTACGCCTGTCTCTCCACACTGCGTGTGGGGAGCGTACCCTGCGATCCTGTTTTCCCCACCTGCAAAACGGTATGGTTTCAGGGCACCTCCCCAGGCACATGCAGAGGCCCGGTTCACAGCTTCCGGCTGCAGGACGAGCGGCGGTGATAAGCCGGCGGCGCCTGGCTCCCGCACAGCGGTGCACGTGACCAAACGGCCAGCCACCAGAAGGCTCTGCAGGGAGAGGATCTGGAGCCCCAGCTTCCAGGTGTGCCGCAGCAGACACGGTGCCCTTAGAACGGCCCCCACTGGGCACGAGGCCAGAAGTATGTGGCCCTGACCTTGCCCCTGGAGTTGAAACTCAGACGCAAGCAGGCCACGCCAGCAGGAGCTTGGCCTTGCCTACCTCGGCAGCCCTCAAGACCACTCTTCCCGACAGACAGACAGACACAGCCGCCCAAGCCTGCCCCCCTCTCCACGGGAGACTGCCCAGCGCCCTGCAGACGAGGCAGAAGAAGAATCATCCTGCCTTTGATCTGTCCACAGGCCTGGGAGAACCAGACGGGGACCTACGGGTAGGGAAACTTTGCTTTTCCTTAGATGTTCTAAAACGAAGTTTTTATTATAATCTTAGATTTACAGAAAAGTAGCAAAGATTGCGTGAGCTTTGCTGTAGCCTCCCCACTCAGTTTCTCCTAAGGTAACAACTTACACAGGCGTGGTTCAGCTGTCACCGCGAGGAACTTTGGCACTTGGTATTAAACTCCAGACTTTACTCAGATTTCACCGCTTCTTCCGCTGCCTTCCTTTTTGTGTCCCAGGATCCAAACCAGGATCCCACGTCGCATTTGCATGGAGAAGGCAAGGCATTCCTCGCAGGTGGGAATGGCCAGGCCAAAGGCTGGGGGCGCCGACCCATCACCAAGTCACCTGCCCTGTGTGCCTGCCAAGTAATGACTAGTTGGGAGGTGGCTAGAGGTGGGAGGCTAGCAGGGTGAGGAGGGGGTGCAGGTGGGCTGGTGGCCACGCTACCAAGTGCAGAAGTCCTGGGGACCATCCCTGAAGAGAGCAGGGAGATGACAGCGACGTGGGGTTGCCAGGCAGTGCCCAGGACCCGGAGGCAAGGCCTCGAGCTAAGTCTCAGCCCCACCACAGTTACCTGCAAGGTGACCCCACCTCCCCGTCCCGCTATTTCCTCAGCCATTAAACGCATGGAAGATAAAATGACATGCAGCAAAGTCACAAATCGCCCAAAGCCAGCACTGAGCTAGGGAAAAAAAAAAAAAAAAATCACATCATTTCTCTGAGGCCCAAGTTTCTGTCCTCAAGATGGAAGGGACACACCCGCTTCTGGGCAAGGGCGCAACTGCTGGCCCTCTCCCTCCTCCCCAGAGCTTCCCCGCTCGCCCGAACCAGGGGCTGCCGCGTCCGCGCGGTCCCCTCCCCAGGGACGCCGGGCCCTCTCCCGCTCCAGGCGGGGTGGGGGCGGCCCCGAGCTTCCAAGTGCACAGCCCTGAGGTGACCTTGGGCGAGGCCTCGTACTGCCCGGTTGCAAAACAAAAAAATCACGGCACAGAAGGCGGCGCTCCCCCGTCCCCCCCCGCCGGGATCGGCGGGCCCAGTTCTACCTGGGGCAGGGCTCCTCCGCGTCCACGTACTCCCGGCTCCCGGCGGTGCTTCCCAGAAGGGCCGTCACTCCCCTCCTCCCCCGCCGGGAGGCGACCCAGCCCCGCATCCCCCGCACCCCCTGCAGCCGCCGGACCTGGGGGGGGGGGCGCGGGCACGGGTAGCCCCACCCCCATCCTCGGGGCCGCGCCGGCAGCGGAGCTGTGGGGTCGCGGGCGGCCGGGGGTGGGGACCGGGGGTGGGGGCGGGGGCCAGCCGCTGCCCCCTCCGCTCCCGCCCCGGCCGCCCGCCACCGCCCCTTTGTTCCGCCGGCCAATCGGCGGCCTCCTTGACTAAATAAGGCGAGGAGCGCGCCCGGCGCCCCCCGTCCGTTACTTCCACCCCCGCCCGGCCGGTGACTCAGGGCCGGCGGCGGGCGGGGACGGGGCTGCCCGGGCCGCGGCTTCCCGGGCGGCGGGCGGGGCTCCCGCGGCGCCGAGATCGCCTAATATGGCCGCACCGCGCCGCGCGCGCCGCCGCCCCTCGCCGCTCACCTGCGACCGCACCTTGCCCCCCTCCCCCCCCCGCCACCGCCTGCCCAGCCGGTGACACGCCGCGGAAGAGGAAGTGGTGCCCCGCCCCTCCCCCCGCCGCCCGGCGCCGCGGGCGTGGGGGGGGGGGGGACGTCGGGGCTCCTGGGCCCCGCCCCGCTAACCTCCACGACCCCGGGGCCGGGCACCCGGCGTCCCGCGCGGACTGCAAGGTGCGGAACGAGGAAGGGGGGCGGGGACCGAGGTCTGTGGATCTCCGCTCCCTCCCCGTCTGTTCCCAGAAGTGGCCGCCCCTTAAACACACCAGACAAAGGAGCTCTAGAGGGAACTGGCGTTGGAGGAGGGGCAGGTGCCCCCCCAGCCCGAGTCAGAGGCCTGGACGCCTTCGCGGAGTGGGCGGACCCAGGACGTGGAGACCTCCCGCCCTTCCCACCTTCCCCGTGGCCTGTGCGTGACACCTTGGGACCCCCAAGTGGAAGCCCTCCTCGCATCTCTGACACCCCCACCTGAGGGTTGAGCAGGCCGTGATTGTGCCCAAGGGCGCGAATAAGGATAGGTTTTACGGAGGCCAAGCCCCGGGGTTCTCTCATGGGTGGGGCACACACCTGATGGGCAGCAGTCTTGCCCTGCGCCCCCAAAACGCCCGGGAGTCGGAGACCCAGCTAGGCCTGTGGCCATAGACAAGGCCTTGGCGTTCGGGAACCGCAGTCCTCAGGTGAGCTGGACAGCTGCCTTACCTTCTGGGCCTAGCGTCCTTAGCCACAGATGTGGCCACCAGTTCAGCTCGCGGGGCTCTTGGGGCGCCTGGCCCCGCCCCCCCCCCCCCCCCCCCGTCAGACACCTGCCCGGGTCAAGCTGAGCGCCCGGGGATGGGGGGACCTTGCGTCCCTTGCCTCACTCTGCCTGGCCCCGCTGCCCCCACTCTTGGCCTGTGCTCTCCCCCACGCCTCCTCTGACCTTTAATTGTATACTGAGCAATTCCGAAAGCTTACAAATCAGCCCAAAGAAAGCCCAGCCTTTGATTCCCCTCTGGGCAGAAAACATTGGCGCCAGCAGGTGCGGCCAAGACCCTGCTGGCAATGACAGGTCTTCCAACTCAGGCTGCTGGAGAAAAGGGCGCGTCCGGTATCCAGGAGAACCTACAATTCCAGGGCAGTTGGGGCGGGGCCGGCCTGGAGGCGACCTGGGGTCGGGAGAGCAGCGGGGTTTCCTGTTCCCGGGGATCAGCAAACCCACTCCCACCCTGGTTCTCTCTAGTGTCATAAAGCGGAGAAGATGGTGCCCGCTGAGAGTTGACCGTTCGGAAGGTCAAAACTTCCCTAATCTGCCTCAGTTTCCTTATAACGCTCACAGGAATTTAAAACAAAACAAAGCCCCTCCCCAGTGGATGGGGGAATGGCCCCAAACCCCGAGTGTAGCTCGCTTAAGGGGACAATCGGGCCTGCGGTTTGAGGGGCGGGAAGCTTTGGCTACGGCTGGAATGAAGCCTCTGTCTCTGCACCTCCAGAGACCCCAGGCAGGGAGCCCCATCCTCCGGCGGAGGGGCCTGCGCGGTGGCCGGCAACGCTGGGGGACACGCGGCTCCTAGCTCCCGTCACCGAAACGAGGTCACGACACCTGGGGGCTCCTCCGGGCCGCGGGGCCCAGAGCACCGCAAGAGCGACCGACAGGGACGCCCCCCCCCCCCCCGCCTGCCCCTCCCCCAGCCCGGCGTCGGCCTTCACAGTCCACGCTCTCAGCGGAGCCTGGGGGGGAAGCTCGGAGGGGGCGCGCGGGGCCGGGGGCGAAGCCCCCCGTGAGGCCGGGCCGCGGGGACACACCCCGGCTTGGGGCGCGGCCCAGCTCTGGGCCAGGCAGTTTCGGGGCGCAGCCGGGCCCTCCCCCACGGCGCGGCAGTCCCGGGGCGGGCCAGTCGGACCCGCAGCCCTGCCCGCGACCCCAAGTGGGGGGCACCCACCCGCTCGGCCCGCGCGCGCGCGCGCGCGCGCGCGGGTCCGCACAAGGTCTGGGGCGTGGGGTCGCGAGCGCGCGGGGGTGGCGCGGGCGGGGCCGTTGGGGGCGGTGCGGGCGGGGGGCGGGGCCGGGCGCGGGGCCCCACGTGTCCCGGCCGGGCGAGCCAATGGGCGCCCGGCGTTCGGAAAGATCGCCATATATGGACATGTTCTGGGGCCGCGCGCGCCGCCGGCCCGCGCGCGCGTCCCGCTTCGCTTAAATAGCGGCGGGGGAGGCCGCGCTCGGTCTCACTCGCCGCAGCCGGCCCGTGCTCTGTGTCGTCCCGCCGTTTGTCGTCCGCGTCCACTGCCGCCACTTCCACCGGTAAGAGCCCGGCCTGCGTGCCCGGGCCCCGGGTCCCCGAGTCTGGCGCCGCAGGTGCACGCCACGCCTCCTGTCCCAGGGTCCCCGCAACACTGCCTCGGGAGTTGCGGGGTCCGCGCCGGGGCGGGGTGTGGTGCGGGCGGCCGGTGCACGGTTGGCGCGGGGGGTGGGGGGGGTGGGGCGGGGCAGGGCCGCAGTGCGGAGAGTCCCGGTCGCGCCGCCGCGAGCGAGTGAGGGGCGCCCCGAGAAAGACCGGGTCCCAGTTCCGGGCAGTTACTGCCCGCCAGGCTCGGTGGGGGCGGGGGGCGGGCAGACGGACCCTCCGTGTCTAAGCCGGCCGCGTCTTCACGCAGACCGCAATGGAAGAGGAGATCGCCGCGCTGGTCATCGACAATGGCTCTGGCATGTGCAAGGCGGGCTTTGCTGGGGACGACGCCCCCCGAGCCGTGTTCCCGTCCATCGTCGGGCGGCCCCGACACCAGGGCGTTATGGTGGGCATGGGCCAGAAGGACTCCTACGTGGGCGACGAGGCCCAGAGCAAGCGGGGCATCCTGACCCTCAAGTACCCCATCGAACACGGCATTGTCACCAACTGGGACGACATGGAGAAGATCTGGCACCACACCTTCTACAACGAGCTGCGCGTGGCCCCCGAGGAGCACCCGGTGCTGCTCACTGAGGCCCCCTTGAACCCCAAGGCCAACCGTGAGAAGATGACTCAGGTAAGCGCTGCCCCAAGCGCCCGCCGTTCGTCTGTTTCATTAGCCATTTTCTGTTCCGCCTTATTTTCTGAAATTCAAGTATTTCTTTCGATATTTCCAGGGTTCTGTTCTTCTCCTGGCATTTCCTTCCTGAAGTCTCAAGGTTTCTTATTTGTGTTTCTGCCTGCAACCTTTTTTTCTTTTCTCTACACATCACATTTGTGGCATGCCAGCATGCGGTGTGTGAGCATGGGGTGGCTCCGGGTCCCTGTCTCTGACTAAGGAGCCCGTTGCCTTTTTCCAGATCATGTTCGAGACCTTCAACACCCCAGCCATGTATGTGGCCATCCAGGCCGTGCTGTCTCTGTACGCTTCTGGCCGCACCACTGGTATTGTCATGGACTCTGGGGATGGGGTCACCCACACTGTGCCCATCTACGAGGGGTACGCCCTGCCCCACGCCATCCTGCGTCTGGACCTGGCTGGCCGGGACCTGACGGACTACCTCATGAAGATCCTCACGGAGCGCGGCTACAGCTTCACCACCACCGCCGAGCGGGAAATCGTACGTGACATCAAGGAGAAGCTCTGCTACGTGGCCCTGGATTTTGAGCAGGAGATGGCCACGGCCGCGTCCTCGTCCTCCCTGGAGAAGAGCTACGAGCTGCCCGACGGGCAGGTGATCACCATCGGCAACGAGCGGTTCCGCTGCCCCGAGGCGCTCTTCCAGCCTTCCTTCCTGGGTAGGTGTCTTGGGCAGCCGCGAGTTCGGGCTGCGTCGCTTTGGGCCCGGAAGAGGGGCGGATGCCCTCTAAGGGAGAGCATTGTCTCTTAGGTATGGAGTCCTGTGGCATCCATGAGACCACCTTCAACTCCATCATGAAGTGTGACGTTGACATCCGGAAGGACCTCTACGCTAACACGGTGCTGTCTGGCGGGACCACCATGTACCCCGGCATCGCCGACAGGATGCAGAAGGAGATCACCGCGCTGGCGCCCAGCACGATGAAGATCAAGGTGAGTCTAGTGCGGCCGTGGGCTGGGCCTCCCGGGGCCCCGCTGTGAAGACCGCGGCCTAAGCTAAAGCCACGGTTTTGTCTCCACAGATCATCGCTCCCCCCGAGCGCAAGTACTCCGTGTGGATCGGCGGCTCCATCCTGGCGTCGCTGTCCACCTTCCAGCAGATGTGGATCAGCAAGCAGGAGTACGACGAGTCGGGCCCCTCCATCGTCCACCGCAAATGCTTCTAAACGGACTGCGGGCAGATGCGCGGCGTCTGCTGCACGAGTGAATTCCGAAGTCTAGGTTTGCCCTGGCAAGTGTGTGCGCCTCCTGCTGGCCTCGTGAAACTGGAATAAGCCTTTGAAAAGAAATCTGTCCTTGAAGCTTGTATCTGACGTCAGCACTGGATTGTAGAACTTGTTGCTGATCTTGACCTTGTATCCAAGTTCACTGTTCCCTTGGTATATGTTTAATACCCTGTACATCTCTTTGATTTAAATCCTTAGTACGTGCGGCTCGGTCACTTCGTGGCTGAGGTTGAGAACATGTTCGTGGAAGAGAAATCCATTGGTTTGAGAATCTTCGAGACCATGATATTCTCGATCTGTGCAGGGTATTAATGTCTAAGAGCTGCCTATTCCAGGATTTCTCTAGAGGCTGGCAAGAGTCCTGAACCAGTTGTCATTTCTGTCTTGCCGGTCTGACAGGGTTGGGAAGGTCCGAGCCTTGGGACCCACTTTCCTTTCTTACCCGATGTTTTCCTGCCAGAACACCGTGGGTTGTTAATTGCCTTGAGTTGGAAAACGGTTTGCATTTACAACTGTAAATTTATTCATCCTTTTAATTTATGTAAGGTTTTTGTACACAATTCTCAATTCTTGAAGAGATGACAAATTTTGGTTTTCTACTGTCATGTGAGAACATTAGGCCCCAGCAACGCGTCCTTGTGCGAGGAAAATAAAGTGCTGCCGTGAAGCGCCCTGGCTTCTGTTTGGGGGGTGGGGGTGGCAGGGGCGGGTGGTTTGGGAGGAGAACTGGCTGAAATTGGGCTTGGCTTCCTGCAGACCAGGAGTTGGGAGTATTTTAATAAGGTCCAGTGAACAGCCCAGCACTCAGCAGCTTGGGATTTGGGATCCCCTGCCCTCCCGTTTGGGGGCTTTTGCGTGAACGGTCCTGTGCAGGAGAACTCTGCAAGTGGCTGTGGAGAAAACGGTGTTGCGGGTCCTTGGGAAGCACTTGGAGGCCTAAGGGGCAGGATCCTTGATCGTGGGCTTGGGGGTTGCTTTTTTTCCACCAGTTTCAGTGAAGCAGCCACGGAATCCATGAAACATTCGGGTTGCTGAACCAAGGAACTAGTCTTAGGTGTGAAGGAGGCTAACGAGCCTTCATCTGTAAATCCTCGGACTCAGTCACAGGTCTGGTTCTTCTAATGGCACGCCTCAGTCTTCAGGTTTTCGGACTTTAAAACTATTGTCTATCGTTTGCAGGTTGGCTCAGGGAAGTGACGGTTAACTAGACTGAAGAAGCTTAGGAATTTGGAAGGACTTAATTTTGAAATGGGAGAATAGTATTTCGACTGGCAGATGGGCCATTTTTGCCTTTGCTGCTGGGAAGCACATTTCAGCAGGGAGGATTGTGGTGCTTCCTAGCGGGGGCTCTGCCAGTTGGGAGGGGCTTTGTTAGGATTGGAGCAAGGGGGGACCCAAGAGCGCGTGACTGAGGGCTGTGGAGCATCTCAGCCGGAAGTGGGATTTGCCAAACTCGGGCCTTCATCCTGTTTTTCCTCCTGTGACCATTCAGAGCGGCCATTCAGATGGTTTTTGTTTTGTCCAGAGTGAGTGGGGGTGTGGGGCAGAGGCAGAGAAGGGGATAGAATCTCAGGCCCCCCTGCTCCATGCTGGGCCCAAGGTGAAGCTCGATCCAAGAACCCTGGGATCACGACTTGAGCTGAACTCCAAGAGTTTGCCACTCAAACCGCTGAGCCACCCTGGCACCCCTCGAATTCCTTTTTTACTCTGGGCAGCTTTCCACTTTGAGTTGGGACTAAGTGTAATTCTTAGCGTGCTGGGTCCCAGGAACAGAACGGACTGGGCTCCGTAGGTGTTGGGGGAGAAAGACCTCTGGTGTGGTGGCCACACAGGCCCGTGCGGACTCCACCTTTCTGGTGTTGGGTGGGTGGGCTCATCCCCCTACGCCCTGTGTCCCCAAACAGGAGAGCAGTGCCTCCTCCTCGTGGATGTGAAGGCTCAGTGAGGCCCCTGACACCTAAGCCAGGAAACCTGTCGTTAGCCTCCTTTCTCAGTAGCCCCGAATCCACCAAGAGGCTGTCTTGAGAAGGGAGATGGGGCTTGAGAGGGCTTTTGAAACCATCCGCTTAAAGCAAAGCAAGACGGGGACAGCTCTGCCTGCTTCTACAAGAGAAAAAGCTCTCTTCGAGCAAGAACGCCGTCAACCAAGTCAGAGCAGTACTTGGGGTGCAGCGTCCCCTAAATGGAGAACCAGGGGTTTATCTCCAGACTACGCAAGGAGCTGCAGACCAGCGGGGCAAAGTCAGGGAAGTCTGCCGACAAGCGAAAGGAAGCATGTGAGTGGACGACGTCCAGAAGATGAAACCTCAGAGGCTGTCTTAAATGCTGTTTAGTTTAACAAATGGAAGCTTCTGGAAGGGATGGCTCCTTGGAGAAGTGTCTTGTGTTCCCCGGGGACTCGGCGCGCCCCTGAACGGCTCCTCCCCCACGGCCACTTGGGTGTCCTGACAGTGAGGCAGAGGCGAAGGGTGCGCTCTGAGTGGGGCGGGAGGCTCGCGGGTGCCCAAGCTTCCCGCAGTGTGAGGAGCGTCCACGTGCCCAGCAGGTGGTCAGTGACCGCTCCAACCTGGAGTCATTGTCCCCACGCAAGAGAAGGACATTGTGTTTCTCGGCTGCAATTCCAAGTCCGAGGTCCTTTCATCCCAAATGACCAGTGCTCTAGGAGCAGACAGGGACCATTTCAAGGATTCACACCGGCGAGGCTGGTCGCCGGTGAGTGAGAGACTATGGCTTCCAGAACCTGTTCTGGTTAGAGGCCCCAAACATCCAACTCAGAGAGCTTCCCTCTGAGAAGCCTGTGGGCTGCTGCTGCGGGGGTCCCTGCTACGTGTGGAGCCCCCAGGGCCTGCGGCCTCCCCCCCCCACCACTGGCCGGTGGCCATCCGGGTGTACTTTCCTGCACGAAGCTCTCCTTCCCTCTCCTCTCCCTGCTGGGGCCCCTCCTAGGGGTGTCCTCCAGGGAGGCCTGTCGTGGTGTGTGATTCCCAAGGGTCCTCTAACATTTGGGGGAGGCTGCCCCTCTCTGGGGACAGATACCCTTCCCACCCTGCTGATTGTGGGTTTTGGCACACGTTTGGGGCGTGCCTTAGACAATGAAATAGGAGTGGAGGAGCTTTAGGAGCCAGTGGAGTGGCCCTGGGACCACAGTATTCCAGAGAGAGGCTCCTGCCTCAGCCTGGAGGCCGGGGAGATGCCATCAGAGCCAACCTGGATGGACATACAGAGTGAGCAGGAAAGAAACCTTTATTGCTAGCAGTCAAGGAGATTGTGGGGTCACGTGTTATGCAGCGTAACCAGCCTC
The DNA here is from genome assembly GCF_022079265.1 of Lynx rufus. Classification (NCBI taxonomy): domain Eukaryota; kingdom Metazoa; phylum Chordata; class Mammalia; order Carnivora; family Felidae; genus Lynx; species Lynx rufus. The sequence continues at coordinate 2,376,528 of NW_025814853.1, read as the reverse complement.
TCCTGCCCGATACAACATCATAGTAGATGTGAGCGGCACCCTCTGGAGTTGTGCAGTGTACCACCTGTGCGACCATCCATGGTATCCCTGCACAGCCCAGTCTGCCCCCTGTGCACCTACCCCACCATTTCGATGCCTGTGTTACTTGTCTCCATCCCTGGAGTGTAAGATTGATCGATCGATCGGTCTACCTACCTATCATCTATCTTCGTTGTAATTAACCATTTATTTTATTTTTTAAATTTGTTTAATGTGTATTCATTTGGGGGGGAGGGGCAGAGAGGAAGGGAGACACAGAATCCGAAGCAGGCTCTAGGCTCCGAGCTGTCAGCACAGACCCAATGCGGGGCTCAAACTCGCGAATCGCGAGATCATGACCTGAATCGAAGTCTGATGCTTAACTGACTGAGCCACCCAGGTGCCACTTATTTGAGAGACAGAGAGAGAGAGAGAGAGAGAGAGAGAGAGAGAATCTTAAGTGGGCTCCACTCCACACTCAGGGGGCTCAAACTCACGAACCGTGAGATCACGGCCTCAGCTGAAATCAAGAGTTGGACACTCAACCGACTGAGCCACCTAGGCAGCCCTGTCTCTCTTTTAAATTGCGCTAAAATATACAAAATACAAAATTTATCCTGTTTATAACGGCATCAAGAAGAATAAAATACTCAGGAATTACCAAGGAAATACAAGACTTGTGCAATGAAGACTATAAAACTTTGTAAAAAAAAAAAAAGAATTTTAAAACACATAAGTAGGTTGAAGTATCCCATATTCATGGATTGGAGAAAATCTTGTTAAAATGTCAGTATTGTCCCAAGTGATCTACAGATTCAGTGCAACTCCTGTGAAAGTCTTAATGGTGTCTTTTGCGTAAGATCGGAGCCCGCCTGGGATGCCCGCCGTGGCTGTGCCCCTCTGATGCCTCCCGGCCCGAGGTCTGCACGCTGCTCCATTTCCCTGTCCTGGCCAGGAGCCGGGGTGGGGACGGCCCTGCGGGCGGCTCGGGGAGGCCCCTGCCAGGCCCCCGGTGCCCTCTCTGGGCTGCCCCCCTCGGGTCCGGGCAGCCTTGGGCCAGCGCAGTGGCACAGACAAGGCCACGAAGCCTTGCCGGCGGGAACAGGACACAGCAGATCACCGGCCGAGCCCTCAGGGCTGCACGAGGCTGAAACCAACCGGGCACAGGCCTGAGAATGTTCCACAGACACAGGTGTGGTGATCACAGAAGGATCCTGGCAAAGAAGCGCGGCTCGGGGTCCGAGACAGGGCTGGCAGGACCTGCCGTGTGGAGGGAGAGCGCGTGGCGGGGGGCGGGGGGGGGTGGTGGTGGTGCAGAGACCCCTGCTGAGGCTGCAGGAGGAGGGAGAGAGGGGGGTCCACAGCCCGGCCCCCCGCATCCACCCCACTTGCCCCTCCTGAGGGGGCTTTGGCCCACCCTCTTCCCTGGCCCGGCCTGGTGCGGCCCGGTCCCCTTGCAAGGGGGGGCCTGCTCACCAAGGCCGTGCCCCGCTCCCGGGAAGGAGGTCTGGCGTGACCTTGTTTCTCGGGGGAGAGGGGTCAAGCAGACAGATGGGGGGGCCGCCAGATCTGGCAAATAAAGCTAGAGGACGCCCGGTTAGATTTGGGTTCCAGACGCGCCACAGGTCACGTCTTAGTGGAGGCACATCGCGGCCTGCAGACATGCTCTTTCCCGACAGTGGCTTTCTTTCTCCCCAGCGGTGTGGACCGGTGACTTCTTGCACTCTGCTGATGTGTGAACAGGGCTGTTCGGGGGGTCGGGGGGGGGGGACCTGCTTCATAAGCGGCAAAGGGAGGGGCCGCGGCACCACGTGGGGGTGGCACTCAGTCTCCAAACCTCACAGCATCACCTGTGATGCCTAAGGGTTCCCTGTGTCCTCAGCACGGGCCCTGGGCGGGCTGTGAAGGCACCGTGCGTGGTCAGGTCAGCCTGCAGACCCCTCTGGAACTTTCCTGGTGAAGAGCAGTTTCAGCGTGTGCCTTTCCGGGTGTTTCTGTTTCAATAAAAAGTCTGGCGACACCGTTCTTTTGGTCACAGCCCCAGGGCCGCTTGGAGAGGAGGGGCTTTGAGAAGTAGGGGTTCTGGCGTCATGCCCCTCCCCCTCCATGACTTGTTTTCCCCAAAGCAGAGGCTGATGATAAGCTGTGATTTGGTGTTGGGGGGGGGACACTAGAGAGAGCCCTGCATTTCTGAGATGTTCACTCGGGGCACGGGAGGGATGGCTCCAGGGGCTGGCCCGCTCCAGCAGGACACGAGGGGGCCAGCTTCCCACGCCCATCCTGCTTTGTTGGGCAGGAGGCGTCATGGTGGTATCGAGAGCCCCATCATTCTTGGTCACTCACTGTGACCGCAACACTTGGTCACTTTGGACTGGCCTTGTCAGGGCCCCTGTTCTCATCCGCATGAGGAAAAGACCCCTAAAGGCTTGCACTGCCTGAATCATGAAGAAATTCTGCCCCTGGGAAACAGACATATGTTTCTGTATTTAAAAAATGACACGGGGCGCCTGGGTGGCTCAGTCAGTTGAGGGTCCGACACTTGATTTGGGCTCAGGTCATGATCTCACGGTTGGTGAGGTTGCACACCAAGTCAGGAGCCTCACTGGATCTCTCTGCCCCTCCCCCTGCTTGCGTGCTCTCTCTCTCTCTATTAAATAACCTTTAAAAAATAACACATTATGTCTGAGCGCAAAGGCAAAGACGGACACGCATGAAGGAAAGCGATTACCACAAGCACCGAGGAAAAGCTTGTGAGCTCCGAGGCGGGATCCTTCATTTTCTCCCTGAGCTTTAAAAAGGAAAAGACAAGTTTATATTGAATATTCTGTGCTACCCCCTGAGCTAAATTTATCTTCCCGTATTTTTCTTTTTCCTCTGTCTTCTTTCTTTTCTTTTCTTTTCTTTTCTTTTCTTTTTTTTTTTAGTTTTTTGAAGATTTTTTAAAGTTTATTTATTTATTTGGAGAGACAGAGCAAGAGTGAGCAGGGGACGGGCACACAGAGAGGGAGAGAGAGAGACTCTTAAGCAGGCTCTGTGCCATCAGCGCAGAGCCCAATGTGGAGCTCAGTCCCATGAACCGTGAGATCATGGCCTCAGCCCAAATCAAGAGTCAATTGCTCAACCAACCGAGCCCCCCAGGCAGCCTTCCTTTATTTTCTTTTTTATTAAAGCTTTAAAAAATATATTTACTTATTTTTGAGAGAGAGAGAGACAGACAGACAGAGCACGAGCAGGGGAGGAGCAGAGGGAGAGGGAGACACAGAATCCGAAGCAGGCTCTGGGGTCTGAGCTGTCGGCACAGAGCCCGACGCGGGGCTCGAACTCAAGAGCCGTGAGATCATGACCTGAGCTGAAGTCAGACGCTTAACCAACTGAGGCACCCAGGAGCCCCTAGTTTCTTTTTCATCGACTTGTAATCTTAGAACAGTTACAGATTTACAGAAAGGTTGCAAAGAGAGTACAGAGTTCTCATCCACCCCACCCCGTTTCCCGCCGTCAGCACCTCCCGTCAGCGTGCTGCATGTGTCACAAATCACAAACTACTACGGGCTCGCTGCTGTCAACCAAAGTCCACACCGTTCAGGTGCCCTCGGTTTTCCCGTCATCCTCTGTCTGCCCCTTCCTCACGTCTCCCCAGGCATCTCTGGGCTGAGCCGTCTCTCACGTCGTCCCTGGTTTCCGGTGGCCTGGCAGTTCTGGGGGTGCTGGGGCCGCCCCTCTGTTGGGATGTGTCTGATGTTGCGTGGTGGGCTTGGGGAGGAAGACCGCAGAGGCAGAGCGCCCTTCTCTTCGTGTCAGGGGTCCGTGCCGTCAAGGTGACGCCATCACCGTAGGCGGGACCTTGACCGCCTGGCTGAGGTGTGTTCATTCCCCCTCCCGGTACTGTTCTCTTTGGGAGGCCGTCACTACGTGTGGCGTGCGGCCCACACTTTGGGGCTGGGGGGTCGTGCTCCACTTACACTTCACCTCCTCGAGGGGGAAGCCTCCACATACATTATTCAGAATTCTGCACGCCAGATTTGTGCATTCTCCTCCCTCCATTTATTCAGGCGTACGTTTATAGAGATCGATAGCTCGGTATCTGTGGGTCCTGCGGATTCTAATCCAGCACCTTATTTATTTTGTTGTTTAAACTGGCCACTGGGAGCTCTTTCGGTGGGAGTGCTCCTGTGTCTTTTGGGACTAGGCCCATCACTGTGGCTTCTTTTGGGGCACCTCCTTTCCCAGCACCACCAGATGCTCCAGGCTGGTCTTGTCCGTTTCCTGCTTCAGTCCTAGAGTCAACCGTTTCTCCGAGGAGCCTGGTTCCTTTGCTTGGAGAATGGTATTAGAGACCAAAATTTGGGTGCTGGGTGTGCTCACTGCTACCGGGATGTCCTTGCTTGTAGGCCCTCCCTGGTGACAGAGCAAGGAGACATATTGTGTGTGTATTAATCTGCACACACACACACACACACACACACACACACACACACACATTTCTATATGTGACCACCTGTGTTTATATTAAACTAAACATGAGTTCTTACCGATGTTTCCACCCCTAACCCACAGCACGGGGGTCAGATAAGCCCCTTGCTCATCTGCCAACTCCCACCCCAGCAGTGGGAGACCTGGCTCCCGGCCCCACCGCCCCTCCACTCAATCACTCAGTCCCGGCGCGCACGCCGTGGTTTCAGAACTGCTGACGGGCACCCAGCCGAAACAGCTTTACCGACTACAGTGCAGGTCTTGTGACAGTCCTTCTGCCCTTACAGACCCCGCTCATCTCCCAAGTGACCTGGGTCAGCATCGTTTCCCCACCCCCTCAGGCAGGCGGCTTCAGGCTTTGGTAATAGAGTGAGATTCTCTGTGACAGTCTGCATTCCTTCCCGGGGTCCCCTGACCTAGGAGGTCATTTTTTAAAATTTGCATACGTTATGGCTCACTTCTTCTGCTGTAAAATTCTATGGGTTTGGCCAAACACGTGGTCTCATGTACCCGCCGTCACAGGACCATGAAGACAGCTGCCTCACCCTAAAAAATGCCCTGTGCGCCCTCTTCCCAACCCCCACTCCCATTAAGCCCCTGGCAACGATCAATCTGTTTACTGTCTCCATTGTTTTCCTTTTTCTAGAAGATCACATTCACGGAGGCAGCAGTATGCAGCCTTTTCAGACTGGCCTCTCTTGCTTTAGCAACATGCACGTCCGGTTCTCCCACGTGTCAGCATTGGCTCAGCAGCCCCTTCGCAGCACCTGCTCGTGTCCAGGGTATGGATAGTCCCACGGTTTATCTAGCCACTTGCCTCCTGGAGGATATCTTGTCTGCTTCCAGGTTTTGGCCACTGCTACCAGAGCGAACGCAAACATGTCTATGGACGTTTTTATGTGGACATACGCTTTCAAATCAGGTGGGTAAAATATCTGGGGCGTAATCACCGGGCTGAATGGTAAAATTATGTTCATCTTTGTAGGCATGTGCCAAATGATCTTCCAAAGTGGCTGTACCATTTCGCATTCCTACTGGCAGTGGATGAGAGGTTCCGCTGCTCTCCACCCTTGCCAGCAATTTGGTATCCTCATTTTTTTTTTTTTTAGAAAAAATTACAGTGAAATACACATAACAGAGAATTTACCGTCAAAACCACCTTTAAGCATTCAGTGGTGTTAAGTACATTGTTGTGCAACTAATGTCTAGAATTCTTTTCATTTGTTTTTTTGGTCAATGTCTTTATTTTTATTTTCCAACATTTATTTTTATTTTTTTAAGACAGAGAGAGACAGAGCATGAACGGGGGAGGGGCAGAGAGAGAGGGAGACACAGAATCGGAAACAGGCTCCAGGCTCTGGGCCATCAGCCCAGAGCCTGACGCGGGGCTCGAACTCCCGGACCGCGAGATCGTGACCTGGCTGAAGTCGGACGCTTAACCGACTGCGCCACCCAGTCGCCCCTATTTTTATTTTCGAGAGAGAAAGAGACAGAGCGCGAGTAGGGAGGGGCAGAGAGAGAAGAAAACCGAATCCAAAGCAGGCTCCAGGCTTCACGGTCAGCAGAGAGCCTGACGCGGGGCTCAAACGCACAGACCGCGAGATCATGACCTGTGCTGAAGTCTGACGCTTAACCGACCGAGCCACCCAGGCGCCCCAAATAATCCTTTTCGTTTTGTAAAGCTAAAACTCTGTCTCCATTAAACAACTCCCCATTTCCCTCCCCAGCCCCTGGTACCCACCACCCTACTTTCCGTTTCTATGAGTGACTTCTCTAGGGACCTCATATAAGAGGGTTCCTCATATCGTATCCTTTTGTGACGGCTTATTTCCCTTAGTATAATGTCTTCAAGTTTCATCGATATTGTAGCATGTGTTAGAATTTCCTTCCTTTCGGGGCGCCTGGGTGGCTCAGTCGGTTAAGTGTCCGACTTCGGCTCAGGTCACGATCTCACGGTTTGTGGGTTTGAACCCCACCCGTGTCCGGCTCTGTGCTGACAGCTCAGAACCTGGAACCTGCTTCGGATTCTATGTCTCCCTCTTTCTCTGCCTCTCCCCTGCTCGTGCTCTGTCTCTCCCTAAGATAAATAAATACTTAAAAATTTTTTTTAAGTATTTCCTTCCTTTTTAGGGATAAACAATAAACAATATTCCATTGTATGGCTGGACCCCATTTTGTTTACCCATTCATTCGTCAGCGGACATTCGGGTTCCTTCACTGCTGCCTATTATGAATAATGATGCTGTGAATCTACGTGTGCAAATATCTCTGAGGCCCTGCCTTTAGGTGTTTTGGGTATATACCCAGAATTGGAATTTCAGGATCATATTTATGATAATCCTATTTTTAATTTTCTGAGAAACTGACGTGTCAGGGTTGGTTTTTATTTTAGCCAAACAGTGTAGCTGTATCTTGCTTTAATCTTGCATTTCGCTAATGACAAATGGTGCCCAGCATAATTTTATATCTTTGTCATCTGTGTGTCTTTGGTGGCAAAGTCCGTTCAGATCTTTTGCCCATTTTGTACCAGGGTTGTTAAATTCTTTTATTTACTTTTTTTTAAGAGAGAGAGAGCATGCACAGGCAGAGGAAGGGCAGAGAGAGAGGGAGACACAGAATCTGAAGCAGGCTCCAGGCTCCGAGCTGTCAGCACAGAGCCTGATGTGGGGCTCGAACTCATGAACCGTGAGACCATGACCTGAGCTGAAGTCGGACGCTCAACCGACGGAGCCACCCAGGCGCCCCCAGTGTTGTTAAATTATTATTAGTTTTAAGAGTTCATATATTTTGGATGCGAGACGTTTATCAGATGTGTGATTTACAAATATTTTCTCCAAGTCTGTGACTTTTCATTTCAGTAACAGCGTCCTTCACAAAGCAAAAGCTTTCCATTTTAATAAAGTCCAGCTCGATGTTTCCTTCTGTGGACCATGATTTTGGTGTCAGAGCTAAAAGTGGAAATCCGAGGTTGTGTTTCTTCAACGTCTCCTCTGGAAATCAAACATTTTCACATTTTCCATTCAAGCCTGGGGGTTCAGACTTCAGCACATGAATTTTGTGGGGACACAGTTCAGCCCATCAAAACGGTGCGGCTGGAGCTTTATCAAAGTTACTGAGGTTTTCAAAGAGCTTTCTTTTGCTTTCATTGATTTTTCTCTGTTACTTATTCATTTTCCATATCATTGGTTTTTGCTCTTTTTCCTTCCATTTTGGGTTTCATCTGCTGTTCTTTTCTCTAGGCCTTAACATAAAAACCTATATACCTGATTTTGGACCTTTATCATCTTTCCATACAAACATTGAAAACTATATATACCCTCTAAGCACTGTCCTGGCTGCATCTCCAGGTTTTTGATGTGTTTTCCACATAATTTGGCTAAAAATATGTCCTAATTTCCCTTGTGATTTATCAGGTTAAGTTTTGAGTATTGATAGTGTGTTCAGGTATTCTGTTCCTTACTAGTTGTTTTCTTGTCCTCTCAATTCCTTGTTTGTGATTTTTAATTTTTTTTATTTATTTATTGAGAGAGAGAGAGAGAGGGGAGGGAGAGAGAAAGGGAGAGAGAGAATCCCAAGCAGGCTCCACGCTGTCAGCACAGAGCCCGACGCAGGGCTCAAACCCACAAACCGTGAGATCATGACCTGAGCCGAAATCAGGAGTCAGACGCTTAACCGACTGAGCCACCCAGGCGCCCCTGTGATTTTTTTTTTTTTTTTTTACTAAGTAAGCTCTACGCCCAACGTGGGGCCTGAACTCATGACCCAGAGATCAAGGGTCACGTGCTCTACTGACTGAGCCAGCCAGGCACCCTTGTCCCCTCAACTTCTAAGAAAAGACTGTTGAAATATCCAACTCCACTTGCGAATATTCAGTGAGACTTTGTCTCATGTATTTTGGAGCTTTGTTATTAGGTGTATACACCTTTAGAGCTGATATGCCTTTACCTCTGGTGATATTTCTCGTCCTTAAATCTACTTTGTCTGATACTAATATGGCAACTCCCCTTTCTTATGATTACTGTTTGCATGGCCCAATATATTCCATTTGAAACTTTCGGCCGATTTATATTTAAAATGTGTTTCTTGCAGACATCAGTTATTTTGGTCGTGTTTTTCCGTCCAGTACGTCTACCTCTGACTTCTGATTGGAGTATTTAGACCATTTTCATTTAATGCAACTGTTGATAAGTTATACCATTTTGTGACTGAATATTTTCTTCAGTACTTTGTTTTATTTGTTTTATTGGCTTTTATTCACTCTCTCCCTGTCCCCACACCCCCTCCAGACGTACTGTGGTCTACCTTCAAATGTGATTTTACTGGTACACATACAATGTAAGACCCTTACAATAATACACTCCCATCTCCTTTCTCTCGTCTTTGTGCTGGCTTTGCCATATAGGACTTCTACATGTGTTAAAACCTGACAGCGCATTGCTATTCATTTTTGCTTTAAAGTCAACTTTAAAAGAATTAAAAACAGTAAAAAAAATCTTACATTTCCCATTTAGGGCATTCTTTATTTCCATTTGGTATGACTTTCTTTCAGCTTGTAGCTTTCCCTTCATTATTTTTTTTTTAATATTTCACTTAAATTTTTTTAAATTACTTTTCTTTATTTTTGAGAGGCAGAGAGAGACAGAGCATGAGCGGGGGAGGGGCAGAGAGAGAGGGAGACACAGAATCCGAAGCAGGCTCCAGGCTCCGAGCTGTCAGCCCAGAGCCCGACGTGGGGCTCGAACCCACGGACCGTGAGATCACGTCCTGAGCCGAAGTCGGACGCTCAACCGACTGAGCCACCCAGGTGCCCCTTAATATTTTACTTTTTTAAGTAATCTCTACACCCAACGTGGGGCTTGAACTTACAACCCGGAGATGAAAGTTGCGTGTGCCACCAACTGAGCCAGCTAGGCACCCCATATAGCTTTTTCCTTTGATATTTCTTGTAGTGCAAGTCTGCTGGCAAAAAGGATCTCCATTTTGTCTTTCTGAAAAAGTTTTGTTTGCTTTCCTTTTGGAGGAGCAGTTTCTCTGGATACAGAATTCTAAGTTGATAGGGTTTGTTTCCTTTCAGCAATTTAAACATGCCGTTACATTGTCTTCTGGTTTTCATTGTTTCTGACAATGAGTCAGTAGTCATTCTTATCTTTGTTTCCCTAAATAAAACACGCCCCTCCCCCACTCCCTACACACCTTTGGATGCTTTTAAGCATTTTCGCTTTTTATTACTGGTTTTCAAAAATTTGAGTCAGATGTATCCTGGCGTGGTTTTATTTATCTTTACTTTGCTGGGATTTGTCAAATTTTTGGATCTGTGCCTTGACAGTTTTCAACAAATTTAGAAAAATTTTAGCCACTATTTCTTCAAATTCCAATTGCAGGATCGCCTGGGTGGCTCGATCGGTTGAGCATCCGACATCAGCTCAGGTCATTATCTCACACAGTTTGCTGCTGTCAGCACAGAGCCCACTTCAGATCCTCGGTCTCCCTCTCTCTCCCCCTCCCCCACTGGTGCTCTTTCTCTCTTAAAAATAAAAATAAAACATTAAAAAAGCTTCCCACTGGGGCCCCTGGGTGGCTCAGTCAGTTGAGCGTCCCGACTTCGGCTCGGGTCATGATCTCGCGGGGTCTGTGGGTTCGAGCCCCGCGTCGGGCTCTGTGCCGACAGCTCGGAGCCTGGAGCCTGATTCAGATTCTGTGTCTCCCTCTCTCTCTGCCCCTCTCCCGCTCATGCTTTTGCTCTCTCTCTCTCTCTCTCTCAAAAATAAATAAACATTAAAAAAAAAAACACTTCCCATTACATATACGTTAAGCTGATTGTTATAGTTCCACGGGTCACTAAGTTTCTGTTCATTTTTCACATTTTTTTCTCTTTGTGATTTAGTTTGAATATTTTCTATTGTTGTGATCTCAGGTTCACCAATCTTTTGTTTTGCTTGTGTCTCTGCTTTTAGGTCCCTGTAGTTCATTTTTATTTTGAGGTATTGTATTTTTCAGCATCAGACGTTTCATTTGGCTTCTTTTATATCATCTCTTTTTCTCCTCCTTATGTTCATGTTTTGTTTCAAATTCATGAACATCTATATATAACATCTATTTTTAAATATCCGCTAATTCCGCTCTCTCTCACCTGTCTTGGTCTCTTTGTATTGACTGATTTTTCTTCTAATTATGGATCACATTTTCTGCTTACACATGTCTGGTAATTTTTCATCAAATGCTGGACATTGTAAAGTTAAATTATTGAGTCTCTGGATTTCATTGTCTTTTTTTTTTTTGTAAGAATGTTGAAGTTTGGGGAAAAAAAGAATGTTGAAGTTTGTTTTGACAGGATATCAACTTACTTGCAAGGCAGTTTGATCTTTTTTGAAGCCTATTTATTCATTTATTAAATTTTTTAAAACATTTATTCATTTTTGAGAGACAGAGTGTGAGCAGGGGAGGGGCAGAGCGAGAGGGAGACACAGAATCCGAAGCAGGCTCCAGGCTCCGAGCTGTCGGCACAGAGCTTGATGTGGGGCTCAAATTCATGAGCTGTGAGATCATGACCTGAGCCAAAGTTGGATGCCTAACCAACTAAGGCACCCAGGCGCCCCTATTCATTTATTTTTAAAGATTTTATTTGTAAGTAATCTCTACGCCCAATGTGGGGGTCGAGCTCATGACCCTGACATCAAGAGTCGCGTGCTCTACTGACTGAGCCCGCCAGGAGCCCCTTTTTGAGGTTTTTAAAACTTTGTTAGAGTGAGTCTGGATTAGCTTTTTATTCGGGGACAGTTTGGCCCTGCTACTAACGTGGCTATTATGAAACCTCCGTGAAATGCCCTGGATGCTTAATGAGGCCTGTCGGGAGCCCAGACGTCTCTCTGTCCCATGTGAGCTCTGGGACTTGTTCAGCGCTACAGTTCTCCAGGAGCCGCTCTTTGGTGAGTCTCATGGCATTTCCTCGTACACAAGCACAGTTTAAAATTCACCAAAACCATCAGGGAACCTCTGCGCAGATTTCTGGAGCTTGTTCTCTGCATAGTGACTCCCACTTAGCACCTTGCCCTGCTAATTCCAACCGCGTCTGCCTCGCCACACTCCAGTCTCTGTGTCTCAACTCAGGAGACTCTGTCTTCTGTGTCTCAGTCCAGAGCGTACTGCCAGGCAGAAAGACAAGATCGTTGTACGGCTCACATCTCTGTTTCCTTCTCTTAGGGATCTCAGTCCTGGGCTGTCTGTTGCCGGATGTCTTAAGAAAGTCGCTACATATTTTTTTTTTCTTGGCAGTGTCCTAGTTGCTTGTGGCACGAGGACAAATCCCACACCAGTGAACCCATGACGGCGGGAGACAGAAGTCCCCTCTATACTTGGTAATGTGCACAGTAACATATTTTTACACGTAAAGGATGTATCTTTCCATGATCTGATTTTTCTTTTAAAATTTTTTTTAACGTTTATTTATTTGTTGAGAGAGAGAGAGAGACAGAGCGTGAATAGGGGAGGGGCAGAGAGAGAGGGAGACACAGAATCCGAAGCAGGCTCTGAGCGGTCAGCACAGAGCCCGACGCGGGGCTCGAACTCACGGACCGCGAGATCATGCCCTGAGCCAAAGTCGGCCGCTTAACCGACTGAGCCACCCCAGGCGCCCCTGGTTTTTCTTTTATCAACATGCTAGTGACACCTTTCCGCGTCCATATGTTCAGACACACCTTCGTCATGGCTGTGTAGTATTCTGCTATGGAAATTTACTGCCAGGTAACTGCTTCTCCCTGATGGCTGCTGAGATGGCTTCACGTTTCTTACTGTTGCCCCCAACATAAGGATGGGAATTCTTGCGCACCTTTGTGAACTTGTCTGGGAGCGTCTGCTTCTTCCGACCTCTCAGCCAACCAACCTTGGGATTTCTCCGAGGGCGTTTGCCTGTGAAGTCTTTTCCTAATTTCCATGGGGGAACTTTCTATTGAAGCAAGACTTCCTGCCACCTAAGCCAAAGGCCTGGGTAATTGGTTTCTTGCTCTCAGTAAATAACACTTCATCAGACTTTGCCAAGACAACCCCGGGTACATTCCGTCCTTTTCACTTGCCGTCACGATGCGAGCATTTCCCCGGCGTATTAAATATTCTCCGTAAGGTGGCTGGGCCGAGCTTCACGCCCTCGCCTCGCTGCACACGTCGGCTGCTGCCACGTGCTATGGTTAAAATCAACCCTTCTGTGATGGCGTGAGTGGTCGAGGCTCCCCACCGCACCCCCGTCCTTAAGAGAGGTTACCTAGCGTGATGTTGCTGGGCCACAGGGGGTGGCCATTTGGAGGCTATCCGTATGTATTGCCGAACTGCTTTCCAAAATGTTGCGCCGGCTTATGTCCGGTAGGTTAAGAACCTCCTTCTCGCGTGAGGTCAGTGGCCCAGGCACCACCAACCTGGTGCGTCCACCTCCAGCCTCGACTCACACCGTGAATAGAGACGGCACAGGACCCGCGCTGGCCGTGGGCGGTGGCGGGGGTGACAGCAGGGCCGGCAGTGGGCCCGGTGGATGTCCGGCGTGTGGCCTTGGTTGTAGCCTTCTGTGCCGAGGTGCCCGGAGGCAGCAGCAGGGCTGTGCTCACCTGTCCGGCCCTGCGACAGGGTGTTGGGCTTTCTGGCCGGCCACACCGTCCTTGATCTTGGTCCCCTGGGTAACCTGTGAGCCTCCCAATATCTTGTTAAAAAATTCCCCTTCTGGGGCACCCTGCTGGCTCCGTGGGTAGAGTATGAAGACTCTTGATCTCAGGTTTGGAAGTTCAAGCTCCAAGTTCAAGTTAGGTGTCGAGGTTATTTAAAAATAAAATCTTAATTTAAAAAAAAAAAAAAAGATTCCTCTTCTGCTTGAACATGCCAGGGCCTTCCCACCGGTGGCAGCCTGCTGCCCGCCCGATCTGGACTCCCACTGTTTTCTTGCCCACGGAACCATTCTTCTGTTGGGACTGCTGAGCCCCAGGGTTGGGGGATGCTTGGCTAATGCCGACCGTGGCCAGCTGGCTCCTGGCTGTCTCGAGTCCCTCACGTGGTGGGAGGTCCAGTGGCCTGTTCTGGCCAAAAGGCCTCGGGGAGAATTTGCTGCAGAGGCTTCTGGGACAGGTTTCTCTGGCCATAAAAGGGGACAGATGTGACCCGCCCAGCCTCTTCCTCCTTTCTTTCCATTCTTTCTCCCTCTTTCACTGTGGTGAGGGCTGTGAACCATGTCTGAGGCTCCGGCGAATACTTTGCAACCCGTGAAGTCCAAAGCTCAGACCCACCTGCTACAGGCGTGGGAGTAGAAAGACTAAAAGAGTCTGGTCCTGGCCGAGGACAGCCCCCACTTCTACATTTCTGGTTATACCAGGACAATAAACCCCCATGCGTCGGATCGCCTGTGAATTGGGTTTTCTGTTACCTGCAGCTGAATTTATTCCTAATTGCCATGCCATCCACACCCCCCCCCCGCCCCCCCGGGGACTTGCCTCTGCAGAGAAATGCATGCATACACACGATGCGTGGTGGCTTAGGGAAACCCTTACGCAGCCATTTCAGGCTATGTCCTCGGTCCGGATTCTTGGCGGTGATACCCCGCACTGGGAAACAAAATGAGAAAAGACAGTTTGGCAGATGAGATCGGGCAGCCCACCGAAGCCGCAGGAAGCCTGAGCGCCTTTCCTGGTAGGTGGGCAGCAACCCAAGGAAGCAGGCTCCCAGCCTAGGTATACCCAGGGTGCTCCGGTTGTGGGGTCTCCTGCCCTTGAACCCTCTGCTGTGGGCCCCAAACTCTCGGTGCAGCTGCTAGTGATCCCCCCAAATTGGAGTCTTTTCTATCACTACCTCCAGATACAAAGTCGCCTGTGTTTGGCCGAGGCCGAGCTGCAGGGGTGGGGGTGGAAGGTCATATCCGGCCATGGTTTTGCGTCAGGCTTCAGGGCACCACAGGCTCTAGGCAGTGTGAACAGGGCCGCGCGGGGTTTCTCGGCTCTGCGCACCCCAGACGCGCCCCGCGCGTCCACGCCAGCTTGGCGCGCGTGGAAATAAACATCTCTGCTCCCGGGGATCCCGCGGGATCCGACCCAGAGTCAGAGGGAGCTGTGCTCCGATTGGCGGAGGCCCGCACGGTCTGGCCAATCACCTGCAGGGAGGCAGCCCGCGCGGGCGTGCGGGTGGCAGGGGGGAAGGCGGCGGGAAGCCCCCAGCGGTTCAGAGCCGAGCTCCAGAGCCGGCGGTGGCGTCTGAATCCGGGCTTTGCCGCTTCGCAGCTGTGCCCTCTTGGTCCCGTTACTCAGCCTCCCGGGGCCTCGGTTTGCGCATCCGGGGGTCCGGGGTGGGGGTGGGGGGCGCTCCTGATGCTGGAGTGCCCGCTCCAGGGATGCGGGTCCACCCGTCTGCATTAGTAAGTGCTTTGTCCCCTCCTCTCCCCCCCACTTTCTGCTTAAAAACAGATTGAACCTCGGGGAGGCTGGGTGGCTCAGTCCTTGAGCGTCTGACTTCGGCCCAGGTCATGGGTTCGAGCCCCGTGTGGTCTGCTTCAGATTCTGTGTCTCCCCCTCTCGCTGCCCCTCCCCCACTCATGCTGTGCCTCTCTCTCTGTCTCTTTCTCTCTCAAAAATAAACATTGATTTAAAACATTAAAAAAGAACAGACTGAACGTTGATGTTTCATGCCCACTCACAGCAAACATTCATTCAGTAAGCACCCACTGTATGCCTACTGTGGTGCACGGTCTGTTGGTGAGCACAGCCGCGCGGCCGGGTGACGCCTCCGGCAAGGCAGCCCCTCCACGTTGGGAGCAGTGCCTGCGGGGGCCGGCTCCACCCCACAGGATGGGCAGGAGCAGGCGCCCTCTAGCGCCAAGGACGTCTCGGGCAGAGGGAGCATCGCATGAGAAAAATGCTGGCGGGACCACACAGCTGGCCAGCTCCCAGGGGAGGGGACCCTGCAGGGCCTGGGCCACGTCTGGAGAGGGGGCCATGAGGCTCCGGCCCAGGATCTCACCCTGAATTCAGGCTCCCCCTGCTGCTCCGTGTCAGAAAAGGAAAATCATGGACCTGCCGGTCCCTCCTCTCCCATTTTCATGATGGGCTCAAGGTAGATGCCTGGCTACGTCCGTTTCTCTTGGCAGCCTGTCAGTGCAACAAAGTGCCCCCAAACTTAGCGGCAACAGCATCCAAGGGTCAGGAAATGGCTTCCCCGGGGGGGTCCTGCTTCAGGGTCTCCCATGAGGCCGTGGTCAAGCTGTGGCCTGGGCCAGCGGTCTCTCAAGACCGGAGCTGGCTCGTGTGGCTGTTGGCAGGCCTCCGTTCCTCGCCAATGTGCAGGGAGTGACCCAAGGGAGGGCCTCATCTCTCTCTCTCTCTCTAAGTTTCTATATGTAAGTAATCTCTACAGCCAATGTGGGGCTCGAACTCATGACCTTGAGATCGGTAGCCACATGCTCTTCTAGCTGAGCCAGCCAGGCACTCGGGGCCTCCTGTCTCTCGTAACCTGGTCTCAGAAGTGTCATGGCATCGCTTCTGCCCTATTCTATTGGTCACACAGACCTCGGCTGGTACGGTGTGGGAGGGGACCACAGGAACATGGGTACCGGGAGTGGGGCCATCGGGGCCGTCTTAGAGCTGGCCCACCATAGATGGCTGCTGTGGTGTGCCTGTGTCCCCCCACCTATGTGTTTGTTTTAGAAACTAATTAGCAGTTTTGTTATTTGTCTACTTACATATTTTTTTAAGGATTTTATTTTTTTAAGTAATCTCTGCCTCTAACATGCGCCTTGAACTCACGGCCCGAGGTGGAGTCACACGCTCCCCCGACCGAGCCAGCCAGGTGCCCTCGCCAGTTTTGTCCTTAAGATGCCTCAAGTCCGGGGGCGCCTGGGTGGCTCAGTCGGTTAAGCGTCCGACTTCAGCCAGGTCGCAATCTCGCGGCCCGTGAGTTCGAGCCCCGCGTCGGGCTCTGGGCTGATGGCTCAGAGCCTGGAGCCTGCTTCCGATTCTGTGTCTCCCTCTCTCTCTGCCCCTCCCCCGTTCATGCTCTGTCTCTCTCTGTCCCAAAAATAAATAAACGTTAAAAAAAAAAAAAAAAGATGCCTCAAGTCTGTCCTCACGTCCATTGAAGCAGCTTGAGGGCCACACCTGGAAAGCAGAACGTGGCTCTGCTGCCGGGATTCTTCTGGAAACCCTTCTCGGAGGCCTTCAGACTCCTATGGCCTCAACCCATCCAGTTTAGACGAATAATTCCCTTGGATACTTTTCAGATTTCTTTCCGCTGAGAACATTAATTTGCTGAAAACAAATGCTTTTTTGTGATTCTCTCAGGTCTTGCCTGCCTTGGTGATTTCGGCCAAAGAACAACCAAACTGTCCCTGCAGCCTCGTCGGTCCCGAGGAGAGGCCAGCATCCCCCCCACCTCAGCCCAGAGACTACCTGCCCCCCTGGGAGGCACGGACAAGAGAGGCCAGGGCCAGGCACTGCTGCCTGGAGGGGTGTTCCAGACTATGGGTGTCCACCATTATGGACAAATGAGCCAGCTGCTAAGGACGGCACAGGCTCTGGTGACACTGCACGGGGAATGGCCCAGAGCCAAACGAACGAGCATCCGGGAGACAGAAACGGGGCCTTCAATGCTGGGGACCCATTACATCAGCCTTCCAGGGTCAGGAGATAATTTGTCAGCTCTCTGCCCCACGTGGCCCCTGTGGAAATCAAACAAGCAGTCTTGCCCATTTTTAGAGATAAATTAAACGCATCAATATAAAAAAGTCAGGCAGCAACGCGGAGAGGAGAGCGTGGGGAGGTGGACAGAGCTGTGATTTATTGGCCCTTTAATAAGTGTTTCTGGGGCTGTCCTGGCTGCCTCCCACCAGTCGCATGGTGGCCGTGAGCCCCTCCACGGAGATCGTGAGGGGCGCTACCACCCCGACTTGCCAACCCACCGGCCAGAGAGGCAGCTCTCCTCCCAGCTGGTGTCTCGGAGCATCCAACACAAGCTGCACGGGGAAAAAGATGGAGAAGGAACGAGGGGCCAGCCGGCAGGGCGAAGGTCTCACCAGCTACCCTGGGGCCAACTCCTGTGCAGTCACAGTGCACCGAACACCCCTCTGAGCTACACCTGGGTTTCAGCATCCAAGGAGCCTGGAGGGTCCTCGCTGGCTATACCTCTTCAGTATGAACCTGCAAGGGCCCTGCGGGGCCACTGCCCGCCCTCCCACCACGGGCACCTTTCCCCTGCACGCCCAACACCAGCCACGACCACCCTGTAAAGTGTATCAGTCTGGTAGGTGAGAAGTGACCCTTCCTGGTTATTTGGACGTGCATGTCTGATTGGGGGGGGGGGGGCTGGAGCACTTTTTCATTTTGTCTGGAGCCACAGTGGGGTGTGCTGTTTTTCTCCATGATTAAATAAAGACCCTCTGACGTGTTGAGAATGTTATACACAGTGGCCCAGTTTGTTGCCGTGCACTGGTTTTGGGGTGGGGTGGGAGAAGGGTTGACCTTGATCGGAAAGGTGGTCTGCGGATTTATAGTGGATTTATATTCACTACTTTATTGTCAACCAATACTTAGGGAGGGCCTCGTGGGAAGCATGCAGGACACAGCTAGAAACACAGTGGGCAGAAAGAACTCGAAACCTAGTAGAGGGAAACAGACTTAAAAACCAGGAAACTGGATAATGTCAGAGGGCGGGTGAGCTACAGAGAAAAAGCTGGGAGGGGGTTGCCAGTTTACAGAGGGGCCAGAGGAAGTCCCCCGGAGAAGACAACATTTGAGCAATCTTTGACAACAAAGATTTGAAGGAGGACATGGGGCACCTAGATGAAAAAGAGAGGTCCCCAGAGACATAGATGGTGCAAAGGCCCTGGGGTGAGTACAGGACTGAGTGTATTCCAGCGACTGCAACAGCCAGAGCAGGGAGGTGGTCAGATGGCGTGGGGCTGTGGGCTCCTAGGAGGGCTCTGGCTTCTCTTCTGAGGGCTGGGTGAGCAGGTGTCAATTGTGTAGCAGTGCAGTTTGGGCAGCTGAGTGGGATTCCCAGTGTGGGTAGAGAGCATTGAGGCTGGGAGCCAATTTACAGAGGTTTGCCTCCCCAGCCCTCCACCCCTGCCAGGACCTGGGGTTTCTGAGGCACACCCAGGCAGCCCTTGGGGAACAGAGACCCTGGACAGGTAGGATATGCCGCCCCCCCCCCCCAGCCCTCGGACTCTCTGCAACCGAGAGGGGAGGGGAGAGAACACGGGGTGGTGCTTGTTGCGGCGTGGCTTCCATTGTGCACAGGGGTGAGGTGCCACCCACACCCAAGGGCTCCCCGTTAGAGTGGGCACAGCACCTGCTTGGCTCTGTCACTCAGCCCATTCCCCTTCCTGCAGGCCCAGGGCTGGCCGGGGGCCTCGCCCTCACTCTCCATCAGCTGGGGCCGGGTCACATGTGGTGCTGGTGGGGGTACGTGCTGAAGCTGCGGGTCCCTGCGGCTTTTGTGCGGAGCCCCGCCCCGGACACCTGGGCAGGCCCGAGGCGGGAGCCGGCCGGCCACGGACGGGGGGCGGGGATCCGAGCGCTCGGCCGCGTGGGCACCGGACCGCAGGAGAGACGGAGCCAGGTCCTGTGCTGGAGATTCCGGGTCCCCGCGGGCCTTTAGAACCCGGGAGAAGCTGTCTCCGCGGAAGGGGCGGGGGTCGCAGCCGCTCAGACTCTGAAGCAGAGCCGACTTAATGGAAATTCTCCCGAAGCCTTTTCTCGCCGCTCCGCCGAGGGGCTGGAGCAGAGGGAGGGAGGGAGGGAGGGAGGAGAGCCCGGAGGAGGGGGAGGCCGGCCTGCCTTGGGGGGCGGGGGGCGCACCTGCAGGCCGCCGCCTCCCGCGCCCGCCCGGAGGAGGAGCGACAGGACCCCCCGCCGCTGCGGCCTCGCGGGCCCAGGGACGCCTTTGTCTTCGGGTGAAGGGACCCCCTCCCAACCCTCCGCAGAATGCGCAGCCAGATGTCGCCCTCCGCGCTCCGAGGGGGCCGTCTCGTAAATTTTGCGTCTCTTTTTTGTACCGAAGCGCTGGTTCTCCTACAATAATGACCTTCCCGGGGCAGAACAGCGCCTCCCGCTCCCACTCCTGGTTGGAGAGCTCGGGCGCCCGGGGCCGAGGAGGGGCGGGCGAGCACTGACCCCGGGGCAGGCTGGCGGGGCCGGCGGGGGAAGGGGAGGGGCCGTGCACCTGCAGCCTCCGGCCCGCACCCCGTCAGAAAGCAGGAGCGCGTCCACACCCCCAGCACAGGGCACGGTCGCACCCGGCGCGGGAAGCCCGAGCTCCCCCGGGGCCGAGGGTCGGCCGAGGGCGGGCCCCCAGAAGCGCCGGCGGGGCCGCACGTAGAGCCCATTGCGCACGCGCCTCCTGCCCCGCCCACCGCGCTCCCATTGGGCGCTGGGCCGCCGCCCCGCGTGATTGGCCCGGGCTGCCGTGCTCTCGGCCAATGGGCGTGTGGCTCCTGGTGAGCCGGGCGGCGGGGCGAAGCGGGCTGCGGTGGCGCGGTTGCCGGGGCCCCGGGGCCTCTCCTTGAACGGTCGTGTTGCCGCCCTTCGGTGCGGGCCGTGAGGCCCCGGGTGAGCCTGCGGTGCCAGTAGTGGACCTTTGCACAGTTTGGACCTTTGCACAGTTGCGCAGTCCGCCCAGCGGGAAGCCCCCGCCCCACGTTGGCCGGGGGCAGCGCTGGGCGACCCTCGACACCCCGGGTGTCGTAGTACCCCCCCGCCACCTGTGCTTACCCCCTTGCTGTCATCCTGCCGGCCCAAGAAACAAGGCCTTAGGAAGCAAACAAGACTACCCTTGTAAAAAAACCAACAGTATCACCAAAAAATGAGCGGTTGGAGGGTGGGTTGGAGGTAAAGACAAAATGTTTCTTTCTTACATAGTTTATAAATTATCTTCAATGGATATATAATTTGTAATGAAAATACTACTTTTTTAAAAGTTAATCGTGGGGCGCCTGGGTGGCGCAGTCGGTTAAGCGTCCGACTTCAGCCAGGTTACGATCTCGCGGTCTGGGAGTTCGAGCCCCGCGTCAGGCTCTGGGCTGATGGCTCAGAGCCCGGAGCCTGTTTGCGATTCTGTGTCTCCCTCTCTCTCTGCCCCTCCCCCGTTCATGCTCTGTCTCTCTCTGTCCCAAAAATAAATAAACGTTGAAAAAAAATTTAAAAAAAAGTTAATGGCACACATTAAGGGAAGGGAAGCAAAAATAATATAAAAACAGGGAGGGGGACAAAACATTAGAGACTCATAAATATGGAGAACAAACTGAGGGTTATGGGACGGGTTGTGGGAGGGGGGGTGGGCTAAATGGGTCAGGGGCACTAAGGAATCTACTCCTGAAATCATTGTTGCACTATATGCTAACTAACTTGGATGTATATTAAAAAAATAAATTAAAAAAACAGTTAATGCTACACTATGAGAATAACAGTAAGGAAAGCAACAAGTGTTGCCCGGGGATGTAGAGAAAAAGAAGCCCTCATACCATGCTGGTGCAGCCCTTACGGAAAACAGTCTGTCCACTCTCAAAGAGCTAAAGATAGAATTACCTCCCACTGTTAGCTAGATGCCCAAAGGAATCGAAAAGAGGAGTTCCAACAGGTACTTGCATTCCGATGTTCCTTGTACCATTAGTCACAACAGGGAAAATGCGGGAACAACCCAAGTGTCCATCAGCAGATGAACAGATAAACAAAGCGTGGTCTTTCCACACAGTGGAATATTATTCAGCTATAAAAAGCCATTGTGACATTATGCTACAACATGGTGAGTCTGGAGGACATTATACTAAGTGACATAAACCAGACAGGAAAAGACAAATATTAGATGATTCCACTTATGTGAAACCTTTAGCATAGGCAAACTTTAGAGACAGAAAGTAGATTAGCAGTTACCAGGGGTGGGGTAGGGTGGACTATGGAGCTATTGCTTAATGAGTACAAAGTTTCTGTTTGGGATGATGAAAAAGTCCTGGAAACGGGTAGCGGAGAGGAGATGTTTGCACAACATTGTGAATGTCCTTTAATGACACTGAACCGTACACATAAGAGTGATTTGAAAATGGCAAATTTAATGTTCGATCTATTTTACCACAATTTTAAAAAGTAATGATGAGGGGCACCTGAGTGGGGCACCACTCAGTGGGTTGAGTGTCTGTCTTCGGCTCAGGTCATGATCTCACGGTTCATGAGTTCGAGCCCCACATCCAGCTCACTGCTGTCAGCCTATCAGTCAGCGCAGAGCCTGCTTCGGATCCTCTGTTCCCCTCTCTCTGCCCCTCCCCTACCTGCGCTCTCCCCAAAATAAATAAATATTTAAAAAGCAATGATGTAATATACCAAAACCATGGTAAATCGCATGGTGTGTGAATTACAACTCAGCAAAGCTGTTGAAATATTTAAAGCAGCACTCTTGGAAATAGTGTCTGCCATCCCTGCTCCAAAAGTGCTCTTGACCTGGGTGAGGCAGGATTTGAGCTCAGAAGGAGGTGTTGACTACTTCTGGGTGGGCTGCCTTAGCAGGTGTGTGTGACTCCTTCTCCATCCCGCTGGGTGAGCTGTGAACAGGGCCTGGCCAGGAAGCCCACCACTCCAGAGGCTGTGTCCCCTACAGAGACAAGGCCCCGGAAGCACGCAACCGCACCTGATGGGGATAAAACTAGACCCAGCTCCTCACGCAGTGCTCCCTCCACTCCTCCTCAGCTCCGCCCCCTTGGGGATCCAAGCAGAAACCGAGCAGAGTCACCCCAAAAGGTGTCTTGCTTTTTACTCTCACAGGGCAGCCTCCTCTTTGGTTCCTAAGTTACCTCCCTTCCCATCAGGAACACGGGCGCGGGGACGGGCGGGGGCGCTGTCCACTGGGTGCAGAAGGGTCACGGGGCGGGGGGGGGGGGGGCGGGGGGAGAGGGGGGGCTGGAGAGCGACCAGCTTCCCCGCCCCGCCCGCGCGTCCTGCAGGTCGGCCGGCCTTCCGGGCCGCGGCCGCTGGAGGGCGCCCCGGGACCGCTCCTGCCGACCGGCTGGCTCCCGCCGGGAGGGCCCTTGGCGGCGCGGGAGGTTGATCTCCTGGTTCACGCCAGAATGGTGGGCGGAGGGCAGGAGCGGGAGGCCGCCAGAAGTCTTTAGACCTGGTCCCCAGACCCGCCAGGCGGCCACTTCCCGCCCCAAGGCTGCACTGCAGCTGGCGAGGTAGCGGCGAAAATGCAGCAAAGACTTAGTGGGCGGAGTAACCGCTTTGCGTTCCTTCCAAGGCCATGTGCCTCCCTGTTAACTGCTTGGTGCGCGGCTCCTCTGCAAGCAAACCTGAACTAATCCCGCCCTTACGAAGCCGTGTCCCTCTCGGGTTTCTCTGGCCCATCCTCAACCCCTCTGTGCCTCAAAACTCTACCCTAGGGAGAGTTGGGGGATCCTCAGCAGGTGACCTGCGAGCAAGAACCAAGAGAGTGACTGTCACCCTCTCCTTGCACCTCCACGCCTTTCCCCCACCTAGCAGGACCTCTGGCTGCAGCAGCTGGCCTGGAATTCAGGCTGCCTCCCAGTGGCCTGGCTGGGAAGGGGGCAGCGTCCACACCGACGCCTCCCCTGCGTGGGCTGTGGAGACTGCAGGGGTCTCCTCTTCGTCTTCCAGGGAATTAGCCCAGGCTAGTTCCGGAAAGCGGGACCCTCAGCCAACCCTTTAACCCCGCAGCCCTTTCCCAGCCTCTGCCCTGTGGCTCCTGAGTGCCAGCAGATGAAGGTCTCCGGCTGACCACTCTGTCCTCCATGGGAGTTTACTGATAAGACCCTGTCTGCCGCAGGTGGCCCAGACACAGTCACTTGACATCAGGGGACAGACGTGGTCTGGCTGTTCAGGGTGACAGTGAGAGCATCACTGCCGTGGCCTGTGATAAGCAGCAGCCCTTCGGCAAGTACCTGTTGGGGGGAATGGCAGCTGATTCACTGGGACCCTGCCTGCATCCCCAGCAGCCCTAGGAGAAGCCGACAGCCCCAGGCTCCGGGGAAGCAAGTTTGAGGAGGTAGCCCTGCTGCCCTTGCTGGAGTGGGGGACCGGGTGCAGCTCGGGCAGGGGAGCGCTCCAGCAGCTGCATGGGCTCCCAAGCAGTGGCCAGCCCTGGGTCAGCTGGGTCACAGGGCAGCCAGCCCCTAAATCATTCTGGGCCCGGCCTGCCCGAGGGGGAGGCTTCCGCTCCAGGTGGGTGACTGGGGCCCTAGCTATCACCTCCACAGTCTGTTTCCTCTTTCCTGTGCCGGCTCCCTTGGCCTCCTGGGGCAGCCTCCTCTTAGGTGGAGCCTCCCAGCTTCCGGAGGCCTCCGTGGGAGAGCAACAAAATACCTCTGAAAGGAGCCTGTGATGTTGGGAAGCTCTGGTGCCCCGAAAGTTTGTAGGGCAGGCAGCCAAGAAGCCCAGAGTGCCTGAATCTTAGGTGGAGAAGTGGGTCTCACTCAGCATGGCAGAGGGGGGCAGGCACCACTCACCACTCGCAGAGTCTCCTCCACATCACCCTGGTGACTCTGCCCAGCACCCCTGGGCTGGCTTTTCCTTCCCTCCCCGTGGTCAGCACAGAGGGTCCTTGCCCCCCAAACAGCAGGGAAAGGGTGCATCCCACTCCCATGTCCACCCCGAACTCTCACCAAGGAGACGCCCAAGAGGAGGGCGTGCTGTCCCCTTCCCTCTGCTTCGCTTCTTCCTGTGCGCTATGCGCCCAGCCACCCGGATGGGGCCTGTTTAATTGATTCAATTTGTCCAACAGTAAAAACACTCTGCAGATGTCAGCCTCCCAGCACCCCACCCCCAGGGAGGCAGCAGACACCTGCCAAGGCCCTGGGGCTGGGAGTCCTTCCAGGGGCCACTACAGCCAGACTGCGGGGGAGGCCCCTGGCTCCCACGCTGCTTGCTGGGAGCTGGAGCCAAAGAGCCACCTATGGCTGAGGGACTGTTCCAACAACCGCCGAGAGGCATTCTGAATGCTGATCAGATTAGAATCTTTCTCAGGGAATTACGGGTTTTTCGGACTCCCGGTTCCAGGCAGATGACTCCTGTTTTGGTCAAGGCCCTATTCCTGGACCAGTGTTAGGGTTCCATCTTCTCCGTCCTGTAGGGCTTGGGCGCTCTCTCAGGTCACTGTGGGATGTGAAGGGGACTGAGGATTCCCTGGGGCCTGACAGCCCCCCCCCCCCCCCCCCCCCGCCTGGCATCTCCCCCCATAACTTGGTGGTCTCCTTGGTTGCCACCTGGTGGAAGAAAAGGAGCTGAGGCTCTGAGCTCCTAGCTTGTTGGGGATTCCAGGCCCCTGTGTAGACAGGGTACTCCTGCATCTCAGGTCGGGGCAGACCTGCAGTGCCTCTGTCTGCCTGTGGCGATGTGTTGATGTGTTCGCAGCCCCGGCCTCATTGGAAAATGCTTTCCAATGCATTTTCTGGCCCTTTCTGGGGGGAAGGTGGTGGGCTAGGAGGGAGGCTCGGACCTGAACCCCTCCCTCCGTGTGAGGGCCCCTGGCTCCTAGAGTCACCACTTTCTACCGCAGAGGGAGACCCCTGGAGCGAAGAGCAGGGATGATTTAGGGAGGGTGTGCACAGCTGGCCAGGCCGTGCTTCTTTGTGCCCCACCCCCCACCCAGTCCCATCTGGGACAAGAACCCTCAACCATGATTGGGAAGGGGCCGTCACCCGGAATACGGCCACGGGTTGGCCAAATCCGGACACCCAGTCTCCCCTTCGCAGCCCTCCCCCACGTGCACCTTCTCGGGAAAAATCGGGAGACTTTCTATCATTCACTTGTTACATTTTACAAAGATCCCAAGCTCATTTTTTATGGCCTCTTCTCCACAATTCCTAGGAGACAGGGAGAAAGCAAGGGTAAGGGAACCGAGCAACGGAGAACGGAAAGGGCTTGTCCAAGGTCAGACCCTGCACAGGCCGCGTGTCAGGCGGTTGATTCTTTCTCTTGCGTGTGAATAACCTAGGGGCTGGGGGAGGCCGGGCCCCCCGAGCGGCCATTTTGGAAGGACTTCGGGCGGCGGCCTGCAGCCCCCACCAGCTCCCCTGCGGCCCCGGCTCCGGGTGGGGGGCACCCGGGCGGCAGGGAGCGGGAGGCGGGGCCCGCGGCGCCGAGGAGGAAAGAACAAAAGGGAGCCCCGCCCCCTCCCCCGGCCAGCCCGCGGCGACCAATCGTCGCGGCCGCTGCTGATGGCGCTCTATGATTGGCTAAACGGAGACCAATCCGGCGCCGGAGCCGCGAGCCCGTGCGGCCCCACGTGGGGCGGCGCGCGCGCGGCCCTTCGCGGGCCGCAGCGGGCGGGGCGTGTGGCTCGGGGCCGCGCCTCGGAGACGGGACCGGCGACCGCGCCCGCGCTCCGGCCCTGGGACCCCAGCCGCAAGGCTCCCCGCGCCGATCCAGCCGTCGCCGAGGCCCCCGAGTGCCCGGAGCGCGCGAAGTGCTGTGCCGCTTTCCGGGTGATTTGCTGTGCGGGGCCGGGGTGGTGGCTGCCCTCATTGCACACGCGGAGGTGAAGTGACAGCCTCAGAGCCACCCAGCCTGTTAGGGAGGAGGCCGCTGAGGACACTGTTTCCTGATCCCGCTGCTCGGCCACGGAGCATCCCTTCCCCTGAGGGCCTGGGCGCAGGGCTCCCAGCCCACCCCAGCTCTGTACCCCCAGAGGACTGCGCTCAGGGTGTTACGGGGCTAGGCCCTGGAGGCTGGAGCAGGTGGGGCGGGAGGAAGGACCAGGTGGTCTGCTGTTGGGTGGTGGAGGGACCTGGTGGCATCAGTTCATTCATTGACTGAGTCAGCTATTGATGCTTCTACGGTAATGTCCTGGGGATACAAACACCAGTGGCCCCAGCGGGGGCTTGGGGGCTAGCCTCCCCCTGGTTTCCATGAGTTACTCCAAGCTACACCAAAAGGAACATACAAGAACGTTCTTTGATAGGAGTAATTGACATGGTCTTACATTTTCATAGCACCCTTGGAGGGGGTATTTGAACTGAGGGTTGAATACACGGAAGTCCAGTGAATTAAAGGAGAGATAGATTGTGCGGTACCCAAGGCCAGCAACAAAGGGGAGCTGTTACCGCTCCAGACCTGAAGGGCAGCGGTGGTCCTGGGAGAGGCAGAGCCCGCAGGAGCTGTGACCTTGGGGAGAGGGACGCTGCGACCTGGCACGGAGGAGAATGAATATGTATACTGACCTCACTTTCCTCCTGCCTGCTTTTCTTGTCTGCGGGCTCCTCATTGGCTAAGTCCAGCCAAGCAGGGGCAAAGGAGTCCCCACTGATACTGGACGGCTTCTGGCTACTGTGTGCAGGGCAGCTGGGGCAGTAAGGTGCCCAGCGCCCTTTCTGAAGTGTGAAGAAAATCATCTTTGAAATGTTGCTGTTTTGTTTTGTGGGCAGTGGCATGCGATGTAAGTGAAATGCATGTGCATCCCGTGCGGAGGTAGCCTCCAAGTGGGTGGGGGAGGGCACAGCTGAGTCCCTCCCTCCTGCAGAAGCCTTTGGAGCCTGTCCTGCGAAGGCATCAGGCAAATGATGAGTGGAACACAGGCAGGGAGGTGCACGAACAGCGCTCCTGTCAGTGCCTATGGGCAATGAAGTACAGGTGCCTCTCCTCCTCCAGGAGGCCTTCCTGGTTGCTCCGGTTTCATTAACAGTTGTCACGGGGGACTGAATCCCAGTGGCGGGGACTGGCCTCGTTCACTGTCCTCTCTTCACGGCGGTCGTACACACTGGAGAATGAATGGACCGTGCTTTTTGCCTGGATGAGGCCAAAGACTGTTCCTTCCCTCTGAGGCGGGGGCATTTATTCGCCCAATAAACCTCTTTTCAGGGGCCTTTCTCTGCCCAGCCAGGGCTCCCCCTCCCAGGGCCCCAAGGAGAAAAGGATGTGTTCCAGGAGCGAAGTCCATGGTCGAATAGCACAGCCACACATGCGTTTAGGATGAGGAAGCCTGAGCCAGGGACTCCTTAGAGGTTCAGGAGAGAGAGGAGTCCTTGCAGACCGGGAACAAAGGAAACAGGTGGCACTTGTGATGGCTCTGAGGGGCAGGTAGGAGTCGGAGCAGTGGACAAGGTGAAGCCAGGGGCAGAGCTGAAGCCACAGGTGAAATCACGTGGCATCTGGGAGCCTGATCTCTGTATTCGTACTGACGGAGCCACCCTGCCTGTCCTCCGAGGCTGGCTTCTCGCTCAGCACAAACCGTGTCATTCGTGGCATCACTGCGTCTGTCTGGGGCTTGTTCTATTTCGTCGTATGGGCGTGCCACGGTTTACGGTCCCGGTCTCCTGCTCGCGGACACGGGAGCTGCCTCCAAAGTTTAGGAACAGTAGTGCTGTGGACATTTTAGCGCATGTCTTCCGGGTTTGTGCCTGGCAGCGGAAGGCCGGGGAGGCAAATGTTCAGCTTTGGTAGATGCCACAGTCCTTCAGGTGGCGGTCCTGACCGCCGTTTCCACCAGCAGCGTGGGACGGTCCTGGTGGCCCTGTACCCGCGCCAGCCCTCGGGGTTATTTGTCCTGTACTCTTTGCCATTTGGGGGCTGGGGGGACACATTCCATCCCTCGATCGTCCTCATGTCCCCGTGAATAGGATGCTGACCTGAAGCAAGGGGTCGTGTCCCGTGTATAAGACGGACGCTCTGGGAGGTGAAGCCGCAGCTGTCGGTGAGCCCTGGAGCTGCTTCTGGAAGCCCAGTCTCCATGCTTTCAGAAAATGGAATGTGGCTGCTGTGGCTCTCTGGATGGCCGCGGGGCCTGGAGCTCCCATGCGGGGTCAGGACTGGTGCGGAAGAAACTGCGCTGGGGAGGGGACTCTGGGCTTCGGGGGAGGGTGGGCAGCGGCAGGGGCTGTGGGAGCCCAGGAGGGGCGGTGGGGAGGGCGGTGGTGTCAGCAGGGCCAGCACCCATCTGGTGGGGCTTTGCCGGGTGCACGTTTGTGCCCAGACCCCGCGTTGGGTGCCGGGACGTAAGGGTGAAGGCACACGGGCGGGGGCCCTGCCCTCAAGTTAATGGCAGTCCAGGGCAGCAAGGCAAAATCAAGGAAACCCACAATAAATACCTAATTACAGGCTGTGATGAGCTCCCTGTGCCGCGAGAGGGCTGACCTGGCCTCAGAGATCACAGCCTCCCGGGGACTCTTGAAGGAGGTGTCCCAGCAGCATGCGGATGACGGGCCGGAGGGAGGGGAGGGCTGGCGGTGGGGGCCCTCGGTGTGTGGCCCGCAGCCACAGAAGGAGGAGCCCCAAGAGCCTAGGGGTGGGCTAAGCCATACCCAGGCTCTCCACGGGAACTCCAAAATAACAGTGACTTCGACGGGGGGGCCTTTCTTTCTCTTTCACATGAAGGCTCCGGGAGAGTTTAGGAGGCTCCAGGGTCATCAGGAACCCAGGCCCCTTCTTTCTTTAATATTTAAAAAAATTGTTTTACTGTTTATTCATTTTTGAGAGAGAGAGAGAGAGAGCATGAGCAGGGAGGGGCAGAGAGAGGGAGACACAGAATCAGAAGCGGGCTCCAGGCTCCGAGCTGTCAGCACAGAGCCCGACCCGGGGCTCGAACTCACCACCGTGAGATCACGACCTGAGCCGAAGTCGGACGCTCAACCAGCTGAGACCCCCGGCGCCCCAAGAACCCAGGCTCCTCCTGCCGGTTGGCTCCGTCGTCCTCAACCGTGGCCTCCTCCTCAGGATCCAGTGAGGGTGCTCCAGCCGTCAGTATACATCACCGGCGGCAGGAAGACACAAGGGACGAAGAGGAGCCTGTGTTTAAGGACCTTGCCGTTGCACATGACATTGCTATGCACCCCGCTGGCTAGAACTCGATCCCCGTGTGGCATCTAGCTGCAAGGGAAGCTGGGCAGTACGATCTCGCCCCTGGACATCAGTAACTGGAAACCAGGGGCTGCTGCTGAAGGCCAGAAATGACCAGTGGATCGGATCCCCGTCCTCCCTGCACAGAATATGTCCCGCAGCGTCCGGTGGCAGAGGCCGCGGGGTCACGGGGCATGCTGGAGCCTCCCCACGCTGTCCTGCTGGCATCTCACTTCAACTCATTTTCACAGATGAGGGAACTAGGTCTCAGGGGAGCAAGTGGCCTGTCCAAGGGCCCACAGCTGACAGGCCAAGAGAGGCAGGCCCTGCTGAGAATTTTCCAGAACTTTTACCCACCGGGCGTGGGGTGGGGGTGGTTCAAGACCATGAGGCCCCCATCACTCCCTCACCCAAGATGCCTCTTCTCTCCTGGTCTCTTGTTGACTGAGGCTGTCGCTGCCTCCTCTTTAAGCAGGACACAGGAGTGACCATAAACCCCCTCCTACCTTCCAGAGCGCGGGAGGCAAGGCAGGGACAGTGACAGGTGGCCAACCTCTGGGTGACCAGCGTGCCCTCAGCACTGGATGGGAGCCCAGGCAGAGAGGAGAGGACCTGGAGCTGCCCCTCTCAGTCCTGATGTGCTCCCCCCTGCGCCCCCTCTGCTCACCCCGACCCGCCCCACAGCGGATCAGCTCTCCGCTTGGGCCCCAGGGCAGCATCCTCCAGGGCCAGAACTCGGTCTCAGTCTTAGTCACTGATGCTAACTCCCTGCCATATTCTCTGTCTTCACATTCACCTTAAAACTCACAAAGGGGCACACGTTTATAAAAATAAAAGCAGACATTTCCAAGGAGCGTAAGGTCAAAAGTCAAATTCTGCTCCGCAGGTGTGCTGATGCCTGGGACGCAGGACCCGGAGCTGAGAGCTGACTTGGGGTGGCGGTTGCCAGACCGTGTCTATACCCGCGTGAGTGCCGCACGCACACAGATGCACGCACTGTGCGCTGCCCCGCGGGCCGGTGCGCGGCCGAGTTTGCTCGGATGGCTGCAGATGGGCACGTGGGTGCTTCCAGTTTTCCGTGGGAAGCGTTGGCATTGCGGTATTTGTGCGGTGGCTTTGTGGGCGTGGGTCCCCAGAAACTCACCGCCCTCTCTCCCTCATCAGGCCTCCACCCCCACCCCCCCCCCCCACCAGAGCGCCTGCGGGACCAGAGCCACCGGGAGCAGGGGGCACAGCGGCCGGGAGGCTGTCCTCTGGCTGCCTGGGGAGAGGCGGCCGCAGGGCTCCGGCCCCAGGCGCGGCGCTGGCCTCTGGGTCTCTTGTTCCTTGGCTTTGCTTCTCTCTGCACGCTGGCCTCCTTCTCTTCAGGTTTCTCCATGCCGCGGGGGGGACGGGGCATGACCCAGACAGGGGCCGGCCACCTGTCCCAGCTTGGTTACCCAGTAGGAACACAGGGTTCTCTCTCCACGTCCAGGAAAGGGGCCAGGGGTCAGCGCGCTGCGATCTCCAGGCCTGGGTCCCGAGCTGCCCCCTGCCTTGGGGGTGGGTGGTGGCTCTACAGATCCGGTGAAGGCAATTCCTGCAGGAAGTGGGGACATCTGCTATGGGAAGAAACGGCCGGGAGGCCCACACTCTGGCCCCGTGGGAGCCACACATTGTCCCTCCACCCGCACCCCCCCACTCCGGGGGCCCTGCCTGGCACAGCATACTTCCTTCCCAACAGAGGTCGACCTGGGCCACTTGACTGTGACAGTGGGAGGTCCCCTGGGGCGTGTCCACCTCCCTGAATTCTGGTCAGGTTCTGCCCCGTGTCTGCAGCCTGGAGGAGATGCCAGGGCTACCTGCTGCCAGCACGTCTGACGCTGCACAGCAGGAGGACAGAAGAGGGAAGGAGAGAATAAAGAGCGTTCAACCCCAGACAAGTCAAGATGATGTCCTTGCTTCTCCCCACGGGGTCACAAGCCACCGTCGGTATCTGTGACCCCTCTGCTGCTGACTCTCCACGTTGCCCTCGCCTCCAGCCAGTGCCTCGGACGGGTGGGTTCTTTCCCTGCTGGGCTGACCCAACCTTTACTGCCGAGGGGGTCGGGGCCCTTGTGCCTCTTGCCCTCCTGGGGTTGCAAAGGTCTCCCACCAGCACATCAGCATGGCCCCGGGGAACGCTCCTGAGGTCCCCAGTCCCACCTGCGTCCTGGAGGCCAGACGGGTACTCCACACCCTCCTTCCCCATTCACTCGGTGTGGCCCCAGCTCCTATTTTCTGGGCTGGCAGTGTCCTCCCCTGGGAAACACACTGCAGACCAGCCTAGCTCTGGGTCAGGACAGAAAGCAGAACCGAAGATCACTGGTGTGACATAAGATGCTTGACCTGCTCCCCCAGCTCCCGGACCCAGGTCCAGGGCTGAGCAAGAAACACCCCTTCTGCGGGTGTGTGGGCTGCACCCCCGAGCCTGGGCACGCGTGGCCCAAGGGTGGTCGCGTTCCTTGCTGTACCTGTGCTCAGGAAGGAGCCCCTTGGTTGCAGGGACTGGGTGGGGTTTCCTGAGCACGTCAAGGCGTCCACAAGGCCCATGACACAGCCAAATCCAGAGCAGCGCCTACTCCTGGAGGGGACACGCCACGATGGAAGGACCCAAAGTGACCCACTGGCCGCTGCACAGCTGCCTGGTCCCCTAGGGTATTACAGTTGGGATCTGAGGTCTCTTGTCGTTGCTGACAACTGGGTATTTGTCCGAGGGGATCCAGCTCAGCTACAGGGAGGAGAGGTCCATGGTGGGGTCCTTGTCCATATCCTTCCCGCCTGCCCACTGACGGCGGGGCGGGGGGGCGGACAGGCAGCCCCGGGGCGGGTCACATGCCTGCCTGACCATTACTAGCTCTTCTGCAGCGGGGCCTCCGATGATATTCACATGAGCAGGCAGGCGCCCGCTTCTGGGCACAGTCCACCATGTCGGTCCGCTCTCCTTCTTGAACCTGCCTGAGTCATCTGTCAGTCATTTGCTCTTTCCAAATCCGTCACGTCTGGCCAGATGGTCAGACACTGCCCAGGACTCTGTGTAGACCTTGGCCTTGGACATCCGGGGCCTCTGGGATGACTGTCCTGGAAAGTTCTGTCCTCTGGGAGGACTGTCCTGTAAGGCAGGGCTGTAATGGCACCATGGTCCCCTTGGGGCTGGTGTTGGCACACGGGTGAGCCCTCGCTGCTTCCTCGGCCAGCAGATCAGGGGGCTTCACAGAGGCCGTGAGTTTGCAGCAGGAAGTCGACTCCAGTGGCCTCCTGTGCCTTAGGGCCTGCTCGGCCTCTTCTGTGGGCACCCTTTCTGCTCCATGATGGACAACTGCTGGGTGCACCTGCTTATGCTCAGGTGGGCAAGGGAGCGCCCGGTTTGACAGTTGGGTCTCAAGGTCAAGCCACTGCCCCGCAGTAGCAAATAAATACAGGATGTCGTGTAAATTAAAATTTTAGATGAAGGGCGCCTGGCTGGCTCAGTCAGTAGAGCTTGTGACTTTTTTTTAATGTTTTTAATATTTATTTTTGAGAGACAGAGATGGAGTGTGAGCGGGGAAGGGGCAGACAGAGAGGGAGACACAGACTCCAAGGCAGGCTCCAGGCTCTGAGCTTCAGCACAGAGCCCGACGTGGGACTCAAACTCACGAACTGCGACATCATGACCTGAGCAGAAGTCAGATGCTTCACTGACTGAGCCACCCAGCTGCCCCCACAGCTGTGACGCTTGATCTCCAGTCGTGAGCTTGAGCCCCACGCTGAGGGGTAGAGTTTACATAAAAATTTTAGATGAACAGTGAATAATTTTCTAGTATGAGTATATCCCTAATACTTCACGGGCCATACTTACGCTAAAAGTTATTCCTTGTTTATCTGAAAGTCGAATTAAACTGGGTGTCCTGTATTTTTATCTGCCGACCCCCATGGGTCAGGTACGCAGGCCTCCCTGAGCACAGCACGAAGCCAGGAGACCCAGGTTTCACTTGGGTCCCCCAGGAAGTCGGTCACCAGCTCAGGCTCTCTGGTCCACCTGGTGCTGACGCAGGCCTTCGCGGGCCTCCGAGGCTGGCCTGCGAACCGAGGGGCAGACTCTGATTGGCTCAGCTTGGGTCACGTGCCCACCCGAAGCCAATCACCTTGCCAGAGGGGCCAGGCACCCTGATTGGCCCGGCTGGGGTCATGTGAGCGAGGGGAGGCATGGCGGCCCGCGTGGCTGCGTCAGGTGGCCCTGGGAGGCCTTCGAGGGCTCGGGACTTCCTCTGGTCCGCGGGCCTGGGGCGGCGGCGTTTCCCGCTCTCTCTCTCCCCGGAGGCTCGGGCGGAGGTTGTCACCGCGCAGGTTGGTGCCTGGCGGCGGCCTCGCGTGCCCTTCCCGTAGTGACCCCCCGAAACCCGCTTCCAGCCGGCGGCCAGCGGGCGTCCAGTGGGGAGCCCCGGCCCCCGGGTACCTCGCCCAGCATCGGAGGGACGGCTGAAGGGCGCGGCGGTGAAAAATACAATTACCCTGTCAGTGCGGGGGCTCCCGACACTCGCCCTGCTCACTGCCGGCCCCCAAGTCTGTTTCCTATAAGTGAAAACAGATTTCCTGACAAGGGGCAAGATCTTAAACTTGTTCAAAGGCTCCCAAATAAAAAGGGTGGTTTTAACTTTCCCCGCTCAGCAAACCAAATCGTGAGGAGGCCTCTGAACCCTTCCATCGCTGCGGGAAGGGCTCGGGGTTAGCCCACCCCCACTGCCATCTGGAGCCCGAGCCCCGGGCCTGCAGGCTCAGCTAGAGCGTGGTTCCTACTGGTCTCAGGGCCAGCCTCCCCCAGGGTCAGGGACCCGGGCCCAGAGGTTGTCTTCCACGTCACTATTTTCTGAGATGATGCGGATGGAAGGTGGTTCCCACCCACCAACCCCTCCTTCTGCCCTCCTCTGAAAGCTGCTTCAGCTTGGATGTTTTTCTTTGGATGAAACCACTTAAAGGAAGCTGCTGACATGCCCCTAGAAGTACTTTCAGCTGGGGGCTGGGTTTCCTGGGAGCAGAGCAAGAGGGCTCCCTTCCTTGGGCTCCTTGACCTGGACTTCTTGGCCTCACTAAGGAGGGGCCCTGCTTAGCTCAGCTAAGCACAGCTCCTGTGCTGGCCATCTTCTCCACTGGCCTCTGAGCTCCTGGCAGGTGGGGACTTCCTGAGATCCCCTCAGCTCTGCATCCCAGTGCCTGGCAGAGGGCCCAGCACACAGTAGGTCTTCAGCATGTACTTGTGGAAAGGACAGATGGATGGATGGCTCAGATGCAAACAAGTTGTGTTCCTGCCAGGAGCAGATTACATCTTCTTTCTTTCTTTTTTTTTTTTTAAATCTTTGAGAGAGAGAGAGAGAGAGAGAGGGCAGGGGAGGGGCAGAGAGAGAGGAAGACACAGAATCCGAAACGGGCTCCAGGCTCTGAGCGGGCAGCACAGAGCCCGATGTGGGACTTGAACCCACGAACCGTGAGATCACGACCTGATCTGAAGTTGGATGCTTAACTGAGTGAGCCACCCAGGCGCCCAGGAGCAGATCAGTCTTAGCAGGGACTAAGAAACCCCTTTTCTTTTTTTTTATTTTATTTTTTTTTTATTTTTATTTTTTTTTAATTTTTTTTTCAACGTTTTTTTTATTTATTTTTGGGACAGAGAGAGACAGAGCATGAACAGGGGAGGGGCAGAGAGAGAGGGAGACACAGAATCGGAAACAGGCTCCAGGCTCCGAGCCATCAGCCCAGAGCCTGACGCGGGGCTCGAACTCACGGACCGCGAGATCGTGACCTGGCTGAAGTCGGACGCTTTAACCGACTGCGCCACCCAGGCGCCCCAAGAAACCCCTTTTCTGATGGGCAGGGTGGCTGGTTCCAGGATGTTTGTAGCTTCCCCACCAGCCCTGGGTATCAGGAGGGGCCTGCTGTCTCTCTCCGTCTAGGGAGACAAGACCGGTGAAGGGTTTTTTCTGGACCGTAGGCATTGGCCTTGGACACCTTGGGTGCTGGGTGAGTACCTTGCCTTTTCTTCCTGCAGACAGGTGCGGTCTGCCTCGGGGGCCCTGGAAAATCAGACAGGAGACGCCCATGGGAGAGGGCCCCCGCCGACTGAATTTGGGGCAGCATGTGATGAAGAGAGCGCCTGAAAAGTCAGGGTGACTAAGCTGGAGAAGGGGGGCGATGTCAGCGGAATGCGGAACCAAGCAAACAGTGTTCTGAGTTTGCAGTGGCGTCAGGTGCCCGTGGCCCTGTGGTGTGCTCCTCACGAGCCCTTCTCTGGGCTGCAGGCAGCTCGCTCTGTTAGCTCACCGCCAAGGCAGTAACAGGGCAAGTGTTTGGGTGCCGTCCAGACACGGCTGCTTCCAGGCACTGCTCCTTCCTGTTTCGTTTGGGAGGGCCTCTCCCCAGCTGTCAGGACGCGAGTGGGCTGAATGGAGTCAGAACACGCGTCTGAACTTCACACATTTACATCTGATGTAAATGCTGGAGAACTCGGCTCACGGACTCCATCCCCTCGCTACCGTGCCAAACGGGGGCAGTTTGGAGGCTGCCCCGTCCCCTTTATGCCTGAACTGCGCCCTCTCAGGACTCCCGAGGGTGTGGGCTGCGGCTGGGAGGCTCTGCAGAGGTGGGTGTCGAGACTACAGAACAGTGGGTCGGGGGTCCAGCCAGGTCAGCGGGCCCGCCCGCCCCGCCCCACCCCACCAGCCGGTTACAGCCTTGACGGTTGCCGTGTCCTGCAGCGGCCTCTCGCCGTCCTGGCCAGGCTGGCCACGTGTGACCAAATCTGCCATGCCTTGAGTAACCAACTGGCTTTTTGTGTCACGGGAGCTGGTCTGGGCTCCCGGTAAGGGGGGCGATGGAGGGGGTCCCTGTGCAGCCCGCCCACAGCCACCCAACCCGTCTGAGTCCTCCTGGGGTTCTGGTCCCTCGCCGATCTGACGGAGACTCGCCGTGCGGCCCTGTGTGCAACTGGACACGTGAGAGTGTGAGTCTCCCGACGGGGCAGATCCCAGGAGCTGGGGCCCAGGGACGTGGCACCCGGCGCAGGGAGGAGGGGCAGCAGAGAAGGGGCTTTGACATCTCCTACCCCGGCTTCTGCTCGGAAGCCTCCTCCCTGGAGGCTTCTCTGCTCACCTGGCCCAGAGGCCTGGGTGTTGCCTCATTCGTCTTCCTCTGGTGCTGTTTGTCGCAGAGCACTTGTCGCTGCAGCCCCCGTGTTTCTGCCATCCTCGGGGCTGGTCAGGGAGCTGCATGGGGCCATGGCATCCCAGACTAGCGTGGGGAGGGGGCGGCTTGTCCGGTGGCTTTGGGACCCCACCAGGCCTTCTGCACCCTTCAGGGGTGGCAGGTGGGTGCATCCCTGACACTTAGGTGGTTCTGTGATCATTTGTCAGAGAAGGGGGTGTAGCCCCCTACATGCACCCCCAGGGAAGCCCCTGTGAATCCCTGGGCTGAGCCTCTGGGAGGCCGCGGGGACCCTTGGTGGATTTGCTGTGGCACCTTCCCGGGCCCCGAGGAATCGCCAGGCGAGGGACAGCGGGGCCCTCAAGCTGGGTGGGGGTAGAGTCTGGCTCTGCTGCGTCCAGCCCGGGGCCTGGTGTGTGTCCCCAACCCCAAGTCCTGTCACTGCTGGCCAGAGGATGAGGAGACAGGGTGCTTAGGCACGTGAAGGGCCCAGCCCTGGCTCGGCCATTGTCCTTTTTCCCTGGGGCAGCGGTGTGGGGCCCAGAGGAGGGCCCTGCCCGCATGTGGCTCCAGAAATCCCTTCTGCCACCTCTTGTGAACCTCACCTTGCTCTCATCGGCGGGCAGGAGTCAGGGACCCTGTTTTACAGATGAGTATTCTGAGGCCCAGGCTCACCCCTGCCGCCTCATCCTGCCCACCTCCATCTGTCGTCCTCTCCGGAGGCCCGAGTCATCCGGCCTCTTGGTGCCCCTGCCAGTGATGGGCACTGAGAGGACTCAGCCTTTAGCGACCCCCAGCCTGTCTGCCTGGGGCTGGTGCGCGGAGCGGCCCTGCTTTCGTCACCGGCCACTGTCCCGGGTCCGAGCAGGGGGCCCGAGTCAGGTGCCTGGAGGAGGGCACAGGAGGCCTGACTTTTAGAGGAGAAGCAGCTTTGGAGATGTGCTGGCGTTCACTGGGAGCCCTGGGGACTGGGACGGGGTGGCAGCAAGGGGGCCGAGACCCCTGGACTCCCGGCGGGAAGCAAAGGAGCCTCTCAGGGGCACTCTCCTCAGTGCCACCTCCGTCCACTTCCTTAGCTGGTACCCGGGGTCCCCAAGGCAGGTCCCTCCTTGCCTCTCGCAGGGGCCGTTGTGGCCCGCGGCCTACAGCTGGCTGTGTGCCCGATGCCCCCTCGCCGGCCGGGCCGCGGAGCCAACCTCTCACCTGTCTGCGGCCCGGGTCTGACACCAGCTCCCACCCAGCCCTGGGGCCGGGGCATAAACAATTTCAGCCCCGCGTCCCCAATTGGTTTGTGGTATTAAAAACGAATTGCGATCGGCCAGGTTGTCATTTCTGCCTGATAAAACATCACTTGTATTGATCTCCCCCACCTGCTGCCATCATTTATCCTGCTTCGACGCTTCACATAATGGCTCGTTTGTCTTGATCAAAGTGTAGTCCTGCACGTTTAACCCTTGGGGCTCCACTCGTGTCCACCCCCCTTCCCTCACTTGGGCCCTGTTCTGTGGGGTAGGAGGTTCTAGAAGGCAAGGGCCACCTTGTTTGAGTTACGGTGGGAAGTGGGAGGCGACAGGGAGGCAGCTGGAGGGGCTGGGGGATGGGAGGAGGTGGTCCTCGCTTGCTGTGTCCTTGAGGTCACCTGCCCACGTTCCCGGTTCCGTGGCGACCCCCCCTCCCGGCCCCTCCCGTGGTTTCCCCCCCTCAACCCCCCTGACTCCCTGGCCTGGCCCCGCGCTCCTGGCCCCCACCTCAGGCCTTTCTCTGGGCACCAGCTCCTTCCCCTCCCCGGGGCTGGGCTGGCCCCTCTAACCCTGACCCAGGGCTGCAGAGGCAGTGGTCCCAACCTGATCGTGGACCCTCTGCCTACGGCCTTGGGTGCGTCCTGCTGTCCGGGAGACTCCATCCTGCGCTGGGGTCACGACCTGGCCTGTGCGGAACTCTGGCTCCAGCACCAGGCCCGCGTGCCTCCCAGCCACCGGCAGTGTTCCTCAGCTACTTTCCGCCTGCCCTGCCCTTCCTCCAGGACGGCCCAGGTATCCCCTCTTCCAGGAAGCCCCCATTGACGGTTCCGGGGGTGGTGGTTCCTTTGTGTCCTTGGATGTCCCTGTCGGTCTGGCTGCGGCAGGGAGCTCAGTGCTGGAGCTACCAGGCCTGGCTCAGCCCTGGCGCTGACCGTGTAGTCCATGGGGGAGGTTGTCTTGGCCGCACGGCTGTTCTCGCCCTTGGCCGTCGGCCTCTCTTAGGGCCCACAGTGTCGGAGAGCTGTGGCTGCGGGTCCGGCATCCCCACCTTGGCCGATGCACCCTGCTGGCGCCGGTGCTGGCTGGAGGACTCGAACCCACGACCTGCCAGCAGGAAGAACTTTCCCACCCAGCTCCTGGGCCCAAGTCAGTGCCGCCCTTTCTGTATTTTGTCACCCCTCCCACCCCGGCCCCTCCCCACTCTCTTGCCCCATAGCTTCCCTTGTGATCTCTGGTGGTGTCTGCTGACCTCCCCACACCGTACCCCCCGTGCCCTGCACTGCCAGGCAGGTCTTGGTGTGGGCAGGAGGCGGTGTGCCTACAAATCCTGGCTCAGGGGCCCCAGGCCTTCCTCCCTGCCCTGGCCCTGGTCCCGCTTCCCGCCGCCGCCGCACGTAACCAAAGGTACTGGAGGTACTGAGGCTGGGGTCTCCTGAGCCTCTGGCCCCGCCCTGGTCCCTCCTCCCCCGCCCACAGAGGCTCCCTAAGCCAGAACCCTAGGTTAGCAGGGTCCCCTTCCCCCAGAGCTGCCGCCCCCGTCCTATCAAGTCCCAGCACTCAGCCTGGCCTCTACGGTCTTCTCTGGGCCCTCTCTGTCCCTCTTCCTGATGCAGCCCTTGGGAGAGTTGGGGCCACGGGCTGCCACGGCTGGAACCTCGCCAACTGACCTGCATAAAGTGGGGCCTGATTCCCGGACTGAGTCTAGGGGTACAATGTGCCCGCCTTCAGGCACAGCTGGCTCCGGGAGCGCAGACTGTTTGGTTCGGGGCCGCTCAGAACAGGTTTGCGCCCCGCCCCGGCTCTACACAGCCAGGGCCCTCCTGCTCAGGAACTCGGCTCGAATCTCCTCCGCCTGGTGGGCTCAGAAGAGTTCCTGGGCCTCTTCCATCCCGTCTCTGTGCTCAGGGCCCTGGCCGGGTCACACGGCCTTGAACCTTCTCCTGCACCCTGGAGAGGGGTCACGTTCCCTCTGCTCTCTCTGGCCAAGTTGGTCCAGCAGAGGAAACGAGAAAGGGGAGCAGGCTGTCAGCAGGGCCGGCCGAGGGCAGCCCCAGTGTGGTTGGTGGTTGTGTGTGTGTGTGTGTGTGTGTGTGTGCACCCAAGCACGCACGCTCATGTGGGAGTTACATACCCACAGAGGCGGGGGGCAGGCGTCTGGGTCACGGCCCCGCTCCCCGCACTCACCTTCCTTCTGCATATCTGCCCTAGTCTGAGTCCCTCACTGAGGTCTCTAATCCCAGCTGGGACCTCCCTCCCCAGGGACCCTGAAGGTGGGGGGAGAACAGAGTGTGCCTCCTTCCCGGCTAGGTGGTAGGGTTCCGGAAAGACCTCAGGCCTGCAACCTCGGTGGGCAGGGCTGTCTCTGGCTAGGAGCTTGTTGGGGTGGCTTCCCTGCCCCAGAGGTACCCCTCTTCCTGACACCCTCCAACCTGGGGACTTCAGCTCTCCATTTAACAATCTGGAGCACTGTTTATTGCCTCTCTACACAGTCATCAGCTGAGAAAATGCTTGTCGAACGAGTAACTTCACGCTCTCCTTGAGGAGGGTGTCTGCTCTCCAGTGTGCCGGCACCCCTCCCCCAGCTGGCCACGGCGCTTTGGAGGCCACCCTTCCCCCTGTGCCTTGTGGGGGCTGACCCTCCCTCCTCTCTTCTGGGGCACCTGCCCTGGTCACGTGGACAATCTGACTCAGCTCTGGTGAGACCTGTAAAGAGGGGAACCTACATCTTGGGGGGGTCACGAAGGCCAAAGCCACCCCAGAAACTGGTAGCACGGTCCTGTCATGTGTGCGGGGCTCGGTGCCCAGGGGCTCCGCTCTGGCTAACGTGGGGACAGACCTGGCCCGGGCTTGGGCATGTCCGCCGGGACCCGCGAGACTCCGGGGCCTCCAGGGAGTTGCCATGTGAAGTGCACACGGGCGCCGAGGCACAGTTAGGATTCCGGACCACTGAACACCTGTACAATAGTTCATATATTTATTCTTAAGCAAGTTATCAATAAAAAATTTAATACTAAAATGCCTTTACATAGAGTTTGCTGTTCATAAAACCTTTGTGTTTTGTTTTTTTTTTGTTTGTTTGTTTTTAGTGTTTACATTGGAAAAAAAAAATCCAACCATCTTAGTTTACACATTTACAATAGTCGTGCTTCGCCAGGTCTAACCACGGTTAGAGGGAGGGCCGCACCGCCCACACGCACAGATAGAGGGAGAGGGAAGAGGAAGAGAAGGCGGGGGAGGAGGGCAGAGAATCGACACGAGGACCAAGAAAAAGGGTTTCCTTCGCTCGGTGCCTGGGGTTTGAACTTTTGCGGCTGGGCCGTCCCCACTCGGCGCCCTGGCACCGGGCAGGTCTTCTCCTCCGGGCAGCCTTCTGCTTCTCCAGCCGCGAGCAGGCCCTCGGGCGCCGCCTCCCGGGTGACCGCCAGGAATGAAATATTGCACTCGTGCGGAGACAAAGGGGAGAATGGGGTGGGAGAGGTAGGCCGGGGCGCAGGGGACCCCCCCCCTCCCTGCCCCTGCATTTCCCACGGAGCCGGGAGTGGGAGGTGGGGCCGGGATGGTTTCCTGGCTGAAAAGGAAGGGGGCGGAGAGGGGCCGGGTTGGGGTGCCGGGCACCTGCCGACACCCCATGTTTCCCGGGGACCTGGGCTGCAGGTCTGTGGTCACACAAAAACTCGTCCTAAGGAACAGTGACTAACGTGGGGGGCTTTCCTGGGGCTCCCAGTGGGTGTGGTGGCACATGAGGACATGTGGCCCTCAGTACGTTTCAGGGACAAGGGTGGTTGGGCCGCGTCTGGCTTGCCCTGTCTCTCTCTTGGCCACGGGAGAAGTGAAGAGGTGACAAGTGTTCTGAGGCTCCTGGGGTGGCGCCGAGAGTCTGGGCCACCCGTCCAGCACTGGGTGGAGGGGTGAGCGCCCCGGAGGGGTGCTCCCTGCACTTGGCTAGGGTGTGGGCTCGGGCGGGCAGGAGGGACCCCTGCTCGCTCCGCACCCCAGGCACCAACTGGTCATGCTGTCTGCCTTCCCAGTGGCCACAGAGAAGGCCCAGAAACCTCCATGTAAGTTGGTGGGGGCCAATCCCGTCCCTGCTCTGAGTGGAGGCTAGGCAAATTGGCCATCAAAACGGAAATCAGAAAGAACTTGGAATATTCAGGAAATAAAATGAAAACATCACTTTTTCGTATTGATACTTAAAAATATTTGTTCATTTTTGTTTCGTCTTTAACAGACGTAAGATACATTTATGGCTGCTGTCACGATCCCGGGCTGGGGGACCCGCTGATCCTGATTTTTATCTCAGCTTCTGGAATCCCTTCTCTCCCCAGGGACCCTCACCATCGCCCTCCTCCCCTCCCCCGCCCCCTAATACGGTCTTCCTAGGAGGTGGATTAAAAGGAAATAAAGTCGAGTGTGACTTCCATCTCAGCCCCCGAGATGGGTGGTGTACCCGAGGGTCCCCCTCCTGTGGCCGCCCCCACCCTCAGCTGCCTCTGTCGCCACAGACGCCCCTGTCGGAACTCAGCCAGGCTGAGCAAAACAGTGCATTTTCAACGAAAACCCCCCAGAACAAAGCCTAGACACACACCCACACACACACGCACACGCACACACACACATGCACATACACCCTTGTCACGCGTGTGGGGAAAAAAATCCTTTTCCACTATTTTTTTCCATAAAACTTCCCGCAGAAATACAATATTTACATAGAGAAATAAATAGACAACACACCTGATTTCTGCTTTCCCTGGTGGGAGACAGTCGGAGGTACTAGGGAAAATATGGCTTGGATTCTAATCTCTCGGGAACGGCCGATGGGGATCCGGGGCGCCGGCTGGGCCGGCCCAGGCTGGACGACTCTCCGGACGGGACGGGCCGCACGCGGGAGCGCCCGCTCGCCAGGGACAGTGATGCGAAGCCGGCGCCCGCCGCGGGGTCGGGGGGTTGCATATTT
The DNA here is from genome assembly GCF_022079265.1 of Lynx rufus. Lineage (NCBI taxonomy): Eukaryota > Metazoa > Chordata > Mammalia > Carnivora > Felidae > Lynx > Lynx rufus. Next base: position 2,333,869 of record NW_025814853.1, on the reverse strand, counting down.
GCTCCTGGCTGCGGCGTTGGGGGGGGGGGGCTCCCCGGCTCTGCCCACGCAGCCGGGCTCAACACAGGATGGGCGCCCCGTCGGCTGCCACCAGCCGGCCCGTGGTGGGGTCATAGGTGCCCGCCAGGTAGTAGAGGTCCCGCCGGTCCTGGTCCTGGCACTTCCGGCTCCGCGTCATTTGCTCGTACTGCTCCCGCCCCACGACCTGGCACTTGTGGGAGATGGTCTGCACGTCGTTCTCGTCCTCGTGGCAGGACTGGTACAGCGCGTTCTGGGGGGGGAGGGGGGGCGGGCAGGAGCGCTGGGACCGAGGCCTCGCGCCCCCAGGGGAGGGCTGCTCGGTCAGCCCGTGGACCGTGCCCACCGCCTGCAAACCTGGGGTCCTGCACACCGGAGGGCGGTGGGGGTGTGTTCCGCCTGGAAGTACGGGCCGTGGGGGGCTGCGTGCCCCCCACGGTGAGACTACCACCCCTTTCACAGGGAGCCACGGAGGCCAGGGAGGGACCCTGTGTCGTTTCCTGTGAGGCCCGGTGGTGGCCCTGGGCTGGGAGGCCCCGCGGTGTCGGGGACGGGGAGGGGGTGTTCACGAATGAGACTACTCCTCCCGTTTTGGCTGCCACCCTCCCCCCCCACAGGTCTCCATTCCCCCAGGCCCCCTGCATGCCCCCCACCTGTCCCGGGCCCCCTTCAGGCTGCCCTGTTGCCCAGTCCTCCCCAGCTCCCCACTTGCCCCAGGGCCCCCCACAGGCTCCCCACCTGCCCTGAGCTCTCCTGCCCCAGGGCCCTACAGGGCACCGCCCCCTCCCCCATTCTCTCACCTTCCCGTCACTCTGCCGCTTCCCCAGCTTCGTCTCCTCCGGGTGGTAGAACCACTTGACCTTCACCACCATGTTACTGCCCCAGGACTCCCACATGCTCTCAATGCGGCCGATGTAGGGCAGGTTGGGCCGCCCGGCCGACAGGAAGACGGCACAGTCCCCGATGCGCAGCGTCTCCTTGCCCCGGACGATGGCCTTGTAGAACAGCTTCCTGGCTTTCCCCTTCATGCCCCGCCTCTGCAGGGACACAACCAGAGGCCGAGGGCAATGAGGGGGCCCAGGCGGCAGCCAGGACAGAATGACGGGGACACGCACACAAGGGGAGGGAATACGCAGGAGGGACAGACGGCATGTCGTGTGTGCAAGCGTGTGTGCACGGGCACCCCAGGTCCACGCAGGGCACTGTGGCGGCTGGAGGAAGGCCAGCACAGCCAGAGGTCCGGGACGAGGTGGCCACACCCAGACCTACCCTGCCCACCGGTCAGGATGTCAAGATCCAAACTGACTATAAAGGAACAGTGGACCTGAGGCAGGGTGGGGTGGGGAGAGAGCACGAGGCGTCCAGCGCACACACGTTTGCAAGGACAAAACGCCCCGGACAACCGTATGTCCACACGTGGAGTGTCGGCAAAGAACAACGTTCGCGTCCATGCAACGAGGTGCTCGAGGTGCTCAACACGCGCAGAGCCGCCTGTGTTGTTTACGGACACGGAAAGACGCGCAACCAAGTGGACCTGCCGCTCGAGAAACAAAACACAGGCTGGGGCGCCTGGGGGGACTCAGTCGGCTGGGCGTCCGACTTCTGCTCAGGTCATGATCTCACGGTTCGTGGGTTCGAGCCCCACGTCAGGCTCGGTGCCGACAGCTCGGGGCCTGGAGCCTGCTTCTGATTCTGTGTCTCCCTCTCTCTAACCCTCTCCAGCTCACCCCTCTGTCTCTCTCTCTCAAAGATAAACATTAAAAACAACAATAACAAAAACAGGCTGTCTGCCCCAGTGCAAACATCCTCTACACGATCTTACAGGCAGAGACAAGGACTTGGAGGGGACATAGTGGCTGTGGTCATCTGCCTTGTCCCATCAGGTGGCAAGGTTTTCTCTTTCCTCGTTTTCCTTTGATTTTCTTTCTTTCTTTTTGTTTGGTCGACATTAAATAGGCCAACCCAAAGAAAGAAGCGAGAGAGGGAGCAGGCCGGCCTCCTGGGCACCAGGGGCTCCTCGCGGCCCTCCCCCTCCCCCTCCCCGGCTGGGAGACGGGCCCGCCTACCTGCGTGGGGTTCCCCGACCACTTCCAGAGCTGCCGGGCAGGCAGGAAGGCTGAGATCTTTGGCCGGTTTTCCACGGAGGGCAGCCGCTGCCTCCGGGAAAGCTCTTTGGCTTTGGAGAAGCTCAGGGCCTCCTTGCGCTTGAGCTTGGACTTGCCGCCGCCGGGGCCGGTGCCCGCGCCCCCGCCGGCCACCGCGGCCCTGGACAGGAAGCAGCGCTGCGCATGCGCGTGCGCGTGGGGCCCGCCCCCCTTGGAGCGCAAGGCCTCGGGCTGGGCCAGGAGGGCGGGCACCGGGTGGGTGAGGCAGGTCTGCAGGAGCAGCGCCGGGTCCTCGTCGTCCGAGCTGTAGGACGAGCCCTCGTCGTCCGAGGAGCAGAGGCTGGAGGTGGACAGGGAGCCCGAGGAGGAGGAGGTGGTGGAGCCTGAGGAGGAGGACGACACGGACAGGCGGGCGAGGAAGCGGGAGGGCACGCCGGGGGCCAGCCCGGGCCCGTCCTCCTCGTCGTCCGAGTAGGAGCTGTGACAGTCGCTGTCGCAGGGCAGCGGGAACTCGGCCTGGCCCGCGAACTTGCGCAGCGCCAGCCCCATGGGCAGCGGGTGCACGGGCGCCCGCCCCTTCCTGTCCTTGCCCACGAGGGCCGGGTGCGCGTAGCTGGGGCTGGGCAGGGGCCGCCCCAGCTTGGGCCCGAGGTCCTTGTCACCCATGAGCAGCGCCTTGCAGTTCTTGTTCTTGGGGGAGGTCACGCCCTCGTGGTCCAGCTTGACCAGGAACTCGCCGCCCGCCCGCCGCCGCGCGCCCTTCTCGGCCTCGGCCCGCTCGGCCTTCTTGGCCCGCAGCAGCTTGTGGGCGCCCCCGGGCAGGCCCGGCCCGGCCCCGCCGACGAAGGGCGCGTACGAGCTGGCCAGGCTGCTGAAGGAGTCGGCCCGGAAACCGTTGCCGAACACGGGCGCGGCCACGCTGTGCACGGGGAACAGCGCCTCCCGGGCCCGCAGCTTCTTCGCGCTGCCGTTGAGCTGGAAGAGATTCTGCAGCACGCCGGGCCCCTTGCCGCCCGCCGCGGCCGCCGCCGCCGCCTTCCGCTTTGTCTGCGCCACCGCCGACCAGCTCAGCAGCGGGCTGCCCCGGCGGCCCAGGAAGTGGTCCGAGGCCCCGGCGGCGGGGGCGGCGGGCGGGGGCTTGGCGCCTGAGGTCAGGAGCTCCGCTTTGCCTGGGGGGAGGCCGGGTAGAGTCAGGGGGCCCCCCGGCTCCACCCTGCCCCTACCCGGCCCCGTGCCTCCCGGTCCCCCACACCCGGAGGGGGACCCCACGCCAGGGTTCTGGGTGGTCCCACGCGTACCAGCTTTGTCTTTGCCGACGGATTTCTTCCCCGGGGGCTTGGAGGCTTCGGGGCCTTCGTGCGCCTCGGGAGACAGGCTGGGGGCGGGGGTCTCGCCGGGGGGAGGGGCCTCGAAGGAGGCCTTCTTGGTCCTCCGGCAGCTGCCGGACACCAGCAGGGCCGGCGAGGGCTCGGTGCCTGCGGAGCGGACGCGCGGCCTCAGCGCTGTGCCCCCAGACCCGGGCGCTGGCTCCGCAGGGAGGCCCCACCCCCGCGGCCCCGGCACTCACACTGGATTTTGAAGTCCGGAGGCAGCAGCCTGATGTTGGAGACGGCGATGTGGCCGGTGTCCCCGTCATCAAACTCCACGACCACGGAGTCCAGGTCCCCTTCCTCGTCACTGCAGGCACCTGGGGACGAGGGCCCCGTCACGGTCGACCTTGGCGCCGCCCCAGCAGCCAGGAAACAGACGGCCCCCCCCCACCCTCGCCGCCTCCCGCGGCCCGGCCTGAGCGGCCACAGCACCACCGTCCATCACCCCCGCCCGGGGCACTGCCCGCTCACCCACCTGCCCGCCCCCAGGGGCTCCACATCCCCTGCCTGGATGGGGGGCTGCTGGCGGCCTCGTGGGGAATTCGGGGGGCTTACCTCGGACCACGTTGCCTGGATACAGGCAACGCGACTTCTGGCTCCAGTAGGCACAGACCCTCGTGCCGGGTGGCAGGTAGCGGCTGGACTGTGGCCGGACATCCAGCACCTGGAGGACCGGTGGGGGGAGGGGGGGCGTGAGTGGGCGGGGGAGGGGCTGCGGGGAGGGGGGCCCAGGAGGGGCGGGTGCAGCCAGGCCCACCTCCCCGGGGCGGCGGGTCCAATGGGGGCCGTCCCCTCACCGCCTCCTGCAGCAGCTGCTCCAGCGAGTAGATCCTTTGCCTGTTGCCTCTCTCGCCCTCGATGACGATGCTGTAGCTGAGGGGCGGGGGGGGGGGGGGGGGGCGTGGAGCGTGAGAGGGGCCTGCCGGCCGCGTCGCCCACCCTGGCCCAGGCCCTCCGCCCGCCGCCCGCCGCCCTCCCTCCCCGCACCCGGGCCTCACATGTCCGGGGGCTGCAGGGTCCTGACGCTGCCCGCGTACAGCAGACTGTCCTCCTTGGGAATGAGCACGGGCAGCCCGTCCTGCAGATCCTCCTTGTGGATGGTGCACGAGCCAGCTGAGGGGACAGGCTGTCAGCGCCGGCCCCGCCCCCACCCCCGGGGCTGCCTCCCGGCCACTCACCCAGGGCGGCGCTCTGCTCCGCGCTCAGAGGACCGCTGGCCCCAGCCGGCTCTTCCTCCGCTTCGTCCTCCTCCTCTTCCTCCTCCTCCTCCTCTTCAAAGCTGCCGTTGTCGTCAAATGCAAAGTCGTCTTCCACAGCAAAGCTCTCCAGCAGCCGACTCACTGCCCGGCCCTTGCCCTGGGGGGCCAGAGGGGTCAACTCCCTCTGGAGGTGGGGGCGGGAGAGGTCTGCAACCCCGACTGGGCGCCCGGGGGGGTGGGGACGCTACCTGCTTGCCGACAGCCTTGCTTTTCACCTTGCCCACCTTCCTGCCCTTCCCCAGGATGGCCTTGGCGTTGCGTGGCGACAGGGCGATGGACAGGGCCCCGTTCTTCCGCTGTTCGGGGCGGGAGGGAAGGAACCGCGGTGAGGGGGGCCCCAGCCTCCCTGCTCACAGCCACCGCCGGGCGTGGTGCAGGCTGACCCGGAGTGTGAGTTCAGGGGTGCGGGGCAGGCTCACCCCCGGGCGGGCCACATGAGCGGGCAAGGGGGACAGGGTGGGAGCTCCTTCTGTATCTGACGCCCGCCCGCGGAGCCCAGGCCGGCCGGGGTGCCCCATAGCAGGGGTGCCCGCAGAGCCTACCCGCAGTCCCGGCTGGAGGACCGTGCTCTTGCGTGTGGCCCTCTTGAGGCGCTCGCTGGCCAGCTTGCTGCCCTCCTCACGGCAGGTGAAGGCGCGGGCGGGGCTGAAGAGGGTGTCCCTGCTGGGGGTGGTCCCCGGCTCCGCCCGCAGGCCACCTTTGGCCTTGCCCTTGGCTTTCTTTTTGCCTGGTGCGCCTGGGGGCCTGCGTCCTGGGGCCCGCTCCAGCTTGGTGCCCACCTTGGCCTTCACCGTGCGCCTCTTGACCTTGACCTCGCTCTCTGGGCTGGACAGGCGGCAGGCCCCTGTGCGGGGAGAGGGCGGCCGTCACAGGCGTCCCGGGTGCTGGGCCCCCAGCCGCCAGGCTGGCCCCAGCCCGCCCTGGCCTCCTCGTTACCTAGTAAGCCCTGCCTCTCCTTCTTCTTCTTGGCCTTCTGGTTGGCCTCCATCTTGACCACGGAAGAGGGTGAGGGCCCCAGCACGGCCACACTGGCCCCCCCGTGCAGCGCCAGCCCGGGCTCCTTGGGGGGTGCCTCTGTCCCCAAGAAATCTATGCCGTTCTCGCTGTCATAGCCGGCGCCTGGGGAAGGCAGAGCGTCCAGATGACTTGGTGTCACAGCCACGCCACTTTGGGGGCGGGGGATCTGTTCATCTGCGTGCACGTGGATGGGCTGGGGGGCGGGGTGGGGAGGGGCAGGCACCTAGGCTGGCCTCCTGGTGAGGGTGTGTGGACTAGCACGGGTTAGGGGAGGAGCCCCTCTCTGACCTTCCTTTCCCTGTCTCTATTTTCCTTTCTTACGCCCCGGGCAGTGGGGCGCCAGCCCGCGGGCCTGGGGATCCCCCTCCTCAGGGCAGCTCCGGCCCCTTACTGCCCTCCTGCTTCCTGCTTCCTCTCGCCCTCCCTTTGTTCTCAGGCGCGAGCTGGGTGCAGGCGGGGCGAGGCCTGGTGGGGAGGAAGCACCTAGTTCTCCAGGCTCCTGTCTCTGGACACGTGTGCCTGCTGGAGGCCAGATAACCCCTCCAGATCAGCCTGCAGGAAAGCCGCCTCCAGCCGGCAGAGGGGCTATTTTTAGCCCCCTTTCCGGGATGTATCCAGAGGCCTCTTTCTTAACCGTGGCTCTCGTGGCCCCACAGGGAGCCGCAGGGCAGGGTCTCCTTCCCCCGGCTGCCCCAGCGGGGAGGCTGTCCCCGGGTCCCCCACACTCCACAAGCCGCCACCTGGCTCTGATGGCCGTCTGGGCCCGGCGGTCCCGGCTGCGGCCCTCGGACCCACTCGCCTGCCTCGTGTGCCGGGGCCACCGCCGACTGGGCTGGGAACTTGGGCGTCTCCCTGCTGCCGCCACCGCCATCCGGCTGCGTGTGCCGGGCGGCCCCCGGCACCTTGGTGCTCTTGGCTCTGGACAGCTTCTTCCGGATGCGTCCCCCTGGGGCGGCCTCCTTCCGCCTGAAGGGGCTGAGGCCGGCAGGCAGCCCCTTGCTCTTCACTTTCGGCTTCAGCTGGGCCACCTTGTGGGCCATGGCAGACGCCAGCTCGCCCTGACCGCTGCTTCTCTTGCACCGGACCTTTTCCTGTGAACGGGAAGGCGGTGGCTGCGCTCAGCCCTGCGGCCTTCAGCCTGCCCTCTGCCAGCGCCGGCTCACAAGTGGCACTTCCTCGGCCCCCGTCCTCTGAAGGGGCCCAGGGGGCACGGGGCTCGGCCACTGGAGCCCAGCACCCCTATCCCCCGCTCCACGGCACCTCCCAGACCACCCACCCTACTTGAGCTTGGGGCACGGACGTCGAGGGCCCGGGTGTCTGTTCTGGGAGGGCCGGGCAAGGTGACAACATGCTCAGGTGGGGTGACAGCTGCCTCCAGGCCACCCACTGCACACGGGGTGCACCTGACATTGGGTTCACTGCTGAAGACTCCGTGACCTATAACACCGTGCACTTTTTCTTTCTGCTGGAGTGAGCATCGCCAGCACCAGTCACACCTGCAGGCCCAGGGCCGGCCTCTGCCGTGAGGCTCACCGAGCCCCAGAGCCCAGGGCGAGGCCGCTGCAGTGCTCACCGCAGAGGCCGGCTGCAGGCCCACGTAGACGCTGCTCTCCAGTCGGCTTTGCTTCCTCGCAGGCTCCTCGCCACCCCGCAGCTCAGCACACAGCAGGCTCAGGCTGGACCGCACCGCCCTGGGGGCATGGGGGCGCAGGTGGGCATGGGCCAGCTGCAGGCACGCCTCGGCACCCTGGCCCCGTCCTCGCTCTGCCCTTGCCCGAACGAGGCTGCGCTCCTGTGCCGGGCTCCTTGGAGCACGCGCCCTGCTGCCAGGCGGCCCGGAGGCCAAGCCAGTGCTGAGCCCCAGCCGCCTGCCTGCCGGCCGGTCCTCTCGCTGACCGGAGAGGGGCGGCCTAAAGCTCAGGGGCCAGGGCTCTGTGGCCAGCTGGACCACTGTGTGTCCCAGCTGTGGCCTCAGTCTTCACACCTGGGAAACAGGGACGGGAACTATTACGGCTCTCTGCAAGGGTGGGGGAGGTCGGTCCCGGTCCCGGGACTGGCCCTCGGTGAGTGCCAAGGCCAGCGGCCACCACGGTTTGGAACAAGGATGGTGTTAGAGAGGCTCCTGAGAATGGGGTCCCCTGCCTCCCTCTCCGCCACTGCCAGAAAGAGGTCGGGGCACAGTGGCCAGAGACACTCCTGTCCAGGGTCTGCCTCCCAGCCTCCTGGGACCCTGACTGCTGGGCTCAGACACCTGCTCTTAATCCCAGTTCTTGAGGGAGGGGAGCCTGAACCCCAGCACCCACATCCCGGGGGGGGGCCTGGGAGTCTACTGACACCAAGTCTCGGTTTCCCCATGTCCCACAGGTGTGGGGCTGGGCCTGTCACCTGCCCCCTCCCCCACTCACATGGTGTTAATGAAAATGAGTCACAGACAGAGCCTGAGAACCCTGGCTTTGTGGGGACAGACATCACCTTTCACCTTCCCGCCCAGAGAGGGGACCAGGCAGGAAGTCGGCTGTGCAGTGAGGCTGCCCCCACCCCCCACCCCCCCCAACCTTCCACTTCCTGCCTGGTCCCAGCTGTTGGCAACCACCGCAGGGCACGGCCCGCAGCGGGGGAGAGCCCGGGATTCAGGAGGGAGCCGGATCCTTGAGGAGGGAGGGCCCTGGACTGTGCGTCCTTCCTTGTCCTGAGGCTACTACCCTCCAGCCAGGGCTGGGCTTCGAGGGTCGGTGGAGGAAGTGTTGTAATGCCAAGTACCAGGCCGGGGTTTCCGGGGCCGGGGGCCTGAGGGCAGCTCGGGGCAGCCTTGCCAGAACTCCCTGACGCAGCCACTGGCTAGACTCCGGCCTCGGTGGGCCCTACCTTGGCCAGAGGCCCCGACAGCGCTGGCTGGTTCTCAAAGGGAGAGCCTGGGAGTCCCCTGGCTGGGGACACCTGGGCAGCGGGGGGAGGGGCAGCTCGGGGAGACGCCCCCCCCCCCAGCCATATGGCCTATCCCCGCCACCGCCCACAGGCGATGCGAACCCCCCTCCCTGTAACCTTCTCTGCATTTGCTAATGTTTTGTGACATAAAGCCCTGAGATTAATTTTTTGCCTCTGTCTTAATTGAAGGAACCATTTAGTGCCGATTTAACTATTATTACCAAATCATCAGGATTGATGCAGCGCGCACGCAGGCTCGCCAATCGCGTTTGGAGCAGCTCGTTGGATTTATGCAAATAGGTCTGCCGGGAGAGGCAATTTGTAGCCGGGAAGGACAATTATGCCCGGCCCGGGAGCGTGCCAACGAGTGCGCCGGGCGGGTAATGGATAATAACACTGCGCCGACAGCGTGCGCAGCACCGCAGCGTGACCAACGGCGTTACACGGTGCAGACAGAGAGGCTTTTCCGCAACGCCGCCTGGCACCCGAGGGGGCCGGGCGCGGGCAGGGTGATGCCACGGCCAGGTGTGTGGACCTGGTGTGGCCACGCGCCGGGCCCAGCGTGGGGCAGAGGGAAGGGGAGAGGTCTGCAGCGGGCTCTGTCCGTGGCTACAGCTCTGGGAGAGGGGAGCTGGGTCCTCACGGGAGCTTGAAGAGGGGGGAGGGCCAGCAGCGTGCGGACAGGGGCGTCGAGGGTACCCTGGGCCCACCCCAGCCCCGCCACACGCACCCCCAGCCCGGGGCACCCCACGGCGGCCCACGCACCGGGACTTACTTGACTTTCTTGCCGTCGCCCCTGGGGAGCTGGCCCCCAGGACGCAGGGCGGGCAGCAAGCTGGGGTACTTGCGCTTCCTCGGCCGGCCGGGCCCCCGCCTCGCGGGGCTGCGCGAGCTCTCCTCTCTCCTGCAGGCCACGGGGGTGGGGGGTGCTCAGAGGCTTGCACCCACCCTGGCCCCCCTGACAGGGGTTCAGCAGAGGGCACTGGCCTTGGAGGGCTGCAGGGGCAGGGCAGGCCCCCCCGACACTCGGGGAGCTGGGCCCTCACGTGGCCCAACGCGCCAGCCTTCCTCCCACGGCCTCCGGGGGCCATCCTGGACGCCAGCCTCCAGCCCAGCTCAGCCCGGGCGTGGCGTGCGTGGGGTGGCTCCCTGACCCCGAGGTGGTGGTCCCGGGCCTGCACAGCGGGGGGGGCCCCCCCACCCGGCCCCTGCCCGGCTGCCGCCCGGGGCCCTACTCGTGGTCGTGTCTGCGCTGGAGGCGAGCCAGCTCCCGCTGCTTCTCCTTGTAGCGCCGCTGCAGCTCTGCCAGCTGGACGCGCATCTCCACCTCCTGCGTGTCCAGCCGGTCGATGGCGGCCTTCAGGGGGCAGACCTGGTGGGCAGGGGCGCAGGGGCCTGTGAGCCCAGGCGACGCCCCACGGCGGGGGCGGCCGGCGGGGGTGCTCGGGGTGCCCCTTGGGTTGTAGCACCGGGGGCGACCGGGCCCCCCCTCCCCCCCACTCACAGGCTTGGTCTTGGGGGTCCAGGTGTCCTTCCGTTGCAGAATCTGCATGCGGGGGGTGAGTGTGGGAGCCCTGCAGGGGTCGGCGGCGGGGGGCTGGGCAGAGGAGGAGGGGCTGTCCAGGCTAGCGGCCTCCGCCAGGGACCAGGCTGAGGCCAGCGTGGCCAGGCGCTGCAGGTCGAATGCCAGCACGTCCTTTTCCTCTGCGGGGGACACGAGGGTCAGTGTGTGTGCGGCAGGCGGGCACGTACCGCCCCTCACAGGGTCTCTTGTCCGCCTGCATCTTGGTATGGCCCAGACCCTCCAGGCTGCCCGGCTCCCCCAGCCACGAGGACCAAGGACCAGGGTGAGGTGGTGGGAAACAGCGAGATGGGCACAGGGTCAGGCACCGAGCGCCCTGCCTCAGCTCCGGGGAGAGGACAAGTCCCCCCTGGCTACCGTGGGCCAGGCCAGTTGGGGAAGCGCCCAATCCATCCGATAGAGGCTTGTGGCTTATTCGGCCTCAACAGAAAGTGCCCGTGCGTTTCCTGCCCCTCCCAGATTCATGAAGAGTGGGGTGAGAGGAACGGCCCAGTGCAGGGTCCGAGCTGAGCCAGTGGAGGGCAGCGTCCATCCAGGGGTGAGGCCTGGAGCGGAGACTCGGGACGGGGCAGGGTGGCGGCGGAGGCGGGGAGTCGGGTCCCCGTGGGCAGGCTGTTCCCACGAGGAGCCACAGCCAGGGGGGGCCCTGCGGGGTCAGACGGCTGCTGGGGCTAAAGCCGTCCACGGCAGTTGTGCTTTTCAGGACCTACAGGACACACAGCTCCTCCGAGGTGGCCGGGGAGCCGCGATACCCCAGTGGCAATGAGCACATCTAACGCCCTGAGCGTGGCTTCTAATTCCACCTCCCAGGAAAGGAGCCTGGCTCCTGGGAGAAATGGCTGTTTCCAGGGGCAGGGGCGGTGTGTGGTGAGCCAGGAACACAGAAGGTGAGGGGGACACGGCGGCGGGCCCATGGGCCAGCTGCAGGGGCCGAATCTGACACAGCTCCAATCCTCCGGTTAAATAGTGAGAGTGCAGATTACAACCGACCGAAGAGAGTAAGAATCCGCGAGTCACAAACAGGTAAAATGCACGGAGAGAATGTGTGAAGAGACAGGGAGAACTGCTTCCAAGCACCTCCCTGCGAAATGCTCGTTAACCGCAAAGGGGGGACGCGGCCATCAGGGTGGGACAAGGCGGCGAGGCGGGTGCCAGGAGCGGAAACTTCTGGACGCCGGTTCTGAGCTGAGGCCACAGGAGGCTGTGTTGGGTGGCCCCGGAGCGGGAGGCTAAGGGGCTCTCTCCTCCTAGGGCGTGGGCTGCTCTTCCCTCTAGAAGCCAGGGCAGGGCTGTCCGGAAGCCCTACTTCAGCGACAAGTCCCACACGGTGTCCTATCTGTTGGGGTCACTGTGGTCACCAGGAAGCTCCTTTGCTCCCCTGCCCGGCCGGCCCGGCCCCGGTCCTCAGGCTGAGCCTGTTGAGCCGGTACAATCGCGTGGGTGAGCCTGGGGGGGGGGGGGGTAGGTGGGGGGGGGTTGGAGACGAGGCGGGGAGGGCTTTTCTTGGCTTCAAACAACACCCTGCAAAGCTCTGCAGCCCTGGGGGCTGTGGAGAGAGAGACAGCCCCACCCCATGCCCTGGGGTGTCTCTAACTCCTGTCCCTGGAAGGGCCTGGGGCCAGGCTACCCAGACAAGCCGCAGCTTTGCAGACCTGGATCTCAGGCTCACTCAGGAAAAAAGGGGCATCCACACTCGGGGACGGACAGGGCCTGGGCTCCCCAAACATCCAGGGTGGAAGGGAGGCTCAGGTGGCTCTCCAAGGGCGGGATGTTCTGGTGTCTCAGAGCTGGGCTCCTGGGTACAGACCTCCCATCCAAGACCAGGCAGACACAGGGTCTGACTCCCCGCCCTTCTCCCACCCCAGGGCTCAGTCTGGGGCTCAAGTCCCTGCATCTGGTGCGGAGGTCTGAGGGCCAGGCAGTGCCCCCACTGAGCCCCCCCCCCCCAACTTGAGCCCAGGTGGGGGCAGGCCAAGGGTCCTGCAGCTGAGGTCTTCTGGGTGGGGCTGAGGGGCTCTGAGCACCCAGGTCAGTGAGGTTGCCCATGAGCAAATGGCCCGGGGTTTGAACTCCTGCCCCACCACAACTCGGCTGCAAACCTGCCAACCTCCTCGAGGGTCCCTGCTTCCCAGGGGCCTTCCACCAAATCCCGTGCCCGGCCTGGAGGGGGTTCAGGGGGCCCCTTCTGGGGAGGAAGGGACAGGAGGCTCTGCTGTCCCTCGGGACCCCTGCTTCTGGAACGTACTTCTCCCGCTTTCTCCCTCTGTGAATCTTGCTGCTCGTCTGAGATCACAGCCAATCTCCTAATTCATTTCAGGCAAGGCGGTCATTGTGCTCGTAGGGAACAGCTCTGGGTCTGAGAGTGCACAGACTGGCCAGTTAACTGGGACAGAGGACAGGATGGGGCCTGGGTGCTCCAGGAGGGGAGGGTGGGGGCCTGGGGGTTCCAGGAGGGGAGGGTGGGGGCCTGGGTGCTCCAAGAGGGGAGGGTGGGGGCCTGGGGGTTCCAGGAGGGGAGGGTGAGGGCCTGAGTGCTCCAGGAGGGGAAGGTGGGGGTCTGGGGGTTCCAGGAGGGGAGGGTGGGGGCCTGAGTGCTCCAGGAGGGGAAGGTGGGGGTCTGGGGGTTCCAGGAGGGGAGGGTGGGGGCCTGGGTGCTCCAGGAGGGGAAGGTGCGGGTCTGGGGGTTCCAGGAGGGGAGGGTGGGGGCCTGGGTGCTCCAAGAGGGGAGGGTGGGGGCCTGGGGGTTCCAGGAGGGGAGGGTGGGGGCCTGAGTGCTCCAGGAGGGGAGGGTGGGGGCCTGGGTGCTCCAGGAGGGGAGGGTGGGGGCCTGGGTGCTCCAAGAGGGGAGGGTGGGGGCCTGGGGGTTCCAGGAGGGGAGGGTGAGGGCCTGGGTGCTCCAAGAGGGGAGGGTGGGGGCCTGGGGGTTCCAGGAGAGGAGGGTGGGGGCCTGGGTGCTCCAGGAGGGGAGGGTGGGGGCCTGGGGGTTCCAGGAGGGGAGGGTGAGGGCCTGGGTGCTCCAAGAGGGGAGGGTGGGGGCCTGGGGGTTCCAGGAGGGGAGGGTGGGGGCCTGGGTGCTCCAGGAGGGGAGGGTGGGGGCCTGGGTGCTCCAAGAGGGGAGGGTGGGGGCCTGGGGGTTCCAGGAGGGGAGGGTGGGGGTCTGGGTGCTCCAAGAGGGGAGGGTGGGGGCCTGGGGGTTCCAGGAGGGGAGGGTGGGGCCTGGGGGTTCCAGGAGGGGAGGGTGGGGGCCTGGGGGTTCCAGGAGGGGAGGGTGGGGGCCTGGGGGTTCCAGGAGGGGAGGGTGGGGGCCTGGGTGCTCCAAGAGGGGAGGGTGGGGGCCTGGGGGTTCCAGGAGGGGAGGGTGGGGGTCTGGGTGCTCCAAGAGGGGAGGGTGGGGGCCTGGGTGCTCCAAGAGGGGAGGGTGGGGGCCTGGGGGTTCCAGGAGGGGAGGGTGGGGGCCTGGGTGCTCCAAGAGGGGAGGGTGGGGGCCTGGGTGCTCCAGGAGGGGAAGGTGGGGGTCTGGGGGTTCCAGGAGGGGAGGGTGGGGGCCTGGGTGCTCCAAGAGGGGAGGGTGGGGGCCTGGGGGTTCCAGGAGGGGAGGGTGGGGGTCTGGGTGCTCCAAGAGGGGAGGGTGGGGGCCTGGGTGCTCCAAGAGGGGAGGGTGGGGGGCCTGGGGGTTCCAGGAGGGGAGGGTGAGGGCCTGGGTGCTCCAAGAGGGGAGGGTGGAGGTCTGGGGGTTCCAGGAGGGGAGGGTGAGGGCCTGGGTGCTCCAAGAGGGGAGGGTGGAGGTCTGGGGGTTCCAGGAGGGGAGAGTGGGGGCCTGGGTGCTCCAAGAGGGGAGGGTGGAGGTCTGGGGGTTCCAGGAGGGGAGAGTGGGGGCCTGGGTGCTCCAAGAGGGGAGGGTGGGGGCCTGGGTGCTCCAAGAGGGGAGGGTGGGGGCCTGGGGGTTCCAGGAAGAGAGGGTGGGGGCCTGAGTGCTCCAGGAGGGGAGGGTGGGGGCCTGGGGGTTCCAGGAAGAGAGGGTGGGGGCCTGAGTGCTCCAGGAGGGGAGGGTGGGGGCCTGGGTGCTCCAAGAGGGGAGGGTGGGGGCCTGGGGGTTCCAGGAGGGGAGGGTGGGGGCCTGGGTGCTCCAGGAGGGGAGGGTGGGGGCCTGGGTGCTCCAGGAGGGGAGGTGTGGGGGCCTGGGGGTTCCAGGAGGGGAGGGTGAGGGCCTGGGTGCTCCAAGAGGGGAGGGTGGGGGCCTGGGGGTTCCAGGAGGGGAGGGTGGGGGCCTGGGTGCTCCAGGAGGGGAGGGTGGGGGCCTGGGTGCTCCAAGAGGGGAGGGTGGGGGCCTAGGGGTTCCAGGAGGGGAGGGTGGGGGCCTGGGGGTTCCAGGAGGGGAGGGTGGGGGCCTGGGGGTTCCAGGAGGGGAGGGTGGGGGCCTGGGTGCTCCAGGAGGGGAGGGTGGGGGCCTGGGTGCTCCAAGAGGGGAGGGTGGGGGCCTGGGGGTTCCAGGAGGGGAGGGTGAGGGCCTGAGTGCTCCAGGAGGGGAAGGTGGGGGTCTGGGGGTTCCAGGAGGGGAGGGTGGGGGCCTGAGTGCTCCAGGAGGGGAAGGTGGGGGTCTGGGGGTTCCAGGAGGGGAGGGTGGGGGCCTGGGTGCTCCAGGAGGGGAAGGTGCGGGTCTGGGGGTTCCAGGAGGGGAGGGTGGGGGCCTGGGTGCTCCAAGAGGGGAGGGTGGGGGCCTGGGGGTTCCAGGAGGGGAGGGTGAGGGCCTGGGTGCTCCAAGAGGGGAGGGTGGGGGCCTGGGGGTTCCAGGAGGGGAGGGTGGGGGCCTGGGTGCTCCAGGAGGGGAGGGTGGGGGCCTGGGTGCTCCAAGAGGGGAGGGTGGGGGCCTGGGGGTTCCAGGAGGGGAGGGTGGGGGTCTGGGTGCTCCAAGAGGGGAGGGTGGGGGCCTGGGGGTTCCAGGAGGGGAGGGTGGGGCCTGGGGGTTCCAGGAGGGGAGGGTGGGGGCCTGGGGGTTCCAGGAGGGGAGGGTGGGGGCCTGGGGGTTCCAGGAGGGGAGGGTGGGGGCCTGGGTGCTCCAAGAGGGGAGGGTGGGGGCCTGGGGGTTCCAGGAGGGGAGGGTGGGGGTCTGGGTGCTCCAAGAGGGGAGGGTGGGGGCCTGGGTGCTCCAAGAGGGGAGGGTGGGGGCCTGGGGGTTCCAGGAGGGGAGGGTGGGGGCCTGGGTGCTCCAAGAGGGGAGGGTGGGGGCCTGGGTGCTCCAGGAGGGGAAGGTGGGGGTCTGGGGGTTCCAGGAGGGGAGGGTGGGGGCCTGGGTGCTCCAAGAGGGGAGGGTGGGGGCCTGGGGGTTCCAGGAGGGGAGGGTGGGGGTCTGGGTGCTCCAAGAGGGGAGGGTGGGGGCCTGGGTGCTCCAAGAGGGGAGGGTGGGGGCCTGGGGGTTCCAGGAGGGGAGGGTGAGGGCCTGGGTGCTCCAAGAGGGGATGGTGGAGGTCTGGGGGTTCCAGGAGGGGAGGGTGAGGGCCTGGGTGCTCCAAGAGGGGAGGGTGGAGGTCTGGGGGTTCCAGGAGGGGAGAGTGGGGGCCTGGGTGCTCCAAGAGGGGAGGGTGGAGGTCTGGGGGTTCCAGGAGGGGGAGAGTGGGGGCCTGGGTGCTCCAAGAGGGGAGGGTGGGGGCCTGGGTGCTCCAAGAGGGGAGGGTGGGGGCCTGGGGGTTCCAGGAAGAGAGGGTGGGGCCTGAGTGCTCCAGGAGGGGAGGGTGGGGGCCTGGGGGTTCCAGGAAGAGAGGGTGGGGGCCTGAGTGCTCCAGGAGGGGAGGGTGGGGGCCTGGGTGCTCCAAGAGGGGAGGGTGGGGGCCTGGGGGTTCCAGGAGGGGAGGGTGGGGGCCTGGGTGCTCCAGGAGGGGAGGGTGGGGGCCTGGGTGCTCCAGGAGGGGAGGGTGGGGGCCTGGGGGTTCCAGGAGGGGAGGGTGAGGGCCTGGGTGCTCCAAGAGGGGAGGGTGGGGGCCTGGGGGTTCCAGGAGGGGAGGGTGGGGGCCTGGGTGCTCCAGGAGGGGAGGGTGGGGGCCTGGGTGCTCCAAGAGGGGAGGGTGGGGGCCTAGGGGTTCCAGGAGGGGAGGGTGGGGGCCTGGGTGCTCCAAGAGGGGAGGGTGGGGGCCTGGGGGTTCCAGTAGGGGAGGGTGGGGGCCTGGGTGCTCCAGGAGGGGAGGGTGGGGGCCTGGGTGCTCCAAGAGGGGAGGGTGGGGGCCTGGGGGTTCCAGGAGCGGAGGGTGGGGGCCTGGGTGCTCCAAGAGGGGAGGGTGGGGGCCTGGGTGTTCCAGGAGGGGAGGGTGGGGGTCTGGGTGCTCCAAGAGGGGAGGGTGGGGGCCTGGGTGCTCCAAGAGGGGAGGGTGGGGGCCTGGGGGTTCCAGGAGGGGAGGGTGAGGGCCTGGGTGCTCCAAGAGGGGAGGGTGGGGGCCTGGGTGCTCCAGGAGGGGAGGGTGGGGGCCTGGGTGCTCCAAGAGGGGAGGGTGGGGGCCCTGGGGGTTCCAGGAGGGGAGGGTGGGGGGCCTGGGGGTTCCAGGAGGGGAAGGTGGGGGCCTGGGGGTTCCAGGAGGGGAAGGTGGGGGCCTGGGGGTTCCAGGAGGGGAGGGTGGGGGCCTGGGTGCTCCAAGAGGGGAGGGTGGGGGCCTGGGGGTTCCAGGAGGGGAGGGTGGGGGCCTGGGGGTTCCAGGAGGGGAGGGTGGGGGCCTGGGTGCTCCAGGAGGGGAAGGTGGGGGCCTGGGGGGTTCCAGGAGGGGAAGGTGGGGGCCTGGGGGTTCCAGGAGGGGAGGGTGGGGGCCTGGGGGTTCCAGGAGGGGAGGGTGGGGGCCTGGGTGCTCCAGGAGGGGAAGGTGGGGGCCTGGGGGTTCCAGGAGGGGAGGGTGGAGGTCTGGGTGCTCCAAGAGGGGAGGGTGGGGGCCTGGGGGCTCCAGGAGGGGAAGGTGGGGGTCTGGGAGCTCCAGGAGGGGAGGGTGGGGGCCTGGGTGCTCCAAGAGGGGAGGGTGGAGGTCTGGGGGTTCCAGGAGGGGAGAGTGGGGGCCTGGGTGCTCCAAGAGGGGAGGGTGGGGGCCTGGGGGTTCCAGGAGGAGAGGGTGGGGGCCTGGGTGCTCCAAGAGGGGAGGGTGGGGGCCTGGGGGTTCCAGGAGGGGAGGGTGGGGGCCTGAGTGCTCCAGGAGGGGAAGGTGGGGGTCTGGGGGTTCCAGGAGGGGAGGGTGGGGGCCTGGGTGCTCCAAGAGGGGAGGGTGGGGGCCTGGGGGTTCCAGGAAGAGAGGGTGGGGGCCTGAGTGCTCCAGGAGGGGAGGGTGGGGGCCTGAGTGCTCCAGGAGGGGAGGGTGGGGGCCTGGGGGTTCCAGGAGGGGAGGGTGGGGGCCTGAGTGCTCCAGGAGGGGAGGGTGGGGGTCTGGGGGTTCCAGGAGGGGAGAGTGGGGGCCTGGGTGCTCCAGGAGGGGAGGGTGGGGGTCTGGGGGTTCCAGGAGGGGAGGGTGGGGGCCTGAGTGCTCCAGGAGGGGAGGGTGGGGGCCTGGGTGCTCCAAGAGGGGAGGGTGGGGGCCTGGGGGTTCCAGGAGAGGAGGGTGAGGGCCTGGGGTTCCAGGAGGGGCGGGTGGAGGTCTGGGGGTTCCAGGAGGGGAGAGTGGGGGCCTGGGTGCTCCAAGAGGCGAGGGTGGGGGCCTGGGGTTCCAGGAGAGAGGGTGAGGGCCTGGGGTTCCAGGAGGGGCGGGTGGAGTGGCGACCTGGCCACGCATCTTCCTCGGTCCACACACCCCAGCGACTGAGGCGCCTGGCCTGGGCTGCAGTTGCAACGCCCACAGGGGACTCACGTGGTCTCCACGTGAGCGTTCTTTCAATGAATGGGCCGCGGTCCAGCAGGCATTCACATGCACAGACTGGGTGGCCACACACACTGGGCCCGGCATCCGCTCGGCACTTTCGTGCCAGCCACGCTCACGTGGTGGGTCTGGGCAGCCCGGGCCCGGCCCGGGGCTCCCCCCCTCACCCTACAGCCCGGAGCCCTAACTTAGGCCCTCCTGGGGTCCAGCTGGGAGTCCACGGTGGGTGCTCCCCAGCAAACTGCCCTCGGCACAGCGGTGGGCCCGTCTAGGTGGGCAGGAGGAGTGACACAGAGGCCTCTGGGGAAATTAACTTTACGAGAACATTTGCTTTATCTCCAAAGAGCACAAAAGGCGCCTGTGGCTGGCAGCAGAGCGCTTTATGCGTCAGGAAAACAAGTGGGCAAGCTGAGAGAACTCTGTTGGGCTCTGTCTATAAATATCGGCGCGCACGATGCCTGGCTGGGGGTGCTCCCGCGCGAGGGTTTCCTCAGGGGGCCCCTCTGGGGCGACTGCCCCGGCCGGCCTGTGTGGGGTCCCCATGGGCTCCAGTCCCCGTGGGCTCACCATGGGGTGGCACCAGGCCCTGTGCCCGCACCCTGGGGCCCCTCTGGGGCCGGGAGCCCAGAAGCATCTCAACCTGCATTCAGCCCCGGGACAGGAAGGACCGGCACCCCGGCCCTGGTGATATTGCGGGGGACACGTGATCAGTCTTGGACCACTTCCCCTGGGCCTGGGAGGCAACAGCCGGTGCGTCCTAAGCGGAGACCTGGCAGGCCTCGGGCCAGGAGCCACACAGGCTTTCCTCTGCCTTCCCGGAGGCAAGGCCCCAGTTCAGCCACCTCATCCCCCGAGGGTCTTGGCTTCCTCGTAATGTGACCGGGGGACAGCGTATGGGGACGACTGTAAGGCCCCCATGGGGCGCTGTGGACACTGCAACATACACGGGGCATGCTGACCCAGACTCTGTCCTTCTGAAACCACGGTCAGCGTGCAGTCCTGCCTGGCCCCGAGGGTCCAGCTTCCAGAGCATTCGCAGGGTGGTGCTTACCTCGCAAGGTGGGCTCCCTCCTTTGCTGCTGGATCTCCAGGTCGGCCAGCTCGCTGAGCAGGGCAATTCCATGAATCCCTGAGCTACAGGGCGAGGGGGCTGTGCGTGGGGGCCCAGGGGCAGCGGCAAGCTGTGGGTCCGGCGGGCTGACACCTGGCAGGTCCCCCAGGTCGATGGTGGCGGCCACCAGGGCGTCCAGGCCCGGGAGTGCCCTGGGCAGGTGGCTGTTCTTGGAAGCTGGCCCCCGGCCCTCCTCCTCCTGCAGCTCGACCTCCTGATACTCAGCCCCCTCTTCCGGCTTTGCTTCCCTGGGGGCCTGCCAATTGCCCGGCCCGGCCTCACTGAGGGCACCTGGACTCTTCGGCTGCTGCGGGGCCGGGGCGCTGGCCCCCGACGAAGGCCCTGGCCCCACCTCCGTGCCTCTCTCCACCGCGGCCCCCTCCTCTGCAGCCCCTCCCTGAGTAGAATGAGCCTGGCCGATGGCCTCGGGGCCCCCTCCCTCGAGGAGGGCCCCACATCGCAGTTCTCGAAGCCCCTCCAGTGGGCTGAGGTCTGCCGCCTTCCCCAAGGGTCCCCGCTCGGCAGGGTGGGGGGTGGCGGCAAGGTCCTGGGTGGCCTCCCTGGCCCCCAAGGGCAACCCCGGCTCCTGTGGGCTCTGGGGGCTTCGGGGGGGCAGCTCCCCGGGTAGTAACGTCCTCGCTGGCTCAGGCTGGACCCTGGGAGCTGCAGTTTGCATAGTTTTGGGGTCCGAGAGGTCAGGAGAGTGCACGCTGGGGGACAGGGAGAAGCCCGAGCTGGCCACAGGGCACGTGTATCCGGGAGGCAGGTCTGTGAAAGAGGGAGTGTTGTCAGGAGAGGGCAGCTGGGGGCACGGGTGGCCCTGTGCCAAGAGGGTGGCCTCAAATCCCCGACTGCCACCTGGGAGGGAGGGTCTCCAGCCTGCCCTCTGCCTTCGAAACAGGTGAGCTGAGGACAGGGAACACGTTACACTGAGGGAGCACCTGAGGGCAGGAGAGGAGGTCCCTGGAGCCAGCGCCCCCAGCCCAGCCCAGGACGCTCTCCCTGGCCAGACGGCTGTGACCACGTCAGCTCCTGCCGTGGCCCCAGGGGTCCACAGGGGTGTGCAGGGGCCCTCTGGGGCACGGCGTGCTGTGGCTAACCAGAAGGGGGGTGGTTTAAAACAAGATACTTGGACCAGGCTTTCTCAGAACCAGAACGAGCCGGCAGCCTGTCGGAGGCATGCCCCATTAACTGCATTAAAAAAAAAAAAAAAAAAAAAAAAAACCTAAGAGGAAAAAAGCTAGCAACACTCCCCACCCCAAAACCCAAACCCCCAAAAAACAAAAACACAACTTCTGTTGGCTCAGTCTCCCTATTGTGGGACGGGGGCGGGTTTTATGTTCGCCACACGGGTTTGCCGCGTCAACGTGGGGCCTCGTTCCGGGACAGCGAGAGCCAAGGGGCGCGGCGGGCGGGCGGTGGGCGGCAGGGGCCCAGACGGCTCCAGGAGGAGCTCCCTCGCCCCGCTTCGCCGAGACCCGGAGCCAGGGACGGGAGCCGGTCCCGCGGCTGTGCCCAGGTCCTGCCACCGGCCCCAGCAGGCCAGGCACTTCACTGTCCGTAGCCCCCGCTGCCGGTCAGCTGAGCCCAGCCCTCATCCCGCCCCCGTCTGCCAGGAACTGGGGAGGAGGAGGTGGTGGGGTCCCTCAGTGCTCGCCGCATGGGTCATCCAGGATTGTGGACGGGGAAGGACAAGGAACAGCAAGCACCCTGGGCCCTTCCTGGAAGGCCTTTGCAGGTGCCAAACCAGGCAGCCCCCTCAGTTCAGCTCTGCCCGCCCGGAAGTGGAGAAAAGCCTCCGAGTGGAAGGGGGCGGGCCAGGGTCAGCCCAGCGCCGCCCACTCTCACCTGGTTCCAACGCGCTCAGGTCGGCTCCGGACCGCCGGCCCTCCCCACTCTTGTCCTCGGAGCTGGGCAGCTTGGAGCCGGGCCCGGGGCTGCCCGAGGGGCGGACGGATAAAGTGCACGAGGCTCCGGGACGCGGTGGCGGTGGCGGTGTGGGGCAGCTGGCAGGGGGCTTCGGGGCAGGCGAGTGGCAGCAAGGGGACAGCTTGGCAGGGCCTATGGTGGCAGGTGAGGGGGTGCCCTTGGCTGTGGGGGTTAAGGCAACTGGCTTGTGGGCGGGCCTCAGGGTCTTCTCCTGGGTGGGCTCTTCCTGCTCCAGGTGGTGGTCCTCGGGCTTCCGCTGTTGGGGGGGAGGGAGAGGCTCAGCCGGCTCGACCCCCTGCTCAGGGCGTTGGGGGGTGGGGAGGCCCGGAGCAGAGAGGGAGGAAGGAGCCCCGGGTCCCCGCTGGGTGTGGCCTGGGGCAGGTACCTGGACGGGCGCAGCCCTCTGCTGCTGCTGCTGCTGCTGCTGCTGCTGCTGCAGGGCATAGAGCTCTTGCTGGCGCAGGAGCTGGGACCGCGAGTACACGGGGAGCTGGCCGGGGTGCTGCACGTGGGAGGCGGGGCCCCGGCCCCCATACATGGGGGGCCACAGTGAGGCCTGGTCCATGACGTCAGCTGCGGGCAGGGCCAGAGGAACCATCAGACAGACGGGCCAGGACGGGGCCCTGCGCCCCGTGGCCCCAGCCCCCTGAGCCGGCCCCTTCCCCGCCCCTCACTTACCTCGCGCCTGCTTCCTGGGCCTGGGCCACGGGCGGGCGGCCCCACCTCACTGTCCCCACGGCCGTGTGGGCTGCTCCCTTCTCCAGACCCACTGCCCACACCCCCCTCCCCATACAAACAGCCGGCCCGGGAGGCTCTTACCAAGCGCGTGGGGGGCTGTGTGGGGCGTGGGCTCCGAGGGCAGAATGACGAGCTGTGCAGGGCTGTCCTGGGAGAGGGGGAAGACGGAGGGTATGGAGCCGGGCACAGAGGCGGCGAAGCCGGGGGGCAAGTTCTGGTGCAGGGCGGGGTGCCCGAGGCCTGGGGAGACAAGGCCCGGTCACCAGGGCGCGTGCAGCACCGGGTCCTGACGCTCTCGGGCCTCCCACACCAGGCTGAGGACCGTCCAGCCCGGTCAGGACGCATGCCCCGCCCCAGGCATCCTGGCTGTCCCTCCCACCCCCCCACCCCCCCCCCCGCCACCTGCCCTGGGAGCACTGACCGTAGGAATGCCCCCCCATCCACAAAGAGGGGCTGCGGGTGCGGGGCAGCCACGGGGGGTGGGCGGGGTGGGGGTGGGGGGCTGGGTCCCCGCCCAGCTGGCTGTTCTGCAGCGAGGAGCCGCTGGCGATCATGAGATGAGGGGCCAGGTCTCCGGGGCAGCCGCCGGGCGGGTGGATCCGGGAGAACTCCAGGCGGTCCTTGTCCCTGTGCATCACCGAGGGTGGAGGGGGCTCAGCCCAACCGCCTGGCCACCTACCCACCTCCTCCACCCCATCCTGTGGACATCAACCTTGGAGGAGGGAGTGAGGCTCAGAAGGTCCCAGGTACACCACAGGATAGGGCGGGCCTCAGTATTGGGGGCCTCCTTCCCCACAGGGGCCCCGACAGCAGAGGGAAAAGTTCGCAGAGCTCCCCTCGACACGGGCAGAAACCCCAGCAAACCCGGGGTGGGGGTAGGCAGACCCGCCCGAATCAGGCCACAAAGCCTGACCCCCGCCCCCGCGGCAGCTGAAGCCCTGTTCTCACTGAAGCAGGAGCTCCCGGCCGGCGAGCCCCAGGCGGTCCTCGGACAGGCGTGCCCTTTCTTCCTCAGCCTCCAGGTCCAGCACGTGGGTGGAGCGGGGCCCAGCTCCTGCTGCGGACATGGCAGAAGGGACAGGGGCTCGGGCGGCCGGAGAGCCAGAGGCTAAAGCAAGCAGGGCAAGGGGGTGACAAACCGAGGGAGGGTCTCCCGCCCCATGGGCCTCGGGGGTTCTGCCGAAGGCAGGTGTGGGGAGTGGCGGCTTCGAGGGATGGGGGCGGGCCGGTCAGCCCAGCGAGGGACGGGACCGAAGACGTGGGGCGGGGACGGCGGGTGAGTCCAGGGCCCGCCCTCTGTGAGCTCCGGATGGGCAGAGGAGAGCAGGCCGGCCACACTCCCCGTCTCCCTCCCTGCGCAGGGGCCTACCTTTGAATGCAGGGGCTGCCCGGCCCTGCCGCCCGGTGTTGGTGCCGTAGGCCGTCTCGGGCCGGCTCACCGTGTCCTTCTGCCGGGACAAGGCCACCGCGATGCCCACGGGAGGCTGCCTCACTTCCGCGTCACCGTGTGGGGTGTCGTGTTCCCGGCTTCGGGCACAGTCGGGCCTCTCTGCCTCGCCCGGGGCCTGGGCTGGGCCTTTGGAGGCGGGGAACTTCACATCCTGCTGGGCACAGCTGGCCTTGAGGCCACCCAGGCCCACGAAGGGTGCCTTCTGGCCGACGACCAGCGCTTGGTTGCTGTATTTGAGCAGGTTCTTCATGGCCGAGACCTCATCGGGTGGGGCGGGCAGATCCTGGGGCAGGAGTGCGGCCTGCTGCAGGCTGCCGCTAAAGGGGTCCAGGTAGGTGCCAGCCTTATGCTCCTCGCTGATGGCCATGGCAGTGCCCTGGCCCGACTGGATGCTCCATGGGGGCAGGTGGGGCCCACCATAGCCCAGAGACGCCAGTTCCAGGGACGCGCGCTTGGCTTCGGCCCCACTGCCCCCTGGCTCCACCTCGGGGGTCACCAAGTGCTGCTGATGCCGGACCCGGGCCACCTTCTGGGCCCCAGGGGGACCGGAGGGGGCCTCCTTGCTGGCGGTCTTATCTAAAGTGCAGCAGGCCTGGGCGACCTTCCCACCCAGCGGGTCCTGGTGACTCGGCCGGGCACAGTCCTGTGAGCGGGCAGGCAGCTCGAAGTAGCCACTTTTGTCCAGACCACCTTTGGGGAGCCCGGAGAAGGGGGTCTCGGGGCCTGTGCTGTTGAGATACTCCAGGCCCTTTAGCCGGGGGTTGAGAGCCGCCTCGAAGCCCCCAGGCCGCCGCTCGGCCTTGCCCTCGGCCTTCAGGTGAGTGTAGGAGACCCCATAGGGCACAGCGTGTTCAGGGGCCAAGGCCCCCTCGAGGTGCCGGTCTTTGCCGTCACCTGCCACCGCACAGGCCTCGGCTGCCTGAAAGGGGCGGCTCTTGTCGGCCAGGTGTCCCACGGAAGGCACGAAGGTGGGCCCGCTGGCCTTCAGGTCTCGGGGGACTTTGTCCTGCAGCGGGCAGAGCCCGTCCGGGCCCGCGTGCAGCTGCAAGCAGGGGAAGGAGCCGGTGGCCGTGCTGAGGGGCGGGGGCGGCCCGGCGGGCAGGCCAGACGGCACCGCGTAGGACGCGGCCTGGCACCGCGTCTGCCGCCTCTCCAGGCCCTCGCTGAAGGCCGGCCCGGGCTCTGCGGGGCCCGCCGCCTCCTTGGTGCAGCGTCCGGAGGCCGCGACGCCCACGCCGGGCCTCACCAGCATGCCCCCCGCGCAGCTGGCCAGCGAGGCCTTGCCCGTCTCGCCGTTGAGCACCTTGGTGTTGAGGAGGCAGGAGGCGAGGTGCTTGGGGCGGCCCTCGCAGGCGCCCCGGGGCGCCCCGCCGCCGTCCTTGCAGTGGCCGTCTGCCGGCATGGGCAGCACGAGCTTGTGCCGCTCCTTGCCGCCGTCCTCCTCCCCCGCTGCCGGCCTCTCCTTGCCCTCCGCAGCCTTGCCGGCCTTCTCTCTGCCCAGCTCTCTGCCCATGAGGAAGCGGTCGAACTCCTTGGCACCCTTCTGCAGGGGGCCAGCCTCGCCTCGGTCGCGGCTACAGGAGCTGATGGGGTGGCCGGGGGCGGCTCGGGCCACGCCGGGGAAGTTGTGGTTGGCAGGCAGGAGGGTGGGCTGGGGGGGCAGGTTGCGCAGGTAGAAGTTATCTGCGTGCCGAGAGAACCGCGCGGTCACCGGAGGGCTGGGGGACTTCCCCAAGACACAGGCTCCAGGAGCCTGTCCACCGCCTGCTGGCAGTTACCTTCTGAGAAGGTTTCAAGTTGTAAAAGAGACCTCACGTCGGGTCCACCCCTTTAACCGTGTTTAAGTGCGCCGTCGGCTGGCACTGCGAACCTTCACGGTGCCGTGCAGTCGCCACCACCGTCCGTCTCCAGAACTTTATCGTCGTTCTGTCCCCGGGTAAACACTAACTCCCTCTCCCTAGGAAGGTTCTGACTCGCGTTCGGCCCCCCGGGAGGTGGGAGCTGCAAATGGCCCGGGGCCCCTGCCCTGCCCGGCGCCCACAGGCCCAGCGCCCACAGGGATTAGAGCCGGGAGGGGTACGGGGCCACAGGCATCTCCCCCGCCCCAGGCAACGCCAGGGCCTCGCAATCGGCCATCAGAACCTTAAAAGCAGGGGAGGTCGCTGACTCATGGTTCGGGGCTGTCTAAGTGGCCGGTGGCACACAGCATGTGGCGTGATGTGGTCACCACACCGCTGGCTGTGCCCGGACACCCGGCCACTGCAAGCGGGACCGTGCACTGTGGACTGCGAAGTGCCCGTCTCTGACTAGGCCCCTGTAAGGGCTAAGACCCAGGAGAAAGTGAGGCCAAGTCTGAGGATGGGCTGGGGGCGGAGGACCCCGCTCGCCTACCTCCTGAACGCCCTGGCAGGCCCCCAGCTCCTCTCTGCATGTTAACTGTGGGCACCTCAGGCCGGGGGATCTGGGGATGCTTTGAAGGGAGAAGAGGAAGTGAGCGCAGCTGGCAGCCCCCACAGCTCTGGGCCCATGGAGGCTGGCGGTGGGTGGTGGGCAGTAGGGGGCAGTGTACCCCCAGCTCCCTGGGCCAGCCCTTCCAGCCTGGGGCCACGCTCTCTATGTGGGTCCCAGGCTGGCCCTGGGGTCGCCCGCTCCTCCCAAAGCTGGGCTCCTGTCTCTGTGGACCTGGGGTACCCCGAGGGGGCAGACAAGGGGGAACAAAGAAACATTTGGAACTTGTAAAACTGTCCTCATGCACATAAGTTCCTTGTCAATTTCCTGCTAATTAAAACTGGCAGGGAGGGGGGCAGGGGGCGGGGCGCTGGGGAAGAGTAGTCTGGGTGAAACCTAATTAGCTTGATTTCCGAAACCAAAACATCTTGGGTGGGGCTCCACCACAGCACTGAAAGCCGAGAGGCCACGAGCGCCCCATTACTGCAAGGGCAGTTCTGGGCTCGGGGTCACTGGGTCAGGCTGTCGCCCCTGACAAATGCTGTCAAAACGGCTGCACGCGTGGGAGTTTGGGGGACCCCGCCTGGGGCCGGTGGGGGCTGTCCTCTGGCTGGGTAGCAGAGCACCTGGCCCCACATGCGGGAAACCTGGTTTCCGGGGAGCATCCCTCACCTACCCATCTCCTGGGGCAGGGGGTGGCGGGCTTTCCTGGCCCTGGCACAGGCCGACCCTTGTCCGAATCAATCCCAGCCAGCCCATCCTCGGCTGGGTCAAGGCCAAAGCTTTCCGGCCCTCAGCTGCCCCGCCCGGCCCAAAGGCACAAGACACAGCAATGTCCGGGAGTGGGAAGCTTGTTGGGAGAAAGGACTGGGGCAGGGCTAAGAGGACATGAGCACTGGCCATAGGCTCCACCCCAAAACTGCCTCACTGGGGGTCACCTTGCTGGGGGCCTCCCTTCCTTCCCTGAGGCCCCCTTCAGCACACTCTGATTGAACTGCTAGGTCCTGAAGCCCAGCCCGGTGTCCCGTCCATCAGCCAGACCCTGCTGGGTGCTTTGTGGTCCCCTCCTCTGCCTCCACTGAGGGCCCCAGGCTTGGGGCTCCTTGGGATCCCCGGAGCTGTGTGTGTCCTCACCCAGCTTGGCCCCTCTCCCTGGGCTGGCTCAACCTGTCCCCCACCATGTGTGTCCAGCCACCTCCTGGATACCCCTGGGAAAGTGCCTCTGTGTGGAAGACGAACTCACCCCTCCCCTCTGAACTGCTCCCCCACAGGTGCACCCCTCCCACAGCCTGGCCATGAATGGGGGTCATCTAGGACCTCTTGACCTGCATGTCCCCTCCACATCCCCAGTGGGACCCCCATGACCCAATTCAAGTCCATATCACTTGTCATCTGAAACATGGTAAGGAACCCAACAGCCTCCCTGCCCATCTACTGGCACGACCCCAGAGAAACCTTCCTAAAATGCAAATGAGATGTGATCCCATCCAGGAAAAATCTAGGAGACAGGGCACTGAGGGCCCCAGCCACTCCCCCGGTGGCCACATCTCCTGTGGGCTCCCTGATGGGATCCATGACCTTGAGGTTGGGCTTTTGCATGAGAGTGCGTGTGCACGCCCGAGAGGGCACGCATGCACGTACACACGTGTGCACGTACACCCTCCCCACAGTCCCGTCAGCCCTGCCTTCTCATCAGCAAAGCCCTGACCTCGGTGTCCCCTCTCCAGAGACACCTCCTGGGGGCCCCCTCCTGCTGATGGAATGAGAGCCCTTCCTCTGCCTGCTGGGGCACACTGATGCCCCAACACAGCCTGCAGCCTCTGTCTGACCTGAGGCCCTGGTGTGCAGCTTGGGTGAGGCAGGAAGTGCAGGCTTCTGGGGGCTTCCTCCCCCCCACCCCCGCCCGATGGCATCCTCCCCCCCTGAGCTGCCCAGGGCGGTGGGGATCGGGAAATCGTGTGTGCAGGTCAAGGCTAGGTGCCGAGGGGCTAGGCACCACCCCTTAGGGGCTTCGGTCGTTTGGGAATCTTCCACCGGAGCCGGAGACGTCCAGACAGCATGGCTGTGTCTTCAGGGTGTGCACCTAACCCCAGCACATGACCTGCCTCTTGGCCATGGTCCTGAGACTTTAAATCCTCCGGGAGCCTGAGAAGCAGGCTCCCTGTCCTCGGTCCCTACCCCGCCGTGGCCTGAGACCCGGAGAGGAGGGTCTGCCCAGGCTGGCCGTCTTCACCTGGTACCCCAGAAGCCCCCAGCCCCGCCTGGCCCCGCCCTCCCGGATGCCCTGCGCCCCAGACCCCCAGCGAGGCCCCAAGCCAGCACTTGCCTTTTTGGGTTCCATAGAAACGATGTTGCCCATAGAGAACATTGCTGTTTCCATGGTGATCCAAGTGGCTCATGGGTAGGAAGGTGGATGCCAGACTCCCCGAAAATCTGGGGTACCCTGGAGCTGGAGGAGCAAGGACACTGGCTGCAGAGGCACCCCCGAGGCCCCGGCCCGCATGCGCCCTGACCCCAGGGAGGGGAGAAGCGGTGGGCGGCCCAGGAGCGGCGCCCCGCAGAGCCTGGTATACAGCCCGCCGGTGGGAAATCAACCCATCAATACATCATATTAACTCTGACTCGACTAACACCATCCCTCTGGTGCGGCACAAATTGAATTGCTGATGGGCTGGGAGAGAGGAAGATGGGAGAGGGCGCCTGCGGTCCCTCCCCCAGTAGCACACGGCGGGAGCTCTGAGGCAGGGCAACAAAAGCTCCTCTCGGAGAGGCATCTCGGGAGGACGGGGCCGCAGCGGACACACATGCTGGACGGAGGCCCTTGCTGCACAGGCCGAACTGCCAGCCAGGACAGCCAGGGCCAGGTGCCACCTCGGCCCACGCCGTCCAACGGGCACCTAAGTGCTAGGGCAGCCTACACCCTGGGGCTGGCGCCGTCGGGGGGCGCCGACTCGCATTTTGCGGGGGCTGCCAGCATGGCGGGTTCTCCAGCGGCCCGGCCTCCACTCTGAGATCTACACAGGGAGCTGGCCCCCAGCCCTGACACCCCTCCTGGGGTCTGAGTCATGCCAGGCAGGCCCTTCTCCGTCCCTCTGGGGCCTAAACCGTCCTTGGGGCCTGGCCCTACCCAGCACAGGAACGCCAGCCATACCCTGGAGCTGGCCCCACCTGTTGGCCTTGGACCTTGGGGGCTCCTGCCACCTGGGATGCACACCCTGTCCCCAGAAGGGACGAGGACAGACAGGCATAAGCACAGCCTGGGGGAGCTGTGTCTGCTGGATGTCCAGGGCCACCAGCCACCCTGACTGGGGCTCCTCACCGCTGGTCCTTCCCCCTCGTGGCCCAGCAGGGAGGGGCGGGGGTGGGGGCCCACAGCTGGGGCAGGCAGGAGACAGTCTCACTCTAAGACTCCTGCTTGGAGGTGACGCTCTGAACGTGCTCTGTAGGAGTTTCTCTCACCCCATGGTTGTCCCAGGAGTAATCAGCTCCCAGGAGCGCCTTCCCACCCTTCAAGGTGGCCTTGGCTGTGAGGAGGGAACAGCCATCCAGGGTCTTCCCCGGGGAGCAGCGGCCACAGGGACAAGGAGGAGCTCGAGTGGGGCCCTGCGGACAGCAGTCCTGGGCGGGGAGGGCAGGCTGGCCCCCCAGGCTGGTGTGTGAGGCCTGTCGCCCTTGATAAAAGGGAGCCGTGAGCCCCATGCCTGGGGAACGGGCACCAGCACCCCTCCTAGTGTCACAGTGGAGTCCGGATGAAGAGTCCCGGGGCAGAGAGCCCCATTTCATCCTGCCCGTTAACTGCTTCCCTGAGTCCATTTACGACAGAAGCCCTCTGCTGTTCGAGTGGAACGTTCTTTGTAACAGCTGGTGGCTGAGCACCCCACGGAGTATCTTCTGGGAAACACCTTTCCAGAAGGGGCGGTGCCAGAACCACGGGACAGGCCTCCAGTCCCCCACGTCCTCAGAGGGCCTGGGGCATTACTCCCGGCCTGAGGCGGGTCTGCCTGGATACAGAGGCCACAGAGGCCGCAGAGGCGGAGGGTGGAGTGTGGAGGCCGGCGTGGGGGCTCTATCTCAGTGCCGGGGGGCGGCGGTGGAGGCAGCGGGGGTCAGCCCTGGAGCCCACCGCGAGCACCAGGGGCCCGGGAGCCCCCTGGCGGGCCTGAGGCTGGGGGCAGGGCGGGGGGTGCGCTGTGCCACCGGGGGTCAGGCTGCGTAGCTCAGCTCAGAGGTAAGAATGCAGCCGCAGGGGCGGAGCTTGGAATGGAAAGTGGTCGGCACCAAATGGGGGCCGTCTGGGATCCCCCAGCCCGAATGGGGTGGCCTGCACCCTGATCCCAGCGGGCTCGGTCCCTCAGACCCAGATGATGCAGTTTGGTTCGGAGGTGGAGCTGTGGAACCCGGTCCCCAAGGGACGTTCCCGGCAGCCCCATCTGGAGGCCGGAGAAGTCCCTGGATGGCTCTCTGCTTAGGGCTCACGTCCCCAGGCACATGTGAGGGCTCGGGAAAGGTGCCAGCCACCGCCCCGGCCTGTCCCCTCCTAGCCCCCTCCTGCCTGGCCAACTGGCCTAGTTTGTGTGGGGAGACGCATCTGGAACAGCTGTTCCCTAGATTAAACTCAGCTCCTGGGAGACTTGACAAAAGCTGAGAGCCGGACGGGCCGGGAGCAGCCGGGGGCGGCGGGCGGGGGGCCGGGGCCTGTGTGTGCCGCGCGGGCGGGGGCCAGGGTGGTAAGCCACCGCAGCTGTCCCCTTTTAATTGGCCGCTGTTAAATGTTTTACGGGGCCTCGTTTTGGTAAACAGAAGTCTGTAAATTCCTCCTTCCCAGAACCCGTTTCCCGGGCGTGGACACCCCCGCCTCCCCGTGACCCCTCGGGAGGTCTAGGCCTGCCGCCCACCCGTGGCGTCCGCTGGCTGAGCGGGGAGCCCCTCCCTGCGGCGCCCTGGGTCGGAGGGGGGGTGTTCGGTGTTAGGGTGCCTGTCCGAGCCCCTCTCCTTTTGAGCGGAGCTGGTGGCAGTCCAGGCCAGGGAGCAGGGGACTCCCTCCCACCTCCAGCTGCCTGAGGCCCTGCCCTCGGGGATCCCACAGGGAGATTCGAGCTGTGGGGAGGAAGTTGGGGGAGAAGGAAAAAGCAGCAGAAGGGGCATGGGTGGGGGGACTAGACGGGGACGTGGAGGGGGCCTCCCAGCCAAGCATAGAAAGGTCCCTTTCTTTTCGCCGAGATCATCCTCTCCGAACTGAAGAAAATAAAGCCGATTTTACAAACCACAGCAGCTGTCATGAGAAGGCATGAGGCAGGGCCGCTGTGGGTCCTTGACGGGGCCACGGCAGAGGGCGGGGGCTGTGGTTCTCAGGACGGCTCGGGGTGCAGGGAGAGGGGCAGGGGCTGGATGCCCAGGAGCCCACATTCCTGCAGGGAATATGGTGGTCCAGGACCCCGTTCCAGACCCTCGTAATCCTTGAGGTGGGAGCTAATTGACAGGTGGCAAATCTGTTAAGCAACGGCCCACGGTGGGGAGCCGGGCCCCAGGTCTGTCCCTGGCCTCCCACTGCCTTCCAGGCCCTGGAGGCTCTTGAGGCTCTTGATGGAGCTCTGGGGAGGGGTCCCGGGCCTCAGTGGATGTCTCACCGATGACACCGTCCACCCTGCCCGCTGCTGTGAGTTGCCAGGACACTCAACCCCACGACATAAGTGAAAATGGGGGACCCTAGAGGGTCAAGGCCATCACCCGATGGGTGTGATGAAATGGGCATCCTGCCCGCTGGGGACTGCTCTTGGGTCTCTCGGGAGGCTGGAGGGCAGGCATGCTCCTGGCCAGGTCTGGGGCGGGGGGGGCCGCGGCGTGTGGCCAGCCAACCAGAGGACCAGGGCTCTCTGGCGGGGAGGCCAGGGAGCCCCAGCCCAGGCCCACAGAGCTCCACACAGAGGCAGCACGCTCAGCAGACTCTGGGAGGCTCCAACCACCTTCACCCCGCCAACGTCCTGCCCGGCTCTCAGGACAAGATCCTTCGACAACAGACGCCCATGTGCCCCGGGCCACTGTTGTCTCCCTGGAGGGTGACTCCCTCCCCTATCCTGAGGCTCCAATCGCTGGAAAGTTCTCACCGGCCATCGAGCCTCAGGTTGTAGCTGCCAGCTGATCCCAGCATCAGCTCCCAAGGGCAGCTCCCCACAACACGACCACTAGGCCCAACTGGCCACCCGGGGCGGGCTCCCAGCAGCTCAACTGCCCATCTGACCAATCAGAGCCCATCTCCTCTGGGTCAGGCCCTCTCTGGGGATCGGCAGGGGTAAGTTCCCCCAGATGGAGCCCAGCAGCCACCCCCCCTTCCAGCCCCGAAGGATCCCACACTTACTTCACCCACGATGACCTCCACAGAGACACCCAGGGACACGGCTGGGCAAATGGCCCCTGCTCCTGGGGCCCTGACGCACTGCTATCATTTAGGATTCTGCCACAGGTACCAGGCTAGGGGTCATGGCCCAATGCCCGACACTGACTGGACGCCGGCTCCCTCCCACGAGACGCCCCTTTCACTCAGGACGTCAGCGGGTTTCCATTGTGGCGTCAAGTCTACCAGATGATCGGGACAGGCCAGAAGTGGGTTAAGAAGGATTCTGAGGCGGCTCGAGTGTGGCGATCGGCTAATCACGTCTGCCCGGGGAGGAGCGCTAACCTTGCCCCAGCCCCTCCCCTGGTCCTCCCTGCTTCTGTCCACAGGCCCCCTCACGCCTGGTGGCCAGACCCCTGGGTGTCCCCCTGGACTTTGGGACGACCTGCGTGAGACCTCTTCTCTGGGAGGGGGCGGGCTTTGGAAGCTCGGCCCTCGGGGAGTGCCCCGGCCTCAGCCTTCCGCAGCTGGGCGGCCAAGCGCAGGCTCGTGTGGATTCCTCTTCCATCCCACCTGTCGAGTTTCCAGTTCAGGCGCTCCCCGCATACTCACTGCCCCCCGCAGCCCAAGGCGCAGGGCCTGGCGGCCTCGGTCTCTTCCCAGGCTCGGAGGAGCACTAGGTGTTGGGGGAAGGGGCCAGGCTCCTGCAGGCGTCTCTGGAGCACAGGCAGCGGGCAGCCTGCCCAGGATCCGGGCGGCCTGTGGACAGTCCCGGGCTCCTGACACGTGCTCCCAGGGAGGAGGGAGGCTCAGGCAGCACAGCTTAGGGAAGAGCCCTCGGAAGGAGGGGAGGCCTGGGAGGGCTGGGGCCCCAGATCGCTGCAGGCCTCCAGCCGGGAAAGACAACAGCCCCTCAGAGCTAGGAGCTGGGGGCGGAGACCGGCGTCACCCCCAAAACCTTCGCTGACATCCCACCATGCAACTGGCTGCCCGGGAAATGCAGGGGGGCTGCCGCCTGCCCTGCCCAGACCTCTTGGCCCAGGCTCTGCACCCTGCCCTCCGGAGGGCTCCAAGCCCCCTGGGTGGGGCGTCCCGGCCACACTCAGGTCATTGCACCTGGGGGATCCTGGCTGCTCGGACCCGTACAGTCATGCTGCAAACAGGCCACGTGCCCAGGCAGCGACAAGGGGCCTCCCCCTCGCCCAGCCAGTGCTGCCCCCACACACGCTCCCACTGCAAACGGCGGCCCCCGGCCCAGCAGCGGACGGCTGCCGCGGGGAACAGGCCAGACGGAGCGGTCGGTGGCAAATGCTTCGTACTTGCTGGCTTTGACTGTGTCACGCTGGGTCTGAAGGGTGAGGGCGGTTTGCAGATGGGGAAACTGAGGCTCAGAGGTGCGCTGGCTCTCCCAGCCTCTCGGGCGCTGTGGACTTAAGGCTGATACAGCTCTCGAGCAGTGACGATGACCCTTACGAGGGGCAGGGGCCTTGGGCTTGGTCCAGCGCGCTGCTGCCCCGCCCGCGGCTGCCTGGGCAGGGGCCCACGAGGCAGGCGCCCCCGGCCGGAGTCCCAGAGCAGCCTCTACGCCAAGAGCCTGGCTGACCAGCAGGCGCTGGAAACGGGGAACATCTACTCCCAACACAAGGAAGGCAGAGGGAGACAGGCCTCAGAGGGCAGCCAAGAGAAAGAGAGGGCCAGACGGCCCCCGGTCAGACTCTTTGGATTCAAAACCCACCACACAGCTTCCCGAGCCTGTTTCCTCCCCTATCAAATGGGTGAACAACCGCCCCCCATATCGCGGGGTTGCTCGTTGAAGTTAACGAGGCAGGTACCATCCCTGGGCCGGCAGCAGGACAAAGCAGCATTTTCCTGAGCACCACAGGCGTGCTACCTGGCCCGACCTAGAGCTAGGGATTGGCCCTGGCATCCCTACCTCAGGGCCACCTGTGGTAGAACCAAGCCAGGGCTAGGCAGGCTGGCCCAGTACAGCGAGCCCGCCGGGGACTAGCCTCACAGGGATCAGGAGGGACCCGTGCCCTCAGCAACCAGTTGCTATGTAAAGAGCCACATGAAGGAAACGGTGGTGAGCTGGGGCCACGGAGGAGACCTGCCAGGGCATGAGGGCGTGGGGAGGGGTGAGAGAAGGCCGGCCACAAAAGCCCCATGAAGGCTCTGGAGGGGTCAGAGGTCCACAAGAGACGGACCTCCCTCTGGCCGGATATGGCCTATCCGGCGGGGCAGCCCTGATTTCTGTGTTGGGATCTGGGGAGTTCGGGCCCCTCCCCACACTCTGTCCTCAGATCTCAGAGCAGCCGGCCGCCCCCACTTGCCTCCTCCTTCCGTCCAGCATGGGCAGGACTCAGGGAGGCAGCCTCGGGGCCACCGTACCCAGCCCAGGACGGGGTGTGCTAGGAGGGCGACCATCGGTGGTTCTGTGGGGGCAGAATCGGAGGCAATTTTAGCCATTGAGGAAACTGAGGCCAGGAGAGGAAGAAGGAGCCGACGGGGCCTGGGGGAAGGGGCTGGGGTCCAGGGCAGAGACCTACATCAGACAGCCCCTCTAGACGGCTCTGGGAAATGAAGCTTCCGCAGCCAGGACGGCCTCTGAGGTCACACGGAGGTGGTGGATGCCAGGTGACACCTGTGTCCCTCACACAGACATGACCCCAGGCTCCTGCTCCCTCCCAGAAGTCCCCATGAGGTCTCAGAGGGGACAGAGGGGGCAGAGGGGAGGCCGGGGGCCGGGAGCAGTGGGGAACATCCAACCACACTTTGGTGTGGTCCCCAGCGCTCCTGGAGGCCGGCCCAGCCCTGGATGGAGAAGTAGGGCCTCGGATAAAGAGGCCAGCGGGGCCCACAGCCGGCGATGGCACGCGTCCCGCTGCCACCCAAGGCTCCCCTCCAGGTGGCACAAGAGACCACAAGTAGCGGGGCTGTGGTGCACAGCAGCCAGGGGGCCCCACCCCTCCCCAGCGGAGCCCCCAGGAACAGAATCTCCTTTCACCGGCCCTGTGGGTGGTCCCAGCCAGGCAGCTGGGGGCGGGGTGGGGACAGGGGGGGCCGGACTCCATGACAATGGGACCAGCTGTGCTGTGCCCCCGCCCCTGCCCCAACCCCCCCAGGGCAGGCGGGCTGGACACTAGCTCACCCCTGCCCCGGGGCCAGCTCCGACGCCCACTCCCACCCTAAGCCCCGGTGGGGAATGTCCAGTCTCTGGCAGGACCCCTCACTTGGGCGAGCCTGGAGCGGGGAGCGGGAGGCCTGGGGGCTGGGCAGACAGGCTCTGCCTCCGGCCAGATGTTCCGGGGCGGCTCCTCCAGCTCCAGGGTGCCTCCCCTGCACCCCAGCTGCTCGGCCAGGGAAGCGGAAGCCCGGGCCCCTGTCCTGGCGGCTGCCCCCCCAGACGGCAAGCTAGGTCCACCGGTGGGGGGGTGGGGAGTCCTGCCTGGAGTTGGGGGGGGGCACCTGGGCCCATCTCCCCTGACCCGGCCCCCACTTACTGCCGGGGCCTGGCCTGGCTGCCCTCCTTAAGATAGAGCCATTTCAGAGGCCCCGCCCCGGCCACCCCAGGTAAGGGAGGGGGTGGGGAGCAGGTTCTGCTGGGCACCTGCCGCCCTGTGGTGGGAGGAAGCAGGACGCGGGGGAGACCAGACCTCTGAGCGGCCCGCCCAGGCAGCCCACCATGCCTGCCGGCCCCCACGCTCCGGCCGTGTCGCGTGCCCCCCGCCCGCCTCACCCCCCTTCTCTCCGAACACACACGGCAGAGAAACAGGCCCCTGCACGCGGGGAGCCAGCTGGCACCCAGTCAAACTAGCAGCCAGGCACGCTGCCAGGGCAGGCAGCCAGCAAACGCTGCCACTCGCTCCGGCCCCGCCCGCCCGCCCGCCTGCCGGCCTTTACGCTCCAAGCTCACAGCGAGGCAGCCGGCACCACGTGGCCTGTCGGGGAGCGAGGCTACAGCAGGCAGACAGGCGGAGGGCGGAGGGCAGGGAACCCCCGCAGGAAGGAGATCCCGAGGCGGGGCGGCTTCACGGAGGGCAGAGAGAAGGAGGTGGCGAGGGGGTAAACTGAGGCACGGGCCTGGAAGGTGTATGTGGTTGCACGGTCGCCGGGACGTATAGATCCCGGCTACCGCCAGGTGGGACCTGGCAGGTCGGGGGTGCCCTCCCCCTCAGGGCTCCTGCCTCTCCCGAGGCTCCTCTTCGGCCTCGGGTGGGCCCTGCTCCCTGCAAGCCCTGTGCTCAGGGGGGCTGGGGGGGGGGCTAAGAGCCACACCCTGTCTCCCTTTGTCTTTGGCCACCTGCGCTTGTCCACTAAGCCCATCGGCCCGGCAGGCACGCCCTCCCCCACTAGGCTGTGGGCATGTCCAGCCTGAGGAGGTCCAGGTGGATGGACAGACGACTTGGAATCCTGGGGCAATCCAGGGCTGGTCTGAGCGGGAGCAACGGACCCTCTTCCTGCTCAGGCTGCCCCTGCCTCAAAGAAGGTTCTACGGGATGCAGGACAGGGTGGAGGCAGGCAGGAGGCCCGCACGGGCCCCCCCACCCGGCCAGCGGACTCCCCTGGGGCTGCAGCTAAGAGCGGTGGGGAGCCCCGAAGGCCAAAAGCCACGCCACCAATGTAGCCGTTGGCTCAGGGGAAGCGAGTGGCGGGAGGCCGTTGAGGACGCCGTCTGCAGGCTGCCTCCCACCCCGCCCTCCCCGCAGCACCCAGAGGGGCAGGACAGGGACACCTTCTCCCTGGGCCCCAGGGCAGGTGGCACTGCCCACAAACCGCCCTCCGTGCTGCTGAGGTCCCCAAGGGCGGGCCGGAGGGGAAACTAAGTCAGCCAGCCCGGGTGTGCCCATGCACCTGTGGCGGGGCCAGGGTGGGGCCGTGGCCGTTCCTCCGTTACTTCGTTATTTTGAGGTGGTCCCACGTGGCTGCTGCAGCCCCCCACCCCTCCCTCCTACAGACATCCTTCCCAGATGCTCCTGCCAGGGCTGGGAGTTTGCCTGGCGGACAGAGAGGCGGAAGAGCTGCAGGGGCGGGGAGGGGGAGAGGCACTGAGCGCGCGGGGCCACCCACCGCTGCCAGGGAAGCCTCGCCCCAGCGCCCAGCCCCGCCCGCACCAGCGGGTCCCCCCTGGGGAGGCTACTAAGAGTGCGGGGGTGGGAAGCGGGCAGCAGGGGGGTGAGTCTGGGCCGGGGACCCTGCCCCGTCCACCCGGCCTCCCTCCAGCGGGAAGGAGACCTCTTGCTGCTTATCGCCTGCCCAACATGTGCACCCTGCGCAGCGCTTAAAGCCTAGATTATTTTAACAACTGTCCCTCACTTGTCACCTGTCCTGTTTGGAAAACAGCCCCTTTCTTGTTGCACAAAGAGGTTTCTCTGGCTCTCCAGCAGCGCCGGGCGCTAATCTCCCTGCCTGGAACACGGACGGCGGGCGCGGCGTGTGGGTCCGCGCTCTGCAAACGCAACGCTTGCCGCTCAGCAGTCACTGAGTTACGGCGGCGCCGGTGCCAGGAGCGGAGAGCCCTCTGTGCCCGCTGCCAACTGCAATTACCTCTCCGCGTGCCAGCCACCGCCGCCGGGCTTAACCCTTCCCGGGCCGCACGGATACCAGCAGCCACGGGCCCGGGCTGCCGCACACGTCCCAGCACGAGGGGCTGAACAGACAGCAGGCGGTTGGGAAACCGGAGGGGAGCCCCAGAGTCCCCGAGGGGCCCCCGGGGTTGTCCTGCCGGGCGGCCGCAAGGCCTGCGTGCACAGGGCCGCATTCCGAGGGGAGGCCAGGGGCCCGGGAGGGGCTCTGCTCCGGGCGAGGCCCCCGAGGTGGCTGCAGGAGCATGTTGACAGCTCTCTCCCCCCCCCCCCCACACCTCCCTCCCAGCTGGCACATCTGGAGCCCATACCGCTCTGAGTCTGGGGAGGTGGGCGCAGCCCCAGGCAGAGGGTGCAGCCCGGCCCCGGCCTGCCCAGCTGTGTTCCACATTTCCTCGGCTCCCCCAGAGCCCTCTCGGCCCCACCTCCTTCTCCACCCGTCCCCCCCCCCGCCCATCTGCGGTGCACATCTGGCCAGGACCACTGCCTGGTGGGGCCCGCCCCCCGTTTCCAACCAATTACCACCTCCCCTGTGCGTGGGGGCTTCCTCTCCTGGCCCCCGGCCCCTGGCCCCGGACTCACCTTCATGGGAGTGAGAGAACCAGATCTGGGAGGTGGCGGGGTGGGGGCCGCGGTAGGCCTGCTCCGAGGGGGCGGGGGTGGGGCCGCTGGGGTGCGCGGGGGCCGCCGAGCCCAGGCTGCTGGTGAGGAAGCTGCCCATGAACGAGGGCGCCGGAGAATTCCCCATCAGGCGGCTGCTGGCTGTGGACACAGGGGGCAAGGGTGAGTCTGGACCAGGCCAGCCCGCCAAGGAGCCCGTCTCCAGGGGTGACTCTCGAGCCCCAAACCCCCGGGGCTTCTGTCTTCAGAAGCAGGAGAAACGGCCCACTCGGGCTCCCGACAGACACGCTCGGGGTCCCGTGCCCTCCTGCCACTGTTGGCACTTTTGCGACCAGCACCGCCCCCCGCCCCCACCCTGATCAATGGGATGCCGAGTGCCGTGCCCGCGGGCAGCAGGCGGCTGGCTCTGCGGTGGGCCTTCTCCTCAGAGGCCGAGCCCCTGACTCTCCCAGGCCACGGTGGCGGGCAGCTCCCGGGCCCCGCAGCCACCAGCGCACCTGCCAGAGCGCTCTACCCACACCTCCCAGAAAGGCCCAGCATCAGCAGGGGCCCTGCTCCAGCCTCGCGGGCCCCGCAGCCTCTGCCCGCCTTCTGGGCAGCACTGGGGGGACCGGCCCCTCCCCACAGTGGGGTCCTCAACCTTCTCCCCAGGTCCAACCGACGGACTCATCAGCCCCACCCCGGTGAGAGGGACAGAAGCGGAGGCAGAGGCAGAGACAAGGATGAAGCCAGACCTGCTTTTTGTCAGCCCCCCGGGGCTCTCAGGGTCACACCCCGGCCAGCCTGGCAGGCGGACACACATAGTCATCTGTCCCCCAGGACACCCCGCGCTGGCGCGGACAGCCGGCTCTCCGTGCCCACCTGCACCCCCGCCACTGTGTCCCCTCTCCCTGCCCAAATCCAGTGGCCAAGGCCAGGCTGAGCGCGCCTCCCTGGATTTCCATGGCGACGGCAGCTTGCGCAGGAAGGACGCAGGCGGACACAGACCGCTCTCTGAGGAGCAGCCCCTGGGGGTGGTGGGGGGTTAGGACAGCCCTGCTTGGCCCCCGCCCCGCCATCTCGTCCCCCCTGTTCACAGGCAGTGAGCCTGGCTTGGGACCAGCCCAGGGACGGGGAGCAGCGGCCTGGGCGCTCAGCACCCCATCAGGCTGGGTGTAGGGAGGGGCCTGGTGGGGTTCGCGGGAGTTCTCAGGGGGTCCCCGGAGGCTGCAGGCCCTGCCCTAGGTGAGTCAGGGCAGCTGTTTCCCTGCCCGGGAGGCAGGGGGATTTTGTGAATTTGTGATTCCTCATCCAGCCCGGTTTTGGCTCTGGGAGCTTCCCAGACACCGGGTGACTCAGCAGAGAGGAGGCAAGGCCCAGAGCAGGGGAGAGGGAGGGGCTGCCCTGGTGGGGACCCTGGCAGCTTCCCTCCCCTCCAGCGTGTGAACGGGACAGACGGAGGAGTGGGGCCTCTCCTGGGCGCCGGCCACAGAGGCAGGTGTGTGAGTGCGGCCAGGGGCTGGAGCACACGCCGACCTCTGTGGTGGGTGTCAGGATGCAGGGAGACCCTGGGAAGACCCAGGGGCAGGGGACGAAGGTGCCCGGGGGCCAGGGACTTCCCGGACCGCAGGGCTGGGACTGCCATGGGCCGCGGCCAGACCACAGGCGTCCAGCCAGGGGAGGGGACTCTGGGCTGGGAAGGGAAGTGTTGGCCTCCGGGGGCCGCGGGTGGAGGGGCAGGAGTGGGAGGGCGGCCCCTGCTGGGCCCCAGGGACCTGGGGGGGGGCCATGCCTGGAGGATGAGCAGGCCTTTTCCTGCCTCGCCCAGGCCAGCCCCGAGTCTCCCAGGCCTCCCCACCCCCGCACCCTCCCAGGAAGGTCCCTCCCACCCTGCTCCTCCCGGGACACTGGGAAGCAGCCCAGTCCAAAAGCCGGGTCTGGATAATGAATTTCTCCAGGAGCTCAGCCTGAGAAGCCCACACCTTGAGCTCTCCCACACCGCGGGGGCGAAGCGGCGGGCCAGGCTCCAGGCCGGGCAGGAAATGCAGCTCAGGGTCCCACGGGGCCCCCTGGCCCTGGGGTCCAGGGAAGCCGAAGCTTCCAGGTGGGTCCCGTGCAGGGTCTCCCGGGCCTGAGGCTCTGGCCTCAGAGGTCTGGCCTCTGCAGACCAACCCCCTCCCCCCCCGCCACATCCCCAAGGGTCAGCCACCTGGGGCCACAGCGGGTGGGGAGCAGGGCCTGAGGCCCAATACTGGACCTCTAGGCTAAAATCTGGGTTGGGGGGTCCCAGGACCTCATGCCCTCCTCTGGACACTGATCCTGGCCTTGGGTGGGGACACTCACGGGTGCTTTGTTCTGACCCTATCCCAGAAGGGGGTCCCACCGCACGGGGGCCTAGGAGGGTGGCACCTCAGCTCAGCCAGCCCCTGGTCTTAGCTCTGCAGAGCAGGGGACATACCGGAGACAGGCTACACTTCCCGCCTCGGCCAGAGACCCCAAGCCTGGGGCCCACCTCGCCCCACACCGCCCGTCTCCTGACGCAGGGGACCTTCTTGGGGGCCCTCAGAGAGCTGGCTTCTCTGCGTCTAGGGAGGGGACCCCTGCCCCACAGTGTGGGGAACGTAGTGGAAATGCTGAAACACTGTTCCAGCCCAGCCCCCCTCCCCGGCCCGTGGCGGGGCTGCCCCTGCCCACCCTGCTAACTGAGGGGCTGCCCCGCTGGCCTGGTGGCTGACTCAGACATCCACCTGGGGAACCTTCTCCATTCTTTTCCTTTCAGCTGGAAAACAGAAGGGGCTTGTCATGCAAACAGGATGACACAGGGAAGGAAGCAGAGGGCGCTGGAGACCCCATCGCCCCCACACCACAAGTGCTCTCGGGCCCAACAGCGTCACAGAGGCATTGGCCGGCCCCGGCTGCACACACGGACACCCCGTGCCCTGAGCCGCTGTGGGAGACTCCTGCGGGGACCCAGGTGGCCTCTCCCTCCTACAACCCCGGTCTGTGGCGCCGGGTCCCGCCAGGGGCTCCCATTCCCGCCCCCCGCAGGCCAGTCCCCCCTGCCTGGGCCCTGTGCGGCGGGCTCCACTGTCCTCGCTCTGAACGGCTCGGTCTCTTCCCCACCGTCCTGGCCTAGAGGCGTGGACGCAGCCGAAGGTGCCGCAGGCCTTGCCAGGTGGGCTGCGGGGCCGGGTGGCGGGGAGAGGGCTGATGGCCCCTGGAACCTCCCCCCACCCCCAGCCGGCTCGCATCGTCACCTCCACCTCCAAGGAGTCTGCGGCTGGCAGCGTGCCTGGCCAGCAGGGGCCTGGGGCAGACCTGGCTACCAGCTCCCTAGCCCCTCCCGCCAACCAGTAGCCAGCCCCAGACAGAGCGTGAGCAGAGGCGGCCTGGGCCAGGGCCAGGGCCGGAGCCGCGAGGCCAAGTCTGGCCGGGAACTGGGCTGAAGGCTTCTTTCCTCTTGGCAAGGTCCTTGCCCACGGAGCGCTGCGGTCACCAGCCTGGGAAGGGACGGTGGGAGCCTGAGCAGTAGGGAAGGCCAGAGGGGTTCCTGGTTTGGACGCCCCCGCCCCGGCTGGGAGCTCCAGTCCTCCAGTCCTGGAGCCACTCACACTACCCCTCTCAGACCAGGGGCTCTACAAACCTCGCACTAATTGCTTTCATGCAGTCCCAGACGACGGGCCACCACGGGGCTGACCAAGGAACGGGGCATCGTTAGTCTGGACCCCGGGGTCCCCAGTGCCTCAGCTGAGGTCTGAATGAGGCCTATCCATTCTGAGGCTGCCCTGTCCAGTAGGAGCGGTCATGGTGGCCACTGCCCTGAGATTCTGTCAGCTCCCGTCACAGATACGTCCCACGTTCACGATAACCTCGGGGAAGGGGCCCGAAGCTGTGTGACGTTTCAGCAGGGCCAGAGGCGAGCCGCCGTGTACTGAGCGTCATGCGTGGCCCGCTGTGCCGCCAGCCCAGGCCAGACACGGGGCTCTAGCCCCGGCTGTAGCACCGCCTTCGCTCTGCCTAGTGCCCCACGGAGGCCTGGCCTGGGCGCCCGGCTGGCTGAGAAAACCGCTCCGGAAGCCAGCATGCCCGGGAGGCCTGGTTGACACCCTCTGGCGGCCTAGGTCCTTGGGCACGGCCCCGACCCCGACCCCGACCCCGGAGCCCCATCTGACCGTACACCCCGAGGCCCAGACGACCCGGCCCCCCGCAGCTGCCCCAGCTGGAATGCCCCGGACACCCCAGGAACCTCCAGCGACCACTGAGTCCGGCCTTGGCCCGCTGGAGAGGGGGTACCACGTGGCCGGGCAACACTGGAGAACGGGGTCTTCCTCCATCAATCTGTTTGCCAGGCCCACCTGCCATGGCCAAGGTGCTGAGGACGCCCCTGCCCCAGAGCACAGGTGTTGCCCGGGGGAGAGCCTACGGTCTAGGGGCCACCGAGACCCCTGCGGGCCTGACTGGCAGCAACACGGGTGGCCCTGTGCCGTGCACCCCAAGTCTGAGGTGCCAGGTGTCCACCGTGCCCTCCCCCCCGCCCGCATCTCCCCACCAGGCTGTCCTGTGGTGGGGGTTCCTGAGAAGCCTGTCTCCTCACCGTGACCCCAGGCTGAGGGCAGAGGGAGCGGGAGTCGGGGAAAGACAGGCGGACAGAAGGGCCTCCGAGAGCTGGGCAGAACGGGCACTTATTGTCTGACGTGAGCCACGGGGACGGCATCCTCCCTCTCTGGAAACCGTGACACGGGCTGTGAAGGAAAGGCCTCACCGAGATGGCTGCCGGCCGCCTCCGAGAAGCAAGCCCTTCCCGGGCCCTCAGAGCTCCTGAGGCTCCCGAAGCCCAGCTGACTGGCTACTGGCGGGGCTTCCCCAGCTCCCGCCCTCCTGCTCATACCTGCTCAGGCTCCCCACTTCCCTCAGGCCTTGCAGGGCCCACCTGGGCGCGCGGGGGGCACCCGGGGTCTCCCCCAGGACACCAGAGGCTGCTGAGACACTGGAGGGACAGGCAGTCCGCCTGGGGGGCCAGAGTGCCCCTCCTGTGCTGAGCCAGGCCTAGAGGGAGCTGTCAGAGAAGAGGAGGCAGGAGGTCCGCCCCAGGGACCTGGCCACACCCCTCCCGTTCCAGGACAGGGGACAAGGAAGGAGAGTGTCCATCGGCGTTCAGCCCTGGTCCTGCATGGACTAAGATGGAAAGGCTGGGAAGCAAGCGGGGGGAGATCCGCCCAAGAACGGTCCCGGCCCGGCTGGAACCCACCGCTGGCCCGGGCACACGCGTGCGCGTGCACAGAGGCAGCACAGTGACCGTGTGTGGGCGCTCACGGGGCGTGTCCGGGCGCACACTCGTGGCCACGGCTGTACACGCTGGCCACGGGCGTGCACACAGGACACAGATGTGCACGCGTGTCTGAGGCACGGCCCCGAACACGCACGAGGTGGCTGACCCGATTCTTGCGAGAGGGGGGCCTCAAAGACCCGCTTCCCAGGGTCCGACCCCCACCAGACTGGTCCCCTTACTGGCCCGGAAAAGACCCCCGACCTTTGACTCCGTGTGCCCCCGGGGTGACGTGGGAGGGGCCGCAGGCCGCCGGGCCCTGCCCACCTCCTCCCCCGCCCTGGGCAGTGGGAGCACATTCCGGCTCACCTGTGCTGGAAGGGGACCCTCGCCTGTCGTCTGCACCAAACTAGAGACCCCCGAGCCCGAGCCCCTGCTGCACGGGAGAAGGCCCCTCCCCAGGCCGGCCGCTCAGCCCCCAGCCACCCGGACCTGACAGTGGCTCCAGGAGTCGTGTGGATTCTGGGGGACAGCTGGCAGGCCACAGGCAGCCCACCCCCCTCTGCGGTGGAGAAGCAGCTTAGACTGGCACGAAGTCCCCTCTGATCTGTGACACCCCCCCCCACCCCCGCAGGGCAGGCTATCCAGGACCCACGCATCGTCCAGATCTGGGGCGGTCCCCTCCGGCCACAAGCTGGCCGCCCCCAGATGTTGGCCTGTCCGGCCCATTCCCTCACTCCGTCCCACCAGACACCGGGTCTGCCCTGCTGCTACCACGGCCCCTAGGAGTCCCTGAGGGCTCCTCCCAAGGATCCCGGCTGCCGTCCACGACTCCGAGACGCTGGCCGGACGAGAGGAACCTGAGACGGGCACAGGGAGGGAGGAGGGACGGGCGGAGGAGGCAGGACTGTGAAGCCGTGGGTGAACCTCCTGGCCGGCCCAGCCCTAGGATGTGGAGGCAGCCCAGAAACATGCGTGTG
This sequence comes from Lynx rufus, assembly GCF_022079265.1. Taxonomy (NCBI): domain Eukaryota; kingdom Metazoa; phylum Chordata; class Mammalia; order Carnivora; family Felidae; genus Lynx; species Lynx rufus. The sequence goes on along the minus strand of NW_025814853.1, from coordinate 2,289,341 downwards.
TCACATGGGAAGCCCCTCTCCGCTGGCCCAGGAGAACCTTCCAGAAGCCCCGGTTGGCCCAAAGGCAGCAGTTCTCAGGCCATAATAGGAAAATTCTGTGGTTGCTGAGCCACCCAGCCGACAAACGTGGAAGCAAGATGACAGGGGAGGCCCAACCACCAACAGCCCAGAACTAATAAAAGAAAAGGAAAATCGGATATAAGTCTGGTTCTTATTAAAAGGGTAAATTTAGCCCTTTGGCTGGGCAGAAGGGGCCGCCCTCGGACTCGGGGCTGAGAGTGACTCAGAGGGCCCCTCGGCCGGGGGGTCTGGGCAGCAGCGGCTGAGGGCCGCCCCCTCGCTTCTCTTCACACGGCCTTCCTTCCCTGCACACTCTCCCCGGTGGGGCAGCCAGCACGTCCCCCCCCCAGGACACTCCGGAGGGCAGGCAAGTGGGCTGGGGGGGGGGGCGTGGAGAGGGCCGAGCAGGTCTGCTCTCGGGGTTTGGTCTGATCTGGTCCTGCCGGCACGGGATGGAGACCGCGATGGGCGGGTCCCGATGGGACCACGTTCGTGGGAAGGCTCCATGCCTGGGGGCGGTGAGTCTGCACTGCCAGCCAAGAGGACCAGACACCGGGTCCTGTGTGGCCTGGCAGTGGACTGGGGCCCAGAGACTGTGATCTTCCTCCTGCCGCCCCAGCCTCGCGAAGGCAACACCACTGGCTGCGTTGGGCAGAGGCCCCGAGGCCAGCACAGCCGGAGAAATTGAGGGGTGGGGGGCAGGTGCTGGCTGGAGGCCACCTGGGGTCAGGTTCACCCCAGGTGCATCCCCCATCCTGTGGATCCCTCTCTCCCTCTTTCCCTCCATCCATCCTGCCCTCCATTTACCCATCCATCTATCCACTTCTCCACCTGTTTATCCCTCCTACCGCCCCCAGATCAAGGTGCACGACTTGTCCCTCTCCTGCCACCCCTCACCCCCACCCAGAGGCCACCCCTGTTGCATGCCCACCTGGGTGCTGGCCCCGGAGCAGAAGGCATGTGCGCCGCAGCTGTCGGGGGCACAGGCTCCCCACGCCATCACCCTAGCCTGCTGGCCACAGAGGTGGTTCTCTCGGCACTCAGAGCCGAGTTAAAGCATCACCGAGCCTGGGTTCATAAGCCCCTCTGCTGCCCCAAGTAAGTGCAGGGCTCTTGCCCTGCCCGGAGCCTGGCAGCTTCAGGATGGGGCCCTTGGGGACGCCACACCTCCCCGGTGTGAGGAACATCCTAGATGACACCCCACATCCAGCCCAGGTCCAGACACAAGGCCTGGAAGCTGGGCTGGCTTGGGTGGGCGTGGAGGGGTCTGGAGACGCCTCCCAGAGACACCTAGTGAGGCTACAGGCTGACCGGGCACCTGGCGCCCACAGCCAAGCGGGAGAGGCACTAGCGTGCGTCAGCGAGCTCCAGCAGAGTTGTGGCCGTGGGGCAGCGGGCAGGGACGGCCGTGAGCACTGGGGTCACTACCTCCGGCCATGGGGTCGGCTACCACGTTGGGCTGGGAGAGCTCTGCCCGGCCATTGCAAGGACCCAGGTCAGCTTCTGCTCCCTCGTGCTTGAGAAGGACCGGGACCGAGGGCCTGACTCCCAGAACGGGGCTGGCTCGGGCTGCGAGGTCCTGGAGTGGGGCCAGAAGGGGCACCGAGATCTCCATGGGTCACTGCATGGACCAGCCTGTCAAGAGTCAGCGCTTAACCAACTGAGCCACCGAGATGCCCCTTTCCTTTTTTTTTTTTTTTTTTTTTTTTTTGCCAGTACTGACTTTCTGTCCTCATTTCCCAGCCACCTCCTTTAGGTCTGGTTCGATCCAGCCACGTGGGGACTCACGCTCTAGGGCTGCCCCTTCTAGAATACATCCCTTCCCGCCTCTTTCTCAAGGCTCAGCGTGCACTCGGCCTCTTCCGTGAAACCCAGCCCGACCCAGCCCTCCACTCGGCACCCGGCAGCGCGTCCAGGCACTAAACACCCATCGGGGCCCCGAGGGAGAGGCCCGCTGCCAGGCACGGGCCCCTGGTGAGTCCAGGGTCCCAGCAGCTCAACCCTACGGAGAACAGAGACCAGAAAGCAGCAGGGATGGGCTGAGGAACAGCAGGGTGAGGCCACCTGACCCCAACGCCCCTCAGAAGCTGGTCCTGCCTCAGGCCCAGTCAGCGCAAGGCTGCCCTCAGGGCCAGAAGGGTCTCTTGGCCCACAGCGCTTTGCTCACGGCAGGGGGCTCCTGAAGGAGGGGACACGGGACCTGGCAGGAAGGGCACAGTGCCAGAGAGAAACCCGGGGCAAATGTCCACAGAAGAGCCTGGGGACGCAGAAAGGAACAGAAGTCCTGAGAGCAGTGCCCGCAAATGCTTTGCAGGGTGTGGGATGCGAGGGCCGCGGGAGGGAGGTGGAGAAGAGGCAGGGGTCTAATGAACCAGAGATGCCGTTCCTCTCTCAGACTGCACCACCGTGCAGGGGTGGGGGGGTGGGGGTCAGAGCAGGGGCTCCCGCCAAGCCGATGCCCTTGGCCGCGTGGAGGCCCGGCAGTATCCTGCCAAGAGAGCCAATGTGACTCGTCCAAGAGACGCCTGCGTGAGACCAAATCCCCAAGGGGACCCTGGGGGGAGCCTGGATCTGGGCCTGCCCGGCACCCGTGTCCAACGTTCCCAACAGACGGGGTCCCGAGTGACCCAGGCCCCGGGCCTCTCCTGGCCGAGACCTCTGGGCAGCCCGACCTTTTGAGGGGCCGTCCCTCCGCACCCCTTCCCTGCTGGCTCCTGGTTGGGGGTGTAGACCCCTCCTGGCCCACAGGGCTCGCAGGGCAGCCCGGGGAGGGGACGGGTGTGCACCGGGGGCTCTCCGCACCCTCGCCGTGCCTTCCTGCAGCCAGGCCACTTTGACGAAGCACCCCATTCCCTCACATGTGTCAAGATGAGATATTCTAGTCTCTAAGAACAGTCAGAATATGGGGCGCCCGGGTGGCTCAGTCGGTTGGGCGTCCGACTTCGGCTCAGGTCATGATGTCACGGTTCATGGGTTCGAGCCCCGCGTCGGGCTCTGTGCTGACAGCTCGGAGCCTGGAGCCTGCCTCGGATTCTGTGTCTCCCGCTCTCTCTGCCCCTCCCCTGTTCACGCTTTGTATCTCTATCAAAAATAAATAAATGTTTAAAAAAAAAAAAAAAAAAGAACAGCATAAGTAGAAGGAAAACTCACTCCTCAGAGGTAAAACGATGGTGCTTCTGGGGACTCTTGGGGTGCAGGGCAAGGTGGGGGTGGGGAAATTGCACCCCACTGATCCAGAGGCCCCCAGGACAGAGCAGTAGCCCTGAGATGGGAGGGGAGGCCTCTGGAATGGGGCCAGATTGAAGGCCAGCCCAGGGGAGGCCGTGGGGGACCAGGCCAGGGCCAGCCCAGCAGGGGCTTCCAAATGACAGAAAACCCAGCAGCCAACCCCCCATCCCAGCTCACCTGCCACCTGGCACCCTGCCCAACGCTCCCTGGCTGCCCATCCGCTAGGGGCCGGGGCGGGGGTGGGGGGCGGCGGGCTGCACGGGTCCAAGGAGGAGGCACGTGGGCAGAGAACCAGCCCGGGGCTTCCGGCCCGGAGGCCTGTGCTCCCGCATTGCTCCCGATGTGACCAAGGGCAAACCAGTGGTGTCACTGAGCCTCTGTCACCTGGACCCCATCTGCCCCAGGAGACTCGTCCCCGAGCCTGAGGGCGGTCCCCCTCGCCCAATTCACACCCCGGGCTCCCAGCAAGTGTCCTGTGCAAAGGAGGGGAGGGGGCTTTGCGCTGGGCTGCCCAGACAGGCAAGGTCCCCCAGAGGACACCTCACACACAGCCTCCGAGGGTCAGAGGCCACAAATGTGCCATGACCCCTGGCTGCCTGTGCAGTGGCCAGCCCGGGGCCAGCTCCCCTCCCCTCAGGGGGACCCAGGGCCTGCACTGGCTCCAGGTGGTCCGGGGGCGGCCCAGGTAAGCCCAGGGCACCTGCACCTGCACAGAGCAGGCGGCTGGTTCCAGAACAGCAGCAGAAAGTGCTGCCCAGGCCTGACGGTGCGACACCCCCGTCACCCAAGCCACAGCCTGAACCCCGGGCTCCGTCCGGAGAGTGAAACCCTAACCAGGCTCATTCATTAGACAAACAATTCCTGAGTGCCCGCAAAGTGCGGCGTCGCCCGCCCTCACCCAGGCCCCGCCTGGGATCCGAGGAAGCCGCAGGCCAGGCACCCTGGCCTCCAACGGTGGCCCTTGGATCTCTCGGTGACCCGCACCGTCCTCGAGGCTATTTTGGGGCCAGCCTGCTGGCCTGCCGGTGGCATCCCTGGGAGCAGACATCTCACAGGTGGGAAGATGATGCTGTGCTTCTGTGGACAACACGCCCGGCCAGCGGGGTAAGCAGGCCCACGCTTGTCTGAGGGCCCTCTGCCGAGCAGGGATGGGGCTTTTGAAGGGGACGGGCCAGAGCGGGGTCCCCGTGACCAAGTGACGGCAGGGTTGTGGAGCAAGGAGGGGGCAGGGGCCGAGAGGGAGGGAGTTCTCCAGCGGCTGGGCCGGGTCACACGCAGGGAGCCCGGGAACGTGGGGGCCTCGGCTGGCCAGCAGTTGGAGGAGGAGGGCCCGGGCCGCAGAGGGGACCTGGGAGTAGTTGGCAGACTGGGGCAGTTATGGCCTCAGGAGGGGTCCAGATCCTGCGGGGCCCCCCACGAGCCCTGACCCCTGTATGGAACCCCCTCCCCTTGAGCGTGGGCAGGATTAGATTCACTTCTACGAACAGAAAACGCCCTTTGGAGATCAGGTCATAAAAAGACCGTGGCTGCCGCCTTGCTCACCACCCTTGGAACCGTTGTCACCAGCCAGCAGTCGACAAGGAACTGGGGCCTGTGACAGCCACGTGGGGGGGGAGGGGGAGCTTGGAAGCGGGTCCCCCACAGCCAAACCTTGAGATGCCCGAAGCCCGGGCGAACACCTTCACTTAGAATCCTGAGCCACAGAAACAGAGAGACAATAAACGTTTGCCGTTGTGAGCTGCCAAGTTTGGGACGATCCGTTACACGGCGGGAGCTAACTAAGACACAGAGAAGCCCTGGAACCCAAGCGCAGAGGGTTTTTGTAGCATTTCCAGTGGAGCCCGGAGCAGAGAAGGAACCTTCAGCAAGGGGAAGGGAGGATCAGGAAGGGAGTCGGCAACTCAGGGAACAGAGATCCGGGTTTATGTGGGAAGTGCCCCAGCCCCGCCCTGGCCAGCTGGCAGCCTCCCAGCCCGGCCACACAGTGGTGCCCCCCACCTCCCTTCTAGCAGAGCCGGAGCACCGTAGGCGCAAGCGGCCGCGAGGCCCCTGTGAGGTGTCTCGTCCTGTCCCTCCTCGCGCTCGGCACCGCAAGGACCGCTGGCCCAACTCCCACTCAAGCGAGGGCCCTCTGGACTTCATCGTTTTGGGTTTCCGCTACTTGTCATCAAATCTGCAACAGGTTACGAAGGACGAGGCAGCCGCATGTGCACCTTTCCAACTTTTCTCGGTCTTATCTGTATTCACACACGTTTAGGGCTTCTCAAGTATTACAACTTAATTTAGATTTAATTCTAATGTTAATTTAAAATAAATTAAAACCTTATTTTTAGGAGACCCAAAGGGATGCAAAAAGTCTCAAAAAGGGGACCAGCTTCAGGCAAACTGCCCACAGGCGACCTGCTGGCCGGGGTGGCTGGGGCACGTGGTGGGCTGCCTGGATGGGGACACAGGACACGTCCTGCAGGCTCCGGAGTCCAGCCCCTCCCCCTCCCCAACCTGTGCAGGGTGAGGAGGGCCGGGCACACAGGCCGGGGACAAAGGGATCTGCTGTCACCTTCCTACAAGAAGCCGCTGAGGCCAGAAGGCAGCTGGGGGCTGGGGCGCCTGGGTGGCTTAGTCGGTTGAGCGTCCGACTTCAGCTCAGGTCATGATCTCACGGTTTGTGAGTTCGAGCCCCGCATCAGGCTCTGTGCTGACAGCTCGGAGCCTGGAGCCTGCTTCGGATTCTGCTTCTCCTTCTCCCTCTGCCTATCCCCCGCTTGTGTTCTGTCTCTGTCTCTCAAAAATAAATGAATGAATGAATGAGTGAGTGAATGAATGAATGAATGAAAAAGAAAAAAAGAAGGCAGCTGGGGGCCCCAGTTCTGCCCTCACCGTGTTCTCATCCATGTCTGGGTCCTGAACCCACCAACTGCTGGCCGCCAGGGCCCTGGGGAGTGCAGGGGAGGAGGCACCCGGGCTAGTGCCACAGGGGAGTGCAAGGTGCCTTCCTGAGCACACGCACAGGGACAGGACAGGGACAGGAGCGAGGGGCTGGGAGGGAAGACTGAGTAGGGCCTGCAGGGGCAGTGCAGGGGGGCTTGTGGGGAAGGACCTCAGTGAGCCGCAGGCTGGGGTGGCCTGCAGTCCAGCTGGTGTGCTGGGTCAGGTCGGCACACAGGCTCGGCTCGAGAGAGACGAGGGCAGCCCCCGGGGGCAGCCCCCGGCTGGAGAGCCAGAGGAGGAAGGGAGGACGGGGAGAAAGGAGGGAGGGAGGCGCTAACCTGAGAGTTTCCGGGCCTCTCGTGCTCAGTCAGGACCTGAGTGGCAGAGGACAGAGCCAGCCAGCTGCGGCTGGGTGACCCTCCCCGTCTGGCAGTCAGTGGCCGCCACCCAACCTGCCCCCCTGGCAAGTGTCCCCAGCCCCGGGGTCTTGCTGAGTCTTGCTCTCATTGGCCCAAACTGACTACAAGTCTGGGCCCAGGTGCCTGTCTGGGGCCAGGGTTTGGGGGTGCAGAAAAGGGGGAGCAGAGAGGAGGCTGGCTGTGGAGTCCTGCTCAGGCCCTGCCAGGTACACACGTGCTCGGGGAGGCCGGGGACACACACAGGCCAGGAGAGGAGAGACGCAGGTCCACTCACAGCCCCAGGCCGGAGTCGTGGGCCGCGACCACCCGCATCTCTGCACACTCACGAGGGAAGAGGTGCCCACAGATGCATCTCTCCCTGCTGACCCGCCTGGGGGGGGTTCAGGGTCAGTTCACAGGCACGGCCCCTCCAGGATGCAGTGGCACCTAGGCTGAGCAGCCCAAGGGTGACCCCAAGAACCTCCCTTGCCCCAGGCAGAGAACAGCCCTGCACCTCCGGGCCCCGGGGCCTGCCCTGGGTCATCTGCCCAGCCTCCCGGGGCCATCCTGCCTCTGACCTTGGACAGTTCCCTGTGGGCTCCAGAGAGAGATCCCCAGTGTCCCCTCCATCTACCGACCCAGGGCCACCCACACCACGCTGCGGGGCTCTAGGACCTGCAGGCCGCTCGGCCCAGACCTGGGTCTCTACCTCCCCAGTGCCGGGGATGGTGGCAGGACCCCAGTGCTGGGGTGCAAGAGCCAGAATGCATTTTTTAAAAGTTTTTTTTAAAGTTCAGTTATTTGTTTTGAGAGAGAGAGAGAGAGAGAGAGGGAGAGAGAGAGGGAGCGGGAGCAGGGGAGAGAGAGAATTCCAAGTAGGGTCCACACTATCAGCACAGAGCCTGACACGGGGCTTGAACCCACCAACCGTGAGGTCATGACCTGAGACAAAAACCAAGAGTCAGACGCTTAACCGACTGAGCCCCTCGGGCGCCCCCAGAACCCCTTGTCTAACTCTGTGGTCAGACTAAGGCCCCGAGACCACAGGACCTCAAGACAGACACCACGGAGAAGGGCCGGGGGGGACTATGAGCCGTGAAGGTCTGCCTGACTGTCCCCAGGGAAGCAACCCTTCCTGCAAGACCCAGGGCCCTGTCACTTTGTCCCCAGGCCTCCGGGCACATCCTGGGGCAGGACTGTGTACAAGCGTGTGTCCAGCCAGCTCTAACGGGCTCCTAAGGGACACAGCCGGGGCTGCCGGTTGTCAGAAAGCCTGGGCACGGCCGGCCAGTCCCGCCACGCACACCTCCCAGGGCTCGAGCGCCAGAAAGCAAAGCGGCACAGCGTGAAAGGCTGGCCTGCCCGGGACGGAGACACCACGGTGGCAGGGGGTGAGACCCACGACCCCTGCCTTCTCCCTGCCCCCTTTTCCCTCCACAGCTCTCATCTTCCTTTGGTTGGTTGCCCCCCCCCACCCCCACCCGTGACCCCACTGCCGGGCGCAGCCACCCACACGGCCACCAGGGATGGGAGGGGCATGTCCTCCCCTCCCACAGCGCCCTGTGACCCAGGTGAAGCCTCTGGCTTCTGCCCCCAACCCCTGCCGCCAGGTGTGATACTAACACAGGGGAGAGCTCACTGTGCCAACCTGCTCAGCTCCGACACCTTTTAGAATGTGGCACAGCTTGGGAGCCTCTGCAATGACACAAGATGCTTCTGGAAGGTGAGGAGATGCTGCCCTGGCCCCTGGGAGGTGGCTGCAGAGGCTGGGGACATGTGGAGGGCACCGCCGGCACAAGCGTCCCCGCGTCGTGCTCGGGTGTGGGGGCGGGGCAGCTTGGTTTTAGCGAGGAGACCTAGGGCCAGTGCAGGCCCCGGCACATCTCCCCAGGTCGGTTCCCCCAGAGAGGGTCCTGGTCTGCCCTCTTCTCCAGCGTGGGGGTGACACTGCAGGACAGAGACCTCGTGTCCACAGGCACACACGTGCCGCCCGAGCTCGGCACACACCCCCCTTATGGCCTCCCCCGTCCTGGGTGGCCCAGCTCTGGCAGGCCGCGGGGGACAGAGGACACGGACACCCCACACTCAGGCCCCTGCCGTCCACTGGGGAAGGGACCCCCACCGCCACGGGTCAGGGCGGCTGCGCTGGGATGGCCACGGAGCACGTGGGGCAGGAGGTGGGCTGCAGGCGCAGGAAGGCCCTCCGGAGTAGGACAGGGGGAGTCCGAGCAGAGCTGGGGGCACGTTCGGGGCTGGGGGGCCTGGGCAGAGCTGCATGGCAGAATCACTTGGGGCTCTGGAAGTGCGTGAGGCCGGGACCCTCTAGGGCCAGCTGCGGATCAGAACAAGGGCGGGGGACAAGGCCTGGGCACCGGCGGCCTAGGCACCGGCTGGAGGGTGGCTCCGGGAGGGGCGGGGGGTAGGGAAGCAGAGGTGCGTGGGGCAGTGCAGTGGCCATGGGAACAGCCTGCGGCAGGCAGGGGCCTGGGCCAGGGGCTCCGGGGTCCACAGCGAGAGGGCAGGAAGGAGCTAAAATGAGGTGGGCAGCTCACCAGGTCCAAGCCCCGTAAGTGAGGGCCCCGAAGGGGCTCCACCCCGGCAGGGGCCCAGGAGCAGGTGGCGGGAGACAGAGCAGCGCGCACATTCAGGTCACTGGGCAGGTGGGCGCAGAATTCGGGTGGGATTCCCCGAAGGCTGGTCGTGGGTGAGCGTGAGACCTGTCCGGTGGCCTGAGCACAGGTGAGCAGGGTGCGGCCTGCATCTGGGCCCTGGGGGCACAGGTGAGCTCAGCCAGTTACCCTCTGGCTGGCCCACTGGGGTCCGCAGGGTGGGCCTCTGCCTCTGTCCACAAAGGGGACACGGGCCGTGCCTGGGATGGAGTCTGTCACTCAGTGCTGCTGGGTGGACACCGGGCGGGCAGTGTAGCCCCACCCACTGCCAGCACCGCTGTCCCCACCCTGGGCTCCGTTCCTGGGGCCCCCAGAGGGCCTTCTTCTCACCCCTGTCCAGCCGTGCTCCACCACGCCTGCCTCTGGGTCGGGGGGGGCCACAGTGCGCTCCCCCCGCGCTGCCTGTGGTGTGGACATCCCCCGGAGGAAAGCCCCTGGCTTCCCGGAGGGACAGGCCGAGGGACCCGGCCGAGACCCACCTTCCTGGGAGGATGGCACAGGGCGTTGGTTGAGCTCTTATTCAACTCACCTCAGGACTCACTTTCTTGACGGGGTGCCCCAAGAAGGCACTGCTCCCAGACCACCCTCGGGGACCCCAGCCTGCTGCTTCAGAGGCTCCTGCGGACAGCACACCCATCTTCTCCTCCCCTCCCCCATTTCTGGAAATTTCCAGTGGAAAACCAAGTTCCTGCCCTGAGGGGGGCGGGGGGGGAGGGGGCTTCATCTTTCCATCCGGTTCCAGGCACACAGTGGGTCCCCCCACCGAGCCTCAAAAGCATTCGCATCGAGAGACACTGGACTCTTTGTTGGGGGGCCTGGGAGGGGACAGGGGGCAGGGAACCCAACCCACCTGTTTATTCCCTTCTCCTCCTCCCCCCACCCCAGGTCAGAATGAAAAACTCTTCCTGGCTGATCCAATCTGGAACCTAATCGTCTAGACAGCTGCAGCGGCCCTCGGATGCCAGCCCGGCTGGCTCCCAGCTTGGGCGCTGGACGCCTCCCCGCCAGGCCCTCGGCGAATCCAGCACCCCCCACCTCCCGCGGGCGTAGCCCAGTTCCCACCGGTCGCCTGGCCTCCGGAGGCAGCTGTTCACAGGGCCACCGGAGGCAGTAATATTATATATTACAACAAACAGGGGCGGCCCACTGACAAATAGACCTGCGTGATCTAAACGGTATATTATCCCATAAAAACGTCAGCGGGCAGAGCGTCAGAGCCAAGGCAGAGCGGCAGCCCCACGCACATGGGCTCCCGAGGCCCGAGCTCGGTCGGCGCGGCCGGGAGGCTGCGGGACATTTTCTAGAGGCCGCATGCTGGCTCTGATTTTGTGGTTTGCTTGTGGTACCCAGTCTTCGGTGCGACAATGGAGACCCCAGAGGTTAATGGGGGCCGGAGACCCGGGAGCTGGTCCCTAGTGGATGAGTCAGGGGCGGGCGGGGGGGGGGGGGTAAGAGCAGAGCAAGTCGCCTATTTGCCAGACAGGCTGTGAGCTCTGCGTCCCAAAGCCCCACGTCAGCGTGGAGAATGTCGTGTGATGCGAAGGCCCCAGGAAGAACGGGAGCAGCAGGGTCACCTCTCCAGTGGGCTGCGGGCGGCGACTGGTTTGAGAACCTTCTCTGGACAGGTGACGATGAGCCAGGCTTTCCTGCACAGGGGCCTGTCCTGGGGGAAGCTTTCTTCTTAGAAACTGCCAGAAGTCACTCAGGGTGGATGCTGATAGGCAAGGCAGCTGCTGTCTGAGGACGTGAGACCACGAAAGCGTGGCCGTGAGGGGTTTTCTCGTGGCACTAGGTGACAGAGAGCAGCCCGGATGCGGGGCAGAGGCCTCACGTCCCTTCCGCGCCGGCCCTCGCGTAGAGACCGGACCCCTCTGAGAAGACCACGCCGAGGGAAGGCACGGGCGGCGGGCTGAAATCAGGGGGCCTGGTGGGGACCCCCAGGGACTCTGGACACGCCAAGCAAGACAGCGGCCACACAGGATCTAGGGGGTGGAGGGCAGCTCCCATCTGCTGGGGGCCCATATCCAGAGGCCTCTTCCAGGATGCAGGGAAAGATGGCTGGGGGGGCGGGGGACGGGGGGCGCCCAGGGCCCCTCTCCACCCACCTGAAAAGAGTTCACTCCCAGGGGCACTGGCTGAACTCTCTCTGTGCTAGGGAACCCCCCCCCCCCCACTCCCTGGAGCTGACCCAGGGGCATCCTGGGAAGTGTAGTCTTTTAGGGATCAGGAAGGCCTGCAGGGATTTCTGGGGGTGTTCCACCGAGGAACCACGGAGGAAGAGGAGGGTGCAAAGGGGACTCCCTGACCGTAATCCCTGCGGGAAATTTAACATGCCTGAGAACGGCTGAATTTAGACACCAGCCAATGCTGCAGTTCCCGTCCCAGGCCTTTGCGTGCTGGTTTCTCTAGCAAGCCCACCCAGCTCTTATTTTGGTGGGGAGACCCGGGAACTCCCTAGAGAGGAAAGACCTCGACCAAAGTGCCCCCCCCCACCTCCTGCCCTCCTCTGGCCACTGACCCCAGACACCAGGAGAGAGAAGCGCCGGCCAGAGGACAGGGGTGCTACCTGGCGGGCTCCAGGAGAGGCTGCGACGCATCCCGCACACTCTAGAACATTATTTACGCTCACAGCCCGCTCTGATGACATATGTAAGTTGACAGCGAACATCCTATCAACTTGCTGGAGTGTATCTTGATTGTTAAAACACACTCTTAAAGGTGTACGATCATTTATCAAATTAAAATAGCCACACCTTGCCGGTCTCTTTTCTGCCTCCCCTGACCGCCCCCCCCCACCCCCACCCCGCAGCCTCCCTCCTCCTCCGGCCTCCTGGGCACCCCACCCTTTCACCCAGGCCCTGCTCCAGTGTCCTGTGCTTCCAGGGACCCTAGGCCGAGCCCCCCCCCCAACCCTGCCCCAGGCTAGGACAAGCCCACTAATCGCCAAGAAGTGACAAACGCCAGAAGCCCCACCAATTAAATTTAAACTCATGCAAAGCTCAGTGGCCAGTAAATTATTATTTTTATTAGCTTGAACCAAGTTCCCGTAAGAGAGAAAGTCAACTTGCTCCCATGAATGGCTCTTGTATAATTTATTTAACTCTGTGCTCTTTGCCAAAGCCTGGAATATTTTTAGCCCGTTCTGTTGTTGGATTTGGCTTTTTTATGTGTGTTTCTGAGGGGTATTTTTAGCCTCATCCGTGTTATTCTAACAGACTCCTATGCGTTCGGTCCTGTCTGTGCGGGCTGTTGAACCCAGTCTCGAAGCAGAGGAGGGAGATTTCTAAGAATAACTGGGGAGCGTTTGGGGGGGGGGGTGCGTGTGTTTTCCAGGGGAGATGTGCTATCTGTACGAGGCCGCTCCCTGCCTCGCCGGCTAATTTGCTTTATTACTCACGTGACCTGAATATTCCTATAGGAATATCCTTATAGGCAATAATCAGACATGGGCAGCACAAGCCCCACTGAGAAAAAACCCACATTCCAAAAATGGCTTCGGTGGGGCGGGCAGGGCGGCCACAGCCGGGCTGGTCTACGCGGCCGCCGGGATTCCCGGGGCTCTGCGGCTGGGCGGCCGCTTTCAAGTCTGGTTCTGTCACTTTCAGAGCAGGATGGGTAGAGCCTTCAGAAAGTAACTCTTTTCACACCTACTTAATGTTGGTAACTGTTGCAGAAACACTCCGGCGTGTCATTGAGTTAATGAGGTATTTACGAAAATGTATTTTTTTCTTTACAAAAAAATATCACATGATGAGGGAGGGGGAACCTTTGATGGGGTCTTTTCACACTAGGAAATTATCTTTTTTCCTCTAGTGTGTTTTGCTTTCTTTCCTTTCGAGGCTGGCAATCAGAAGCCCGTTCAGCAGGGAAGGAGTCTGCGGCACTCCCAGCAGAAGGGACCTGCCGCCCGATTTATTCCCAACGTCCCCAGGCCCCAGGCACCTGGCTTCCAGGCCGGGCCATTTATACCATTTATACAGAGAGAGAGAGAGAGAGAGAGAGAGAGAGAGAGAGAGAGAGAGAGAGAAGAGGTAAAGAGGAGAAGCCAACCCACAGCCAGATTACTGAAACCAAGACTCTCGGCACCTCCGCCTACCTCGGCTGGAGGCCCGATGATTCTCGAAGGCTGGGCCTGATGGGCCTGAGGGGGTATGGGCAGAGGAGGATACAGGAGGCCTGGAGCTGACCGGCCGGAAGAGGCGGTGGGGACCCGCTTCTCCCAGGCCAGGCTGCCAATTTTTTAAATGCTCTGAGAGAGAGGCGCGGTCCCCAATCGCTCCGGGCAGTAGTGCTGATGAAAAATCTTGGGTTGATGCGTTGTTGATTTTCCTCCCCCCCCCAACCCCCCCAGATTTCACAGCTTTGCCTCCGGACCATCTGTATTAGAGACAAAATCTAACACTGCACTAAAAATAATGATTCCAAACATTTTAATTGCACCTTTTGGTGACAAGGTTACTGGAACAGCACTTTACCATAAAACCGTACAGCCCGATTCTAAAGCTACAAGCACTTCCATTTTTAGAAAAACAATGGAAGAAACCTGACGTCCCATCAGGGTCCTCAAGCTGACATTTTGAAAACACTGGGTGGGGCAGCACGGGTGGCGGCCTGGTGGCCGGAGCCCCTGGGCCCGGCCAGGGTGGCCGAGGTGACTGGACCCTACTCCCCCGTCAGACCTGCACATAGCAAGAAGCTCAGACCGTTCTCCTTTCGGCGGGGCGGTCGGAGCGGGGAGGGGCGGCCGGCTGCGGCAGCCTTGGCCTGGCCTGCGGATCCGAGGCCATCTGCGGAAATGGGAAGAAGAATCCGCCAAACTAGCCATTTGGAAATCCGTGCACAAGATGGGGAAAAATTTTTTTAACTTAATTATACTTTTTTCTTTCTAAACTAGATCATATATAGATACAGACCAGAGCAAAGTGATCTGGTGTATAATTCCTTTAAAAAAAAAATTGATGTAGCTAAATTTTAAAAACCAATACAATATTCTGGCTTTCTGCAATTTCAAAAGGCTTTCAGCAGCAGATGTTTCTTGCTGGATGCCCGCTCGGCCAGCCTTTCCGTCACTAATGGGTCGGACACCTCCAAGCACAATAGGTCTCTCTGGTCCCCCAGGGGGGTGGAAATGGCCTCCAGGAACAGGGAACACGTGGCCCTTCAGCCCCCCTCTGAGGGTGCCCTGGGGACCTCCAGCGCCCTCTAGAGCACCCTGCGTATGGGGAGGCGGGCTGGGTCTAGGTCAAGGACACACACCCGGCCAGCGCCCACCCAGTATCTCCCAAACCCAGCATGGCCTCTGCTCCAAGAACCACGTGGTCAAACTTGAAACGAGCAAGACAATGGTTCGGGCCACCCCGACCGCATTCCCACCTGACTTGGTGGTGCCTCCATCCGGCAAAAACAGCAGAAAAGAGAGACATGGTGGCTGACCAGGACCTGGCTAGGCTGTGGGCGGATGAGTGGGGGCAGAAGAGGCAGCCGTGACCTGAACGGACGGGGAATCCCACCTGGCTGTGCCTCCCCAGAGTGGGATAGCCCTGGGGAAGCCTCAGTGTCAGGGGCCCTTCCAGACCCTTGTTTTTTTTCTGTGATGCTGCTACCTGCTAGGCTAGTGGGCCTGGCATATGGGGGGGGGGGTGAGTACAGCTGCTCTCTCCCCATCCCCCAGCCTGCAGGCTCGGCCTTCCCACCCTCAGCAGGGGCTGCAAGCCAGCAGCCTGGAGAAGGGGCTAGTAGGGGGGTGTGCTGTCCCTGCTGCCACCGTGAGCCCTGGGCCGCAGCCCCCCAGTGTGGGCTGAGCCGGGTGGGCAGCACCTCCAAAGCAGGGGCAGGAGGGACACTTAACTTCAGGGACAGCCTGGCCGGATATTTTTAAATCACCCATTTCCCAAGCAAGTACTTTTCCTCTTTTGAGTTATAAATCTAGAGAGGGAAAAAAGAAATGGATAGAAAGAGGAAACAGCGAGGAAGAGAAAAAAAGGGCAGCCTTGCCGAAGGCTCGCGCTGGGGCAGGAAACGGCACGGGGCTGATTCCAGGAGGGCACGGGAGCCCAGCCCCTCCACTCCCTGCCTTCGTCTAACTTTCCGAATCTCTTCATGTTGTGAATGCTAAAAGCCCATTAGTAATTAAGCAATTTTCATATTTTTTCTTTTTAGGAAATTTATGTTTTCCTTTCTGACTGCCCTCCCTTCTGACTTTTTCCCTTCTAGCTCGACTCTTCCATCCGTTTTAATCCACACGCTAATTGTAATCCCATTAAAGCAGATATAATTTTATTAGTATTCACAGTTCATCAAGCTAGCAATAATAACTGTTACTGCCAAATTGACAAACAAAAAAAAGCGGCAAACAACATTTCTGATGTTTAGGACAAACTGTAAACAAAAGCAAGCCAGCCTTCAAGGGTGACCAGCAGGCCCCCACACCAAGCCCCAAACCATTCCTGCAAACTCTGTGGCCGCTGGCCAGTGACCCCCAGGTCTCCTAGAGGCAGCTGCCCCTCGGCTACTGGCTGCCCGGCTCTGCTTCTCCCCTGACCTTGCTCAACAGTAATATCAAAGCCACCTCAGAAGGGTTAGGGTGGCTCCGGAGGCCTGGGTCAGCCCTGCCAAGGACCAGCCCTCTCCGGAAGGGGATCCGAGAGGACAGGAACGCGGGCAGCCACAGTTCCCTCCTCTTGGAGCAAATTCGCTGCGAACTCGCCTGCACCGAAATACGGAGGCAGTCCCGCGCCACCCCCAGCCCGGCCGGCGCCCGGCGCTGCCCTCCCCCAGGGCCGCGGGCCGCCAGCCTGGGCCGCGCTCTGGCCACGCTTTGTCCGGCTTTAGCAGGATACCAGAGGCACTTGTGAAAGCACACGCAGCCCCTGCAAACCCATTCTCACCCTGACACTTCAAGGCTTTATATAGAAACAGGATTTGCTCGTCTTACACCGGCAGTCCCTATTAACGCTCACCCCGCGCGCACACCGCCCTAATCCGCCAGGCCGCGGCGCCCCCCCACCCCGCCCCCCAGTCACAACAGCCGTTTTGTTCCCGCAGAAAGTGCCTCGTTGTCCCAGCCCCAGAATGTCTTAAGGATGTGAATGCAGAATGCAGAAATGAGGTTTCCGCGGAATTTAGTTCTTCTGCAGGAACGGGTGGGGGAGGGGGGCAGGAGGGGAAAGGCTTTATTTTTAGCCGGCTCCGGGGCTGCCCCTCCGAGACCCCGGAGACCCCGGGGAAGGCCGCTCTAAACCGCGATGATCCGGCTCGGGGGGGCCCCCGCTCGGGGCCCGCCACCGGTGCCCGTGCAGGGAAATGAAACCGAAGGCTGCTCCGCAAGCGCTCCGAGCCGCGGAGGGGGCGCGCGCCCGTTCCCCCAGGCCCGCGCCCACCTCGCGGCCGGGCCTCCTCTCCCGCGCCCGCCCGGGCCGGCACTGACCTGTGTGCGAAGCCATGGGCAGCGGCGACGGGAAGTACTTTCCGGGCTGGAAGTGCGCCGGGGGCTGCGCGGCGGGCCCGGCGGGGGCAAGGCGCGCGGCGGCGGCGGCGGCGGCGCTGCGGTGGCCCAGGCTCCCGCGCTCAGACAGCAGATGCGGCGGCGGCGCGAAGTCGCGGCCATCCATGCCGGGCCCCGGCCCCGGCCCCGGCCCCGGCCCGCCGCCGCCTCCGGGGAGCAGCGCGGCCGGGGCCCGGGGGCGGCTCGGCGCGCGGGCGGCGCGCGGGCGGCGCGGAGGAGGCGGCGTCCGGGGTCACCGGCGGGGTGGCGGGCCGGTCAGCACGCCGGCGGACTGGGCTCCTCGGCGGGCGGCCGCGCGCCGAGCCGGCGGCCGCCGTGCGGGTCCATAGTCTGCGGAGGCAAGCACAAGAGACTCGGTGACTCGGGGGGCTCGGCTCGCCTGGGGGTCCTCGCCCCGCCCGCCGGCCGGAGCCGCGGCCGGGCCGGGCCGGGCGGCCGGGCCCGGGGCACGGGGCTCGTGTCCCGCCGCTCACGCGCGCGCCGGGGCCCCCGGACCGCCCGGTCCCCGCGCGCACACGCACCGTCCCGGCCACGCTCGGCCCCGAGGAGCCTGGGGGAACCCGGCTGCAGCGCTCGCCGCTTCCCCTCCGCGTCCCCGCGGGTCCCTGCGGCGAGGGCGCCGCGGCAAAAGGCTGCTGGCTCCGCTGGGTGATAAAAACCCAAATCTGCGAAGCCATCACGCACACGCACACACACACACACACACACACACACACACACACACACTCACTCACTCACTCACACGCACACCCTCTCCCCTCCCCCGCTGCCCAGAGGTGTCTCGGAGGAAAAGGCCCGAGGTCCACGCTCGCCTTTTTCCTCTCCCCCGTCATTCCGAGGTCCAGCTTTTACTACATTCCGCTTAACCGAATAACCATGCTAATTAAGCGAGTAATTTTATTGATTGTAACTCAAGACTTTTTTTTTTTTATAACCTTCCTTTTCTCCCCTTCTCCCATCCCCCCATGCGTCTTTCGGCCCATTCTTTAGAACCTGCCGCCCTCCCCCCTCAACCGGACGAGGCCCCCGTCCCCAGCACCAAGCGGGGACCCTGGGCGGGGGACCCCGGGCCAGCTTCCCAGAGTCCCAGGAGTCTGCGTCTGCTGCCGGTGTCACCTGGGCGGCCACGCCGCAGTGCCCGGCCTGCTGTCCCCGAGCCGGGAGCTTCCCGGCGAGGCTGGAACAATTACCCCGCCCCCCAAATTCGCCCAGGATCTGCCTCTGCGGACTGGGGACTTTAGGGAGGGGGGGGTGCTTTGAGAGTCAGAAATTGTTTTCTCTTAATGCCCCACATCGGCCACAGAATTTCTCCCTGCAGCGCCTGCCCCGGGTCTCCGGCGGCCGGCAGCCCGGGGCAAGCAGGGTCTGTGGTGGCCAGCTCGGCCCCCTGGGCGAGGAAAGTCGGCCAGCCCCGTGCACCCTTCCTCCCAGCTGAGGCCCCAGCAGACCCTGGGACTC
This sequence comes from Lynx rufus, assembly GCF_022079265.1. NCBI lineage: Eukaryota > Metazoa > Chordata > Mammalia > Carnivora > Felidae > Lynx > Lynx rufus. The sequence continues at coordinate 2,271,096 of NW_025814853.1, read as the reverse complement.
AGTTATGGGTTTCCACCTCCCGGCAGGGACACTTAGAAACACCCCCCACCTCCCTTCTTTTCCACCCCCACCCAACCAAGGGAGTGCACTGCGGGGCTGAGCGTGGAGCTACGGAGCCTGGGACAAACTGCACCACTGTGAGTGAGCGTGTGCAGTTCTCCCACCCTGCATATCGCTCTTAACCTCCTAAACCTGCATTGTTTTAATGTTCTTTATCACCTCCAACAAAAGGGAGATGGGTAGGCTCAATGTTAATTGTGAACCCTGCAGGAAACCTGGTTTGTTTGGGGTTTTTTTTTAGCCGTCCCACCGTGAGGAGAGGGCGAATAAGATGTTTTCCATCTTGTGAATACCATTTTAAATTGCTATATTTAATGCTACGAGTTCTACAACGTCTTATTTGCAGACTATTTGGTGTTTGATTTAATCTATAACCGAAAACATAATGTATTAAGTGAATACATATTTGCTCAGCTGATAAGCTTTTTTAATATTTATTCGGAGAACTTTTGCATTGTAAATAAACGGGACCTGGACAAAGAATTCTCTTTGTCTCTCAACTTCATACAAAGAGGTTTGGGGTTCCCTCGCCTCTAGGGATCGCCAGCTCTCTCCCCCGGTCTAACAAATAACTCGACTCGCCGCCGCTTGGGCCTGCAAAGCGAGCGCCAAGCCGCCGGGGCCAGGGCAGCGCCGGCGAGGAGGCTGCCCGCGCCGGGGTCAGGGGAGGGGCGGCCCGGGCCAGGGTTGGGGGGGGGGCTTGGGGAGTGACAAAGGGAGAGAAGGAGGGGAGGGAGGTCGGGAACCTGCAGCTTCAAAGGCGCCGAGGGCCCGCGGCTGCGCCCGCGGGGGTGCGAGGCTTCCCGGCGGCCTCCGGGGAGTCGTGTGTGCTACGCTTTTGTTCTGTGGGGGTTTCTTTTTTTCCAGTACGAGATTTCAGAACTGCCGAGAAAGCGCGAGCTGCTCGCGATTCTCGGGACGCGGGCTCGGCTGCCAGCAGCACTTTTAACCTTCCACCCCTGGCCGGCGGATCGCGGGTTCACCAGCCCGCCAGTTTTTTTTTTTACGCAGACTGGGGGTGAATTATCGTCGCCCGTCCGTGCCACTGAGATTCTTACTGGATTGGAGGGACTTTTCTTTGTGTCCTTTGCTCCGGAGGAGAGGCCGCGCAGCGCCTCCTCGGCCGCCAGCGAGCGGCTTCCGCGGCCTGCGGAACCCAGGCCGAGGAGGGAGCGGGGCGGGGAGGCGCGGCCGCCGCAGCTAGGGCCCGAAGGCCCCGTGCCGTCACCCGCCAGTCCCAGGGCTCCAAGCCCCCTCCCCCCAGCTGCTCGAGAGGCCGAAGCAGAGGACAGCACAGCAGCCACAGGCCTGGCCGGTCTAAGGAAGGAAGTGGGAGGGAAAGCGGCGGAGAACAGGGGACCCCGCGCCGGCCGGAGAAACGATGACAAGGGCATTTTGGAAAGAACCGAACCTCGGAACGCTCGGCTCCTCCCTGGGCTGGCGGGGCTCGGTCCCCAGAGCCACCGTCCCCGCTTTGCGTGGCTCACGCTCTCCTGAATGCGGGGCTCCTTTAGGTTTGCTTCGGTTGTAACTAAAGGACTAAAAATCCCACCGTCGCTTCGGCCGCCCCCCGGTTAAAAGCACCCATTCCCGTGCGCCTCCCCCGGCGCCCGTCTCCCAGCGCGCGCGCGCGCGCCGTGGGGCCTTGCAGGCTGGGCCGGGGCCAGGGGCACACCGGGGCGCGGACTGCTCCGGCGCCGCCGCAGAACCCGCTCCCTGCGAAACGGCCGCGCCCGCCCCCCCGGGAGAGGACCGAGGGCCCGGCCGCACTAGAGCCCGCGGCCCGGGGCGCACTCGCCCGCAGACCCCGCCTCGCTGGCCGTGGCCCGAGCCCCGCGCGCTGCCCGGAACGCGCGCGGTGAAAACGCCCCGCTGCGCCGGCCTCGTTGCCCCCCTCATCCATCCTCAGCGCCCCCCACCCCCCAGGAAAAGAATTTCTGAAATGTTCTGCAATGAATTAGGCTCTGGAAAGCGAAACCCGAAGAACTCGCGTTACCCCTCCCCGCCCCGGCCCCTCGCCCGCACCCAGCCGGCGGCCGGAAAGCCCCTCTGGTCAGCGGCCCGGGCCGCCTAGGCCACCCCGAGCCGGCCCGTTCCCAGCGCCGCCGAGCGGCCGGGCGGGGCCGACCCGGGGCTGCTCGGGGGAGGGAGCGAGATGGGGGGGCAAACAATCGGGGTTCGTTCGTGGTGCAGCCGGAGCTCGGCGCTCGTTGGCGGCGTCCGGGGGTCCTCGCCGACGGTCCGCCCGGAGCCGCCCGCGCGGTTCGCGCTGGACGCAGCCTGGCTGTCCCTGTCCTGTCGCGATTATTTATTTTTAATGCTGGGTGTCGATCGAGACAACAAGCGCTCAGAGCAAAGCAAGGACGCATTACGGGGGGAATTTTAAACCGATCGATAAGATTTTTCAGAGAAAAAAAAAATCGCTCTCCTATTTAGACCATCTTTAAAAAAAAAAAACCTACTCCACATTATAACGGAATTTTAAAAAGGGAAGATATATATTTCTTAACATCACAACCCTGAATTTCTCTTGCTAAAAAGAAAAAAAAATGTAAATCCCCAAAGCCAAAATAAAAAATAAAATAATAATAAAAATACAAAAACAAAAAAAATGAAAGCAATTTCAGTTACTTACTGGAGGTTGTTTCCTGGATACAATTGAATGCAATACAATTAAATCAGTAAATGTGACTTTGTTTTGTATTCCTATTGGTATTTTCAATGTGCTGACTGTTGCACTGTAAATGCACCGCTTCCACCACAACGACTCTAGCGAGCCCATCCAGAGCGGCTCTCAAACCTGCAGCCCGGCGCGGCGAGCCACGGGCCCTGCATACTAATAAGCTCGTGCCACTCAGCCCCGAGCAGCCGGCGCGCTGATTGGCCGCGCAGCCCTCCGCGGCCGGGAGCTCGTGCCACTCATTCGGCGTAAACAGGCCTCCCAATAGGCTGGCGCCGGGCCAGAGAGCTGCCAATCAGGGAGCAGCAGGGCTACTACTGAGCCCGATGGCGCCTAATTCAAGCCCGGCGACTGCGCAGCTCCTCTGCGCAGATCGTTGCTGTTGAATGGGAATGTGGTGGCGCAGGGCGGGAGAGGGAGCAAGGGCGAGTGGGAGCGCGTGTCCGCGCATAGGGGGAGGCTTTTTCTTTTCTTTTCTTTTCTTTTTTTCTTTTCCTTTTCTTTCTTCCTTTCTTTTTTCTTTCTTTTTTTCTTTTTTTTAAATTAATCCAGCAGGTCTAACGTTTGGCTTCTGATGCAACAGAGGCCGGGAGAAAGAAACAACACCACCCGTTAAAGCAAATTTTTTTTTTTTTTAATACCTGGGATGTCTGGCAGGTGGCTGAACCCCGCACAAGTAGGCCCGAGCTCCAAGCATAGAAGCCTTCTCGGGTTGCCTGGTCCTTCCACCATCCGGACCTTGGCCTGGTCGCACCGACCTCAGGAATGCCTGCACTCCCGAGGCCAGGGCAGCGCAAGCGCCAGAGTCACCTGCCTGGTCCCCTCCTGTCCCTTGCCCTGCGGATCGGACCTCAGGGACATGGTCCTGCATCTCTGGCTATCTATCTACCAGCTCTCATTTTTATCTCCCTTGGCCATACTTTGCAACGGAGCACCGATCAGAATGAAAATCCGGAATTCATAGCTGAGACAAAGATTGCCCTTTTCTTCAGCTGTAACTAGATTTTTCAAGTATGTTCACCTTGATAATGCACAATGCGAAAACCTTGCATTTCTCAAAGCCAGTCTCCTGCATATCAACTAAATTCTCCCCACAATTAATAAGAGCCACTGAACAATTATCGTTATTGGATTTAAAGCACTTTTAAAAATATTCTCCAAACAAATATTTCTGTTAGAATTTGATTTCCCAACAACATGCTATTTATTTATTCCCGGGGAGTCAAGGTGATGTTTTAGTAGTGATGGATACATATTTACTCCTCTTTCTCCTTGTGAATCTCTGCCTCCCCCTCTGGGAGACACAAAAAAAAGGATATTTAAACTAGATGCTAACAAACTCATGCACACGCATTAGAAATTCTCCACCGGCTCATTCCAATAGGGACACGAAGGGGTTAAGCCTGAGGCCTTCTGTTGTCTCCTTCCTTTTCCCGCCCCCCCCCGCCCGCTCCCGCGGGACCGCCGGGATTGGCTGGCACGCTGCCAGCAGGCTGTCAATCACCGAGTGTAAACAAGGCGCTGATTGGCTGTTGTCCAGTCCGCACAGGGCCTCCTGAAAAAAGCAATTACTGGCTCCGCGGTTTCAAGGCGCCCAAGGCCGCTTGATGAAAGGAGATAAGCTGGGGACAGTTTCCAGGACCCCCACGGGCCGACCCCAGCAGCCCGGGAGCCGAGGTGCGCCGCAGAGCCTGCGGATCAAAGGAATCCGGAGAGAAAGGGGAAGCAGGCGCACGGCCCGGGCCGGCCTTCCCCCGCGGGCATCTCTGACCTGGGGTGGGGGCTTGGGCGGCGGGCGGGGGCTCCGGGATTGGGCGCCCGCTTCGGGCGGCGTGGCCGGCGGGGCGGCTCCGGAGAGCCCGGGGCTGGCAGGTAAGCACCGGGACACCGCGAGCGCGGGACAGGGCGCGCGGTCCCGAGCTGAGGCTCCGGCGATGCCCCGACGCAGCGGCAGAGATAAAACCCCAGCTGCCGGAGCCTCTGGCCAGTCCCGAGGCCGACGCCTTCGGAAACGACCCCAGGCGGCGCGCGGCAACCGCGGGAGGAGAGGCAGCTTGCATAAATCCATAAAGCGCCTGGAGATCCGATTAGCGCGCGGCTATTCATTAGGCCGTGGGCGATTGAATTAGGTCCCCGTTGCGGACCGGGGGGGTGGGGGGGTGGGCCGCTCGGGCTTGGCGCTACCATCGGGGTGGGGGGTGGCTGACGCGGACCACCGGGCTCGGCCCGTGGCTTCTGGAGGATGGAGTCGCAGTGACGGCCCCGGCATGTGTTGGGGAGACGGACTTCCTCTGGGTCCCGCCCCTACGGGTGCGTGCGGAGGCCCCCCGCTTCCCACGCACATCCAGGAAAGCCGGCCCGGTTGGGGAGAAATCGCTCTCACCTAGAGGTGGGTCGGCGGGGACGGCCTCCAGCCTGGGCTCCGGAACCCCTTGCAGGGCCAGGCGAGGCCGGAGCTCGGGCTGGAAGCGGCTTGCCGCGCCGTCCCGGAGCGCGCCGGGCTCACACTGCGTCCCTGGCCCCGGTGGCCTGGTGCGCGGAGGCTGCTCGGTCCGTGAGCCCTGGGACCCCCACCAGCTTCCCGCAGCCCCTCGGCACAGCTCTCCAGCCGAGACTTTGAAGTCTAGACCCCCGGCAAAGCGCCCCTAGCTGACAGCACGTTGCCTACTCTGGTTTGGTAGCGGAGTACCCCATTGCTGACATTCTCCAATGAGTTGTTTCCCGGCCCAGGAACCTTCTTTTTTTTAATGTAAGATTGAGTTTTAAAGTTCCGTTTGAAATGAAATATATATGTGAGCAAAATACATATAAGAAAAAGATTCTCCGTCCAAGGGAAAGAACACCTTAGCGACCGGCGGAATCCCTGGAGTTTCTCTGAGTTCCCAGAGCTGCGCCGGCGGCCCGATGCCCATGGGCCAGGAGGGGACTCCTGGCCTCTGACCGCCTGTGGGGGAGACGAAGGGGCTTCCAGTCTCCAGGATCCCGCAGTTTGCGCAGAAAGGCACCCGCTGGGAAATCCCCATTCTCTGCTCCCCACCTCCGAGGGCAGAAGATTGTCTGAAGGTCCTGGAGCCTGGCTGATGGGCCCCACCCTAGCGGTCCTGGAGGCCTGCAGGCTGCTTGAGACCGCAGAGAACTGTACGATTCTGGGACCTCCCTGCCCTTGCGGGTTGCAGCTGGCGTTCGCCAGATTACTAATTCAGGGGGTGAGAATTGGCTTTCAGGACCCCCATCCCCAGTGCTGTCCCCTGCCCCTGCTGACTTGCATCCAGAGACAGGCGGCAGGCCTGGGGAGGGCCTAGAGGCCTTGGATGTGCTTAGGCCTCACTCTTCCCTGCCTAGCTATGCCCCCCCCAACCCCACCCCCTCCTACTTCCCCCAGCATCACTTAAAACAAATCTAGTGGGCTCTCCCCCCCCCCCCCAATGCTGTTTCAAAACAGTTGTTACAGCAAATAGTTGCAGATAGGCCTGCTGGATGCGGCAGGGTCTGGCAGCTTCCCAGCTTGGGCACCGGGCCGCCAGGCAGCTCCCCAAGTACCACCAAAATAAGCTGCCCGTGTTCCCCCGTGAGGCTCGGGCCGGGGCCTGTTTGGCTGGAAGCACTATCAGCAACGAGGAAACCTCCGGTTTCCTTTTCACTCTCCCTGCTGCCCAGAGCTAACAAATGTTTTTAATTTTAGAGAAACATGGTGTAGGGATCTGAGGGCTCGCCTTCCACTAGGGCGGGAGAGACCCAGGGAGAGGGCAGACGCGAGAAACGAAGGGGTCCTGATGGGAGGCCAGGTTGAGCCGGGGTGCCCAGGGCTCTGCAGCCGCCTGCGGTTTCACAAGGGAAGGGACCCCCACACCCTGGCCGCCTGTGGGCCTGGCCCCAGCCTGGACCACTGCCAGAGGCGTCCTTCAGCTCCGCGTGCTTCCTCCCTGCAGGAACCCCTGCGTCCACATGCCTCTCCTGCCAGACACCCCTCCTGGCTTGCCCTCTGGCCTGGGAAGAAGGTAAACAGATGCCCGAGAAGCCAGCTGTTCTCTGACACCTGGGCGTGCTCTCTCAGCACACTTACATCCACACTACACTCTCGCGCACACACCGCCCCTGTGCACACGCGTACGTCTCACACACACGTGCGCGTACATCACACTCAGGCGCACCCTTGAGCACCACGCAGCACGTTACACTCCCATGTGCACAAAACATACGTGCACACGCTTCATCTCACATAGCGGCCCATGTTTACACGTGGCCCGGCGTTCTGGAGAACCTGCCTTGCCCCACGCAGCCTGGGGGCCCCTGACACATCCCCCCCAGCCTGTCCCCAGCCATGGAGTTCCATCTACAGTGCTCCCAAAAGACCACGATCCTGCCCTGCCTGAAATCATGAAATAATCATTTTTTTTAACACAAGGGTGTGGGGGTGTCGGGTGAGTTACATAAAATTGTGAATTAGTCCCTGCTCCAAATAAATGCCTACTTGGGCCAGAGAACAGCCGAGAGAGAGCTGCGCGCTCCGTAATTGTGTGCCGGGTGTCTCTCCATTGTTCCCAGGGCCATTAGTCAAAGGGCAAATTAGGAATAATTTCTTGACAAAAATTGACTCTTAATTCGCCCCCACCCCCTGCCAGGCTCAGGGGGCCAAGTCCAGAGGGCAGGCAAGCAGGCCCGCCTGAAGGGGGGGCCCTGTATCCACAGGTTTGCACTGGGCATGAGGGGGAAGGAGGGTGAGCTGACCCAGCACCCCCTACCCTCCCTCAGCGGGAGAGCGGTGCACATCCACTCTCTTTCCAAGGACAGTACGTGAGGGGTGCAAAAAAAAAAAAAAAAAAAATCAGAGCTGTTCCCAGAAGTGCCCTAGCTGGAGGAGCTCCCCAGGCACCACTGAAGCCTCCAGGAAGCAGGGCTGGGCCCCAACACCATCTTCCAGAAGGAGGTCTTCCACCAGTTACGGGGGGGGGGGGGGGGGGGGGGGCCTGGGAGGGTGCGCTGGAGGGAGCAGGGGTGCGGGGGGAAGGGCAGCCCATCCAGCCCACCTGAGAAGCCCCCAAATGTGGCTCCCTCACTAAGCACTCCCCAGAGCAGCCTGGATGCCTGCCTTCCCAGGTGCTCCCGGGCTGTGGGTGGGACCCCAGGAGGTCCACTCCCAGGTGCTGCACCAGGAATCTGTGCCTGGCCTGGAGGGTGGCCTTAGCTGCCGCATCTTCAGCTTCCGGGGCTTCCGCTTTGTTGGGGCGGCCCACTTTGGAGTGGAGAGAAAGATGAAAATCCCCAGGACTCCCGTCCCCCAGAGAAGGATGCTGTTCCGGCAGAAAACAGTGCCTCCAGTCACAATGGGCCTGGTGACAGGAGAGAGGCAGCCGACACAGAAACGAGTAGTTGGGGCCAGGTCTGGCTGGGAGGGTCCCCCGCCACGCCCCCCCCAGGAAGTCTTCCTCCAGCAGCGTCACCAGGCTCTGTGCCCTGGGCCGAATCCCTCCCAGATCCCAGCTCCTGAGCCAGGGGCCTGCTCACTCGGAAACCTCCCCCACCTCCCAGGCGCAGCTGACCCCTGCAGGCCACAGACAGGCTCCCAGACAGACCTGGGATGTGGCTGGGAGTTTCAAAAGGCAGCAAGAGCTGCTGGGGAGCCAGACTTTGAAGTTGGGTGAGCAGGCCTTCCCAGGGCCCCTCCCTCCTGGGGGGTTAAGTCTGTTGCTGGTTGGTCCGAGCAGGTCAGGAGGCTGCCCGGCCCCCTCGGCGCAGGGAAGGTGCTTGTTAAACACAAGAGGCGTAATTTGCGGCTAAATATAACCCAGTGTGTTCACACGTAAAGTATAATTCAGGGTGCTGCTTGTGTGAGGGTAACAGGAGACCCATCTGGGTTAAATTGAAGTGATTTTCATCAAAGGGCAGGAGCGTCCCATCAGCCAGCTTCCCCTCCCCCCCCAGATGTTTTATTAGCGGGAACATGACTGGTGGCCTGATAAGGAGGATGAAGGGGCTGGGGAGAGGCCTGGGACCCCCCAGAGGAGAGGGAGCCCCTCATTGCCCCCCACTGCCTGCTGCCCTCCCCACCCCCCCCCCACCGGCCACTATCTCATACAAGCTGGAAAAAGGCAGGGGAACCCCCAGGAAGTCTGTAAAGGGTTAGGGTGTGTGCAAGGCTGCCCTCCCCTAAAGGCCAGCTGGTCCTTCCTGTGAGGAAAGACCCTACTGATGAACAGAGCACAGCCCCCATGGGAATGGAGGCCGGTGGCTTAGTGGCTGGACACGTCCTGCTGGGGGACAGAAACTCTGGTGGGGCCTGGCGAGGGGTCAGCTACGTGCCGCTTCCGGGCACACACACCGTCACAGACGCCGGAGGCTGGCCGTACACGCTCCCTGGAAGGACACCTGCCTCCTCCCAGACCAGGCCTCCCAGACCAGCTAGAGGAAGTGCCCGGTAAGCAGCTGCTGCAAGCCCTCCTTCACGGCTGTGTTTGGGTGTGTTTACACATGTCGCTGTCAGGGTATGTCTGGACAGGGTCTCTGGGGCCGGACTTCCCGGGGGCCTGGTCTCACACTGGTGGGAGGGCCCTCAGACAGGGGTACAGGCTGGGGTGTCAGGGTCTCCTCTGATAAAATCCAGCTGGCCCAGGCAGAGCCGCAACGGGCCGGCAAGGTCAGTAGTAAAACCCAGAGGAGGAGTCTGGGGCCAGGCTGACCCCATCTTCAGGGCCGCAGCCCATCAGCCCCCACGCCGAACTCAAGTCCAACAAAGTTCCTCGGAGCACCAGTTACGGAGCTCAGGCAGGCGAGAAGGGCCCTGAGATACAGGGGTGGGGGTGGGGGGGGAATGGCACCTGCCCCCTCCCACCCCAGGCTCCAGAGTGGACGGTACCTCAAAGCAAGCTTCCCTGCTGGGTTTCTTCACATTCCCAAAGGTGGAAAAGCCCCAGCCGCTGCTAGTCTCCCCTTCCTACCTCTGCCCCAGCACCGGGCTCTGGGAAAGACCCTGCCTACGGCCTATTCACACTAGCTTCTGACACAAAAAAAACGAAGGCCTGGACGGCTCAGTCTGGCAAGGTCACATGCCCAGCCCTCCTGTTCTCTTCCTGCTGTAAAGTTGTTGCTGGCCAAGCTCCACACTCACACCCCAGACCCAGCTGTCTGCGGTGGGCCCACCTCACCAACTTCCTCTTCTGAGCCACAGCCCACACCCCCTGTCCAGAGGCCATTGGGACATTTCTCCCAGCCAGATGCCCGAGGCTGGAGGCTCCCTCCCTGGGCTGCCTCTGGTTAGAAACCAGGGCTGGGAAGGCACCAGATCCGCCCGCTCCCCTCCTTCTTGTGCTGGCCCGTTTACCTGCAGCGTATATGGACCAGAAATAAATTAATTCCCTTCAAAGTTCCCATAGAGCAGCTGGGACCTGTGGCAAAGCCCTTTCCCCTTCCGTGCTCGGAGGCAAGCCGTGGGGCTGGCCAAGGCGCAGCCACAGGACCACCACTGGGGCCTGATCGGAGCACGCCCGCCCACTGCCTCTTTTGTTAACAGGGCAGTAGACCCATTTAATTAAAAATCATTCAATAGATCCGTTGTTTTTTTTTTGTTTTTTTTGGCCTGCGCAAACATATATTCCGTCCCAATTCATGATGCATCCATATCGGCTGCAGGTGGTCACTGGGGGTGGGAAGCTTCCGGGAAAGGGTCCCAAAGGGAGACTCCCCCGAAAGCTCCCTAGTCCAACAGGGCAAGCCAGGATGGGCAGAGGAGGCTGACCTGGGGTCAGCGCTGCGCCGCCGGCGCCCGACGGCCACTTCCGCCGGGGCCTTCTGGAGCAAGTCGCTGCCGGGCCCGGCCTCTGCCCCCGCGGGCCCGCGGGCAGGGTCGGTGTCCACACGCGGACTCAGAGCCCGGCGGCCGCTGCCCGCTCTGCCCCGTCGAAGCGCAGGCGCACATCAGGGAGTTTTCTTTCCACCGAAATGGATTTTCTTTGCACAAGTATTTTTTAGCAGCGGGCATTACGAGGCAAAGAGCCTCCGCCCGAGGCGGGTGGGAGCCGAGCGAAGCCCCGACCTCCGCGCTGGAAACAAAAGCCCTCTGGAAGGAGCCGCGGGGCGGGCGGCGGGGCGCGGGGCGCAGCGGCCCGCGTCGGGAGAAGTGCACGTACCGCACGGCGGCTTCGGGGCGGCTCGGGCCGGGGTCCCGCCCCGGATCCCCGCTCCGGGAGCGGCCGCGGCGTCGTCCCGACCTGCTCTCCGGAGCCCGCCCGGTCCCGGGAGCGGGGAGGCGGCTGGAGGCGCCATAATCGCAAATTTATGGCCTGGGTGACGTGCTTCCCTCTCCCACAATGGGGCCCGGTGACATTAAACGGAAAATTGATGGGAGAAGAGCGGAATCTAATCTCTACCCTCCACGCCGGCTCTACTCGCTTTTCGAGGAGGGGGCTGCGGGACGGGACGCGGGGAGGGGTCGCCGAGAGTTGGTGCGCTCCGGGGGCCCCGCGCCCGGAGCTCCCTCCCGAGCTCTGCGCGGTCGTCGGCGGGCGTGGGGGGGGGGGGGAGGGGAGCACCCAGACCGTCGCCGCGACCCCCGGCGGCCCTCCGACTCTCCGCCGCATTTCGCACCCCGGTCCGACGCGCCCCTGGCCTTCGCTCGGCTCCCCAAGTCCGGGGGCCCCCCGTCCGGCGAGGAGCTCCCCGCCCCCACCGCGCAGAGCCCAGCCCCCGCCCGAGTAAGTGGGAAAAGGGCAAGTGACCACGCGGGGCGCGCCTGGGGTGGCTGCGGGGCTGGCCGCGGGCGAGCGCCCGCTCCCCTCCGCTCCCCTCCGCTCCCCTCCGCTCCCCTCCGCTCCCCTCCGCTCCCCTCCGCTCCCCTCCGCTCCCCTCCGCTCCCCTCTGCCGGCGCTGCTCCCCCGGGGCGCGCCCGGCGCCTCCTGGCACCGACCCCGCCGCGCCGCGTCCTTAAAGGCGCCGCCCGCCCTGCCGGCCTTTGTCCGTGCGGAGAAGGTCACGCCAGGGGGCGCGGGGCGCTGTTCCCCCCCCCCCCCATCCCCTTCTCCAGCCCAGGGGCGAAATTCCGCCGCTGGAGGCCTGCAGGAGGCCGGGGCTCAGTAGATGCCTGGTCCTGCTGGGGTACACAGCTGGGGCCAAGGAAAGGATCCGGCTTTCAACAAGTGACGGTGAGGGGGTGTGCTTCTCAGAGGAGAATGAGTTGCAGAAAAGAAGGGCCACGTGCTCAAGAGAGAACAAACCCTCACACACACACACACACACACACACACACACACACACACCAAGTGGGGCAACCTGGCAACCTAACTGAGCTGCCCTCTGGCCAATGAGGGGCAGCCCCAGGGGAGGGACACACTCCTGGCTGGGAGCTCAGACCAGGATCCAGAGGGCAAGCCTTTTGGGCCACTCCACCGGTCGGCCTCTGTGGCCTCAATGAGAACATGGACATCTGGGTTCCAGGTGGTGTCCTAGACGCTCATTTAGTCCTCTGGACCGCCTGGGACACAGATGGCATGATGATCATGCCCATTTTACAGATGAGCAAACTGCGACCCGGACAGTAAATAATTGGTCTGTTCTCACCCAAGGGCTGCATATCTGGGCCCCAGACTCTGCAAAACCAGATTGACTGATCTGTGGGTCCCGAGCAGCCCCAAGACTCTTGGACATGGCAGACTGTGCAAGCCCTTTATGCTTCTCGATGAACAGCAGAAAAACATGGGTCTCATGACGCCACGTTGTGGGCCACAGCACCCACAAGAAGGACGCCACCGGGGCCCCATTTTCCCTGGGAAGCCCCCTCTGCAGGCGCTGCCAGCCTGGCCTGTTTTTCCGAGTCACTGGAAGGAAGCAAGACTCAGCAAGGCAGGTCAACATCTCCACAGCTGGGAAGACCTGCTAATATATGGCACGAATCTGGAAGCCAGATTCCAAAAGGTCACATTGGACTGAAACCAATAAGATTATGTTTAACAGGCTGGATATGAACCTCCACTTTTAGGTTCAAAAATCAGTTGTAAAAACGCAGGCAGTTTCCCGCGGAAGACGTGATGGGCCGAGTCGCAGCTGTCTGCTCTGTTCAGGCAGAGCCAGCTCCCCGGCGCAGGCCCCTTGTGAATCTCGCCAGAGCCCCAGCAGCTGAGCCTGTGCCCTTGGGGGCCCTCCCGGGGTGTCAGGCTCACTGGGGGAGGGGACACAGCTGGAGACGCCGGAGAATGGGGTCCTTGTGCGGCTATCATCAAACCCAGGGCTGGATGAACACAGCTTTGTCCGCACCCACACTCCCGTGCTCACCACGGGACCAGGGATCAGGGCTGGGGGCGCCTCGGAACAACAGTGGCTGCTTTTGGCCTCAGTTAACCCTTGAGTGGGTGTCGGATGCATGGTTTTCCCCCAGCTCTGTGCTTGGGGGCCGGGGGCTTGCAGGAGAAGGGTAAAAATTGGTGTCAGTGTCCAAGTTCAAAACGGGGTTGCTAAACCCAATTTTTTCTAGATTTAAATGGCCACGGCCATTGGGGAAGATGAGAGGGTGGCCCTGGGTGAGGGGATCCAGGTGGAGGTAACTCTGAGACAGACTCAGCCTTCCCCACAGAATCCCCTTCCTGAGTCAGGCCCATCTGGGAGTAGAAGCCCAACCCGATGGCGCCCCAGCCCTGGCCTGGCTCTGGCACGCACCTCACTTTTGGAGAGCTCTTGGTCATGCGGAGCGGGTCCCACATGGGCATCCCTCAGCCCTGCCAGATCTCAGCCCCCACGATGGGGAGACCCAGGCGACCCAACCTCAGCGGGGAGAAGAGTCCAAACATCCTTGGCTGGAAACCCAAGGACCTTGTGGTGACTTCAGAGGAAGCTCGGGTGGGAGTCAGTCAGGAGGGGCTTCCCGGAGGAGGGAAGGGCAGACTGAGGTGGGGAGGTGGTAGATGAGGGCGATTCGCAGGCCTCGAATCGGGGGTCTGGGCTAGGAAATGGGGTCCTCCCTGTGAGTTTGCATTGTTCTCTCTTAGTAAAAGGCCGGGTGGCGAAGGCCCAGCGAGTTGGACAATAGGGGCACTGGAACGCCCAGGGCTGCTGCGTCCCCGGTCCAGGCCATACCACCTGCCGCCTCTCTCCTCCCCCTGCGCAGGCAGCCTTGGGGAGGCTCTTCTCTACCATTTCCTAAATTCCTCAAATTTCTCTTTTGAAATGTATTCATCTTGTAATCACGGAAAACCGAGATAATCAACATCACCCCCCAACACACGTCCAGGCCCAGAGATCCCGGCCCCCTCGCCACGCTCTTGGGAAGCCCTGGGACACCCTGCTCCCTCTCCTGGCCGCCCTGTGAATTCACTGCCCCCGCTGGGTGCTCGCGGTTCTGCGGAGCCTCTCCGCCCCATCCCTGCCCCACAGGCTCTCTGATGGTTTGTGCGCCCTGGGGAGCCTCCGTTTGCCCTGCACCCACCACCCCCAGGCCCTGTGGACACCACCGGCTGGACCCAGGGCAGATGTGGCCTGCTCCGGCTCTGGTCCCTCAGTGCACACAGTCCAGGGGGGACACAGACCAGCCCCCAGAAGCCCTTCCCACCTCCCCAAAGGTGGGATGTGACCGGTGACTGGGCATTTGTGTCCTGAACACCCACGGTAAAGTGAGCCCTGGGCGGTCAGACCCCTGCTCGTCGGAGGCCCACGGCCAAGGCTGAAGGCGCCAGGCACCGCACGGCGGCGGGGCATATGGGGCCCAGTCCTCCAGGGCTGAGCCAGCCTCCCTCACCCCGTCGAGGGCCTTGGGAAAGGCTCACCCAGGGGTCAGGGTCCTCTGCTGCAGGCACACCCATGTGTGGGGCCTCCCGATGCCTCAGGTGTGGGCGAGGGTGAGCTCACTTCCTTCTGGATCCCCAGTGAGATCCCTGGGCCCCCTGCACCCCCTGCCAATGCTGTGGCCCCACCCTGCCTGCAGAGGGCCCCCGGCTGAGGGAGGCAGAGGGGCTGGAGCCCCTCACCCAGCCTGCCCCTGTTTTCACCACAGTGATTGCTTTGTGGGCTGTCGGTGGATCTGCCCTGCCCCCTCTCCAGGATCAAGGGCCATGGGCCGGAGGCCCCTTGAGGGTGGCTGGGTGTGGGGGTGCGGGAGGATTTTCAGCGGAGCTGCTGGGTGAGAGTTTGGCTGCAAGGAATCTCTGGCTTCACACACACTGGGGTGAGGGGGTGCCCGGAGTCCTGGGGCCGCCGGGAGGGGGCAGGAGAGACCCCCCCCCAACAGAGTGAAAACAGGAATCTGCAGTGGGGGTGGGGAGGAAGAGAAATGGGCATGGCTGCCAGCTAGGCCGAGGGGCGCCAGCCATCACCGCTGACCAGGAGGGAGAATGGAGCTTTCCTGAGTGCCAAACCTCAGCCAGCGGGCGACCCCCATTCCCGGCCAAGGCCACGCAGGCGGGAAGGGGGAGCCAGTATTTGGACCCAGGCCATTCACCTCAGTCGGAGCTCTAGCCCTGAAAACCCAGAGACACGCAGGGTCCGGGTTCTGATGAGCAACCTCAGAGGGGCCTCTGTGGAGCGTTTCGGCGGGGACAGCTGCCCCCCGTCCTTGGCTGAGCCCAGCTCTCGGCCCCCGGTGGCCGCGGAGCACACAGCTCCCCTTGTCCTCAGACGGAGGTAGGGCCGGGCAGGTGGGCTTGTCTGCACTTGGGCTCAGGTGCTGGGTGATTTCCTCACTCGGAAAGGCCTCTTGGAGCGTGGAGGCAAGGCCTGCCTTGGGGTTGGTGGGGAAGGGGCTGAGCCAGAGGTGGGGGTGCCTGGGAGAGAAGGGTGAGGCCCGGCCCCAAGGTTGAGGGGACAGGTAGGGGGCCAGGCAGAGGCCAGTGCCTGTTTCTTCCTCCTGTTGGGTGTTTCGCATTATATAAACAAAGGTCAAAGGTTTGAGTGGCATATCAATGTCACGAAGGTTCCCTGGCCTCATCTCCAGCCATTCTGTGCCGCTCCGGGACAGAGGCTGAGACAGGCCCCCGCCAACCGCGCGGAGAGGAGGTCGGCCCCCTGAGCCCCACGTGTCTCTGGCAGCCTAGGCCACCTGCAGCCCGCTGTGCACCCACACCAGTGCCCCGTCCCCTGTCACACACCATGCAAGGCCACACCCAGGGCCCACACCACACCAGACACCCACAGGCCCATCCTGTGACCTGGACCCCAGAAATGGAGCCTGTTGGGGGCACTTCCGAGGTCCCTTTTCCTCCTGTTTCTAAGGGGCTGCCTAGCATTCGTGGGGCCCAAGTCCCCCATGACTTGGGACGAGACCCTTCACTTCCTGCAAGCGCTCTCCAGCCCACCTGCACCTGCTTTGGTTCACCGAGGGCTGCAGGACCACCACCGCCAAGCTGACGTGTGCCTCCTTGGTCTCAGGAGACCCGGGCCCAAACCCAGGTGTGCCATGAACTGCCGGTTGAGCCGGGCAGGTCACGTCCCCCACAGTCACGGGGAGGACCTTCTGTAGGTGGGGACTTGGTCCCAAGTGACAACGGAGAAGCCTGGGGGCAAGTGTCCGTGCACAATGGCTGCCTGCGTCCTCACCGTCAGAACCATCATCATAAGGGCCTTAACCCACGTGGGCTTGTTCTCATCTGGCGTCTGGGTTACGGAGTTTGGAGACTTGCCCACAGCTCTCAGACCCCACACCCCACTTTTGCAACCACACGGCCGGGAGAGCTCTGTCCCCGACTCTCTGATATTTTGGGCACCCTACTGCGGTAACTGGATGGTAGCCCCCAGAAGCCAAATCCACCAGGATCCTATGAAAGTGAACTTGTTTGGAAAAAGAGTCTTTGCAGATGTAACTGAGGTAGAGACCTCGAGAGGAGGTCATTCCGCATTAGGGTGGGCCCTAAGCCCAATGACACGTGTCCTTTTAAGAGAGAGGCAGAGGGAGATTTAGGGAGGCCGCGTGATGACAGAGGCCAGGACCGCAGGGACGCGGCCACATGCCGAGGAACTCGTGGGGCCCCCAGAAGCCAGAAGAGATGGGAAAGATGCGTCCCTGGAGCTTTCCGAGCCCCAGATTTTGGACCTCTCGCCTCCAGAGCTGGGAGAATACATTTCCGCTACGTTAAGCCCCCGGTTTGTGGTCATTGGTTTTGACAGTCCCACGACACCAACCCCCATGCTGTCCCTGGCCACGGGCAGCTCCTCCGATCTTGGGTGGCAGGTGAGGGTGTGGGCTCCTCTCCGGGCAAAGCCGCGGCGGAGGGAGCGTGTGCTGTTGGGGAGCAGCCACCAGCCGGTCAGGAAAGGACCAGGATCCCAAGACCCGCTGGGACAGGTGGGCAGAGAGGTCTAGGTCATGGTGATGCCTGATTGATTTTGGAGATCACCAGTTTGGAATCCGGGGCACTTCGAACTGGGTTTGAGCGGCCACTGATTTTCTCTCTGGAGAAGGGCTGCTGTCCCCTGACGCATCTCGCAGAGCAGGGCCGTCCGCAGTAACACTGTGAGCCACACACACAGAATTTAAGCCTTCGTGATAGCCAAGGCCTCCGTCTCCCCTTCCCCAACGCAGATTTCCAATTAATACATTGACGCTCGTGCACGTACGAGCACACACGTTCATACGCGTGGGCACGCCAGTGCAGGCGCGTCTGTAAACGCTGGTTCTGGCCTCCTGCCTTGACCTGGCCCTGGCCCCTCACCCCGGAGCCAGGTTTCCCCCTGGAGCAGAGGGGGTGAGGGCTGAGAACTCCTTACACGCCCGTGCGGCCGGCAGGTCCTCACGCATTTGACAGTTGGGGAAACTACTATTCAGAGAGGTAGAGGGAGGTGTCTGAGGCCAAGCTTCAAATAGCGTCACCGATGCCCCCCAAGGCCTGACATCATCCACGTCCCCATGCTTCCCCAGACCCGAAGGTGGGTACCCTTGTCCAGCAGGCATCCCCCCAGCCTGAGGTCTGGGGGGAGGGGTCCTGTCTTAATCAGGGGACAGCACATGTACGCTAAGGTGCACTGGGTGAGGACAGAACAAGCCCCACCCTGTGGGGTGACCTCAGGGTCTTCCTGGTATATATTTTTTAATTTTTAACGTTTTTTATTTATTTATTTTTATTTTTTTTTTCAACGTTTATTTATTTTTGGGGCAGAGAGAGACAGAGCATGAACGGGGGAGGGGCAGAGAGAGAGGGAGACACAGAATCGGAAACAGGCTCCAGGCTCCGAGCCATTAGCCCAGAGCCTGACGCGGGGCTCGAACTCACGGACCGCGAGATCGTGACCTGGCTGAAGTCGGACGCTTAACCGACTGCGCCACCCAGGCGCCCCTACGTTTTTTATTTTTGAGAGAGAGAGAGAGACAGCGCATGAGCAGGAAAGGGGCAGAGAGAGAGGAGGACACAGAATCCGAAGCAGGCTCCGGGCTCCGAGCGGTCCGCACAGAGCCCGACGCGGGGCTCGAACCCACGGACCGCGAGATCATGACCTGAGCCGAAGCCAGAGGCTCAACCGACAGAGCCTCCCAGGTGCCCCATGGGGACCTCGCAGTTTTTAACTGCCCCTCGTAGCGCGTGGATTTGCTTTGTTTCTTCCTTAATCTCGGTGTCTGGCTTCCTTCAGTCCACACTGCTTCTGTGAGACTCTTCTGTTGCGGCTGCACGTGTCCATACTTCCTCCTTCTGGCCCAGTGATATGGCATCACAGGAAGAAACCACCGTTTGTTCACCCAGTTCTCCTACTGATGGGTGTTTGGGACGTTTCCAGTTTGGGGCTTGCTGAGTATGTGCCCCACTGAAGGGCGTGTGAACCGGATCCTGTGAATGTGCCGTTATTTAGGAAAACATGTAATTAGTTAGCGATCCTGAGATGAGACTACCCTGATTAGGGTGGGCCCTAAACCCCAAGACAGATGTCCTCATTAGAATGGGGCAGGCTGAAGAGAGACACAGAGACACAGGAAAGGCCACAGGGCGATGGAGGTGGAGATCAGAGTCATGTGACCACGGCAAGGGGTGATGAGGACTGTCACAGCCGCCAGGAAGCCAGGGGGGAGTCACGAACAGAGGGACCAGGCTGCGGATACCTTCATCTCGGACGTCCGGCCTCTTGAACTGTGAGAGGTGCACTTGTGTTGTTTTAAACCAACCAGTCCGTGGTCCTTTGTCACAGCAGCCACGGGACACCGACACAGTGCGCCATGGAATAGAGAGATTTCGCGTAAGGAATTGCCCACGTGACTGTGGGGCTGACAAGTGCGCAGATGTGCACCTGCTGCTGGAAACCTGGGAAAAGCTGATGTTTTGGTGTGAGTGCTAAGGCAGGAAAAAAATGGGTGCTGCAGCTCGGGTAGCTGGACAGGAGGGAATTCTCTCGCTTTCTGGAGGGGGCCCCTCTTTGTCCTCCTCACCCGCTAACCCATTGGATGAGCCCACACACAGTAGGGAGGGCAGTCTGTGGCTTTAGACGTTAACCCCATCCGAAATCACCCTCACAACACGCTAGGATGATGTTTGACTATATGTCTGGGCAGCCCATGGCCCAGGCACATGGACACATAAAACTAATCACAGGTAGATCCCTAAGAGTGCAATTACTGGGTCCCAGCTCTGGCGTGGGGATGGGTAGAGATTGCCAGGCGGCTTTCAGTGGGGGCACGCCAGCCTTCACCCCACTGGGAGTGAGGCTCCCAATGTCCCACAACCTTGCTGGCACTTGACTTCTCGTTTTAGCCTTCCTGCTGGATGTGAAGCGGTATCTCCTTGTGGCGTAAATGTTTGTTTCCCTGATGATCAATGAGGCTGACCAATTTTACACCTGCATACTGGCCATCTGGGTGTCCTAGAGGTCTGTGAAATACCTGTTCAAGTGTTTCACCCAATTAAAAAATGGCCTGTTTGTCTTTCTTTTTTTTTTTTTTAATGGTTTTGTGGGCACTCTTTATACGGTCTGGACATGAAGTTTTCGTTGGGTTCCTCTCTATCTATCTATCTACCACTACATAGAGATGTGTGGGGGCGCCTGGCTGGCTCAGTCAATAAAGCATGCGACTCGTGATCTCGGGGTTGTAAGTTTGAGCCCCACGTTGGAGACAGAGATTGGCTTAAAAATAAAATCTTTATGAAAAAAAAAAGGTGTACAGATGTATGGAGTGGATATTGTCGCCTGTCTGTGGCTTTACCTTTTCACTCTCTTAATGGCATCTTGATGAGCACATGTTCTTAAATGTAATGAAGTCCAGTCTTTCACGGTGAGTGCCTTTTGTGTCCTATATGAGAAAGCTTAGCCGGTGACAATATCTTGAAGAGATTCTCTTATTTTTATTCTAGGAGTTTTTTGATTTGACTTTTCACATGGTGGTCTGTGATCCATTTTTAATTAATTTTTGTATATGGTATGGATGTGGGGATCAAGGGTCATCTTTCCCCATCAAATCCAACTGAGATGGCACCTTGAATGAGAAGGCCATCCTAGGCCACCCTTTCTCCCTGCGCGAGAGTGGCCTTTGTTATAAACCAGTTGATTCGGAGATGGGCTGGAGGGAGTGTCTCGTTCTGGACTCTCTCTCCTGTTCCGCTGGTCTGTTTGACTATTTTTGTGCCAATCGTCAGAGCCTTTTGCTCACTGCTCAGTGAGTCTGCCCGCTGGCTGGAGCAGAGGAGGCTTCTGGAGGGAGGTTACAAGGCTGGCCTCTAAACGTCCACCCGGCTCGCTCCTCTCCACCCCAGAGGGTGGCCTTCCTCTGTCCGCCACTGAGCGCAGCCACCCCCACGGCGTCTCTGCAGAACCCGGAATTGCCGGGCCAGCAGGTGGCCCACGGCCTGAGAACCAGCTGCAGCTCCCAGGCTGGGGCCCGACCTCAGACCTGTTGCTGAGGCCGAGCACACCTTCCGGAGGATGTTGCGGATGAGAGTGAGGGCAGCTCCCAGGGAAAGGGCAAGCCCAGGTCAACCTCACCTGCCATGCAGCAGTCCTCATCACCAACCCTCTCATTCAGCCACCACACAGTCACCTGGGACCAGGCGTGGGCCTGGTGTGTGCGCACAGGGAGCTGGGACCACGAGCTGACCATTGGAGCTTACGCTGCAGTGCGACTGGGGTGGGGTCAAGAGCACGCACCAAATGAGTCCGCTATATAGATGCTCCAAGGGTGTGCGCAGAGCCCAGGAAGCTGGCGGGGCAGGGTGGGGGGGGGAGGGGGTGCTGCGGTTTTAGATAGGGCACTCGAGAGGACGTTTGAGAAAAGCAATAAAGGAGATGAGGTGCATTAGGGGGAGTCGGGAGCATTTCAGCCTTAGGAGCTGGCAGGTGCAAGGCCCTGAGGCTTCCGGGAACAAAAGGAGGCCAGTGGGGGCAGGAGGGAGGAGACCTGAGGCAGGGGCTGGGGAGCCAGGGGCTGGTGGGGACACTGGGAAGACCGGCAGGGGAGGCAGCGGAGAGCTCTGAGTGTGGGAAGGACGGCTGTGCTGCTGCTGGGGGGCCTCTTGGGGGCCCCCATGGAGCCCAGGGGAGGGGGCTGCAGGTGTGAGGGTGGCTGGAGCGGGATTTTTCATGAAGTTTGTAACTCAGAGCCACGGAGATTTGCCCCGGGGTTGCAAGAACAGAGTGGAGCACGACTGCAGGCTTGGGCCTGAGCCTGGAGGGCTGGGGGGCCCTTGGCCAAGAAGGGGTGCTGAGGGCCGGCAGGCTTGGGGAGGGGGTGGCTCAGGGGCCAGGGTGCGCTCTGCTCTGCTCGGCATGAGGGCGGCGATGAGGCAGCAGGTCAGGCTGGACAGTGTGAGAGCCACCGACTGGCTCGCAGAGTCCCCGGGCATGGCTGGCGTGGCCGGCAGAGGCGTGGATGAGGCCGGCACAAGAGCGACACCGGACGGCCTGGGAGTGGAGGACAGGCCAGAGAAGCAGGAGGGACACCAGGCCTGGAAGCCTGGGAAAGCAAGGTCAAACGGGGCCGGCGTCACCCCCTGGGTCACCCAAGAGCAGGGCTGAGCACCGACCGTTGCATCCTGGGCAGTGGCGGCCACCGGTCGCCTGGACGGGCCCCTGCATCTCTCCCCTCCCCCTCTCAGGCCTAGGCCAGCACACAGAGCTGAACCCCACCCACCCCAGGGTGGACCACGGGGTCCCCTCCCTGAGCTGGCCTCCCGGCCCCAACCTCTCAACCCTGCAGGGAGGCCCCGGCCCCGAGGAGCAGCCCCTGCGTGCCCCGGGAGCCCCGCCGTGGCCCCGAGGTGCCCAGGCGCCTCCTTGGTTACAGCCAGCGCTCCCGGCAGGCGAGGACTCCCGGAGGCCCCGATGGGACTCGCACTGCCTGAGGGACGGGACGGGCTCCTGCGTCCCGTCTTACTCCTGCGAGACCCTGCCAGGGCACGTGTTCCGTCCTCACACCCCGGGGCGAGTGTGGCCCGTGACCCCCGCCAGGTCACCCCCGCCAGGGCTCGCAGTGAGCGTGGCGCGTGACCCCCGCCAGGTCACCTCCAGCAGGTCACCCCCGCCAGGTCACGTGCTCTCTCCTTACACCCGGGGGCGCGGACCAGGCGGGGCAGGCCTGGGGCCCCTGAGGCTGAAAGACAGTTCTCCCCCACCCCCCACCCCGCCCTCCAGCCTCCGTCTCTTCTGTGTCTCAGATCTCCCGCTGCCTTGCTCTTTTCTCCTCTTTAAAATTTTTACTTTTTTGAAAAAGCTGTGGTGAAATGTACATAAAATGGGCTCTTTGAACCACGTGTAAGTGCAGGGCTCAGGGCATTAAGTGCACCCGCCCTGTGTGCCTCGGACCCTGGTGCCTCACTTTATAAAGACCCTGTCACCCGATTCCGGCCTTGGTCCCCAGGAGCCGGGAGTCAGGGGTCTGTCTGCTGTGACCCCGCGTCTCCCCCCACCCGGGAGCCAGGGGTCTGCTGCAGCCCGGGGCCCAGGTTCCCCGCCTCTGGCCCTGTGTCTCCCCCCACCCGGGCCAGCAGGGCCCCGAGCGGCCGCCACCCTGCAGAGCCTCGTCTGAACACCGGGCTAACCAGGTGGTTGCGGGAATGAACCGCCCGCCTCGCAGAACAGCGAGGAAGGGCCAGCAGCTTCCCTCAGGCCTCCCAGGTTCCCCAGCCCCTCACCCCACCCCAGAGGAGAAGCACAAGGAGGGTGGGAGGGGTCGGGGCAGCAGGGGGCCCAGGACATGCGTGGGGTGAGCTGGCTGGCTCCCAGCAGGGGAAACCACCCGGAGTCCTGGAGGGTGATGTCCTGGGCTGGCCCCTCCCGCCCCAGCCGCAGGAGCACAGAGGGATGGGCTCCGGGGACGCCAGGGCAGCAGCGGGCAGTTGTCCGGCCCACCACGAGAGCCTCAGGGCCCTCCGTCCGCCCCTCCACCTCTCCCGGTGTGAGCCTGGGGGTCACCGGGCAGCCTGGAGGAGAGAGAGCCCTGGCCTCTCAGCTGCCCCCAGCAGGCTTTGGCCTACA
The DNA here is from genome assembly GCF_022079265.1 of Lynx rufus. NCBI lineage: Eukaryota > Metazoa > Chordata > Mammalia > Carnivora > Felidae > Lynx > Lynx rufus. The sequence goes on along the minus strand of NW_025814853.1, from coordinate 2,248,001 downwards.
GCCCTCAGCCTCCTGTCCCAGCACCAGCGCCTGCTTCCAAAAGGGGGAAAGGGCCTGAGCGTGGGACCCTGGGCTTGCCTTCTCTCCCAGCCACCTCCGTCAGGCCCTACACCTTTGCAGGTAAGGGTACCGCTGCGGGCCTGGCCGCCTCCAGAGCTGGGGAGCACAGAGGGCTGGACCGACCACCCACTTGTGCTTCCCAAGGCCGAATCTTGGGTGAAGTCTGGCAGCCAGACCAAATCGGTCTCCGTGGGCAGCCCCAGGGCCCCCAGTGGAGGAGGGGCTCATCTGTCTACAGGTGAAGAAAAGAGGTCACTTGCCAAGGCCCCGGGGTTGCACACAGAGGCCGGGGCTGCCTGACCCCACCCTGCGGGCTCCAAGGCCGCGTGCGGGCCGAGTGCCATCCGAGGAGTTGGCCGGGACACCGGTCATAGCTGCACCATCCACCCCCTCGGCCCCACTCAGTCTCTGCAGCACCTGGATGTGAGCTCAAATATACATCAATGTTTTACTGTGGCTTTTCTGGCCTCTTCCAGCCAGGGTGTCCTGGGAAGGCAGCCCAGTCGCCCAGGTGCCTGGGTGCTGAGGGCACTGGCCTGGGCCGGTTCCCTCTCGGGCCCGTGCAGCTGCAGTCATGGACGAGGGGCCGGGCTCCAGGTCCCGGGTCCCTCCTGGTTCTGGCTTACATCCCATTTCCACATGAGGCCATCGTGGACTTAGGTTGGGCCCTAAGACCAGGGATGGGCACCTTGTGATAAGAGAAAGGCAGAGGGACGTGTCAGACACACACACACACACACACACACACACACACACACACGGAGGGAGAAGTCCCGTGAGGAGGAGGCAGAGATTGGGGACACGCCTGGGGCCACCAGCAGCTGGAAGAGGCCAGGAAGAATTTCCCCGGGAGCCTCTGGAGGGGCTCAGCCCCGATGACACTTTGGTTCGGGACTTGTGGCCGCCTGAACTGTAAGTGAAGGCCGTCCTGTTGCTGTCAGGCACCCGGTTAGTGGGGACTTGTCGTGGAGGGTCCCAGGGAGACACTACAATCCTTCAAAAGGAAGGCCCGAGCGGTAGAGACCATAGCGTGAAGGGGCGCTCCGGGGGCCTGGCGCCCTCCTCGCGACCACGGGGGCGCGTGGCAGCCCACCCCCGCCCCCCGGCAGACCTCAGCGGCACCCGCGGGCACGCGCGTCCAGCTCAGGGCCTTGCCCGGCCCGCCCCAGGCTGAGGGCACTCCCATTTTCCCACGACGGTCCCCCTAGCCTCTCCGGGAAGGCCCGCCCAGACCCCCCCTTCTCCAGCAAACCCTGAGGGTGCTGTCTCCTCTTCCAGCCGCGTCTGGGCCGGTTCACAGGAAGGGGTGGCGAAGGAGGGCTCTGGGGCACAGGGGGCTGCGGGGTGGCTGTGGCAGCGGCAGCGGGGAGCCGGCTCGGCCAGGACACCCGGGAGGCTGCAGGGCTCCGCCGGCTGCCGCCCCCGGCCGGTGATGGACGTGCAATTAACCTGCCTGTGGTTACGTTGGCAAGGGACTGGAACAGGAAGTCAGCGTTATAAACCAGGGCCTTTCGAGTTATGACAAAGTCATCAAACAAATGAACCCGTGAGCACGGAGGGCAGCCCGCCTCCACGCGCGTCGGGAGATAAGGTCCCCTCCAGCTCCCAGGACTGCCGTGCCTTCCAGCCCCTTCCAGGTCTTTCCCCGAAGCCCAGGCCCTTGCCTCTCCGGCTTCAGACACAGCTGTGCACGGGGCACATAAGGCAGGTGTGTGATCTTTCGCTGGGCCTCAGTTTCCCCCTCTGGGAGCGGCCCGCCCTGTTTGATTCCCTCTTGAATTCCACATGCCAGACCTGGCCTGAGGCTGCCAACGCCTGAATCCCTGTCCGTCCCTGCAGGAGGCAGCAAGTTCCAGAACCCCGTTCTCTCTAGGATCTGGCAGTGCTTGGCAGCACCTCTGGGGTGCTGCCGGCCCCCTGCGCTGCCCCCACCCCGGTCCCCAAAAGGCCTGAGCAGCTGACACCTTTATGGCTCAGGCCTGTGCTCGTAGAGGTGGGTGTCTTGTAAGTTTTAGGCCCAGGATGGTTTTCGAAATGGCCCGGATAGCACAGCAGAGCCTGAACGGTGTGGGAGGGGGACACAGCGTCAACGGGGCACGGCCCCTCTGGTGCAGCCGCGTCACCTCACAGGTAGGAACCTGAGCCAGAGTTTCCGGCTTTTGCACCAGGGCCACTCAGCTCTCATACAAAGACCGAGTCAGCCTCCCGTGCGGACCCCCCAGAACCCCCCTGGCTCGTGCAGACCTGAGACCTGACGTGACTGCAGCACCAAGGCTGGAGGAATCAAGACAGGTTCCCTTTTGGGGCCTGGGGCTCAATGCCGGCTGCAGTGCAGGGGGTCACCGGCCAGCGCTGCCCTGGGCCTAGGTCGAGTGAGCTGACATCGTCCGAGGACAGGTTTCCCACGTCCGGCCCAGAACCACCTGTCCCTTGCTCGGGTGAGCATCTATTGGCATGAACTTGCTTTGTAAATATAGAAATAGACGGAGGTGGGGGCCGCCTGGCTGGCTCAGTCAGTGGAGCGTGTAACTCTTGACCTCGGGGTCGTGAGTTCAAGCCCCACATTGGGCATAGAAATTACTTAAAAATAAAATCTTAAAAAAAAAAAAAAGAAATCGCTATTAGGGTGTGTGTGTGTGTGTGTGTGTGTGTGTGTGTGTAGGGGGGTTCTTAGCTCTGTCTGCCCACAGGGCCCAGGAGCAATGACGTCCCAGCAGCACTGAGCACACCTGGTGCCCAGATCTTAGTTTCCAAATTCCATTCTCCTCTAAAAGGAACAAGGGCCTTTTGGAGAAATGGCGGGTTCCAGGGCTGGGGCAGGGAATGCTCCAGATGAGCGTCGACACCGTGAGATGCCACAAAGGAAGGAAGCGTCCACAGAGAGGGAGACACGTCTAAGATACTACTGCCAGATGCGGAAGAAAGAGGCAGTAATGGACGGCTCTCTTCATCTGTGGGGTAAATAACCCGTGTTGCGGATAGATGACCGGATACCTAGACGGCAGAGACGGAGTACTGGAATTAGCAAACTTGCGTCTGGCAGCCCACAGATTCGTCACCGATTCAGGCAAGAGTCAACAGCAAGGTCTCTGCTGGGGGCGAAAGCCTGGCGAAAACGGGACATTTGCACAGACTCAGGAAGTTTTGACTAATTATTGTTTATGGACCGTTGAAAATACGAATTAATTAGCCTTACGGTGGAGGAACTCGGTAGACGCGATCTTAACCGAGCGATGAACACCGATGTCACCCGCACCGGGGACACACAGACACCGAGTGCCTCCCCGTGCGATGACGCACCAGGAGGCAGACCCTGCCGGGAGCGCAGAAATGGAGCCTAATCATGAGGAAACATCAGACAAACCCGAACTGAGGGATGTTTTACAAAATCACTGGCCTGGACACTTCAGAAAGATCGCAGTCATGAAACATAAAGACCAATTCTAAAGATAAAGATTTATTTATCACATTTTTTAAAGCAAGCTCTATGCCCACTATGGGGCTTGAACGCGTGACCCGGAGATCAAGAGTCCCACCCACGCTCTGCCGATCGAGTCAGCCAGGCGCCCCTTTTTATCCCGTTGTAAAAACCGTTATTGAAGGATAGTTGACATACAACACCGTATTCGTTTCAGGTGCACGACATGGTGATGAGACGTTTGTACACATTATGAAATGGCCACCATCCCATCTGTCACCACTCAGAGTTGTTACAATATCAATGACTACATACCCCACGCTGTCCATTCCATCCCTATGTCTTATTTGCTTTGTAACTAGAAGATTATACCTCTTCATCCCCCTCGCCTATTTTCTCCATGCCCCTCTGGTGACTGCCAGCGTGCCCTCTGTATCCGTGAGTCTGTCTCCGTTTTTGGTTTTGTTTTGTTTTTCAGGTTTCCACCTTCCGGGTGAAATTATATGGTATTTGTCTCGCTCTGACGGACTTATTTCACTTGGCATTATACTCTCTCGCTCCATCCGTGATGTTGCAAATGGCAAGACGTCATTTTTTTTGTGGCTGAGTAATATTCCGGTCTGTGTGTGTGTGTGTGTGGATACACCCCATCTTTATCCATTCATCTATCCATGGACCCTTGAGTTGTTTTCATATCTCGGCTATTGTAGATAACATCACCACAAAGAGAGGACTGCGTGGGTGTTTTCAAATTCGCTTTTTTGTTTTCTTTGGATGAAAACCTGGAAGTGGAATTGCTAGGTGTTAGAGTTCTCCTTTTTCTTCTCCTTCTCCTTCTTCTCCTTCTCTCCCTCCTCCCCCTCCTCCTCCTCTTTCTTCTTTGAGAGAGGGAGAGCACGTGAGCTGGGGAGGGGGCAGAGGGAGAGAGAGAGAGAGAGAGAATCCCGAGCAAGTTCCACGATCAGCACGGAGCCCAATGCGGGGCTCAGTCCCACCGCCCTGGGATCACGACCTGAGCCAAAATCAAGAGTTGGGCGCTCGACTGACTGAGCCACCCAGGCGCCCTATGGATCTTACATTACTTCAATTTTTAGTTTTTCCAGGAACCTCCGTGCCGTCTCCCACAGTGGCTGCACCAGTTTACGTTTCTACCACAGTGCATGAGGTTCCTCCACATCCTCTCCAACACTTGTTATTTCTTGTCTATTTGATAACAGTCAATCTGACGGGTATGAGGTGGTATCTCATTGTGGTTTGGACTTGAATTTCTCCGATGATGAGTGAGGTTGAGCATCTTTTCATGTGTCTGTTGGCCATCTGTGTGCCTTCGTTGGAAATATATCTATTCAAGTCCTCTGCCCATTTTTAAATTAATTATTCGCGGTTTTTTTTTCATATTGAGTCATGTGTATATATTTTGGATGTTAACTCGTTGTCAGATCTGTCATTTGCAAATATCCTCGCCCTTTAAGTAAGTTACCTTTTTGTTTTGTGGATGGTTTCCTTTGCTGTGCAGAAAGTTTTTTTTAAAGTTTATATATTTTTGAGAGAGAGAGAGTGAGCAGGGGAGGGGCGTCGCGGGAGGGGACAGAGGATCCGAAGCGGGCTCTGTGCTGACAGCAGAGATCCCAACGTGGGGCTCAAACTCACGAACCACAAGATCATGACCTGAGCCGAAGTTGGATGCTCAACCGAATGAGCCACCCAGGTGCTCCCAGAAAGTTTTTTTTTTTTTTAAGTCGTCTCTACGCCCAACGTGGGGCTCGAACTCAGGACCCTGAGATCAAGAGTCACATGTTCCACCAGCTGAGCCAGCCAGGCGCCCCAGGGTGCAAAAGCTTTTTATTTTCGTGTAGCCCTATTTGTTTATTTTTGCTTTCCTTAGCCTTGCCTGAGGAGACAGACCCAGAAAATACCACCAAGACCCAAGTCAGAGAAATTACTGGGTTTTTTCTAGGAGCCTTGTGGTTTCAACTCTGACATTTAAGTCTTGAATCCATTTTGAGTTTATTTTTGTGTATGGTGTAAGAATGTGGTCCAAGGTAGTACTTTTAAAAAACATATATACATTTTTCTTTTTCTTTTTTTTTTTTTTAATTTTTTTTTTCAACGTTTATTTATTTTTGGGACAGAGAGAGACAGAGCATGAACGGGGGAGGGGCAGAGAGAGAGGGAGACACAGAATCGGAAACAGGCTCCAGGCTCCGAGCCGTCAGCCCAGAGCCCGACGCGGGGCTCAAACTCACAGACCGCAAGATCGTGACCCGGCTGAAGTCGGACGCTTAACCGACTGCGCCACCCAGGCGCCCCTACATTTTTATTTTTCTTAAATTTTTATTTATTTTTGTTTTTAAAGGAAATTCTATACCCAACGTGGAGCTTGAACTCATGACCCCGACCGAGATGGAGAGTTGTGCCTTCCGCTGACGGAGCCGGCCAGGAGCCCTCAGCGTATCACTTTCTAAATTCGATCTTGAAAAAGTGACCCTCTGTCCTCTGACCTTCTGGGTTGCCTTAGCAGTAGACAGCAACATCCAGGGTCCCAGGGCATCCAGGGTCTCAGGGCAGGGGCCAGTGAGCCCAGAAACCCCACGCTCAGCCAGTTGTGCTATCCTGAGCAAGCCCCCACGTTTTCTGGCCTCGGTTTGCCTGTCTGCCAGACAGGCTTTCCCTGGCCCGCCTCCCTCCCTGAATTCCCAGGCGCTGAGCCTGGCCCTCAGACCGAAGTGTAGATCACAAGCTTTCCGAAGCCTAAGGGGCAAAGCCACAATTCAGAAAGAACTGAATTCCAGGTTGAAGGAGACGAAGGAAACACGACAACAAACCCGGTTGGATTCTGGGACTCTAGAAGACTTTTGGGGGGCAATCCGCGACATTCTCCTGGGGCTTGTGGCTGAAGGGTACTGTCGTATCCCCATGAATGTCCTGGTTGTGACTGCCGCGCTGGGGCCACGCGGGGGCTGTCCTCGTTTCAGGAAGTACACGCTCAAGTGTGAAGGGATGACGGGGCTCGCGTCTGCAACTTACTCTCAAATGGTTCAAAACAATAGAATAAGAAAATGGTGAGATGTTCGTACGTGGGGGACGTGGGTGAACATCGGGGCTCTTGGTACCGTTCACACAGCTCTTCTGTAAGTTCCAAACTGTTCAAAAGCGAAAAGCTAAAAAAAGGAACCCACCCCGTCCAAGCTGCGGACAGGACGAGGACACAGGCCGACCGGAGACCCGACCAGGGACGAGTGTGGGAAGCGTTTCTGACGTTACAGGTGAATCTCTAATTAACGGCAACAATAAATCCTGATATTGGTGTGCGTGCGATGTGATTTTATATCAACACTGAATACGTATTGCTGTACAATATTTATTTGTTTATTTATGTAATTTGAGAGAGAGAGAGAGAGAGCATGAGCGGGGAGGGGCAGAGAGAGAGGGAGAGGATCCCAAGCAGGCTCCACCCTGTCAGTGCAGAGCCGGACGTGGGGCTCGATCCCACAAACTGTGAGATCATGACCTGAACCGAAATCAAGAGTCAGATGCTTAACCAACCGAGCCCCCCAGCTGCCCCTGTGCAAAATATTCATCACAAACATTTGCACACACAAATGACGTTTTAAGTGTTTAGGGAAAAAAATGCCAGTCTCTGGGTCTCTGGGGCTGCTGCTGGCAAGATCGGCGGGCTCCCAGTTGATTCTGTTGCGCACTCAAACAGAGAGCCGTGGGCTCTCCAGGGTCTGCAGAGAAGACAGAGGCACAGCCCACTCCTCAGATTTGCCGGTGTGCTGTGAGCAGAAGTGGGCCTGGTGCTGGGGGGCAGAAAACAAAGCGGGGACGCCAGCTGCTCGCGGCTCCCAGGCCTCGAGGGGACGGAGTTGAGGTCCCGCGGCACAGGCAGCCGGCAAGGCCAGGGCCCCCGGACCAGAGAGCATCCCCCCTGTTCTCACCTCTTGCATTTCATGCCTGCGGGGGCGGGGGGACCCCTTGTTCACACTCAGTTCACAGCCCCCTCCCCAGCCAGGCCTGGGGCCTACCCCTCCGTCTCTCCGTCTCTCCGCCCAGCTCTGACTCAGGGCAGGAGTGGTGACCTTGGCCGCTCACACTCAGGATTTGGAAAAACCAGGAGAAACTCACTCTGATGTCTGCGGAAGTGAGTTTCTCCAGGGGATCCTGCCTCAGAATCGCTGGTGGAGCCTATTGTGTGAGCTTCCCCGCCCCGCCCTGAACGAAGAGACCAAATTTCCCGGGCAGCGATCTGAATTTGAAACAGACTCTCCTGGGGATTCTTCTGCACCGGAACAGGCGTCTCAGCAGTTAGACTCTCCCTCCCCGGAATTTCCACTTGGGCAGTGACAGAAGCTTATGTGACAATTCCTTCGTGCGGTAGTTTGAAAAAAAAAGATGCTTGCAGATAGCTTGATACACTTTGCACTGCGTCCCCCCAGCCCCGTCCGATCGGGGCTGGTCCCGCTCCCTGGCTTGGCTGCGTCAGAAAAGACCCGCAGCTTCGACCCGGTTCTCTTGGTGCGCGGGCCTTTGGAGGCCCGAGCTGTGCTGCAGAAAGCATGGTACCCAGGCTGCCAGGTCGTGTGGCCCAAGCTACCAGGAGAGACACGGGAGAGACCGACAGCTGGACTCAACCACCAGAAAGATGAGCGCGGGTGTTTCCAGAGGATTCCAGGCCCCCGGCCATTTAAGTCACCCCCAGCTGTCTTCCCAGCCCAAACCCCAGACACTTTTGTCCTGTGGGGCGCTTGGGGACGCGGCTCTGCCCCCATCTGTGAGCCAACCCATGTCGCTCCAGGAACCCTAACCGATGCAGGGTTGCTGACCAGGAGGAGCTGTGAACACCAAAGAGGAGGTGACCAGCAGCCGGGGGGCGGGGGGTGCACGGGGAGGCGACCGGGGCAAGAATCTGGACATTCTCTGGGTGGCTCAGTCGGTTAAGCCTCCGACTTCGACTCAGGTCATGATCTCACAGTCCACGGGCTCAAGCCCCGCGTTGGGCTCTATGTTTTAATGAACATTAAGAAGAAAAGAATCTGGACGTTCTCAGCACTCAGGCGAGGGAGGTCCAGCCCACGGTGTGATTCTCCAGAGAGAGCATGCAGAAAGCCAAGAGGGGGCAGGGTGCGGTGTTTCGAAGGGTGGGGGAGAAAGGAGGAGCCAAGAAGGACAAGAAGCAGAGGGAGGAGGAGAGACAGGAGAGCATCTCAGTGAAGAAAAGGCGCGAGGAGGTGGTGAAGGAGGCGCCCAGGGAGGGAAGGGCTGAGGAGGCACAGGGAGCCGCTGAAGGCCATGGGAGGGCGGAAGCCGGGCACTGCCCTCGAGGGGCCGCACACCAGGCCCGGCTGAGGGGCACGGGAGCCCGGAGTGAGCACTTAGCAGCTTTGATGGCAAGCTGACAGGGTAATTCGGATCTGTGGAATCTGACAACACAAAGTTGGGGCCCGCACTGTGGATGTCTTTGGGGTTCTTGTTTCGTTTTCCTTTTTTGTTGTTGTTTTTTGTTTATTTTTGAGAAAGAGAGACAGAGCATGAGCAGGGTGGGGACAGAGAGAGAGGGAGACACAGAATCCGAAGCAGGCTCCGGGCTCCGAGCTGTCAGCACGGAGCCCGACGCGGGGCTCGAACCCACGAACCGCGAGATCGTGACCTGAGCCGAAGTCGGACGCTTAACCGACTGAGCCACCCAGGCGCCCCTCATTTTTCTAGTAATTCAAATTTATTATATTTTACAGAGGTATTGGTTCCAATGGATCGGGATAAAAACAAACCAAAACAGAAGCCCTGAGTAACTAGTCTTTCCAGATGTTCTGCCGAGGAGAGACGGAGGGGGACAGAGCATAAGCCAAGGGGAAGTCAGTGTACAAGGAGGTGTTTGGGGTTGTTTTGTTGTTGATGATGGTGCTGTTTGCTTTTAGGGTGAGAGAAACTTGAGCGCGTTTATACACTGGAGAAAAGCCAGTGGGGAAAGACGGGTGACAGGACACAGCAAAGAACCCCCCCCCCACACACACACATGGAATAAGAAAAGGGATGAGGCACACAAATGCAGAGTTGTGTGGGTTTGTTTGTTCGTTTTTATTATGAGAATGCGTGGGACACCTCAGCACCCACAAAACAAAAAACAATCTGGATTATTTTCTAGGGGAAAAAAGTAAAACTGACTCAAGAAGAAGTAGAAATAACCATCAGAAGTTGGCAAGATGGACGAGTCTATCCATAAAAATGGCACCAGGCCCAGATGGCCTTCAGGCGTGTGCAGCCACATTCTCACAGAGCAGATATGGAGACCCCTCCAAGCGCAGAAGGTAGGACTCTGCCTGACTCTTCTACAAACCAAAGCGGAAAAACCAACGGAAATCTGTTTCAACCTCTTGTGTTTTTTTTTTTTAATTTTTTTTAACATTTATTTATTGTCGAGAGACAGAGAGAGACAGAGTGTGAGCAGGGAAGGGGCAGAGAGGGGGGAGACACAGTATCTGAAGCAAGTTCCAGGCTCTGGGATGTCCGCACAGAGCCCGATGCGGGGCTCGAACTCACAAGCTGTGAGATCATGACCTGAGCCGAAGTCGGACGCTCAACCGACTGAGCCACCCAGGTGCCCCTCAACCTCCTGTGTTCTTTTATGAACTGACTAAAATGTCGAAGTTTCTCTGTTGCTTTTTATACATTTCTCTGGTTAAAAACTGAATTTGTTCCTTTTCAATCTTTCTTGCCTTCTAGGACGTAAGGGTACACATTTTCAATTATTCCTTTGGGGTGGCCCACAGGTTTTGAGTACGGTATTCTCATTGCTTCCTCATTTGTAAATAGTTTATGATTGCTGCTCTGATGTCCTTCTTTAGCCAAGAATTACTCAGAAGGATGTCCTTAAACATCCAAGTGACTAATTTTTATTTAACCTTCCTCCTCTTAATTTCTGAATGATTTCATCGTAGTCAAGGATGCGAGCTTCATGATCTCTGCTCTGTTTATCTATTAGATTTCTTTCTTCCTTTCTGTCTTTTTAAATAAGTAGGCTCCACACCCAACGTGGGGCTCAGACTCACAACCCCGACATCAAGAGTCCCAAGCTCCGCCAACGGAGCCGGCCCGAATCTTTTGTGGCCCAATAAATGGACCACTTTTTGTGACTGGTCCTTATGTGCGAAAATAACAGAACCTCTGTTTGTTGATCACCAAGTTCTATCACAGAGATCTGTTGGATCGCGTCTGTTAGTTGTATTTTTCAAAGCTGTCATTTCTTTCGTTGTCTTTTGTTTGCCGGGTCTCTCAGTTTCTGAGACTGATGTTTAAGATCTCCTACTGTGTGCACGTTTGCGTGCTCTATACTTTTTTCCTCTCTATGTTTTGAAGATATGTTGGTTGCTCCACACCAGTTCACAATCGGTGGGGCAGCCTCTGTCCCCCTCGGAGACAGGGGTGTCCCTGTGACCCGGTCCTGGCGAAGAAGATGTGGGCAGGCATCTCTGAGGACTTCCCCTCCTAAAAATAAAAGGAAGCTTCGTGGAGACCAAGCTCTACTTCTTGGCCCTTCCCCCTTCCTCATTTTTGGAAACAGGATGTGACTAGAGGCACCACAACCCCGAGGACACAAGCCAATCGCCCCCAAAGGACAGAATGTGCTTGTGCGGGTCACTATCTGTTAAGTTTTCTGCTATTTGCAACTGAACACCCAGGGAAGTGCAGATACAATTGACAAAGCTCCGTGACGACTGGAAGTGAAATACAGTGGACTTTGGGGGGTCTCTTTACATGCCTTTGGCCTTGAATTCAATTTGTCATTAAAATTACTACATTTGTTCCTTTTTTTTATCGTCTAGTTATCCGTTTTGAGAAAGAGAGCTTGAGCAGGGGAGGGGCAGAGAGAGAAGGAGAGAGAGAGAGAATCCCAAGCAGGCTCCCTGCCGTCGGCACACAGCTCAACGCGGGGCCGGGACCCACAAACCACGACATCACACCCTGAGCCGAAATCAAGAGTCGGACGCTTAACCGACTGAGCCACCCAGGCGCCCCTACATCCGTCCCTTTTGGGGAGCATTTGATTTCGCATGTTTTCCGTAATCCCATGAATTTTCCTTTCTTTTGCTTGTAGGAAAACGTACGTAGAGCCTTCATCATGTCAATCAGCGATTCAGTGACGCGAAGAACTCCCACAATGCCTTGCAACCGTGACCACCGACACAGCGTTTTGAAACGTTGGACTGCAGCACAAGACGCACGTCCAAAAACACGCCTGTGTCAGCGGCTGCATTACAGATCCTCGCGCAACGGGCGCGCCAACAGCCGGCTCACCAAGCCGCACGTCGGCCTGCCGCCCCGGGCCTGCCGTCCTTTTCTGGCCTTGCGCAGTGCTCCCCCCCCACCCCGGGCGGCCGTGCAGGGGGCGGTAACTTGGCCTCACGCTGGCGTCAACGACGCCGCTTAACGTCTCGCGCGACCGAGGTGGGCAAGCACTAGGGTTGGCGACCGGGGTGCCTCCGCGTCTCCCAGACCCGGGGGCGCGTGCCGGGACTCACAGGAGAGGTGCGGAAGGGCCGGGTCTGCCCCCAGGCTGGGCGAGGTGGCTGCTGGATGCAGGCTCCCCACCCCGACTGGGCAGGACGCAGGGGGAGAACGGAGCACCTCCTCAGAGAGCACTCCGCCTGTCCTGGAGTCTGGCAGCACATGTCCGTTTGCGTGCGTCGTGCACAACGGGACCTACGCCCACCCCGCCCGGATCCGGCTCCAGCAGCAGAGTCCCCGAGATCGGCCTGGGCTCTTCTTGGCACCTGGTGGTCTGTGGACCCCTTCTCGGAATCAGGTTTTAACGTACAGGTTTTAACATAACGGGGGCGCCTGGGTGCCTCAGTCGGTTGAGCATCCGACTTCGGCTCAGGTCATGATCTCACAGTTCGTGAGTTCGAGCCCCGCGTGGGGCTCTGTGCTGACAGCTCGGAGCTTGGAGCCCATTTTGGATTCTGTGTCTCCCTCTCTCTCTGCCCCTCCCCCGCTCACACTCTGTTTCTCTCTCTCTCAAAAAGAAATAAACATTAAAAAATTAAAATGAACAAATACATAAATAAATAAACAAAATACAGAAAACACATAGGGTTATAAAAGAAACCAATTATGTTGAAATACAATCATCAAAGTCTGTATGCTTTCTGTACCTATGGTTCACATGTATGTTAATGTCGTCAAAATTGATATGCGATATTTGAGCATCTTCATTAACACATTAAATAGCTACCAAAATTTGGAAGGTGTTGACGAACAGAAACAGTATTTCAAGACGTCTGCGGTAATCGCAGTGTGCTTTGAGAGTAAATGTCATTCCAGCAAAGTCCACTTTCATCACCCACGGAAATGCCGAGTTGCGGTTGGGAATGAGAGCAAAGAAAGGCATTGTGGTGCACTCCCGTCCAGGCTCCGGGGCCCTCTGACTCTGTCCGGGAGCCTCCACGGGTCAGCCTCCCTCACAGCACAGGTCTGGATTTCGAACTTCGACTTATCCCAGGGTCTCTGCCTTTGAATGCATAAACTTTGACTCGTTAGCATTTATTGTGATTACCAGCACATGGAAACCTAGTCCTGTGAGTTAGGGTTAGGTTCTCCTTTGCCTGTTTCCTGCCCTCGCTATCCCCCTCCTGGCCTCACTTCCTGTTCCTGTTCGATTCCAACCTTGTCTTCGTTCCAGTGTTTTCTTCTAATGGTTTGCAAGGTTGGCACCATATTTGTTTGCCTAGTGGTGACTTAAAATTTTTAGCGTGCACATCTGAACTCACCTTTCTCTACCCATGTGGAGAATTAATCAGTATTCCGGTCGTCCCCCAAATAAGACACATTTGGCAGTTTTATTTCCCACCTCCTCTCCCCGCCCTGCTCGGATGAGCTCATCTGGATTTCCCTCCCAGACTGTTGAGAGTATTTTCCGGCCTGAGTTCCCCGGTAAAAATAGTTTCACTGACTCCTGAAGGCCATGTCTTCCTCTTGGATTCATTTTTCGTTTTGCTAGAGCATATAATCTAGTAACTATGTCAGATAGTATTTGTTGGAAATAAACTCTCTGAACACTTGGCATGACCCAAAAAAGTGTTTGTTTTTCCTCCCAGCTGAATGGCTGTTGGGCCTGGCAGAGAATCATAGGCTCAAATAATTTCCCCTCCAAACTGTGAAGGTGCCCCTGGATTGTTTGGAATCCAAAGTTGCTGATGTCTGACATCAGGCTTATCCTTTTCTTTCTTTTTTTGGAAGTAACATGTTTTTTTTTTCCCACTGGGAGCTTTCATTTGCTCCCTTTGTCCATGTTCCAAAGTCCTGTCACGGGTTTTCTTCAGTCCAGGGTGGTTTTCCTGTATTCTTTGTTGAAGTCGAGCTCCCCTTCTAGTCTCTGTCCTTTGGAATTCCTTTTAAATAACTGGATGTAGAAAACTGTGGAATTATTTTTCATGCTTCTTAAGTTTTCTTCCTACATTATAACTTTTTATCTTTTACCCTGCGTTCTAGAGAATTCTTCAGCTTGACTTTCCAGCTCACCAGTTCCAGATTCAACTGATTCTATTCAATTTCTTGGCCCACCTATTGAGTATTTTCCCCCCATTTTTTTTTTTAAGTAATCTCTACGCCGGACATGGGGCTCGAACTCACCACCCTGAGACCAAGAGTTGCTCGCTCCACCGATAGAGCTGGCGGGGCGCCTCTGAGTTTTTTTTTTTTTTAAGTATCTGTTATTTCAATGTCCAAATTTTTTATATCCCAAGAGAATTGACTTCTGGAAAGTATCTTTTTAAACTCATTTTTCTTTAAAAAATTTTTTTTAAGTCTTTATTTATTTTTGAGAGAGAGAGAGACCAAGCATGAGCAGGGGAGGGCCAGAGAGAGAGGGAGACACAGAATCTGAAGCAGGCCCCAGGCTCTGAGCGGTCAGCACAGAGCCCGACACAGGGCTCGAACTCACAAACCGTGAGATCATGACCTGAGCTGAAGTCAGACGCTCAACCGACTGAGCCACCCAGACACCCCTCATTTTCATTTTCTTTCACAACAGAGTTTTCTTAATATGTAAATAATAAATTCTTGGGGCACCTGGGTGGCTCAGTCAGTTAAGTGTCCGACTTCAGCTCAGGTCACGATCTCACGGTCCGTGAGTTCCAGCCCCGCGTCGGGCTCTGGGCTGATGGCCCAGAGCCTGGGGCCTGGTTCCGATTCTGTGTCTCCCTCTCTCTCTGCTCCTGCCCCGTTCATGCTCTGTCTCTCTCTGTCTCAAAAATAAATAAACGTTAAAAAATAATAAAAAAATAATAAATTCTTATAAAAATGTGTATGATACATAAAATTATTTTTTGAAAAAAAGCAAAAATCATCTGAGCCTTTGCTTCCCCAGATGCTGTTTTTAAAAGATAAACTCTCTTTTCTCTCTGATAGTATTACTGAAGCTGTTTTATTTTTATTTTTTAAAGATTTTATTTTTATTTTTATTATTTATTTATTTTTTTTTAAAGATTTTATTTTTAAGTAATCTCTACACCCAAGGTGAGGCTCGAACCCGCAACCCTCAGCTCAAGAGTCACATGCTCCACCGACTGAGCCACCCAGGCGCTGCCCCCCCCACCCCCACCCCCCATGCTGTTTTAAACGTTCTTTGTGTTCTGGAAACTCTTGCTTCTTCTCGTGTTAGCACAAGCGTCGCTGTCTCTCGCCTGCCCAGGGCAAGTGTTCCAACTGGAGGCAGGAAGCCCTACCTACAACCCGTGGCTTCCACGGTTGCCGCGCCTGTCCCCGCTCCAGCCACGGGCAGGGGAATCAGGGAAACGTGGCTCACGAGAGGCTCCGTGCTGGTCTGAAGCTGGCACTCATTTGCTTCTCCCACGTGCTGTTGGACAGGACCAGTTACCTGGTCACACCAATTGCAAGGGAACCTGGGAAATGTAGTGCAGCCAGGGGCGCACTGGTGGACGGCTGAGACACCCGCAGTCCGCCCTCTGGGCTCCGGAGGTCCATGAGCACCCGGGTTTCGCGCCCCACCCCCAGGGTGAAAAGCACCTCGTCTGGAGGGAGATGGCCCAGCCCAAAGCCCAAGTCTCTCGGATACGTGCGACCTCCCACCGGGTCCGGCTCTGCATCCTCCCGGTGCATCTGCCAGACTAGCTGTCCAGCGATCTGTCCCCCGCCCCGCCAATCTGGTCTCTCATCGCATCTTCACTGCAGCCCCCCACCCCCGCCCCGCACTGCCTTTTGGCTGAACTGTCTTCACGGGAGGGCCCTGGGCGACATCAGTGGGCTCTCCCACCGTCTGAGGAATAAGCACTTGGCTCTTCCAACGTGTGGGTCCCGGGTCTCCAGGCCTCTCTGAGTGCAAGCTGGCCCTCGCTTTCTGGTAACGTCACGGTGAAGCAGCCGGGACCTTCCAGCACGCACTCGCGCCCGGGCCCTTGTGTATCACGGCCCCAGTTTTCCAAATGTTGCTGCGACATAACGAGGGAAGAGTGTTATTAATTCCGGCTCGCCATATCCGTTTCCCTGTCGTCCACGAGCCAGCCACGAAGCCAACAGCACATATTTTAGGGCTTTGTCACACCCGCTCCCTGGGCACCCATCTCTGTGTTAGTTAGGACGGGCGTGTCAGTCAGCTGTTGCCACAGCAATGCCGCATAACAAACCACTCCAAAGTTCCATGGCAAAGCAACCATCGCTGATGCCCACTCTCCCAGAGCCAAGGGCCGCTGCGGGGTGGGTCCGGGCCTGCTCTGGGCTTCCCTCGTGCTCCTTGGACCGGGAGCTTCCCGTCGGCGCACGGCCGTCCGCCCTTCACCCTTCCACGGGCAGTCTTCTGCTGAACAAGGCTGACCGTGCCACTGCATTCGGAGCCCCCGCTCACTTCACACCTGCCAAACACCTGTTGGCCAAAGGAGTCACACTGCCAAGTCCAAAGTCAAGGTGGGGAGTATATCCCACTCACCCAGAGGCCCGGGGCGCGGAGGCAGATGTGGAATTCTGGTGCAGGGCAGTGAAGAAACGGGGATCACGGTCAGTTCAGTCACCCTGGAAATGCACAGGGAATGCACAGGAACCACGGGAAATGCACAGATCCTGGTGTGACCACACACACACACAAGAGAAGCTTCCTTCTGGAGAAGCCACAGAAGAGCCTCCCGTAAGGCGGTGGCCTTAATGCTTGCCTTTGTTCACAGCCCCAGACTGATGGCCACTCGCAGTCTTCCGGTCCCTTCCGGTCCCTGGGGGTTGTTACAATTTAGGACCCCAGGAGGGGGTTGTGGCCGGTTGTGGGAGTGGCACCTGTCACCTCTGCTCGAGTTCCACTGGAGAGGGTGGGTCTCCTGGCCACACCCACTTGCTGAGGAACTTGGGAAACGGAGCGTAGCCTGAGCTTGGAGGAAGGGGTGCCTGACCTTGGTGGACAGCCGCAGCCCCAGCCCCCTTCACGCGTTACCTCGTCTGTGGTGTTTGCTGCTTCCCACGGGGACGGCGACTGCCGGTTTGTGCTCTTCATTCGCCACGTTTTCTGTTTGTCCATCAGCAAGCTGTTGGTGGCCCCTTGCTACTCGGAGGGTCCAGCAGGCTGCTGAGGACATCAGTGACCGCTCAGGGGACACGGGACCTCCGCTCCTTGCAGGCATTAGTCACCAATAGCGTCTCTCCTCTGTCCGATGCCCCTCCAGGGCACCCCGACGGCTGCCCCTGGCCCCCTCAGCTGCTGCCTCTGAGCCACCGTCACCTGCCAACACTGACTGCCTGTGTGCTCTGGGCTTGGCTTCCTCCCTTGGGCCAGAGCAACACCCCCAGCCCATCTCCCCAGAACCCCTGGGCATTTCTGGCCCACTGAGGACACTCCCTCCTCTTGTTCTTGCGGTTATAACAGATTTTAAAATTTTCTGTCATTCCCAGGCATGGAAGGCGAGCCTAGGGAGACGACTAAGAAGCATCTAGGCCGTCATGTTTATTCAGTCTCTGTGGCATCTAAACCCATTCAGTTCCCAAGACTTGGATGTTTAGTCCCTGGGAGCAGAACGTCCAAGGACAAGTTGATGGAATCTGTGGCCAGCAACAGGGCCTGGGCCAGAGAGGTCTGCTGCTGGCCTTCTTGGGCCTGCCTTGGGATCCCCTCGATCTGCAGCGGGGAACCCCAAAGTGGAGCCTTAGAGATCACGGTCTTGTGGCCTTAGAAACGGAGTCGCACGGTGACGTTGGTGACATGAGCTCCAGTCATGTGGCGACTGAGAATCCTCAGGCCAAACCCAACGAGCCCTGGGACGTTTGTGACCTGGCAGGTCCCTCTGCCAAGCAGCACCTTACTCCAGTGGTATTCCACTCCCCCGGGGAGGGTCCTCATCCTACGGAGCGGGACATTCCCAATCTCTACCTCAATGCTTTCAGGGTGACCGCCCCCCGTCCCCCCCCCCCCCAGGCTGCTGTGCTCAGGATTCTATTTTGGTTTATTTGTGATTTCATTTTGAGCTGAGATTTGGAAACCAAGGCAAGTTTGGAAGCCTCCCTGAGGCCCAGGACCATGCGTTGAGGTCATCTCTCCTCACCGAGGGAAAACTAATTATGTTTGCTACTTTTAAAGAGGATACAGGATCCGGGTGGGGCGAAGTCCTCCACGAAGACGCCAACCTGCTTTTTGCCGTGTCTCCCTTGGGAAAAGGAGACCAGAACGGGCACTGCGGCATCCTGGAGAGGCTTTGTCACTTCCTCCTTCCGTGAGGAGGCAACAAGGACACTATAAAGGGGCCAGAGCCTTTCTCACCCCCACAGGGCTTGGATGGGGGCACAGGCAGAGGCCTTCCCTTGACCCACTTCTCTAGCAGCTGGAAGAACCCCACCTGCCCGGAGGAGGCAGAGCGCATCAGGCATGGAGCCCTGGCTGTGGAGACTTCAGATCTGAGAGGCCCTGGGTGCCAGCTCTTGGCGTCCTGAGATTTCCCCCTCAATATGACCCAGCCCAGGGGGACAGGGAGCCACTCTTTATTCCGGATGGTCCTTAGAGCCGCTAGGCAAGGAGTGCGGCCAGAACTGGCTCCTGGGCCCCAATCCCGCCCCAAGGGACACAGCACCTCCCTCGGGGCGCCCTCGTTCCCTCCCAGAGCGCTGCATTTCTCTGCAAGTCCTCAGAGAGACGCACGCGGCCCTGGGCGCGCCGAGCGCATGGGGCTGCAGGCCCAGAGCTGTTCTGGCCCCAGTCCCCGGGGGCCTCGGGCTCCGGGGCCCGCGTGAAGTGTCGTCGGCTCCTGCGCACCGCGGGGCGCTTGGACGCGCAGCGGAGGCGACTCCGGGAAGGGAGACAGCCCTACGGGTTGCAGCCGCAAGTCCCTTGTCTCCGAGCCTCCGTCTGGGCCCCGGGCGCGGGCCCGCCAGACGCCGCGCGGCCGCGCACGAACACCCGGGGCCCGGCGCCGCCCCACGCGGCCCGTCCGACCAGCCCATTGGTCCAGAGGCGCACCGCCCGCGTGCCCGCGCAATGCCATTGGTCCGAGCCCGCGGCCCAGACAAAGGGAGCGGCGGCGGCGGGCGGGGATTGGGCCGGGCGCGGCAGGGGGGCGCGGCGCGGAAGGGGAGGTAGAGGGAAGGCGGCTGGAGGGCTTCGGGGGGAGCGCGGGCAGTGCAGGGGGAGGACTCCTGTGCGGAGGCGGGGCGGGGGCGGGGCGGGGCGCCCCGGAGGGCGGCGGCCGCGGGGCGCGGGGCGCCCGCCCGCCCCTCCGCCCGCCCCTCCGCCCAGCACCCCTCCCGCTCCGGGGCTCCTGCCCGGACCGCGGCCGCTGCCGCCTCCTGGTCTTCCCCGAGGGCTCCGCGTCCGTCTCCGCCGCTCGGCTGGGAACGCGGGAACGCGGAGCCCCGGCCGAGAAGGATGCGCCTAGGCCGGGGGCAGGACGTGCGGCGAGACCGCCTGCCCAGCGGCGGGACGCGCCTCTCCCCGGGCTCGGCGCCTCCTTTCCGGCCTGCCGGACTGCGGTGATCCTCTGCAGGGACGGCGCACTGAGAGGAGGCGCGGGCCCTGGCACTGGAAGCTGGACGCAGCGCTCGGACAGGAAGCTCCTGGCGCTTCCTGGAGAGTTGATTCGGCGGGGTGCGTCGCCGGGGAGGGAGGGACGGGCCGTGGGGCGACCGGCCGGGCGGGGAGTGGCTTCTGGGGGCCCCCTAGCCAACGGAGGGCCCGCGAGGCCGCCCTCGGAGCGCCGCCAGGTACGTGCGTTTCCTTGTTTCCCGCGCGCCCAGAGCGCACCCGGGTAGAGAACGAATAAAAACCCGGTTGGTGTGTAGGAGCCTTTCGCTGCAAGCGTGTCTTTCTGCAGTGTTCAGGGAGCGCCGCTAAACGCGGGGTGGACGCCGACCCGGATTGGGCCTGCAGTCCCTGCCGGTGGACTGTCCTCCGCTCCACCTCGGGGCCGGGAGCTAGTGCCTTTTTGGAAAAAAGTGTCTTTTTTCCAGGTTCCGTTTAATTCGCCGAAGAGACCACGAGCCCTGCGTCGGCCCCAGAGCTGGGGCGACGGGGCTTTGTTTCCTGCCGTCTCTTAACCCTTATCCCCCGGAAAACCCGGATTCTTTTTAGAGCCGCGGTGCTCAGTTTGGGGGAGGGTTGGAGGAAGCTCGGAATGGAGAGACCCAATCTCGGCCCCATGCTGGGCGGGCAGCTCCCCTCGTTCCGTACTGAGCCCCTCCTGGCCCCAGGAGCCCCGGACTTGCCAGTTAGGGGAGGCCCTTGGGCTTTGGAGTTATTTTTTTGGTGGGGGGGGGGTGGTAGTAGAGGAGGCCCGGTAGCCGGCCTGGGGCGGGCTCCTTCCCCTCCCCCATGCCCACGTCAAACAAAAGGAGTCCTCCGAGAATCGTCTGGGGGGGAAAGCTCTTCTGAATGTGAACCTGTAGCACCCCCCCCCCGCCCCTGTTCTTAGAATGGGACTGAGTCTTTACAACAAAGGGGAGGGAGGGTTGGAGAGAGTTGAAGGAAAGAGCGCGCTTTTATTTGGGGACACTTTAAGGAAGAGAATGCACCTCTTCCTCCCCACTTACCCACCTGATTGATGGGGCTTTAGGTGATACTTGGTTGGGGTGTTTTTGTTTGGAGACTGTAGTTATACGTGGGAAATTGGAAATTCGGCCTCTACCCGGTGGGGGAAAATCCCCCATGGAGTGAAGTGTATTCCTTGCCGTTTGGGGGAAGACTGAAAATGGAGAGATTTAATGGTTAACGCGGATGGGATGATGCTGTGCTCTTTTCTCCGGCTCCCCCCACCATAAATTAGAACAAAGGGCCGAGGCGAAAGGGGTGGCGGTTCGAATGGGCACGCTATAAAAAAAAAAAAAAAAAAAAAAGCCTCACCTCCCCGTCTCGGTGCACACCCGAGGATTCCTGGAGTTTGGGCTGGAAAGAAAAGGAGGCCCCCGCCCAGAGTCGAGCTCTGTATGGATGCTTAGCTCTTGAGACCCTCCTTCAGGCCGTCCCAAGTCGCGGTTACCGGACTGGGGAGAGGGAGAGGGAGAGGGGGGCGCCCCCCGAGGTCAGCAAAGGCCCCTCCTCTGGGCAAAGTGCGTGGTTTCGGTTTCCACCTTCTCGGGACGGAGAGCCCGGGTTCACGGCGCCCTTGGCCGCGCGCGTCCCCTCTCGCCCCGGCGTGGCGCTCCTGGCGCAGACCCGCGTCCACCAAAGCCCGGGAATAAAACTCAACAAACCATAAAGGCTCCCGATTCCAGTAGAAAAGGCGCCGAAGATTTATGGTCCCCCGAATTCCCCATACTCTAATTATCCCCGTTTTTAGTTGACTTATGGGTGGTGACCACGAAAGTCATTTTCCATTTTAGAATTTTTTTTTTTAAACATGAAAAATGCAAGTTTCACTCCTTTCTTACCCGCTTGGGCGGATCTTTCATCTTGTGGGAAGAAGAGAAATCCGGCCTGCCTCTTGCTTTCTCTACCACCTCCGCTTGAGCACAACCGGCTCCCCGACCCCCTCCAAAGCAATTTAGGGGAAGGTTTTGTTTTGTTTTGTTTTGTTCTATCTCCCGCCGCCCAAGGGCATTCCTCCTCAGGAGCCCTGCCTGGTGGCACCCTGGATGCGCCCCGGACTGCGCATGGCTCGGAACCCTGCTTAGGGGTCGAGGCCCCCCACCCTAGGCCAGTGGCGGAGGGTGAGCCAAGTCGGAGAGTGAGTCCCCCACGGTCCCAGTACGGTCACCCTTCATCCTTCACCTCCCTGGGGACCCACGCAGGGTACGAGTCTGGGGCGTCGAGGGGCCCCTACTGTGCTGCGGGGGGGGGGGACCCCCACCGATCCCTCGCAGCTGCCTGGCGGCCCCATCCCCCATCCTCCCTTTGTTTGCTCCTCTGGACACTGAGTTGAAAGTGGCAGGAACAAAATAATTAGATGGAAGTCAAAGATTAGGCGGGGTGCGCTGGCCGCCCCGGCGAGGCCTGGCCGACACTCCGCCCGGCGCCTCGTAAATCTCCGCGGGCCTGACAGAAAGCCGCGTCCTCAGGTTACCTGGGAGTTTCGAGCTTCTCGATCTGCGCCTTACCGTCCCCCCAACACCCCTCTTCGGGAGACCGCGGGTGGAGACTCCTTGCGGGCCCCGACTTCTGGCCAGCGCACGAGCCTCCCTGCCCCAGCCTGAAGTCAGTTAATTCTCAGAAATGGATGAAGGTGTCGCAGGGGGAGGGTGTGGTCTGGACAGCGAGGGCCTGGGGCGCCGGACCCCCATCCAGGGAAAAGCAGCACGCACCCCCACCCGGTTTGCCAACCAAATAAATATTATTAGGGTGCTGCACGTCCCCTGCTCCGCGCTGCCCGAGGAGGGGGTGGGGTGGGGACGCAGATGGGTTGGGGGCGGATTAACCCCTCGTGGAGGACTCCTTTGTCTGGCCCGGCCACTGCGGACACCAACCAACTGCGCGCTGGGCCTGAGGGTCCCTGCACCGGTGCGGGAAGGAGCGAGCGGGGCTTCCGAGGCCCTTCTCTGGCCCAGGTGTGCAGACTGCGGGCGGGGACGTTGGACGTCGGTTGGGGCTGAGCCACGAGGTCCCAGCACCGGGTCCGGGGGGGGGGGGGGGGCCGGTGTCTCGTCTTCCGGGCCCACGTGCGCTCCCAGCTGCGCCCTAGACGCCTCCCGCCACGGAGCAAGAGAGAACGTGGAAGAAGTCTTGGCCCGCTTAGATAGGTTTTAAAAACTCGAATTAATTGGTAAAATAGAAGCCGCGCTTCCCAACACAGAGAAGAGGTTGAGGGGGGAAAGCCTTTTTTTAATTATACCCCCTTGTTGTGGCGGTTGTACCTGACCTTTTCCTACTATTAAAAGAAATGTTGCCACATTTAATTTTTGTTGCCATGAGATATGGAGAGGGTAGCCCAACATTTTGAAGTAATTTGATAAGCCTTCAAGTAGCAAATCCGAAAGGGAGGCTGGCGGCCCAGGTATAGTTGCTTTATAACCTGAATTTACAATGAAAGCATTCTCCTTTATGGATATAATAGATTAGATTTCACAACTTAATTCTCCGGAATGGCTCCGTTTAAGGGAGCTCCGGCTGATTTTATTACGCCAAGCCAAATTGGATGTTTGTGGTCTTAACGAAAAGCGATTGTGACATAAAATATATAATTTTTAAAGTAAAAACACACACACACACACACACACACACACACACCCCACGAGTTCGACCCTGTCCCCTCCTGTCTCCATCCTTCCGTCTCAACCCCGGCCCCCCCCCCCCCCCCCCCCAGTTTGGGAAATACGGAGAGTTATTTGTTTGTTGATTTCTGCCCCGAGACAGGAACTCACACCCGGCGGCGGGGGGGAGGGGGCGCGAGGAGCAGCCGGCCTCGCGTCCCCCGCGGCCTCCCCGGCCTCCCCGCTCCGCGCCGCCCGCCCGCCCCGTACCGCGCACGCGGTGCCCTTTCCCCGAGAAGGCTTGGGGCCGCTCGTCGGCGTCCTTCGAAACGCCGGAATTCCCGGCACTGGCCCCGGAGTGTCGGGCCATCGGAGCATCCGCGGGGGCCGGAGCGTCTGCCCGGGACAGCGGGCCCCCCGCAGGACCCTCGGAGGGACAGCCGGGACCGGGCAGGCTCGGCCTCGCTACCGTGTGCGAAACGCCTGCGCCCCCGCAGGGCCTGCTCCGCGCCCTCCCGGACGACCGGGGCTGGCAGAACCCCCTGCGCCCCCCCCCCCCGCCCCGGACCCCTGGCGGCCCCTGGGGAGTGGGCGTCAACTCGAGGAACTTTCCAGGCCCAGCCGGCCCCCGCCTCTAAGCCGACGCCGGAGCCCACGCTCTCGGCACCCCGCGGAGAAAGGCGCGGCCCGCGGAAGACCGAGGTGCGGGCGGGGTCTTGGTAGTCCAGCCCGGGCCTGGCCCGCCAGCGCCCGCGGCCCATTCTGCTGTCACTTCTGATTGAGGTCGGGCTCTGCTTACCCCGCGGCGGCGGCGGCATCCGCCCCCTCCTCCTCCCCCATGTGTTGGGTGCTTTGTTGAACACCGAATTAGCCACCCCCGCCCGCCCCCTCCAGTCTCCCGGCCGCTGCGACAGCCCCGCAGGACAGGCCCTCGCCCGAGACTCCGGACAAGACGCGGGAGTCGGGCGCGCGCCCTGGTCTTAGGGGGCCGCGGGGCCGCGAACCCTGCACCGCGGCCGCCAGGGCGGTGCGTGCCGGTGCGTGGCTGGCGGGTGTGGATGCCGGTGCGCGCCTTAAATTAGATCTTCGCGGCGCCTGACCTGGTTTTTTTCTCGGCCCGATCACGGCTGCAGCTGTTTTCTCCAGAATTCCTGCTGCTGGGGGAGGGGCGTTATTATTATTTTTTGGTTGTCACAACCTCCCGGAAAAATTCCCTGGCCTCGGAAAGTGTAACAATAGCCCATCGGATTTCTGGAGGAAGCGCCCCCAGCCCTGCTTTCTGCCAGGGACGCCTTTGCCCTCAGGCTGCCGCGGAGACCTCCTCCCCTGCCCCTGCCCGAAACCCCTGCTGGGCCGTCAGCTCTGGCTCTGAAATCTAGGAACGCCTTGGGGGCCCCAGCGCTCCGAACTGGGGAGAAAGTAGCCGCCTGGAGGTAGATGCTGGGGGACGAGGTACAGCCTTCCCACCTGGCCCTCACCCCTACCCCAAGCCCACTTCAGGTGGCCCCTAACCAGACTGTCCCCTCCCCAGGAATCGTTCATGTTTGCTTTCGGGGTCAGTGATAGCCCAGAGGCAGTTAAAGATTAATGGGCCTGGGGGTGGGGTGGGGGGGGCTCTGTGGACCCGGCTGGCTCTTGGTCCCTCTCTCAGTTGGGCACCAAGGCTGCACCCCAACCCCAAGGCTGAACGGAGGGTTTAAGAGGACCACACTTGTGTGTTCACCTGTCCTGCTGGGGGACGGGAGCGAGATTGGGGAGCTCAGTTGCCAACTGCAGCCATTACTGGCTTCGGCTTCACCCCTGCAGCCTCCTGGTGCATAGTGTAGGAAGCCGAGGGGGCTCTGGCCCTCCTGGCCGCCTGCAGAGTGGCAGGAGAAGCCCAGGAAAGTGGCCGTGCCCAGGAGGGGCCAGGCTGGCCAGCTGGTCTCGTGGTGTGTGGCTGATCTGGGCCTCCGGTATCAGCCTCCGCCAGGTCAATCCCGTTCTGCTTCTCTGTCGCTGGGGCTGAGTGTGGGGGGCTGCCAGGGCGCTTACACCACCATCTCTTGCCCTCCTTGGCCTGGAAAGAGAGTGGGGAGGTCTCAGCCCCCATCCCTCCTGTCCTGTCCACAGAGGCTCTGCCTTCCCAGGACCCCCTGATGCATCCCTCAGGAGGCAGGGACTCC
Organism: Lynx rufus; assembly: GCF_022079265.1. Taxonomy (NCBI): domain Eukaryota; kingdom Metazoa; phylum Chordata; class Mammalia; order Carnivora; family Felidae; genus Lynx; species Lynx rufus. The sequence continues at coordinate 2,222,759 of NW_025814853.1, read as the reverse complement.
ACCTGTAGCCTCCAGGACCTTCCCCGAAGCCTCTTGTTCTGCCCATAAATTTATTTATGCTTGCGTTAGGCCCGGTGCGTGGACGTGACCTCCAGCACCCCCAGTCCGCGTGGACAACAGGAATTGAACTTTAGTCTCTAGGCAATTAAGGCGGCAGGGACTATACTTCATTAATGGTTGTTATGCAATAAAAGCGATAAAATGGCCCCTACTTACAATTTAAAAATGCAATTTATTTTAATTTACGTTTTTAAGTACTTCTAGGGTTTGATGGGGGCAGCGAGGGGATCACCGGAGGGGCCGCAGCAGCCCCTCCACTGGAGGGACAAGGAATGGCGGAGCTGAAATTGGCTGGGAGCGGCAGGAGACACAGAGGAAGCTGCATTTGCAGGCAGCGGCCTTAGGCTGGCAGAATATTCTGGGTTGCCTTTTTTAAAAAGTGGTGAGGGGGACGCCTGGGTGGCTCAGTCGGTTGAGCGTCAGACTTCGGCTCAGGTCATGATCTCACGGCTTGTGGGTTCGAGCCCCACATCGGGCTCTGTGCGGACAGCTCGGAGCCCGGAACCTGCTTCGGATTCTGTGTCTTCCTCTCTCTCTGCCCCTCCCCTGCTCTCTCTCTCTCTCTCAAAAATAAACATTAAAAAAAAAAAAAGTGGTGAGGGGCACCTGGGTGGCTCAGTTCAAGTTAAAGCATCCGACTTCGGCTCAGGTCATGATCTCACAGTTCGTGGATTCAGCCCCGCGTCGGGCTCTGTGCCGTCGGCTCGGAGCCTGGAGCCCGCTTCGGATTCTGTGTCTCCCTCTCTCTCTGCCCCTCCCCCGCTCATGCTCTGTTTCTCTCTGTCTCAAAAATAAATAAACTTTCTTTTTTTTAATTTTTTTTTTAATGTTTATTTGGTTTGCAGAGAGAGAGACAGAGCATGAGTGGGGGAGGAACAGAAAAAGAGGGAGACACCGAATCCGAAGCAGGCTCCAGGCCCCGAGCCGTCGGCACAGAGCCCGACGCGGGGCTTGAACCCACGAACCGTGAGATCGTGACCTGAGCCGAAGTCGGATGCTAAACTGACTGAGCCACCCAGGTGCCCCATAAATAAATACTTTTTAAAAAATAAAAAATAAATAATAAAAAAGCAATGAAAAGTCACCCTGAGGCCTTGCCCTTCTGCTCCTGGACACTGCAGAGCAGGCCTGGGGAAGCATTCTTGAGCCAGACATCTGAAAGCTTGCTGGGCGCGACTGTCCCCCGGGGGCCCTGGGACCTTGGGCAGAGTGGTCCCCTGCCCATCCCGTGGGAAGCAGGGTGGGTTCCTCGGGTCCAGAAGCAGCCTGCCGGGGGCTCCCCCCACTGTCAGGAGCCCTACCTAGGCTCAGCTCCCCTTCTGGCCTTGTGGAAGGCTCTCATTCCCATTTCTGAAGCCTCTGGAGGGGCCAGCTGACTCCTGCCGGCCTTATCTGCAATGCCAAGGCCTGAGGGCCCAGACAGCCCCAGCAGGTGTGTCCCCTTGCCTTCCTTCTGCACCCCTCCACCCCCTCCCCTGCCTGTACACAGACTGCAGGGCAAGGCCAGAGCCGCGACTGGGGACCCAGGAGAGGTGGTAGCCAAGGCTACCGGAGTGGAACCCAGCGTTGAAGTGGAGGGGCTTGGCTTTGAACAAAAGAGGGAAAGAAAGGATGTGTGGGACTGGGATTGGGGACCGTCCGGCAGGACATCTGAAACCCCGAAGCGCACTCTGGCCCTGGTTGTCACAGGATCCAAGGCCACCAGCTCCTGCCATCCAGACCTAGTGCTAAACTATCAGCTTTGTTGTTCACACGTGCACACTGTGAGAGCCAGGGCTCCCGGCCCAGCCTATCATCCCTGCCCCCCAGCACACACGGGCGCACGCACACACACACACACACACACACACTCACGCTTTAGCAGCCGCGGTGGCCTAGAAGAGCAGACAGCCTTGCCCTCCTACCCCTTGCTAGCAGCCATGGGTGGGTAGGCCTCCTAATTCCTCTGTCTGTGGCCCTCCGAGCTCTTGAGGGTCATGGAGTCTACACGGCTTCCCCGCACACCCCTCACAAGGACTGTGCTGGGTCTCTGCCCGCCTGTCCCTCTTAACTCTGGGCGCCTCGGCTTGCTGAGTTAATTGGCAAACTTCCCCAGAAGTAAACTTGAGGATGGAAATTAATAATTTTCCTGGCGTTGAACTCATTGCTGATCGTGCCAGCCGGGAGAAGGGGGCCTGGTGCACAAGGACCCCTGAAAAGCCATTAGCGTGAACGAGGCCTTCTGGGGGGCCCGGAGTCCCTGGCGCAATTTAGGGGTTCTGCGGCCCCAATGCCCCAGCATAGCCACCACAGGTGTGTGGGTGCTTTGGAAGGCTTCAAGCCACCCCTGCACCCTACCCCCACCCCAGCTCTCTTGCTATGTGACCTGGGCCTGATGGGGTCTTCTGGGGTGCTGCCAGCTGGGTCCCTTACAAGGAAGAGGCCTTCACTAGAGAGGTGTGGGAAGGGGGGAGCCCAGAGACCTCCATGCACTGGATGGCGGGGGGCTGGGGTTGTTGGAGACAAGTGACCATGGTCTTACTTGTCCGGTCAAGGCAGAGGGTAACCCGGTGCTTGAAGACCTCGCCCCGGGACCCCCGGCCTCTAAAGAGGCATAGTCCCTTTCCTCGCATTCACGGGCTCAGGCTGGACACGGCCTGTCCCGTTGGGCGGTGTGGGGGAATTGACACTCCCGCCAAGCGGGCCTCTGCCCGGGTCTCTGCAGCCCCAGGAGCGGGTAGGGCACAGCGCCAACAGCAGGGTCCCCCCCACAGCTCCACCGCAGCCAGCCGCTGTGCCGGCTGCTCTGCTAGGCCTTCGGCACCTTCTGAGAGATGCGGTGATGCGGGGCTTCTCCGGTGTCCCTGGTGTGTCCTACCCTGCAGAGCGACCTGGGAGGAGCGGGTGTGACCAGCCAGGACTCTGGACGGTCCTGACCCAGGCAGCCCAACTACCACCCGGGAGGCCTGGATGGGCCGTAGGGTCAGTACTGGGAGGGGGGTGGGGGGTGCTCCTCCCACAGGAAGCGTTTGTTGAAGACGGACGGACGGACGGATGGTGAGGTCTGCCCGGCACCAGGATGGTCTCCTCGGCACTCTCGCGGTGCGGGTGCGCGCTGCCTATGGGAAACAGAGCCGGCTCCACTGGAAAATTTCTTCCGAGAACCTGAGGTCAGAGCACACTCGGAGGGAGGCACACAGGGGTGGGGAGTTGGGAGAGAGGGCTTCCTGGCCCCTTCCCTGCAGAGACACAAGAAAGCCTCTGCGCCGTATCTTGGGCGAGGGCCCGGAGGGCCCGGGATGTGGCCCACCTCGCAGTCCCGCCCACCCAGCACCTCCATGCTGCTGAAGTGGGACCAAAATGTCCCCAGAGGGGCCAGGGTGTAATGGAGAGGGAGGGAGGTGGAGGGGTGCCGCGGAGGGCGGCAGCGAGAGCACAGCAAGCACCCCCTGTGCTCCTGGACTAGGCTCCCAGCCGGCTGCCACTGCTGGACGGGCCTTCTATTCACCTGGCGGGTGCAGAGGCCAGCCGCGGCCACCTCGGCCATCTCTGTCTACCCCCAGGCAGTGCTGACCGTGGTGTGCTTCTGCTGGCCCACCACGCCGCCACCCCACCACCCCAACGGGACTGCCAGACTGCTTTGTCCAGAGGCCACAAGGACACGGGCTAGGAGAGAGCGGGGGAGGACTGACTCTCCCGGCGCCTGCACTCGCTACATTTATAGCTTTGGCCCTGCCATACAAATCACATTAAAGTTGAAGACAAGAGGCACAGAGAGGGTCAGTAACTTGCCCGAGGCCACACAGCAGGATTTGAGCCAGGCCTGTCTGACTGGGAAGCCTGCCTTTGTCCAAGACATGACATATTGCAGATTAATTAAAATTATCGTCTCTGCAGGGCACCTGATGGGTCCCTCCTCCCACCTGGGACTGTGTCCCTGGCCCTGAGCCACACAGCTGACCTGTGTGGGCTGGGCTGGTTGGGCAGGCTGCTTCTGAGGGTGAAGAGGGTCATGCCACACCGCTCTGGGGCCTGGAGAGGGCCCAGGGTGTGTGTGTGTGTGGGGGGTGGGGCCACCTCGGGGACATTGCTAGGAAAGGGGGTGCCATCCTCCGGGAGAACATCTCACTTCTCACACAGACCATTCCGTCCCGCAGACCTGCACCAGGTGCCCTGCTCAGGTCAGGTCAGCACAGGACATGCGGCTCAATGCCAACACCCTCCCCCCCCATCCCCCACCGCACCACGACTGAGGCCTCAGTGCACCCGGGCTGGCCCCACCTGGGTCACTGCAGGTAATGATGCCCCGGCCTCAGGAAAGCTCGGGAGAAGCCTCTAAGGGCTTAGGGGTATTTTGCACATAGAGCCATCCTGGCAAGTCACCCGCCCTGAGGACATCCCCGGGCATCCTGGGGTGGGGGTGGGACAGAAGCATGGGAGCAGAGGGGTTCGAGCTCTTTCCAGGGTTGCAGTGGCCCCTTCTCCCCACTCCTAACCTCTGGTTACGCCAAGTCCTGCCCGTCCTGCCCCCCGATGTCGCGTCTCTAGCTTGAAGTTCCCTCTCACCCTAGTCCCTTATGTGTCACTGCCCCACCTTGGCCTCCCTGGGCCAGCCTTTGTCCCCACTGGTCCTCATCCATCCCAGACCCACACACAGCCAGGAACCTTGAAATCCACGAACCACCTCCAGGCTCCAGGCCTAGCAGGCCTCTGTCCTCCCTGGCCCCATCCCAGCCCCGGGATGGCCTTCCCCATGTCCCATAGTGGACATTCAGAGGGCGGTGCCGGTCAGCTGGGGGGACCCGGCAACCGGGGTGGACCCTGACAGGTGCAGGAGGAGGCCCAGCTGGGGCCATCGGCTCTGGGACCCCCATCCTGGGGCTTGGGAACCTGCTGTTTGGTGACGCTTTCATCGAGATGGAATTTGTTCTATGCTTGTTTATGGATTTGAGCTACAGGGGCCCGATGGGCCCCTTGCAGACACTGCCCCACCCGGCTGTGCCCTGCCCCCACCCCCTCTCTGCACTGCCCCCACCCTGCTGTGTGTTGCTTTGTGGGGTGGTTGTTGGTCCTGTGGCCTGCACCCCCACGAGGGTGGGGCCGGGGAGGCACAGGCTAATGAGGACAGGAGGTGTACAAGAGGGCTGTGCACCCCTTACCCCGCTCGGGCACAATTCTCCCAGCTCCCACCCTCCCTGGGCTCCAGGAGTGCCTTCTCTCCTGTCCCTCCCTCCCCAGGAGAGTGATGCCCCCCCAGTCCTGCAGAGAGTGTCCCGTATCTCCCTCTGGGGGGCCCTTGCAGGGCCCCAGCAGATCCGTATCACACACTGACCTGATGGCCAAGAGCCCACTTGGCAGTGGGGGCTCCCTTCTCCTCCAGCCACAGCACCTTTGGGATCTGTCAGAGAAGAGCTTGGGAAATCGAGGATACCCTCCCTCCCCCACCCCCCTCAGCCCGCCGCCCTCCTTCCTGGGCACTGGCAGCTGCAGAGACAGGAATCCAGGCTGCTCCCACCTTCCTCCCGGACACAGCCAGACTGTAGTCCTACACTCCCCCCACACCCCCCCCCCCCACACCCGGGAGCCCTTGGCCCACACACTTTGAATCTTCCTTGAGACCCTGCTTAGAGAAAGGGTGTGAAGTTCCTGGCTGGATTTTTCCTGGTGCTGCTCTGCACCCAGCCCTCCGAGGAACCCCGGCCAGAGCCCCATGCTCCTTGGTCCTCAGGCACTCCGCCCCTCACTTCTGGCCATCCAGGTCCTGTCTGCTCCCCGCTGGCCCGCAGGTCAGCTCAGAGGAGACACGACAGGCAGGTGCCACCTCGAGGAGCCCTGGGTCCACATAAGGACAGATGTATGAGTGATGGCTGCTGTGGGACCTGGGTGTGGCAGACAGAGCCCCTTGGAGCCCCTGCAAGGGCAGAAGGGAGGCCAGTGGCGTTTTGGAGATGGGCCTCAGCCATGGCCGACTCACTCCACCTCTCAGAGCCTCAGTTTCCACCAAGTGGCGCACAGCATCACCTGTGTGATGCTCTTGCCCAGGATGCTTAACCTGAACTGAGCTACAGGGAAGAATAAAGAAAGTCCCAAAGGACGGTCTACACAACAACCACTCTGGAGGCTTTCTAAAGGTCAGTGGTGAAAAGGATGGAAAGATGGGGTGCCTGTTTTACAGGAAAGCAGGTTAAAGAGAGGGGACAAGTAACTGCAGTGCAAGGCCCGGGTAGGGTCCTGGACCCCCAGGATTGGGGGTCAGCTAGAAGGGATCATGGACAGAAGCGGGGATTTTGTGTAGGGGCAGAGTAGGACCTAATAGACCGTGCCAGGTACGTTTCCTGGGTGTGATGATGTAAGAGAATCCTTCTTGGACATTAGATGCCCACTTGTTAGATGCCTACCCGCTCGATGCCCAAGTATTTTGGAGTGAAGTGTCATGGCATCTGCAAATGACTCCCATGTGGCTCAGAGATTTTCTCTAAAGGGAGGAAAGAGCACAGACGCCATGGCGTGTTTTTAAACATGGCGCCTGGCTCACTCAGTCGTCCAACTGGCTCTCTCTCTTTTTTTTAATTTACGTTTATTTACTTATTTATTTTGAGAGAGAGAGAGAGGGAATCTCAAGCAGGTTCTGCCCCGTCAGCTCGGAGCCTGATGCAGAGCTTGAACCCACGCTGTGAGATCATGACCTGAGCTGAAGTTGGACACACTTCACCGACTGAGCCACCCAGGCGCCCCCTGACTGGCTCTTGATCTAAGGGTCATGGGTTCAAGCCCCACGTTGGGTGTAGAGATTACTTAAAAATAAAATCTTTAGGGGCGCCTGGGTGGCTCAGTCGGTTGAGCGTCTGACTTTGGCCCAGGTCATGATCTCACGGTTTGTGGGTTCGAGCCCTGTGTCGGGCTCTGTGCTGACAGCTTGGAGCCTGGACCCCGTTTCGGATCCTCTGTCTCCCTCTGTCGCTGCCCCCTCCCCCTTCACGCTCTTTCTCTCTCAAAAATAAACATTTTTTTTTAATGTTTATTTATTTTTGAGACAGGGGGAGACAGAGTGCTAGTGGGGGAGGGACAGAGAGAGAGGGAGACACAGAATCGGAAGCAAGCTCTAGGCTCTGAGCTGTCAGCACAGAGCCTGAGGTGGGGCTCGAACTCACGGACTGTGAGATCATGACCTGAGCTGAAGTTTGATGCTTAACCGACTGAGCCATCCAGGAGCCCCTTTGAGCATCCAATTTTTAAAAAAAAATTTTTAATGTTTATTTATTTTTGAGAGAGAGAGAGACAGAGTGTGAGCCGGGGAGGGCCAGAGAGAGAGGGAGACACAGAATCCGAAGTAGGCTCCGGGCTCCGAGCCGTCAGCACAGAGCCCAATAAAGGGCTTGAACTCACGAACCGTGAGATCGTGATCTGAGCCGAAGTCGAACGCTTAACCGGCTGAGCCACCCAGGGTCCCCTAAAGATTTTATTTTTAAGGAATCTCTGCCCCCAACATGGGGCTCGAACTTACAACCCGAGATCGAGACTCGCATGCTCTACCGACTGAACCAGCCAGGTGCCCCTTAACTCATTTTTAAATAGGAAGCTGAGGCCAAGAAAGACTAAAGCTTAGGGGAAGCCGGGGACACAGTGGCTCAAGTTGACCCAAACCTTACTACGCACAGGCCACGGGACGTGGCACACCTCGCCCGCCCCTCACCGCAACGCGGGGAGAAAGGTCTCACTCTGATTCCCGTTCCACAAATGAGGAAGTTGAGGGGAGCCGGGCAGGCCCCACGGGCAGCGGCCCTAAGCCTCCCTCCCTGCTTCTCCCCTGCAGAGCCTCTGGGGGCGACGGGGGCGAATGAGGTCCACACCAGTCTCCAGCTCCAGGCCTGCGGCTACGCAGACATAGACTCCCCACATGGATGCCTTCAGACTGCGCCCCGCACCCAGGCACCCGCGCACTTGCAGGGGTGCATTCCACGGCGTGGGCAGTCTCCTCTGTTCCACTGAGGACGAGGGTCCCCGCCCCTGGGAGGAGGGCACAATCAGCCCACGGAGCTGCAGGCGCCCCCGGGGCCTTCTGTATTTTCAGGAGGCAAGTTGCACAGCGGAGCCTGACGAGCCCCCCTTAGCCTCCTCCCGGGCTGCACGAGGCCTCCGGGCCCAGCTCACCAGTTTGCCTTTCCTGTTCCTTTAATTTCTTTTCCCGTGCACGAGTGAGATCCTACACTGGCGAGCAGACAATGGGCCTAGTGCGGCTGCCGGACGGTCCTGGCAGGGCGGGGGCAGGGGCAAGGACTGGCCTCTGGGTCCGGCCTCCGGGCCTGGCCCATTCACCCTCTGCAGCCTCGGCTTTCCCTGAGGCCTGGAAGCCCCAGGCAGGGGGAGGGACGGGCAGCTGGCTCCCCAGAGCTCACATCACTGCTGCTGGCCCCTCCGGGCTGGCGACGGCCCCAGGCCCACCAGGGTCCAGCCAGGGATTACCTCCCTCCACTCCTGGGCACGCCTCGCCCACAGCACGGGGCTCGGCTTGGTCCCCTGGAGCCAGCAGGCACCCCTGTATCCGTGTGTCCATCCCTTCGCAGCGGTCAGCGGGCTCAAGACGAGAACTCCTATTTCTCTGATGCCGGGTGGGCCTGGAATCCAGGACTCTGGCTGTAAATTCAGATCCCAGCCTTTCAGCAGCACTTGGGCTGGGGGCTGGGAGACTCTAAGCCCTCTGCCCATCATCTGGTCCTTGCCCTCCCCGCCTTGCTGTGGGGTCAAAATACAGGAGTGAAGTCCCCCCCGGCCAGAGAGAGGGGCGGGCAGGGCAGCTTGGTGTAGGACACAGCCCTGATGCACCCCAATGCCGGCAGGCACTGGCCGTCTCCCACACTGTTCCCCTCACGGCCCCGCGACCTATATCTTAGTCCCCCAGACCCCATCTGCATGGTCCTGCCCAGCGCCTCTGCTCTTTGCTCTGCTGGAAATTCGTTCCTCGGCTCTAAGAACATCTCCTTTGAGAGGCCCCAGCCAGCTCCCGAGAGGCCGGGTGTCCTTGTGCCCCTTGGCCTGGCAGGACGGGTCCCCCTTGCTGCTGCCTGGATCCCCCCACCCCCGCAGCAAAGCCAGCCTGGCACCGGGGACGATGGAAGAAGGGGAAGAAGAATCAGATGCTGCTACTCCTGGATGACCAGGGTCCGATGGGTTCCCCAAGGCAGCTCGCAAAGGAGGGGTCCCCTGGGAGGGAGACCCCCCCATACACTCCTGAGTGGTCCCGGCCCCCTCCACCAGGGAGGGTGTGAGAAGCTCAGACTGACCAGATCCCTGCCCCCGGGCCCTGGAAGCCTCCACCCCTCTGCCCCGGGTGAGAGCAAAGTACGGGGGTGGGGGAGGGGAGGGGCGGTCCCAGGAGGCTTCGGGGTCACCTGTGATGCCTGTTGAACGGCAGGCCCCCCAAAGCCAGATGCGTACCCCAGCTGAGTGCCTGGGACTGCGGCCTGGATCCCGGGCCCGGAGCGGCAGGCAGCTGCCGGGCGGGGCTCGGCCGCCCTGGCCCCAGGCCTGTGTGGGTGTGGGAGGGAGCCCAGCCGCACCTGTCCCGCCGCGGGCCCTGGGGTGGGGTTTCCCATCTGTGCTGGAGCCTGGTCAGGTTTCTCACTTCACCCCGGGGCAGGGGCACAGGGGCCCTAGCCAGCTCTGAGTCACCGCCCAGCCTGTGGCCTGCCTGCCAGGGCTCCTGACGGACAGGAAAAACCTGCGGGAAGGGGCCGGGCTGGGAGCATCTTCACTGCACCTGCAGGCGGGGCAGGATGGAGGGGCTCCCTCGGGCCCCCAAGGGGCGGCTCCCCACCCAGCCGGCTCCTCCCCTCTGCTCCAGCCCGGTGGCTCAGGACCATCCGGGCCCCTGCGTGGTGGCAGAGGGGGTGCACTTCCCAAACCTGAGTCACGGCAGGCCTGACTGTCCCCAGACCCTGTGCCGCTGCTCACCCCCACGCCTCCTCTAATGTTCACAGTCTTCTCTTTTACCTGATCTCGTCCCAGGCGTTAATATCTGTGAAATCGAAGGCGTGATGTGTTGTTTTCCCTAACGCATGCAAAAGAAATCATGCATTTAAAAATGTTTTCGGGGGCCATCTGTGGATCATGTCAGGCAGTCCAGCCTGGGGGAAGGCGAATCCCTCCTTTGGCAACGCGGGGCCCAGAGAGGGTGATCTGGGAAAGGGATTTCCCAAGGGACAGCCCCAGAGCGGGGAGGCCCCGGCCTCGAGTCCAGTCTGGAGCCCCTTGCCTCGCCCTCGCAGGCCCGGACCCTCAGAATCAGTCTCTCTGGGCAGCTGGGGTCCCCTCCGCCCTGGGAACAGTATGAAGGCCAGGGCATCCCAAGCAGGCTCCCCATGGGCTCCACACACGCCCACGCCTCCCCTGAGATCACTTGTGTGGGCTGCTCAGTCATCTCCAAACCCCCCCTTCTAAGCGCTTCTTCGTCTCGCCCAGGGTGAGGCAGAGAACCCCAGTGACCTCCTCCGTCCCTGCGAACCCCAGTTCGGAGACACCAGCGTGGCCACATGACCAGTTTTGTCCGGGGCTCTGAAGGTCAGGGGAGCCGCACACCCGTTGGCCAGGCCCAGGCCCAGAGCCAGCGCCTTATGCTAAGGACCCAATCCCTGGTGCCCTGCTGGAAAAGCAAACGTGAGGGCGGAACGCAGAGGGCGCCCCCTGCTGGACAGAACCGCGGGACGCACCCGGCCTCCTCCCCTGGGCGGCTGGCCAACCCCGAAGCCCTCGAAGCCCTGCTCCCTTCTTTCACAAGGGACAGATGAGTGAGCCCAGTCGGTCAGGCAGGGAGGAAGGGGGGAGGTCCGCGCCCTCTGCTCTCCACCTCTCCCCGGGGCCCCTCCTCCAGGCTGCTAGGTCCACTTCCCAGCCTGCTGGAAGGCCTACCCTGCCCGGGGTCCCTTGGGAACAGTTTAGAGAGGGCAAATGAGCTGGACACAGCGTTGACAGAGTCCCCGAGACACCTGGGCCGGTCTGGGTGGGCTAGGGCCAGCCTGTCGTGGCCCATCTTCCCCAGAGGGAGGCTGCGTGTCATGAGACTGACGTTACCAAGCACTGGTGACTGGCGACCAACACGGGGCTCCGTGCCGGGCCTGCCTCCACAGTCAGTGCCTCCCAACAGGGGCATGCTGTTCTACCCACCTTCGACAGATGGGGAAACCGAGGCACAGGGTGATGAGTCACCACTGGGCTGGGCTGGGCAGGGGTGGAGGGGAGAGTGTCAGAGCCAAGACGGAGAGGCAGGCAGGTCCACACTGCTGCCTGCGGGCGCCCCCCCCCCCCCCCCCGCCGGCCTGGCTGTGTCTGTGGCTGTGTGGCCATCTCCCACCTCCACAGATTTGCCACTGGTCCACGAGAGGAAGGGAGACAGAACCTCTTTTTTTTTTTCAAAGACTAAAAATGGGTTGAAAGAGGAGGGGGGGTTCGTAGATCCAGCCACACTACTTCTGGGTCTGCATCCCAAAGAACCAAATGCAAGGCCTTGAACGGTGTGCCCTATCCATGTAATTAAGGGACCTGTGCTCAGCCTTAAGATGGAATGACGTGGGGCGCCTGGGTGGCTCAATCGATTAAGTGTCCGACTCTTGGTTTCGGTTCAGGTCATGATCTCTTGGTTCGTAGGCTCGAGCCCCACATCGGGCTCGGTGCTAACCGCTCACAGCCTGCTTGGGATTCTGTCTTCCTATCTCTCTGCCCCTCCCCTGCTCGGGCTCGCACTTTCTCTCTCTCTCATATGTGTGTATATATATATCAAAAATGAATAAATTAAATTAAAAAAAAAAAAAGAAGGAATAGCACGGGTGAACTTGATGGCATCACGTATAGCGGAAGATTCCAGACAGAAAAGGACAAACGTCCAACCCGCTGTTACGAAATGTGTAGGACAGGCGAATTCAGTCCGAAAGTAGTGTGGAGGTTACCAGGGGCTGGGGGGAGGGGGATGGAGAGTTATTGCCTAATGGAGACCGGGTTTCTGTTCGGGATGATGAAAATTTTGGAAATCGATAGTGCTGACAGTTGCAAACATTGTGAATGCAGTCAAAGGCACTGAGTTCTACACTTAAAAACGGTCACGATGGCTGGTTATATGTTATATATTTTTTGCCCCAATAAAACAATGATTTAAAAAGGAAAGGGCCCAGTGAGAGGCATATAGGGGGTCCCGGCGGCCTCCTCCTCCCTGCACCATCCCTCTTGAGGGTCAAAGCCCCGAGCCCACCTCCTTGGTGGCTCCCTGACAGGCGAGCCCAGCTCAACAGGAGACAAGAAGCAATCCTGTCCACTTTGTTTTGCTTCAAAGATGGATGGGGAAGGGCGAAACCATTGGCACAAATAGGGGCATGGAATGGGCGGCGGGAACCCCACAGCAGGGTTTTGGGGTGTGCTGTCGTCCTCTCTGTCCAGTCTCATAGCTTCTCTGTCAGCCGGCCACCACCTGAAGGCCCGTCAGGGGCCGCCCTCGGCCTGCGGGCCACTGCAGGAATGCGAGCTGGAGTTAGACCCTTGTTCCAACACCGGCAGCTGTCTGCTGCTGGGTACCCCGCGGCCTTCCTGGGCCACTGAGTCTGCACAGAATCGCCCCCCGCGTGAGGGATAATGGTCTCCGTGTGTGAGCCTGAGACACGGGCTCCTGGTGGCTCCGGGAGGTGACTGTGGCATTTCGATAACTGGTACTCAGCTCCTGCTGTAACAAAGCCTCCAGTGTCACTTCTCAGGCTTTACTGAGTGCTGTAGGCAGGGCACAGGCTTTGTTTGAATCGACTCCATTGTTCCCAAGCCGTGCAGCCTCAGGGCAGCTGCTTAACATCTCTGAGCCTCACTTTCCTTACTAAAAAGTAGGGTAGCATCTACATCCCAGAAATGTGCAAAGTAGTGTAGGAAAAGCGCTTATCTGTATGGCACCCTGATTATGGAATATGACCTCTCAAGGGTGGGTCGTAGGTGAGGCTCTCTCTGTGTCGTGGGTTGAATGGTAACCCCAATCCTCCCGAAAAGAGAAGTCCACCTGGAACCTTCGAGTGTGATCTTTTTCGGAAAAAGCATCTCTGTCAGGTCAGGCTCAAACAACTGAGGGCGGATGTGGGGAGCCCACTGTTCCGCCATGTTTCCTGCCTAAGACACACTGTTCGCCCTCAAGGCCAAGCGCTAGGGCCACCGCGGGGGCCGTGCAGGCTCTTGGGAAGGAGTCCTGATGCCCATTACTGCAGTATAGCTCACTTGAGTGTTGCAGGAATCACTCAAGTCATGTAGCCTTGGGGGCTTTGAAGGTTGTGTGTTATTACTGCAGTGAGCGGACGAATATTCCCCGCGGGACACAGTCTGAGGCTGAAACAGCCTGGAGAGAGGGCGCTGAGGATTCCCTGGGCCCTCAGACCCCGGGCAGGGTTTGGCTGACCCGGCTTCAGCCCCAGTGTGGCCCCAGCTCCCCGGCCAATCCTCTGAAGCCCGGATGGGCCGTGACGCGAGGGGCTGGCCCTTCCAGCTCTGCCCCCCAGAGGGTGGGGGTCCCAGAGGAGGAGGAGCCCTTGCGGGTGCCCCCCACCTGTCCTGACCGTTCTCACTCTCCCCCCCCCCCCCCCCCAAGAATCAGGCCCCGGGAGCAGCGGCCTTGGCCTGAGTGCCTGGGTTCGCGCGCCGGGCTGCCCAGCCCCACGGGTGTGGAACCGATTTATTCGGTAGCTTTGCTGCTGATTAGTTGCAGGTGAGTGGATGGCACGTGGTTCATGTTGTAACAATATTTTGGGACAATTAGATTGAAACCACATTGTCGGGGGGTTGCTGGCAGCTCGCCCCAGCGCTGCACTCTGTGTGCCCTTGGCGGCTCCTGGGCTGGCCGGGCCACCCCGTCCCTCTTGGGGCCCCAGGGCTGCCGGGCACGGGGGCCGGGCCTCCCATCCGCACCCCCGGCCGGCTCTCCCCGCTGGCCTCCCGCTGACCTCGGCCTCCAGTTGCTCCGGAAAACAAGTGCTGTGGGTCTCCCAGGGGAAGGGGAGGGAGCTGGGGGGCCCCGGGTGGGACTGCCAGGCTGGATGGCCACCGCTTTCCCCCAGACGTGATCTCAGCACAACCCTGCCCCTGCCCTGCTCTCCGCCCCAGTCAACGCACCCCTAGACTGCATGCTCTAGGACGGAGGTCCCAAACCCAGTGACCCCAGAGTAGGAGAAGGCAGTCTTGCCCCCAGCCCAGCACCAGGCCATCCCTCTCACCACAGGGGGCAGGGGACTTTGCTTCCTACATACCCCCTGGGAATATGCTGAGGGCTCAGGGTCCGTCCTATAATGGGTGGGGGCTGCAAGGGGACCCCTAAGGCCAGGCCCAGGCTTAGGAAGGGGGACGCTGATACGGTCTGAGCACAAGGTGGGCAGAGTGGGACCCAAGGCATGTTCCTCACTCCAGGAACAGCCAGCAGCACCCCTGGGGAGGGCCAGGGTAACAGTGATGGCACCTGTAGATGGGGATTTTACCCCCAGACAAACAAAGTCCACTTAGTCTGGGCGCTTGTACAGGATGAGAGGTGATGGGGGTGGAGGTGTGGCCTCAGGGGCTCAGACCCTTCCCTCCCTTCTAGAGAAGCTTGGGGGTCATACTTTGGGCAACAGCCCCGGCCCAAAGCGTTCTGGGATAGCCTCTGGGATGGGGGTGGGGTGGGTAAGGGGCCCTGGGCCCCACTTCTCAGCCCTCAGACAGGTGGGTGTTCCTGGGGCCAGGATCTTTCAGCCTGTTGGGTTGGAGGGGTGCCCCAGGGGCCAGAACCCTGGCCCAGACACCTGCAGGCCTCCCAGGACCCCTTCAGAGATGGGAGGGTGTGAGGCACCCCCTTCCTCCCCCAACACCAGGAGAACCATGGTAAGGAGAGCCTTTGCCCTTTGCAACCAGATGACAATGTTTATCGGGCTCCTGATTTAATCTCAATAGGGCTCGTTAGCAGTCTCTATGTTCTAATGCTTCCTGAGCACTTACGAGTAATTTTTCCAACTGGGACTTTCCTGGAGCTCTGCTCACTTACCCACTTTAGCCCCTGCTCTTCCTTCCCTGGGACCCCAGGCTCTGTCCGGCCAGCCTTCCACTCTGGGACACGGGCCAGTTCTGGGGACCAGACAGAAACACAGCTCCCGGGGCCCAGGCCTCAGGTGTGCCTGATGTCCGGGAGGCCGCCTGGCACACACGGGGACGCCAGCTCTCCCCTCCAGTCCCCCTCTTCTGTCCCTTCTCGGCCTCCCCATGGCTCCATCCTGGGAGGCCTGGCCTCGCTCTGGGGCTGGAGGCTTGGCGCTGTGGAGGCCTCTCTGATCTCTGGGCCTTTCCTCCCATGAGTGTCTCTCAGAGTGACACTGCTCGGTCTCTGTGTCTGTGTCCTACCGGAGCCCCCGTCCTGGCCCAGGAGTGAAGAGGGGAGAGGGGGTGTGAGGGCCGGGGAATGGCTTCTGACCACGTCCTGCTGGGCCCCTGTCCCCGGTGGGCAGGAACCTCTCAGCCTTCCTCCCTGGGGCTCTCTGCTCTACTTCCGGAAGGTACAGTGAGGACAAGAGGCCGGCCCAAGCCGCCCCCTCTCCGGGTCTCCCCGGAGGAGATCTCCACGGCCCTCTACAGCCCCAGCGCCCAGAGGACAGAACACGTTCACAGGATTCCTGGAAGGCGGAGAGAGATACCTGCTCCCCGACTTGAGCCGGGCTCCCGGCTCCGAAGTAGGAAGCGCTGAGACCCACCTTGTCACCAGACCTGCGGTGCCGAAGCTGGGACTGGACTCGGGCCCTGAGAGCCAAGTCAGCGGTCCCCTCTCCCTGCCGCATCGGCCATCGTGGGTGACAGCAGCCCCGTCCCAATGGCTCCGGGCCGACACCGGCCAGCGCCCTCACGCTGGCGTGCAGCCTCGTTAGGCATCCCAGCGTGTCTGCAACCGTGGGGAGCCCCGACCCCCAACATAAGAGCTCCTTCCGCCTCCAGCCCCGGACAGGGCCTCGCCTGAGTAGACGTCACGGGTGCTTGTCACGCTGTCTGTGGACGTGCACATACCTTGGGTGCCCCCAGGGTGACCTCACACTAACCGGTGTGGGACAGGAAGCAGGAAAGGTGGCGAGGCCCCCGTAGGTGCAACCAGCCTCAGCTGCAAGTGGGGGTCCCCTGGGAACTGAGTCCCCTCAGCCCTGGGACTTTGGACTGGCAGCCGGTGACCTTGCTTGGGAGTGGACGCTCTCCCTCCAGCCCCAGCTGTGCTGTGACAGGCCCCAAACCACAGGCCCACGTTCTCACAGCCCGGGACCTCATGCAGGCAAGGGTGACGCCCAGGCCCTCGCCAGTCCTCACTCCGCCACCAAGGGCCCCCCGCGTGGAGTGGAAGGGAGGCTCTCAGACAGTGTGGGTCTTGCCTGCCTGGAAGGGGCTGAGACACACACACACCTCTCCTTCTGGTTACAAAGTGAGGCCCGGGGGACACCTCCCAGCAGCGGCCCCTCTGCTCAGGCTTCAACTTCAGGGTGTCATGCAGGTGGGGCAGGTGCACGGCCGAGGCTGGCCAATCCGAGCAGGCCACACATTGGTCACGTGATGCGCTGGGGTGGGTCTGGGCCGTGGGCTCAGCTCCTGGCAACACCTGGTGGCCACAACCAGGGTAGGCTTGCCTTCTCGGCGTGGCCCCGGGACCCCCCACCCCCCGCCCGGAAGCAGTGCTGGGAATTGGAAACGCAGAGACCGTGGCGCACGGACCTGCTTACCTGGAGGCTCTGGGGCCGGGCCGCTGGTGCGGTGCCTGCTTGGGGGTGAGACCCTGGGTGGCACGGCCAGCAGGGCCTCCCGAAGCTGCTGCGTCAGGCACGACCCTGGAAGGAGCTGGCAGGAAAAGGTCCTTTCAGGAAGAGGGTGGGGCGCCTGGGGCTCACATGACCCAGCCTGTAAAGCATCTGTACGTTCGTAAGAAGGGAAGCCTGGTGGGGGTGCCCGGGGGGCTCAGCCGGTTAAGCATTCAGCTTCCGGTTAAGCATTCAACTTCCGGTTAAGCATTCAACTTCCGGTTAAGCATTCAGCTTCCGGTTAAGCATTCAGCTTCCGGTCAGGGCACGGTCTCACGGTTCACGAGTTCGAGCCCCGCGTCGGGCCCCGTGCTGACGGCTCAGAGCCTGGAGCCTGCTTCGGATTCTGTGTCTTCCTCTGTCTCTGCCCCTCCCCTGCTCGTGCTCGCTCTCTCTCTCTCTCTCTCTCTCTCTCTCTCAAAAATAAACAAACAGTAAAGAAAAAGAAGAAGAAGAGAGGCCCTGGGCTGGGGAACTACATGGACAGTTGCAATGTCGGAGAAACGAAGACTGAGAACTGGGCTCCAGTGCCTCTGCCTTGCTTTGCTGGGCTAACGCCAGGGCCGGGTGTGATGGGTGCCACACCACCCTCTGTGTGGCCGGGTGCTGCGTGCCCTGGGTGAGGCCACTCAACCCCTCTGTGCCCGTTTCCTTGTCTGCAGGGAGAGCCAGTGACGGGCCCCGCCACCCCCCCCCCACAGGGGTTCCTGGTGAGCAAGCGCAAGGGACGCCCTCAGGAGGGGGCCTGGCACCGTGAGGGCCCTGGTGCCCGTACGTCCTTAGAGTCCGAGGGCCTCTCTCGGCAGGGGCCAGCGGGGCTGCAAAGGGCCGGCCTGCACATCGGACCCTTGGGGCTCCTCCTAAATGTGCGCGGAGGGCCACTTTCCCCAAAAAGGTCTGCCCAGAGCTAAAAAGGAGGGCACCCCAGTTTCCTCTGCCAGCGCCTAGCTCACCCCAAGCTCTAACCTGGGTCCCTCTCGCTGTCCTCACGCTGCTTCGTCCTACAGACTCTTCTTTGCTAGAAAGTTGGTGCCACGCGCCCTTTCGATGCTGTGGCTGCCGGTCTCCCTGGGCCAGCGCCCTTCCCCCACCAGCCTGGGGCGGTCTGGGGTGGGGGAGGGGAGGAGGGGAAGTTGGGCAGGGGTTGTCCTCGAGTGGAGGGGGGGCGGGGGCACTAGGCCGCCCAGGACAGCCCCCACCACGTTAACTGCCTCCACTGCCCACAGCCCATGCAGGGAGCAGGCTCGCCCCCCCCCCTGCCCCCTCCACCCTCCCCCCCCTTGCCTCACTGCGGAGCAGCAGACACTGGGACACTGGCTGCTTCTGGGGAAGCGTAAAATCACAGACTCAGGCACTCACCCCGGGTGGACTCACCCCTCCCCGTAAACCGGCCACACTTGAGGCTGGACCGGCTCTTGCTGTGAGCTGAGGTGTGCGTTAGGAGGTGGTGTCCACGGGAGGTGGTGGGTATGGGGGAGCCCGCGTGAGAGGGACAGATGAGACCAGAGGGCAAGGATATCCAGAGGAGCCCTGGGCAGAAGCAGAGGCAGGAGCTGGCGTCTCTTGCAGGGGTGAGCCCCTGGGGACAGGCCATTGGGGGAGGTCCCGGCAGGGGCACTGGGCAAGGGACTGGGGTCCCGGAAGCTCAGGTGTCCCCCTCCCCCATCAGAACCTGGCCGAGCTGGGCCCCCCCTCCCCCATCAGAACCTGGCCGAGCTGGGCCCCCCCCTCCCCCATCAGAACCTGACTGAGCCGGGCCCCCCCTCCCCCATCAGAACCTGGCTGAGCCGGGCCCCCCCTCCCCCATCAGAACCTGGCCGAGCCGGGCCCCCCCTCCCCATCAGAACCTGGCCGAGCCGGGCCCCCCCCCCCTCCCCCATCAGAACCTGGCCGAGCCGGGCCCCCCCCTCCCCCATCAGAACCTGGCTGAGCCGGGCCCCCCCTCCCCCATCAGAACCTGGCCGAGCCGGGGCCCCCCCCCTCCCCCATCAGAACCTGGCCGAGCCGGGCCCCTCCCTCCCCCATCAGAACCTGACTGAGCCGGGCCCCCCCCCTCCCCCATCAGAACCTGACTGAGCCGGCCCCCCCCCATCAGAACCTGGCTGAGCCGGGCCCCCCCCCTCCCCCATCAGAACCTGACTGAGCCGGGCCCCCCCCCTCCCCCATCAGAACCTGACTGAGCCGGGCCCCCCCTCCCCCATCAGAACCTGGCTGAGCGGCCCCCCCCTCCCCCATCAGAACCTGACTGAGCCGGGCCCCCCCTCCCCCATCAGAACCTGACTGAGCCGGGCCCCCCCTCCCCCATCAGAACCTGGCTGAGCCGGGCCCCCCCCTCCCCCATCAGAACCTGGCTGAGCCCGGCCGAGGTGAGTGCTTTGGTGCCCTTTGGCACCACTGCGTGTCAGATTATCTCCGAGAAGTTTTGGCTTCCTGGTTTTGCCGGTGCCCTCCACACACCTCTTTGTCTGCCTGGTGGGCATCCCAGCTTGACAATCGAGGCGCTCCCGGGGTGGGCACACTGGGGGCTCAGAGCAGGAGCTGGATTCCCGCGGGGGCAGGGGCTGCTGAGACCCGTCGGCCCGCTGAGTCCCCGGGACTGTCCAGCTCACCACGTGCAGACGTCTGGAGCGCTTGTGTGTGCGCTGGGCTGGGGGCCCGCAGAGGTCCTCCCGCATAGGGGCCGCCGGTGTCCCCGAGCGTGAGCATTCGTGGGACCTTTCTGAACCACGTTTTGGGGGGGGGTGTGGCCCCACTTGCCCACGTGCAGCCCCTGTCAGTGCACCTGCATCGGGCTTTCCTTCATCACCTTCTCACTCCTACACTCTGGGGTCACCTCCCAGGGGCCCTTGTCTCGGGCCCTGCTTCGGGGGAAGCACAGGGAGCCCCCGGCCTGGGACCTGCCATAACAAAGGACCACAAACACAGCGGTGGATTCTCTCCCGGCTCTGGAGGCCAGCAGGCCCAGATCCGGGCCGGTGTCGGCAGGCTCTGCTCGCCGGTGGCTCTGAGGGAGGGCCCTGCCGTGCCTGTGCCCCATTCCTGGGCCCCCCGGGTCATCCCTGGCTTCCCTTGGCTGTGGCTGCATCACTGCAGCCCCCCCTGGTGCATCCCCACACGGCCTGGCCTTCCCCTCTGCCCCCTGCGAGGTGCGACCTGTCCTCTTCCTAAAAGGACACCTGGTTTCGGGCTCGCCTATTCCATGGTGTCTCGAAATCCTTACCTTAATTACACCTGCAAAGGCCCTTACTCTACGGGGGGCCATATCCTGAGGCTCTGGGAGGACACACCATTCGGCCGAGGGCAGTCAGTGACAGCGCTGTCACAGGTCAAGGCATAGTTGAGTGGCAGCTGACCTGAGCTGGAGGGAAAGGCTTGGCAAAGCAAATGCGGCCAGAGGAGTGACGAGAAGAGAGGGCTCCTCCCTGGGGGGCTGGCTGGCAGTGGGGGGGGGGCCCGGCTGGGAAGGGGAAACGGGTCGCAGAAGGAGCCGAAACCGCTGACCGGACATGGCCCACGGTAACCGTGGCCGCACCCGTGTGCCAGGAAGAAGAGGGGACAGAGGTGGGGCTCCTTGAGCCCTGGTGGAACAGGCAGCTTTGGCTCCCTGGTCAGGGCTGACGTGACGGGGACCTCACTCCGTGTCCTGCTGAGCAGTCTCTCTGGACCACGCCCCTGCACGCAGGCTCACGCTGCAGGTGGCTGTGGCTTATAGTCATAACTTCCAGCCTCCTTGACCTGGGGCTGAGGCCTGCGGTCGGGGGTGATAGAGATAGGCCAAGCCGTGCAGACGCAGGACAGGACCCTCGGTGTGGGTGTCGGTCCCCCTGGGGGCACTGATGTCCGTCTCTGTGCTGTTTTCCAATAAGCTCCTGGTGGACCCCAGTGTGGCCGGAGAGGAGGGAGATGGGCTTTACGAGCCCGGGAGTGGGGGGTGTTCCTGTGCTTTGGAGACACCTAAGGGTAAGTGAGGGTCAGCCTGAGGGGCCAGTTTATGGCTACAAAGGCATCACAACTGGGGTCTAAAGGGAGACTGGTAAAACCCAAAACCACCAACAGAAGGAGAAATGTATTACACAAAACGTTTGAAATGTCTGCATGATAAAAGCTTCGTTGTTAACAAATGTCAAAAGGCAGCAGGCTAATCAGGCAAAGACAGATGCTGCAATGAGACGTGGCCACACAGCCCCCAGCGTGGCCGCGTGGAGCTGGGCTGCTGGGAGTGCCCGAGGCCCAGCCCCACGGGACGCAGCACAGGGAGAAGCCCCGCGTGGCCCAGCCATTCCTCTGCGCGGTGTGCAGCCAGGTGAGGACACGCCTCCACCTGCGGCCTCACACTCGAACGTTCACGAAGAGCCCCACGCTGGAACAGCCCAAGCGTCCAACCAGAGTGGACGCCACAAACCCAGCCAGGCCGCGGTCACTACCCGGCAGTAAGAACGTGCACAGAGAGAACGATCCGCACGAGTCTCAAAATCGTGGTGCTGAGTGGATCGTCTCCTGGCTCGGTGCATTCCGCATGATTCCCTTTGTGTGAAATTCTGGAAAAGGCGAAAGCATTCCGGAGTGACAGGAAGGGAATCCGTGGCGTGGCCGCTGGGACTGCCATCAGGTATGAGACACACCGAAAAGGGGCCTCGAAGGAACTGTCCTGGGGTGCTGGAATGTTCTGTCTCAATTGTGGGGCCTGTTATATGCCTCTATACATTTGTCCACACTCATCGAACTGTACCCTTTAAACTGTGTGCCTTTTATTGTATCTAAATCATGTAGCAATAAAACTGATTAAAATAAAAATCCAACTGGACCTTAGTTGTCACCTGTCGGATGAGGGAGGCCAAAACGATGGCGGGAAGGAAGCTCTCACGCTTGGTAGGGGTGTAAGTTGGCCCGCTGTTGCTGGGCAATTTGGCAATAGCCATCAAAATTTGAAACACGCTTGCCTTTTCCCTAGCAGCTTCTCTTCCAGGAACTGTGTCTTCCAGACGCTTGCACAAGAGCACAAAAATGTGTGAACAGAGATGTCCTCTGCTGCAACATTTGTTACGCTGAGACACCAGAAGCAACCCAAACGTCCAGCAGCGGGAGGTTGGCTAAATTCACATAAGCTGAGCATCTGTCCCAGTTTCCCCGGGACCGTCCGGGAATTAGAACTGAAAAATCCCGAGTCCCGGGACACCCCCCAGCGAGTGAGATTCAACAAAACAGCCAAGCTGCAGGGGGCACGAGCGAGCGGCTCCTAGATGTTGCCTCTGGAGACCAGGGGAGCTGGGGGGTTGCTACTTTTGCTTTGTGTCCCACGTGCCATTGGCTTCATTTATTTTGTGTGTGTATAGATTTTATAATTGAAACAAAATTTCCTTTAGGAAATGTGACCTCGGTCTGCAGTCAAAGGCAGGTGGGTGGGGCCTCTGGGTTTCAGCCACCAGGAGGCAGGTGCAGATGAGGGAGGGGCCCAAGGCCGCTTCAGCAGGGGCCGGGGAAGGGCGTCTCAAGGTCACAGTCTAGGGGACCCAGATTCCTGGGAGGCCTTCAGTCCTCCGCCTCTTTCCTCTGGATGTGGACCCCCTCTGGAGGCTTCCCTCACCCCGATCCGCCTCCCGGAAATTGGCTCAGCCAGCCTAGCTGCCTTTGAACCCCTCGGCCTGGCCTTAGGCAGACAGCCCCCCCAGCCTCAGCCAAAACAAGGCAGCCCAGGATTGTTACACAAATTGGCTGGTGGGGCTCCGAGCCCAGCTAATTCCTGTGTCTTAATGAGTGGGAAGATAAGGTTTTTATTCATCACTGGGGCTTTAAAAATTGCAGTAAAGTGGCCCACTTTATAAAGAAAAAATCAATAGAGAAAAGAAAACAGGAGTATGTAAATGGACAGAGTGACAAAAAGCAGGCCAATTACCCCCAAAACGAGACACAGTTATGGCTCCATTAACTCAATTATATTTTCAAAAAGATTTCTTACGAGGCCCCCACCCCACCCCACCCCCACACGCCTGTAATTTTTACATCAACTTCAAGCCATTAAGTTGCATTAAATTATTTTGTGGGAGAGAGAGGTGTGTCTGGGGAGGGGGAGCCGTGGTCCTGTCCGGCTCCAGGGAGGCTGGGGGGCTGGGGTCAGCTGTGAGGCGGGGGTTAGTGGACAGGGCATCCGGCTCCCAATCCTGCAAAACAGGGGTCCCCCAATCCACAGGCTCCCCCGATGTGCTGTACCAGGAACAGCCAGGGGGTGCCGCCAGCCCCCTGGACCCGGTGGTCTCAGCCTCCAAGCCCCCTCTGCCCCCAACCCCTGCATTTGTGTTCACTGTCCACCTCCCCCAGCAGGTGGCCCTTCGTGGGCAGTTCCACAGTGGGCACCCGACCTCGCCGGCTCCAGGAGCTTTCTCTGTCTCATTCAAGTTGGAAAAGTTAGTTTTTTTGAGAAATAGAAAAATAAAGTCGCCTTTAAAAAAAATCACCATCAAAACCGGGGACCAAATGGGGATGTATTCGATGCCTGTCCCTCAGGTAGCCCTTTGCAGTGTCCCTGAACGTGGGGACCCTAAGTGACCTTGGGCAAGTGGTTGTCCAACCGTGGACCGCCCTTCGGTTTGCCCAGGGGGACTGGGGAGGCCCTGAAAACCCCGCCCCGCGTACCGCCCAAAGCCCACCCACCCTCCACCCTCCACCCTCGCTTCCTGATGGGTTCTGCTCGCTGGCTGTAACCTGCTTTTCTGCCACCTGCCCCCAGGGAGCCGAGGCCTGCCCTACTTAAGCCTGTGTCTGGGCCAACCGGGATGTAGCTCTTAATATCAAGGATTTCAGGTGGAGACTGGAGGAGGAGGCAGGCTGGGGCACGGGGGGAGGGGCCACCAGACAGGATGTAACCAGGCAAGACGTCCGGGGACACGGGGCCAGGCCCCAGGCCAGAGAACACGAAACCAGCAGAGACTCAGGCTGAGCTGTGGGAGACACCCTGAGGCACAATCCAGGGCCCCTCTAGGGCTGGTACCGTGAAGGGTTAGACAACTCAGACAAGAGCCCCCAAAGAATCAACCCCTGTCTGCCATTTGGGGTATGAGACCCAGGCAGCGAGGGGACCCGCTCAGGACAGGCTCTACGGACTGGCCCCCGCAGGTTCCCCGAACTGGCCAGGGGCCGTGGGGGCAGCAGCAACGAGGGAGGAGGGAGAAGTCGCAGACCCAGAGATGCGCCCTGGTGACCTGGAGGGAGGAGGGGGTGATGACACCTGGCACCGTGGGGACACTGGTGTGAAGTTTAGCCTCTCGTAACTTCCATCGTCCACAAGCACCCCAAACTCGCTGTGCCCGTGCGGCTGCCAGACAGGCCACTCTCAGCCCCCCATTTGAGAGCCTGGGGTAAGGGATCCACAGGGTGGGAAGGAACGTGTGCACGGACATGCGTGTGCACGAGTGTGTGCGTGTGTAAGAGGAGGCGTCTACCCCGTTCCCACTGTCCACCCCCACGCCCCGGGGAGCCTGAGGCTGGGGCCGTGTGTGCTCTTGGACCCAGAAGTGCATGCTCAGGTGGGGGCTGAGGCTGGAGAATCCCAGGGTGGAGAGTTGGTGCCCAAAGCTGGGGCCACAGCAAGGGGTGGGCGTTCCCAGGGGAGACAGGGGGCTGGGGGGGAGGCAGCGTCCAGGCGATGGGAGTGCAGGGGTGGGGTGGGCAGGCGAGTGCTAGGGGAGACCCTGCAAAGAGGGCTTTGTGAGGTGGTGGGGGCATCCCACCCACACCCGCAGCCCTGCCCGTCCACGAGCTCCCCACACGTGCCCTTTGACCACCACATCGGCCGCTCAGGCTCACTGTGCCCCCACCGCGGCCCTCAGGGACCTCCTCTCTGCCCCCCAAGCCCTAAGGATGGAGAACGGCTCGGAGGGAGAGGATGAGCCGGCCTTGCCTAGCAGCCCTCCGTCCCCCAGGGGCCCGGCATCCCCGGGAGCTGGGGAACTGGGGGGACCCCACCTCCCTTGGGACTGGATCTGGGTGTCTCCTTGCCCTGTTTTCCTTATCAGTCATCCCTCTGCTCACTGCCAGGCCACAGGCCTCCAGCCAGGCCTACCCTTGCCAGCGAGTGGCCTGAAAGGGCCATTGTTCCAGAGGGGATTCTGGGAGGGTGTGGAGACCCATCAGCTGTCAGCCAGCCACACAGGGTCAGAGCCGAGGTGCTGGGCTGGGCCAGTCTCGGGGCCAGTGGTGCCTGGGCAGCTAGTGGGGACCCGGGAGAGGGCAGTGCCTGAGTGAGGCCTGAATTCAGAGGCCACCTTCCCCGTTCTTAGGCCCTCATCCCCTGTGTGGTGAGTCTAGGGCCCCAGTCCCCGGAGCCTCTGGTCCGTCCAGCTGAGAAGGGGGGCGACATCCCCGGGCAGCCCCACAGCCGCGTGGCCTGCACGCTCTGTGCTGTGGGGCCTTGGTCCCCACGTCCTCTCCTTGTGTCTCTCTCTGTCTCTGGGTATCTCTCCACCTATGCACCCCCTCCCATCCTGCCCCCAGCAGCCTGTCCTCCGCCGAGGCGGACAGAGGACAAGTGCCTCACCTGACAGTCCCCGCCTGCACGGACCCCTGGCTCCCGCACGCCCCCTCCCTGCACCCTGACCTGCTCCCTGGCCTTCTCCAGCTGCTGCCCCTCTGACACCTGGTCACCCCACCGAGAGCCATGCAGGCTGCGGCTCCCGGGTCCACGATCCTGGCCCCGCAGCCTGGGCGCTGCGCCCCTGGAGGTGAGGGTGTTTGCGCCTTTCAGTAGCTTGTTGCTGGACCTGATTCCGCCTGTCTTCTCCCTCCTGCTCGGCTCCAGGGCCCTCCCTTAATTTTTCTTGGCTTTTCCCCTCAGTGGGGGGCCGTCAGGCCCTGGGGGCTCTGTGGCCGTGGTCCGGCACCAGAAGGGGCCAGATGGGCGGCCCAAGCCCGGGTGAGCCCTGGAGCTCTCCGGAGCCAAAGCCGGGGCTTCAGACAACAGTTACTGCTGTAACTGTGTAGGAGGCCCAGCTCCCAGGAGACCAGGGGCCCCCAACACCCCGAGGACCGTGGGGGGACAGTAGAGGCGGCCACACGCCGAGGTCTGGGGTGTCCAGGCCTCCCAAGGCTGGTCCCATCTCAGCCCCGGGCCTGTGGGAGTTGCAGGTGCTGGGGTCACCACGGCAGGGGTGGCGCCCGGCCCCGGGGCCACAGCCTGCTCGGGCTCTGTGCTCCCCCCGCCCCCGCCCACTCCAGCCCCACGTCCTGTTTCCACCACGGAACCCCCCAAGGTGATGAGGGCGTCCTTGAGGGCTCTGGCTGTCCCACGCCAAGGTCCAGGCATCAAGGTCACCGCCAGCCTGTGCTGCAGGAAGGGGGAGGGGTGACTGGGAGGTTGGGGGGAGGGGGAGGGGACATAAAAAGAGATTACATTTTTTAAAAGGTACTCTAGCTGTCTGCCGACACCATCTCTGGTCTCCATCCGTTTTATAGCCTGACGGCTCAGGCAGTGGGCCTCCTCCCTCAGGGTGTGCCGGGGGTAGGGGTGAGGAGCCAACCCCTCCCCTCCCACCGCCACCGGGGTGGCCTGGTAGATGGGCCACCCCTTCTCCTCCCTGGCTTCTGCCCAGGGGCGGCCCAGGCCACAGAAGCCCAGCCCCTGGCAGGACGAGGGCGGCCAGTGCAGGTGGGACCCCCAAGGGTGGAGAACGGGCCCCCAGATGGCGGCCACTATCGCGGCCCATCTATCCCCCCTGACAGGTCAATTTTCTCCCATGTTTTACAGAACCTTTCAGAGCAGGAAATGTGATCCGGGGGCTGATTTATATCCTTACCTGGTCTTTGTTCACGAGCTGCCCTCTGCAGGGCTGTGCTGGGCGTCCAGGCCCTGGCCGGAGGACGTCTCCTCCCGGAAGGGGTTCCCATAATCGGCCCCTGCCGGGGGGCTGACTCCCAGGGCTCACCTGCGGACGTGGAACCAGCCGGCCACCATGAAGGGGGGCTGTCGTCCGGGGGGGAGTGTGAATTCCCTGGCGGAAGGGCTACCGTGGGCACCACATCCTCCTCTCCACCTGCTCCTGGGGGTAGCTTCCTGGGGGGGGGGGGGGGGGGGACACACCTGGGGGGAGGGGCTGTCCCTTGGCAGGTGACCTTCCATTTGGAAGGGACGAGTGACCGGGCTAATTGTGTCTTTTACGAGTTAAGTCCATTTTTGTTTCTCAAACTGAGCTCTTCTTTGATGTTGTAGCTGAGGTCTCACGGGACACCTGGGGACAAGGGTCGGCTTTCACCAGGTCCCCTCTGGAGGAGGGAGCCGTTCCCTTCGCAGCTGCCGCCTGAAATAAAGAGGGTCTTTTGTGCACAAGGGAGGAGCTTGCAATCTTCTATGAAGTGGCATGGACCGTATTTGGGAAGCTTTCAGGGGACCTTCCGAGCAAAAACCATGTCACGTGGCCCGTGTCCCGCCCCCAGCTCTGCCACTGTGCCTCCCCCCCCCCCCCCCCGCCAAAGAGAACCCTGGGACCCTGGGGTCTTCCTCTGTATCCCCACTAGTTCTGCATGGTTTTGCCAGGTGGAGATGCGAACACGGCCTTCTGGGGGGCTATCACGGGGCAGACTGCTCCCCAGCACACCCCACTCCTGAGCGGTGGGCTCTGTGCCACGAGACTAGCAGGGGCCACGCGTAATTCTTGGCCGACGCAGCTCTGCGGGCTCCGTCCCCACGGGGAAACCCAGCCGCCGGGCTCCACCCCCCTGGCAGCCCAGGCCTTGGCCAGCAGACTCCGCTTGGCTCTGGGCGTTGACTCCTGACGAGGTCACCAGGGGGAGGCACAGAGAGAGTCCTCAGGGTGCGGCCGCCCAGGTCCCCTGTCCGGGCTGCGCCTCCTGATTCTCATCTCTGAAAGCTCTGGGCTGATACAGGACCCACAAGATGAGGCCAAGAGAGTTAGGAGTTGAGACTCCACTGGTTACACGCACCCACCGACCCACCTACTGGTCCAGTCACCCACACATCCATCCACCCACCCAGCCGCCCGCCTGCCCATCCATCCGTCTGTCCGTTTGTCCTCCCGTCCATCCTTATCTATCTCTTCCTATCCGTGGTCATCCACCCTCCTGAAGAGGGCTCTTGTGATGTTCCAGACACGGTACTAGATATCGAGGCCACAAGGGCACACGAGCCCAGGAAGAGACCACAGCATGTAAGTCTGGGGGGCCCTGGGCACGTAGGACCCGGCTGGAGGAAGGAGAGGGCCAGGGAGGCTTCCAGGAGGAGGAGACGGAGCTCTGAGACGGGTGGGGAAGACGGGCCCCCTAGGCAGAAGCCAGGTAGGCTTGGTTTCTTCAAGGAGCCGAGGAACAGAGGTGGGGGCCAGGAGGTGGGCCCGGAGCCGCAGAGCAGGGGAGACGGGGCTCATGCCCAGTCTGTCCACAAATGGGAGAGGCACAAACAGTCTCGTGTTTTGGTGGCTGTGGCTGCTGCACTAGGGGCAGGGGATCCGATAGGATGGGGCACGCCCACCAGCTAGGGGCCCCAACACCCAGCGCTAAGGGACTTCCCGGGGTCCAGAGGGAGCCCCTCCTCCAGCCCCAGGCCCCTGCTTTCCCACCAGGCCCCCAACCCACCAGCCAAAACAGGTATTTTAGCAAAAGTCACCAAGAGACAGGGCTGGCTTCACGGAGGAGCAGCTGGTGGGGGGGGGGGCCCATGCTCAGAAGAGCCCGTGGTTTACCGTTGTCTTGAAATTCTGAGTAAATTCATCTTTCCATTTGTGTTTGTGCGTGGGACAACAGAGCGTGTGCGAGAGTCGAGGAGACAGGTGTCCTATGTTCATCTCCGGCTGTGCCGTGAGCCTTGTGGGCTGAGTCCAGGAAGCCCTGTGAGCAGATGTGGGGGCCGATGATGCGGGAGCCCCAAAGCGAGCACAGGCGTGTCCCCTGCGAGGCAGCGGTGAGGGGTGGGGGGGCACCGACAGCCTCCAGGGGCCACGCTTCCCTGAGAACCGGAGACCCCTTCAAACGTGTTGTGAGAAGCATCACCCGCCGACAGAGCCACCGCACCCCCGCTCGCTGGTGTCCTCGTCGTCAGCCCAGCCCTCCCACCGAAACCCTGCTGGTCTGGGCAAGGGGAGGGACCCCCGGGCGCCAGGCCCGCACCCAGGCCCTCCCCCGCCGGCTTCCTGCTTCCCGGACTAGGAGGAAGTGCCATGAAAACAGCGGAGACAGTCTACGCTCTCTTGCTAATAACCAAACCCAGGAGCCTGTGCCGGCGGCCCTGTGCGGACTGAGCGACCTCGGTGCTTCTGTCTGTGTTTAGGGTGCAGCCTGGCATCGCCCAGCATGACGGTGACCGGGACAACGTGTGTCGTTAGTTTGCATTTTTCTTTACTGGAATGACATCAAATGGCCATTAAAAACACCATGACGGGGCGCCTGGGGGGCTCAGTCGGTTGGGCGTCCGACTTCGGCTCAGGTCACGATCTCACGGTTCGTGAGTTCGAGCCCCGCGTCGGGCTCTGTGCCGACAGCTCGGAGCCTGGAGCCTGCTTCGGATTCTGTCTCCCTCTCTCTCTGACCCTCCCCTGCTCATGCTCTGCCTCTGTCTCTGTCTCACAAATAAATAAAAACATTAAAAATAAATTAAAAATAAATTTAAAAATGAAAAATAAAAAAATAAATAAAAACACCATGACAAATGGGAACCACGGAGGAAGAGGAAGCTCGTCTCATGCTCTCATACATTTTGTGGCATTTTCCGAGCCTTTTGAACGGGGTACATGTTCTCGTTTTGCGCCGGGCCCCACAGGGCATGTAGTAGGTCCCACAGATGACAGGCCTGGCTTGGGGGTGGGGGGAGCATTAGGAAGTCCTGGTCTGGGCACCTCTCAGGAGCCACCTGTTGGGGTGACTCCCATCCACAGGCTTGAATTCTAGTGACTTTCATCCCCCGTCAGCTGAGAAACTGAGGTGACCTTGTGGCTCAGCCCCCAGGGAGGAGCTCACCACACAAAGGGCCCCTTTTAAGATCCTCCCCCCATTAGAGGCTGGGGGCCCCCAGGAAGGGTGGGGGAAACTTCCTGCGGCCGCATGCTGTGACTGTCTTCCCCAGGAGAGCCGGGGGGCTTCTCGCTCGCTTGGGCCTCACCGCCAGGCCCCCAGAATGCCCAGCCCAGGGTAACTAGCCATCGGCGTGGAGTGGACAGGCACAGGGCTGGACCGCACCCTATAAAAGGGTGGGCACCCTAACCCCCCTGCCCGCTGAACCAGGCTGGTGACCACACCTAGGCCTGCACAGCATGGGGGGAAGAGGAGGGGTCCTCTTTTTCCCAGACACACCCCCAGATGGGTTGGACCACCCGCCTTCTGCACCAGGAGGGTGAGGACAGCTGGAGGGGCTTGGGCCGGGAGTCCAAGTCTGGGGGACCTTTGTTACTAGTCCTGACCTTGGCAGGGCCCTGGCTGTGCCATGGGTGCCTGAACTTGGCCTCAGCACCACCACCCCCCGGCCTGGGATTTCACGAACCCACCCGCGTTATACGAAAACTTCTTCTGTGCTCATCTGGCCACCCAACAACGACAGTGACACCAGGTGGCAGCGATGGTGCCCGCGTCCGGAACACTTCTGCTGCTCGACCTTGGACACACGACATGGCAGGTGCCGTGACCGCCCTCTGCGTCCCCAGGGCGCCCGTGAGCCACCAACGCTCCAGCAAGTGGACGATGGTCTTTCCCTGGCAGAGTTAGAAGCGGGGCCCGCTGTGGCCACTTGCAGAGGAAGGGGTGGGCAGTGCAGGGAGCGAGCGGGGGTCCTTGTCGATTAAGCACCTGCTGTGTACCAGGCCCTTTGTGACACTCAACTTCCTGCCTCAGTCTCGGGAGGGGGTGCGGTTAGCACTGCATTTCAGTGAAGTCCCTGGTCCAGACTGCTGGCTGGATGTTGGGGAGAGGATTGGAACCTTGTTTGGAACGCGCCGTCCTTCTGAGCCGTTGGTGTGCAGAGAGGAGGGCTGAGCCGCCACCCCCCATGCGGGCGGGGGTCCTGCGGCAGGTCAGAGGCACAGACCACAGCCTGCCACGGGAGGGACCTGAGGATTCACACAGAGGGCCTGTCCAGGCCCTGCCCCCCCCCCACGCCCCTGAAGTCCCCCCCACCCCGAACTGGGCCCCATCCCTCCTCCACCCCCCAGGTCCCCTAGGCCCCCAGGGACAGCCTGTCCTACACCCCCCACCCGTGCTCCCTGTCTCCCTCTCCCCTAGGCTGTCACAGGCTCTAATTACCTGGGTTCCATCTGCCCTGGCCTCTGCACAGCTGGGGACGCTCTCAGAAGCTCTGTCCCTCCCTCGTCTGGGCATGTCGCATTCCTGCATACCTCCCCGTGGCCACTGTCCTGCTCAACTGTGGGGCAGCCACGGGTATGGGGAGCCTGGGGGGCTGCAGCTGCTGGATGGGGGAGCCTGGATACAGCCCAACTGCGCCCCAGGGCTCCCAGCTGTGTCTCCCTCCCCCCCCCCCCCCCCCCCCCGCCAGCCTCATCCTCCAACCTGCAGAGAGAAGTCAGTAATCTATCACTCGGGGTCCACTGGGGCCACCTGGAGGAGCTCGGGTATCCTGAGGGCAAGGGAAACCTTCCCCAGGAGGGGGATGTCCCTCGAGAGGCAGGACCATGTGACTTTCCAGGGTCGCCCCTCCTCCGCTGTGAGTCACCTTGGGCAGGGTGCACGGGCTTTGTGGTATTTGGACAAACCCTACTCGGGGCACACCTTTCAGGGGGGACGGTGACACCTCTCTGATCCCTGGGTGGCTGCCCTGGGGGCGGGTCAGTTCTGGGGAGGTCTCCCCACTTCGGGGGCCAGCCCAGGTGGGCCAGTGTGGACAGGGCAGCTCCCACCTACGGGGCTGGAGAGGAAGGCAGGCAGGGGGCCCCCAGGACCAGGAGGTGCCAGACTAGGGCCCCTGCAGGCCACACCTCTCCCTCCTCTCTCTCAGAGCCTCGGGGGATCTCACCCTGGCTAGCCTGGGGACCACCCATCCGCTGCCAGAACACCCCTCCCTGGACACAGCCTGGGGAGCAGGCGTGAGGCTTTGTGCCCCCTCACGGGCCTGCCTGGCGGAGGGTCCCTGGGGTAGAAAGCAGTGCGGGGGTCTCAGCCCCGGTTTTGTCCCAAACTACGGGGCTGAGGCTGGGCAGAATGCGGCCACGGGACATCCTGGACATCCTGGCTTAGGGAGGACTGAGGCCCAGAGCAGACGGGGGCAGCTGTGTGGCCTGGTGGTTACGGGTCAGGTGACTGGGGTCAAGTGCCAGCTCTTGACCCGTTTGGTGTTTCGGGAGAATGAAATCAGGTGGAGAACGTGCTCGGAAGTCACCCCCGCCTTTCCTGTGCCCCCAGGCCTGCCTCCTGCCCTGACAGGAAGGGGCACGACCTGTGACTTCCCCCGGGACCTGCAGGGAGGACCCGGCCCACACTCGCAGAGTGGAGAGCGCGCCCGCGGCTCGTGCACGCGGCCCCCTCGTCCGGGGCGGGCGTTGTGCACCTGTGCATCCAGGCAGCGCCACCCTCGGGCCTGGAATTTTCGGGAAAGGGAAAAGCATGTGGACGGACAGAGGCAGGTTTCTCATCTCGCTGAATCTCAACAACCCCTCTAATTACAAGATGATAATGAGGTTCGGGGGCGTCTCCTCCTACAGACCAGGACTACAATCTGAAGCTTTGGGGAACTTCACAGGGCTCACGCTGTCCCTCCTCCTCAGCCTGGCCACACCTGGTGGGACTGGGGACGCACCTCTACTAGCCGCTGGACCGCACCCGGTCAGACCAGGGAAATGGGGGCCCCGTGAGGGCCACATGAGGGCCACACGAGGCTCCTAAAGCTTGCGGCCAGGGGTCAGGTCTAGAGTGAGTCATAGTGTTCATTGTACCCTCTTTCTCCTAACGTGTCCTGAAGTGTCCCCACGGGTTAGTCCACAGGCGCTGTGCTGGACTCCAGCATCAGCAGGAAGAAACTGCCCTCAGCTCAGCGGGGGGCAGAGGCGAACAGCCCTGGGGTGCAGGGGACCCTGGAGCCACGACAATGCGTCCGACATCTCAGCCCCACACCCAGGAGTGATGTGGCCTTGGACAAATTGCTCTGCCTCTCTGAGCCTCAACTTCCCCATCTGTAAAGTGGAGCGGCTAACAGGGGTTGCCGTTGGCTGCCTCTATCAGGAGACCCAAAACAAGTGGCTTCAACACCAGAGGCTCTGCCGGTGGTGGGTGGCCCCGAGCTGGGCAGTGCCCGCCTCCCGCGGCCTCCCTCCTCGGGGTCCGAGCATCATACGTTTCTCAGCAAATGCTATAGAGTTTGCCCTTTAGTAGGCGAGATGGTCTGGAAGCTGGCAGACTTCTACGATACTTCTACTACTACAATAAATAGTAGTAAATTAAAGGGTGTGTCAGGAGGCGGGAGGTTCCATGGGAAGACCCAGGGATTGGCAGAGGGCCCTTAGATGGCCGCTGCCATTTTAAGTAGGATGAGCAGAATGGCCTCCAGGGAGGCAAGGAATGGACAGAAGCGTGGGGGTAGAGAAGAGAGCCTAGGGGTATCTGAGGACATGCTCCAGGCGGAGGCGACAGCCAGGGCAAAGGCCTGGGCGGCGGTGGGGGGGGGGTGTCCCCGGCAGGAGAAGTGTGGCTGCAAGGGAACAGTGAGGAAAGGGGATGGTGGGGCGCTGACCGTGTGGGCGCAGTGAGAGCCTAGGCTTTTCTCTGAGCGCGAAGGGGTTGAACAGAAGCAGGTAAGGTCAGACCTTCTGGCCGCTGTGCGGAGAGCAGACTGTGGGGAGGCCAGGGTAGCAGCTCCTCCGCGAGGGGAACCTTGTAGGGACCCAGGAGAGAGATGGATGATGGTAGCCGGGATCGTGGTGGAAACAGAGACAGTGGTGAGAGGTGGTCCAAAGTGAGACTGTCTGAACATGGATTCAGCAAGGTTTCCCGACAGACTGGATGGGAGAGATGTGTTGAAAGGGAGAAGCCAAGGATGGCCCCATTGTAGCTGCAGGAGTTCCAGCCATCACATCTGCATTCCAGGCAGCAGGATGAGGAAGGAAGGGGGAGGTAAAAAGGACTATTGAGAAGCCTTTCCTGAAACCTGCTCAACCCTTCAGCTAACACAGGTGAGATCTTAGTCGCATGAGCACGTCTGGCCGCAAGGGGAAAAAGGGAAGAGTAATCTTGTAGCTGGTCGCCCGCTGTGGGCAATGACAGGGACGCTGCTAGTAAGGAAAGGGGGGCGTGGATGCAGGTCAGAGGGCCACTTCAGGGCACACTTAGCCCAGAGTCAGCTGCCAGTGGGTACTGACGACCGCGGGCTGGGTGGCAGGCCCCGTGGACGGGGCCTCTGGGAAGGGCCAGCACCGTGCGTCACTCAGAGGGGAGGGAGGGAGTCTGATGGCAGGGCTGTGAGCTTGTCTGCAAAGCCACCCAGGCGCCGGGGCGAACCGGGATGGGACACTGAGCGTGAGCTGCTGGGTGGCTCCCAGCACACGGACCTTCTAATCCGATGGCCTTTCTAGCGGTGAGGAAGCTGAGGCCGCCAGAGAGGGCCCTGCCACCCCTGAACCCAGAGCCAGACAGAAGTCCCGACTCCAGGAGCAGCATCGTTTCCACTCTTGGGACACAGGAAGGAATGAGAGGTTTTGAGGGGACTTTCATTTCTGCCGTCCAGCAGTTGAGAGGGAAGGGTCCTGTTTGCCCGGTGCACCTGTGCTGGGGGGGGGGGGGATAGCGAGGCAGGTGGGTCCCCAGCCCCTGTGCTGTCCTGACCAGGCCTGTCCCCACCTCTCCCCCCGTGAAGACTGTGGGGCCACCATGCAGCGATGGCCTCGGACCCCCAAGCAGTCTAGAGGGGCTGCCTCCATACATCAGTCCCAGGGCTGAGCTCCTGTCACCGCAGCCCCTGCCGCCTGCCCAGACCACCCAGTGGAGCAGACGCCGTGCACCTGGAAGTGAGCAGCGCGGGCGAGAAAGCTCTGAGAACACGGGAGGCTGCCATTGTGGACGCCCCAGGCGTGAGCACTCTAGTTCTAGAATTTGCTCCCGGAGAAGAGAGCCCTGTGAGCTCCTCTCCCTGGGCAAAAGGGCTCTGGGGCCTCTGATCGCCAGGACCTGGAGGTGCTTTTGCATGAGGGGAGCCCAGGCAGGGGCCCCATCCACCCACGGGACCCATGCGCGCTGGGGCCGGCGGATGCTACAGAGAAGGGCAGAGGGAAGGAGGAGAGGCTGGAGAAGGCTAGGCTCCTGCCAAGCGTCTCCCCAAGGGCAGGACAGAGTCTGGGGCTCCGGGATCAGAGTGGCCACCTGCGGGGCGGTGGGAAGCAGCAGAGGTCAGAGCTGAGGGGGAGAAGGCGAGGGGTCCGGGGTCCGTGGTGGGCTCCCCACCCTCTTCACCTGCAGGCATCTGCTGGAATTAGGCAGGTTTCTCCTCTGCACACACTTCCATCAGGCAAATCCCCGGGGTTCTCCAGGGCGAGTGTGGCCAATCAGGTGGTGTGTGAACCCAGCCCAGCATGAGTTGCAGCTGGCTTGGGCAGCTAAGGCGGCCAGGGGCGGGGACGGCAGAGCCGGGGAGGCGCGGCAGGGGCCAGGCTCCGAGGAGATGGGGTGCCCCTCCCCAGCCCCCCGCCAGCGAGACGTCTCTGGAGGCAGACTGATCAGCGTCCAGACCCAGGGCACCTTGCTGCTGTGCCCCCACTCCCGGCTCTCCCAGGCCTGCCAAGCACAGGGGTCCAGAGCAGCCCCCCGGGAGCCCAGCCTGCTCAGCAGAGTCTGAGCCTCGGCCCGTAGCCCCCCTCCCTGCATCTGAGCCACCAGGGGGTGACCACAGTCTAAGGTCTGGGAAAAACCCTTGGGTAGTGGCTTCTGGGTCTGGGCCCAGGGACGGGCCCCCAAAGCTGGGCCCTCCTAGCCCACCCAGCCCCCTGCACCCAACCCCATCTTGGCCCCAGGTAGCTCCAAGCTGGGGATCCTGACAGAGGAGGAGGGCACGTGTCCACGCTAGGGCCAGCCTGGGTCTCCCCTCCCCTCCCAAGGGGGCCAGTGAAAAAGTCGGAGGAGAGCATGTGGACAAACACCCAGGGCTGGTGGAAGGGACCAGATTCGATTGGCTTCTCCACCCTCATCGAGGCCTGACTGCCCCCAGCCCTGCCCCCACCCAAGAAGCCAAGGCCAAGTGCGTGTGTTGGGGGGTTGCATCCTGAGACTCCCTGCGCAGCTGGGCATTTCATGTGGTCGCTACCCCCGTGACGTGGCCGTCGGCGTGTCTGGCTGTGGTAGGGGGTTGGTGGGTTCCAGGGGCGACCCATCGAGGGGATGCTAAATGAGATCTATTCCTGTGTTCCGGACCTGTTGTCAGGTTTATGGCTGTGGGGTTGTATAAACAGCGGGAGGCAGGGACAGAGCCATCAGGCCCTGGGCTTCCCCCCCAGACACGTCCCTGGATTTGGGGTAGCCTCGAGGCCCTGCTCTGATGCAGGCGGTCTGACCGGGGGAGCACCAACCAGAAAGGGGGATGGAAACTCGTTTCTGGACAGTGCGGTCACTGGGCTGGAGTGAGAATGTAACCCCTGCCTGCCAGGCCCCATGCAAGGTTCCCCGACGCCCACATAGCCCAGGCTCCTCCCCCCCCACCCCCCCCCCGCTGGGGTCCTTGACACTCATTTCCAAAGGGCTATCTTGGCCTCCCACCATGCCTCCAGTTTGGAAGCTGGAGACCCAGATGAAAAAGCAGAGAATTGCCTAATAAAGATGCTCTCTGGGAGAGAAGGGGCCAGCCCTCCCTGGACGTGTACAGGTGGGGTCATTGGCTCCATTTTCCACTCACACACAGGACAGATCCTGCTCCCTGGCCCGGGCTCTGCCTGCCACCGGCTCCCCTAGAGCCCTTCTCAGAAGTGGCTGCGGTTCCCATGTGGACTGAGCCCAGGCTGGGCCCCCGCATTTCTTCGGTGATGGTTGAGGCGGGGGGATCTGGAGGGGAATGGGGTGAGACAGACTCACCCCTGGCAAAGCAGCAGCCCCTGCCTAGCGGGGGAGAAGAAGGATCCTCACCTCATCCTCTGGATGCCCCAGAGCAGCTCAGAGAGGTTCATGAATGTGCCTGAGGTCACACAGCCTTTGTGTTGGAGAAGCCACAGGGGTCTCCCACGGGACATCGGTACCCTGTCTGTTCTGGTGATTGATCTCACGTGTGGGAGGTGAGTGTGGAGGGGGCACAGGGTCAAAAATGGCCACTGACTTTCACTTCAGTCCTGAAAACTTCAGGTGGGGCAGGATGAGCCGGGTGTCTGTGCCAGCAGGGATTGGATGGGGGGGGAGGCCACCCAGCACTGACGTGGTTGGGGAGGGGATCCAGGTGGGGGCAGGGGATTGGAGCCCAAAGGACGTGGGCGGGCGTGAGCCAGGGAGTTGCTAATGCCAAAGGGGGACTTCTAGAATGAACACCATGGCCCTGGACCTCCACGGGCGTTTGGAGGTCCTGCCACGAACTCGTGGCTTTTAACACGCGCAGATGGGCTTACGTGGAAGTCCGGCCGTGAGTGTGTGGTGAATGCACCCCGACCTCCTAGCTCTGTCACTGAGTGGCCCGGGAGCAGGGACATCCCACGGCTGAGCGCACACCCGGGGCCCAGATCTTTGCTTCTATTACCATTCTCCATTGGAAAGATTTGGGGATCCTTGGAGAAATGACTAATTGCAGGAGAAGTACGAGATGAGCCGGGGACATCTTACTGAGCAAGAGAGCAAAAGTCCTCAGATCATGACAAGGACACACCGAGGGACAGTGCAAATCTGGGATACACTAGAACACGGGGAAGAAAACCAGTGATAGTCACGGATTACAACCCGCTGAATAAAATAGGAAACCACGAGTCTGCACGGATATCGATCAGTTGATAAATTGGAAGTTTGATAGGGACCGGGATATTTAGTTTCGAATTACCTGGCCCCAAAACACTCATTAATTACAAACGAGAAAGAGGTAACTTTACGGTGGAGAAGCCTATGTAATCAGGCCATCAAAGAGAACATCGTCCGTGATTGGACAAAGCAAAGTCTGGCAGCACCCGCTAGGATTCAGTGAAAACAGGTCATCACTTCTAAGATATTCCTGCCAAAGAAACGTAACTTAAATCTCGGAATGAGTGTAGTAGGCACAAAGGCCTCCCCAAAGATGTGCACCCCTTAACCTCTGGAACCTGTGAATGTTTCCTCATCTGGCCCAGGGGACTTGGTAGAAAGGGACTAGGGTAATAGGCCTTGAGATGGGAAAATTATCCGGGGTTATCTGATGAGCTCAAT
The DNA here is from genome assembly GCF_022079265.1 of Lynx rufus. Lineage (NCBI taxonomy): Eukaryota > Metazoa > Chordata > Mammalia > Carnivora > Felidae > Lynx > Lynx rufus. The sequence goes on along the minus strand of NW_025814853.1, from coordinate 2,184,627 downwards.
CTAATCATGTGACTCCTTACAACTGGAAAACTTTTCCTGGCTGGGTCAGAGAAATGCACATTGAGGGGAAGTTGACCCCTCCCTCCGTTGAAGCTCTGAGAGTGGAGGAAGGGGACCATGAGGTGGCCTCCAGAACCTGGGGACGGCCCTCCGTTTACAGCTGGCAAGAAAACAGGGCTATTGGGCCTACCACTCTAAGGAAGTGAATTCTGTGGGCGTTCAGGAGCGGGAAACTGATTTTCCCCTAGGGCTTCCGGAAAGGGGGTGGCCTGCCCAGGCCCTGACTTCAGTTGCTGAGACCCATACTGGACTTCTGACCTACAGAACCGTAAGATAAGGGATTTGTGTTGGGTAAACTGATAGGTTTATAGTGATTTGCTACAACAGCAATGGAGAACTAATACAATGAGGAGACAGCAGACAGGCCCAGTATGAGGGACATAGGGTTAGTTATCAAGCACATAGAAAGAACTTCTCAAAATTCATAAGCTAATTAGAAGAATGGGTCAAAAGGACCAGGCATTCCACAGAAGAAATACGAATGGACAATAAAAAATACGAGTAGGTGGTTAACCTACAAGTAAGGAGAACAAATTAAAACCACAGGAAGATTTCATTTTAGTCACCAGACTGACCACATCGATGATACCAAGTGATGGTGACAATTCAGAGCAGGGGAGCGCAACGTATGGCCCTCAGGCCAAATTGGGCCAGCCAATATTTTTGTAAATAAAGTTTTATTGGAACACAGACACGCTCCTCTGTTTACGTATTGCCTAGCGCTGCTTTTGAGCTACGACAGCAGAACTGAATGGCTGGGATAGAGTCCACATGGCTTGCAAAGCAGAACACATCGTTTGCTATCTGACTCTTTGCAGGAAAGTTTTCCAGCCTCCGACGTAAACTCGCAAGAACTCTTATAAGTACTCTGAAGTACAGTATAAGCAGTTCGGCCATATCTAGGAACATCGAAGGCTCGCATACTCTTGGATCTACAATTCCCCTCGTAGGTTCCTGCTCTAGAGAAACTCTAACAGAGGAAAGAGACAATACCGTCACTGTATCACTGTTTATAATGGCAAATAACTGGAAACAAGTCAGGTGCCCTCAGCAGGAGCATAAACACATGTATTCTGGGCTTTCTGAACAGTAGACTTCCAGAGAGCAGCAAGAAGGAATGATTCAGGGCAGCAGTATGATGGTGAATCTTGCCAACGGTTGAGTCAAAAGGGAAGTTACAGAAGAATACACACATGTGGGTCCACGAGTAGAAACATCAAAAAGGCCCAAATGCTCTACCCCCATACGCTGCTGAATTAGTTAGGCTACAACTTGGGCTTCATGCAACGGAGTCCAAAGTAGCAATGGCTTAAACGGGAGGTTTGTCTGCACTCCGTGGAGCAGTGTGGAGGAGGCAGTCAGGGGCTGGGATGATGGCTCTGCAACCTCATGTTGTCCAGGGATCCAGGCTCCTTGCAGCTGGCTGTTCCACTCCTGCCACGGTCCGCATGGCCCGAGCCGGCTTCCGCCCATGACCTCTATGTTACAAGCAGTAGGATGAAGCGTCACCAGACACGAGGGAGGCTGGGAAGTGCGTTCTTTATCCTAGGCAGCCGCATGTGCTGGCGAAATTTGGGAGACAGAAAAAATGAATATTAAGAGACAAATAGTAAACTTCCCAGTAATTGTTTAGGGATATATCCATGTGTGGTAAACCTTTAAAGGAAAGTAATGAGGGGGTGCCTGGGTGGCTCCGTAGGGTAAGCATCTAACTCTTGATCTCAGCCCAGATCTTTTTTTTTTTTTAATGTTTATTTTTGACAGAGAGACAGAGCACTTGCCTTATATCCTCTCCCAGCAGCTGGTAACTCTTCCTGTGCACAGTTCCAGCTTGCTTGGATTTACTTGCTTCCTCTTGAGAAGGTCCTTCCCAGCCCTCCTGTCTCTATCCATCCAGTCAGCAGACACATAGTGAGCATCGCCAGGTGCCAGGAATTCACAGATGTCTCAGGGCCTCTCTCCATTCTCTCCCTTAGTCTTCCATTCCTGTTTGTCCCTCAAGGCCAGGCCTAGAAGCTACCTCCTTCTTGAAGCCCGCCTAGATTTCAGGAGTCCTACTGGTCTCCACCTCTCTTGTCCTCTCACAGTACTTCCTCTGCTCCTTTTACAATGTTAGCTTCTCTCTTTGCACTGATCCACGTGTAGTGCTAAAGGGCGCCGGCCCAAGAGGCAGATCCCCACGCCCTCTCCTACCAGCTGTGCGCCCACCAAACCTCTCTGTGCCTCCGCGTGTCACTCGTAAAACGGAGGTGCTAGCTCCTCCACACTGGTTCGGTGTTCAGCTCCAACACTTAAGCCCCCGTCCCCGCGGCCAGGGTACCCAGCACACGCCCCGAAATCGGTCCCAAAGTGTAATCGCTGAAACTGAACCCCCCAAGCCCCGCTCTTCCCCGAAAGGCGCCGCGCTGCCCTTTCTCTCTTGACCGCCACTGACCTTGTCCTCCAGCCCCTGCAAGGCGAGGCTCAAGAAACCGGATCCGCGGGAAAAGCGGCCTGAAGCTCCGGACGGATGCGGACCCTCATCCCGAACACGGCAGACCCCGCCTGCAACCCGCCGACCGCAGGCCCCCGGCCCCGCCCCGGAAGCCCGCACCTGCTTCTCATTGGCTCACGATCCGCCGAGGCCCGCCCCACCAGGCCACGTCGATTCTTCCTTCACGCCAGCCCCGCAAGACACCGCCTGCCCTTCCAGGCCCGCCTTTCATTGGTGCTCGCCCCTCAGAGCCCGCCTCCTGCCGTCACTTCCGGGCAGAGGAGGCTGCGGAAGGCGGAAGTGTTCTCGCAGAGGCGGCCGTGAAGTCGGGCTGAGGTGTCCCTGGCTGCTGCCTGGCTACTCTTCCGCGTGTGGGCGCGGGGACCCGGAGGCGGCCAGCGAGAGCTAGTGGGGGAGGGGGGCGATGCCATGAGGCAGCCGGAAAGCCTGGCGAGGTCTGGAGGTTGACTGTCCCTGCCGCCTTCCCGTGAGGCCGCCGCCTCCAGGCAGCCGCCCGTTCCCCTCAGGGTCTCGCATCCTGCGGTCGTCCAGCGCCTGGGACCGGGGCTCCCGGGCCCTAGACACCGCGCTATGACGGCGGCCGCCGCCTCCAACTGGGGGCTGATCACCAACATAGTGAACAGCATAGTAGGGGTCAGTGTGCTCACCATGCCTTTCTGCTTCAAACAGGTGAGTCCAGCGGGACAGGGGTCGCCCCCTCGCCGCCGCGGGCTCACCCGGCCCAGGGTCCGCTGTTGGCGGGGCGCGGGGAGCCAGGGCCGGGTGGATGTGCGGGAGAAGCCCCAGAGGGATTCCCTCCGTAAAAGGCGCGCGGTAGCGGAGTTTCGGCCTCGGCCGGAGAGTTCCCGGTTAACCGCTTGAGACCCCAGTGCAGAGCGTGGCAAAGCGGAGTGATGTTTCCCAGGTGGGGAGTGGCCGCAGGATTCGGTGTTATTCCTCTTTAGGACTATAACTTTTTTTTTTTACGGATTTTATTTGTAATCTCTGCACCCAAGAGATTGGGTGCTGGGGCTCGAACTCAGGACCCTGAGATCAACTGAGCCAGGCAGGCGCCCCCTCTTTATTATTATTTTTAAAAACTCTGACCCGACTGCATTTGTAATGGGGGCGTGTGTGTGTGTGTGTGTGTGTGTGTTGGGGGGGGCACAAGTCAAGTCCTTCGGTCCTGGAACTAGATTGGGGTGTTGGTTCCAAGGTCGTTACAGAACTTGCTAGATTGTGGGTGTCACCATATGTAAATCTTACCTCGGTTGAAAAAAATCGGAAATCTATTTAAAAATAGGTGTCGGGCATTAACGACCGGATGGAAAAAAGTCACCATTTTTGAGATGTGGATTCATTTGGCTTCTGTTTAAATAACGCACAAAAAATAGGTGTTTGGGACTTTAGAAGAGGAACGTTGGTGAAATTGTCAATTGGGCAACTTCTTCCCTAAAAATGAACTTCTCAGCTTCAGTGCCCGGTGGATGGAGTTGCGGTTCTCCCTGCCCGCTGGAGAGAGCTGCTTCCTGGGGGGGGGGGGGGGGGGAGAGGAGGGAGAGGGCAGGTGGCCCGCAAGTCCACACATACCAGTCTTGCATGATGAAACCAAATAGGTAGAAAAATGAAAATAAAATGACGTTTTGGAACTGAAAGTGGGCATCAGTAGTTTGGTTTTGGAGTAACAGACACTTTGCATTTTTCATATTGAGCATCTTTTGGATAAAAATAGCACATTTATGTTTTTAATCTGGAGATTCTTTTTTTTTTTAATTTTAAAAGAGTGCTTATTTATTTTTGAGAGACAGAGACACAACACAAGCAGGGGAGGGGCAGAGAGAGAGGGAGACACAGAATCCGAAGCGGGCTCCAGGCTTCAAGCCGTCAGCACAGAGCCCGATGTGGGGCTCGAACCCACGGACCGTGAGATCGTGACCTGAGCCGAAGTCAGATGCTTAACTGACTGAACCCTCCAGGTGCCCCTAAAAATTTTTTATTTTAAGTAGGCTCCACCCCCAACATGGGGCTTGAACTCATGACCCTGAGATTAAGAGTCACATGCTCTACTGACTGGAGCCAGCCAGGCACCCCTGAATCTGCATTCAATTTTTTTTTAATGTTTATTTATCTTGAGAGAGAGAGAGAGAGAACGAGTGAGGGAGGGGCAGAGGGAGAGGGAGGGAGAGGATCCCAAGCAGGCTTTGCACTGTCCCTGTGGAGCCTGATGCGGGGCTTGAACCCACGGACCGCGAGATCATGACCTGAGCCACCCAGGTGTCCCTTTATCTATTTATTTTTATTTTTATTAAAAAAATTTTTTTTTTAACCTTTATTTATATTTTTGAGACAGAGAGAGACAGAGCATGAGCAGGGGAGGGTCAGAGAGAGGGAGACACAGAATCTGAAACAGACTCCAGGCTCCGAGCTGTCAGCACAGAGCCCGACGCGGGGCTCGAACTCACGGACCGCGAGATCACGACCTGGCTGAAGTCAGACGCTTAACCGACTGCGCCACCCAGGCGCCCCATGCCAGAGCATTTAAACGTGGGCCAGACTCACTGGCCCAGGAGGAGCTCACAGCTGAGTGGCGGAGGCCCACGTGCACGCACAGAACCGCAAGTGGTTCCCCCGTCCTGAGGGCCTGGCGGGGTTGGGACAGCCACTCTCGTCTGGCCATGGCATCCCCTCTGTGGGCGGCCCTCGGCTGGAGCGCAGCAGGAGGCCAGCGGGCACTTTGGGGATGTGTGTGCTTAGTGTCCGACAGCCATGCCATTTAAAAAAAGTTGGTCTGGGGCTTTTTTTGTTTGTCTGGTTGTAGTAACTCGGGTCCTTTAAGCAAAAATGGACATTTTGCCGAAGCAAAACACCCTCTTAGGTGTCCTCGTGCCGGGTTGTGAGAAAGTGAGCGCACACGGGTAACTAGCTCCCGAGTCAAGGAACACAGCCTTGCCAGCACTGTCCCCTCCACTGGCGGCCCACCCTCTCACCTCTAGGGCCGTCCGTGGGTGGTGCCTCTGTGTTGACGTTATGGACACAGAATCATCCTGCTATGTGCATTTTAAATAAAAAAAAATTTTTTTTTTAATTGAATTTTTTGAGAGAGACAGAGCACGAGCAGGGCAGGGGCCGAGAGAGAGGGAGACGCGGAATCCGGAGCAGGCTCCAGGCTCCGAGCTGTCGGCACAGAGCCCGACGCGGGGCTCGAACCCATGAACTGTGAGCTCATGACCTGAGCTGAAGTCGGACGCTCAACTGGCTGAGCCCCCCAGGCGCCCCTGCTATGCGTCTTTTAATGTCTACCTACCTACCTGTGCATTTTAATGTCTGTTATACAGATATGCTACAATTCGTTCCCTTCCCTGCATCTGGAGCTCTGTGGGCACCTGTGCGCGGGCTTTGCCGGCACGTGTGCATTTCTCTGGGGTGTTTATCTTCGAGTAGAATCGCTGATTTGTAGGATATGTTATATGTTCGTCTCTGGTCGACACCAGTAGGACACTTGTTTCTTCAGCTTTTATTTTTTTGTTTTATTTTTTTTTTCCCTGCAAATATGGGTAATGCGCTTAGATTACACAGGAAAAAAGGGAGTGAGAAGGAAACGACATCTAAGTGAGTCACCCAAAAATTCTTACAAAAGTCCGAGGCTGGGTGTAGCCCCCAGGAACCGAGTCACCGTTGACGTTAGGAACTAATGGAAAATTTTACAAAAGTCTGCTCGTTGCAGCATTCAGACACTTATACGAAAGAAGGGAGGGCTCTCTCTACAGGGCTCCTGACTTGTAACAGGGACCCCTGGTACCTCACCTGACACGGGGGACCCGGAAGTCAGAGAGGAAAGACGACTGGATAAAACAAATACAGTCACGGAAGTTCTCTACTGGTCTGCTCTGTAGGGGCACCAACCTTCGGGTTGTTTCCCCTGCTCTCAACTCAACCTCAAAACCCAGTCCCAAGACGCTGTGTTTATTTCAGTTGCTTAAATTTTTTTTTTATTACCACGAGTGGGGGAGAGGGGCAGAGAGGGGGGAGAGAGAGAGAGAGAGAGAGAGAGAATCTTGAGCAAGCCCCACACCTAGTGTGGAACCGGACTTGGGGCTCAATCTCATGACCCTGGGATCATGACCTGAGCCAAAATCAAGAGTTGGATGCCCAACTGACTGAGCCACCCAGGCGTTTTGACCTTGTGTTTATTTCTAAAAATGCTCTAGCCCTTTAGACGCTCCCCAAGGTTTCCTAGTCCCTGCCCTGGAGCTGTTTCTTCAGCTTTCGATTACAGATAAATCTTCCGTACGTGCGGGTTTTGGAGTGAACGTGTATGTGTGCATTTCTCCCGGGAAAATAGCAGGGGGTGCGATCGCTGGGTCAGATGGTGTCTCTGGAACTCGTAAGAAAGGTGTCAATGTCATTTTTAATCTCTTCCTTCCGGAATGTGGTCACCACTCATAGCTGCTGATGTAAGTGGCTAGAAGGTGGCGAACTGCGGGGTGCACGCGGAGAACTGGGGGGGCCGCTCATTGGTGGCACCTGGCTGTTCATTAAGACTCGGAGAGGCCACCGAGGAAATGGTGTCCGTGGCACTCTTTCAGGGCCACGACGCATGTGGCCGCCACACGTGGGGAATCGGTCCCTGTCAGCGCTGGGAATTGCCACCCGTGGGCAGAGAAGCGAGGCAGAGCCCGGGTCTTGGGTCAGCAAGAGCGGAGGGAGGCGGGGAGGGCTCTCGGGAGCCACGCGCGTGAGGCCACAGTACCGGCTGGCTTTATTTTGTCTCTTTTTCTCCCAACCCTCCAGTGTGGCATTGTCCTGGGGGCCCTGCTCTTGGTTTTCTGCTCTTGGATGACACACCAGTCCTGCATGTTCCTGGTGAAGTCCGCCAGCCTGAGCAAGCGGAGAACGTACGCCGGCCTGGGTGAGAGCGCTGGCCCCTGGCGCGGTGGCCCCAGCCCGAAGCCCCTTCTTAGGCAGGCAGCACGCGCTCTGGCGCCGGGCCCTTTCTCCCTCGTTCGTTTGCTTTTCGTCCACTTTATGCTTCCGGACTTCCTTGAACGGCATTTCTTTTCCTTATCGTAAAGCGTAACTCGGTTTTCAAAAACCGTTAACGGAAACACATGCGTTACCATCGAGGGGACCCTTGTTCCGCCGTCCCCGACTTGTGCAAATACCCGGGGGGAGTCTCCCTTCCGAACTCCGGCGGGACCCGCGGGCCTCAGGCCCGGGGTCTGCTGTGCTTCCGCGCCGTGGATGCCATGGGGGAGACGGTCATGGGCTTGGGCCGGTGGCGGGCCCGTCACCTGTCTCCCTAGCGGTGCTGTTTCCCCGATGCCCATGGTTGTAATTTTGTGTCCTTTAATTCTGTCTTCCTTGGATTTTGGGCGAGGGCGAGGGCGAGGAGGCTGCGCTTTCTGCTTCCTTTTGGTTTGGACTGTTTCCTAGGCCACTTGGCTTCAAGGGCGAGCCCCTTACTTTCCTAGCGTCCTCGGGCTGGTGTGGATTTCGCGCCGCGGATGTCTGGCGTGGGGGATCTCAGAGCTGGGCAGAGTCCCTGGGCTCCGGACCAGAGCCCCTCCCCGGCCTCCCCCACCTCCCGCCAGCGTGTGGCCGGGGCGCCGGGGCCGAGAGGAGGCGGCGAGAGGAAGTGGCGTGCAGATTCCAGGGGGCCAAACGAAATAAAATCATCTGCAGGGTCCGCGCATGGGCTTTTGGCGGCTCCACCTCGGGTTTCCTTCCAGTTTGTCGGCTTTGCGTCGGCACCAAGCTGCCAGCATCCGCTCTGACCTCAGAGCCGAAGGGGCGCCTCCTTCTCTCCTCCCCGAAGAGAGCCGTGCTCTCAGGCCGTCGTCGTCGTCGTCGTCGGAGCCACCTGAGGAAGTGATAGTGACAGGTGAACGGACCGCGCCGGGATGAATCGTGCTCCGGGGCACCCCTTCCCCGCCTGTAGGGCCCTGGCCTCGGGGTCCCCTCTCTCCTCTCTGAGGGTCTCCATACGGCGGGGTTTCCCGAGAAGACGGCCCACGAGGTGCTTGGTTGTGCCCTGAAAGAGGACGTGTGACCCTAGACCCGGGAAGGCTGCGGGTTTGACAGCGGTCCATCTGATTATTCTTAGAAAGTCCCCGAGAAGGCAAACCGATGTGGTGGTACATGAGAGGCCGAAAGGGAATCGGACAGTGGGCGCCCGTCTACGCAGCTGCCTGGGCCCCCCCCCCCCACGTGCTTGGGGCGACTGCAGCTCCACTGCTAGAAGCAGAAGAGGCCCCAAACCACCACTGGTCTTCGGTTGTGGGTGGTGCCTTTCGTCCAGCAAAGTGGCTCAGTTGGGTGAGCTCCCACCTGCGGCCTCGGCTGCCTGGTGTCCAGCCTCGGGCCTGGCCCCGTCTCCCAGAAACAGAGACCCCGCCACTCAGAGAGGAGTCCTCGACAGGAGAAGAGTGTCTCTCGGACCCACACCTGGGCGGAGACCTACTGAAGGGTCTTCCTCTCCATCCTCTGCCTCCGGGAAGAGACCGTGAGAGCTTGCGCCACGGCTGGAGAGGGTGGCCCTCGAGGAGGCGCCCCGCATCCCGGTGCCACGGGGTCAGGACGGACCGTCTCTGTCAGCAGACCTCCTGGCCCCGGCGTGCATCGTCCGCTGGGTCCGTGGGCGTCGGGCAGCCGTGGAAGACAGGGACGTGGACAGATGGCCTTCGGCCAGACCTGGAGACCGTGCAGGGCTGGGGCGGGGGCGAAGCTCAAACAAATAGGCCGTTTGGGGCACTAACGCTCCACGGCTGTTTGGGGGGGGGGGGTGCGTACGGGCCGTTTTCACAGGTATGTCTGCCTCGCCCAGACGTGAGTCTACGATGGTTTTGCAGTGTGGTGATCCCCCGCGGTGGTCACGTGCTGCCCCCTCCCTGTGACCCGTGTGCAGGTGGCTGCTGGACAGGGAGCTCGGCTGGTCGGGAAATAGAGCGCCGGGCGGTTTTTGCTGTTGTTACTTCTGTGTGTTTGTGGCGTTGGCTGCTCACGGGCCGTGTTGGCGAATCTCCTCCACTTCTCACCTCCTGCTTCCTCACCCTGTGTAGCCTGCTTCACGCAGACTTTTCTAAACCTTGCCTTCAGAAGACAGACCTGCGGGCCAGTCCGCCTCCTCCAGTGGCCTCAGCCCCCGTGAGGCCACCCTGAGCCCGCACCCCGACCTGTGGAGTGTGGCCGGTGCTTCCAGGCTCTCAGTTGTGAGCACCAGATGCTTTGGTGCTGTGTCCGTGGTCTCGTCGTCCGACCTCCCGGGGGCCTGGTCAGCCTGCTGCCCGCTCCGGGGCCCGGGGTGGGGCCTGCAGGGGGCCTGTCCGGCCAGTTTTCTCCCTGCCTGTCTTCAGATGTGTGACCCACACGTGTGGGTACGTGGCTTGGGCACGAGGGCTATAAAGCCAAGCCTCCTGATGCCCAGGGGTCTCTACACCCTCATTTATGCAACAAATGTTTTATTGTCCTCTGTGCAGGTGGCACTGGGGAATCAAATGCGGTCCGAGGCCCGGCTCTGGGGATGGCTGGGTTGCGGTCGCCGTCCTGTCTTGAACGGCACAGTTTAGTGTGCGCACCACCTCCTCTGCCCTGCTGATGCTGGGCGGTGGTCCGGAGGAGGCTTTGGACAGCTGGCGGAGAGAGCGGGAGTGCGGTCCGGCTCCCGCACTGAGCCCGGTGGTCTGAGAGCTCTGTGTCCGTGGCAGCCTCAGGGCCTTGGGCCGAGCAGTGGCCCCCAGGAGGAGCTGCCACCCTGTCTCCCAGGGAAGGACTGGGAGAGCCTCCTGGCACCAGTCCTAGCTCAGCACGAGTGCACTGGTTAGGCTGGTACGGGGCCACGCCTACTGCTGGTCCTCATGAGGCCCGGCCTGTTAGCTGCAGAGTGCCCATCACCGGCCGGGGAAGGGTGGGGGGGAAACGGCCTGGCTTAGCTCTGGTCCACACCCAGACCAGATGGGGCTTGCTCAGAAACCCTCTTGCGGACGCCTGCCAGCCCAATGGGGCCGGTCTGGCGCTGTGGTTCCACCCTTGAGGGGCAGTCCCGGGCCCCCTCTGCCCTTCCAAGCACCGTGCCAGGCGGGAGGCTGGGGCTTGGGGGCTGCTGGGCATTTCTGTTTGAGACTCCGGGTTGGAGGTTGCTGAGAGATCTGCACTTGAAGTAGGGGCAGGGTAGGTAAAGAAAGGAGTGAGTGGGGAGGCCAGGAACTGGGATGGCCCGGTCAGGATGTCATTTTGAGTGTCTGGGTGAAGAGGGTCACCTCCCACCGTGCTCCTCTGCTTCCTAGAGTACCTTCCATTTTCTTGCTGTCCAGGCTGCGGGCGCGTCCTGGAATTGTTTCTGGCAGCTGCTCTGAGCATTTGGAGTATGCTGTAGACATTCCACCTCCTTGTGCAGAAGGAGAAGGACTGGGAGGGCCAGGAACCGGGCCACCTCTGCGGGGCACTGAGTTCCGGGTCACGTCCAGGGCTATGCTGCCTGCCGGCCGTCCTTGGGGGCCTTGGAGCACTTCCCTTTGGTGACAGCAGACCTTCAGCTACTGGCTGCCGTCTGGAGTCCTTCGTTCGTGAAGGCCTCAACTTGGCCTTGAGTCTCCGGCGGGGAGTCAGACAAACCAGGGAGGCCCGCTCGTCGTAGCCCGTGTCGCCTGTGCCAAGCTCCCTTGCTCTTGGCAGCCCTGTGCCTCTTCCGAAGTCATTTAAAAGTGACGAGTGTTGTTTGGACTCATTGACACCAACTGGCCTGCATGTTTCCTGCTCTCCGAGTCCCTCGGAGCAGGAAGCTGGGCTGTGCGCTCACACCCCCTCTCCGGTTGCCCCCGGGGGATGGGGACTTGCCTGGACGGCGGGGACTTGCCTGGATGCGGGGTTCCCGGACCACTGTTCAGTCCTGGGAAGGGCCTTGTGGAGCCAGCTCTTAACCTCTCATCTGCTCAAAGCCATTCTGTTGCCAAGAAGGAAGGACAGGCAACTCCCCTCCACCGTGGGACACGCTGTTCACCATCCTGAAAAGGGGCAGGCCTGAGACGTCTTGTCCCCTCCCACCCAAAGTGCCCCACCAGAAAGGATTCTCAGAGTTTTCTTCTGAAATCACAGAGAGTGAACATAAGAGCCCTGAACCAGGTCCCTTTGGCGTGAGCCTGGAGAACCGGCGCTCTGGGGTGACGGGGAAGCGAGGTCGCCTGGCACTGTCCGCCCTGTCCCCGCCCTTCCCCCGCCCGTGTGCACCTGCAGCCTCGGGTCCGGGCCGGCCTCCTTCAGGGCTGCGTGTGGGAGACTGCCACTTTGCAGGGACAGCTTTCCTTTCCTTTGTTTTGTTTTGTTTTGTTTTGTTTTGAATGAGAAAAGTCAACTGCCTGTGTCTTTCCTTTGCTTTGTTCTTTTTCCCGTGCTTTCCTTGATGGTAGACCGGAAGCAGCACGGACCCAAAATCCTAGCACGCTCTCCTCACACCCGTGAAACTCCAGACCGTGGGTCCTTGTCACGTGGCCGTCCTCACCTCGTTTTTAGAGGCGTTTTTGGTGGCGCGCTTTTCGTGTTCTTGGCCGGGAGCTGACTCTCTGTTTCCGCCCTAGCGCTGCACGCCTACGGGAGAGCGGGGAAGATGCTGGTGGAGACCAGGTAGGTGGAGCGGCCTCGCCGACCTGACGCCCGCTGCCCTGCGTCGCCCGTGCTGAGAAGCCGGGGACGGCTGCTGCGTGAGCCACGTGCCTCAGACGTGCATTGGTTTAGAAGGCTACCCTGTTCTGAGGTGTCGCTTACTGATGAGTTGAGAGTTCAAGTTAGTGTTCTCTTAAAATGATTAGAGTCGAGGGTGAAAGTCTTACTTAAGCCTCAGGACCGGACAGCTCGGAACACAGCACAGCGGCGCTCGCTTAGCTGGGGCCCCTTCCTCGGCACCCCTCCCGAAGCCCCTGCGCCCCCAGCCCCGCACGCTGTCGCCTCAAGGCGGCATCAGATTGGAAATGTCCTATCTTTCTCCCTTTGGAGTGAAGTTTTGCGAGAAGAAAAAATTGCCGGGAAATTGCCCTTTTAGACTTCTAAATCAGGGAATCGTGAACGCAGAAGAACAACTCTCTTTGGAAGCAGTCGATTGTTCTTTTAACTTGAGTAGCACCGCGGGGCGTTTTGGTAGCTCCGGAAAGTGTGTGCAGCCCCCCGTGGGGAGAGAAGTTTAGTTGCTCAGTGTTCGTCGCGTGGGATAGAGCGCACTGCGCCCCCCAGCCCCGCAGACCGGTGAACGCTGGGCACCGCGTCTCCCATGGGGCCCGGCTCCGGGCGGTCGCCGGCCAGCCGTGATTGGCGGGGACTCCCCGGGCTCGACCCCTGGCCTCCTGCGAGGATGGTGCCCTCTCAACCCCACCGCGTTCTCCGCAGCATGATTGGGCTGATGCTGGGGACCTGCATGGCCTTCTACGTTGTGATTGGCGACTTGGGGTCCAACTTCTTTGCTCGGCTGTTCGGGTTTCAGGTAAGACACGCCCGGGCCCGGTACCCTGGAGGGTCCGTGGCCGCTCCTGTGGCGGTTCCGCGTGGCGCCCCCGTGGGGCCACTGCTCAGCCCCGTGCGGACGGGAGGGCAGGCGGGATGGGCCGGGGTTGGTTCCAGGCTCGCAGGTTCGTAACGCTGGGGGTCCCCCGGGGCGAGGCCTTCCCGGCATGCTCGGCTCCCCCCAGGTGACCGGCACCTTCCGCGTGTTCCTGCTCTTTGCGGTGTCCCTGTGCATCGTGCTCCCACTCAGCCTGCAGAGGAACATGATGGCCTCCATCCAGTCCTTCAGCGCCATGGCCCTCATCTTCTACACCGTGTTCATGTTCGTGGTGAGTGGAGGCCGCCCGAGGCTCCGGGCTGGCCCCCCGCTGCCTTCTGGGGCCGACGGGAACGTGGTTGGCAGCCGGGAGGTGTTAGAGTTATCCTCGTGAGCCCCGGTGGGGCACACGGGCCGCCTGGCCTCGGGGGCCGTCGACGGCGGGGGAGGGGAGTCTTCCGGGGCGGGGGGCGCAGCCGACTCCCCAGGAGACAAAGTGTGGATGCTCCTCGTTTTACGGAAAGACATTTTCTGTGTAGCTTGGGATCGGGAGTCTTGGCGCCAGTGTTTAGTCACGAGGGGGCAAGTTGTTTCTCGATGAACGTGTACAGCCGGCCAGCTCTGGGGGGTCCGGTGTGGAGCTCACGCCTAGAATGCTCCTTTCCTATGAGTGCCCGGAGGCCCCTGGGAGCCGAGCCCCGGACCTGCCTGTTCACAGCGGAGGTCAGAAGCGCCCACTCCTGAGTGAACAGGGTGGAAATACTGCAGTGGGTTTTCCTCAGGACTCCGAGCGCTGGGGGGGGGGTGCGGCCAGCACCCCCAGTTGTGAGGGCCAGTGTGGTGATGGTCGCCCCTGCTCTCCAGACAGCCCTGTCCTCTATGGGTTTGTCTTTTATTCTTTTTTAAAATTTGTTTATCTGAGAGAGAGAGAGAACGAGCGGGGGAGGGACAGAGAGGGAAAGAGAAAGAATCTCAAGCAGGTTCCGTGCTGTCAGCACAGAGCCCAATATGGGGTTCAAACTCACGAACCCCTGAGACCACGACCTGAGCCGAAATCAAGAGTTAAACACTTGACTGAGTCACCCAGGAGCCCCAGGTTTGTCTGGGTCGGGGGTGGCACTCGGCTGCCTCAGTTGGTGGAACGTGCGGCTCTCGATCTCCGGGTTGTGAGTTCGAGCCCCGTGTTGGGTGTAGGACTTACTTTAAAAAAAAAAAAAGAAAAAAGGAGGGACCTGCCCAGTTTGTGGGGACCATCTGGGCCTCGCCGTGTCCTCTCTGTGCCGAGTCCCCAGTGCAGGCAGCCGCCCGGAGGCCCAGGAGGGTCCTGCAGCGAGAGCTCCTGGTGGCTGCGTGCGTCCAGCCCGTGGCACGGCGGAGGGAGCGGACTGGGGACCCCGGGCCCCGGCCGGCAGTGTCAGCTCTTGCTGCAGGGGAGCACGTGGCCGAGGCCCCGGGGGTCCCGGGGCCCGTCCCGGTCGTCCGTGTGTCCTGAGCCCTCCCTTCTTGTCCTCGTGCAGATCATGCTGTCCTCCCTCAAGCACGGCCTGTTCGGCGGGCAGTGGCTGCAGCGGGTCAGCTACGTGCGCTGGGAGGGCGTCTTCCGCTGTATCCCCATCTTCGGCATGTCCTTCGCCTGCCAGTCGTAAGTGCCGTCCGCTCCCAAGGGGCCCCAGGCGCCAGCGTGTTTCGTGGGGCGGGGGTCCGACGCAGGAAGTGGGCGTCGTCTGCTCTCTGTAATTGGTGGCGCGGGCCACCAGCTTGTAATGCCTCGTTTCGCCGTGACTTGTCCCCCCTCCAAGTTGAGGGAGAGAGCTGTGTGTATTTTTATCGAGAGGGAACTCGACTTCATTCCTGAGACGTGCTGCTGGCAGTACTGGGGACAGTGCCCAGTTCGCCACCCCCTCCCCGAAGAGTTGGCTGTGGGCAACACAGAACAGCCCAAAACCATCTGATTCACACAGTCCCAAGCATTTTGCCAAAACCGAGCTGTTCGTGTGAGAATATTTAAAAGGAAATTGCACAAACATTGACTTCCGACTGCCGCCGGGGCGCCTTCGGAGGGGTGTGCGCGTGCGCGAGCGTGCTTTCTCTCTGGCACGCGGGGCTCTGTGAATGCAGATCAGGCGATTTCCAGAATTCCAGCAGCATTACCGTCCTCCCCGGATGACAAGAGCCAGTGATTCATGCCCGGTCGGAACGGTAACCCGCTCAAAAGAGAGGCGTAAATCCGGCACGGACGGGAAAAGACCATCGGTGCACGGGTGGGGGGGCGGGGGTGGGGGGCTGGCGGAGCAGCCCCCCACCCCCGCCCCCCCCGTAGCTCCGCTGGGCACGTATTGTGCCAATCGTAAACTAACGTGGCAGATAAATTTGCTCGTGCTGCTGTGTTTACACCCACATGCGGGATCCAAATCGTCACTTCCCGCTTGCTGTCTCTCTTGGCAGCTCGGTTTCCCACCAGAACGTGCTCCACTCTTGCTGTTTAATGTCCCCATTATAATCGGTGACAGAAGTTACGTTCTCCTACCGCGTACCTAGTTACCGGTTGTCCTTTTTGTCTGTGAGTTTGCTTTTTAAAAAATAAACCCGTGGTTGGGCTTTTTGGTGATGGCCACGTAGCAGCCAGCGCACATCCTTTGGGTTTGGTTCTTAGGTCAGATTGTAGGTTCTGGAAGGGTTGTGGGCCCCCATCTTGTTCTGCTGCTTGCAGAGGGCGGCGGCCTGTAGATACGCCCACATTCTCCACAGTGAGCGGCTGTTGGGGGGCGGGGGGGTCCATGGCGCTTTTAGAGCTCGGCGTGACCAATCTGCCGACGTCCCCATCCTTAATAACACGCGCATCTGCCAAGGGCAGAGACAGAGCTCTCCCCTCTCACTGCGTCTGTGCACCAGAGCGCGTGCAGGACGGGGGCCCCTGCCCGCCATTGCCGGATGACCGCTAGGGGACCACCAGGCCCTTCCTGTGTGACTGGTCTCCTTATTGCAGGGACGGGCCAGGTCTGTGCTTGGCCCTTGCTGTCTGGCCCTTTCTGGTCTTACTTCATAGTAATGAGTACTTGGTGCAGCACCACTAGGCTCCGGGGCCCGGAGAAGCAGCCGAGAGAACGCTGAGCACAGAGAGGCCCGGTGCCCGTGGAGGCCGCTTGGCGGGGCGGGCGGTCTCGGTGCTCTGTGGAGGGCCGAGGTGGGGCGCCGTGGGTGTCTGTGGCTCCCACTGCCAGGGGCTTCTGGGGCACAGGCGGGATCAGAGGGGGCCGCCGCCTTGGCCTTCCCACACCTGCTCGTGCCCACGTGCCGGGCACAAGCCCCTCCGCACAGTCCCTGCAGCTCCTGGTGTGTGCCGGGGGCCGCGGAAGGGAGGTCCCTGTCCGAGGGTCTGACCCCGCTCCCCCGAGTCGGCACTCGCCCGTGGGGACCCTGCCCCGGCCCGGGAGCTGCTCGGCGCCGAAACGTTTGTGTGGTGGCCCCCGCGTGTCCTCTGCCATGTGGGTGGGCTGCACGGCACGTGCAGCCGGGCGGAGGGGAAGGCGGCTGTACAGCGTGCCCCTGCCCACCGTGGGTGCCCTGACGGGACAGTGCACTCCAGCCGGGCCTTCCCGCTGGTTTCCGCTGGCTTTTCGGTGACGTTTCCTCTCGCTTTCTTGAAGGTGGTTTGGGGGGTTGGCTCCACTGACCATTCTGCTTGTCCATTCATTGGCGACGATCTTCTGTGTCCCGACGCACCCCTGCCAGCTGGCATCCTGCATTCGTGACCGCTGGCCGTGGCCCCCTTGCCCCCATCCTTACGCCACAGTGCATGGGATGGAGGGTGGCCGCCTCTCCGTCATTCACCCCCAGGACAGTTCCATCCCTGCCGCCTTGTCTGGACGCCCCCCCCCCCCCCCGCCCTGCAGCCTCCCCTCCTGGGGCCACACACAGACCTCCCTGTCCCCCCCCCCCCCCCCCCCCGCAACGCCTTTCCCCACCTGCTTCCCTCAGTGACTCTCTGTTCTCACGGAGCCCGGACGAGTCCCCCTCACACCCAGCAGCTCTGCTCTCCTGGCCCTTGGACCGGCTCCGGTCACCGGCACTGAGGCGAGGGCAGGCGGCCCGGCCCCGCTTATGTTTGTTTAACTTTCTGTTCTTTTGACGGCAGTGCCCTGAACCGCTTCCTGCTTCCCCTGTGGGCGCGTGCTCTCCAGCGCAGCCCAGCACTCCGCACAGGGGCCACACTCCTGCTCCAGCGGGACAGATGGCCTTTCGTCCTGTGGCACTTGTGAAATGTTTACAGAGAGCTCGTTGGGGGGGGGGGGGGCGCTCCGGGTGCAAGTGGCTGCAGTCCGCCGTCCAAACCGTGGTCAGCCGTGGCCCCGACTTACTGTGGTGGCGGGTGTGGTTGGAAGGTGCCGGAGGCTCGACCGCGGACCTGGGAACTAGGGAGCCACGGGGCGTGTCTCTCTGGAATCTGCTTGTTGAAGTGACTTGCGTTTATACAGCCAGGTTCTGCCCACCTACGACAGCCTGGACGAGCCGTCGGTGAAAACCATGAGCTCTATATTCGCCTCCTCCCTCAATGTGGTCACCACCTTCTACGTCACGGTAGGAGCCCTTTCGCGCCCTCTCCCGTCTCCCACGTCAGGAACGGACTTGGCTCTCGGCCCCTTCCCCCCCATCCCCCCGTCCCCCCCACCCGCCACCAGGCTTGCCCTTTGTTCCTTTCCCACCCAGTGCCCGGTGGCCACGGGACAGACCCCCTCAGCTCGGCTCCACGGCCACCCGCAAGGCCGCTCTGCCCTGGGCGGCGCTGCCGTCGCTCCTGTTCCGGGGGGCGTTTGGGCACGGACCGTTCCCAGGTTGCACTGGCTGGGAGGCTCCTTCGACTCCTCCGAGACCTTTGCCAATCAGCTGTGGAAGGGGGCGTGTCTGTTAACAAACTAGAAAGCGTAAGATCACGGAGGAAGAAAATAACCTCCGATTCCAGCCCCCAGGTGCCGTTACAGTTGACATTTTGGTAGATTTTTTTCCACACTTCTTAGTGTTCCCATTTGTTCTGGTTTTCGCATTGCACACAAAATCATCGCTGTGCCGAGATCCCAGCTTGTTTCCCCGAGCCTCGCGGCCTCTGCGTCGTGTCGGTTTCTGCAGATGGTCCACACAGATTGTCGTCCACGCGGTGTCCGTCCTCGGGCGAGCACGGTGTGCCCCACGGCTCCCGGGTTTGGGTTTTGCACCAGATGAAGACCGGCCGCCGTGCGGGGCCTGCGGGGCGTCCGGAGGCTTCCTTCCGCTGGGGCGGCTCCGCTTCCCCGGTGCCAGCTGTCCCCGCGGGAAGCTCCCGGAGCCTCGGCAGAATTGAGCCTTCCGGTCGCGGGGGGGTGGGGGGGTGGGGCGGTTTGCGAGCCAGAGTCCGACGTGCGCCATGGGCTTGCCGGAGCTGCTTGTGCAGGGGCCTGTGGCCGCCTCCGGGGGTGGGGAGCACGGCCCCACCGCCCGCCCTCCGCTGCTGTCCTTCCACAGGTGGGCTTCTTCGGCTACGTGAGCTTCACCGAGGCCACTGCGGGCAACGTGCTGATGCACTTTCCCTCCAACCTGGTGACGGAGATGATGCGCGTGGGCTTCATGATGTCGGTGGCCGTGGGCTTCCCCATGATGATCCTGCCGTGCCGACAGGCCTTGAACACACTGCTCTTCGAGCAGCAGGTAAGGCTCTCGAGGCCCTTCGGACCGCACTTGGCCAGGGAAATGCTTTCCTGATCTGAATCGTGTTCTCTTTTGTTGGCTTTTGCTGGGTCTTTTCTTTCCTGGGTGGTGGTAGGGGGAGCTTTTCCTAGTTAAAAATGGAAAAGCTTTGGGACACCCTAGTGGTTCAGGTGGTTGAGCGTCTGACCCTTGATTTCAGCTTGGGCCATGATCCCAGGTCATGGGATCGAGCCCTGCATTGGGCTCCATGCTGAGCGTGGAACCTGCTAGAGATTCCCTCCCTCCCTCCCTCCCTCCCTCCCTCCCTCCCTCTCTCTCTCTCTTTCTCTCTCTCTCTCTCTCTCTCTCTCCCCCCCTCCCTCCCCCTCCCTCCCCCCAGCTCATGTATTTGCACGTGTACGTGCTCTTTCTCTCTCCCAAAAAAAATTAAATTAAAAAAATGGAAAAGCTTTGATTAAAGTGAAATCTTTTATAGGGACTTATCTTAATTAAAAATAATTTTTTATATATTTTATATGTTTATTTTGAGAGAGAGGGAGGGTGCATGCACACACGCGTGCACAGGAGAGGGGCAGAGAGAGTGGGAGAGAGAATCCTATGCAGGCGTTGTGCTGTGAGCACCGAGCCCGACCAGGGCTCCATCCTGCGAACTGTGAGATCGTGACCTGAGCTGAAATCAAGAGTCAGCACTCAACTAACTGAGCCACTAGGCACCTCGGAATTTCTTTAATGTGTATTCTTTTTTTTTTTAATTAAAAAAAACAATTTTTAGGTTTACTTATTTTGAGAGAGCACAAGCAGGGCAGGGGCAGAGAGAGCGGGGAACAGAGGATCCAAAGCAGGCTCTGTGCTGACAGCAGAAAGCCCGACGTGGGGCTCGAACCCACGAACCACGAGATCATGACCTGAGCCAAAGTCAGACACCTAACCGACTGAGCCACCCAGGCACCCCAAATGTTTATTCATTTTTGAGAGAGAGCGTGAGTGGGGTAGGAGCAGAGAGAGAGGGAGACACAGAATCTGAAGCAGGCTCCGGGCTCCAAGCTGTCAGCACAGAGCCTGATGTGGGGCTCGAACCCACGAACCGGGAGATCATGACCTGAGCCGAAGTCGGACGCTCAAACGACTGAGCGACCAGGCACCTTGGGATTATTATTATTATTACTTTTTTAAGCCAACTTTGGAGAGAAGAGCTGGAACGAAGGGGTCTGTTCACGTGGGGCGCGTGGAGAGTGTCTGGGCAGCGAAGGCCCGCTCCCGTGACTATACAGCCCCCTGCTGTCATCCCCAAAACAGCGATGCAGCAGGAAACTGGGCGAAGCTGTGGAATGTGTGGGAACGTGGAAGAGCCACTTTGTGACGATGGCCAGGTCGGCACTGGGGTCGGCGCCCGGTGCTCTCCATGCTGGTGGAACTTAAAGTTTCAGCAGTTTGACAGAAGCTTCCAGAAGAGGCTGAGTTTCGTTCACTTTCATGTGTGCACTCAGGGCCCTGCTTAGCCCTTTATGAGACGTTTTCCCGTGCATGGGTTGGAACTGGAAGTTTCTCTCGGCTCTGTGTTGCCACGTCAAAAACAGAAGGTCTGTGTCACAGTTCGGGCCCCAAGTTGTGGGAGTCCCCGTCCTTCTCGGGAGCCCACGGCCTCGCAGCTTCTTTCCGCGGCCGTGTCTTGTGACTCTGGCCTGAGGTCCTTGAGTCCGGTCTGCGGTGTCAGCCAGGACTCCCGGTGGCCGCACAAGTTCCGCGTGAACTGCTGAGGCCGCGGGGCAGGTGGGGAGTTTGGGGTCTTGAACTCCAGGAGACGGGGGGTCCAGTAGCCAGATTGGGGAGGGCGGGCTGCCGGGGCCTCCAGAAGAGCTAGAGTGGGGCCTGCTGTCCACGTGGTTGGCATGCGCTCGAGGCAGCCACCCCCCCAACCCCCCGCCCCCACCGGTGGTGCCACCAGAGACGGCACCTCGTGGCAGAGGCTGAGTCCTGAAGGACTGGCTGTCCTTCCACCTCCAGTTTGTCCCCCTCACCCCCCGTCGTTCAGGTACCTGGGCGCCAGGCATGGCATGACGTCGCACTTTGTCCCTTGGGGGTGGTGGCTGGGTCGGCTCCCCGCCCCACCTCTGCACTGTGAGTTGCTCGCGTCTATCTTTCATGGTCTGTTGCCAACACACGCTTAGTGTATGAGCGGCATTTGTGCCTCTGTATATAATGCATTTTTATCGTTTACGTTATTTTTTTTAATGTTTATTTTGAGAGAGAAACAGAGCGTGAGTGGGAGAGGAGCAGAGAGAGAGGGAGACACAGAATCCGAAGCAGGCTCCAGGCTCCGAGCTGTCAGCACAGAGCCTGTCGTGGGGCTCGAATCCGCGAGCAGTGAGATCATGACCTGAGCCAAAGTTGGACACTTAACCGGCTAAGGCAGCCAGGCACCCCAATTTTTATCGTTTAAGAAGTAAAATCCATAGTGGCATTAGAGGAAATAGTAAATCAAGGAAAAAAACTCAGGTGGCTGGGTGGCTCAGTCGGTTGAGCATCCCACTCTTGATTTCGGTTCAGGTCAGTATCCCGGGGTCGTGGGATCGAGCCCCACGTTGGGCTCCATGCTGAGCACAGACCCTGTTTGAGATTCTCTTTCTCCTTCTCACTGGCTTGTGCTCACGCCCCCCCCCCCCCACAAAAATAAAGACAAATAAATAATTAAAAAGGTTCTCTCTCTCCCTCTGCCCCTCCCCCCCACTCGCATATTCTCTCTCTCTCTAAAATAAAAAATTAAAATTTTAAAAATGAAGAAAGAGACTTCATCTGTGTCTCTCCGTCCTCCCACAGATGACGTGGCAAGTGTGTGTCTCTTTAGAGTCCTTCCCTGAGTGCACTCCGTCTGCAAGTGTGTGTCTCCAACGTGTCCCCAAACACCTCCCCGCCCTTGCTCTGGGTCCTAGCTCTTGTGGGTGCTCCGGTCGTTGTGGGGCGTTCACGTGTGACCTCTCGGGGGTGACTCTGTCCCGACCTCCTCCGCACATGGAGCTCCCCCTTCCCCCCCCCATCTTGGAGTACTGGGTAGGTTTCTAGGCAGGAGTTCTTGGGTCCAGAGGGGTAGCCCTAACACACCCCCCTCGCCAGACCAGGTGCGAGCCGTCCTCCTAAGCCGCTCAGAAACTCGGGCTGCGGCCGTCCTAAGAAAGCCGCCTGCGTCAAGGTCTATTCTGGAAATCGGGTGCTTTGAACTTCTGGTTATGGAAGGTTCTGAGGCTCCCCCGGAGAGGTGTTTCCCAGCCCACGAATGGGAACCACGGTCAGCCCCTCCTGTGTGCCCAGCGCTGCTCTGGTGCGCGGGCCTTGGTTACACTGCGCGGCGTCCTTTCCTTCCTCTCGGGCTGCGTTTCCAGCGCCTGGAAGGGACAGTGGGTGGCACCGGGTGGCACGAGGGTGTGCCGGGAGTGGGCGCCCCGGGGCTCCCGCTGCGCTCTGAAGCCATCAGCCGGTGTGCGCGGGGCAGGGGCTGGGCTCTGGTGTCCGTGCTGCTACCACGCGGCGCTGTTCTCCGTCTCTCCCGCGGGTTGCTCTAAAGGAAGACGGAAGGATCTGCCGCTCACGTGTCGAGAAACGGAGTTCTCCGGTTTCCCTTCCCTGCCGGACGTGAGGCGCAGCCTGTGCCTTCCTGGCGTCTCACCGGTTTGGGTTTCCGGTTCCCAGTCACGTTGCCGAGCCGGGCGGTGCCGCGTCTGGAGCGCGGCTGGCGGCCTCGTCCTCGCCCTCGCCTGTCGGCGGCACAAGGCAGGGCCCTTTGAAGGCGTCCTGGCTGGAGCGCGGGGAGGAGATCAGTCCTTTCGAAACCTTTGTTTTTCTTTTCTTTCACCCAGCAGAAAGATGGCACCTTTACCGCTGGGGGGTACATGCCCCCTCTGCGGTTTAAAGCGCTCACCCTCTCTGTCGTGTTTGGAACCATGGTCGGTGGAATCATGATCCCAAACGGTGAGTGTGGGGGGGGAGGCTGCTCCGGGGCCCGATCTCCTGCCGGCCCTCTGCCTGTCCCCCGTCCTCCTGTGTCCCTGTGTTACGTGTGGGGACCCCAGAGCCGTCCCTACCTGGAGTCTCATTCAACCAGGACACATCCCAGAGTCTCATGCCACCCTCCCTGGTGTCCTAGAACAGTCTAGACACTCTCAGTGAATCTTTGGCGCCCCAAGAAAAGCGTGGGACGAACATCTCGGCGTCAGGGAACCACAAGCACACGCAGAAACCTGAGCACTTGAGCCCTGGGTGGAGACGGAGGTGCGGGGACGCGGGCCCGGTTTGTGAAAACGAGGGGCCACGGCAGCTCCTGTGCTCTTGACTCCCGGTTTTGATGACACATCACCAAGGGAGGACCTGAGCGGGGTCTGAGCTCTCAAACACATTCTCCCGGACACACAGAGCTTCCTGTCATCGGATACCCGGCGGGGCCTGCGTGCGCTCCCCCCAGGTAACCGGCCAGGCGTCCGCACTCCATGCGTCCTGGCTTCCACACGTCCGAGGACCCGTCCTGCTCCGTCTCTCGCCGAGCGAGGCGGAGGGGGTGGTGATTTAAGATGAGCCATCCGAGAAGCCCCTGCTGGACGCCCACGTGCTCTGGGAGGAACCAGGGCGGTGCTCTCGGGGCTCGCTTTGGGCCGGACCCTACGGAGAGATGCCCGCTCCTGCCTCGCCAAGGCCCACACGGTCGAGGGAGGGAGCCGCATTGGCCCCATTTCACTGGCCAGGAACTGAGGTGCAGGCAGCATGGAGCTAGGCTGAGACTCCACAGCCGGGAAGGCGTGGCCTCTTGGGCTCTGGTTCTCCTGGGGCCGCCGGCCCCACACCGTGCCCCCCTGTAGTCTCGGGCGGTGTCCCCTTCAGTGTGGCTGTGGGCACGGGAGGGGTGCCTCCGCTCGCACTCGTGTTCTGGAGGCGTGCGTGGAGGGGCCTCGTGGCAAGGGGCTTGCTCGCCTGGGCCTGCCGAGAGCTTTCATTCGGTCCCTTGCCGGAGCCGCTGGCCCTCACCCCTCCCTGTTGCTTCCTGTTCCCAGTGGAGACGATCCTGGGCCTCACGGGCGCCACGATGGGAAGCCTCATCTGCTTCATTTGTCCGGCTCTGATCCATAAGAAAATCCACAAGAACGCCCTTTCCTCCCAGGTGAGTGTGGCTCGGCCCCACGGGCTGGGTCTGGGCTCGGGGCGAGGCGGGGGGTCGTGCTGTCCCACGAGGGCTTCTCAGGAGGCGAGGTCCTTGGTCCGGATGGTGTAGGAGGCACAGGGTCAGGCCACACCGCTGCCGTGCGGACGTGGGGAGGTTCCCGGGGGCCAGGTGTGTGTGTCGCGCACCAGCTTCCTCAGCCGAGCACCGAATACCGGAGTGCTTTTGTGCAACCGTGTGTCTGGACGGTGAGTGGCGCTTCCGTGAGTGCGTGTGCGTTGCACGCTTCACACCCCTCCCCCAGCTCCCCCCTCCTCCCCCCCTCCCCCCCCCCCCACCGCGGCACCGCCACTGTCTCCCTGGACCACGTGATGGGGTGCCCTCTGCCGTGTGGAGACAACTGTGACGACTGTGTGTGTGCCCGAGTGCTGGGATAGACTTGCCTCTTGCCAACCTGGTAGGGGCTTGCTGAGTTCTTCCCCCCCGGTGTGGTTTGGTGACTGTTTCAGGAGTACCGTGTACTATGCATACAGCAGAGCCCCTAATTCTCTGCGCACAGCCTGACCCCTTGCTAAGTGAACCCAGCCACAGAGCCACCGTCCGTGGCAGGTTTAGAACATTCCAGCACTCGAAGGCTCCCTGGGGTGCCTCACAGTCTTTCCCCTCCAAAGGTTACTGCTCGTCTGTCTTCTGATCTCTTGGAAAAACTTCGCCTGTCTTCGAGTTGGGGTAAATGGAGTCTAACAATGCGTGTTTGTGTACGTCTGGCCTCCTTACCCAAGCGTCACATCTGCGACCAGCTGTGTCGCCGCGGGGTTGGGCAGCTTGCCGTTTCTTGCTGCGTGACATCGCGTGGTTCCCCCAGGGCAGACGGTGGGGCCCTCCACGAGACTCTTCTGTGATGTGCGTGCAGCACGTCGGTGATTCACTGAGGCAGGGGTAGCGGGTCCCGGGCTTACGTCCCCCCAGCTTCGGCAGCTTTTGCCAAACTTCTGCCGGTTTTCCAAAAGTGGTCTTCTGGCCCCACATTAGAATTCCAGTTGCTCCTGCATCTGCTGTCCTGGTCACAGATGCTAGTCCTTCCGAGGGCTGTGCGGTGGCACCTCGTGTGGGTTTTAATTTGCAGTTCCCATGAGGCGTCTGCGTGGCTCAGTCAGTTGAGTGACCAACTTTGGCTCAGGTCACGATCTCACAGTTTGTGAGTTCGAGCCCCGCGTCGGGCTCTGTGCTGACAGCTCGGAGCCTGGAGCCTGGAGCCTGCTTCGGATTCTGTGCCTCCCTCTCTCTCTGCCCCAACCCACTCGCATTCTGTCTCTCTCTCTCTCTCAAAAATAAGTAAACATCAAAAAAATTAAAAAACAAATTTGCAGTTCCCAGATGACTAGTGGTGTTGAGCCCCCTCACATGGGCATGTCCACCGTGGGAGCCTCTGTGACTGCCTTTCACGTCTTGTCCCGTTTCAGCTAGTGGGTTGTTGGTCTTTCTTTTTATAAACCATCTTTTTTTTTTTAATTTTAAAAATTTAATTTAGTTTATTTATTTTAGAGAGAAAAAGAAAGAGTGGCACAAGGGACATAGGGGGAGAGAGAGAGAGAATCCCATGAAAGGCAGAGAGAGAGGGAGAGAGAGTGCAGAGCTGGAAGCAGGGCTCGAGCTCACGAACCGTGAGATCACGACCTGAGCCGAGGTTGGATGCTTAACCGACTGAGCCACCCAGGCGTGCTGTCTTTCTCTTAATGATTTTGTGGAAGTTCTTAGAAGATTCCGGATCTAAATCTTTTTTCAGAAATACCTAGTGCAGATGTTTTCGCTCTTGGCGACCTTTCCACTTTCTTCGTGATACCTTTTGACCAACAGCTGTTCTTCATTTTAGTGTACTTCAGTTCGTCACCCTTCTTTTGCTGGGTGCTTTTTATGTGCTGTTCTAGAAACGTTTGCCCACTGCAGGGTCCTACGGATAGCCTCTCGGGTTAGACTCTGGAAGCTTTTATCATTCACATTCAGATGCACACTCTGTCTGGAACGGATGGGGAGGTAGGGTGAGGGCTTCTAGCCGATCGCACCCTCTGTCCCCCGCAACTGAGGTGGCCCTGCTATCACCGGTCACCTGTGCCCTCAGGGGACTGCTGGGGACGCTTCTGGGGCTGGTCTGTCCGGCTCTCCTTGTGCTGGCGTGGCCCTGCTCCAGTGCGGGGGCTTTACAGTGAGTCTGCACATCAGGCAACGGGAGCTCCCTTCCTTCGTTCTTCTGCAAGGGGGTCCCCGCTGTCTCCGTGTCAGCTTTCAGCCCCCTCCAGCACAGCCGTGTTGGGTTTGGATGGGGTTGCACCAAACCATAGATGCAAGAACCGCCCCCGCCCTTCACGGCCACAGCGTTTCCGCGTTTTCGTTACGTCTTCTTTGCCCACGGTTTCTCTTCAGATTTCCAGACTTTGGGGGCTCCCGGTAACCTTTTGTACTACTGTTTTCAAGCACGATCCCCTTGTGGTTGGAGAACATACGCTGAAGAACTTGAATTTCAGCGCTTTGACATTTTTGAGGCTGTTTTGTGTCCCAGCACGTGGTCTCCTCCAGTGGGTGCTCAGGGCCTGTGGGTGGTTAGACCGTTTACTAACTGCGATTTTCAGATCTTACGTGGTCAGTTAGGGGAAAGATAGGACAAGTCAGGCTGTAATTGTAGGTTTGTATCAGTCTTTGCTCTTTATCTTGAAGCCATGTTATTAGGAGCATACCGTTTTAGGCTGGTTGTTTCTTGTTAAAACTCACCCTTTTTGGGGCGCCTGGGTGGCTCAGTCAGTTGAGCAACCAGCTTCAGCTCAGGTCATGATCTCGAGGTTTGTGAGTTCGAGCCCCGCATTGGGCTCTCTGCTGTCAGTACAGAGCCCGCTTGGGATCCTCTGTCCCCGCTCTCTGTCTCTGCCCCTCCCCTGTTTGTGCTCTCAAAAATAAACACACATTTAACATTTTTTTTTTTTAAACCCAACTAACCCTTTTTCCTGTGAAACGTCTCTTTTTATCTTTGGGACTGCTTCTGTCCTTAAAGTTGGTCTTGTCTGATATAGCGTGACTAACTTGACTTTGTTTTGGATTAATATTTACACAGTATAGTTTTCTATCCTTTTTTGATCTCTCTATGCTTTTTATATTTGTGGTATGTCTTAGATAACAGCATGTAGTTGACTTTTGTAGTGTTTTGTTTTTATCCAGTTTGTTAATAAGAGTATTTAAGATTAAAAAAAAAAAAGGGTAAGATTTTTTTTTTTTTAACATTTATTTATCTTTGAGAGACGGAGAGAGACAGAGTATGAGCAGGAGAGGGGCAGAGAGGAAGGGAGACACAGAATTCGAAGCAGGCGCCAGGCTCCAAGCTGTCAGCACAGAACCTGAGGCAGGGCTCGAACCTACAAACCATGAGATCATGACCTGAGCCGAAGTCGGATGCTTAACCGACTGAACTACTCAGGCACCCCAAGATTTTTTTATAAGGAATATAATTACTGATTTGGGGGGGATTAAAACTTCCGTTTTACTCTTTGTTTTTTATTTGTCCTGTTCTTTTTTTGTTTGTTTCTTTCTTGCTGACTTTTGGATAAGTCAGGCATTTTAAGTATTCGTCTTTTTTTTTTTTAATTTTTTAATGTTTATTTTTTTGAGAGAGAGATGGAGTGTGAGCAGGAGAGGGGCAGAGAGAGAGGGAAACACAGAATCCAGGGCAGGCTCCAGGCTCTGAGCTGTCAGCACAGAGCCCGATGCGGGGCTGAACCCCTGAACCACGAGATCATGACCTGAGCCAAAGTCGGACAATTAACCAACTGAGCCACCCAGGTGCCCCTTAAGTATTCACCTTTTTATTTTTCTCTTAGCTGGAGTTGCACATTTCTGTTCTAATGGTTATACAAGGCAGTTTAATATGGATCTTAGAGTTGGCTATAAATTATTTTTACCATTTCCCGGATAAGACAAGTATCCCATGATATTTTGCCTCTGTTTACCTCCCTTTAGCCTTTGGTGCTGTTGTTTTTGTGTATTTTAGTTTTAAAACTTCTTTTTTTATGTGTGTTTTAATTACGTATATATTTTATTTTATTTTATTTTATTTTATTTTTTTTTTTTAATGTTTTTTCAACGTTTTATTTATTTTTGGGACAGAGAGACACAGAGCATGAACGGGGGAGGGGCAGAGAGAGAGGGAGACACAGAATCGGAAACAGGCTCCAGGCTCCGAGCCATCAGCCCAGAGCCTGACGCGGGGCTCGAACTCACGGACCGCGAGATCGTGACCTGGCTGAAGTCGGATGCTTAACCGACTGCGCCACCCAGGCGCCCCAGTTACGTATATATTTTAAACATCACAAGATACCGTTACTGTTTTAAGTTGTCAGTGTTATTTATATTGATCCTTTGCAGCCTCTTGGTTTTCTGTCACTTGGTCCTGTCTTCTGGTGTGCTTGGTAGTTTCTGTTTGAGAACTGGTAGAGATTCTGAAAGATGCTGCCTTCCAGCAGACAGAGGATGGGCAGGAGGCCTGTATTCGTTGAGGTGAGTCTATTTGTGGTTTGCCTCACTCCTAGGGCACAGCCCTTCCAGGGTCTCAGTTCAACGCCGTCGCCCTCACACTGCTAAATTCTCTGCTTAGCTTTGATTTTCTTGGCAGGTGCTCCTTGCGCCTCTCTGCGTAGCTGGTAGCTGGCATGTGCCTTGGGGAGAACTGCACACGGGGTATGGGTGCCCTTCTCCAAGGATGGTGGCGCTTGAGTTCTGGATGCTGGAGCGCCCACACCCTTAGCCCCTGGTGCCCGCCTTGCATGTTGTGCCAGCTCCAGGCTGCTGCTCTCTTGCCTGGTGCTCAGTGCCACGGGTCGGGAGGAGCCGGGGCCTCTGTGCTGGCCTCCATCCTCACGGGCAGTCTCAGTGGCCCAGGTTGTCTGCCGCTATCTTCAACTCGGTGATTTTAGTGAGTTCTTGGAATTAACTAGCCCATGACTGCCAGATGGCACACGTTTTTTCCTTCAAGTCCCAGAGTTTTAGTCCCTCAGACTCTTGTAAGGGAAAAAAGTCATTGCTAGAAAGGCCCACCTCTCAGTATGATTTTTAAAAATTCTTTTCCTCGGTTCTAGTACTGTCATGACTTCATTTTTTTCCCCTTTGAATCTTTGATCATCTGTGTCTTATTTTGGGGTAAGAAGCAAAGCCGACTCATTAGCTGTTGCTCTGTCCCCGACGTGCCATGTTACTGCTCCCACGTATATAGATGCTTGCGTGTGCATGGGCCTCACGTGGGACTTGCATTCAAAGGTACCGCTGGTGGGGGTGCCTGCGTGGCTCAGTCAGTTAAGCCTCCCACTTCGGCTCAGGTCATGATCTCGCGGTCTGTGAGTTCGAGCCCCACGTCGGGCTCTGTGCTGACAGCTCGGAGCCTGGAGCCTGCTTCGGATTCTGTGTCTCCTTTTCTTTCTGCCCTTCCGCCTCTCATGTGCACGCGCACTCTCTCTATCTCTCAAAAATAAATAAACATTAAAAAATTTTAAAAAACAAAAAAAAGTACCTCTGGCCTGCCCTGTCGTGCAGCCGTCCACGCTGCTTGCTGCCATGGCCCGTGGTAGCGCAGGGGCCCCTGCACTGTGACGCATCGTTCTGGAGACTTTTTTTAAAATTTGGATCCAACTATTTTTTTAAGGCGTATTTATTTGTAGTAATCCTACACCCAGTGTGGGGCTTGAACTCAACCACCCTGAGATCAAGAGTCACATGCCCACCCCCCTGGCCTCCTGACTGAGCCAGCTAGGCACCCTGCCCTGGAAACGTTTTAGTTCTGATCTCTTGTCCTCACTCTTACTAATGACATTTCTGGATGTGCTCGCCTGTGCATTTTCCATATGAATGTTCGAATTAGCCGATCTGACTCTTAACAAAACTAAATCCAGCTTTTTGGTTTTCGGTCGAGTTGGAATTCACTGAAACTGTAGGTTAATTTGGAAAGTGCCATCTTTCCGCTCTAGCTGATCTGCAGTGTGTACGGAGCAGCCTTCCTGGGCGTCCTAGGGTGTGGTGTCCTGTCCGCCTCTCCCAGGCTGTCCTGTGCGTCTGCGCCACCGGGATCTCCTTTTCTGCAAAAGCTCTTCTCCCTGCTTGTGTGTAGGGGCCTGTCTCCTTCACATGTCAGCTCTTTACCCACCGTACGGGGTCTCTGATAATCTCACCTCCTCCTTTCCAGGGGTTACGACTTCTCTTTCCTCGTGTGCGTGTCCTGCCCCTCTGGCCGTGGTGCTGGCAGTGGGAGGGGCTGGCAGTGGGAGGGGCCTCCTCACTCAGCGGGGACAGCTCCTGGTCTTTAACCGGTGAGCCTGGTGCTGGCTGTGGCTTCGTGCATGGAGAATTCCATACATTCACACACCTCTGCACATACACCTACATAAACACACACGGAATCGTGGCAGAGAAGCCCCTCTCTGTGCCTGCTTTACTGTGTTTTTTTAATTTTTTTAACATCTATATATTTAGTTATTTTTGAGAGAGAAAGAGAGAGCAAGCAGGGGAGGGGCACAGAGAGAGGGAGACAGAATCCCAAGCAGGCTCCAGGCTCTGGGCTGTCAGCACAGAGCCCGACGTGGGGCTTGAGCCCACGAACTGTGAGATCGTGATAAATTGTTTTTTAATGTTTATTTATTTATTTTTGAGAGAGAGAGAGAGAGAGAGAGAGCGAGCCAGCAAGTAGGGGAGGGTATGGTTTTTTAAATCTAGAGAGCACATTGAATTGTATTAACCATTTGTGGAGAAGGTGGTTAAGTTTCTCCCTCTGACTTAGTGCCCTGGTGAGTTGTATCACAAGTCAGTTCTGGAGTGGACCATCTGACCGTGGCCTACCTTTCACCTGCTGCTGCCTTTTGTTTGCGTTCTATTTCCGAACATGTAGCTTTCACATGTTGAGGAAAACATCTCCCAAGGGACACACTTGGAAATGTGGCTGGAGGTCGGTGCGCATAGACCTGGGGCCCTGGGGGCACCTGCTTGGCTCCCGCCTCCTTTCTGTCCCAGGAGCTCCAGGTGCTGCTCCTGTCAAAGGCACAGACTGGGCATCAGGCCCAGGGTCCGCTCTCCCCAGCCCACCTGAGTGCTCCTTGACACAACAGTCCTTGTCCCTGGACACCGGCCTGGACAGGAGCTGGACTGGGGGTGCATGGGTGATGGGTGTGTCGGGGTGGGGCTGCAGAAAGTCCCAAAAGAAGGAGTGTCCTGAGAAACATTCTGGAAGGAGGAGCAAGGACTGTGCAAACACCATGAGCCCTTAGTGAATCGAAAAGGAACATTATCTGCCATAGTGCATTCATTCTTTATCTTGAGAATCAGAGACTACATTAGAGTGTCTGTCCGGTCCTGACCTAGGTGGAGGGTTCTGGAATTGGCGCGCTGCGTCCTGGAAGCCAGCAGGGGGCTCAGGAGCCATGGGAGGGGCCCCCGGAAGAGAGCAGAGGTTCTGCGGGCGCCCAGGGCACGGCCTGTGCAGCTCACCGGTGCAGCCGTTCTCCGGGCGCCCAGCGGGCAGCAGCTGACCCAGGCAGGGCCGGAAGGTTGGCTCTGTGCTCCTGGAAGGGCGCGAGTGAGTCAATGCACACCGAGTCTTGGATTCCAGTGAGTCACCCCACGTTGCCTGCTGACCTCGACTGGAGCCCGACACCGGAGACCCTCCGGCTGGGATCTGTGGGCTGGGGCCGGAGTGCCCATCAGACACTGGTCATGCTGACCCAGAGACCAGAACCAGGGCGTGTGGCCGCAGGCTGGCCCGAGCCCGTCTCCAGGTGTGTGTTCATCGTTGTGCAGAATTTGAGCCTGTGTGTTGTTCACATAGGCTTCCGTGTGCGAAGCGAAAGGGAACCTTTTCCGTGCCCCTGGGTGCCTTTCTCTCTGAGTCTGGGACCTCAGCAGATCTGGAGGTTACAGGTCACGGCTTGAGGGGTGCTCCGGGACATCATGTCACGTGTGGCCCCCAGGCCAAGCCCCTGGTGTTGCCAAGCCTGGGCCAAGCCCTCAGAATGTCTTTTTTTTTTTTTTTTAATTTTTCTTTAATGTTTGTTTATTTTTGAAAGGGAGAGACAGAGTGCGAGTTGGGGAGGGGCAGAGAGAGAGGGAGGCACAGAATTCAAAGCAGGTTCCAGTCTCTGAGCTGTCAGCACAGAGCCGGATGCGGGGCTCAAACTCACAAACAGTGAGATCAGACCTGAGCTGAAGTCAGATGCTTAACCAACTGAGCCACCCAGGTGCCCCAAGCCCTCAGAATGTATTGTGTCTGTCTCCTCCTGGTGGTCCGGCAGGGGGACTGTGAAGTCAGAAGGCTGGCCTACTGGGCACACTCGTGAGCCTTATCCTGTTGGACGCACACAGGGCTAGACCCGGAAGGGGCTGGGCTTGGGGCTTCCGGGCTGAGGCTGAGGCTGAGCTCCAGGGACTGGAACTCCCTACTCCCATCTTAGGCCGTGCACCCCTACACCGCTGCTCCCTGTCTCTCCGCTCCTGGCCCGGATGGCACAGAGCTCGGCTCCTTCCTCCAGGAGCAGGGCCCCTTATCTGGGACTTTAGAGCACCCGCCATCATTCCTGTTTGCACATTCCGTATCCAGCCTCCAAAGGCCCCGGGAGCCCTGGGCCTCGTAGAGCTCCAGGCTGTGCTCGTGGGCCTGTGGTCAGCACGTACTTGTCATGGCTGCCTGGGGGGACTTGGGCGGCACCTGTGCCCTTTCCCAGTGCCCGGCCCACCTGGGGCGCCCGGCACCGTCGTGTGGCTGTGTTCCTGCTCCTTCCTTGGCTCCGGCCGACTCTTGCCTCCAACGTTCCTGCTCGCAGATGGCGGTCTGGTCACCATGTGAGCCATCACCCTGTGGACCAAAACTTGCCTGGTGTCCGGTGTGGTCCCCCAGTGTCCTCACTGGCACCGTGTGCCATTAATCTCGCAGCTTCCCCGAAGCGGGAGCGACTCTGACTTCCCTGCCCTGGGGCTTCTGTGGGCCTGTGGTGTTTCTCCAGAGGAAAGGTGAGGGTAGAGAGCTGAGATGTGTGGCTCCTCACAGAGCCTCTGGTCGGTCCCGCGGGTTGCTCACGCTGGGGACAGCAGTCGGCTGGCGAGTGCCCCGCAGGGCCCGGG
Source organism: Lynx rufus (assembly GCF_022079265.1). Taxonomy (NCBI): domain Eukaryota; kingdom Metazoa; phylum Chordata; class Mammalia; order Carnivora; family Felidae; genus Lynx; species Lynx rufus. The sequence continues at coordinate 2,151,615 of NW_025814853.1, read as the reverse complement.
GCTGGCGTGCAAACCAGGTGTGTCAGGAGACGGGTGGGGTCTTGGTGAAGGAGGCGCAGGGACTGCCACTGGGTGGGGAGTGTGGGTGGAGCTTTGGGCCATGTCCGACGAGGGGGGGACTTGGGACGTCCAGGCTGGTGGCCGGGGCAGGCATCTGCTTGGGACCCAGTGGAGCTGAGCTTGTTCTCTGGAACCTCTTGGTCCCATGCAGGCCCTCCTTTATAAAGCAACCTTAAGTTGTCACCTGTCAGTCTTCTTTGGGAAGCTCGGCTGTCTCCCGGTACTGGTGGAGTTGACGTGTTTTTTTATTTTTATTTTTATTTTTATTTTTATTTTTATTTTTATTTTTATGTTTTTGGTTTTTATCTTTTTCAATATAAATTTTTTTTTAATTTTTTTTAATTTTTTTTATTTATTCATTTTGAGAGAGACAGAGTGAGCAGGGGAGGGAGGGAGAGAGAGGGAGAGAGAGAATCCCAAGCAGGCTCTGCACCATCAGCGCAGAGCCCGACGTGGGGCTCGAACTCACGAAACCATGAGATCGTGACCTGAGCCGAAACTGAGAGCTGGATGCTCAACTTACTGAGCCACCCAGGCGCCCCCCCAAAAAAATTTTTTTACTGCTTATTTATTTTTGAGAGAGAGAGAGTGCGAATGGGGGAAGGGAAGAGAGAGACGGAGACCTAGAATCCGAAGCAGGCTCCGGGCTCCGAGCTGTCGGCACAGAGCCCGACGGGAGGCCTGAACTCACGAGCCGAACTGTGAGATCATGACCTGAGCCGAAGTGGGAAACTCAATCGACTGAGCCACCCAGGCGCCCATGTTTTTTATCTTGTGTGGGGTATTTTTCTTTTAAGCCTAGAAAGCAGAGTGTTACAGTAAGTCCTTCAGAGTCACGGGGGAAATGACTTTGGTCGTCTCTGGACACCATCTTTGCTCCACGAATCTTACCTTCCCGGAAAGATGTCGTGTGCTAAAGCTGAGCATGCTCAAGCAGGGTGTGAGCATACTTGGCGGGGTCGGGGGGGGTGGGGAGGTCACGGTCAGGCCCTCTTGACCCCAGTCTGCAGATGGCTTCTCCTGCCTCCCAGGTCTTGCACGTACCTCGGGTAGCCCCACTGCACCTGACTGTGGCAGGTGGGTGGGGGGTCGCTTCTGGGGGGCTCTGGGAATCCATAGGCCCCCCCCGAGCCACAGCCGACCTCGGAAGCATGGCCTGCACTTGGCCTGTGTGAGCGCCGAACCAGCAGGGTGTCTGGAGCGGCGGGGCAGAGGTGGACCTGTCCTGGAGGCTCTCCCGTCGCTCTCGCCCACCCTTGTGAGTGGGGGCCTTTCCTCCTGAGACCGCCCCTTCTCCAGCTGTGTTGGACCCAGAAAGGCTCACTGGTTATCCTGAACGGATACATTTTGGAGTCGACGGACGTGCCCTTCAGAAAAAGGTATTGAGTTCTGAGGCTCAGAGTGCGTGCAGGTGAGTGGCAGGCTCTCCCTGGCTCCTGGGACAGGTCGCCCCGCGGGCTCCTCCCCTGCGGACTCTGCAGGACCAGAGTTCCTGCTCCCCGGGGAGAGCCTGGTGGGCCGGGCGCAGGCAGGGCAGAAATAGCAGCATGCACTGCTGTGGCGGCACAAATAACGCAGCGTTGGTCCGACGTGTGCGCGTCTTAAAATAGCTGCAGGAGGAGACGGCCTTATATAATGTGGGGTTTGTCGTACTGAATTACTGAGGGCAGTGTCTGTGATGAGCCGCGGCTCCTTCACGGGAGGGACGGGGTCGGGGACGAGGCCCCCCCCCGGCGGTCAGCAGCGCCTCCAGCACCGCTCCCTGGGCGGCCCCGATGGCACCCTCCTCTGAAGAGGTCGCGGAGCCGCCGCCTCCATGGCTTTCTCTCCTTCTGTGCCAGCGGCCCTGGGCTCGTCCAGCTCAGTGGGTGACGCTGGAGGCGGACGATCGCACCCGGGCTGTGTGGAGCCAGGCCCCCAGGGGCCTGGGCCCTCTGCAAGGTCGTTGGGTGACGGGTGGGAGGCGCAGGGGCCCCCTTCGAGTCGGTGACGGGGCCTGACCTCTGCAGCCACAGGTGCACAGGTCCGGCTTGGGGGTCGGCTGTCTGCAGGCCGCCCTCCAGCTGCCCTCACGCGGCCCCCAGCCCGCCCTCCCCCCACCGCCAACATGGCTCAAGCCGGTTTCGCTGACGATTCGGTCGCGTTCACCAGTTAGGAGCCACCGTCTCCCAGCGGCCGGCGTGAGTGGCCGGCAGGCTGGCGGGACCATGGCCCGTGTGCCCTGTGCTCCCCAGCCCCTCTTGCTGTGTGCTGTGCCCACTCGCCCCCTCCTCCCCTGCGCAGGGCAGGGCCGCAGGAACTGCCTGACCCCTTTTGCTCTTGGGTCTTTGTCTCGTCCAGGTGGTGCTCTGGGTTGGCCTGGGCATCCTGGTGGTCAGCACACACACTACCCTGTCCGTGAGCGAGGAGGCCCCTGTGGACTTGGTCGAGGAAGCCCCGGCCGGCCGGCTGGAAGAGGCCAAGGGCATCATAAAGGCAGAGGCAGCCCGGCTCCCAGGTAGGCAGCTCCCAGGTGCGCGGCTCCCAGGGGCGCACACGGCCCCACAGCCTCCTCGGGGCACCCTGGCGGCATCACCTCAGGGTCGTGGTGTGCAGAAGGCGCTTTCCAGGTTGTCTCACCTGCCCCTGTCCTGTTGGGGTGATAAGTGGGGCAGGGGGCCTCCAGGGCAGGGTACGGCCACCTCCTTGCCAGGGGACAGATGGCAGATGGTGGGCAGCAGACAGCAGGGTTGAGATCTCCTTGCCCACCATTCGGTGCGCCCACAGGTAAGCGGATGAGTGGGTGTTACCACATTTGCTTGCTCTGTTGTGAGTTTGTAGGGTTCGAGCCAGGTTTTGCCTGGACAAAGTCAGCAACGCCCTTGGCTTTGTTTGATGTTCCGCATTGCTCTCGGCACTCCCGCCTCCGCCCGGACGTCGATGGGTGATGACCCATGCGGCCTGCTACATCCGCGGGCCGGCCTCGGAAGGCCCGCTGGGCTGTGGCTCTGTCACCCCACCTGTGGCCGTGCCCGTGGGGTGCAGGGTGGTTTCTGAGCGTGACTTTCCAGGGTACAGAAGGGGGTCCATTGTGTCCGGAGTCGGTTGGAAGAGAAGAGGTTTCTTTGAGCCCGTGGTCCTTCCAGGCAAAGCTGGGAGGCGTGTGGGGAGGACCTCCTCCGTGCTGGGCCCTCACCCCCAGCGGTGGCCCTGCGGGGCGTCAGGCTTGGGCACTGGCGGGCTGTGCTTCTGTGGTAGCGTTCACTCTGGGGGCTCCTGCTCTGACGACAGTTGTATGCATCCGCGCTAGCAGTGCGCCTGTGCGTGTCTGACTCCCCTCCCCTGCAAAGAGACCCCCACTTGGATTGATATTTGCCAGGCTGCCTGCCAGGCTTACCCCTCGGGAGGAGGCCCCCTAGGGGAGGCTGTTTGCTCGTGGGTTTCAGGTGTCTGTTGACGCCGATAGCTAAGGAGTGCCTGCCCTAGGTGGGAGCCCCGGTCTCCCCACCTACCGTGACTGATAAAAGAGAAGGTCCCAAAGGGCTGGCGAGAGAATTGCCAGCAGTTGAAGGCACACGGCCCTTGGATGTGTTGCCGCGTCTGTCTCTGGCCTTGAGAGCCCCTACGGGAGTGAACAGTCCGTCCTGCGGCTCAGAGGAGCCGGCTCTGCTCTCTTCTGCCTTCTTGGGGTGGCGAGGGTCGGCGGAAAGATTCCCCTTCTGGGATCCCTGCGGAGAGGACCCTGAGAATGGCAGCGTTTGCCAGGGAAACAAATCAGGGTGGTCGGAAGCTGCCTGAGCGTCCCACCCTGAGTTGCACGGGTTGGGCAGTTTGGATGGAGAAAGTCCACTTGAAGAGGGAAGTGGGTGGCCTGCACCTGCCACGCTGACAGCCCGCCGGGTCTCTCACCGCCAGGCATCTTGTGTGCTTTGGGATGATCCTGGCAGAACTGGACTCGGGTGTCCCCATCTCAGCCAGCTGTGGGTTTTCCAGCATCCGTCAGCACCCGGCTGCCTGTCCCCGTGGCCGCCGTAGTCCATGGCCCGTGTCAGCAGCTGCGTCCTGTCATGGAGGCGGGCTGTGGGCCCTCGGCTCACCTGGAGCCTGCCGAGGGCACATCTGGTTTCCATTTCTTCCACGAGGCTGTAACGAAACACATGGCCCCCCCTTGGAACCACATGCCGTTTGTTTTTAGCTCGTTCTCCGTTTTTCTCGCCCCGGCCTCCCCCGTAATTGATGGGTTGCCTCGTTGAAGCAGAGCTAGGACCGCGGGGCCTGCCCCGTCCGTGTGCACACCCTGTCGGACTTCTGCCCGTCAGCCGGAGTGGGGTTTTATTGGTCTCTTTGATGTTGGAGAGGCCAGAATGGTGCTGGCTTTCCTTAGAGCCCCAAGCGGGCCCTGGGACAGATGATGGCGGTCCTGCCCTGCTGGGGACGCACGTAACCGGCACCCATGGCCGGGCACCCCTGGGGAGCAGAGCCCCGGACGCGCAGGTGTGGCAAAGAGCAAGTGTGGAGGAACGAGGTTGCTGATTCCCGTGAGGCAATTATCTGTTAAAAAGGCTAATTAGGCCATTTATCTCCTCTATCTGATGGCACCCTAGAGGGTCTGGCTGGGCAGGTCGGGTTCTGTAACTTGTTTGGCTCCCTCCTTTGAATGCGCCACGTCCCCTCTCCTCTTTCCCCTCCCAGCCTTCCCTCCCCGCCCCGCGTCCCCACTGTGTATGTGTCAGAGCCCCCTTGGCCCACACTGTCCCCGCCAGCGCCCTGCGGGGGCACGGCTGGCTTCTGCTCTGTGGGGGAGGAACAAGAAGGGCCAGGACGGGCCCTGCGGGTGTTGGGCCGGAGCGCGGGCCACACGGTGGCCGTGCCTGTGGACTCAGGCAGCAGAGGGTGACCGCCGGCCCGAGTGGCAGCTCGCCACTGGGCCCCCTCGCCCCACACCCTCTCGCCCGAGGACTCGCCCCTGCACACAGGCGCGAAAGCGCGTGCACTCTGTGACAGATGCCAGTGCGTGTGAGGGGGACGTGGCTCCACACGCGTCCGCCTTCTCTCAGCAGGGGCAGCGGGGGCCCCACCTCGGCTCTCCCGGGTCCCGGCCGCTGTGCTGCCCCCATGGTTTCTGCCTGCGGCGGGACACGGCAGTGTGCAGTGAGATAACTCCGCCAGCTCCGCTGTGCCGGCTTCAGGGGGGACCCGTGGGGCAGGGAGGGCACTGCCCCCGGTGTGCGGCCCTGAGCGACCTGGACCTGCCCTCGGAGTCCCCCCTCCAGCTGCTTTCCCGGGAGAACCGGGCCCATGGTGGTTCTTGCACCCTTGGGAAGGCGGGAGAAGGCCGTCATCGCGACGCGGTCAAGTCCAGGACAGTGCGGATCAGACAGAAGCGCTTGCTAAGCCGCTCACAGCAACGTCCAGGCAGGTGTTTCCAAGGCGCGCTGGAAACCGGTCACCAGAAAGTTCCCTAAAAGCGGGGCCCGGCTTCCTCAAGCACCGTCAGGCAGCTGCTCCTGCTTTATGAGTACGTGGTCCTGGGGCCCTGTGCGTGTCCTGAATCGGGGTTCCCCTCCAGTTGACAGGGACCCCGTGTCTGTGGACTCGGGCGTGGTTGGAAAGGTCCCGTTACTTTGGTGCTTGATGGTCTGAGGTGATTGCCTTCCATCCTGACCACTGAGTGCCCGGAGAGAGGCCTGTGATGCCGGTGATCAGCAGCGTGTACCCCGACTCAGAACGGGGTTCTGGAGGGGAGAGCCAACAAGGAGGCACCCCCAGTCCCTGGTCCTCAAGTGCAGACTTCCTGGGAGCAGGGGGCAGGGCTGCTCTGGGGGCTGGGCCCCCCCCAGACTGCGTCCCCGATTCCAAACACAGAGCCCAGGGCACAGTTCCGGGAGCTCCTGGCGTCCAGCTCACTGAGCCAGAATCACGGACTCGATGCCTATGCTGGACGCTGGAAAGGGAAGTCTGACGAGTAACCGTCTGTCGGCCTGTCTTGGGGCGCTCCCAGCCCGCAGCACAGTCAGGAGGGTGCGCGGGTCCCTGCCACCAGGCGGCGCAGTTCTAAGTGTGGCACAAAGCCCCTGAGAACCAGCCCGCCCCCGCCCCGGGCAGCATGAGGCACAGACACGGGATTTTCCTGGGTCGTCAGTGGTCGCTGGTAACCGGGAGCCACGACCCTGAGGCTGAGTGACGGGGTCGCTGGAGGAGCCAAGGTGCCTCTCTGCTCACTGGGCCATTTCCTGTGTGTGCGGCCCCAGCAGACTGGTGAGCACGGGCTGCTTTTCAGTCACTGATTCCGAGGGTTTGTTTGCTGCGCCAGGAGGCGTGGCTGGCAAGCTGTGCCCTACGAAGAGCCCCGTTCTAGGTGAGGAAGGACTGGTTGTTGCTGTGGACAGTGATGCCGGGGGTCAGGCCAGCAGCTGGGGGGGGGTGCCCACACAGGGCTCCCCTCGGCCCAGACCACGCCAGGCCCTCCCCGCTCTCGTGGCGGACTCACCTCGTTCCCTGAGACAGGACCACGCACAGGCCGCTCGGTCCCGTGCTAGCACGGCGGTTTTCTCTGCTTTCCTGTGTTTTTCCTTCCTCTCCTGGCCTTTTTTCTTAGCTCTGTAATCCACTGGTCAGACACCTTGATTTATTGGCGGTTCCTGTTGGAGCATGGGGCCCCGGGAAGGGGTTAATTGTGTGCCGGCGACCAGAACATTTTCACCTGCCCAGGCGACTTCACAAGCTTACTGTTATCAGCCACTGGGTTAAACTGTAGAGTTCGGAGTCTGCTTCCTGCCGGCTCGCCCCCGCCACCTGGCAGGGCCCCAGTTTGGTGAGGGCGCTATCCCAAGTTGTCGTGTGAGCGTGCCTCCCCTGCCTGGCACACTGGGTCGGCCTGGGTAATTTCCTTGGGGAGAGGCCGGGCCCCGTCTGAACAGGACTGCTGTGACCCCAGCCTTCCCGCCTCGCCTCCCCCCAGCCCTGCTCAGGCCAGCGGCACTGCTGCCTGCAGAGGACGAGTGGGAAGCAGAGGGTGACATGGCGGGTTTTTGGGGTTTTTTTGAAGTTTCTTTTCCCAGGGTGTTTAGTTTCTGCCACATTTGCCTAACGTTTTCAGTGGAGACCGTTTCCTAAGAGGCTCCGTTTTGTCCCCGGCGTGTGGGCCCCATGGTTGCTGTGCAGGTGGGCTGTGGCTCAGGACGGCTGTGTGGGGGCAGGCCGCGGCGCTCAGGCCGGGCCGGGGTGCCGCTTCCCAGGCTCTGCTGCTTGCCCTCGTCTTCCTTGGACGCTAATTTTCACTGTCTGCAGTACGACGTTGACAGATGGCACATCGGCCTCCCTAAGCATCTCCCATTTCCGTGCTGGCCTGCAGCAAGGGCTTGAGTTAGGGCAGGGTGGTGGTTCCAGAGAAAGGGGGACCCTGAGCCGATGCCGGTGAAGCGCGGGCTCGTGCTGCCATCTGGTGGTGACGGCCAGCGTTACGTGGAGTGTTGCTCTTCTGCACCCAGTTAGGTGTAAATTGCATCTTGACCTATTTTTGTTACGAATACGCGTGAAAAATGACGGCTTTCTGTGCTACTTAGCTGCTAACGAAGGAGCAGGAGAAAGATAACTGCTGAGGCTCTGCCATTCGGCCAGGAAATGTGATTACAATCCAGGGAAAACCGCCCGGTTCCCGTGCCGATTGGCGGTGTGGCCATGTGGAAACCCTGCTCAATTAGCTGCGCCGTGCTTACAGGCCAGAACCCGCTGGTGGACGTGGCCGAGGACGGCCGAGACAAGCCGAAGCTGCCGAATAACAAAGAGGAGACGGAGCAGGCCCAGATTAAGGGCCCTGTGAACGTGCCCCAGAGGGAGGATGCCAAGAACAAACAGGAGGAGGTGCAGCTGGACCGCCCCGGCCAAGGTGGGGTGCGCGCCGGCAGGGTGGGGGAGGGGCCTGCCTCCGTTCTGGTCCTTTCGGCCTCCTTCCTTCTTTGATCCAGCTGGCTGTTCCTCCCCTGGCCACAGCAGCCGGGCCCCTTCTGTAGTTTTCCAGGAGGAATATCAGCACTTGGACAAAAGTCCGATCCGTAAAAGGTGGCGCTTGCCAGCCCGTGTGCCACCGTCGGGCACTAGAACTCACTCCCCACCCCCACCCCCACCCCCAGGATGGAGACCACCCTCCCCCGCCTGCTCCTCGACACACCCGTTTCCTTATAGGCGCTGTGCTCCCGATGGGCGAGGCCCACCGCCACGAGCCCCCCGTCCCTCATGACAAGGTGGTGGTGGACGAGGGGGAGGACCAAGAAGAAGAGGAGAAGGAGCGTCCGTCCAAGCACCTGGATGAAAAGGCTGTGGGCGGCAAGGCTCAGATGGCACCACCTCTGCCAGATTCAGAAAGAGAGAGACCCAGACAGGACCCGGGCTTGGAGGCAGCAGGTGGTCTCCCCAGAGAGCCCCAGAAGGTTCCAGAAGAAAATGGCCAGCCAGCCGTCGAGCCTGTGAAGGAGGACCGGGGGCCAGGAGACAGGGGTCTGCATCCGGGGCCCCAGGCCGTGCTCCCCGAGGGGCAGGATGCCCCGGCGGCGGGCGCAGGGGAGCGAGCAGGCGGGATCCCGCTGCCAGGCCGGGCTGCGGGGGCGGCGGGCGAGCTGGCGGAGAAGAGTCAGCCCGGTGGGTGTCAGTGGGCTTGTCTCGGCAGACTCCTCTCCCTCGAGAGGCTCCCGTGCCGTGGGCCCCGCTGGCGGGGAGGGGGGCTGGGGCGGGGCCGTGGGGACTGATTGTCGTCACTGTAGTCCCTACTCTCTTGCTCGGCTCCCGAGACCGGCATGTCAGTAAGTGAGCGTAGCGGCCCCTTCAGCAGCTGTTGGGGAACCTGGGAGTCTGGTGGCTTGACAGCTACCGTGGTATCTGTCACACAGTTGTCTGCCGGACCACTAAATGTCAGGTGCCGCGCTGTGCCTGTGTGTGTGGGCACACACGGGGGACGGGCGGGGAGTGCTTGACAGGTACCACGTTGTTAAGTGCCGTCTGAGTGCTGGTTGGGACGGTTCTCGCATGTTAATTGGTGAAGGTGGTTAACGCTGGCTCGCTGCCACGAGCCCGTGAGCCTGTTAAATATGTTTTTACGACTTCCCCGGTGATCGTCAGGTTGGGTATGAGCCTGCTGACAGAGGGGCCGCGTGGAGGGGGGTTTTCAGAAGCAGCTCCCCTCCTTGTCCCTCCTCTGCCGCCCTCTGCCCCCACCCCCTCCCCACCCGCCTGCCGCTTCCCTCTGAACTCTTTGCAAACCTCCAGAATCTTCGTGTGTGCAGGTGGGAAGGTTCCCCTCCCGGTGAAGCTGGCCGCCGAGCCTGGGCCGCAGGCAGAGCTGCGAGAACAGAGGAACGCGGAGGGCCAGGGCGCGGGCCAGGGCGGAGGCCACGCTGGCAGCAAACTGGAGGGTAAGGCCTTCGCTTTCTTGCCGCATCCTCCCTGGGGCCCCGCGACGTCTGCCCCTCCCTCCCAGACCCACGGCGATGACGGAGAAGGAGCCGCAGCCGCCGCAGGTGCCTGTCCTCCTGGGGGGTCCTTTCGAGGCGTCCCCAGCCCATCCCCCACCTCGGTACTTCCTGGTGTCCCCCTGAGGAGAGACTCGAACCACCCCCTCCCCACCAGCAGCTTTCTCTCGGGCCCCTCCCTAGGCACAGTTTTTACGTCTCTTTCTCCCCTTAAGAGAACATCTGTCGCCCTGTCACACGGTTCTCCGTTCCCATTTGTAGCTCCTTGAAAGCAGCTACGCGCGTGTAGTGACGAGCGCCGCCAGGCGTAGGCGAGTTTGAGCGCCCAGACGCTGCTCATGTTCAGGATGTGTCTTCCCCATGACCCAGTTGGGCAGGGGGCTGTTGTTGCCCTTAGCTCGGGGGGAGATCTGTGCCACCCCCAGTGAAGACTGGCACCTGTCCCAAAACAAGAGTCTGTCGTGCTTTCCTCCAGCGGTTCATCTCCCTTTCGACCTTCGAGCCTCTTTGGGGGTGACCCCCTCCTAGCTGCCCCTCCCCGTTGGACACTGCCTCTGTAGCGTGGGTGGGGGCAGCCTTCCCGGCTCGTAATCTCCTGGTGACCAGGGGCCCTCTGTGCATGTGCTCGCCCGGTGAGAACCCAGCCCTGGCCTCACCGACTTTGTCTGAGGCGTGGCCCCCGTGAGCCCTGCGAGGACGTTTCTCCCTGTGCTCCCGGGGTCTGCGCGGGGATCTCGCTGGAGCAGCACTGGGGGCAGCTCCTGGTACACATGCCTCGCCTCCCCCCCCCCCCCCCCGCCCCCGCCCCCGCCCCCGCCCCGGCTGCTTCCCAGCGGGTCTCGTGGGGTCAGCCAGCTCTAAGCACTGAGCCTGGGAATGTCTGCTGAACCTCTGAACACCCGCACTGGAGTTCGGGGCGTGCTTTAGGAATTCCACACGTGTTGCTTCGTCTTTGGTTTTAGTCTCCCTGTGTTTATTGATTCCGGTCCTTATAATCTATTGCCTAAACCTGTTTGATTCTTTTGATTTTTTTTTCTTTCTGAAAAGAGAATTTTCACAGTTTCCTATTCTGCCTTTCTTCCGTACGCCTCTCAATGGGATGAACAGCTGAAATCAAAAAGATAGTAGCAGGTATGAATCCAGAGGAGCGCGTCCCGATAGAAAGCCTGCTTGCGGAGGGTGTAAAGCTGCAGGAACAGAGATGCCACGGGCAGGCTGCCCGTGACAGCCAGACCCCGGGAGCCACACACATAGCCTGTCCCCCGGGCTTGGCCCCAGCCCCTTAGCTGGGGTCCCCCTGGTGCCCCAAGTCACGGCTTTTCACAAACGGCCCGGCCCTGGAGGGCAGTGGGTGCTGTCTGTAAGTGCCATTTGCTTCCGGCGTCCCCTGAGGACGGGGCCCACGTGTAACTCCTGCCGCGTGCATGGCCCCGTGTGACTCTGTCTGCATGGCTGTTACGTTGCATCTGTGAGGCCAGTCCCCGTGGTCCCGGGGGCCGGGCTCTGCCTGTGGGCACGGCCTGCCACCACTCCGGTTCACATCTGCCCTGTGTGTTGCTTCTGGCTGGACATGACATGGTGTCACCTCACTCCTCTTCCAGCATCCGTCCGGTCCCCCAAGGGGCCGCGAAGGATGGGGCCTGCCTCCTCCAGCACTGCGGACGGGCGGTCTGGGCAGCATGTGGGGCTGTCCTTGTACCGTTGACCATGATGTGGCCATGAGCCACAGGTACCCAGGGTGACAGCGAGGCCCACGGCTCAGGTGGCTGGTCTAGAGCCCTGTGGAGATGGCGCGGAGTACTTCCTTCACGCAAACGGGGCGAGTGGAGCCCCGCGTCGGTCTATGGAATGTGGCTCGGGCAGGCGTCTTCGTGACCTTAGGGTGTCTGGATGGGCGCCTGGGGAGCGGGGGCTGCTGAGGGGCCCTGTCCTCTGCCTGGCCCTGCCTTCTGTGTCACCTGGTCCTCCTGTCCTCCCTGAGGGTCTGGCTCAGCATACTCCTCACTGGCCTCTGGGGCAAGGCCACTGCGGCCCCTGGGAGGAGGCCAACCCCGTGCTATTGTAGCACGTCACAGGTCACCATTGGGGAGGACGGGCCAGCACTTCTGCGTGTGCCCGGCTGTGGGGCCTGGTCGGGATGTTTGCATGAGCACCCACGGAACGTTTTTCTTCGTTCCGAACTTTCCCCCCGACCGGCTCTAACCGCTCACATCATCTTCCACGGCCTCCTCTGTAGAGACACGCGTGTTGTAGAAGTCGCATAAGCTGTGGCCGCTCGCTGCGAAAAGCTGACCCAGCGCCAAAGCATTTGTAGCGGACACGAGCTCCCGTGGGCCCGCCGGTGGCTGCCGGGCGCTCGGACTCCAGGCCTCTTCCTGGGCCCTTGTTCTGCATTGGTGGTACAAAGAGAGCACGGCGGGCCCTCTTACACGCACCTGCTGCTCTGGCCTCCTCCCATTCCAGCCTGGCACTCCTCTAGGGCCGGCCTGCAGCCCGTCTCCAGAACGGCAGGCAGGGGCAGCGTCGGGACCCCTGTGCGCCAGCAGCCGGCCTCTGGTCCATCAGGTCGCAGGTCTGGTCCCTGCTGGAAAGGAAGGCAATTGTTTGCCTTTTTTTTTTTTTTTTTTTTAAATCTTTATTTTTGAGAGAGAGACACAGCGCACAAGCGGGGGAGGGGCAGGGAGAGAGGGAGACACAGAGTCTGAAGCAGGCTCCAGGCCCTGAGCTGTCAGCACAGAGCCCGATGCAGGGTTTGAACCCACAAACCGTGAGATCATGACCCGAGCTGACGTCGGACGCTTAACTGACTGAGCCCCCCAGGAGCCCCAAATTCTGTTTGTTTCTGAAGTTCTCAACTTGGCAGACGCTTTCTTAGAGAATTGGTATTGTTTCTGTAGAACAGCCTGCAGTTTAAATCGCCCAGCCCAGAAGGCCACCATCACTGCCATCGTGGCCCAGAGCCTTCTCTGGGGCTTTTCTCAGCCTTTATTCCCAGCAAGTGACCATCAAAGCAGCTGGGACCCCGCCGGGCGTGGCTAAACCACAGGCCCACGTGAGCCGGCACCGGTGCAGGGTGTGCTGGGGTGTGTCCCCGCAGGCGGCCCGGTGGTGTGGCCGCACGTCTGGCACTCCCCTCCGGCCGGCACAGCCCCCGCGCAGCGGGGCCGGCTCTCACCGCGCGTTCTCCCAACAGAGGCTGGCCGGGCGGAGATGCTGGACCACGCCGTCCTGCTGCAGGTGATCAAGGAGCAGCAGGTGCAGCAGAAGCGGCTGCTGGACCAGCAGGAGAAGCTGCTGGCGGTGATCGAGGAGCAGCACAAGGAGATCCACCAGCAGAGGCAGGACGGCGAGGAGGGCAAGTCGGGGCCGGATCGGGAGGGGGTGGTCCCTGGACGCGGGGTGCCGGCAGTGGCTCCCGGCGTCCCCGTGCGGCTGGGTGCGTGGCTCCGCGGCCTAGAGTCCCCCTGGGGGCTTGTGTCTCTTAACACGGCTCCGCTGGCCAGTTCTCCTTTCCAGTCCCTTCGTCAGCAGCTTCTCACTTCTGTAGCCAAACCGGTGGCCTCCTTCATTTGCAGCTGAAGTGCCGCCCGAGCCTGGAGTGGCCGCGCCCAGGGGGAAGGAGCTGGAGGCCCCCGGCGAGGAGACCGTGGAGCACCCCCCCCAACAGCCTTTGGAAGCCGCGCTCGGAGCTCCGGGGCGACCCCCCGCTCCGCCCCAGGGGCACGGCCAGCGCTCCGCGGAGGAGCCCTTGGGGGCCGCGGGCAGAGCTCCGGCCGGTCCTCCTGGCGCGGCCGACGCGGAGCCCCGGGCCGCCCCGGCTGAGCCGAGGGAGGGCCGGCCGGGCGTCGTGCCTGAGGCAGCGGGCGCCGGCACGCGGGAGCGGGAGCGGGCGCCCGTGCCGGGCCCTGCTGAGGCGCCCAGGAGCCCAGAGAAGCTCGTCGCCGGCGAGTTCCCGGAGCAGGGTCAGGACGTTTTTGGCGGAGGCTCCCGCGAAAGGAGGAAATCCAGAAAAGAGGTGGCAGCCACTGGTGCCGGGGCTCGGAAGGAGGCAGATGCGCCGGAGGCGAGGGAGATAAGGGACCCGCGTGTGAAGTCGCAGCCAGTCATCCGAGACCAGGGGCCTGCGGGCCTGGCCAGCAAGCCCGGAGGAGCGGCCCCCCGGGCCCAGGCCGAGACCCGGCAGCTGGCGCACCGGGCTGTTCCCGCACTGGGTCAGGCTGGGCAGCAGGGCGGTCACCCGGAGGCCAGAAGGGAGGCCCCTGGCGGGGACCGTGTGCCTGCTCAGGGGGAGGACGCTGCCGTCCAAGAACCTGAGCAGAGGCCAGACCCAGATCTTGGGCCCAAACCAGCCATCCCCGGGGCCCAGAAGCCAGACTACGCCAAACCCAACCGAGACCTGAAAGTCCAGGCCGGTTCTGACCTTCGGAGGAGACGGCGGGATGTGGCTCCCGGGGCAGGGGGAGCCCCAGCCCCGAAGGACAGGGTCATCATCAGCTTCAACCCTCTCCCGGATGTGCAGGTCAACGATCTCCGGAGTGCCCTAGAGACCCAGCTCCGCCAGGCTGCAGGGGGTGCTTTGCGGGTGGTCCATGGTCGCCAGATTAAGCAGCTGGCTGAGGCCCTGGAGGATCCCTGAGCACCCCCGATGGCCACCGTCCTCCTGGCTGGCTGGTGTCACCCAGCCACTCCGGGACCACGTGGGCGCGGAGTTCCAGAGTTCACACCCCGGGTGGGAGTCTGAAAGACCTCTCGCTGCGGCCTCGTTTCCAGACAGCTTGTGCCTGTGCAATCCCGCCTCTTGTCCAAGTGACTGAGCTCGCTGCGGCCTCGAGGAGAAACAGCCACTCGCCAAGACTCCGACGATGCAGCGTCCGGTTGGGGCCTCGAGAGAGGCCGGCCGGGGACCACAGCCCCGACAGGGGCTCGGGGAGAGCGAGAGCCCCCCGTCTGCCCGACTCCCAGTTGCTCTAACTGTTCATTGTTCACGCGATGTTCTGAGTGTTGTGGAAAACCCTAATACACACTGCCACCACCTGGCTGCTCAGTGGACGCTGCTTCGTGTCTGTGGGGCACCGGGCACGGGGCTGGGCTGCCCACGGGGTCAGAGAGCTGCCCGGGCGCACACCCGCCCCTGCCCCTTCGAGCTCTGCTCTGCGTGCTCCAGTCCCTGCGGTTTCCCAAACCAGAAAGCGGTTTTAAACATAACCAACGGCGCGACGTCTGGTTAGCGGGGCCGGCGTCGAGGAGCCCCTGTGGCCAGCGTAGAGCTGCAACAGGCGGCCGGAGAACCCCTGTTGACCAAACGTCACGGGTGACACGGAAACTGGACCCCACGCAGCCCCGGAAAGACCCTGTGAGCAGGCGGGGTGGTGTTTGGGGGAGACTTTCAGGGAACAGAAGCCCAAGGCTGCCCCCGGCTTTTCGGAGGCTGGTCGGGGGGCAGGTGTGACTGGCACGTGCGGTGGGCTGCCCACCTTCAAGCTCAGGCCTGTGCCAGCTCCGTCCCACGTGTATGCCCCACACCCCTTCCAAGGGCAGGGGCCCTGGGTGCGGCTGCTCCCTGACAGCTGGCCAGGGGTGCCTGGGCGGTGGGAGGACCACAGCTGCCCGGGCAGCTCCAGCCGTCGCTTCTGGCCCCCCCGCACCTTTGAAATCGTGTAGTTTTTTCTGTCCTTGGACGGCTTGAGGACCAGAAATTAGTAATAAAAGGAGGGGAGGGAGAGGAGCACTGCTTCTTCAGAGGAAAGCCCCTGGTGAGGCTTGGGTGAGGAGGGGTCTTGGGTGTTTCCTGTCCTTTTTTAAGTAAAAATGCCAAACAAACCACGCTCAGCGGGAAGACACCTTTTGGATGTTTCCCTAGGATCCGAACTGTTAAGTTTTTAGAGTGGGATTTTATTTCCAAACATATTTACCCACGTACGTTCTAGACCCGAGTTTCGCGTCTTCCTGGAGGTCCTGCCATCCTGCAACTTCCTTCCAGGGCAGGGGCAGGGTCGTGCTGTCCTTGGATACTCTGGTCCTGGTGCCACGCACACTCTCCCTGCCTCCTGGCTCTCACCTCCACCCCCCCCACCCCCCCCCACCCCCCCCCCCCGTCCACAGCCCTCGGGGAAGAACCCGGGACCTCTGGGTGGGGCCGCCTTGCCAGAACTGTGGAGAGCTGGGGTGGGGGGTGGGGACTGATCGCTGGTGCCAAGCAGGTGCGACGGGCAGTCTGGCTGAAGCAGCAAGCACGGCCGGCCGCGGGCGCCCCTCCTCGTGGGTAGCTGCCCTGAGCGAGTGGGGAGGGATCCTGCCTTCAAGGTTCCCATCTGAGGGCAGGGCCACCCGAGGGCTACCACCAGTGACCGGTACAGAGGCATACGAGGAATTGGGTGTGATGACAGCCGTATCCAGATGCCAGTTTCGTTGAATTTCCCTCCATAAACACAGTCTTAAAGATGGGGCGAATTTAGCGAAGCCAGAAAACAAACACAAAGGCCAAGGAACTTGGAAGGGATCTTGGTGTGTGGCCCAAAGGGGAGGGACACATGGGAAGCACGAGACAGAACTGGGAGGCATGGGGGCAGGAGGGCACCTGGCAGGACGGTTCTGGAAGGGCCTGAGCCAGTGGCCAGCGGACACCCACACACTCCGCACGAGAGGCTGTCAGGACCTGGGACAGCGTGCAAGGGTCCAGAGCACACCCTCAAGGCTGCATGAGGAGCATTGTGATGGTGGTGGGGGTTGTGGTAAGGATCACTCGGCTCCCAGGCCCGCCCCTTCCCCCTCAGGCCCCTGGGGTGTGTGTGGGGTCAGCAGAGCGTAGTCACCTGCCCCCCCCCCCCCCCCCCCCCCCCCCGCCATCAGCATGTGGACGCTGGGGACTCTTGAGATGCCAGGGGCTGCGTGGAGCCCAGGGGTAGCACAGCCGCCACACCCCTGGGAGGGGCTCTTGGAGCACAATCCCCAAGCGTCCAGCAGGTGGCACTCAGGACCCGTGGGATCCTCAGCCACAGGCACTGGGGGTCCTACTGGCTGTGTGTGCCGCACATAAGCACCGCAGGGTGGGGTCAAGCGGGCTTGGGCTCTGACCCCAGAGGAGGCCGCAGAAGGGCAGACGCCCCACATGCTGTCACTGCTGCTGGGTTCCTAGGCCAGACCCTCTCTGGGCTGGCTGGTGCCTCACCCTCCCAGCCTCTAGAAGGGCAGCCCCTCCTTTTTTGCCGCTAAGTCCAGAAAAAGCACCTGAGTTTCCTTCCCTACGCCCGAATCTTTCCCTCATGGCGTTGACGTCCTTTGGTACGTCCTGTAAACCGGTAACTACGTTTGGTGGCTGTTAGATTCCAATAACGTGTTTGGGGCGAAAATTCTTTGACAAGTGTACTCCCAGGGCCCACGCACACTCTGGGTACGACAGAACAGAGACCCGGCGTGGTCTGCCACAGTCTGTATTGTTGCTTTGTCGCTTCTTACTCTAACCAGAAACCTTACATACACGAGGCAAGAAAACCAGATCCCCCGTCTGCCCACGTCTTGCCCTGATGAGCGTGCAGTCCTTTTAGCTCTAAAAGCTTTAGATGTCTCAGGCGTCTGTCCCTCAAGGCTGTGGGCAGCAAACACAAATGTAGTGCAGGCTTGTCCATCCTAAAGGCCTCCCCTTGGGGTCGTCTTGGCCTGGAAGAGAAAAGATTTGGTTTGAATGGGTTTGTTAGATGTGACCGCAAAGGGCAGAAGCCACCCCCCCCCCCAAATGCCATCTCCTAGCGAACACTTTGTGGGAGAGCCTGGTTATGGATGCGTGGCAGAGGGCCCAGCTGCTCGGAGCTGCCACGGGCCAAGGGGCTCAATCTGCTGGTGACAGCGTGCTCCCAAAGCCAAGCCCACCCTGGACCAGGTGCTGTGCAGACCTTCCCCCCCCTCCAGCACACCACTTGGTCCTTGAAAGGCAGCGGGAACTTCTTACAGAAAACGCTGAGGCAGAGCTGCTGAAACACTGGCCCAGGGACAGGGCTCCCTGGGACGAAGCTGGTCTGGAGCCCAACGCCCCTTCGGCCTCCTGCAGCTCCGCACAAGTGCCGGGGACGAGAGCAGGATGGGCAGAAATGCACTCAGCAGTGCGCTGCCTCGTGGTGAGAGACACTCGAGCACCCTAGTCCCAAACTCCCAAGTGCCTGGGGCCCAGGGTCTGCAGGTAAGTCACCTTCCGTGAAGAATGGCACATTAAAATAGCAGAGGGCTCCTGAGGGCAGCACGCGCACTGTGGGGACACCTCAAGTGACCAGGGCAGAAAAGCAAAAAAAAAAAAAAAAAAAAGTCACAGGTGATCAGATGCCTGCAACAGACAACTCCTAACCACAAAAGGTGGGACAGAAAATCTGTGCATAAATGGGGCGCCTGGGTGGCGCAGTCGGTTGAGCGTCCGACTTCAGCCAGGTCACGATCTCGCGGTCTGTGAGTTCGAGCCCCGCGTCGGGCTCTGGGCTGATGGCTCAGAGCCTGGAGCCTGTTTCCGATTCTGTGTCTCCCTCTCTCTCTGCCCCTCCCCCGTTCATGCTCTGTCTCTCTCGGTCCCAAAAATAAATAAACGTTGAAAAAAAAAAAAAAAGTCTGTGCATAACTAACACGTTTGATCTTCATCTTGCACTTAAATTCTTCCAACCCGTAATCACACAGCGAAGCTTCATCCTGTCCCCTGGGGAGGCCTGTCAAACAAGGAAGCTGCCGAGAAGCAGGAAGCAAGTCCAAGGAACAGGTGCAACCTTGGATGAACAGCCCACATCAGATCTGAGGCTGCTGACAAGGGCAGGATGAGGCCAAAGGCTCTCGGCCATGATAATCACAAAGAGAGGTCCAAGGAGACCTGAGCCCTCTGGGAACACACGTGAACTCTCTCCTTGGAGAAGCGGCTAACCCACAGCTAGTCACTCTGCTCAAGATGGTCCCAGAACATCAGGAAACAGCCTCGGGTCCCCTGAATCCTGCCGAGCTCACCCAACTGCACCAGCAGCTCTGGAGGACAGAGCTGATGGCTGGCATCATGGCCCAACCCAGCCCCACCCAATGGGGGCACCTTGGATGGTGATGCCTTGGGCACCAGCCCAGCACCCTCATCACAGACAGCCCTCTCCTCATGCTGTCTGGAACTCCCCATGGAGGTTCTCTGGGCACGGCTACGTCCTCCAACCCCACTTGTTCCACGTTTTTTACGAAAATGTGTAAATACAACACTAGTTTTTCATTTTCGTAAAGCGCTGGTGATATTCACGAGACTCTTGCTGCCTCAACACTTGATCAAACAGGGATCAGAAAAAAATGCCTCAGAAAGAGAAGGGACTCGCTGTTGAGTGGTTACAGTCCAGAAGCAAAAACACCCCGCAAACTGTTCCCAGCGGGGCTCACTTCCCAGCCAGTGAAAACCAGCCAGTGCAGCTAGGCTGGGGGACTCACCAGCCTCTGGAAGCCTGTTCTGACAAACCCAGGACAGTGGCCTATAGATTCTCCTTCCGCCCTCTGCAAAATGGGGTCGCTGTCTGGGGGAAGTCGGGGGTGCCTCTCAGTGTGTGCTGGGTGGCCCTATGGTTATAAACGCACGCGCGGTACACACGCGGGGTGCTAAACACCAAGGAAGCTAAGACAGCAGGTGCCCATTGGACTACTAGGCTGAGGTTCGTTTGGGCATCAGGCTCCAGCGACAGCACCAGTCACAGAGAGTTTTCGCATACGTGCCACCACCGCCACCAGCATCTTCACGACGAGGCTGGTGTTCCCCTCGCTCGACAGACGAGGGCACACAAGCTCCGCGGCGGCGGGATCCGGCGGGCAGGAGGTACGGCCTGGCACCGAACACGCGGGGCGGTGCGGGGGCGGGGAGGGGGGGCGGCCGACCAGCGGTCCAGCGCTGGGACGCCGGGGTCCCCGCCGCCCGGTGCCCCTCCCCAAGGCGGGGCTGGGGTTGGCAAGGGAAGAGGCCGGGGCGGCGCCCACCTACCGCGGCGGCGAAGCAGCTCCGCAGGGCCTCGAACTCCTGCACACAGAGGTCCTTCGTCAGGCGGCCGCCCGGGGCCGTGGACGCCTGCACACACCTGCCATAAGCCGCGGCCTGGGGGCGGACGGGGACGGGTGAGGGTCGCGGAGGGCGCCCCCCCCCGCGCCGGTCACCCAGGGCAGATTCCGCCCCCGCCCCCTCCCCGCCCGACACCTTCTCACCTCGGCCCTACAGGCCGCAAGGCGCTCGGGGAAGGCGCGGAGGCGGCCTCGCACGCGTCCCCACACCGCTCCGTTCCCCGACATGAGCGGCCCCTCCTGGCACCCATGGGCGCCGCCATCTTAGGCCCGTCCTTTTCCGGCGCCCAGCTTCTCGATAGGCGCGCCTTCCGCCCGTCGCCTTTCCTGCGCTTTCTGTTTGGTTAGGCTTCGGCTCCAGCCCCTGCTTCGCTTCCGGAACGGCGCCGGGCCTCTCCGAGCCCTGCAAGTGGCTCGTGAATTTGTCTGTCTTTGATCTGGGACTTCGGATTGGTTCAGGCTCAGGTTGTTTGCCGGCATAGACTGCAGGCCCCGCCCCGCGCGAGCGATTGGCCAGCTAGTCCAGGCCCGCGCGGTGATTGGAGGGGGGCCGCGGCCGCGGGCGGGGCCGGAAGGTGGCCGGCATCATGGCGTCCACGCCGCCGCTGCGGGACCGCCTGAGCTTCCTGCACCGGGTGAGTGCGGGCGGCCGCGGCCCCCACCCCGGGCCAGAGCTGTTCCCCTCCCCGGCCCTGCTCGGCGCCCGCTGGGGCCTCCTCCCAGGCTCACAGACGCCTCCATCTCCCTCCGGCCCTCTCCGTGCCCGTCCTCCTCCTCGAGCCCCTCCGGCCGTTCTTGGGCCGCTGGTGTCCCCTCTGCCCCTGCATCTCGTTCCTAGGTCCCCTTCTCCGCTGTGGCCTCAGGGTCGGGGCCCGATCCCCGACGCCGTGTGGGCGGGGCACGCCACCTCTGCTTCACATCCCCCCCCCCCCCCCCCCGGACAGAACCCGAATTGGAAGAGACAGCTGGGGTCTCAGACGGCACAGCCGGACGCCCGCGCGGGCAGCCCCGGCCCCTTCCCATTTGTGGCAGGAGCACTGCAGTGTCCGTGCAACTCGGCAGCTGGCCGGCCCTTTCGGGACTTGGGGTCCTGCCCCCGTACAGGGCGTGCGAGACAGGCCCCGGCCTTCCTAATGGTTGCGTTTCAAACCGGGGCCCTCAGGTCCTAGGGAAGGACGCTCCCGAGTTGTGGGAGACCCACGTCCACCATCGTCAGTTCATCGTGGCGAATGCTCCGAGAAGCGGAGGTCGGGGCCTGTTGTTGGTGTTGGCCAGAGCCAAAGCAGATGCAGCGGGCGGCCTTGAGCGTCGCCAGGCAGGTGTTCAGGGGCTGGGCCGCCGGTGAAGCAGCCGGTCGGTTCGGTTGTGTTAGTGCAGAGACTCGGCTCTGGGCCCAGGCCTCCACGGCTCTGCACGTCTGTCCAGCTCCCCTTTGGGCCTTGCTGGACAAATAAGGTGACTTTCAGGCCCGTGTTCTCGTGCCGTCAGGCCTCTGCCCTTCAAACTGTAGTCTGTGGTGGGCACCCAGCAGAGTCCACGCGCTTGTCCCCGTGAGTGTCCCTGAGGTTCCCCGTCCTGTCTTTGCTCTGAGGCTCACGCTCCCCAGACGCCCAGACGCTGGGCCAAGTGGGAATGGGTGTTTGGGTTTTTTCCCTGTGATGCCCACTCATCATGCCCGGGGCTCGCGCTCCCTTTCAGCTCCCGGTTCTCCTGAAGGGAACGTCGGACGATGATGTCCCGTGTCCGGGCTACTTGTTTGAGGAGATCGCCAGTATCCTTCCTCGTCACCCATGTCCAGGGGCCTGTCCTTCGGAGGCCCCCCAGCTCCTTTACTGTAGGGACCAAGCGTGGGTGGGTCCAAAAGCCACACGACTGATGACGCGGGGCCCAGGAGGCCGTAAGAGGCCCAAGCTCCTGAAACCAGGGCCTCGGGTGGGTGTTTGCGGGGAAGACACGGGAGAAGTCTGGTGGCAGGAAGGCCTGGTTCTCTCCCCCGCCGGCGTGGCCTCGTGTGGCCTGGGGTCAGCTCGCTCCTTCCCTAACCCGAGCGCCTGCCAGAAATCTCACACGAGTCCCTGGGCAGCAGCCAGTGCCTCCTGGAGTACCTTCTGAACCGTCTGCACAGCGGCTCTGGCCGAGTGAAGCTGAAGGTGAGTCCCCTCCGCTGGGGGACGGGCCAGCGGGTGGCGAAGCACGAGGAGAGGGTCGCCGCGGGCTGCGTGCGGGCTGCCCTCTGGGCCTGTGCTGCCCCCTGCGACTGTCCCCCAGGTGCTGAAGATCCTGCTCCACCTGTGTGGTCACGGCTCCTCCTCGTCCTTGCTCATCCTCAAACGCAACCCTGCCTTCATCCAGGAAGCAGCAGGTATCCGGGCGCTGGGGCGGGGCGGCCAGGGCAGGCTGCACAGAGTCCCTCTGCTGGCCACCGCCCCCTCACAGAGACGCCCCTCCCACCGGCGGGACTCTGGCCACCGCCCCCTCACAGAGACGCCCCTCCCACCGGCGGGACTCTGGCCACCGCCCCCTCACAGAGACGCCCCTCCCACCGGCCGGACTCGCCTCCCGGCCCGCCGCCCTCTTCTCCCCGGCACCCCGCGCCCCAGCCACCGCCTTCACCCTGTCACGGGCTTTCCCTTCCATCTGTCGCCGGGCCCGCCGCCGCACGGTGGCGTACTTCTGCCTGTGTGCCCTGCCTGGCCCGGGCAGCCCAGGCCCGTCTTGCCTGTTCCAGTGCCCGGCACACCAGAGGGGCTCTGTCTTCCCCCCAGGACTGCTCCCCAGGGCCGAGACAGGGAGGCCTGTGGGAGGCCCCCGGGAGAGGCGGGGTTCTGGCCTGTCGAGGACTAGGTCTAGCACAGCTGGGTCTGGGGCGGGGTTCCATCTCTCACTCCCCGGCCGGGCCTGGGGCTGTCCCGTGTCTTTTTCCCTAACTGGGATTTGGGGGGATGGGGCCTGAGGCCTTCCCCTCAGGTAAGGCAGGAGTCCTGGCCGTGGTGGGTCTCAGGGGCACAGCGTCAGCAGACCCCGCCCTGAATGACACCGGAAGGGCTCGGCCGCAGGCAGGAACCACGCCCACGGAGCCATCCCTGAGAGGGTCCCCGGGAGGGCAGCGCCGGGGAGGGGGACCCAGTTAGTTGCTCTTGGCCACCGCGTGCTCCTCGAGGATCCTGAGCATTTCCAGCATCCTGCCTGCCAGGTGCTGGCCTACCCCCACACCCCGAAACCGCGGCTGTCTCTTCACTGGAGGCCTCCGTCCTCCACCCCAGGGGCGCAGCTGAGGCAGCACGGGATGCGGCAGACAGCGGGTCCTTGTTGGCACCAGAGTCTCTGCTGGGCCGGTCCCAGTCCGTTGTACTCTGAGTGCCAACCCCGGGGGACCCTGCCACAGGCTGTCGGGGAGGTGGGGTAGCGAGAGGAGGTGGCTCTGGGGTGGGACGGCCCGCAGACGACGGCCTCAGCTCAGGCACGAGGGGCCAGGGGCGGGGGGGGTCCTGTGCGGCAGGAAGAGCAGGGAGGCTCACGCCACCCCCCCTCCCCCACCCCGGTGGTTCCCCGGTGGTTCCATTCCCGACTGGCCGATGGGCGCGCACCCTGGGCCACCTGCCAGGGCAGGAAGTGAGATGCATTTGTGACGAGAGACTGGGAACGCGGGTGTCACTCAATTCCTTCCAGGAAAAACTCGTTTGTCACAGCTGAAGCTGTTACGTAGAGGGAGGTGGTATCGTCAGGGCCGCGGGAGCCTCCGTGGGGCTTTGATTGCTCGCTTCGCTCCGCGTGGAGAGTGGGTTCAGGGGGTACAGCGAGGCAGCCAGTGCAGGGACCCCGGCGAGAGACGGCAGGGGGCTCCGCTCTGCGGGCATGAGCGAGGGGGCAGCCGGGGTGCGGCCTCCATGGGCCCAGTGGGTGGTATATCTCTGAAAAGCAGGGTGGGGGCAGTGGGTCCCGGATGAGGGGGATCTGCGGGATCCCGGGCTTGGGGGTGCGGAAGGGTGGCCGCCACTATAGGGACTTTGACCTGGAAGGGGTGTCGCCCGGGGACTGGAGGTCAGACCCGTGATTCAGGAGGCCGCCCCTGACCCTCGGGGTGCCGGGGTCATCTGCCAGGGGTCCAGGGGGGTGCCCACCACGAGGGCCGGGGGGGGCATTAAAGCCGCACCTCTGAGTGTCAGTAGCTGCATCTCACCTGCGCATCTGCCTCCGTCCTGCAGTTTTCTCGGGGCCCCCAGACCCTCTCCACGGGAACAGCTTGTACCAGAAGGTGCGGGCGGCCGCCCAGGTGAGTCCAGCACTCGGGGCAGCCCGGGACAGACTGCCAGACGTTTGTTCCACCACCTGGGGCCCTGGCTCCGCCCTTGCTGTGGGACCCCGAGAGAGAGCAGGGGGCCGGGGGGACAGAGCCGGACCACAGCGAGCTGAGTGCCCTCTGCGTCCTCGTCTAGGACTTGGGGAGCGCCTTGTTCTCGGACAACTTGTCGCCCCCGCCTCCCTCCCAGCCACCCAGGGCCCTGCCTCCGGCAGGTAGGCGACCGCCCATCCGCTTCGCTGGGTGTTCACCCTGGGGAGGGTTTGAGGCTCCCCCCCCCCCGCCCCGCTGTCCCAGGTACACAGGGTTGAGCGTGAGCGGCCGCACTGGCACTGACGTGGGTCCTGCTCACAGGCATGGGCTCCGAGTCCAGGCCCCAGGGCGCCCTCCAGGGCTTCGGCTACAGCAAGGAACGGGGCCCCACAGGTGAGTGCTGCGGGGGTGCGGGGCGCGGGCATAAGGGTCTGGCGGATCTGGCCTGGGAGGCGTGGCGGGTGGCACGGCTGGGGCCGGTGTCCTGCCACCGCGCTCTCCTCTGCCCGGGCCCGCGGGAGAACGAGGCAGGGCCGGTCTGCGAAACCAACAGGCGAGAAGCCGGGCGGAGGCCAGGTCTGTACGCGTGCACCCAGGCCCTGGTCCCTCAGAGGGGCTGAGGCCGGAGGGCGGTGGCGTGGGGACGGCGCCCGTCGTGAGTGGACGCAGCCGGCCTGGGTGCTGCCGGTTCTGGTCTCGGCTCTCAGACCCCCGGTACCTCGGGAGCACTGATTCCTAAAGCAGGCCTGGCTCGCAGGCCTTGCCTGTTCCTGACTCAGGAGTGACGGTGGTTGGTCCCGTCAGGGCACTCACGCACCCCTGCACCCGTACTGGACGTGAGCCGCCGAGGGGACCGAGCTCTCTGACGATCCCCTTAGCTGTCCTGCTCCCACGTGGGGCCGGGGGACTTGGGGGCACGGCCATGCCGTAGGCTGGAGTGCCAGGCTCTGTCAGGCCTGGGAATGCACTGAAGCAGCATTCACTGGGAAAGCTTCCGGAAGGGCCTGGGTGCCCCACGCGGTCTCCGCTGTGTGACTACGGCTCACGTGCTGGCCTCTTGAACTCCTCCTGGGGGGGGGGGGCAGAACTGAAGAGGGCTGGCACCCTGTCCCTCTCCGGCGCAGGCTCTGCGGGCGAAGCCTTCCTCTCCACCATCCAGAAGGCCGCAGAGGTCGTGGCCAATGCTGTGCGCCCC
Source organism: Lynx rufus (assembly GCF_022079265.1). Lineage (NCBI taxonomy): Eukaryota > Metazoa > Chordata > Mammalia > Carnivora > Felidae > Lynx > Lynx rufus. Next base: position 2,126,540 of record NW_025814853.1, on the reverse strand, counting down.
GGGCCCGAGAGCCCTGGCACCCGGAGGCCCCTCCCGCGGGGTGACGCCTACCAGCCCGCCATGACGCCCGCAGCCAGCCGTGGTTGCCCCAGTGCCGGGAAGCCGCTCCCCGGAGCTCTCCCGGGCGCCCGAGGAAGTGGTGAGACTCTCCTGGGGGTCCGGGTGAGCAGGCCCCTCCCCGTGGTGTGTTGGAGCGAGAGGGGGCCGCGGAGCCGCCGACAGGACCTTCCCGGCAAGGGGCACAGGCTCCTGGCTCAGAGGCCGGGGAAGGAGGCGGTGTGTCCTGGGGGGGCCGGGGGCCCGCACAGCCTTTCCCCGGCTCCGTGGCTCCGTGCGCGCTCGCTGTGGCCTCCGTGCCGTATGAAGATCGCGCGGCGTCTGGACGCTGTTTCGCCAGCTTCTTGCCAGCTGCTTCGCGTAGGAGCTGGGGTGTATGGCGTTAAGGGGGCGGGGGCTCCCGGAGGGCCCCACCGCCTCGGGTACAGGCCTGGGTCGCGAGCTGGGCCGCAGCCCGGCTTTTGCCGGTCCAGCCGGGACGGCCGCGAGGCCAGGGCCCGGGGCCAGCCTCCACGCGCGTGCGTTCTAGTCGGGGGGATGTCGACACAGGGCCGTCCCCGAGCGAGGTGTGTGGTGAGAAGGGACCGCAGCGTCGCAGTGCTCTGGCCCAAGCTCCTGGGAGTTGGCCTGGCCTGAAGGAGGACTGTCGGGACTCCCCGGGAGTTCTGTGCCTCGGGGTCCGGCACTGCCCCTGCCGCCACAGGCCGGCGGTCCCCGCCCTGACCGTTCTGTGTGAGGGGTGCCCTGCTCTGTCCCGTGTCACCTCTTCCCTGGTGTTTCTTGGTCGGGGTGCCCCGGGGAGGGGTGTATGAGGCAAGTCAGAGCCCCCCGCCCCCGATCTCACCCACGGTCCTGTTTGTCACAGTCACGAGACCCCAGCCCGGGCAGGCAGGAGGGGGTTGGGACGAGCCAGACAGCGGCTCCAGCTCCCAGAATTCATCCCGGGGGAGCGGTGACCCAGGCAAGGTCTCAGACTCAGGCAGTCGGTCGGGCAGCGACAGCCCCTCGGCGGCTAGCCAGGCACCCAGCGACCTGGCAGAGCGGTGAGGTCCTTTTCTGGGGTCCCACCCTGGGTTGGGGCCTGACCCGGAGGAGTCTCTCTCTACCCTGACCGCTGTGCCCCCGGTAGGGTGGAGGCCGTGACCCTGAGCGACTGCCAGCAGGAGCAGAGCCTGGTCCAGACTGTGACACGGGGGCCGCGTGCCTTTCTGAGCCGAGAGGAGGCTCAGTGCTTCATCAAAGAGTGAGTCCCCCCACCGGCTCCCCGCTCCCGGCCCCGGCCCCGGCCCCCCGCCCCCACCTCCTGCTTGTGCCTTCCTGCAGGTGTGGGCTGCTCAACTGTGAGGCGGTCCTGGAACTGCTGACCCGCCGCCTGGACGGGACCGGCGAGTGTGTGCAGATGGTGAGGGCCGGCCCGAGGCTGGGGGCGCCTGGGGGTGTGGGTGTGGGCAGGTGAGGGTTGCGGGCGGGGTTGGCCGGGGACGCCCCACCCGGGGCCTGCCCTGGGTGGGGCAGTGGGCCCACCCCCGGGGCTCCCCCACCTTGGGGCTGTAGTCGGGCCGAGAGGAGGACGGAGCTGTGAGAGGGGCCTCCCTCCGGGGGTGGACCGCACTGACCTTCTGTCCGCCCGGCAGAGGGCCCTGGGCGCCATCGCGTCCCTGGGCTGCACCGACCTGCTCTCCCAGGAGCACATCCTGCTCCTCGCCCGGCCGCGGCTGCAGGAGCTCAGCGCGGGCAGCCCTGGACCCGTGACCAACAAGGCCACCAAGGTGGGCAGCAGCCGGGACCCGGAGGAGAAGTTGCACGCTGTTCCTCCAGCCGTTCCCAGATCCGCTTCCACATTCCTGCCCCTCGCCACCGGGCTGGGCCGGGCCGGGCCTTAGAACAGCCGGGGTCCTTGGCTTGTGGGTCTTTCCAGCTCCTGGGACCTCTCCCCTGCCCTGCTGCTCAGCAGCTCTGCTCTGCAGACAGCTCCCCATCCCACCTGGCTCAGCCCACGGGTGGCCTCCTGCGGGAAGCCCTCCTTGCCTGCGCAGGTCCGTTTATCCTTCTGCTGGCCACCTGGGGTCACAGTTCAGGAGTCCGTGCTCGGCCCCTGGAGAGCAGAAGTGTTTTCTTTCACGCGAGTCCGTTTCCCAGTTATGCTCGAATTGTGTGCGGGCCGCCCGGCTCCCTCACTGGGGAGCCTCTGGGCAGCCCCCACAGGCTGCTGGCCTCTCCCCTCAGCCAGGCCCCAGCACGTCTTCCACCTGCCCGCTGGCATCCCCGGCTTCTGCGCTCCTCTGTGGCTGCTGAGAATTCGGACCCTCGGTGGCGTGTCTTTAAATTGTGCTTTGTCAAAGAATCGGTGACCCCGCCACAGCGAGGCCATCACGGTGTCTCTGAGGACGTGAAGGCTGGCGGAGGCCGTGTGTGCAGAGTTGGGAAGGACGGGAGGGTTTGAGGCACGTTCATTTCCTCAGCATCTGTGTCAGGCGCTGCTTGGCACCCGGCAAGGGACCCCCCCCCCCCCCCCGAGCCGGCTCGTCACGGGGCCAGGTTCGGGGACGGAGAACGTGTGCATTTGTAGAGCAGCAGGTTCGCCGTGTCTGGGCGCACACAGGGTGGCCGGTGGGGGGTGGCCGGAGGAGGAGGAGGTGGGACGAGCCACCTGCTCTCTGGGGGGCTGCGTCTTCTGTGCTCCCGGGCGCACAGGGACCTTCAGCCGGTCCCCTCCGTTTCCTCCTCCAGATCCTGAGGCACTTTGAAGCCTCCTGCCGACAGCGGCCCCCCGCCCAGAGGCCCCCAGTCGAGCTGGGCCCTGTTGCTGGCCGCGGGGGCCCGGCCGACCTGCTGACCGACGCCGTGCCCTTCTCCGGGAGCCACGCCTTCCTGCAGCCGCTGAGTTCCGCCCTCTTCCCGCCCCAGGGCCCTGCGCACCCCCTTCCCCCCGATGGCTCCCCGCTCTCAGTCCCCAGGGAGGCCGAGGCCGGCCTGGTGGGTTCCAGAGAGGAGGGCGCCGGACCCGAGTGGAGCCCGCCGGGCACGGGCTCCCCAAAGGGAGCGCTGGAACTTTGCCCAGGGCCCGGGGGCTGCAGCTCCTTGTTTGCTGGCATGGAGCTGGTGGCCTGTCCCCGCCTGCTGGGGGCCGGGCCCGCCACAGAAGAGGCCCCCCAGGCCCCCTGGACGCCACCACAGAGGGCGGCGGCAGCAGGAGCCCCTCCCGGCTCGGAACCTTCTGCCTTCCCTTTCCTAAACTCGTGACCTTGCCAGCCTGGGCCACATGTGGAGTCACCGTGGCCCCGGCCTGTAAATCCCAGGATTCCGTGACTCTGTGCTGTCCCGTTTGCCCGCAGCCCCCACGTCCCACCGAGGAGTGGTTCCCCTCGGGTGTGTGTGGCCGGTCCGCCCTCCCTCCGGCGTCCCCCCCTCACTCACCGAGGACACGGTGCGGGCAGCTGACCGGAGCGAATACAACGGCCGCTGATCAAGGCCCGGGTGATGTGCCACGGGTCCACGAGCCAGGAGAGCCAGGTGGCACCGTGCGCGGGGGTCAGCTCCCAACCCGAAAGCGGGTTCCCCGGTTTCCTGTGGATGAGGCAGGACCTCCCTCGTGCACGGGCCCTTCCTGTGGGCGTGGTGGCCGGAGGGGCAGCCTGAGGCCTTGGGGGAGAAACCGGACCAGCGCCGAGCCGGGCCGGTTTCTGGGCAGGGTTAGGAACTGAGCTGCTTGTTCAGGGTGGTGGCTGGGGGTCCCGGACCGACTGCCGGGTCTCCTGCCCTGCGGCCGTCCGGGGGGGCCCCATCCGCAGACACTGTCAGGCCGCTCTCCCCGCGGCCAGAAGGCCTGCGAGGGGGACGGGGCAGAGGGCGTGGCACGGCCTGCCTGGAGGGGACAGGAGCAGAGGCCCGGCTCCTCACTTGGATCTGTCTGGGGCTCCCAGGGTCCTCACAGACACCATGGAGAAGGGCACCCGGCCCCCTCTGTGGGGACGAGTCAGGAGGAGACAGTCCGGGCCGTGGCCCTTGCCACCCTGGGAGGAGGGCTCGGGGCTACCTCAGTTTCCCCTCCATGTCTCCCTTACCAGAGGCTAGCTGTCTGGACTTGGATTCCTGCAGCAGCGGGTCTGGGAAACGCTGACCTCAGGGGCCCCCTGGAGACCCGTGCCTGCCTCTCAGAAACAAGGGCTTTTTGTGTGGATTTGGAAGCACGGCTTGAGTATTTTGGGGCTCAGAGCGCTCCCTTCGCAGGGAGTCCTACATCGGCCAAGCGGCTTATCCACCTGGGGCGGGGGGCGGGCTGTTTCTGCTGCCAGATCCCGGTACGACCTGTGTCTGGTCCCTGCAGACTGTGCGGGGCTGGCCTCGGGGCAAGGGTTCTGGTGCCTCAGAGGGTCGCGGCTGCTTCAGGGGTCACAGCACCAGAGCTTCCGAAATAAACACGGTTGTTCCCGCAAAGCTGCACCGTTGCCGTTTTTCTTTCCTGTGCATGTGTGTGTGCGTGCGTGCGTGTGTGCGCGTGTGTGCTAATGAAGATAGCATTAATGAGGACACGCTTAGAGAACTTCTTTTTTTTTTTTTTTTTAATTTTTTTTTTCAATGTTTACTTATTTTTGGGACAGAGAGAGACAGAGCATGAACGGGGGAGGGGCAGAGAGAGAGGGAGACACAGAATCGGAAACAGGCTCCAGGCTCTGAGCCATCAGCCCAGAGCCTGACGCGGGGCTCGAACTCACGGACCGCGAGATGGTGACCTGGCTGAAGTCGGACGCTTAACCGACTGCGCCACCCAGGCGCCCTGAGAACTTCTTTTCTAAAAGCAGGACAGGTGTTATTTCTTCCTTAAATGTTCGAAAGAACTCCCCAGTGGAAGTATCTGGTCCTTTAATATTCTTAATTGTAGGCTTTGAACTACAAAGTTTCTTAAGTAGGTATGGGGCTATTTGGGTTATCTCTTTCTTCCCAGGTGAGTTTCAGAGAGGAATTTTGCAAGAAATCGGTCCATTTCACAGAAGTTGAATATGACCATAGAATATTTTATGACATAATTTCATTATCCAATTTCTGTAGGGTCTATAATGGTATTCCATCTTTCATTTCTGATGTTGATAACTTTCTCCCCTCTTTTTCTTGGTTAGTCTGATTAGAAGTTTGTTAATACTGGTTTTTTCAAAGAACTAAACCTTGGGGTTTCCTTTTTTCCTACCATTCTATGTTTTGTATTTCATTGCTGTCTGCTTTTTATTAGTTTCTTCCTACTGCTTTGGGTTTACTTTTCTTCTTTTTCTAGTTTCTTGAAGGTGGAAGCTTAGATTATTGACGCGAGAGCTTTATTTTTCTAACAAAAACGTTAATGCTATCAGTTTTCCTCTAGACACTGCTTTGACTGCATCCCATGAACTTTGACAGTTTTGTTTTTATTCGGTTCAGAATGTTTTCTTCTTTTGGTCACAGGAGCAGAGCATGGGAACACATGTAGGTCTCAGGATGTCAGACCCAGGGGACCTTCCTAAAGGAAGGCACTAGCAGCATTCACAAAGGAAGCGAACAATGTTCACGGAGAAGCCACGAGCAGATTTGGAATTCTTGTCCAGTCAGAAGCCACACCCCTCCCAGCCTGCAGAACCAAGAAGTGGCCGTGACCCTGGAGGTTTGGTTCCAGAACCAGAGAGCGAAACTCAGGAAAGCTGAATACAAGCATCCGCAGCAAAAACAAGAACCCAGACAACAGCAGTTAGCTGGGGGGAGTCAAGACCTGCTCTTCCTGGAGAAATACGCTCCTACCCTGCTTCCTCGGTTTACGCAGATCGCCCAATACCTTCCTTCCAACCCTGCACGTGCCCCAGTTTGAAGGCTCCCCCAGACCATTTTGTTGGCCACCAAACAGGCCACCTTGGCTGCCGCCAAGATCCTAACATCTCCCTTTGTCCCGTTTAGGGATCTCAGATTCTTTCCACCAGCTTCACTGCTAATTCCTTTGCTTCTGCGTCGCCACCAAGAACCTTAGGAGAGAAGCTAGACACAAAAAGCCACATACCGTGATTTGCCATGATGCCAAACGGGGCCGACAGAAGATCTACACAACACGGATGCATTTCAAAGCATTCTGCTCTGCGAAAGAATAAAGACACGGAAGTGCCCGTGTGGTGGAATCGAGCAGAAGGAGGCAGTAACGCTTCTTGGGATGGTGACGTTTCATGTCTTAATTAGGTTGGTGGTTACCCGGATGTACAAACTCATCGAAAGATACAGAACTCTAATACTATGTACACCACAAAGAAACAGCCATGTGACAGGATGGAGGCGTCCGCTAACGCCACGGCGGTAACCCTTTTGCATTCTGTAAACACCAAATCAGCACCTTTGTGTACCCCTTAAACTCGCACAGGGTTATGCGGCAATTCACTCAATGCGTCAACTCAATCTCAGCAAACCTGGAGGGAATAAATGCTTTAATTATGTCTCAATAAAGTATATATACATAGGTCACGAATTGGAAAAATAGATATTGTTAAAATGTCGATACTCCCCAAAGCAATCTACATAATCAATGCAATCCCTATCAAAATAACACCAGCATTCTTCGCAGAGCTAGAACAATCCTAAAATTTGTATGGAACTAGAAAAGACCCCAAATAGCCAAAGCAATCCTGAAAAAGAAAACCAAAGCCGGAGGCGTCACAATCCTGGACTTCAAGATGTATTACAAAGCTGTAATAATCAAGATAGTATGGTACTGGCACAAAAACAGACACTCAGAGCAATGGAACAGAACAGAGAACCCACAAACATATGGCCAACTAATCTTTGACAAAGCAGGAAAGAATATCCAATGGAATAAAGACAGTCTCTTCAGCAAGTGGTACTGGGAAAACTGAACAGCGACGTGCAGAAGAATGAACCTGGACCACTTTCTTACACCAGACACAAAAAGAAACTCAAAATGGATGAAAGACCTAAACGTAAGAGAGGAAGCCATCAAAATCCTAGAGGAGAAAGCAGGCAAAAACCTCTTTGACTTTGGCCCCTGCAACTTCTTACTCAACACGTCTCCAGAGGCAAGGGAAACAAAAGCAAAAATGAACTACTGGGACCTCATCAAAATAAAACCTTCTGCACAGAGAAGGAAACAATCAGCAAAACTAAAAGGCAACTGACAGAATGGGAGAAGATGTTTGCAAATGACGTATCAGATAAAGGGTCAGTATCCAAAATCTATAAAGAACTTATCAAACTCAACACCCAAAAAGCAAATAATCCAGTGAAGAAATGGGCAAAACACATGAACAGACACTTCTCCAAAGAAGACATCCAGATGGCCAACAGACACATGAAAAAATGCTCAACATCACTCATCATCAGGGAAATACAAATCAAAACCACAATGAGATACCACCTCACACCTGTCAGAATGGCTAACCTTAACAACTCTGGCAGCAACAGATGTTGGCGAGGATGTGGAGAGAGAGGATCTCTTTTGCACTGCTGGTGGGAATGCAAACTGGTGCAGTTGGGAGGTTCCTCAAAAAATTAAAAATAGAACTACCCCATGACCCAGCAATTGCACTACTAGGCATTTATCCACGGGATACAGGTGTGCTGTTTGAAAGGGGCACATGCACCCCAATGTTTATAGCAGCACTATCGACAATAGCCAAAGTATGGAAAGAGCCCAAATGTCCCATCGATGGATGAATGGATAGAGAAGATATGGTACATATATACAATGGGGTATTACTTGGCAATCAAAAAGAATGAAATCTTGCCATTCGCAACTACATGTATGGAACTAAAGGGTATTCTGCTAAGCAAAATTAGTCGGAGAAAGACAAATATCACATGACTTCACTCATGAGGAATTTAAGAGACAAAACAGATGAACATAAGGGAAGGGAAGCAAAAATAATATAAAAACAGGGAGGAGGACAAAACATAAGAGACTCCTAAATACAGAGAACAAACTGAGGGTTGCTGGAGGGGTTGTGGGTGGGGGGATGGGCTAAATGGGCAAGGGGCATTAAGGACACTTGTTGGGATGAGCACTGGATGTTCTACATAGGGGATGAATCACTGGAATCTACTCCTGAAATCATGATTGCACTCTATGCTAACTAACTTGGATGTAAATTAAAAAATAAATTTTAAAAATTGTATATGTAATGCGGGAAAAACAGTATTTTCTTCTTCTTTTTAAAAAAATTATCTTATTTTTAAGTAGGCTGCACACCCAACATGGGGCTAACTCATGACCTGGAGATCAAGAGTCACATGCTGTACTGACTGAGCCAGCCAGGAGCCCCCAGAATATTTTCTAATTTCCCTTGCTACCACTGCCTTTTTGTCTAGTGGGTTAACATCTGAAAATCAATCATGTAATTCACCAAATTAACATATTTATGAAGAAAATCCTATTGTATGCAGAAAATGCAAGGGATCAAATTCAACACTTCATTCATGGAAACTCTTCCCAAGTGAGGAATATAAAAATTTATTTCACCTGGTAGAAAGTAGCTGCAAAATCCCACAGCTAACATCGTATTTAATGGTGTAGGACTGAATGCTCCCCCCCCCCAGACTGGGAACAGGGCAATGATATACATTCCAACCACTTCTCTTCAGTATTGTACAGAAAGCCCTGGCCAGTTCAATAAAACAGGAGGAGAAGGAGGCAAATACCTTGGAAAAGAAATTGTTATTATCCACAGACATTATTATCTCCCATAGAATCCACAAAAATCCCCAAGACTAATACGTGAATTTAGCAAGGACACAGGATACAGGGTAAATTATACTACCAATTGTATTTTTGTATGCTAGAAATAATACTGTATGCTGAAAAATACAAAAGACTAGTGAAAGATATCAATGATTAGGCCTAAATAAATGGAGAGGTATACCATGGTTATGGATTGGAAAACAATATTGTTAAGACGTCATTCTCGCCAGACTGATCTACAGATTTAACATACCCTCATCAAAATTCCAGCTGGATTTTTTTTTTTTGTACATGGTGACAAGCTGATTCTAAATAGTATAGGAAGAGCCAAATAAATTGAATAGGTAATTTTGAAAAAGGGCAAAGAGGACTCCCACCACCCGATTCAAAGATTTACTGTGGAATAGCACTAATCAACACAGTGTGGTATTGGGGAAAGTTCAGACACAGATCAATAGGCCAGTGTAGACAGCTCAGAAATAGACCCACACATATATGGTCACTTAAATTACACAAAAGTGTCAAGGTAATTCAATGAAGACAGGATAGCTTTTCAACGGGTGGTACCGGGATAATTCAACATCCATGTACAAAAAAGAAAAAGAATTTAAAAATGTCACCCTATACCTCACACCTTACACAAAATCTCAGCTGAACCACAGACCTAGATAGGAAACCTAACACTCTAAGTCTTCTAGAAGAAATAGGAGAAAATGTTCTGTCCTCGGGTCAGGCCGTGGCTTCTACAACATACAAAAAGCACAAACCACAAAGCTTAAGAACCTCTCTTTGAATGACACAGTTAAGAGAACAGAAGGACAAGCCACAGACGGAGAAAATATTCGCAACCTACGTATCTTATGAAGGACTTATTATGAAGAACGTGTTGGGGCGCCTGGGTGGCGCAGTCAGTTGGGCGTCCGACTTCAGCCAGGTCACGATCTCGCGGTCCGTGAGTTCGAGCCCCGCGTCGGACTCTGGGCTGACGGCTCAGAGCCTGGAGCCTGTTTCCGATTCTGTGTCTCCCTCTCTCTCTGCCCCTCCCCTGTTCATGCTCTGTCTCTCTCTGTCCCAAAAATAAATAAACGTTGAAAAAAAAAAAAAAAGAACGTGTAAAGAACGCTCAAAACTCCTAAGACAAACAACTCAATTTACAAAGTGGGCAAAAGATTTGAACAAACATTTCACCAAAGAAGGTATACAAATATATGGCAAATAAGCCTAGGAATAGATTCTCGACATCAGTATAGGGACACGGGACACCCCTGCACACCTAAGGGATCAGTATTTAAATAATTAGAATCACTTTTTATTTTTTTTAATTTTTTTTTTTTTTTTTAGCATTTATTCATTCTTGAGAGTGAGAGAGACAAAGCATGAGCAGGGGAGGGCCAGAGAGAGAGGGAGACACAGAATCTGAAACAGGCTCCAGGCTCTGAGCTGTCAGCCCAGAGCGCGGCACGGGGCTCGAACTCACAGACTGTGACATCGTGACCTGACCCGAAGTCGGACACTCAACCGACTGAGCCACCCAGGCACCCCTAGAATCACTTTTTTAAAATGAGAACACCAGGGGTGCCTGAGTGGCTGTTGGTTGAGCATCCGACTTCGGCTCAGGTCATGATCTCACAGTTCATTGGTTCAAGCCCCACGTCGGGCTCTGTGCTGACAGCTCAGAGCCTGCAACTTGCTTCGGATTCTGTGTCTCCCTCTCTCTCTGCCCCTCCTCTGCTCGAGCTATGTCTGTCTGTCTCTCTCTCAAAAAATAAAATTTTAAATTAAAAAAAAAAAGCCAAAATAAAAACATTTGAACAACCAAATGCTGAGGGTGATGGGGGGGGCAGGGGGGCAACCTGAGCTCTCATAAACTGCTGGTATGAGCATAAAATGGTACAGCTTCTGTGGAAAATAGTCTAGAAGTTTCTTATAAAGTTGAACACATACCTACTCTCCCTCTTTCTCTCCCTCCCTCTCTCTATATATACGTATACACACACACAGTCTCTCTACATATATATATATATATATATATATACATATATATATATATACACACAAGTATAAATACATACCTAAGTTTTTACCCAAGTGACACGAAAACTCCTGTTCATATAAAAGCTTGAAAGTAAATGTTTACAGTAGTTTCATTCATAATTACCCCAAGCTGGACACAATCCCGACGTCCCTCAATCGATGACCGATAAAGCGTGGTTCACCACGCGATGGAATACTAGTCGCCAATGGATCGATCTCACAGTGCTGAGTAGAAGAAGCCAGACCCAAGGCTACATTCTGTAGGATTCCATCTCTGTGACATTCCGGGAAAGACAAAACAGTAGCGACAGAGCACAGATTAGTGGTGGCCTAGGTAAGGGGGTGGCTGGCTTCAAAGAGGCAGCCCCTGGGTGTTTTGTCGAGGGATGCTCTGTACCTTGATGGTGGTGGTGACACAGCTACGTGCATCTGTCAAAACTCACAGAACTGCAGCCCCCAAAGTGTGAATTTCATCGTATGTAAATGTGTGTTTTTAAAAATAAAAAAGCACTTACTTTATAATAAGTGGCGTAAAGACCAGCCAACGTGCAGTGTTATAGTTTAAGGGGTAACTTTTATTGTAGAGGCCAGAGGCTTCATGGAGAGGGCGTCTGTGTTGGATGTTAGGGGATGCAGGACTGGGGCTTCCCGGGCGAAGGAAGGGAGCACAGACAGGTGAAGGGGCACGAGGTGCCCGTGGCTTCCACCTGCAGGGCAGGGAAGGCAGTGCAGTGCCCGCATTGGGACACAGGACACTGAGGGAAGGGCCTGTGGTCTGGACTTGGGGTTACAGGTGGAAACAACTCCCAGGCAAAGACTAGTGGCGTTAGGGGTGGGGGTGACTAAAACTTTGGAGAAGGAGGCCAAAAAAAAAAAAAAAAAAAAAACCAAACAAAAAACCCTGAGTAAAAGAATGGAGAGGACAATCAGAACAAAACATGTGCCACCCAGGGGTCTTGAGAGATGAAGGGAGGTGGGCCTTGGGTGCCAGGTTCAGTGACCAGGTCCTGGGGCAGGGCTGCAGGAGGAAGGGAGCCAGCGGGCCTCTGGGAGGTCTGGGCCCTAAGTGGAGTTTTTCAGGGAAGGGGCGCAGCGGGACCCACGTGTCCAGAGCAGCAGTGGGGAGAGAGCCAGGACCGCGTGGGAGCCCAGCAACGGAGTGGGAGCCCGGCCACGACATGGAAGACCGGACTGCGTGGGAGCCCGAGGAGGACGTGGGAGCCTGGGGACAGCGTGGGAACTCGGGGACCGCGTGGGAACCGAGGAGGGCGTGGGAGCCCGGGAGGACGTGGGAACCGGGACCGCGTGGGAGCCCAGGGCCGCTAGGATGCCAGCGCAGGCCGACCGGGTCGCTCAGAAAGAGGGGCCCGGAGCGCCACGCCGCCCGCCCCGCCTCGCCCTCGGTCCTTTCTCTTTCCCCGCCTCTTCTCCCTGAGGCTCCGCCCAGGTCCCGCCCCATACCAGCAGAGATCCCGCCTCCTCTGACTGCGTCCAATCGGCGGCCCGCTGCCACCAGCGGGGGGCGGGGAGATGCGCCGCTCCTCGAGGCTCCTCCCACGCCTGAACGTCCCGAAGGACAGCCAGGCGCCCAATGGGCTCTCGGGACGGCCGGAGCGGGCAGCCGGTCGGCCAATCCGGAGGCGGCGCGGGCAGGAAAGGCGGGCCTCGGTGACGGACAGGGGAGGAGGTGCCAGGCTGGTTGCTGGTTGCTAGCTGCCGCCGCTCACGCTACGGCCCGGTCGCTTCATTGTCACCTGGGCCTCGGAGCCAGGGCCAGGGTGCGAGGTCGTCAGCCTGAAGCCGGGGCCCCGGGCGTCCCACGCCGGAGGGCCTCGCACATCCCCCGCGGGCCGGCCTCGCAGGCTCCGCGCCCCAGGCCCGGCTCGCGCAGGTGAGGGGGACCCCGCGCAGGTGACGGGCCCCAGCCCCTGTAGGTGAGGGCTGCCGCGCAGATGAGAGGGGCTCGCGCGGATGAGGGAGTCCGGGGCCCGCGCAGGTGAAGTCTTTGCCCCTTCTCCCCTACCCCGTGCAGGTGTGTCGGGGTGGGGGGCCTGCACCGGTGAGCGGAGTCCAATCAAAGGTCTCAGGTCCCACCACCTTGAGCCAGATCCTTGGGAGACTGGGAGCTGCCCGGTGGAGAAGCTGCCAGGGGTCCTGGGTCAGCCCATCTTGAGGAGTCTGGGCAGAGGCCCTGGACACCCACCGTGGGCTGCTGGGAGAGACATCTTTGTCTGCAAGGTGAGGTCTGGCCTGGAGGTTTCCACGGAGAGGCTGTGTTTACCATCCCATCCCGCGTGCTGCCGCTCCCGCTCCCGCTCCCGTGGCTGGGAAGGCTGGCCAGCCTGGGTCCAGCTGGGTGTGGCCAGTGCCCTGGGGAGAGGAGGGTGTTAAATTTCACCCACACGACCGGAAATGCATAACTGAGGACACCGACCTGGTGAATGGCAGGACAGCTCTGTGCTCCAGGCCGGAGAGGCAGGGGCACCTGGCCACGGGGCGCCCCACATGTGTGTGAGGGGGCTGGGGGGCGGAAGGAGGCCGCAGCACTGACCGTGGGTGGTAATGGCTGTGCCTGTCGGCCCACCAGAGTCCTCGGTGGCAGGGAGGGCTGCCTCTTCTCTGTGGTACCGGCTCGTGCACTCGTCCACTCCTGTTGCTTGAGAGCTTGCCACGTGCCAGGGCCGCGTGGTCCCTGTCCTCACGGAGCTAATGTTCTTGTGAGGGGGTCAGACGTTGCAGACCGCCCATGAGGCAGGGTGAAGGAAAATAAAGCAGGACGAGGGAGCAAAGTGATGGCCCGGTGGCCCTCTGAATAAAGGGGGTGCCTCGTGACATCCCAGGGGAAGAGGCTCCCGGCAGAGGGACCCGCAGGATGGAAACAGGCTGGCCCAGTTTGAGGAGCTGCAGGAAGGCTGGTATGGCTGAAGCAGAGCGAGGGGTGGCAGTGAGGAGGTCACAGAGAGAGCAGGGTCAGATCTGAGGGGTGTTGGGCATTTAGACTTTATTCTCTGTGCCAAGCGGACCCTCAGAAGGTTTTCAGCAGGGACACAGTGTGATCTGAGACCTGGTGGAGAAACATCAGTCCCGGCCGCCATGCGGGGAGGGTCCGGGAAGGCGCGGTGCGCTTGTCCGGGTTCAGGGAGAGGGGGCTCGATCCGGGTTGTGGAGGGGAAGGATGTGTGGGGAGAGGGCACAGCTGGCTGGGTTGCTGAGGGAGCAGGTGTGGCGCTGAAGGGGAAGATGTCAGGATGAGGTCGAGGTCCTTGGCCTGAGCCAGTTACAAAGCATGACCCCTGGGGAGGGGGCAGCCAGAGGTGGGAGTCCGGGTTCTGTTTTGGTCTCTCTGGGGCTGAAGCGCCAAATGCACGGCTGGTCATGAGCCAGGAGTTAGGGAACCGAGGGGGCAGGAGCTGGCAGCCGCTGATTGGAGCCGGGAGGCCAGACGAGGTCCCCCAGGGGAGAGGGTGGGTGGAGGAGAGGCCGGGGTTGAGCCCCGGGGGCCCTCCGACTCCAGGGGTGGGAGTGGGGGGGGCAGCGGGGCAGCAAGGAAGGCTGTGAAGGGTGCCTGGTGCCAGGAGGGGGGGGGGGACCTGGACACGAGAGGGCAGATGCCACATCGCAGAAGCTCATGGGTTTCTGGAGGTTCCGAGGAAACGGAAGGGGTTCCGTGGCCAGACAAGCTGTGGCCCCTGGGTTGGGCAGCGTCAATCAGACCAAGTCCTGGTTTGAACGTGTTGAGTGTTCACGTAGCCGCCTTGTCCACACCTCAGGACGACCCCAGGAAGAGGCACTTTCTCAATACCCATTTTACAGATGAAGGAGGTGAGGCTCAGACAGGTGGAGTAGCTGTCTTGGGGTGGGGGATGGGGTAAATGCTGCCTCAGGCCACCCTCAGGCAGGGTCCCTACAGAGAGGTGTCCCTGTGTCCCGGAGCCCTGCTCTGCCACGTGGCTTCTTTTCCCGACAAAGGAGCCCCGCCGCCCAGTGAGGAGGGTGGCGGTGGTGTGGTGGTGTGCCGGGAGGCCTGGTTCCTCAGAAGGCATCCCCCTGCACCTCTTCTTGCCTGCTCAGGGCCCTTGCAGCCTCCATGAAGGGCTCCCGGGCCGCCAGCGCTCCCTCCGGCCCCCCCGAGGGCAGCCCAGAAGGTGTGAACCTGAGCCTGACGGGCCTCCCTCCGCCCGTGTCCTGGCGCCCCAACAGCGCCTCCGCCGCCAAGCCTATTGCCCGCTCCTTCTCCGCGGTCTCGGGCAGTGAGCCAAGGAGGAAGGCGCTGGTGAGTGCTGGGGCCGGAGGTGTCCAGGGCCGGCGGGGGCTCCAGCTCACAGGTCGCAGTGATCTCCCCAAGAGGTCAAGGCCAGGGTCGGTCGCCGGTCTGAGGCAGAACCGAAATCACCAGCCTCTCGGCCCCTCTCGCTCCGCCAGCTTTAGGATTTGGGTCCTCAAGAAGCAGGGTGACCTGGGTGGGGGGAGGAGATAAGCCCCCGGTGGCCTTGAGGAAAGCCCGGTGGGCAGGCGGGCGGCAGGCGCTGCGGCGGAAGCGAGCCCACCACGTTCCCTGGGTGGCGGGTGGTGGGGAGGACGAGGCCGGAGGACGAGGCCGGGCAGCCTCTGCCGAAGCCCCCAGGCCAAGCCTCACGCACTTCCTCCCGGACCCTCACCAGCCAGGGGTGAAGGGTGCCCACTTCATCCAGGAAGACGGGGCTTCTAGAGGCTTCCCGCGGCCATGCCCGGGACCCTGCACTGCTCTCGTCCACGAGAGCCGGGAGACCCTTCTTGCCACATCCACCCGCTCGCCCTGAATCTGTTCTTCCAGGCCTGGTGTGGCTCGGGGTGAACTGGTGAGTGTCTGAAACCCACGGGGATGGCTGTTTCTTCCTTTCTACAGGAGGCCACAGGGCCCGGAGGTTCCCGAACCATCAACAACCTTCGCAGGTCTAACAGCACCACGCAGGTCCACCAGCCACCAGCCGGCCAGGCGTGGACCGGCCCCCTCAGGTGACCCCTGCCCCCTCTCAGGTGACCCCTCCCCCTCCCCCTCCCCCTCAGGTGACCCCCAGCACACTCCTCTCCTGCCTCTGTCAGCCCTTCTTCCAGCCCCACAGCTGGGCCACAGGCTGGGCAGTGGGGCCTGACGTGACCTGCACCCAGGCCAATGCTGCGCTGGGCAGGCGGGCCGAGTCTTGACCCGTCATATCTGCGAGTGGAGATGCGGACCCCAGGCCAGCGCCCCCCATACCTGCTTCTTTCCCTTTGTCCCTGCTGCACTCTTCCCGTGGGTGTCGGGGTGGCCGCGGCCTAGGGTGTGAGCATCTCTCTCAGGCACGGTTGTCAGATTATGGCTAAGAATCGACAGTTAAGCTGTTGGCTTGGGAACAGAATTCCCTTCCGGTGACCCGGCCCCTCCCGGCCCCTCGGAAGACGTGCCCATCTGTGCTCCTGGAGCCGACCCGCCCAGACGGAGTGACTGTCCCTGCTTGGCATCCTGTCTCCGACACAGGCCAGCCGAGGACCCCCACTTCCTGACACTCTTTGAGGGCAGCCCTGGTGGGAAAAAGAGGCTGACCGGTCTAAGCAAGGCCCCCAGCGAGAGGGGAGCCACGTGGAATGTCCTGGTAAGGGCCAGGGGCTGAGTCTAAGTGTCCCTTCAAGACTGACACCCGGTTCTTTGCTGTGGCCGCACCTGTGGGAGGGGCAGGGAGGGGGTCCGTGTTAGCTCCCCATCCGTGTGCGAGGCAGTGGGGGACCTGCCTGGGGCCTGGGGTCCGCGGCCTGTGCAGCACATCACGGTCTGAGGTGGCGTCAGTGTCCTCGACAGGATGACCACCCCAGGACCTTCGACTCGCCACCCGACTCCGGGAGTCCTGGCACCCTCAGCGCGCCGGTGGGCCCACGGAGGAGAGAGTGCACCGTCCCCCTGGCCCCCAACTTCACTGCCAACAACAGGTGGGACCTGAGGCGGGTGCCACACAGGGACCCCCAACCGCTGAAGCGCCTGGGGACTGACTGTCTTATTCGGGGCAGGTGCCCTGTGCTTTGGAATGAATGACTGAGGGCACAAGTGACTGGTTTTCTCCACCCAGGGGCCGTGGGGGGGTGGGGGAGGCCACGGGGTGGCACCTTGCCCCCGGGGAAGGAGGCTGCGGGGAGGGGCCCGGGGAGGGAGGCCACGGGGTGGCACCTTGCCCCCGGGGGCTCTGCTGGCCCAGGGTTGCTCGCCCAGGGCTCCTGCAGGCCTCCATCCGCCCTCTCCTCTGTGGGGCGGCCTGTCTCCCCAGGACCCGAGACGCCCGGCTTAGCTCTTGAAGAGGTCGGAGTAAGGCTCGGGGGAGGTTCTTGGGCCTCCGGGAGGGGCGGAGCAGGCGGCCTCCGGCGGGCCCTGCTCACTGGGTGCCGAGAGCTGGTGGGTGTGCAGGCCGCACCGCCCACGGCAGGACAGAAGGAAGCACATGCAAAGGGATGGCCACGACGCTGGGGTCTGCAGAGGGCTAGGCAAGCTGGCCTTGGTGGTGGGGCTGGTGGCCGGTGGTTGTCAGGGTGGGCAGGGGGCCTGGAGAAGCCGCCGAGGAATTGAGGGTCGGCACAGCTGCCCTCGGCTGCAGAGCCGGTCCCCCTCGCTCTTGGCCTCAGGGGGACCAGTGGGCAGAGGAACAAGGACATACATGTGCCTCAGCGCAAGAAAGAACTTCTTAACGCCCAGAGCCATGCATCAGAGGAAGAGTCTTGGATCGTCTACCAGAGTCAGCACGGGAAGATTCTTCCTTTTGATGCAAGAATTTAAATTAACATTAATTTTGGAGGCACCTGGGTGGAATCAGTCGATTCTCGATTTGTGCTCAGATCATGATCTCATGGTCGTGGGATGGAGCCTGCTTGAAGTTGTCTCTCTCTCCCTCTGCCTCTCCCTCTGCCCCTCCCCTGCTCACACGCATGCGCGCTCCCTCTCTCTAAAAAAAACTTTTTAAATTTTAATTTCTGTCAGTGATGCATGCGCACAGCTAAATAGCGGAGCAGTGGGAGTGCCTGGAGGGCTCAGTCGGGTAAGCGGCCGACTTCGGCTCAGGTCATGATCTCACAGTTCGTGGGTTCGAGCCCCACGTCGGCTTCTGTGCTGACAGCTCAGAGCCTGGAGCCCGCTTTGGATTCTGTGTCTCCTCTCTCTGATCCTCCCTGCTTGCTCTCTCTCTCTCAAAAATAAATAAAGATGAAAAAAAAAATGCTTTTAAAGCAGAGCAACACCACACACTTAAAATAAAAGCAGCAAACTCACTACCCCTTCCCCCAGAACTGAGTCCTGCTTCCCGGAACCAGCTTTCTTTCTTTCCCTTTTTTTTTTTTTTAACGTTTATTTATTTTTGAGAGACACAGAGAGACAGAGAATGAGCAGGGGAGGAACAGAGAGAGAGGGAGACACAGAATCCGAAGCAGGTTCCAGGCTCTGAGCTGTCAGCACAGAGCCTGATGCGGGGCTCGAACTCATGAACCGTGAGATCGTGACCTGAGCCGAAGTCAGTTGCTTAACTGACTGAGCCACCCAGGCGCCCCTCTTTCTTTCTTTTAAAAAAAAAAAATGTTCATTTACTTTGAGAGAGAGAGTGAGCACACGTGCAGGGAGGGGCAGAGAGAGAGAATCCCAAGCAGTCTCCATGCCTTGGGGGCCGATCCCACGACCTTGGGATCATGACCTGAGCCAAAATCAAGAGTCGGACACTTGACCGCCTGAATCTCCCAGGCGCTTCTGGAAGCAGCTACTTTCAAGCAGTTTCTTCTAGTATTTTCTAGAAAACAGTTATGAAAATGTGCTCGTGGTGTTCGTTGTTGACTGTTTTCGACCTTGGATGCATGCAATCCACGTGGCAGGCGGGCCTTTGCTCCCCTGTGGCCGCCTTGTGAGTCTTCCCCTGTCCCTCCACACTGGCAGAGCTGAGTCCATCAGATCTGGGCCACGGGGCCACGCTGTCACGCAGGGGCTCTTCCCGGTCCGAGTTCTGAGTTCACAACTTTTTTCTTTTTGCTGTGGGACTTGGGAGCGCTACTTAACCTCCCTGGGCCCCAGGATGCTCATTTATACTAAGGGGCCGCCGTTGTGTCTGCCCCACAGGGTCAGGAGGGTTTGACGGGTGAGCCGGGAGCCTCTTAGAGCAGCGCAGTGCACCTGTCTTTCCCAGAGCTAGAAACGATCGCTCCTTTTTCCCTAGCTGCTTGTCTGTGTCTCAGCCGCCTGTCCCAGACTTGACAAGAGAAGGCTGAAACTGGCCTCTGCACCGGGAGCCCAGCAGGGGCCCCTCCTGTCCCAGGAGCCTGGCTTCTCCCGAGGTCCCAGCTGTCCGCCCCCCGTGCGACCTCCGCTTCCTCTGTCTTCTGTGAGCACATCCTCCGCCAGACTCCGGAGCCAGGGTGCTGGGCAGGGAGAGGTTTCAAGACTGTGCGCAGTTCCCTTTCTTTGCGCCGCTATTCCCGGGATTGGGGTTGCTGAGCGGATCCGACTACGGGCACCGCTCCTGTCTCCTCTGCCTTCCGCTCCGTCCCCGCACAGCCCTCCGTTCCACGAGCACCTCCCGCTCCCGAGGGCGTCTGCCTGCCTTCCGGCTCGGGGCGCGTGGTTTTCCTTCTCGCGTCTCTGACGACAGCGGGGAACAGTGGCTGGCAACCTGCACCAGCTGCGGCGGGGGGGGGGGGGGGGCCGGGGGGGGGTGCTGGCTGGCTGTTCGTCCCGCCTCTGCGCGCGGGGATGTCTGAGGTCACCGTGCTGGGAATGTTGAAGGTGACAAACGTTGCAAGTCCGAGCTTTTCCTGCCGAGAACGGGCTGGTAACGCTTGTCCATGCGGCCCGGCCATCAGCATGGATTCTTTGGGACACCCTCTCTCTGCTTACTGTTGTCTCCACCACATCCTGTTTGTTGGCCTGTAGCGTGCGGGTTGTTCCTCAAACGTCTGGAATACTGGTTCTGCCAGCATCTAAGAGGGGGCCCTAAAAGTTGCCTGGTGGCTCACTTGGGGGTGCCCGGGCAGGAACCCGGCTGGTGTCCTGGGGGTCCGCATGTATTAGTGTCTGGGTGGCTCAGCCTCTCTGGATGCGGGGAGCGGGGAGGCGGTTCTCTGGTCTCCTGCCTCAGGGTTAGGTACCTGCCCGCCACTGCTGTGGGCCTGGCGGGAGAGGGCATGGCGGTGTCCTGCTCAGTGCACAGACCTTGCTTCTCCTGCAAGGCCAGCCTGTTGTCTGGAGCGCAGGGTGGGCTTGGTGCCTGGGTGCGAGGGTGCAGGAGGGATCTGGGGTGCAGCGTTTCTTTGGAAGAGCCAGGCGCCCCCACTTCCGGCTCATGCCTGGGGCTCCAGGGGGGCAGACCAGCCGCTTCGGGGCCTCTCCCCCGTCCCTCCATGTGTCACTTACCACTGGCCCTTCCTCATCCTGCTAAAACTTAGCAGTCGTGTCTTCGCGGCAGCCTCCTCCCGCATTCCCTTGGTCCCTGTGTGTTTACACCGCGCGTGTTCCTTCCGGTGGGTGAGAGAGGGGCGGGGAGAGAGCGGTGTCTGCCTCCCCTCGTGTTTCCCTGGCACAGAGACGCCCATTCTCTGTTGACGGATGGCCTGACCTTCCCCCGGCAGCAGGTCTCTGATGTTTGCAGACACCTCGGGTCCTGCCCCGTGGGAGTCCCTGGGTGGAGCTGTCCCGGGTCCCGAGAAGGCCCCTACTGTCGGTGTGGTGGCCGCGGTGGGGCCCCAGGGACGCCTGGACGGTGCCGCGGTGAGACGACTCGGGCTGTGCCGCCTCCGGGAGCCTGACGCCACCCGTGTCTTCCGGCAGGAGCAACAAGGCTGCCGTGGGCAACCGCGTCACCACCATGCTGCACAACCGCTACACCCCCTCGGAGAAGGCGCCGCCGCCCAAGAGCTCCAACCACACGGCTCCCTCCCTCAAGTAAGGCGGGCTCTGGCCTGGGGCAGGTCCAGGAGCTGATGCTCGGCAGGACCCTGGGCGCCCCCGGAGCTGCGGCCCTCGCCAGCCGGGGGCACCGGGGCAGAGAGACACCAGACCTGGGTGGGCGATCACCCCCGGCGAGGGGTCCCTGCCGAGGAAGCCGTAGCCTCTCCCCGAGTCTCCGGCCCCCTGGCTGAGGCCAGAGCAGCCGAGACCCGTCACCCCCACCCCCCTGCCCGGCACACCCGGAGTCAGGGATTGCCCGTCGGCTGTCTTGGGTCACCGTCTGGCTCTGGGATCTTGTGACTTTGAGACTTTTTCATTTTTTATTTATTTTTTTAATTTATTTTGAGAGAGAGCGACACACGTGGGCATGTGCTTGTGGGCATGTGCACATATGCACAGGGTTGGGGGAAGGAGCAGACAGAGAGAGAGAGAGAGAGAGAGAGAGAGAGGATCCCAAGCAGACTCCACACTATCAACAGAACCCAACACGAGGCTCAACCTCATGAACCATGAGATCGTGACCTGAGCCCAAGTCGAGAGTGGGATGCTTAACTGCCTGAGCTACCCAGATGCCCCAGACCTCTTTGCTTTTTGTAACGGAAAGAGCCCAGTAACCCACGACGTGGGCCCTGTGTGGGGGGCAGGTGGTCCTGGGGATTGACTAGCGTGTGGGAACCGGGGGCCGTGCCCACTCCCGATGTCCTGTGGGTGTGTCCTTCCAGGCCCAAGGCCCTGGGATGGGGCTGAGGCAGCCCCGCTTCTCGAAGGCAGAGCTGCCCACCGGGGCCGTGAGTGGGCCTGGGCCGGCGCAGCGAGCCCCTTCTTCTCTTCCTGTTAGCAATATCCTCAAGGCGGCCACCGGTGAGGGGGAGAGCGGCGGCTCCGGGAAGCCACACAAGAACTTTTCCAGCAGCAACCACGTGGCCCAGAACAACGCCGGGGCCACCCCGGGCCTGCTCAGACGGAAGGAGGTGACAGAGGAGGAGGCCGAGAGGTGACCGCGGGCTGGGGGCCGGGAGGGAGCCTGAAGCTCCCCTGATAGAAATTTCCACTTAAGAAAATGTCAGGAAGAGGCAAATCGGGAGAAGGCGGAAATAGAGCCACAGCTGCCTGGGGCCCGTGGCTGCAGAAGGGGGTCCTTCCGGGGGTGACAGAAATGCTCTAAATCTGGGTCACACTGCCAGTCGTACGACCCTGTAAATTTATGAAAAATCGTTGAACCGTATACTTAAAATGGATAGATTTTATGGTATCTAAATTGTACGTCACTAAAACCGTTAGTTAAAAAAGCATTAAGTGGAAGGAAGACATAAAACTAAAAACACCCCAAACGGCCTTATGGCCCCGTCCCCTGAATCTCGCTCCAGGGGGGCAATGAGGGTGGGCTGCAGCCCGACCTTCCGCCGGGGCCCCCGGTCCAGGGTGTCGCTCCCGGTCAGGAACCTTGTGCTGGTCAGAGTGTGGGAGCTGACACCTGGTGGGTGGCCGCCGCTGCTGTCCCGTGGGAGCCTGGGGACGGGGCCCTGGGGGTGGGCGCGTGGGAGGAGCCGGCAGCCAGGTGCTTCCCGCCTGGCTGTGCATCAGCGTACAGGCCCCTCTGCGCCTGTCCCGAAGCCGGGGCGACCATCCATGTCCTGGATGCTCCGTTAGGGCTTTTGCTGAGTAAATTGGCAGGGGGTCCTTAGAGCCGGGGTTAAGGCTTTTTATTTTTTTTTTTAAATTTTTTTTTTTCAACGTTTTTTATTTATTTTTGGGACAGAGAGAGACAGAGCATGAACGGGGGAGGGGCAGAGAGAGAGGGAGACACAGAATCGGAAACAGGCTCCAGGCTCCGAGCCATCAGCCCAGAGCCTGACGCGGGGCTCGAACTCACGGACCGCGAGATCGTGACCTGGCTGAAGTCGGACGCTTAACCGACTGCGCCACCCAGGCGCCCCAAGGCTTTTTAGAGTTTACTTAGCTTTACTGAGTCAAAGTGATTGATGTATGATAAAATGCATCCGTCTTAGATGTATTGCTGGCTGAGTTCGGGCGCGTGTATGCAGCTCTGTGGTCTGCAGGTACAGCCACCAAGACACAGGACGTCCGTCACCCCCAGAACCCCCGGAGGGCTTTTATCCAGCTCCAGACCCCACCCTGGCCACACCCATCTGTTCCCTTAGGGCTTTGCCTTTTCTTTTTTCAACGTTTATTTATTTTTGGGACAGAGAGAGACAGAGCATGAACGGGGGAGGGGCAGAGAGAGAGGGAGACACAGAATCGGAAACAGGCTCCAGGCTCCGAGCCATCAGCCCAGAGCCCGACGCGGGGCTCGAACTCACGGACCACGAGATCGTGACCTGGCTGAAGTTGGACGCTTAACTGACTGAGCCACCCAGGCGCCCCTAGGGCTTTGCCTTTTCTAGAATAGTCTATGGCCCGAGCACTCAGCCTGTGGCCTATCATGCCCGGCCAGGTCTCTGGTTTGTTGCTTTTTGTCGGTGAATAGCGTCCACCATCAGGACCGCAGCGCCCACCCACAGACCCACAGCCGGGTGTGCCGGGCACGGCGCTGGGCCTTCGGGTTATTTCTGGTGACTGCGCAAAGAGCCTGCGAATGGGCGTTTTCACCTCCCCTGGGGAGTGCGGCTGCACACTCCCTCAGGGGGGCCCAGGGGGGAGAGGCCGTCACTCGCTCACCCGGGTCCGCGGCTGCCTGGGGCCCTGCCTCAGTCCTGCGCCCTCCTGCCCCCCGCAGGTTTATCCACCAGGTGAACCGGGCTGCCGTCACCATCCAGCGCTGGTACCGCCAGCAGGTGCAGAGGCGCCAGGCCAGAGCCGCCCGCCGGGAGCACCTGCTCGCGCCGAAGCGAGAGGTCAGCGGGGGGGTGTGTGAGCTGTGCCCCGAGGAGGCAGGCGGGAATCCCAGGGGTCCCGGCTGCACACAGTGGGGTTTCTGGGACCAGCGGGATTGAAACGTGGAATTGCCCCATGGGCCCACACCCCATGTGGGGGCTCCCTTCCTCCCTGCCCTGAGTCAGGGCCCCTGCTCCGAGGTGCAGAGCTGTCTCCCCACTCGAAGGAGCCGCTGGCCACCCGCAGGGAGGCAGGCCGGGGGACCGGGGGCGGGTGGGGGGGGTCCCGTGGAAACCCAGGTCTGGACGAGCACCCCCACCTTCGCCATCAAACCAGCTGTGGTTCCACAGGAACAGCGGCAGCAGCTGGGAGACAGAAACGTGCCGGACCTGCAGCAACAGAAGGAGGCGGCCAGGAGGAAGGTCCGGGAGGAGAAGGCGCGCCAGGCCAGGCGATTGGCCGTTCAGGTGCCTGGGGTGCCCTGAGCAGGAAGCCCAGGGCGGAGTCAGCAGACAACTGCTGGGTACACCCCCTGTGCCTGATAGCGAGACTGTGCTCCTGGGGGACCCCTGCCTGCTGCCTTCCCTGAGCCCTCCTGCCCCCAGCCCCTGGACGCTGGGCCTCGGGGCAGCTTGGTGGGGGGAGGGGGGACGGGAAGGGCAGGGCAGCCGGCTTGCGCTGGGCGAGGCTGCTCAGAGGGGCCCCTCACGGCAGGAGCTCCAGCAGCAGAAGCGAGCCCAGAAGTCAGGCGACCCTGAGCCTGGGCTGCAGAAGGAAGCGCGAGAGACCGAGAAGCCCCAGCCCGCTCAAGAGTCCGCCCTGAGGCCGGGCAGCACCGCTCGGGCCCACCGGACCCACAAGGCCAATAACACCAGCGCGGGTGAGCCCAACAGAGGCCTGCCCCACCTCTGCCTCCCAGCTCTAGGCACTCTCAAGGTCATGGCCCTGCCCCGTGCCCCGCCCCCTCCCTCTGGGAGGGCAGTGGCCAGGAAGGAGGCGTGGCCTCTGCTGCCATCCCTTGGCCCCGCCTGCTTCCGCCCTGGAGGAGGGGCCTCGGCTGTGCAGCCCCCTCCCGCTTCTCCACCGCCGCCCCTCTTGTTCTGAAGCTGGACACGATGACCCTAACGACCAGTGAGGCCGAGGGTTCTGGGGTGGTTGCACCAGTTTCCCTGACCTTTCACCCCAGAAGGTCAGGGTTCCGGAATGTTCCCTCTGCTCCGCATGCAGTCTGCCGTGGTCCCCGCTGCCACGTGCTCTCCCTCCCGTGCGTGTGGTCTCTTCTCAAGGGCCCCTCCAGATTTGCTGCCCCCCGGGTGGGGCGATGTGCCCGTGACCAACGCTCTGCTCTGTCGTGCAGGAGCTGTCTTCCGTTCCGCAGGCGCAGAGGACCCCTGCCAGCTGGCCTCCAACTCCTCCCCAGAGCCCCGGCAGTTTCCAGAGAACAAGCCTCAGGTGTCCGTACAGCCCTTTCTGTCCACCCTCCCCCTCAGCCTGGGTGGCCTGAGTCCACCCCTGCGTGGCTGTGGGGTCACTCAGACTGGGAAAGGCTGCCCGGAATGGGTCTTGTTGCCCTAAGGTGGGGGGGGGGGTCTCACGATGGCCCTGGAATCCGGCTGGGCTCTCACAGACGCCCTGGGGTGGGGCCTGAAGTCCATGCCCACAGAAGAGCGCAGGAAGCTCAGAGCTTGGGTGTGGGCCGAAGCCGCCGGGCCGAGGGGCGAGGAGGCCCGGCCACCCTTCTCCTTTTCCTGGAGGTGGGTCGGGGTGTGCCTGATCCATGTGGCCGAGTGGCCGTGGGCCGATGCAGAGGAGGCCTCCCTCTCCCCGCCTGCACAGTTCTCTGGGGGTCTTGGCCTCTAATGGCCTCAGCGGTTGTCCCTCCTGCCTGTCCGCTGCAGGATGCCGGCTCCCAGGACGTGGCCAGTGAGGATCTGGAGGTGGTGGGCCCCGCCAAGGGCAAGGCCCAGTCCAGGGCGACCCTGGACGAGCTGTTGGCCACGCTAAGGCTGCTGGAGGAGGAGCCCGAGCCGCTGCCCAACCCCAGGGCCTATCACAAGGACAAATACTCCTGGACCGACGAGGTGACCGCGGGCTGCCCAGGAGTGGGGAACGGGTGCCGCCTCTCCGCCAGCGCGCCCCTGGGCGATGCCCTGCAAGCATCCGGGCAGGCTGAGAGGCCCTTCCTTCCAGACCAGGTCCGGCCGCCTTCCCCAGCCGTCCCTGCACTCGCTCCACCCCTGCCTCCCACCCGGGGGTCCCTGAGGAGCTCCCGGAGGGCCAGCCCAGCGTCCTCGGCCGCCCCTCAGCCCCTGATGCCGTGCCCCCTCCCCTGTAGGAGGACGATGCCAGCTCCCTGACAGCAGACAACCTGGAGAGGTTTGGGAGGCTCGGCACGTGTGCCAGTCCCCCCGAAGACGGGACTCTGCTCTCGGAGGCCAAGCTGCAGAGTATCATGAGCTTTCTGCACGAGATGGAGACGTCGGGCCAGGACCGGCCGGCCTCAGCCCCTCAGGTGCGGAGGGTCCCCGGGGAGGGCGCCAGGTCATCACCTGCCTGGCCGTCACCTGACTCACGCCGCCTTCCCAGGGGCTGGTGCCGGACGAGGGGCGCCTGGAGCCCACGTCCACGGTGAGCTCGTCTGTGATGCGGCTGAAGCTGGAGGTGGAAGAGAAGAAGCAGGCAGTGGGGCTGCTGCAGAAAGCGCTGGTAACGTCCCGCCGGTTCCCCGTCCCGTCCCCATCCCTGTCCCCATCCTGGGCCGTCGCCGCATCACCACCCTGGCAAATCCTCACACACGCTGCGGGGCCATTACTGCTTTGCCTCTGGCCCCCAGTGTCCCACCTCTCCTCCCCCCACCCCCACAGGTGCAGCAGCGGGACCTCACCGTCCGGCGGGTCAAGGAGACTGAGAAGGAGCTGGGCCGGCAGCTGCGGCAGCAGAGGGACCACTACGAGGCCACCATCCAGCGGCATCTGTCCTTCATTGACCAGGTGCCACCGCCTAGGCAGCCGGGCACCGGGGAAGAGGGGCCGGGACCTGCTGGGCCCAGGGGGTCGTTGGGTTCCAGACTGGCTTGGGCCGCACAGACACTTCTAGACCCACGGGGCTTCCTGGCAGGCCTGCTGCTCCCTTGTGTAGAAACCGCAGCATCTTCCGTGTGGGAGCTGCTTGACGGGCCAGCCCAGGGCGTCACTGGGTGCTCTCCCC
The DNA here is from genome assembly GCF_022079265.1 of Lynx rufus. Lineage (NCBI taxonomy): Eukaryota > Metazoa > Chordata > Mammalia > Carnivora > Felidae > Lynx > Lynx rufus. Next base: position 2,099,790 of record NW_025814853.1, on the reverse strand, counting down.
GAGGCCACGTCCCCCGGCCACGCCCCTTGTCCACAAGTGCTCGCTCCTGCAGTCTCGGCCCCAGGGGAGCCCGGGACGGGATGGGAGGGGAGGGGAGGTCAGTGGTCACAGGGGCAGGGCCCCATCTCAGGGCAGCCACCTGAGCCCCGGCCCTTGACCCGCCACAGCTGATTGAAGACAAGAAGGCCCTGGCAGAGAGGTGCGAGGCCGTGGTGGCGGAGCTGAAGCAGGGGGACCAGAGGCGCAGGGACAGGGAGGCCCAGGTGCAGGAACAGCATGAGCTGGTGAGCCCCTCGGGTGGGTGGCCGCGACTGGAGCGGCGGCTCTGCAGCTCCAGCGCTCTCGGGCCCTGTGGGCGGTGGGGGGGGGGGGGGGAACAGCCTCAGAGCAGGGGAGTCATGGGGGGTTTGAGAGCAAGATCACTGGGCCCACCGTGGAGGCTCGGGCCCGTGCCCCACACCCGGGACGAGGTGCCGCCCCCAGCCCAGTCTCATCCCTCTCTGGGCTGGAGCTGCGCTGGGTGCTAGACCCTGGGGCGGAGCCGGTTACCCCTCCCGTGTCACGACATACAAGGAGGCGGGGCTGGGAGGAGCCACCACCTGCCCTCAGTGCTGGCTGAGTGGGAGCCTGAACTGCCCCAGCTCTGGGCCCCTGGGCAGAGGCACCTCCCCTAGCTTTCCTGGCTCTGCCACCGAGGCCGGGGCCCTGCCTCATCGGGCTTTACTGGCAGCACCAGCCTTCTCCCCTGCCCAGCTTCACTTCCCACGGTGTGGGCGGCGATGGCCCCCAAGCTGAGAGCTGGCTCTGGGGGAGGGGGGGTACCAGCATTGTTAAGCCCCCTCCCCCACAGTGACCGCAGGGGACAGCCAGGGTTGGGGGGCCTTCCGTCACGCAGAAGTGGGGACTCGGGGTACCCCAGTAGGGCCTCTGCAGGCCGATTACTTTCCCCCATCTCAAGCCTCCAGACTGGATCCTGCCTCTACCTCCAGGGAGAGCAGAATAGGACCACTGGCGAGTGCAGGGCCCCCAGGGCGGGGGTGGGGGGTGGCTGAGGGGCCGGGGTCTCTGTTGACTTCCTGTCTCCTTGCCGGCAGGAGATTAAGAAACTCAAAGAACTAATGAGTGCCACTGAGAAAGTCCGCAGAGAGAAGTGGATCAAGGAGAAAACCCGAAAAATCAAGGAAATTACAGTCCGAGGTGGGGGACCGGCCACACCTCGCTGGTCAGATGCCGACAGGCCACACGGCCCAGGGGGAGGCATGGGGGCCTTTGAGCAGGAACAGCAGTTTCGGCTATGCCCGCAGCAGAGACGGCCTTCCAGGGCAGCTACGGGGCCTCAGGTGCTGCCGTCCAGCCAGCTTCAGGCCCGGAGGAGGCAGGGAGGGGGCTGGCCACAGGGGCCAAGGACCCGGGACGGAGGGTGGGTCCAAGAGGAAGGGCGTGGCCTTCCCTCTGCCGCCTGAACTCTTTCACCTTCCGGGGGTGCCAGCCAGGTGGGAGCACGGGGGACACACGGGGTTCCCTGCCACCTGGTCAGAGAGTAGGTCTGAGGGCTGACAGGGCTGCGCCCACCACGCCTGGCCTGCGCCCGGCCCTCCTGCTCTGGGACACTCTCTTCCCCAGGGACGGTCGCCTCCAAGGGGAGACCCCTTGGGCCAGAGCTCCACGGAGGCTGCAGGGCCGCCCGGAGGGAGAGGGATGGTCGTGGGCCCAGGTGGACTCAGCCTCGCCTCCACTGGAGCCTGGGGGGGTGGGGAGGGGATCCCCTGGGTGGGGGAAATCTGGCTGGATTGCAGTTCTGGTGTCACGGTGGGCGAGAATGGGGGCAAGGGTCAGGGCTGTAGGCAGCAGAGTGGGCAGAGGTCAGGGGTCCTCTGCGGCCCCTGCACAGCGGCGCCCGCCCTCCAGGCCTGGAGCCCGAGATCCAGAAGCTGACCGCCAAGCATAAGCAGGAGCTGAAGAAGCTCAAGGGCCTCCACGAGGCGGAGCTGCTGCAGGCGGACGCGCGCGCGGCGCAGCGCTACGGCCGCCAGGTGGAGGAGCTGCGGGAGCACTTGGAGCGCGAGAAGGAGGCGCTGGGCCAGCAGGAGCGGGAGCGCGCCCAGCAGCGGTGCGTGGGCCCCGGGGACGGGGACGGCAGGATGCGGAGCCGGGGAGGGCGGGGGACGCGGAGGCTGGCGCCGGGGGCGTGGCCTCCCTGCAAACCCCTTGAAGACGGCGGCGGCGTCCCCGGCGTCCCCGGGCGGGGCAGGCCGGCTGCGGTGGCGGTCGCCCCCAGCTGAGGCTCTGTCGTCCCTCAGCTTCGAGCAGCACGTGGAGCAGGAGCAGCGGGCCCTGCAGCAGCAGCGACGGCGGCTCTACGGCGAGGTGGCCGAGGAAAAGGAGCGGCTGGGCCAGCAGGCAGCCAGGTGCCACCGGGAGGGGCCCGGGCGCCGAAGGGCCGCCACCACTCCCCCACCCAGCTGACCTCTCACCTCCCCCTCCCCCCAGGCAGCGGGCAGAGCTGGAGGAGCTGAGGCAGCAGCTGGAGGAGAGCAGCGCTGCCGAGGGCCGGGCCCTCAGGGCCGAGTTTGAGAAGGGGAGAGAGGAACAGGAGCGCCGGCACCAGGTGGGCAAGCCCGCGACCGACCGCGCCCCGCCTCGCACCTTTGCCCTGGCGCTCCCCCTCCCCCGTCCCCCTGCGTCTCCCGCGTCCCCGTGCACCCTTCCACGTTCCCCCGTCGCCCCCTCGTCCCTCCCCTCGTCCCTGCGTTCCGCAGCCCCCGCCCCCGCGCTCCGGCGCCGCATCCCCACCCCGTCAGCCGCTGCAGGGCCGTGGGGGCACCGTGTCAGGGTCACTATCCGTGCCTGACCCCACCTGCCAGAATGGCGGCCACTTGGAGAGCTGGGCAGATCCTGCAGACCGTCTCCCCCGCTCCCCTGCACACCCTCAGCCCAGCTGGCCCTGGGGGGGCGGGGCTTCAATGCCTGCTCTCACGGTGTCGCCCACCCCCCCAGATGGAGATGAAGGCCCTGAAGGACCAGCTGGAGGTGGAGCGACAGATGTGGGAGGCCAGCTGTGCCAAGAAGGAGGTGGGGAGCGGAAGCCGCGGTGTTTCTTCCTGCCCCGCACCCCGGACACCAGAGCAGGCGGCATGGGGTTCCGTGCTTCCGTGGCCTCGCCGAGGGCAGGGTTGCCGGTGTCACGGTGTCACAGTCGGGCAGCTCAGGGGTCGGTGGCATTGTGCTAGTGTGTGTGTGTGCAACACCTGAGTGCGTCGCCAGGAGGCGGGAGAGGTGGGGGGGGGGCCCGACCCGGCTGACGTCAGAGGAGGCTGCTCTCAGGGTTACCACTCAGCCAGCGAGCAAAAGGGGAACACTTAGGAGGCGGTCTCCCCCCTTATCTTCCAGTGCCTTCCACAGGCACGGATTGTGCCACCAGGCTCGCCGGTCCCGGAAGGAGGCTGTGGTGGACAGGTGCACAGGGCCACACACGAGGCGATGGCCCATTGGCCTAGTGACAGGGCCTCAGCAGTGGCCAAGCAGCCTCCCTGCGTGCCCCGTGGCTGTGCACAGCGGCCACTGTATTTGTGGGACGTGTTTGCAGACGTGGGCAGCTGGGTCAGAGGGCGTGTGGTGTGAAACCTGACCTGAGTTTCCAAATTGCCTTCCAAAGGCCTGCCCCGTCTGGGCCTTCGCTCACCAGGCCTGGAGGTGTCCCTTCCTGTTCTCAGAACCAGGATCTGGTCCCTCCTTCGACCCTGGCGGGTCTGGCAGCAGACTCCGGCTGCACTGCTAATGTTCCCACGTGTGCCCCTGCTCTGTCCCGTCCTGGGTCGCCCTGGGTCTGAAGATCCACCGTGTGAGCTGCCGGGTACCGGGGGCTGGACCTGGGGGGACGTGGCCAGCCCCACCAAGCCCCGTGCGCCCCCCAGGAGGCGTGGCTGCTGACCCGGGAACGGGAGCTGAGGGAAGAAATCCGGAGAGGCCGGGACGAGGAGATCGAGCTGGTCGTCCGCCGGCTGGAGGCAGACATGACGCGCGCCAGGGAGGAGAGCGAGCGGGCCGCCGAGAGCCGGTGAGGCCTTCTCCCGGCGGCCCCGGCGCGGCCCCGCGGCCCCGGAGCCCCCTGACCCTGCCCTGCCGGCCCCCCAGCGTCAGGCGCATCCGGGACAAGTACGAGACGGAGCTCTCGGAGCTGGAGCAGTCGGAGCGGAAGCTGCAGGAACGGTGTGCGGAGCTGAAGGGGCGCCTTGGGGAGGCCGAGGGGGAGAACCTGCGTCTGCAGGGCCTGGTGCGGCAGAAGGAGAGGGAGCTGGCCGACGCGGCGGCGGTGAGCGGGGCGGGCAGGGGCGGGCAGGGGCGGGCGGGCGGCCCCGGTGCATCCGGGTCCCCGCTCACACCCGCCCTGTGCCGGCCCAGGTGAACGAGCAGCTGGTCAGCGAGCGGAGCGGACTGGCCGAGGTGCTCCGCCAGGAGTTCGCCGACCGCCTGGCAGCCTCCGAGGAGGAGACCCGGCAGGCCAGGGCCCAGCTGGAGCAGCTGACCCGGGAGAAGCAGGCGGAGCTGGAGGAGGTGCACGGGAGGTGGGCCGTGGGCTGGAGCCGGGGTCCCTGGGGAGCACGGGGGAGGGGGAAGGGGGGGACACAGGCTGGAGCGGGGGTCCCTGGGGAGCACGGGGGAGGGGGAAGGGGGGAACACAGGCTGGAGCGGGGGTCCCTGAGGGGCACGGGGGAGGGGGAAGGGGGGGACACAGGCTGGAGCGGGGGTCCCTGGGGAGCACGGGGGAGGGGGAAGGGGGGGACACAGGCTGGAGCGGGGGTCCCTGGGGAGCACGGGGGAGGGGGAAGGGGGGACACAGGCTGGAGCGGGGGTCCCTGAGGGGCACGGGGGAGGGGGAAGGGGGGGACACAGGCTGGAGCGGGGGTCCCTGGGGAGCACGGGGGAGGGGGAAGGGGGGACACAGGCTGGAGCGGGGGTCCCTGGGGAGCACGGGGGAGGGGGAAGGGGGGACACAGGCTGGAGCGGGGGTCCCTGGGGGGAAGGGGGGGACACAGGGTGGAGCCGGGATCCTTGGGGAGTGGGGGGGGGGGGAGGTGGACCGTGGGCTGGAGCCGGGGTCCCTGGGGAGCACGGGGGAGGGGAGAGGGGGGCAGGGTCCCGCAGCTGCAAATGACAGGACCCTCGGCCTGAGAAAGGGGAGCCTCCTTGCGGCTGAGGCAGAATGGGGCCCGTCAGCAGCTGCTGTGGTCTCCCTGTGAGGCGCGGCCCCAGGGCCCGGCCGTCCCAGCCGGACTAGGGACTCCCCTCCTGCCCCAGGAGCGCGGCCTCCAGAGGGGCCTGGGTGAAGCAGCAGCAGCTCACGTGTGGGAGGAGTCCCAAGGTGGGGGCGGGGGTAGCAGCGGGCAGCGCCCCCAGCCCCGCAGGCCCCTCAGTCCTTCCAGAGAGGCGGGGCTGGGGGCGGGGCCTTTTGTCCTCCGGGCCGCAGGGAGCGGTTCTGGTGCCAGGGTTCCCGCTCTGGGCTCTGGCCCGCCGAGGCCTGTTCTGCGGGCAGCGGCCCGGGGCCAGCCATGGGGGTCACGGCGCCAGGCGTCAACCCCTCCAGGCGGCCCGGTGCCCTCGGACGGCAGGGCTGGGGTGGGGTGGGCCGCAGAGCTGCCCCTCCTGGTCTCGGGGGACGGAGGCTCCGCCCTGCCACCCTCAGCTGCCCGGGTCCGTGTTCGCCCCGCAGGGTGAAGGTGGCCCTGGCAAAGAAGGAGGAGGCGGTGCGCGGCCTCCGGAAGCAGCACGAGGTGGGTCCCCGAGGCCGAGGCCGGGGGCGGGGACGCGGGCGGCTGGGGCCTGACCGCAGGTGGCCCGCGTGTTGCAGGCCGCCGTGAAGCGGGCCGACCAGCTGGAGGAGCTGTTGGAGCAGCGCAGGCGGCCGTTCCCGAGCGCCAAGTGACCGAGAGCAGCCCGGACCGGCGGGGACAGCAGGGCTGAGGGCGCCGGCGGGGCGTGGCCCCCGTCAGGCCCTGGCCTTCCCTCCCCCTTCCCTCCCTCCGCCCCGGGCTCAGGTCATCCTGAGGCTAGAGCACTGGGGCTGCATTTTAACAGTAAAGAGGTGTTTTTAGTACTGGTGTGATTCTACCTGATCTCTCTCTCCTGGGCGGGGTCCCCAGCTCTGCTCTCAATCCTACTGCCTGGGCTCCCGGCCTGGCACCCCCCCCCTCCCCCGCCCCTGGGGTTGAGTCCCAGCCCCCGAGCACAGGGAATGTCTGTCTGTTCCAGCCTGGGCTCTTCCGGGCTCCCTAGCTGGCCGGCCCTGCCCTCCGAAGGAGCTTGGAGGCTCTTCCCCTGCCCTCTTCGGATGCCCCAGCTGCGGTTGTGCTCCCCCTGTGGCAGAGACCCTCTTATTCCTCCCCCCCGCTTGGGGACACCCCCTGGAAGCGTGCAGCCTGGAGCCCTTGAGAGGTGGGCACTGGGCAGGCTGTGCCCAAGAGGAGGGTGAGGCCGCCCCGAAGTCAGGGTGGGGGTGGTGAGCGGCCCACGGACAGGGTGCTCCTTCTCCAGGACGCGCCTCCCCTCCCTCTGCCAGGCGCACTGGGGAGCGTGTGCTGGCCAGGAAGTCCCTCTAGCTCGCACAGGGTGACCTCCTGCACGTGGGTTGTGGCAGGGCCGCCCCGGGGGAGGGCTGAGGCAGCTCGCAGGGCGCTCACTTGCAGGACGGTCCGCTGTCGCTGCTGTTCCCTTCTTTGGGGTGTGTCCAGCCTCGGTTCCCTCATCTGCACAGGAGAGTCTTTCTCCTCTTTGGTGCCAGAGCGGGACGCAGCACGGAGACTCACAGGCCCACTCTGGCCCGACCCCTGCCCGGGGCGGGGGCATCTGCTCGGGGCCGTCCACGTCCCCTCCTCATGGGGCCGTCTCGTGCTGTGAGATGCTGGATGGGAAGAAGTGGCCGTCCGGCGTGTGTGGCTGGGGCGCCCTGTCTGGGGCTTGAGGGGCGGAGGGGCTGCAGGCCCACTTCCTCCCCGCGGGGCCAGTGTTGCCCCGGAGCTCAGCCCCTCTACGTGCAGTTCTAAGAGTCAGGCTGACCTTCTGACGCGTCCTCTGAGTCCTGAGAAGGGGGGATGGCTGGGCCCCAGGGGTGGGGGCTCCTTGAGGGGAGGGGCGGCACGCACCAGCTCAGACCCCTCCCTGGGCTACAGCTGCAGCCAGAAGGAGCCGGCCACTCGCTGCCCTCGGGCCGGCTCCCAGGGGCGGGGTGGGGGCCACACGGGGGAAGAATGGTTCAGACCTCCCCCCTGTCTCCTGTAAAAGGTATTTTTGTCTGAAGCTGTCATTAGGAGTTGCCAGGGGGAAGCCGCTGTAAATTACTAAGCTATGTATTTTTGCAAGTAAGGTGTTCAGCAGGTGGGAAGACAGACAGGGTGGGGGCCAGAGACGGGGGTAGGCAGGAAACCTGTGCAGACGGGCAGAGGTGCTGCACCAACCTGGGGCAGCCTGACTTCCCAGCCCAGGCAGGACCGGGCGCCACCCGGCAGGAGCTCCTCGAAGCCCCCTGTGGGCAGGATGGCGGGGACACCCTGAGTTTCTGACACAGTCCCTTCCCCAGCTGGCTGTGGGTTATAGGGGCAGCTTGGAGGGGGAGATCTCTGGCCCCACCCCACCCAGACCCTGTCCCAAGGCCCACGGCACTTGTGGCCCTCTGACCGTGTGCCTTTTTGGAGACAAGTGACAGCACAAACGAATCCTCGAAGTTCCTGTTGGATCAGTGCCAGGCAGAACCATGAGCAAAACAAACCAACAGCCTGCCCTATGGGGTGTGCACTGGGGGCAGGGGCCTTGGCCTTTCAGAATTCCTCTACTTCCCTCCCTCTCCTTTAAATTTGATCTTCTTTTCTTTCTCTGACTTCTCAAGAAGTGTTCTTAGATCGCCGATGGTCAGCCTTTCCCTTCCGAGCCCACGCAGCAAACACTCTATTTTCCTCCAAGCAACGCGAGACTTGGGTTTATTGTAGTTTCATTATTCTTAGGTTCAAAATATTTTTTCTGTGAATTGTGGGTTGTTTAGCGCCACATTGCTTTTCATTTTGGGTTTGCTTTCTCACTTGACTTACCCATGGTCAGAAAACGTGTTCTGTGTTATTTCAATTCTCTGACTCCATTGAGACTTGCTTTATGGCCAGCATTTGGTCAATTTTGGTAAACGCTCTATCGGTTGACGTAGAGAATGCAGTTGTTGGATGCAGAGTTGATCTTTATCGTTTGGGTTGAGTTCACTCTTTGTGTTTCTAGTCTTCCATATCCTTACTGCTTTCTTTGCTCCTCACTCTATCAGTCCCCAAGAGGAACGGTAAAATCTGCCCCTGTGGTCATGCATCACCTCTTTATCATCTTAGTTGGCTCATTTTTGCTTTAGGAATTCCAAGGCTGTGTTAGTGGGCGCATACACATTTAGAGCTGTGTGTTCTCCTAGCAGACTGACCCTTCACTTTTATGAAATGGCCTCTTTGTCTAGCAGCGCTCTTGCCTACGGTCTCTGTCATTGGACAGTGGTGACTGTACCAGCTTTCTCACCATACTGTCTGCGTGGTGTCTCTCTGCGATTCTTCATACTTCCAGGCTTTCCATGCCCTTCCAGTTAAAAACAGCTTGAAACCAGCCATAAATAATATGCAAATTAACGGGCATGGCCAGGGCTGGCCTGTACAGAGCTGCATTTTGCCCCTGATCCAGAGGGATTTCTTCTGCTCTGAGGGGGACTAAGGGGAGGGACTGGGCTAGCTGAGGCTGGTCTCCAGTCTCTGTGAGGACTGGCTTGGTTCTCCTGTCCTCACTCCTCACTTCCGGCCCCTTAGGGCCCTAAGCAAAACCCCTCCTCCTCCCTGGAAGATACCAAACACTCAGGAGGCCACCAGATGCCCTCCTCAGCTGCCCAGCCTCTTGGCCACCGTTACTAACTGGCAGATGCCTGGCAGGGAACCTGTGCCAACATGAAGCTCAAAGCCGTCCTCCCCTGGGATCTCAGACCCCACGTCCTTGGTGCTTTTTTTTTCCCTCACAATGAGCATAGTAAGTGAATGTTGTGGTGTATTAGGGGATGGTGAGTGATACAGGGAAAGATAACAGGGCAAGGAGACGAGGAAGGCATGGGGAGGGCATGTGTGATGTACAACAGGGGAGTAAGGATTGGCTTCTTTGGGATGTGACATTTGAGGAAACACCGAAGGAGGCAACAGAGTTAGTCACACAGATCTAAATCTAGGGAAGAGCATGCCAGGCCCAAGAGCGGCTGTGCAGAGGGAGCAGTGAGGAGGCCAGTGTGGCTGAAGTGGGGGCTGGGGTCTGAAGTCAGAGAGAGCGTGGGGAGCCAGACACGTGGGCATTCCAAGGACTTGGCATGGGAGCTTGACAGGGGAGCTTCTAGAGGGTTCTGAGTGGGGCAATGAATCTGACTTCCTTTTTTTTTTTTTTTTAAGTAAGCTCTATGCCCAATGCAGGGCTTGAACTCACAACCCCGAGATCAAGAGTCTCCTGCTCTATCGACTGAGCCAGCTGGGAGCCCCAGATCTGACTTGTATTTTTTTTTTATTAAAAAAAAAATTTTTTTTTTGATGTTTATTTATTTTTGAGACAGAGAGAGACAGAGCATGAATGGGGGAGGGGCAGAGAGAGGGAGACACAGAATCTGAAACAGGCTCCAGGCTCTGAGCTGTCAGCACAGAGCCCGACGCGGGGCTCGAACTCATGGACCGCGAGATCATGACCTGAGCCGAAGTCGGCCGATTAACCGACTGAGCCATCCAGGCGCCCCTGACTTGTATTTTTTTTTTTAATTTTTTTTTAACGTTTATTTATTTTTGAGACAGAGAGAGACAGAGCATGAACGGGGGGAGAGGCAGAGAGAGAGGGAGACACAGAATCAGAAACAGGCTCCAGGCTCTGAGCCATCAGCCCAGAGCCTGACGCGGGGCTCGAACTCCCGGACCGCGAGATCGCGACCTGGCTGAAGTCGGACGCTCAACCGACTGCGCCACCCAGGCGCCCCTGCCCCTGACTTGTATTTTTAAAGGCTCTCCCCACTGCTGTGCTGAGAACCGATTGTCAGGTGGCAGGTGGGAATCTTATTTGGGGGCTGTGGTAATTGTCTGGGCTTTCTGAGGGCAGAGCCAGTGGGACCCCCACAAGGGTGGGTAAGGGGAGGAGTGCGAGATGATATGCGAGTCAGGCCCTCGCTCCTGCCACAGCCCAGTGAGGGTGCTCCGGAGGGGCGCCTTCACTTCCAGGGTGGTCCAGCCACCTTTGGCCCCTCCTTCCTGGAGGGTGGGGAGTCCCATGGAGACTGGAAGAGAGAACCCACTTCCTGTAAACCTCACCATAAGCCACACATGCCCCTGTGTTCACCCTCCACACGTGGCCAGGGGAGGCTGGGAAGGGGGCCCAGTGCTCTCCCCGGGACCGGCCCCAGGATGGAGGGGGAGGGCAGCCGTTACCCTCTGTGTGCACATCTCCAAGCTCCTGGACTGAGCAGCCCCAGGAATGAGGCAGCACAAACAGGAAGGTGCAGGTGGCGAGTCTTTGGGAAAGGCGAATCGGGGCTCAGCCCCGGGCTCTAAGCTTGAGATGCCCTTTTCCCGTGAAACGGGGCGTTGGGAAGTCAAAATGGACACAGGAGTCAGGGCACGGGAAGAGGTGGGATATGGGAGCCCTGGCCACCAGGTGGTACTTAAACCGCAGGACAGGGGCACCCTCCCTTCCCAGAGGACAAGCATGGGTGGGGGGGGCAGAGTGGCAAGGCCCCAAGGGGGAGGGGCTTCTCTTCTGCAGGAAGAGGCTGGGGAGAAGGGTCATCGAGAAGAGGAAGGAGAGAGCCAGGAGACAACGCAGGACACAGGCCAGGGCCCCCTTGGGACCCTGGGGTCTCAGGTGTCCCCACTCTGTGTTCACGTGGCTGCTGCGTGAACCCAGGGCAGCCTAGCAGAGTGCAGCTGGGGCTGGGGAAGGGGGTCCGGCAGCGGTCTGGGCCCAGCGAAAGCTGGCCGTGGAACCCCTCTGCAGGTGTCCCCAGGGTTGTGGGGACAAGGAGGAGGCAGAAGGGGCAGGGGCTGGATGCACCCACCAGCCCAGCCTCCCGTCTTCCCCCCTACACCTCATACGCCTGTCCCACCCCCCCACCAGCTCTCCCCTAGACCCATGATCCTCTCCCAGCTCACTCACTGCCCCCCAAGAAACACTCGGGCTGCATTGTTCATTTAATGGCATTTTTCTTCCATTTCCCTGGCACATGCCGTGTCCACCCCCACGGCCTCCTTGATCGGGCACACAAACACCTCGCAATGCCCCGTGGTGTAGCTTCCTCTGGCCCAGGGCTGGGTGTGGTATTACTTCTTCTTTGGAACTTTCTCCTTTTTGATCAAGTCAGAAAATTCTAGAATAGGAGACAGATTTCTGGTGAACAATCCCTTGCCTTGTGCCCCTCAAGTCCTGCAGACCCAACGGGAAGACACGCCCCCTTTTGGGGGGAGGAGGGTCTCACAAGGGAGGGGACCCTGCATCCAGCCCTCCTGAGCCCTGGGGAGCAGGATTGACCCCCACAGTTGCTGTGTGCCTTGTGTCCCCGCCCAGGGCCTGCTTGGTGGAGGTGAGCCAGCCCCCTTTGGGGGTTTAGGATGGACTGGGGACCCTCGGTCCCCTTTGTGGAGACCCTCAGGAATTCCCCTTAGAGTTCCTGAGATCGTCCTGCCTTTCTCAGGCAGGGAGGCTGGGGCACCGAGTCCGAAGCGAACCGTTTGGCCAGGCTGCCCCTCTGTTAATTCTAGGGGCTACCCCGTAAGTCAGGGTTTGCAAGCCCAGAGAGGTGAGGACGGGCTCACGGCTGGCAGTGGGGTCTGGAGGTCCGTCTGTCTGAGGCTCTGAGCCTTGCTCGACTCTTCTCAGGGTCACCTTGCTGCCCTCTGCCCTCGGGCCCCGGGGCCAGCAACTTGGGGGTGGGGGGGTGGGCGGGGCTGCAAGATGACCGGACCCCAGGGTAGCCGTGGAGAGCCCGAGGCCCCGGTCCCTGTCTTCGAGCCTCCCTGCCCATCTCAGACCACCGCGCTCCGTCCCCTGCACCACGGACCGCCGCTGCGCCCTGGCTGACCTTGCCCACAGCCGCCTCAGCCCGCCTCTCCCCCACCGGCTCCCCTCCGTCCAGGGAGCGCCCCACCCGCTCAGCCTCCCTGACGCTCAGCTTCCCGTCTGTGGTGGGTGACGGTGCCCCCTAAGGAGGAGGCTGTACGCTTGGTGCCTGGCGGTGGGCGGCCCTACTCAGCGTTGCCCCGAGCTGGGTGCCTCGCGACGTGGGGTCCGGGAGCGGCCGGCCAGGAAGGTCCCGAGAGACACCTCTGCCCCCTCTGTCTGTGCCGACCCACCTTCGAAGTCGATCCTGCCGTCCCCGTCCGTGTCTGCCACCTGGATCATGGCCTCCGCCTCCTCGTCCGTCAGCGGGGCGGTGGGCGTGCTGCTGGGGGCGATGGACAGGATGTACCTGGAGCCAGGGGTGGGCTCGGGTCAGAGCCGAGGGGGTGTCTGGCCGGTGCCCGATGGTTTGCAAGGTGCTCACTCCCCACTTTACAGGTGGGGAAACTGAGGCCCGGCTGGAGAGTCGTCTCTGGGCCTGGCCCCAGTGCTGTGGACCTGGGCTGTTTCCGGCCGCCCCACCTCCCACGAGGCCAGCCGGGGCCCAACGGGGGGGAGCCGGGTCTTGTGCCTTGTGCCGGGGTGGATGCGGTGGCCGTGGACTGGGCCCGGGGCCCGAGGCTCGGTAACCCTCTCCCCAGCCACTGGCCATTACTTGATCTCGTTCCACTCGATGAAGCCACTCTTGTCCTTGTCCAGAGTCTGGAAGGCCTGGCGGATGGCGCTCTCCAGCTGCCCCGAGGCCTGGAACTTCTGCATGTACTCTAAGAACCTGAGGTAGTTGAAGGAGCCTGGGACAGCCAGGCGCAGGTCACGGGGAGCCCAGAGGGAGGCGTCTGCCCTGGGGGTGGGGACTGCCGTGTCCTGCACTTCCCCTCCCCCCACCCCTGTGTGCGCGAGGCTGCCCAGCCCCGGGGAAGGGGGAGCTCCCAGAGGGACTCCTGTGTCCACTGCTTCCTCGGCCGTGGCTGGGCCAGGCCCGGGGTCGGGACGCGGTGCCGGGGACGAGGGGTGTGCTATACCGTGATGCCTCATGTCCGTGGGCAGCAGCTCTATGTCCTTGTCTGACAGGGACGTGCCCATGGCCAAGGCCATCTTCTTCATCTGAGAGGAGAAGTCCTCGTCCATCCTGGCCCTGCGCTGGACAGGGAACCGGCTCGGTGGGTGCACACGGGTTGGGTGCGGGGCGCTCTGCTCAGACCAGAGCAGACACCTCCCCTGCCTGGTGCCGGCTCCCGCCTCCCGAGCAGGGTCCCCAGGGGCCTGGACCAGGCCCCCGGCTGCCCTTGACCACAGAGACTCCCGGGTCCGGGGCCCTGGGGGAAGGTGTGCCTGAGACCTGCCTCACGCCAGCTGGCCCCCTTGAGGTGCCGCACCCGTTTCACGGAAGAGGCTGAGGCCTGCGTCCGGTAAGTAACGATCACAAGGTCCTTCACTCCGCTCGGAAGGTGGGGTGGCTGCCATCCGACCCCTCAGCGCCATCAGGGAACTTCCCTCGCTCCTTCCGGGCCCATCTCAAAGCCGCCTCCTCTAGGAAGCCTTCGTGGTGACCTAAAGCCCCACCTCTTTCCATCAGGACTCAGGACTCAGGCCCACAGCCCCGGCCTCGCTCCCCAGACCCCAGACGGGCAGGTATTGGTCTTTCTGGCCGGCACCTGACCACCCGCAGGAGGTGTGCCGAGCGCAGGCCGGTCTCGGGCTGGCTGTGGATTGAGCCTCCCTGAGCAGGGAGGACCACGGCCCCTGGCGGAACGCATGTCACTGTCCTCCGTTCGCAGAGAGCCGGTGTCAAGCAGGAGCCACCGAGGCAGGCCAGGACTCCAGCCAGGCGGGTGGGGGTCTGGTCACAGGCCGAGGGGCCAGCAGGTGGGGACCAGGCTGTCCTTCGGTCAGGGCGGTGCCTTGTGACCCGCCGGGCTCTCGGGTTGCCGTCCCTGGGGGGGGGTTGGGTTCTGGAGCTTGTGGCAAAACAGCTATTTCAGAGGCTCCTTGGCCCTCTTGAAAGTTCATGGGGTGACAGAACTTTCTGGAACATACTCCCATGGCCAGGAAGGGCAGCCAGTGGCCCGTGTGTCCTGAGTGGGGCTGGGCAGTGACTGGAGGAGCCTCTACCTTCTTCCCCAATAGACAAGCCACAGGTCAAAGGTTGCACCTCGACCCTGGCAGCCCCGGGGGGCAGGCAGTGCTGGACACAGCCCCCTAGCCACATCCTCCTTCCCGATCCTGGGCATGCCTCACAGCTGATCCGGGCCTCGGGCTCCTCATCTGTGAAACGGGGCGACCCCTGCCCGCCCTGCCCCTTCTCACGGTCGTGCGAGGAACCAGGAGGGAAGGGAGACGCCGGGGAAAGGGCTTTGGGCCCTGGAGCGGGCCTGGAGCTGAGCCCCCAAGCGTCAACCCTAACAGCCAACTTCTGCGGCTGGCCCGGGGGTGGGGGGGGCGGCGGTGGTCAGCTGCGGTCAGGGGCAGGCCTGGGCCACAGAGTCGCACAAGACAGGCCCCACCACCCCACATCCTGGGCTGAGACTCCGATTCCCCCTCTGCCGCCCTGGAGTCTCAGAACTCCATTCTGGAGGGAGGGGATGCCCTGCCTGCCACTTGGGGCCCCGCCGGAGCCAGGGTCACCCGCTTTACAGAGGACGGCCTCGGCCAAATTCCAGGCCAGGTCTGGCTGAGCCCGGGGTGGCGTCCCATCTCCGGAGCCTGGTGGGCGCCCTGGGCTGTGTCCGTTCACCCGCTCCACCCCACTGCTCTGAGGGTACCCCCCACAGGAAGGCAGGGGAGCCTGAGATCAGAGCCAGAGGGGGGACAGGGCCTGGGGCCTCAGGCTGCTGGTGGTGTATTTATAGCCCTGACCCAAGGCCTGGGATGGAGTCTCACTCACCCCCGGAAGGAGGCTGATAGGTCCCGCTAGAGCCGGGGGGTGGGAGCTGTGGGGCACCACACAGAGCCAGCCCTTTGGTGCCGTGGGCCCCCTGCCCAGCCTCCCGGGCTGCTCCCAGTGCCTGGAAAGGCACCCGCTTCGTCCTTGTCCTCCGACAGGACCCTCCCTCCCTCCCACCTCACTGACTTCCCCCGCCAAAGCAGGACTGGAGCTTTAAAGCCTGGCTAAGACCCCCGCATGTCCCCAGCATTGCTATGTCCTGAACATCCTCTCAAGGCTGGCAGGGACCTCCCCCCCACCCCGGATCCCTGGGGACCCCCCCCCGCGGAGCCCCCCTGGGGGCTGTTCTGCTTCTGGCACTTGCCAGTGAGTCACCAAGTTCAGATGGTGACATGAGAAAAAATGCTGCATGGGCTGGGGGGAGGGGGAGGGTAATTGAGGCAGGGGGTCGCCTCAGACAGGGACTGGGTCCCAGGGAGGGCTGGGGGTGGGGGTGATGGAAGTAGGGGCCCCACTGGATGGGGACTGGGTCCCAGGGGATCCAGAGCTGGCTTAGCGTGCCTGCCAGAGTCAGCGGGTCTGTTGGCCTTGGACCCTCCCCACCCCCAGGCTCCCTGACCCCCCACTCAGCACCTGGGGCCCTGAGGTGAGTGAGTGGGTCTCAGCCTCCCCACACTGCTCCCCAATGATAGCACTTTCTTGGAGGCCACACCAGCGCGAGTGTGCACACGTGCCCACCCAGGCACACGCAGCTGCCTTTAGACTGGGGCTCCCTTGGGGCTGCCCCTCCCCTTCCTCCTCCTTTTCCTCCCTCCCCCCGGACCTCCCTGCAGTCTCCTCAGCCCCCTGGGCCTCCCCCTGTCCTACGGATGAAGATGAGGCCCCCAGCTTCTGCCAGACGCTCTGGCTGGGCCCAGAGCCCATGCCCCCCTCCCCGGGCAGGGCTCACCTCCGCCTGGCTTCCTTTGAGGGTTCTGGGTGGCAGGTCAGGCTGGGGGTGCTGAGAGTCTGCTTTTATACCTGCAACCCCTGGGCCTGTTTACGGCTTGGGTTGCACCTGTCCCCCCTCCCTGCCCCTCCCGGGCACTCCAGCCTGGCGCTGGCCTCCCCCAGGGGCTCGCTGGCACCTGGCACGTCCATACTGGGCTGGGCAGACTGACTTGTCGGCAGCGCCTGGTCTCCCCAAGCCGCGGTGGGGGCGGGGAGAGTGGACAGCAAGTGTCTGTTGTATTAGGTCCCACCCTGCCTGCTGGCCTCATAGGGCTGAGGGGAGTGGAGGGGTCCAGGAGATGGCTGGTTGGGCCTGCCAGGGTCACCCAGGGCGTGCAGGCTGGCCAGCATGTCCGAGAAGCCACCAGAAGCCACTGGACAATGATGGGACCTCCTCCGGTGAGCATCCAGGCCGGGCGGCTGTCCTGTGTGCATGGGTCACTGTAGGGGGCCAGGGAGCCATGTCAGGGCTGGCCATAAAGGTGAGGTGGGGTCAGGGAAGTGGTCTCTGTCAGGCCACGCGGCCTCCCACCAGGGCTGTGGGACCCCGGGCAGGGCTGGCCTCTCTCTCTGGGCAGGGTCCTCCTCGCAGGACAGTCACCAGGTTGAGAGCAGGGAGACCAGAGACAGCTGCACCCCGGGAACCCTTCCCGGCTGTGGTCTGCCTGGAGACACCTTATGTCCGTTGGCTTTCTGGGCCCGTGTGCTTCACCAGCAGAGCCGGGCCCCAGTAACGCCCGTGCGGAACAGCCCCTTCCCAGCCCCAAATCCAGCTTTCCTCTGCGTGGGTTTCCCTGGTGATCGTGCACAGCGCGGACACAGCTCTGAGATCCGTCGTCTCTGTGTGAGTCGCTCACACATGTTACTTTGTGTAACAACTTCATGTGAGGCCTGCAAGCTAAGGATGTTCCAGAAACTTCTCTCCCTGGCCACGGCTGCTGGACCCTGGACAGATCCCAGCATTTTTGTCACAGAGATGCTATTTCAATGCATGTCTCTGTCCAAGGGAGTGTCTCCTCCTTGGCTATGGTCACAAGAGCAGGATGATTGGGACAAACCGTGGACGGTTCCACGTTCTTGCCCTAAACATTCCCGGCACGCCCGTCTGCTCCGTGCCCGTGTGGAATGCACGCCTGCACGTGCACGCGGACCCCGAGGTCTCGTCCCCAGCAGGCAGTGCTGACACTCCCTCAATGTACAGTGTTCGGCACAAAAGGAATGAAACGCTGGACGAACCCTCACACTCATGAGGGACAGGAGCCAGTCACAGAGGCCCACGGAGCGTGTGATTCCATTTGTCTAGAATATCCAGAATTGGCAAATCCGTAGAGACAGACAGCAGGCTGGGGGTTGCTGAGGGATGGAGGGGTGGGAAGTGAGGAATTAAAATAGAACAGGCTTTTATTTTGGAGTGGGGAGAACGTTCTAGAACTGGTTGCACAACATTATGAATGGGCTAGATGCCACTGAATCGTTCATGTTAAAATGGTTTGTTTTATGTTACACCAATTTTACCTTGATAAGAAAAAGGAAGTATTTGGAGCGCCTGGGTGGCTCAGTTGGATAAGTGTCGGACTTCGGCTCAGGTCATGATCTCGCGGTCTGTGAGTTCGAGTCCCGCGTCGGGCTCTGTGCTGACAGCTCGGGGCCTGGAGCCTGCTTGGGATTCTGTGTCTCCCTCTCTCTCTGCCCCTCCCCCGCTCACGCTCTGTCTCTTTGTCTCTGTGAAAAATAAACATAAAAAAAGTTTTTTTTAATGTAGAATGGGAAACAATGCTTTTTTACAAAAAGATTGATTGATTTATTTTGAGGGAGTGAGACCGTGAGATCACAAGCTAAGCCGAAATCAAGAGTCGGATGCTCAACCGACTGAGCCACCCAGGCGCCCCGAAACAATGCTTTTAATGAAGCATAAATCAAAGAGAAAACCTAAAAAATAAGCACCAGTGAAGGGTCTCGCAGTGTGACTGGCCCAGTGCTGAGTCCCGCTCCGTCTGCCCCTGCATATTCCAGAAGGCCCGGTCTGTGTCCACTTCTGCCTAGGTTGCAGGTAAGGGGTGGGAAGCCTGGGGTGAGTTCCCGGGATGGAGAGCGGACGGGCGGGCCCCTGGAACCAGCACCTGCCCTGAGCGGACAGATAGCTGGCTTCTGGAAGGCCCCTCTGCTTTCATTTCTGTCCAGAGTCAGGCCGCACCCCCTCACCTGCGGCCCTGGGCCCGCTCTCCGGGCTGAGCTGGCCTGGATGGGTCATGGGGGCCACCTCACAGCTCTGGGCACAGTGTTGTCCCCGTGCACGGGCACAGCAGGCACTGCCCTCTCCTGCCTGGAACCCCTGCTGGGGGAGAGGGGCGGGCCTGGTCTCCGCACCCCCTCTCCTGCCCCCTGCAGAGCCCTCAGCAGCCCAGCCCTGCCCCAAGGCCCGCAAATATGAGGGGAATTAGCCCTTCTTTCCCAGGAAGCCGTTTTTACATAAGGACAAGGCTGGTGCAAGCCTCAGACTCCTCCCAGGTCAGGGCCTGTCCCCCTGGGGGTGCTGTGGGGGCCAGGCTGGCTTGGAACTCTGGCACTCTCGGTGACTGCGTCCTGCCTCTTTGGCAAATGCCAGAACCCCTTCTGTCATCCCCCTGCCAAGCACAACAGTGGGAGGCAGGCCCGTGTAGGAGAGTTCTTCTGGGTCTGGGGCAAGTTCAGGGGGAGGGAGACAGGCCTTTCCCTTTGCAGCTGCCCCTGCCCACCACACACACAGGCAGGGACAGGCACCTGTCCCCCTCCTCCCACCCCCAGGCTGTGGCCACGTTCCTGGTGCAGCAGGAAGGGGTGGGCCAGGGGAGCGGGTCTGGGGCTGTGGGTGCCGTGAGTCTCCTGGGGGCGAAACCCCTGCAGGCAGGGTGTCCCTGGGGCCCTGCAATGCCCACTGTGGTGCCCGTCCCCACACGGGCAACCTCATGTGCAGAAATGCCAATGTGTCTCATTATTACAGGAGAGACTCTACAGATGCTGTCCCTGTGCCCTTGGCCCTGCCCCGTCTCCACCTCTGTAGTGGGATGAGGGGGCCTCCCAAGAGGTGTGTCCACACCCGAATCCTGGTACCCGTCAATGGGATCTTGTTTGGAAACAGTCTTTGCCAATGTGCCCAGTTACGATGGCATCATTCTAGATTGGGATGGGCCCTAAAGCCACTGACGGGTTCCTTATGAGAACAAGAGACACCCAGAGGAGGGGAGAAGGCCACAGGATGATGGAGGCAGAGATTGGAGTGACATGGCCACGGGTCGAGGGACCCCTGGGGCCACCAGGAGCTGGAAGAGGACAGAGACGCTTCCCCTAGACCTTCAGGGGATGTGCCTTCCGACCGTCAGTTTCCCTCCTCGCACCGGAGTTGTACGAGAGCACACTTCTGCTGTTTTGAGCCCCCCGGCTCGTGGTCATTTGTCAGGGCAGCCCCAGGACACTTAACAAGCCCCCTCCCCTTGACCCTCTCATGCTCTCCCCCTCCTGCTCTCTCTCCCACCCCAGGCCTGTCCCCCACTGTGACACTCTCCCCAAGCCTCAGGTGCGGACCCAGCTAGAATGGAGAGCAGGCCCCCTCCCTTTATTAGGGGCCTAAAAGGGGGCCTGCGTGTTCCCAAGGGGCACAAAGGAGGCTGCTACCCCCCAGGCTGGCCAGATCAGGGGCTCATCTGGGGTGTGGACTGGAGGGGTGCCAGGCTGACAGGCAGACATCCCTTTGTCTCAGGCCCCCGACGGCTCTGTTCCTGCTCCTGTGAATCAAGATCGGGTATGTTGCTCATTGCGGATTTCCTCATTGATTTTGACCCTTTAAGGTATTGCATTAAAATATCAGTTACCCACGGGGCGCCCGGGTGGCTCAGTCGGTTGAGCGTCCAACTTTAGCTCGGGTCATGATATCACGGCTTGTGAGTTCAAGCCCCGCGTCGGGCCCTGTGCTGACGGCTCAGAGCCTGGAGCCTGCTTCGGATTCTGTACCTCCTTCTCTCTCTCTGCCCCTCCCGCCACTTGTGCTCTGTCTCTCAAAAAAATAAGTAAGTGTAAAAAAAATTTCAAAATATCAGTTACCTGATTACTAAGTGCGACAGCTTTACTGAGAAATAATTCACACACCACAGAGGTCACTGTTTAGAACGCACAATTCTGGGTTTTGCAGGTGTACGAGCATCACAGGACACTTCAGTCACCCCAAAAGAGGCCACGCACCCCTTCAGCGGTCACTTCACTGGGCGCCTGGCCCACCGGCTGCGTCCTATCTCTGTGGCTGGGAGCAGCGTGGGCCCCTCACATGGGGGGCGGGGGGCGCCCACAGCCTCTGTCCTGGTGCATTGGGGCTTCCTTCGCTGAGCACGCCTCCGGGGCCGGCCTGTGTCCCCGCAGGTGTCACGCTTCATCCCTTTCCTGCACGGGACGTGGGCCCGCTCACCTGCTGAGGGACAGAGCGGCCTCACTCCGTCACCCCGCCCGGCCCCACACTGCTCCTGCACATGCTGCCGAAGCCTCGGGCTTTCCCGCGTCTCCTCTGGGCCCAAACTCCCTCTGTAGACACCATTCCCGGCGAGGCCCGGCCCCCTTGGATCCTTCCGGGGACAGGTGCCCTCCCCTCACCACCCCAAGCACCGGGGAGGCAGGAACAGGGTTTGACGCCATCTGCCCGAGATGCCTCTGTGACCCCGTGCTGTAGGCCCAGAGGCTCCTGCCCATGACCTCGATCCCCGTGGCCTAGGACTTCCTGTGGGTCCTGTGGCGAAGCCAGGGAAACAGCACCTGCCAGCCTGGCCTTTACGGGTGACAAGCCAGCCCCTTGGGCAGCGGTCGCCCAGGTGTGTGGCACCCTGACCCCCACCTTTATTAGGCCCAGCTCTGGCTGTGGAGGGCTCTGGGGCTCCGGCCTCCCCCCAGGTCAGGGGAAGTGGGGGCATGTCTTCAGGGACCTCCCCCCACCCCGGGATTGGTATAAGCCAGACCTGCGGGAGCCCTGGGCCATCCCTGCCTGCCCTCTACGCTGGGACCTGTCTCTCTGTCTTGCTGCCCCCACCCCTGACACTGGGCAAGCAAGTGCCCCAGGGCACAAGGTGTTGTATTTGCTGCTGGTGCTCGGATCCTTTGTCTTCCCTGTGTTTTCTCAGAGGTCAGGGGGCTGGACCTCAGCCCAGAGGCCAGGGAAAGAGTCCCAGGCAGCCTGGCCAGCCCCGAGCAGCTCAGCTCTGCCCTCCACAGGGCTGCGGCACCCTGTTCTGCCCAGTGGGCCTCATCATGGCGGCAGAGGGTCAGGCTCGTGCCGACCGGGGGGCCTTGGGCTCAGAAGACCCCGGCAGGATAGCGGTTCTGGCTCTGACTCCGGGGAGCGTCCAGACAGACCCTCCCCTAAATTCCAGTGCCAGGCTTCCTACCCCACACCGTGGTGACGGTGATGCTTGCCGGCTGGCCCCACGTGGGAAGTACCAGCCCAAGGGACAGAAGAACGCTGGGGGCGGGGGATCTGGAATGCCTCAAGTTCGATGGTTACCATGCCTGGGACACAGCAGGGCTCCAGGAAAACCTCGGAAGACCCTGCTGCCTGGGGTGGGGGGGGGAGGGGTGTCACTGTGGTCAAGTGCGGTGGGAGTGTTGCAACTGGAGCCCTGGGGCTTTCCCTGCCCTGCCTGGACCCCAGAGGAAGGTCCGTAACCCCAAAGCTCCAAGATCTACCCACCCTCTGCATGAGGCTTCCGCTATGGGTGACCCCTGCGTTTGAGCGTGTGCCCACATGTGTGTTCACAGGCAAACCGTGTCACAGGGAACTGTCTTCTGACCCTGGTCACTGAGGCCAGCCACAGTGGTGCAGAGGGTCTGGACAGAGATGGCCACCGGTCATCTCCCCTGCCTGTCCCCCAAGGAGCCTCCCCGGGGTCCAGGTATCCGGGGCACCTTCCTGGGTGGGCAGAGGCAGGACCCTCCATATGGGGGCCGGGCAGTGCTGGGCCTACCTCCTGGGTGGGGAGGGGAGGTCCTGGACTGTGGACCCAGCCTCTTTTCCTGGGTACACTCCGAGATCACAGCCCTCAGTCACCTTCACCACTGGTGGCCTCTGACCCTGCTCGCCCCCGGGATCTGAGCACCTGTCCCCACCAGGCCCCTTACTGGCTGTTCCACCTGTGGCTCCTTTATCCTCAACAGCGGCCTGTGGGGCAAAGCTACTTAGAGCATCCTCCACACAATCAGGGTCGGTCAGAAGGTTCTGGACACCCTGTTCGCTCCCACAGGCCTGTGGTGGGTCGGGACTGTTCATAGCAGGGGACCCTTAAGGTCTGAAGGGAAAGGAGGGGACCATTCCTTCACCCCTTGGTGGGGCACTTTCTACACAAGGGGACCCCTTAGAAGAAGAAGGCCACCTTCTGGCACCCTCTCCCTAAGGGGCTGACTCCTCAGCGGGAGCCTGCGACCTTGCTCTCCCCAAAGCCTTCGCAGGCCCTGAGGGCAGAAGGTGCCCCCTCCTGCCTCCCACAACACCCCTGCCCTCCAGCGGGGCCCTGCCAAGGGGTTTTGCTCATCGGCCGGGGAATGAATGGATGGATGAACCAGCGTGACCCAGGTTACATAAAACCCAGATCCCGACTACACTGTAACTCCCCCGGCTCCCACAGGGGGAGGGGCGTTGATCTCAGCACCCCCCGCCCTCCCCCAACCCCGGCCGCCCGCGCCCGCGCCCCACGGGCCCCCTGCAGCGGGCGCCGCAGCGGTGCAAGATGGCGCGGCGTGGGGGGTGGGGGTGGAGGGGACCGTCCCTCGGTGCCCGGCGCCGCCGCCGCGCCCGCCCCAAACGCCCGGCGCTGTGCACTCCCGGGCGGGGGCGGCCGCCTCCTCCTCCACGGTCGTCGCGGCGTGGCACAGGCGAGGGTGGCCGGTGCAAAAATAACCCCCCGCCAGCGCGGGCGCCGCCCCAAGGGCGCGGGGCCGGACCCGAGCCGCCTCCGAAACCTGCGTGTGCGGGCCGCGTGCCAGGCCCCGAGCCCCGCGCGCGTGGCCCCCCGCGCGCCTCCGGGCCCCCCTGCGCGCGCTTTCGTGTTCCTCCTGCGCGCCACGGTGCCCACCCCCGCGTGTGCCGCCGTGCCCTCTCCCGCGTCTCCGTGCCCCCTCCTGCCTCCGTGCCTCCCCCGCGTCTCCGGGTCTCCCACCCTGCGTCTCTCCGTCCCCTCTGCCCGCGCCTCCTCCCCACGCCCCGTCCCGGCGCCCCCCGCCCCGCCCCGCCCAGCCTCCGGGTCCCCCCTCCGCGCGGCTCCGTGCCCCCCCCCGCCCCGCCGGGGAGGGAGCCCCCCCCCCCCCCGCTCCCGCGCGCGCGCCCGCCAGTGTTTTCGGACTGCACCAGCCCCGGAGCCCCGCGGCGCCGCGGCCGGCCGGGCGGAGGCTCCTCGTCTGCCGCCGCCGCCCCGCGCCCGCACCGCACCCGCCCCGGCCCCGCGGCTGCGGCGGTGGGCGCTCGGCCGGCCGGCGGGCAGGGCGCGCTCCGCACCTGCGGCGGCCGCTCGGGCGATGGCGCGGCGCGGCCCGGGGCCCCGGGCGTCCTGAGCGCAGCGTCAGCCCGGGGATGCCCGCCGCGCTGCTAGCCCTGGCCATGTCGTCGTCCTTCTTCAACCCCAGCTTCGCCTTCAGCTCGCACTTCGACCCCGGTGAGTCCGCTGGCCGCGCCCCTGGGCCAGCCCTCTGCCCGCTGCGGCTGCCCCCAACCTGCCGGTCCAGCCCGCCAACCCCCCACCCCCACCTCCAGTCCCCCCCCCCCCCCCCACTGCGGACATGATGCTTCCTGAGCCGCGGTTTCCTCTTTTGCATGGAAATTAACCCTTTCCCCACCCTGAGTAGAGCCGCGGGAGGAACTGCTCTGGGAAGGACCCCCTAGGGGCCTGATGGTGGAGGTGGGCAGGCCGCGGTGCCCGCACTGGCACAGCTGAAGCCTCTGGCAGCGGGGTGGGCCGCGGAGGCTCAGGTGACTGGGGCAGGAGGCCTGCATTGGCCCCAGGTGTCCAGGGGAGGAAGTGGCCAGGACCAGGGCCCCCCTGGGAGCTGTGGGAGTGTTGCTTTGGGTCCCAGGCCACCATGGCCCCTTGCCCGCCCATGGTCTTGGTGTGGGAGGCCCCTGTCGGTGCTGGGGGCAGGTTCTAGGGAGCCCTGCCTGGCTGACCAGTAGCCTGCATAGGGAGTTGGGAGCAGCGGCCACCCACAGGACGGCCCACTGGGCAGAGGCTCAGGAGAGATGGGCTTCGGTGGGTGTCCGGGCCCCCTGGACAGTGTGGGGGAAGCAAGGCAGCACCATCTAGCTGGCTGCAGGGGCCCTTGGCACCACATTTACCCGTGGCTGCCTGGCCTCCTGGCGGCGGTGGGCAGGTTCAGTGGGCCCAGCGGCCGGGGGCAGCTGGAGGCCCGCATCCGTCACCAGGAGGTGGTAGGCTTTCTTCCCTCCGTCCCTCCCAGCTCCGGGCCTCCTCCACCAGCCTGAGAGATAAATCCCTGCCCTGGAGCCATGGCCCAGGGGCCCGAGTCCCACCCACATGTCACTGGAGCTTTGGCACAGGCTAATCCAGCCAAAACAAAGCCAGGCGCACATGTGACAGGCTCTCCTGGGTCTCCCTCCCTGGAGCAGGGCCCGGTGTGTGCAGCCACGCGCGGGGTCCCCTGGGCACGGCCCCATCCGAAGGCATTTTGCTCCTGGGAGAAGGGAGCTGACGTGAAGTCTGTCTGTTGGGTTTAGGGTGTGGGTGTCAGTCCCTCAGAAAAGACTTCCCAGGCAACCAACTCCCAGGGCTTGGAGAAGGCGCCGTCATCAGCAGCTGGCCCGGAGGGCGGACAGCAGCAGCCCTGTGCCCGGGCAGCCTTTAGGGACAGGCATCCGGGCCCCTCCAGGCCAGTGCTCCAGGCAGCGTGCCCTCTGGGAGGCGGGGGTCCAGCTTCAGGAAGTGCCGGCCTTGGAACTGGTAGCAGGGTCGTTTGTGCTTGTGTGTGTGTGTGTGTGCACGCCAGGACTGACCCCGGGATGGAAGCCCTCCCCCCACCCGCCCTCTTGCACAATTTGTGGAGCCCAGACTTGCCCTGTGTGGGGTTCACTTACCCCCTCCCTACACTCAGGTATGGGCACAGACCCTTCCCCCACTTTAGAGAAACAACAGTGCCAACAGCTGTGATCAGTGTAATTACAATGTGTCAGTTTAATGACTTACAGGGAAAAAAGTTGTCGGGAGGCTGAGGGGAGGTCTCCTCTGCAAGGTCAGTGAAGGGCAGAGCTGTGTCCTCCCGTAGAGGGGCTGCCCTGAACGGCGGCGGTGGGTAAACGGGCAGGGGTGCAGGGTGTTGGCCCCACGGGAGCGTTGGGGAGGAGGAAAGGTGGGGTCCCCCGGCCTCCCGCTAAGCGCCCAGCGTTCAGAGCCCAGTTCTCACCCGCTGGGGTCTCTCTGCCCAAACCCGCCTCTCTGGGGCTGGTTTCTCATCTGTAAAATGGGATAACAGTGCTTACCCCCCAGGCCCTCGTGGAGGTTAAGTGCCTGGGGAAAACTTGGGGCTTAGTGAACAGAGATGCTATTTTAGAGGTGGCTCCATGGCGCCACCCAAGAGTGGAGAGAGGTGCCTCTTTTTGAGGGCTGCACGTGTTGGGGGGTGCGGGGGACCATGCTGGGGGCATGGTCCGGAGGGCAGGGAAGACCCGAGTTCTTGGCCGTCTTGAAGTTTGTGTCTGTGGTTGCCCAGCAGTCAGGGGTGGACAGAGAGGCCAGGCCCGTGCAGGGAGTCCCTCATAAAGTCACCAGGCCAGGCCATGTGGCTTTCTTGGGATTCCGTGGTGGTCCCTATGGGCGGGAGGCAGTGACGGTGGCAGTTATATTGAAGAGGGGACTGGGGCATTAAGGAATCTGCTCCTGAAATCGTTGTTGCACTACATGCTAACTAATTTGGATGTAAATTAAAAAAATAAAATTAAAAAAGAAATACTAACCAAAAAAAGAAAAAAACAAAGAAAAGGGGACTGAGTTTGAGGCTGAGGCTGTATCTGTTCAAGTGTGACCTGGGGACCCCACCTAAACCAGTGCCTGCCTGGGCCACCACCAGCTCTCAGGTATGGGCAGGGCCAGGTGCCATGGGGGGGGGGGGCAGGTGTGCATGTGTGGTCTTGGGGCACCTTGGGCCTGTGCAGGCTGCCACTTCTGGGGTCCTCTTTCCCAGGATACGGGTGAGGGTGCGGGATTTCTTGGTAGACGTAGCCGTGTGACTTCAGCGCCGTGTGGCCTTGGGCCGAACGAACACTCGACCTCTTTCGAGGTTCAGTCCCAAGTACGTGAAACCTCACCCTGGAGAGACCAGGTGGGAGGCGCGAACTGAGGGATGATGGGTGTGTCACAGGGAGGGTCAGGAGCAGTTGGGCGGGGCCGGGAGGGACAGGATGGTGTGGCCATGAGAGAGTGAGGGTCCCTTCTCCTGTAGGAGTGTCCCGAGGCGGGACCCGGCCGGATGAGGCCTGAGGGACCTCAGTAGGTGTCTGGCAGGTGCCTTGGTCACCGTGCTGCGTTTCTGGGCAGGGCTATGAGTCCCTGATCCCGGGGGGCCTGGGGCTGTCTGAGGGGCCGTCTCCAGGTTCTGGCTTCTCCCCGAGAGCTCCCCTCCCTGACCACGTGGCCCTCTCTGTGCCACCTCAGTTTCCTAAGCTGTAAGGTGCCCACCTCTGGGGGTCACGTGAGGGTTCACGGGGTCGGTGGCATGAAAGCAGGTGTTGGCCACGCCCGTCGAGGCTGACCCGGGGCAGGGGTCCTGTGCACTGGCTGGTGGGACTGGGGGTGTGGGAAAGCTCCTGGAAGACAAGGCAGCCCCGGCCCGTTCCCCCCCGCCTCTCAGCTCATGTCGTGCCCCTGGTGGATCCTCACCCCGAGCCTGGCCCACAGGGAGCTCACTCCCAGCACAGGGTTGGGCACAGCCAGGGCCTTAGGGTGACGCCTCGGTGGGGGGGGGGGGTCTGAGGGGACGAAAGGAGGGGTGTACCTAGGGGAGCTGAGGACCCCGGGGGCGCCCGGGGAACTGGCAGCGGTTTGCAAGCCCGGCTGCCCTGAGGCCTGGCCGGAGCCGGAGGCAGGAGCTCCCAGGCCCCTCTGGGACCACACAGTCACGCGCCCTTCTTGTGCCCTCCGGGGTGGGCCCGCGGGGTGTGGGACAGCAGGGGGAGCCATGTCCCTCCGGGCACAGGGGGAGGGGAGCCGGTTTCTTTGCTTCCCGCACGTTCTCCGTTCTCCGGGAAGCCAGGCTCTGCCCTTCCCTCAGTGGGGCTGTTTCTCCCCCACAGGGCCCTGCACCCACGCAAAGAGGCTCACACACACTCGTACACGCGTGAACGCTCACGGATGCACACATGCCCTCCCGTGAGTGAAAGTGATACACACACCCATGCACATGCTCACGCAGACTCCTGTGCGCACACATATAACCTCACACACACCCCCCCTCCTCATGTGCACTCGCACACATACGTGCTCATACACACCTGTGCGCACACATATAAACCTCGCACACACCTGCACTCATGTGCACACACACGCACGTGCATTCTCACCCACCTGTGCACACACCCGCGCTCCTGTGCGCACGCACACACATGTGCTCACACGCACGTGGCCACACACTGTGCCCACATATAAGCCGTCGCACACGCCTACACTCCTCATGTGCACACGCACGTACAGGTGCACGCCTGCACACGTGCCCCTTCACACCGATGAACACACGTGCACCTTGTGCGGACATGCCGGGGCAGAGCCTGCCCGTTAATAACATGTGTGGTCACCTGCTGGGGCTGGAGAGTGTCCCTTGGGCGCAGTTAGCCCTGAGTGTGGCCTTCTGACCCGCCGGCTGCCCGTCCGTGCTGCCCCGGCCTGCCCCTGACCTGAACTTGGGGCTGGCCTGGACCTGATCCCTCCGAGGCCAGACCATCTCCCCGGCCTTGGGTGACCTTGGGCCGGGCATATCAGTGCCTCTGGCTTCTGTGCATGGATTTTGCCACCACCTTGTCCTTGGGGGTCCCGGCCCATGAGGCCCCCGCCAGGGCCGTGACCTCCTGGTTGTCGCACCCACAGCCCCGTTCTGCTGTTGATTTCTGCTGGCCTGGGTGGGTACTAGGGCATCCTGGGTGGGGTCGTGGCTGAGGGGAGAACCAGATCCCGCCTCCCCCTCGGCCCCCAGCTCCATCACTGCTCTCCTTGAAGTCATGGGGGCAGGGATGTCTGTGCCCGAAGCAGGTGGCCTGGGGCTCCGGGGTCCAGAGCTCTCTGTCCCGGTGGCTGGCCCTCAAAGGCTGCCTCTGCTGTTCCCCGGCCACGGAGCCTTTCCCAAGGGTGGGCCCCTCGACCCACAGTCTTTCCTGGGGGCGCGTGCCTCTCCTTTATCTGGGAAACTCCCCCACGTACCCCATCTTCCCTGCCACAGTGGGCTCCTGGGGGGAATAGTGTCCCCCGCCGAAGTTCCTGTCCATCTGGAGCCTCAGGATGGGAGTCTTCGTAGGTGTTCAGGGTGGGCCTAAGTCCCGTGGCTGAGGTCCTTGCGGGAAAGTGGGAGGCCTCCTGGCACCCCCAGAAACTGGGAAAGGCCGGCAGGACCCGGAGGGAGCGTGGCCCTGACCGAGGACTTCTGGCTTCCAGCGCTGCTGTGCCCCGTCCCCGCTGGTGATGTGCCGTCCGGCAGCCCCTGGTGGCTCCGAGCCTGCCTCCCGCCCTCAGCCTGCCTCCGCCACCTGTGCAGACGGGGCGGCCGTCCCCACCTGGTGGAGCCTTGGGAAGAAAGTGAGGCGACCACGCGCAGGCATCCTCAGGACCTGCCTGTCGCACGGGAAGGGGCGCCAGCGGGACGGCGGCCCGAGGCCTCCCCGCCCCCCGCAGAGGAAGCAGCAGAGGAAGCGAGGGCAGGGGACGCAGGGCCGGAGGCCAGTTCCCAGGCGGCCTGTCTGGGCCGTGTCGATGCCAAGCCCCCCCACCCCCCGCTTCCTCGGGCAGTGGCAGGGCCGAGGCGGGGCGCCTGGGGGCCCCGAGTAGGGTCAGGGGTCTCCGGAGAGTCACTCTGGGGTTAGACCTGCGGTCGGAGCCACGTGGGAGCGGCCGCCCGGAGCCGGGTAAGTGGGGGTTTCTGGGAGGACAGGGGCCGCTCTCCACCGTCGGGCCCCAGGGGACGGGGGCTTGTGGTCTCGAGGCCCCAGCCCCTGCTCTGGGGAGGAGGAAGTGGCAGGACAGGAGTGGGCAGGGCCAGTACAGTGGCTGGGCGGCCTAGGGGTCGGCGCGTGTGTGTGAGGCAGTGGGGTCCTGGCGACGGGGGGTCACCTCCCACGGTGGGGTGTGGCCGGACCTGGCCTTGCTCAGCCCCGGCGAGGGTGCGGTGGTGCCCTCCCCATGAGGGGTGTGCCCACCTGCCGGTCAGAGTGCCCTGGCCGCTGGCCTTGGGCTGGCCGGGGAGACAAGCCGTCCGTCCGTGGGAGCCAGGCCGGGAGCAGGGGAGCCCGGGTCCCACCTCTGGACTCCGCCGAGGCCCCCCCTGTGCCGAGGCCGCGTGGGAGCCCGGCAGCAGGATGGTTCTGGGGACGCCGTCCGGGGGACTTGGGGAGTCCTCGTCGGGGTCTGGCTCCGGGGAGGGTCCCACAGGCTTCGTGCTGTGCCATGTTAAAATTCTTAATGGTTTTGAACAAGGGGCTGCAGGGCCGCCTGTGGTCCCCAGCAGGTGCGGGGGCTCCGACCCCCTGAGTAGGAGGACCCAGGGCCTCCAGTGGCTGTTGCTTGGCCTCAGGCCGGGCGGGTGGGTTGTTTGTCGGGTGTCCGTCCCACTCACGCCGATGGCACTGTTCCTCCAGTGACCTGGTGTGGACGGCCATTGCCTTCTGTCCCCGACTTCCCTATGACAGCTTTGTTGAGATATAATTCACATTCCAAGGGACTCACCCCGCCCCTGGCTTTTTCTTTAATTTCTGAGAGGGGGAGGGGCGGGGGGGGGGACAGAGGCTCTAAGCAGGCTCCACGCAGACAGCAGCGAACCCGATGGACGTGGGGTTCGAACTCAGGAACCGCGCGATCATGACCTGAGCTGGTCACATGCTCAACCGACTGAGCCGCCCAGGCGCCCCGGACTCACCTTCTTGAAGCGCGTACTCCGGTGGTGTTTACTGCACTCACGGAGTCGTGCAACCATCCGAGCGGCGGGGTTAGGAACGCTGGTGTCCCCATGCTGACCGCCATGCCCTCCCCACTCCCTGCCCCCCACCGGCACCGCGTGTGCCTCCAGGGGCTGGCCTCACGTGCACATTTCGTGTCCACAAGTCGCGCAGCGCGGGGTCTCCCTTGTCCCCCCCCCCGTCGGGGCCCTGCTGGGAGAGGGGCTGGAGCCGCTCGGGGTGGGGGCAGCTGCAGTGGACGCCGTGGGCTGCCCAGCGCGTGGTGGCCGCCAACCCGGGGCGCCCCGCGGCAGCCTCGCTTGCCTTTTCCCGCCACCTGGCGCCTTCGAGGCCTTTCCAGCGCCTTGTTGCCCGTTTGCACGTCTCTTCTGTGAACGCCGGTTACAGCCTTTCCCTCATCGGTCGGGCGTGGTGTGGACGCGTCCTGGGCCAAGCTTCTGGCCAGACATGCTCGCGCTTCTGAGCGGGCTGTGCACCCCCCCAAGAGGCAGCTTCCAGCGCCCGTGGATGATCCACCCAAAGGAACGATCTTGCTCAGATCAAAGCCGCGTAGCCTTGGGAGAGGCTGTCCTGGTCCTCGGTGGGGCCCGGGCTCCTTCTGCTAGGCCCGTGGGCGCATTCCTGCTCGTGGCCGAGGCTGCCCCTGGCCTGGGCGACGTCCCTGCCTTCCTCCTTCCCTAGCCGGCCTCACCCCAACTCTGCCCTGCATGGGGTCCAGGCAGAAACTTGGAGGCAAGGATGTCAGGAGATCTGGGCTGGGGCGAGCCTGAGCCCGGTGGCCCCTTGGCCTCTACCAAGCTGCTGTCCCCCAGCAGCCCCCGCCCCGCCGGGCTCGAGAGAAAGCACTCGTCTATCAGCTCCGGCCCCTCGGGGCGGCCTCGTGCCGGGCGTGTGTCAGAACGGGGTCCCCATGTGAACAGAACAGTCGGGCCTGCTTTCCCGGGGTGTCACCCACAGGCCCCCAGGGGGAGTGCGGGCCTTGGACGTGCTGCATGTCTCAGAAGGACAGGAGGACGAGGCCGGGGACCAAGTGGGAGGAGCATTTGTGCAGAGGGCACCGTGTGTCAGCCAGAGGGGAGCATAGAGGCACCCATGTTAGCAGTCCTCACCCAGACCCCCAGGCCCCCTCCTCAGGACCAGCTGTGAGAGTGCACCCATGGTGCAGGAGGGGGCTCTGATGTGGGTGGTGGCCAGGCCTGGGCTTTCTCATGTGTCACTGGACAGTGTGCAGATTGCAGAACTTCCTTCCGTCCCTGTGTTTGTGACAAGCTGGCCTGATGTGGGGCAGAGCCGGCCGGCTGCTCATCTGGCCCTGGGGTTCGGTCCTACGGCGGAACCTGGAGGGAGCCCCCAGGGGTGTGCCCCCCCAAACCGCCAGTGTGCGCTCCAGAGCACGCGCGTGATGGCGGGGAGTGCGTGTGTGTGCACGTATCTGGGAGCAGGCACGTGCGTGTGCACGTGAGGGCCTAGAGGCGTGCGTGGGTGTGCGTGGGTGGGAGACTGAACACATGAAAGCGTGTGAGCGTAGGACCAAATGTGTACGTACTTGAGTGTGTGTGTGTGTGTGTGCACACGTGCGTGTGAGTGCCCGTGTGTAAGGACGTGGGGACCTGTGTGCCGTCCCTCCCCCCTTCTCCGGAAGGAAGGCCCCGGGCCCCCCGCGGAGGTATCCTGCCCCTGGGGAGCTGGAACCCAGGCTTCCCCCTCTTAGGCTCTGGGTGAGGTTCTAGGTCCCGACCCACAGCGACAGCGGGAAGGGGGCTGATACTGGCCACGCCAGCTGCCGGGCCGCCCTCCGTGGATCTGTGGTCGGGGGCTCCGGAAAGAGCCCTCTCGGGTGAGCGGCTGCCATGACCCCACTTGGCCCCTGGCCACAGCCGCCCGGGCAGGCCGTCTGCACCTGCAGGGCTTTGAGCCGTGACCGCCGGCTCCAGGCCTGTCGCTCCAGGTGGACACTTGTCTCTCTTGGAGGGAGCGTGCCTTCACCTCACGGCCCCACCTCTGTCTTTGGGGTGCACGACTGTTCAGATCACCTGCTCACCGTCCAGCCTTGTGTGCACGTCCCCCGCCCCCTGTCCTGCACAGAGCAGGAGACCGGGACTCGGGGGTGAGAGGTTTGGAAGGTTCTGGGGTGGGGGCAGTGGGCCACAGCCTCCCCACCCAGACGCACCTGCGGGGGTGCAGAGGCTGGGCAGCTGCGACCCTGCCCAGAGTCGGGTTCTGAGGTGGGGAGGACGTGGTCAGGTGAGCCTCAGGGCCGTGCGTGACGGTTCTGGATGCAGTCCCGGCTCTTGTGGGGTGTCTCCTGCAGGTGTGGCTTTCGTCCCGGGGGGGGACCGCGCGTGTCTCTGGCTGCCACTCCCACCCCGGCAGCCCGCAGCCCCCCTTACAGACAAGTGGGGGCTCTGGTCCCTGGTCCGTCCTGTCACCGTTCCCGCTTATCTCTGAGATCGGGGGAGGAAGGGAGGAAACACACGAGCCTGGGTCCCCCTGGGAGGCGCCCGGCCACACGAGGGCCCAGACCTGGTGGAGGGCGCCCGTGTCCCCGCTCCAGAATTCCGCTCCTCTAGGGAAAACTTCCACGTCTGGGCCCACAGACCAACCTTCGTGGAGAACCTCTGCCCCCTCCGCCCCCAGCACTGGCTCTGCTCCCAGGACGGCTGGTGGGGGTGGGGACCTCTCCCGCCGGCCACCCCCCCGCCCCGGGAACCCCAGAATCCTGCTGACTCCTGCTTGCTTCGGCAGGGGGCTGGGAGATGGGGGTGTCAGGGGCAGACGATGGGGTCAGTGGGGCCTCCCTGGGACGTTGGCCCCTGACACCCTGGGCACGCAAACTGCCACCCTTAACACTGTTCACTTGCCTCATCCTGTTAACTCAGCAGAACGGCCTCCTGGCTGTGGTTCCTTCCTGTGCAGGACCCCGTTTGCGTCACCGGGCATGGGGGCAGGGGGACTGGTGCCAGGATGTCCTCAGACGCCCGGCCGAGGCCCCGCCCCGGGCCTGCGGCTGATCCCCGCGCTGGAGTCCCCGTGGGCTGGGCTGGGGACCCCTCGGCTGCTCCTGCTGGGGAGTGAGCTCTCCGTGGTGCGAGCAGCAGAGGGCATCAGGCCTCGATGGACAGTACTCTCTGTTGTGGACGTGACCCTTGACCTGGCCTCCACGGGCGTCTGAGTGCTCTCCGGACACTTTGAAATCGAGGTGAAGCTCACGTCACGTAAAGGGGACCGTCTGGAAGTGAGCGATGCAGGGTATTTAGTGCCCAGTGTCGTGCACCCACCCCTCTGGTTCCAGAACATTCTCCTCACCCCATAACGACACAACAAGCCACCAGCAGCCACTCCCCGTCGCATGGCCCCTGGCAAACACCCCCTGTTTTCTGCTGCTCTGGAGACTTCACACCCGTGGGGCCTCACGACGCTTACTTCCCGTTAAAAAATCACGGCATCGGGGCGCCTGGGGGGCTCAGCTGGCCGAGCATCTGCCCTGGGTCAGGTCACGATCTCATGGGTTGAGAGTTCAAGACCCATGTCGGGCTCTGCGCTGTCCCCCTTGCTCTGCCCCTCCCCCGTGAGTTTTCTCTCTTTCTCTCTCTCTCTCTCTCTCTCTCTCTCCCCCTCAGAATAAAATAAACAAAAATTAAAAATCATGGCATCTTAGTGGTCAGACTGCCCACTTCCCTTTCAGAGCAGATGCCAGGTGGACAGCAGGGGGTGGCCTCTCCAGAGGAGACTGGGGAAACCGAGGCACATGGCTTCGAGGTTGGAGGGTTGACGGGCCCTGCCCTCGCTCCTTCAGCATGGCGCCCGAGTACTGCCTGTGTCTCAGGCCCCCAGGGACGTCCCCTCACGCCAAGCCCGTGGGCAAGTGGGGCTCAGCGTGGATGGCTCAGAGGGGCCATCGGTGGGTGGTGCTTTTGAAGATGGAGCCCGCCTGGGTGAGGAATGGCCTGGAAGCTTCAGACCCCTGAAGTTTGGACAGGGTGTGGGGGGCCGAGCCCAGGACTCGGTGACGCCGGGGCCCTGTTCTGCGTGCTCTGCGGCCGTGGGGGTCTTTCCAGACGGAACGATGGGTTGTGAGTGATAATTACAGGAGATGACACACACTAGATTCTAGAGACCGCGTGCTCGGCAGCGGCCATATGGAATGTGCCAGCGACGAGCAGGCGGTAAGCGGCTTCTGCCGCCCCAGACGGGCACCGCTCACGGTTTGAGAGATTTTCTTCCAGGTGGATTTTTTTTTTTTTTTTTTAACACAACGGTGACCTGGATTTAGGAGCAGTCCTGCCTCTTGCTTTCAACCTTATCGACGTGTGACTGACATAGACTCAACCACGCCCGTTGACGGTTGGCCCTCGGGAGACCTCGCGTGTGGTTTGGGGGGCCCCACGACCCCTTGGCCGCACAGTCACGTGACGGACACTTGCCTGGCGCCCAAACGTGTCCTCGTGTGTCTTCCTTCTTCTGAGTAGCGTCGCGTTGAGATTTCCACTTTGAAAACTTCTTCAGCTCACTTTCTCTGGCTCCTTTGCAGATACACCGTTTTGTTCAATCCTTCCTTACTGGTGGACTCTTCCTTACTGGTCCTTCTTAGAACCGTCACCGTAGCGAATGCGTGGGACGTGTGTCTGTCTTCGGAGTTGGCGCTCTCATTCCTCCGTTCATTTATTCAGGACTTGTGCACCCTCCGGGTTAGTCTCTTGGTTGAAATTCCCAGACAAGGTGGGGGCGCCTGGGTGGCTCAGTCGGTTGAGCGTCTGACTTCAGCGCAGGTCCTGATCTCTCGGTTCGTGAGCTCGAGCCCCGCACGGGGCTCTGTGCTGACAGTGCGGAGCCTGCTTGGGATCTTCTGTCCCCCTCTCTCTGTCTGCCCCTCCCACCCAAATAAATCAACATTAAAAAATAAATAAATTCCCAGACAAGGAATCACTTGGCCAACGAGAAGCTCGGTCCCCAAGGAGCTGCACCCACATCTCTGAACCGCTTTCCAGTTGATTCTCCGATTCTCGCTCGGGGAGCCTGGCAGCTGGTTCTGGTGCCCTGGCTTCAGCCAGGACGGGGGGTTCTGGGAACTCGCTCAGGCCGGAAGCGGACTTCGTGTTTCGAGTTGCGCCTCTTTGATTACGGACGAGGCTGATCGTTTCCTTGCGGGCTTTGCTTAGTCTGTTTGTTTGTGTTATGGGGTCTTAACGTATTTTTTTTTTTTTTATTTTCGCTGATGGTGGGCCCTGTAGAGTAATGCTACCAGTCTTGTGATAGGTGTTCTGTAAATCGTTTTTCCTGGTTTGCCATGCGCCTTCGACTTGGGGCTTTTATGGAACATACGTTTTTATGGAGTGAAACCCATTGATATTTTGTGATTCCCTCTGTTGCTTTTAGCTTAAACATTCTTTTCCACGAAGAAGCCTGGCGTCTCCCTCTTTTCTTCTCCGGTGCTGTGATTTGACTTCCAGGCGTCAGTTTGAAGTTACTGCGGTGTGTGGGGACGCGGCTCTTCCCCTGCACGGTCCCTCCATCCTGCCACCGCCTGTGTTCTGTGTGGGGTCTTCCGGCCGGCCGGCCTGGCTCCGGGCTGTCCCTTCAGGCCCTGGCTCCCCGCGTCGTCCCGCAGCAGCACGTGCGTGCTGGTAACAATCACCACTTTTCCACGTGTGATCAGCCACAGATACACGGCCACCCCCTCTCTCTGCTTGTTGTAGCTTCTGTCACCAGGTTAGAGTTTCATCCCCCTTAGGGTCACAGGACGCGCTGACAGACGACTGGTGGTGGGGGCGGTGATCTGGGTCATGTGACAGTCCCACCCAGACACCTGTCCCCACCTGATGGCAGAAACAAGTCACATTTTCCTTTTCCGGGAAGCCCAGCCCGGCACCTGGTTCTGTTCTGACCTGTGCCTTGCCCTTCTCCCGCCCAGGTTCCCAGAAATGCTCTGTCCCCTCCGCAACCTGGAAGGGAGACCTCGGTACACAGCAGGTGCCCCATAAATGTGAGGCACTGCTCCTAAACGTGGCCGTACAGTTTTCCAGAACGCGGTGCCTCCTCTGGGAAAGACCCGGCCGCGTTGGACCGTGGTGCCCGGGCCACCAGGCCATCGAGGAGGCGTCCCGTTCGGGGCAGGGTGGAGGCTGACCCGTGGACGGTGACAGGACCTGGGGTCTCTGCCTCACACTCTGTGTTGCTCCTGCAGTGGATGGAAGTGTTTTCTTAAATGTAATTGGCGGGGTGCCTGAGTGGCTCATTTGGTTGAGCGTCCGACTCCGGCTCGGGTCATGGTCTCGCGGTTCGTGGGTTCGAGCCCCGCGTCGGGCTCTGGGCTGACAGCTCGGGGCCTGGAACCCGCTTCGGATTCTGTGTCTCCCTCTGTCTGCCCCTCCGCTGCTTGCACTCTGTCTCTTGCGTTATCTCAAAAATAAATAAACATTAAAAAAAAATGTAACTGGCAAAAGACGGTCCAGTGCCATAAACGGCCCCTGCAGGAGGGCATGTGCAGAGGCGGGACCGGGGACAGGGTGGCCGGGATGCTGGCTGGTTCTGGTGGGCAGAGCCAGCGCCCGCGATGACACGGTGCCTGCTGTGTGCGCGGTAGCTTTTGTTGTCCCTTCGCACGGGCGTTTCCATCTCCTGAACGTGTTGGCTTTGACGTCTCGTGTCTTCACGTGAAGGAGCCGTACTCTGTGGTCCCTTCTGTGTGGGTTCACGTGCTTACAGCAGGACCTTAATGACAACAGAAAAGCCCCTTTTATGCCCCAACTGTGACCCGCCCAGCCCGCGGGGCACCGAAGGTGGCAGGGAGGGCCCTGGCTGCTGCTTTTAGGAGGCCCCCCTGGGGTTTTCCTCTAGAACCACCCCCGCCCCCACCCCCCCCCCCCCCACCTCCTACAGCTGCCCCCAGGCTGTAGCCGCCCCTCAAGGGGTTTGGGCCCACGGTTCGACCTGTGCTTCCGGCCACCCACAGGCCCTGCAGAGTTCCAACCCTGTTTTCAGTGAACTTGCTCCCTGCCCCCAGTTCTGCACACAGAGGGGAGGCTGAGGGTGGAGGCTGAGGGTGGAGGCTGAAGCTGGGCCTCCTGAGGTAGTTGTGCCCCGCAGCAGCCTGTGTAGCCCTGCCGGGTGGGTGGCTGTTGGACCACGGTGCCTGCTGTCTTCCTCAAGGACCCAGCCCCAGGCTGCAGGGCAGCCAGGAGAGGGAGGTGCAGGATTGCGTGTGCAGGTGGGGGCATCTGGAGAGGAGCGTGCTGGGTGCCCAGTGGGTCCCCATGGCCGTGGAGCGGCCTTGAGGGCTCTGGCCGCTCCCTGGGGGCGCGGGGATCTCCAGCCCCGGGAGGAAACGCCACGGGCCAGCGCCTGTGGGCCGTGTGCTATCAGGTGTTGGAGCCCGGTGCACGACTTCCAGCACACACACCCGACTTGGCCTGCAGAGGCCCTGGGAGGGTGTCCGCTTTGGACCCCTGGGGCACCGGGACACGGCCTGTGGCTGCCCTCCACGCAGGTTTCCTCCTGGTGCAGGCCCGGCCGGTTTCGCCTGCCACGGTGGCCCCGTCCTCCCGGCTCTCTGGCCCTGCCCGGCCCCTGCTACCTGGGCCCCTCCATCTCCCGTGTGGGTGTGGGGAATGAGCTTGGAGACCTGAGCGGGAGTCCAGGCTGTGTTCGCCATCTTTCCAGGCCCTCGGGCTCA
The DNA here is from genome assembly GCF_022079265.1 of Lynx rufus. NCBI lineage: Eukaryota > Metazoa > Chordata > Mammalia > Carnivora > Felidae > Lynx > Lynx rufus. Next base: position 2,061,942 of record NW_025814853.1, on the reverse strand, counting down.
CACTGCCTCCAGGCGGCCCTCCCAGATGCCACGTTAGCTTGGGTTCCTATGTCGGCACAGAAGGCGTGGGGACAGGGGCACGTCAGTCGGAGGTCAGCTCTGCTACCCTAGGCAGGCTCCTCACTTTCATGGAGCCTTCATTTCTTCTTGTCCATCGGGGTCAGGCCTGAGGGCCACCTCAGTGACCATTTGGGACCCCCGAGGCCCTGCTGAGACTGGATCTGACCTGAACTGATGGGCTCGGGATGCCAGGTGTGCTGGGCTGGGTGGCGGGTTGGGGGATCGGCCACTGGGGGCTGAGGGGTGGGGATGCTTGGTGTGTGCAGAGGAATTGGGGGCAGAAAGCCTCCAGGGGCCAAATCGGGGATGGACAGACAGAGGTCTTTGGGGGAAGGGGGTGCAGTGTGACAGGACAGGAGGGGCAGGCCTGCCGTGCCCGCCTCTGTCTGGGGGACGCCCGGGCTGGCCCTGCCGTGCTGGCCCGTGGACACCAGATGAGCAGAGCCGGGGGGGGGGGATGGGGGCAGCTCAGAGCCCTGGCTTGGGGGCCACCTGTATGTGTTGGGGGGGGCCACATGATGCTATCCTGGCACGTCAGGTTCCCCATCTGGTGAGGGCTAGCCATGAGGGGGCCCTTGTGGACCAGTGCTGCAGAACGAGGGGTCGCTGCTGTTCCCAGGACAGAAACTGGGCGCTTCAGCAAGAGGGTGACTTGGAAAGGCCAAGCCACACGGGGGGACTCTGCTGCCCCGTGGCTGTAGCGCCACCTTCTCGGGGCAGTGCGGTCCCTGTGCCTCAGAGGCCAGACGGGCCTGGCTCATGGCTCTGGCCCCCAGCGGCACAGAGCCTGGCACGCGGCTGCCCCCACACCTCTCCCGCACAGCGCGCCCTGAGGGTCCCTCCCCGCCCTTGGGGTCCCGCAGCGTTGGCGGGTGCTGTCCTCGTAGCTTTGGGGGCATGACAGCCCCTGGCGCAGGCTCCGGAGAGGGGAGGTGGGGTGACCAAAGTCTGGAAGAGACGTGGAGGGCAGTTTCCCACAGCCCCGAGACCCTGGCCTCATGGAGGGGCGTCCGTGAACCCCCACAGCTGGGACCTGGGAAAGGCTCCAGCCGCTTTACCGGCTCCGTGTTCTCTGAGTGAGGCCGCAGCGGCACCCAGTGGCCGTCCGGGGAACTGCAGGCTCCGGGCCACGGCGGCCGCTCTGCCCTGAGCCCCGCGGCTGTGCCTGCGGGTGGCAGGTCTCAGAGCGAGGGTCAGGGCGGGCTGGGGAGGCAGGGGCTTGGCTGGGCCCTGGGTGCACCTGGAGGGAGAGGGTGAGCCTGGGGCGCCGGAGCCTTGGAGGCTGCCCCGTGACCCCCTCTTCCTCGGCAGACGGCGCCCCCCTCAGTGAGCTCTCCTGGTCGTCCTCCCTGGCTGTGGTGGCCGTGTCCTTCTCCGGGCTCTTCACTGTCATTGCCCTCATGCTGGCCTGTCTGTGCTGTAAGAAGGGTGGCATCGGGTTCAAGGTGAGGGCCGGGGGCCCAAGGGGATGCGGACGGGATCCCAAGGGTTGGGCTCTCTTGTGCCCACTCGGCACTGAGCCTCCCTCCCCTGGGGGGCTGCCTACAGGAGGGCCGTGGAGGCCAGCCCACTGTCTCCCCCATTTTGGACCCCCTCTGTGTGGGCATGTCCCAGCTCAGGGCCAGGCCACTCAGTGCCGCGCATGGGTTGGGCACTCTGGGACAGTGAGGATGGGCCTTGCAAGGGCTCACGGGGGGGGGGGGGGGGCTCCTGAGCCGGTGTGGGAGGGGGCTCGCTTCCCCAGACGCCCCTGACTCCCCAGTGGAGGAGGAGGGCTCTTGGCCCAGCGGTCCTCAAGTTGCTGCTCATTCGAACCGACAACAGGAAACCAAAGCCACCCAGACACGCTTTCCCTGCACCAAAACCACCTTGCCAGCCGGACCTGGGGCATCTTCTGCCCCACAAGGTGGGGATCGTGTGCCAGAGCCAGAAATCGGGGTGACCGTGCGCAGCGGCATTGGTCGTTGCTACTCACGGAGCATCAGCTAAATGCACGGCCCCGTCTTCACTACGGCCGCTCCCCAGAGTTACATTCCCAAGGGTCCTGGGCTGAATTCTGGGGCCCCCTCCTGAGGATGATGACCGAGGGGTACCCCCCGGAGAGCTGTCCCCCCACCCCGCCATGCCTGGTTGCAGCTCTGAGCGGGGAGGACCAGGGGGAGAAGCTGGCAGTTGAGAACCCCAAGCAGAGGCTCCCTGCTGCCCCCGCCCACATGGGTCGAGTTCCTGCCAACTTAGCAAATAGCGGGTTGGGCTGTGGTCATTCACCCCCTGCCCTGGGCTGGAGGTCGGATTCCTGGGCCTGGCGAGTTGGGGAGGGGAGGGGCCGTCCTGTGGCACCCATCAGTGTCCACACCAAGTGGCCACACCCCGTTTTAGAGAAATAGCGCCCCCCCCGATATGGCATGTCACGGAGTGGGGGCCCGCAGGAGCTGCCCACCTGCCTGGTGAGGACGAGGAACTTGCCTATTACAGAGGCCACCCTTCCAGGCCCCTTGGTGCCTCCATGGCAGAGCTGTGGCTCCTTGCACCCTGCCCTGGCTAGACTGTCTCCCTGACCTGTGGGCACCCAGCATCTGGGCCAGGCAGGATCCTGGGGCCAGAGCCGTGAGGTCATGAGGGGTGGGGGGCGGGGGAGCCTTGTATAGGTCAGCCCCTCCTCAGGGTACTGTGAGAACAAGGCCCCAAACAAGGACCAGCCTCGGCCCCTCCTACCCTTGCCCTCCTCACCTCCTGGAGAACGTGGTGCCCAGAACATTCCAGCCCCAGTACGTGTTGGGGGGAGGGCCTGCCTACACCGGGGGCTCCTGCCTGGTCTCTGGGGGCCCAGGGCTGGGCACCCCCGGGAGCTTGCTGGGAGAAGGGGCCGGGCAGCGATGCTCACGCTGTCCTACTTGATTGCCCGCTGTGCCGGAATCTTCCAGCGGGCTGTCGGGCGGCACCATCAGGTATGGGCTGGGCCAGGCCCCGGTGGGGTGTGTGGGCCTACAGCTGCAGCATCCCAGGGCCCCGAGGGTGGTCTTGAGGGCCCTGGGCAGGGGGGTCGTCGCAGGCGCCAGCCCCTTCCCCCTGCCCCCAATGTTCTGTCCTCTCTGGGCCAGGACAGGGACTGGCCCACAGGGACACCAGCAGGGGGTCCCCGGTCACCCCTGGAAGCTGAGAACACAGAGACCAGGGGAAAGGAGGGTCCTGGGGTCACGCAGCACTGAGGGAGAAACCTGGGCCCTCCAGGCCTCAGTTTCCCCACCTGGGCAGTCCGGTCGTGGGCTCCAGGGAGGAGAGCTGCTATTGTTTGAGTAGGAGTTGTTTTGCATCAGGCTCTGGATTTCTGAGACTTTGGCTCTCCTCTGGAATGTGCTCTGGACCTGGGGGGAGGGGTCTTCCCCACAGAGAGGTGCAGCGGCGGCATTTCAAAATAGCAGCCAGCCAGGTGGGGCCCGGCCCCGGGCTGCCCAGGCCAGGCTCTTAAGGAGCCCTGGGAGCGGGTAAAGGCCCACCTGGGTCAAGGTCCAGGGGGACGGCTGTGGAAGGTGGCAGGGTGCCTGGCCTGGGGGTGGAGGTGGGGGTGGGCTCCCTGCTCTGGGCACTCAGGAAGGCTCTTTGTCTGGAAGGGGTAGGGGCACTTAGATGCCCCTCCACTGGGGCGGGGGGGGGGGGTGGTGAGGTCCCCCCATCCCCGTCCTGTCCCCCCTCTCCAGCCCTAACCTTGAGGTTGAGTTCACAGGCTGGGCGGGGCTCGGGCTGCAGTGGGGAGGGGTGGCAGACAGAGGAGTCGGGGGCTGACTGGATGGGCAGGGGCAGCTGGCCTCGGCCTCTCGGTCTCCTGTCTCTGGCCCCACCGCCGCCCCCGCTGGTCGCTGGTCGCTGGTCGCTGGTCGCTGGTCGCTGTTCGCTGGTCGGGGTGGACCGGGCTGGGCCAGGCGCTGCTGCCCTGGGGCTCATGGCCCCCCAGGCTTGAGACTCTGGCCTCGGGAGGCTGGTTTTCCTCACAACCAACCAACCAACCAACACAAACAGCGGCCCTCTGGCCCTCTGGGCAGCTGGTGTCCCTGGTCTCCTGGAGGGGGAGGGGCTCGGAGGGCCGCGTGGCCTCTGCCCTGAGGCGCGAGTGGAGCGGTACAAGGGGCAGCCGGCAGGTGCCCCAACTCTAGGTCAGGCCCCCCAGCCCGCTCCACCCCCAGGTCCAGAAGAGGTGATAGTTCGGTCCTTTCTGAGCCTGTCCTGTACCCTGTGACCGTCCCCTCCCCTGCCCTGCCCTGCCCTGCCCTCGTCCCCGGAGTCCTGGCGCCCCCCGCGAGCCTGGCGCCCACCTACCGCTGCAGGAGTTTGAGAATGCCGAGGGGGAAGAGTACGCAGCAGGCTTCTCGGCACAGGGCTCCCCTGCCTCAGGGGCTCCGAACGGGCCAGACGTGTATGTCCTGCCACTCACCGAGGTCTCCCTGCCCATGGCCAAGCAGCCGGGGCGCTCAGGTGAGTGAGCCCCCCAGTAGGCCCAGCGGGTGTGCAGAAGGTGCGACTCGGGCCTCAGCAGCCGGTGCCCCCCCGGGCGGGGGGTGGCAGAGGGCTGGCATGTGCCCCCTTCTGCTGGGCCCGGGGGCGCCGCGGGCAGGCCTGGGTCAGCCTGCCCGCCAGCTCCCCCACCTGGGGGCTGCTGTGCGAAGGGGTGGCCACGGGGGCGAGGGACCTGTTGCCCTGGTCCTGGGATGGGCTGCCCGTGTGCAGGGAGGAGGGGCTCCTCTGCTGTCCCTGGACGCTTGACCCCAGACCACCCCCTCAGCTCCGGCTGGCCCCATTGTGCCCAGTGGGTGGGGCCCACCCACTCGGGGAGGAGGGGCTCTTCGGGGCTCTCTCTGTGGGCGGGGCTGTGAATGGGCCTTTTACTCAGGCCTTGGGGGTGGGGCAGGTGCAGGCAGGGGCCTCCTCCCATAGTAGCTTCCTTGCCTGGCCTCGTGTTTGTTCCCCACCCTGGGGTCTCCCCACCAGGGTGACCACCCACAGGGCCAATGTGGGCCCGAGCTTGCGAGGTTATAGGTCAGCATCCAAGCTGGGCTTTGAACCTGCCTGCTGGAGGCCGTCCCTGTGGGAGCCCCTAGGTGTGTCTGGAGCCTGGGGTGGGGGACGGTCCCTGGCTTCATTCGGTTCCATGGCAGCCTGATCTCAAGTCGTCTCCCTGGAGCCTCCTAGGCAAGGCCGGTGCCCACCCCAGCTCCTCCAGGAGCACCTTGGGAAGGCTGTCAGGCCCCGGGGTGGGGGTGGGGGGGGAAGGGGACAGCCTGTTGCTGTGGTCATGAGCTGGCCCACCCCACCCGCTCTGTTCCACACCTTCCCAGGCCCGTGACCCTGAAGCCCAGACTTCATCAAGGGCTGCGGGCCCCCAAGGCACCGGTCTGGGTCCTCAGCCCGAGGGCCCAGGGTCCCGTGGGTATCACCACCCCCACCCCCCGAGCCAGCGTCAGGCAGGAGCCAGGGCCTGGGGCTCAAAGGCATGTGCACATCTGTTGACTGGCCCGAATCAACACCCCCTAAAACCCTGAAGGTAGACACCCTGCTGTAGGAGGCCCCCCCGACCTTCCTGGGTGACCGTGGGGCTCTCTGAGCCTGTGCTGACCCTGGACACTGTAACTGGTGGGGGAGCCAAGGGTCATCCCAGGGGACACTACCTTCCCCCCCCACCCATCCCCCCCCCGCCCCCCCGCCAGCCTGGGCCTGTCACCTGCAAGCAGTGTCGGGGACCTTGAAGAATCTTTGAGACTTGGCTTCTCCCACCCCTCAGGGGACTGTCCCTGAGGGTGGGGGGCCGGGGCGTAGGAGCGAGCGGCCGCCGCCGGCTTTCTCCATTTCTGTAGCTCACGTGTAGTTCTGTAGGGTTCCCCGTCTCTGGGGACGGGAGAGACTTCAGGTGATGCTGGGGTCAAGGGCTAAAACCCTGAGTAGCAAGTATCACCTGGACCTGGAGAATGTGGAGGAGTCCGCAGGCTGGGGCCCAGGGACGGGAGCCCCGAGACTCAGGGCCTGTGCAACCCCCATCCTAAGTTCTGCTCAGCATCAAGGTCAATATTCCCTGGGAGCAGCCCCCCACCCCCGAGGCTCTCCTGGCATCCCAGGCCCAGCCCTGTCCCCTGGCCCTCAGGACAGTTGGCGTGGGAGCAGAATTCGGGGAATCCCTTGGGGCACAGGGCACGAGTGGGTTCAGCAGCCCTGGCCCTTCCTCTGGGGCCCCCACTGACCCTTCCTCCCTACTGACCTCACCCAGCACAGCCTGTAGGAGAATGGGCCCTGTGTGCTCCGTACAGGGCTGTGCCAAGCAGACCCCAACAAAGGAGCCTTTGGTGTGCCTGGTGCTGGAATGCCAGCCTGTGGCAGGGGTGAGGGGACGGGCTGCTCCGGGGCCCTCCTCCCCACGGGCTGGGCCCCGGCCACACTGCCTGCCCGGCATTGCCTGTGCGCCCGTCCTGGCTCCAGGCCCTGCTGTCTTCAGCCTGGCTCGTCCCGGTGGCCTGGGGCACAGCCTTTGCAGACCCAGGAGAAAGATGCCCGGACGTGACTTGGAGGTCTGCAGCTCCCCCGGGAGGCAGGCACCCTGTTCTTGGTGGTGGCCCCCAGCTGCAGCCCCGGCTCTGGGGGTCTCAGGGCAGCTCCCCAGAAAAGGCCAAGTGGACAACCCCTGAAGGGGCCGCCGGGTGAGGGAAGATCGGGGCAGTGACAGCCTGAGCTGGGGTCCCTGAGCCCCCCACCCCCACCCCCACCCTGTTATAGTGCAGCTGCTCAAGTCCACAGACCTGGGCCGTCACAGCCTCTTGTACCTGGAGGAGGTTGGCCACGGCTGGTTCGGGAAGGTGAGTTGCTGACCCTGGGGTGGTGTGGGGGAGAGGGGCTGACCCCGTGGGCCCCTCTCTCCCCTGGCAGGCAGAGGGGCAGGGTGGAGGCCTGCTTCTCCTGGGAGCCACCCCAGCCCTGGGGTCCCCTCCCAGGGGGGGAGCCCTGCTGTCAGATGCCGGGAGGTACTTCTGAGAGGCGGGGGTGGGGGGGCAGCGTCTCAGTCCTGGCTTCTCCCTGATCCCCAGCCCGGGTGGGGCAGCAACAGGTCCCTCTTCCTCCCTGCAGACCCCCAGAGAGCTGAGGACAGCTGGGGGGGCTTGGGGTGACCACCAAAGAGCAAATGTTTCAGCTGGGAGGGTCCACCCAGGAGGGGCCCAGAAGCCCTTTTGCAGATGAGCGTAACGAGGCTTCCGGGCTCGGGTTCAAGGGGAGAGAGGAAGAGCAGGGACTGGAGGCGGAGCCCGGGGGACCGTGGTGACGCCCGCCCCCACAGGTGTTCCTGGGGGAGGTGAACTCGGGCATCAGCAGCACCCAGGTGGTGGTGAAGGAGTTGAAGGCCAGCGCCAGCGTGCAGGAGCAGACGCAGTTCCTGGAGGAGGCTCAGCCCTACAGGTGGGCGGCCCCCGGGGCCGGCTGGGGCGGGGAGGGGGGGGGCTGGGGGCGCCGGGCCCCGTGGACAAAGCCGAGCTCTGTGCTGTCCCTGCTCCTCCCCCACCCCTGCAGAGCCAGCCCCCTTCCCCGCCCGCCCGCCCCCTCCTGCCCTGAGTTCGAGTCAGGGGGGCAGCCTGTTGGCTCCCGCAGGGCCCTGCAGCACAGCAATCTGCTTCAGTGCCTGGCGCAGTGCGCGGAGGTGACCCCCTACCTGCTGGTGATGGAGTTCTGCCCCATGGTGAGTCCCCGCTGCCTGGCCCTCCAGCCCCTCCGCCCCGAGCTTCTGTCCAGGATGTTTAGAAGGAGGGCTCAGCCTCCCCACAGAGGAGCCTTTGCTGAGCTGGGGACCCCTCCTCACCCTCCCGTGGGCCGTATGTTCCCCCGGAGGTGGGCTCTCCGGGGCAGAGGCACCTGCAGGGGGGAGGGGGGCTCCAGGTCACTAGGAGGGTGGCTGCTGGGTCTGGGGCGGGCCCAGCCGCCTGTCCTGCTGAGTTGAGCCAGTTTCCCGAGACCCGCTTACCTCACAGGCGTGTTCTCCCGCCCGTGACTGCCTGCACGATGCCCCCAGGGCCCCTTCCCCCCCAGACAGCTCTGCACCTGCTCTGAGCGGCCCTCGGCAGACATGGGTCCCTGCAGCGTGCAGGCCCCCACTGTCTGGTTTCTGGACCCCTGGCGGTAGCTGTGACCCCCTGGGGCTCCCCCATCACGGCTGGGCCCTCCTCAGGGATTTGCCAGCTGACCCCCCGGTCGCCTGCCCTGTGTTCCCACCCGGCTGGGCGTCAGTGCTCAGATGGCCTGTCTGCCGCTTGCCAGCAGTGAGGTGGCGAGCCTATGGGCCCTGATAGTCTGCACACGGGACGTGGTCCTCCCGGCCCCGCAGGGTTGCCTGGGTCTGCAGGGACGGTGAGGAAAGCGCCCTCTGACTGTGGGGTTGTCCTACTGAGAGCCGGCCACTAGGGGGCGGATTTGGTGGCTCCTCTGGGTAGCTGCACCCCCACGTTGCCCGCAGGCCCTGGGCGGGAGGGGCTGGGCGGAGGGCTGGGCGGTGACAGTGCTGCCCCTCTTGGCAGGGGGACCTCAAGGGCTACCTGCGAAGCTGCCGGCTGGCGGAGTCCATGGCGCCCGATCCCCTGACCCTGCAGCGCATGGCCTGCGAGGTGGCCTGTGGCGTCCTGCACCTGCATCGCAACAACTATGTGCACAGGTGAGGGGGTGCGGGGCTGGTGGCTCTCCGGGGGGTCCCCGTGAGCTCTCTGTGCGGCCTGCGGCCTCTGCCCCTGCCTCGGGGCTTGTGTGAGGGTTAGCTGGCTTTATTTATTCAGCCTCTAGGGACCATTGTGCCAAGGAATCTGGTTAAAGAAAAACCACCAGAGAGGGTGTGGGGAGGTGGATGCTTGCTTCTGCGGGGGGGCCGGCTGGCCTGGGCAGCACCCGGGGGGGCCCAAGGCCCATCCTCTGTCTCCAGGGGGGTCAGAGCCACCACACTGGCCCTGCTGGCCTCTGTCTGCCTTAGACCCCGGGGGGGGGGGGGAGGGATGGCTCTGTCCTGCTTCCCTCCCTGGCCCTGGAAGTTGGAGGGGTGGACCAGGGTGCCCAGCGTAGGAGGATGTGCCCAGAAGAAGTGGTAACAGTCAAACGGCAACCCCCAGCTCCGGACTCTGCCCAGGCCGTCCTCCCCAACAATATCCCGGTGCTCCCAGACTCTGCCCAGGCCGTCCTCCCCAACAATATCCCGGTGCTCCCGGACTCTGCCCAGGCCGTCCTCCCCAACAATGTGCTGGTGCTCCCGGACTCTGCCCAGGCCGTCCTCCCCAACAATATCTTGGTGCTCCCGGACTCTGCCCAGGCCGTCCTCCCCAACAATATCCTGGTGCTCCCGGACTCTGCCCAGGCCGTCCTCCCCAACAATATCCTGGTGCTCCCGGACTCTGCCCAGGCCGTCCTCCCCAACAATATCCTGGTGCTGAGTGATGACACATACAACTCCAGCATCAGTGATTTTGTTGAAGAGGGCAGCTGCCAGCCTCCTGACCTGCCCGCCGGGCCCGCCCAGCCCCAGGCCCCCGCACACCCGCCGGGCGCAGGCCCGTCTGTGGCCCTGGTGGACGTGCGCTGGCCCCATGCTTGCCCCGGTGCCTTGTGCCCCCAGACCCCCTGTGGCCACCCAGCGGGCAGGGCAGAAGCCCGCAGCCCAAGGCCACCCGGTGGGGGTACCGACGGTGCCGTAGGCGGTCACTCCCTGCGCCCACCTTGCCCTGGGCCGGAAACGGTGCCCAGCCCTGTGCGAGCAGGGCAGGGGCAGGATCCCCTGGGACACTCGGGACCTCAGTTTCCCTGCCGCTGCCCGCCTCCTGGGGAGCTGAGGGTGAGGGCGTAGTGGGCGGGAAGGAAGACTGCAGTGGCCCTGGCTGGCTCGTGCCCGGGACGGGTCAGCAGACGTTGAGCCGCTGGGGTCAGGAGAGGGGTCCGGTAACGGCGGGGCAGTGCCTTCACGAGGGCCCTGTGGCCTGTCCCGGCCCTTTCTGGGCCTCGCTTTCCTTGTCTGCATTGTAACATTCGAGGCCCTGTCCACGTGGACGCCCCGGGGAGCCCCGTGCTGGGTGAGGGACCCGGGGCTCGGGGCAGCGGGTGGATGGGCCGCCTCTCAGACGCCCCTTCCCACCGGCTCGCGGCGATGCCCTTGGCCACAAGCGGGCTGGCCCCTCAGCGCCCCGAGTGCCCCCAGCCCGGCGCCGCCGCTGACCCCCGCCCTCCTGCCCTCCCGCCCTCCAGTGACCTGGCCCTCAGGAACTGCCTGCTCGCGGCCGACCTGACGGTGAAAATCGGCGACTACGGCCTGTCCCACGGCAAATACAGAGTAAGCGGGCGGGGCCGCACGGGGGGTGGGGGTGGGGGGGTCAGGGCTGGCCGCCCAGCACCCTGGGGTGACCCTGGGCCCCGCGCCTGCAGGAAGACTACTTTGTGACTGCCGACCAGCTGTGGGTACCGCTGCGCTGGATCGCGCCCGAGCTGGTGGACGAGGTGCACTGTAACCTGCTGGTGGTGGACCAGACCAAGGCCAGCAACGTGTGGTGAGCGGGGGTCCCCGGGGCGCGGCCAGGGCGTGCCCCCCCCAGCACTCAGTGCCCGCCCTTGTTCTGTCCCCCGCCATCACAGCTCACGGCTGCCAGGCCAGGGCCCAGGGCCCGCAGGCTCGAGCGGGTCGAGTCCTCTCCCGCCCCGTGCTGGAGGGGGTGAGGGCCAGGAGAGCCACACGTGCGGTGACATGCTTCTCTGTCCCACTTCGTCACCCTGTAGGAGGTGGGGCTGCTGGGCCACCTGTCGCTTCCCGGTGCCAGTGGCCCATGGCCCCGCCCCACCCCAGGACCCGCTGACACCCACAGACATCAGGGTTAGAGCGAGTGTGCGGGTTGGAAGGCCCGCTGGGAGTGGCAGCAGGTGCCAAGTGCCCTCCGTGGAGGGGCCGGTGATCTCCCACGACCGCCGTGTGGAGGCACCGCCCATCCTCAGCACCTGCACCAAGTGGGGCACAGACTCAGTCCTGCAGCCTCCAGAGGCTCCGCTGCGGGGGTCCCTGTGCCTGACCAGCCCCTCCCCCAACCCCCACTCCCCGGGCCTGCCTGTCGTCCCTCTGCTCCTAGCGAGCCCTCAGAGCCGGGATCCGCGGACCCACCCTCCCTCCTGAGCACCCTTGAGTCGCTTAACTGCAGCCCATCAGCCACTCCGTTCCGTCACCGATCTCCCCAACCTGCCTACCCTGCCGCACGCTGACTGGGGTCTCTTACATGGTTCTGGGCCGGTCCCCCTGACTTCTCTGTTGCCAGATTTGTTCTGTTCCTCACGTTCCCGGTCTCCCGGGACGGCCTGGGGCCCCAAGGAGCTGGGGGAAGTATACCAGAAGGAACCCAGTCGCCTTCTCGCAGCCCTGCCTGTTCCCTGGGCCCACTCCTGCCGGGCTGGGGCGCACCTAGACTCGCCCCTCCCTCGTTCTAGCCCCCAGTGGTACCCAAGGGCTGGGAGCTTCTCCAGGCCCCCACCCCCACCCCCGGAACAGTGTCTGGCCTTCACCGCAGCAAGGGAACGAGCACACAAAGGAATAGACCTGAGTTTGTGGAAAGGCCAGTGTGGTTTTTATTTGCCCAGGTGCCCTGGACACAGGCTTGGGCCTGGCCGGGTGGCACATCCTGCCAGTTTACTGAAGGAAAGTGCTGTCCTTTGGGAGGGGCGTCCCTAGGACACTGGTGTGGTGGCAGGAGCTGCCCTGTGGTGCCCACGGCTCTGAGATCCCACGCAGCCATGCCGTGGCCAGCCATGCCGGCCCCCTCTGATGGCCCTTGCCTCCGTAGGTCCCTGGGCGTGACCATCTGGGAGCTCTTTGAGCTGGGCGCACAGCCCTACCCCCACCACTCCGACCGGCAGGTGCTGGCCTACGCAGTCCGGGAGCAGCAGCTGAAGCTCCCCAAGCCCCAGCTGCAGCTGACGCTGTCTGACCGCTGGTGAGGACCCTGTGACGCCAGGCTGGGCAGAGTGTCCCCAGTAGGAAGGTCAAGACCACGGAGGGTGCTCTGAGTGTGAGCGCCTGGGTTTCCAGCCCCCGCTGGCTCTCCCCTCCACGCCCCATCCTGAGCCCACAAAGAAAGGAGCCTTTTCAACCCAAACTCAAACTCACCTGCAGCCGGGGCGGGGGGGGGGGTTCACTCACGGAGAAGTGCTCCGGCCCCCAAACCTCTGGGCCCACCTTGGGAGAGCTGGGGCTCCTGTAACGAACTTGGAAGTTCTCTTCAACGTCCTTGGAGAACTCGGAGTATGAGGAGAGGCCCCCGGACCTTCGTGCGGAGGGCCGATCTGCTCTTCTGCAGGAAGTGGGGTCCTGGCAGGGCGGTGCCCCGGGTGCGGGGTGGGCAGGGACCCCCGGGCAGGGGCTGAGCCCCAGGCCTCCCTGCCCGCAGGTACGAGGTGATGCAGTTCTGCTGGCTGCAGCCTGAACAGCGGCCCACGGCCGAGGAGGTGCACCTGCTGCTGTCCTACCTCTGTGCCAAGGGCGCCACTGAGGCGGAGGAAGAATTTGAGCGGCGCTGGCGCTCGCTGCGGCCGGGCGGGGGTGGCGCAGGCCCTGGGCTGGCAGGCCTGGCTCTGGGGGGCGCGGGCGAGCTGGCCTCCGCCTCGTCCTTCCCGCTGCTGGAGCAGTTCGCAGGCGACGGCTTCCACGCGGACGGGGACGACGTGCTGACGGTGACCGAGACGAGTCGCGGCCTCAACTTCGAGTACAAGTGGGAAGCGGGCCGCGGCGCCGAGGCCTTCCCACCCCCCGGGGCTGCAGCGAGCCCTAGCCGCACCGCTTGCCTGCAGGAGCTGTGTGCCGCTGACGGTGCGCCCCCGGGCGTGGTGCCTGTGCTCAGCGCCCACAGCCCCTCGGTGGGCAGCGAGTACTTCATCCGGCTGGAGGAGCCGACGCCCGCCGCCGGCCACGACCCTGACTGCGCCGGCTGCACCCTCAGCCCCCATGCCGTGGACCTGCTCCCCGATGGTGGTGACCAGGACGATGACTCGGAGGGCAGCGCGGCCGCCTCGCTGGCCATGGAGCCCCTGCTGGGCCATGTGCCACCCCCGGAGGGGTCCTGGGGCCGCTGTGACTACTACCTGCATGGGAGCTGTGCCCGGGAACCGTCCTGTCCTCTGAGCTCGCCTTCACCCGGGACCCTCGTGCTGGCGGAGCCCAGGGAGGAGGACGCCGACTGGGGCACAGCTGCCTTCTGCCCACCCTTCTTGGAGGACCCAGTGGGCACGTCCCCCTCGGGCGGGGAGGAGATGGGGGCCACCGAAGCCTGCAGGGCCGCCCAGCCCAGACACTGGAGCTCCAACGTGTCCGCCAACAACAACAGTGGCAGCCGAGCACCAGGCTCCTGGGACCCGGGACACGTGGCTGGCTGCATGGACTGCTGCCCTGGCCCAGAGCACACCTTACGGGCTGCCCCGGAGCTAGGCGGTCCCCTGGCCCTAGAGGACCCCACAGAGCCTCTCCTTGGGTCAAAGGGGGCCTCCTCTGGCCAGGAGCTAGGCCGCTGCTTTGGCCTTCCTCATCTGTGTCCTGCTGAGGGCCTGGCACCGGCCATCTGCCTGGTGACGTCCTCCCGGACAGAGGCAGCCATTAGCCAGGCTAACAGCCCCCAGACGGAGCCCAGGCTTGCTGAGGAAGCTGAGGGCTCTGCCAGACCTCAGCTACCCCTTCCCTCTGTCCCAGCCCCATCCCAAGAGGGAGCCCTGCTTCCTGCCGAGGCGGCCAGTGCCCTCGACACCCTGCCCGCCTTGCCCACGCCTGCTGGCAGCTGGGAGACTGCCACTGAGGCAGCCCAGACCCCAGACAGCTACAGGGTTTCCCCTGAGCCGGGGGCGCCCGTCAGTGAGGATGAGGACATGACAGAGGCCACTTCTGGTGTCTTCGCTGATTTGTCCAGCGATGGCCCACTGGCCGAGAAGCCAGACGTGACTCTGGCCTTCCGCTCTTTGCAGAAGCAGGCGGGGACCCCCGACTCTGGGGACTCCCTGGATATCCCACCTTCAGCCGGTGACGGTGGTGGCTGCGAGGTCTTCAGCCCATCAGGTATCGGCACTCCCGGCGGGCAGCCCCGAGCCCTGGACAGTGGCTATGACACAGAGAACTACGAGTCCCCTGAGTTTGTGCTCAAGGAGGCGCACGAGCCATGTGAGCCTGAGGCCTGTGGGGAGCTGGTCTCCGAGGAGGACAGCCCTGGGCCCGAGACTCAGCTCTCCACCTCTCTTGGTGGCCTTGGCCAGAAGAACCCCTACCGTGACTCCGCCTACTTTTCGGACCTGGATACAGAGCCTGACTGCACTTCGGGCCCCCAGGAGAAGGGAGGAGGTGACTTGACCTCCAGGCTAGAGCTGGACCTGGAGAGCTCTGGGCTGCAGGCCGCACAGCCCTCCCCTGAGTCTGGTGTGGCTGGGGGGACGCGAGGCACTGGTCCCAGAGAGGTGCTGCCGCTGCTGCCTGGGGACTTTTCTCCAGGGCCAAGTACATGCCCGGAGGGCCCCAGACCGGACCCTCCCTGGCCCCAGGGCCCTGCCCAAGGGCCTCCAGTGCCCAGCCCCGGGGGTTCCAAGATTTTCCTGCTGACCCCAGTCCCGCTGAGCTCAGAGAGCCACCTCCCTGAGCTCCAGGAGGCCCCAGTACTGCCGTCCGGACCCGCCCAGCAGGAACGGACAGGGAGCCCGGGTGCCCCCAGGACCCCACTCTGCCTGGCCCTGCCGGGACTGCCCGCAGCCCCGGAGGGCCGGTCGGAGGAGGAAGAGGAGGACAGCGAGGAGAGCGATGAGTCGGATGAAGAGCTCCGCTGCTACAGCATCCAGGAGCCCAGCGAGGAGAGCGAGGAGGAGGCGCCTCCCGTGCCCGTGGTGGTGGCCGAGAGCCAGAGCGCGCGCAACCTGCGCAGTCTGCTCAAGATACCCAGCCTGTTGTCGGAGGCCTTCTGCGAGGACCTGGAGCGCAAGAAGAAAGCCGTGTCCTTCTTCGACGACGTCACCGTCTACCTCTTCGACCAGGTGCGCGGCCGGCCCCGGGCTCTGCGCGGGGGTGAGGGTCCCCTCCCCCCCCCCCCCCCCCCCGCGCGGGACGGGAGGCCGTGGGCGTGGCCGCTGCTGGCGCCGGAGCCACGTGCTGCTCTGCTCCTCCATCCAGGAAAGCCCCACCCGGGAGCTAGGGGAACCCTTCCCTGGAGCCAAGGAGTCGCCCCCCGCGTTCCTGGCGGGCGGCCCCCGCTCCCCCAGCGCCCCCGGCCGGCCGCGGCGGGCAGACCGCTCCCCCGACGGCTCCGCGGCGGAAGAGGGTGAGCGGGGCGCTGGGCGCGGCGGGGGCGGGGCCGCCGGGTGGGCCGTGACGTCAGGGTGGGTGGGTCTGCGTGACGTAGCGGGTGGGCGGGACCACGCCACGCGAGTGACCGGGCGGCCGGCCTGCAGGTGGAGGGCTCGCGTGGGACGACGGCTTCCCGCCGACGCCGGCCCCGGAGGCCGCCCGGCCCGCTCCCGCCGCGCCTCCCAAGCAGACCACACCCGGCCCCTTCTCGCGCTTCACCGTGTCGCCTGCGCCCGCGTCCCGCTTCTCCATTACGCACGTCTCCGACTCGGACGCCGGGTCCGTGGGAGGTGAGGCTGCGGCGGGGCTGGCGGGAGGGGGGACACGGAGTCGGGACAGTGGAGAGGGCGTCCGGGAGGTTACCTGCTAGGGGCCGAGGCTCTGGACAAGCTCAGTTTTCAGACGGGGAAACTGAGGCTGGGAGAGGCGGGGTCACGCCCAGGCCTGTCTGTCCTGGCCACCTTGGCCTCGGCCTCGCCTCTCTGCCTTCTGGGGAGATGCAGTGCCCCGCGCCCGGCTGGCCCAGCACCTCTCTGGGTGCCTAGATGGGATGCCACCTGGCCCTTGGGCCTCGCCCTCTTCTCCCTTCTCTGGAGGCACCAGGCTGGACGCTGAGCGCCCCCCACTTCGCCCTCTGCCTGACCCTAGCCGCCCAAACCGGCAGCAGCCTCTCCCATCACGACCTTCCCAGCCCCTTCCGCCCCCACCCCCCCATGATGTGCTTCATCCACTGCCTGCCCCTCTCCCCCTGACCTGGCAACATATCAGACCCGATGGCTCTTGTCTGGAGACACAAATGACTGTGGCTAATGTGCCCAGATCACCCCTCCCTCCAGGCTCCATTCCTCGGTCAGCCTCCGACCAGGAGGGCTCGTCCCTGCCAGGTTGACCCCCGCCATGTGCCTGACAAGTTCTTTTGCATTCCTGCCAGCTTTCCCTGAAAGCCCACCCAGGAAATGAGATCTCTCTGTCCCCAGGCAGGCTCCGTCCGTCTGGGGAAGAGCCGGGGCATTTCCTTTGTTGGATGAGCTTTGTTGGGCCTGAGCCCTGGTGAGGTGGTGGAAAGAGAAGGGGTCCGGCTCCCACCTAGACGGATAGGCAGACCCATTGTGGTGAAGGGGCCCGAGGGGGGCAGCCCCAGTGGTCATTGATCCCTAGGCCAAGGGTGGAGGTCAGGGGGGAGTGCTGGGGCAGGGGACTCTGTCGGCTGTGCCCAGAGGGCAGGGCCCTCTCAGGCATCTCTGTCCCCGCTGTCTCTCCGAACACTCACGTGACACCTGTTTGCCAGGCCCTGTAGCAGGTGCCGGGGGCAGCTGTAAAGAGGCTTGAGGCCCAGGCGGGCACCCTTGGAGCTCCTGCCAGTCCTGCTCCAGGCAGCAGCGAAGATGGTGACCGAGAGTGGAGACCTCGGTGTTGGTGGTCGTCAGCAGCTTCCAGAGCCTCGGTGCCCCATGCAGCGCCCCGGAGCAGGGCGGGACAAGAGGCCTCCTTCGGCCGGCCGTGTGCGCCAGTCCTGGGCTGCCGGAGGGGCAGGACTTCTCCTGGACATGGGTTTGTTGCTAGCTGCTGAGGATGCCCTCTAGCCTCAGGCCTGAGCAGGTCCCCTCCGTACAGCTGCCCCTCCGCCGTGACTCTGCTAGCGGGCTGCTTGGCTTCTGAGGCCAGGGGACCGGCTCTTGGCCGGCGGGGGGGGGGGGGGGGACTTTGCACGCCCTGCCCACTAGTTCCTGTGGTGAATGACACAGGCCCGCTGGGACGGCCTCTCTCTGCCCCCTTCTCCCCTTCTGCCTGGTTCTGGGTTTGCAAGAAGAGGACCCTGGGCTTGTGTGTCCCCAGCCACCCTTACCTCAGAGTCTGTGGCTGTATTTCCCTTCGGTGACTCAGCTGGACCCGCAAACCCTCCCTCCCTGTCTGGGCCAGCTCCCGTCTGAGTCCACGGCTGGAGCCTGGGCGGGTGGGGCAAGGCGGGCGGCCCAAAAGATAGGGGCTTCCGGCCACACCTGTTCTAGAGGTGCCCGCGGCTGGCCAGCCTGGCCCGGCAGCCCCCACGATCCGCGTCAGGGGCCCTGCCTGCAGGGGTGGGGGTGCGGGTGGGAGGGAAGTGGGGGGCTGGGCAGCACAGGGAGTATTTTTGTAACTGCTGTTGTCTGAGCAAATGGAAGCGGGGTGATTTTAAGTTATTGTTGCCAAAGAGATGTCGGATTTACTGTTGCTTTGGGGGTGGGGGTGGGGGACTTGTTTTGGGTTTGTGTTTTTTGTTTTCATTAGTCTGAGGCTTCGGATGCTGGTGCCATGATTTCCTTGTTCCTTTTTTGTTTGTTTTTTAAAAGAAATCAAGCTAAGAAAACAAGCCTTCGTGCTAAGCGTGTGTTTTCTTTTGGGGTTTGCGCATAAATCCCTGGGCGGGGGTGGGGAGGCGGGTGGTGCTGGGGTGGGGCCTGGCTGCCAGCTCTGCCTGGGAGGGCACAGTAGTCCCTTCTGCCCAATGCCAGTGGGGTGCGGGAGGGTGCTACCTACCCCCTGTCCCCCCCTGCCTCCCCCCCCACCCCACGCCTGCCCCGGGCCGTCCTTGCTGCACCCTGGTGGAGGGGGAACAGTGACTTGGGCCCCACCTCTCCTCCGGTGGAGGTCTGCACAGAGCAGGGGAGGGGACTGACCCCAACAGCCCTCCCTTCTTGTTCTGTAGTTGGTGCTGACTAGGTAAGAACGAGGTGGGGGGCCTGCAGGCCCCTTCCCCCACGGGAAGCTCCTTCGAAGGCCTTTCCAGAGCACGGGGTGGGGGCAGGGTAAGAGTGAGGTAAGAGGGTTTCTGAGGAGCCAGGGCTTCTGTGCTTCTCCACCCCAAACGTGGGCTCTACGACCCCACTGGGCTCGTCTCCAGCTTCTGCGGGGCCAGAGGCCTGTGTCCCACCCATGACCCGTTTCGTTTCTGGTACAGGGGTAGGGGTAGGGACAGGCTTTGGGCAGAGCAGGGCTCCAGGGCCCTCCCTCCTTCAAGGGCCGGGGAGGGGTGACTGCTGCCTGGAACTTGTCAGCTGGGGGTGCCTGGCCCCAAGGCCAGTCACTGCGCTGTAGTTGAGCCACAGACATAAACGACGCGGATCTCTGCACAAAGCAGCTGGGGCGCAGAGGGCGTCCCCGGCCGTGCGGCCTGCTGTTCACTCCAGGGACAGGGAAGAGAGCTGGGGGCCAGCAGCCAGCTCTGGACGGGAGTGCGGGGGGCATGGAGGGGTCCCCCAGCACTGCCAGCGGGAGCGGGGCCCAGGAGAGCCACGGTCGAGGGCTCAGAATAAATCTGAGCCGCGAAGACAGTGGCGGCCTCTCCCACGTCCTCTGTCCCAGGCCTCCCACCCCCTGGGGCTGACAGAGCACGAGCGGGCACGTGTGGGTGGGGCAGCCTGTTTATTGACCAGACACGTGGGGCTGGTGGAGCGTCCCTCCCTGCACGAGCGGGGGCCACTGTCGGCCCCACTCTCCTCAGCCATGGCCCGGGGGCCACCTCCGAAGACAGCCGGGGTCCAGCCCAGGCCAGACTCCAGTGGGGGCAGAGCCAGGCGGGTGAAGGAGAAAATTCTCTAAATGGGGACCACGCAGATTGTTACAAAAGAGGTTCTGTGCGTGGGCAGGGCAGGAGGGTCCTGGCGGGCGGCGGTGGGGACTTGGCCATCAGCTGAGGAGGGGGGCGGACCTGTCGTTGGTCACTGTCGGCTTCAGCTGGACGTTGGCGAAGGGATTCCTGAAAAAGGAGAGAAGGGGGGTTTTAGTGTGGGAGGGGCACTGTGAGGGCGCAGTGCCGTCCTGGGCTGCCCTACGCCCGGGGGGCCCCCAGCCCTGCGGATGGCACCGGCCTGGACCCCGATGGCCCAGCCTCTGAGCTCAGAGCAGGTGGACAATGGAGGCCGCTCGGGGGAGCCCGGGAAGGGCGCTCGCTGGCCGCCAGTGCGCCCCATCTGCGGCCGTCAACCCTCACGGGGCGGGTGGGGGCCGTGGGGCCACCGAGCCACAGGATGGTTCCTTCTCTGCAACCTGAGTGAGCCCTGAACGGGCCTGCATCCAGGTTTCGTGAGCCGCCCCACAAGGCCAAGGAGGCGCCTCCCATCGGCCCAAGGGCAGCGGCGGACCCATTTTTAAAGACACGCCATCGACAGACACAGACAGTTCAGCGCACACAAACCCGGCCCATGCGTCCCGGGCTCCCAGAAGGTGGCTGGGTGCAGACCCGCCCCACGCCAAGACGACACACGGGGGTGCACGCACACTGGCAGCAAGGAGGCCAGCAGGGGTGGACGAGGGCTCAGCCACCTGTCACCCGGGGGGTGACCCCCGAGGCCACAGCTGACGGACAGATGGACGCGCCAGACAAGAGGTGGAGATGGGACGAGATGAGCACAGCGGACGCCGGCACCCGGCCCGGAGGACCCGCCTGGGCAGGGACAGCACGGGACAGCGGGCTGGGGGTGACGGCACAGATGGCACGTGGGACACGGAGGGCCGGCACGGACAGGACCGCACTCCCGGCGAAGCGCTCGGCTCTGCAGCCGTTACCTGGGGCCGGAGTCGCCTCTGGCGCAGCTGGGCTGGTGTCCACGGGGCGGGCAGGCGCTCTGTCCAGTGCCCAGGGAGAGCGCGTGGGGCGGGGGCACCTCCCTGTGTTTTCTAAAAAACTGAGACACTTGGGACTGAACTTTTAAGAGGAGCAGCCGCAGACACTAGCTAACTTCTTGGCGAATGAGGTCTCTGCCTCCGTCTCCGGGATGATGGCTGAGAGTCCCGTGTGGGCACACTGCTTACGACTGTCCTCTGAGTCATCGACCCCCGGCTTCGAGGCCGCTTGCAGCCCCACGTGGGGCCTCGGGCTCCTCCATGCGCTCTGTTCCGCTGACGCGTACAGACGAGTTTCAGCTTTCTGGCCGCCTGGAAGCTCCCAAGACCAAGTCTCCTGTGACCAGTGACATCCGCCCCCAGGACAGGGCGGTGGCCCGTGCCCTGACTGCCACCTTGCCTAGACTCTGGTTCTGAAGGAAGGCTCCGGGCCTTGGCTGTTCCCAGCCCGGGTCAAGGCAGATGCCCTGGGGGGCTGGAACTCGGCCAATCTTGTTCATCTGGAGTTGGGGACCGAGCCGAGGACGGAGCTCAGGCCCTAAGCCCGGGGAGGGAGGGCAGCTCCTGTGCTGGCTGGAGCCAGTACAGAGGGGTCAGGCCAGGTGGGTCGGGGCAGCAGCACAGCCAGACAGGCCTCCCCGCAAGACGGTGTCTGGCCTCTGAGCCCCACTTTCTTCATCTTCCCCCAAACAGGGTGAGCGGGGAGCACGCACCATCAACACTGCGGGCTGAAGACGCCCCCGGCCTCCCCCTGCAGCCGCGCCCAGCCCAGCCCCGACCAGAGGCCCCTGGGTGGGGCCGTCTAGGGTGCCTGCCACCTTCTGGGAAGAACGGGAGGGTGTCGGTGCGACCCTGGGCGGGTCAACACCAAGATGGCAAAACAGGACTAAGTTCAGACCCTGGCCCCGGGGACATTTGTCCCCGCTTGGGGTGCTTGCCAGGGGTGGACGCCCGGCAGCAAACCACCAAGACGTAAGCAAGCTCAGCGGACGGAACCGAGCAGAGGCCACGGGAGCCGTCCAGGCTCCTCCCGCAGGCAGGGCAGGCTGAAGCCCCCGGCGGGTCCGGCGCTGCATTCAAGGGGCAGCCTTTGGGGGCATCGCGGGGTCCTGAGCCCACAGCCCCCGCCTGCAAACCCTGCAGCCTGAGGAGGGCCGAGCGCCTTTCCGTTCCAATCTCGAGGGAAGCGCTATGCCGAGGGTTTAGGGAGTCGCCTGTAATTGTTCCGAATCCATCAACTGAGCGAGAACCGGGTCAGCTGGGAACAGCCGCGTCTCCTTACAGGGTACGGTTTCCGTCCTTCGGTGATCCTGGAGCAGAGCGAGGGAGCGGCCGGGGTGCATTTCCACTTCCTCCTGAACTTCCTCCTCTGAGACCAAAGTGGTTGCCATGCCTTCAGGACTTCGGCCCTTCTGGGATCGGATCCTTGTCGTTGGGTTCCCCCAGGGCCACACCTCAGGCAGGCTTAGTCAGGGTGCTTTGACCGACCCAGGGGGCTTTTGGGACCCCGCCCCCAGTCGCATCTTGGAGCCAGGCTGATTCTGCGGCTGGGAAGCTGGCTGGTGGCGCTGTGCCGATGCCCACCGTGCCCACACCGGGGGACGTGGTCCCAGGCGGAGGCCAGGCCTGCAGCTCAGAGCGATGGGGGCAGCAGGGGCAGAGGTGGGGCGTCGGGGGGGGGGGTGGAAACGGAAGCCTCTCTGCATCCTGGAAGAAGGGGAACCTAGAGGCAGCGAAGGCATTTTCACCCTGCCCGTCCTCAAATTCCAGGAGCACTGGTCTCCAGAATCTTCCAGAAACTCCTCACACTGTAGCTCAGACACAGTGAAAGGAGAGGGAGTCCAGGACCCGTTGGGAGCAGCCACTGCCCTTGGAGGGGCCACGTCACTGGTGCCCAGTGGGGTCCAGTGAGCACCATCTGCTACAAAGGACGCAGGTGCCAGTGTCCCGGGGTGGCGGGGGCAGAGACAGATGGGCGGCACCGCCACCCTGACCGAGGCCCGGGGCCCAGGGTGCTGGCTGTCCCAGGGCGGAGAGGAAGGGGCCGTCACAGGATTGGCTGTAGCAGGCCCACAAGGGCACCCACACGTGGTGGTGCAGGCCCGATCTAGAAAGCCTGGCGCAGCCTCCTGGCGCCCCTTGGGGCACATGCGAGTCTGGGCAGAGCGGGCACCAGGGCCACCGTATATCCACCTGCCCCAGCGGCCCAGGCACGTGCTCCTGCTCCGGCGTGCCTGAGGCCCTCATGCGGGCACGAGCCATGGCACCGTCCCCGAGGCCCACCCAGATCTCCCCAGCCCCCGAGGGGCTGCAGGGCTCATCAACCAGGGAGCCGGCCAGGCCGGGCTCACACCCACACCCACACCCACACCCACAGGCGCGGCCCGAGGGGACGCTCAGCCAAAGGAGCCCAGAGCTGGCCTCACAGCCGATCACCGGGCTTCACCCTGATTGTGGCCGAAGCGCCCCGTAGAGAGAAACCGAGGCAGAGGGCCGGGGCCGGACCAGGCCAGCGGTGCAGGGAGGTGCCGTGGGCACCGGGGTGCAGCGGGGGCAGCCAGTCAGGCCCACAAGCTTCCAGACAGAGGCAGCGAGTCCCAGAGCCCGAGGAGCAATCCAAGGGGAAGCGAAAGCCCAGAGCCCAGAGCAGAGGCAGGCTCGGCAGACCCCCGTGCCCCGTCCCCGCCCGCCAGGGCCGAGGCCGCGGGGTCTGCAGAGCCGCTGGGAAGGCAGACCGGCCAGCGTGAGAAAGCCGGGCAACTTACTAACTCTAGTCAGGGGCGGCTCAGAACCTGGCCACTTCCACATCGGCGCTGCAAGGAAACACAAGGGCTCAGTTGGGGCAGGTGGGTGCGGAAAAGGGGTCTGCGTCCCCCGAGGGGGACGTGGGGAGACACCTGGGGCCAGAGGACCCGCCAGGAGCACGAGACCCGGCCGCGGGGGACAGCGCTGTCCCGTGGCTGCCGGGAACAGAGGGGCGAGCCGGCGGGCAGGTGCCCCCCCCCCCCCGACCCGACCACGCGGCCCAGGACCCGAGAGGGGCGCGCCTCGGTCGCTCCGTGGAGGCCGGCCGGCCGAGGCGGCCGGGCCCCGCGCGCGGCCCCGATCCCACGCGGTGGACCTGGAAGGAGGCACCACACCAAGCTCAATGCAATAAATAAAACTTTTATTCAAACGACTGCGGTACAGGGCACAATTCAGAGTTTAAAAAAAAAAAAAAAAGAGGAAAGAAAACAGGAAAAATATTTTCAGCACTTTACATGTTCATACAAGTTTTGCAGTTTTGTGTCTACATTCATCCATTGAGCATGGAATCCCCTGGATTTGAGAGCTGTGAGCAAAACGAGAACACCAACACGGAAGGCTGTTCACACGGGTCCATGTTCTGGCTTTGTTTTTTCCTCAAATAGAAAACGGGTCCGTCTGTGTCTCGAGCGGCTTCTCTCACAAACACTAGTCCACACGAGAGCGGGCGGAGGGTTTTGTTAAATCACATCAGAAAAAGGAGCGTCCACAGCTTCACAGGGGCTCCCTCGGCGGAAGGGCCAAGCGGGGCGGTGCCCTCGCTCACTTCCCAGACTCGGGGTGTGAAGAGGCCACTGAGCCCAGCGTGTCTGTTTCTGGTCAGCAAGACACACAAAAAGACGAGAGTGTTCGGGGAGGTCGGGGGGGCGGGGACCGCCCGCTTCCCCCAGGCGGCGGGCGCGGGCGGGCGGGGGGGGCCCAAAGCCGCCCTGCCCGGGGCCAGCCCCGCACCCTGGCACCCTGCCCGGTGCAGCCTGGGGGCCGAGACTCCCTCACGAGGCTGTGAAGCGGTTTCCAGGACACGTGGGGGTGGGGGTGGTCTCTGGAGGTCTTTGGAATGTCCGAGTGTGGCCGGGCGGCGCCTGCTCCCGACCCCCCGCCCCGCCCGTGCGCCGGGGGAGGCCACACGCCCTCGCTCTGGACTCTGTACACCCTCCGACGGTGGCCGAGGAGAAGGAAGCGCTCAGGGGCCCGGCCTGCTGGGCCGGGTGGGGGCCGGGGGCCGTGGCCTCCCTCACAGGAGCGGCCAGCTTCCTCAGGAGGCCCCCCGAGCCGGGCACGAGCCCCTCCGTGGGTGCGCGCGGCCCTCGGAAGGGCGCCCGCGGGGCCGCGACCTCCGGGAGCTCCCGGCACCTTCCCTTTCCTGGCAGATGCCAGCGTCCGCTGGGGGAGTCAGGTGCAGAATAACAGTACGTACAGCGGAGTCCATGCATATGTTTTTGTGGTTCAGGAAGGAAGAGTCCTTTTCCGGTTTTTCTTTGCTTTTTTTCTTTTTTTTCTTGTCTTTTCTTGTCTTTTTTTTTTTTTTTTTTTTTTTAGATTTTTCTTTTTCTTCAAACTTTAGACTTGGCTCGTGGTGAGCCTTCAAAAGGGGACAGTGCATCGTGAACACGGCAGACGCGGAGCAGAGGCAAGGACGCCCTGCCCCCGCTGCCCCGCCGGCAGCTCCTGCCCGGCGGGCACACGGGGGCGGGGGCGTGTAAACACGGGGAGCAGAGGTGGGGCAGCACCATGGACCCTGGGGGATCTCAGAGTCTGGGGTCACCAACCAAAAGGCGGGGAGAGGGCAGGTGGGAAAGAAAAACAACCCGAGAACAAACCAACGAGAGCAGAGGAGGGAACCGATGGAGACCACACAGATGGGGGGGACTCTTCCGAGCGGCGGCCGCCCGTGGTCAGCGTCCTCACACTGTGGACACCAGCGTGCCGCTGCCGCTGTGGGACAAAGCACAGGACACTGCCAGGCCGCACGCCTCTCTTGCCGCGGCTCTGCCCACGGTTCGGGGTCGGCCGGCTGCCCGGCCCTGGAGGAAAGGCGGGACGCGGGCCGAGCCCAGGCTGGGGGGACGGGATGGCCTGGGCTGGTTCTGGGGAGATGAGCCCAGGGGCGGGCCGCACCCTGCTGGCCGACGCAGGCCTGGCCACCGGGAAGGAAGAGGGGGGCGCGACAGAACCCGGCTGAGGGGCTTCCTGGAAGGCCGGGAGCTCAGGGGTCGTGGTGGGCACAGAAGCAGGTAGGCTCCCGCGGTGGAGGGCCCGCTCCCACCGACCCAGGGGTGAGAGCATGAAGGCGACCTCCCAGGATCGTGCGCGACTGCCCCGCCGACCCCCGTGGCTCAGAGAGGCCCCGGAGAGGGGCCTCCACAGTCCGCAGCCCGATCTCGCGGAGCAGGCCCCGGAGGGCCCGTGAGAGGGGCCAGCTCCCCCCACGCCAGCGCCCCAGGACACGCATGAAAGCCCCTTACCTGCTCACAGCCCGCGCTCCGTAGTCGTCTAGACCCTGGGGAGAAACAGCAACACAGGTCAGGCTGGGGGTTCTGGGGGTGAAGTGGGGTCTGCAGGGCAAGGCGCTGCCCGTAGCCGAGGGCACGGAGGGCCCCTCCTACGTGCACAGCGGTGACCTCCCAAGCGCGTGGGGGCATTTCCTCATCTGGTCAGCGGCAGATCACGGGATCACATGAGCTCACGCTCACGGGCACACACAGACAGTCCAGGTGCTGGTCCCTCCCACACGCGACTCCTGAGGTGAGTGGGCCGGGGCCCCGGGACACCTGCAGGTTACCTAATAGGAGCACCAAGGCAGGTGAGGCTGGGGCTGCGTGGAAGCCTCTGGGCAGGTAGCGGGGCCGCGCCAGGGACGGAACCGGTGCCACTTGCGGGGAGGGGTGATGGCTGGGCAGGAAAGCGACCCAGACACCGGCTGTGGCTTCTGGCCTCGGGGGTGTGGGGCTGAGGGACGGGGGCTGGTCAGCCACCACATCTCTGCCGCCTGGCCTAGGGCCGTCAAGGGGTGTTAGCTGTCTCAGGGCCAAAACCACACCCAGAGAGCAGGAGGTGGGAGGAGCAGGGCCACACCCGCCTGGGCCCAGCCAGCTGTGTGTGTGTGGGGGGGGGGGGGGGCCCAGGTGGGGCCGCATGGGGCAGGCTGGCCTGGTGACTCCGGGGTGCCACGCCTCTCCCAGGCTGGATCGGCCTCTCCCTGAGCGCCAGCCCCAGTCTCACCTTCTCTGGAAGGTTCCATCCAAGGGCCTTAGCCACACCTCCCCAGTCTGGCGCTTCCCACCACCTAATCTCAAACTACACGTTCTCGCTGTGCGACAGTGAGCTTCTCGAGGGCAACAACCTCGCCCAGCTCGTGACAGTTATACCCCCCTCACAGGGGCGAGGCCGCTCGGGACGGGGCTGGGCGCGGCCCTTCTTGGGCCCCACCCACCCGTGACACCGCTCACCACAGCCTCCGTCGACCCAGATCCTTGGTTTTCACTCATGCTGCCCAGATCTTAGAAAAACTTTTCTTCTCCTCCCTGCTGCTGTCCGGGGCGAGGGGGATGGGGGCGCGCCGACCCTTAAGCTGGGGCTCAATCCTGGACCTCAGGACCCAGAACGCATTGCTGGCCCCTGTTCCCACCACAGCCACAGCAAATGTTCTAGAAGCCTTGGGCTCCTCCAACCCTGTGAGCCTCCCCAGACAGAGCGGTGGGGGTCCCAGCAGTACCCTCCACAGCCACACCCCAGTCCCACCTGGGCTTTGAGACCAACATCACGCCCTCCACGGGCTCTACAAGGGACCCAGGCCTTGCCCTCCTGCCTCTGGCCTGGGCGGCCTGGGCATGAGTGCCTGGTCCTGTCTCCAGAGACCCAGACGCACACGGAAAGGTTCCGGCCACAGCACAGGTCTCAAGTGCAGGTGCTCACATCCAC
This sequence comes from Lynx rufus, assembly GCF_022079265.1. Classification (NCBI taxonomy): domain Eukaryota; kingdom Metazoa; phylum Chordata; class Mammalia; order Carnivora; family Felidae; genus Lynx; species Lynx rufus. The sequence goes on along the minus strand of NW_025814853.1, from coordinate 2,035,214 downwards.
ATGGACCCACGACCGCCGAAGCCCGACAGCCTCGAAGAGGGGGCTCCTCGCCGACACCCAGGCTCCTCCCGAGAGTTGGGGTCCGGGGCAGCGTCATGGCCGCCACCACCGCCCCGGCGGAGGGAAGGGCAGGCAGAGGGGCCGCCGTGCCTTCATCAGAGCCCCGCGTCTGTAGAGGGTGCCTGCTGGTCGCCCCTTCGGGCCCCCCTCCACCCTGCTGTGGCACTCACCTGGGAGAAGGCAGGCACAGCCACGCTGTAGGGCCTCTGCTTGAAGGTGCCGGCCGTCTGGGCAGGGAAGGCACGCGAGGACGTGCCGTAGTCGGGCGGTGGCAGTGCCAGCTCCTCCTTGTCCAGGAGGTTGCCCGTGCTGCTGCTCTTTCCCTGCTGCAGGCTGTGGGGGGAGAGGGGGTGGTGCTTAGGGGCCCGGCCGCCCCGGCCCCCCTCTGGCCCTCCACCTCCCCCGCCTCCCTTGGGCCCCCTACGGAGGCCTCGGCCTCCCTGAGTCGGTGGACGGGGCCCGGAGGGGCGGCGGGAGGGACGTCCCGCAGCCCGTGAGCCCCTCGGCGACCCCCGCCCCACCCAGCGCCGGGTGACCCCCGAGGCCCGCAGACCCTCCTCACAGAGCACCCTGCACCCACACACCCCAGGAGCCTCAAACACTTCCGTGCGGGCCGTGGGGGCAGCACCGTGAGCAGAGAGCGGGGGCCGCCCGCAGAGGTGCCCCCGCAGTGCCCTGCTCTCACGGCAGCCTCTGTGGAGCGAGGGGCCAGCGGCCGGGGCCGGCACACTCACCTCATGTGCAACCTGTCGCTGCCGTCGCTGTCCAGAACCCGGGTGTAGGAGAACGGAAACCAGCCCCGCCTGGAAGACAAGGCCGGGTGAGAGGGCTCCAGGGCCGGGCCGCCAGCATGGGGGCGGGGGGGGGGGGCTGGGGGGGCGAGGGGTTCCGGCCCCCAGGGTCCCTGCCGGGCTGCGACCGTCTGCAGAGGGAGCTCATACGAGCCACTGGACGGGAGGCTGGGGACCCCTGGGCAGGGCTGGTCTCTGGCCACACAGCCACAGACAGCCACGCTGAGCGGGGGCGCCGACACCCGAGAAGCTGTCTGGCGGGGGGAGACGGGTACCGTGCCCGGGACTGAGGCTCCCTACCGATTTCCCTGTTCCTCATTGCCCCCTCCCAAGATGGTGTGGCTGCCTGGGGGCCGACGAAACGTCAGGGCTGACTCTGCTCCGGGATGGGAGCCTCCCACGCCACCGACAGCCGCATCCAGAAACATCTGGATGACAGTGGGGTGGGGGGGTGGGGAAGGGGCAGCACCCGGCCAGGCGGTCCTGAGGCGCAGTGAATGTGAGATGTTGGTGCAGCCTCTGCACGATGTGCTCAGTGAGGCCGTGAGGACGCAGCTCCCAGAACGTGACCGTGTGGCTTCTAGAACCCCAGCACAAAGGCTGATCGAAACGGACTTGGGGACAGCAGAAGGCTTTGGGGCTGACGGCCAACTGGGAAGCCGTACACCCAACAGCAGGGAAGGCGCCAGACGGGCCGCGGTGTGCGTGTGCGGGGCCCCGGGCCAAGTGGGTGACGTGGGCAGTCAGGGTGACGGGCTGGCAAGAGACGGGAGGCTGTGGTTCTGAGACGCGGTCACGTCTGCGCCACAAAGATTTTCCGACTGAAGGCCCACGGCGGGATAATCAGGCTGGGAAGGAGCCGGAGCCACCAGGACCTCTGGAGGCTGCAGGGTCAGGAGGGGGTGTCCCTGAGCTCATCGGAGTCCCGGCCGCCCGAGAGGCCCCGACGGCTGGCGGGGGGGGGGGCGGCCCGGCCTACGGACACTTACATTTTTGTCTTCTCGCTCTCCCCGTAGTGCCAGCCGTCACGGGCCTCGGGCACTAGCAGGGTGATGAGGTCGCCCTCCTTGAAGCTCAGCAGGGTGCTGTTGTCCCCGGCCGCGTGGGAGAAGATGGCTTTCACTCGCATGCGGCCGTTGCGCTCCAGGCCGGCTGCCATGGAGCTGGAGCGGGGCAGGGTCTTGGTCTCAGCTGCGGGACGACAGGGCAGGAGTGAGGGGACTGACCGCACGCCTGCCGGCTCAGCCGCCTGGCGGCGAGATGCTAGAAGGCCCCAGGTGGGCCTGGAGGGGACGCTCGCCAGCCTCCAGGACCATCTGGACAGAGACTCGGCAAGGATCCAGCCACGGACCGCCGCCCACCAGCTGCAGGGATTCCGGGCCGGAGCCTGGCCTCAGCTCTCCCATCCGTCATCGGGAGGCGCTCACGGGCTGGGGGAAGGGGCAGGCCGCCGGCCACAGGACGGGGAGGCGCAGTCCAGGGACCCGGGCAGTAGCAGGGGTGGGGGCATCCCACTGTCCATCACAGCCCGGTCGGACATCACCCGCATGCTGCCATCACAGGCTGAGCCGATGGCGTCCTGGCACGGCCCCACCTATCGCGGTCACGGCCTGCGGCTTGCCAGAGACAACGAGGAGGGCCGGGCGAAGCCCGAGGGCCCAGGACGGTATCTCCAAGCGGGCCCAGGGGTGCTGCACAGGAGCACACGCGCCCGGGGTTCTGGAGACCTTCCCCACCTCCCCGCGGGCGCGGTACAGCCAGGGACACGTCCGAGCCCTTACTGGCAGCGTAGCTGTTTTTCGGAGTCACGCTCTTGCGCACGGGGAGCGTGTTGGAGTAGGAGTCGCTCAGCTTGCTCTGTGACTGTGGTGGGGACGAGGCCTTAGGCTGGGCGGCCTTGCGGTCGGCCCAGGGGCTGTAGTCCTCGCCATCAGGGCCCGAGACGCCATTCATGACGGGCGCGCTCTCCTGGGCGGACAGCCGCTGTTGAGAAGGGGGGGGGGGGGGGCGGCGTCACGGGAGGGCCCGGTCAGGTGAGGCCGGCGTGGAGACCCCTCACCCTGGTGAGGGCGCCCCAGGTGCAAGGGGTGGGGGCCGTCTTCTCACACCCAGGAAGCTGTGGACTCACCCCCACAAACGGGGCCAGCTCAGGGGGCACCGGCAGAGGCTTGGCCCCCGGAATGGGGTCTGAGATGACCAGGCTGGACTTGGAGGCCGACAAGGCGCTGGGGAGGACGGAGCCGTTGCTGCTGGCCATCAGCTGCACCGCGCGCTCCGGGATCTTGTTGGGGTCGGCGCAGGCCTGTTGCCACAGAGGCAGCTTCTGTGCCAGCAGCTCCTTGCCCTGGAGCAGAGGAAGCAGGGAGGGGTCAGGGCCGGCCGCAGGCTTGTGGCTGGGCACACGCGGGGGCGGGGCGGGGGGGGTGGCGCCCCGCCGGGCCGCGCTCACCTTGGACGCGGCCCCCTGGAGACGCGTCCCACCCCAGGTGGGGTCACCTGTCTAAGGCTAAGGGCTGCTCTTCACCAGGTGGTGACTCACAGCCAGATGGGCCGCCTGTGAGTCCCTGACCCCAACCCGGGAGAGAGGCTGGTACGCTGCAGTGAGCCGTGTACTGAAGGGGCCACTGGCGCTGAGATGAAACCAAGGTCCGACCGGGGCAGGGACCCCCAAAGAAAGAAAGAGGGACAGCGGCTCACACTCAGGCACGAAATGGGCAGAGCCTCCACGGGCAACCGTGAAGTCCCGGGAAGAGTGTCACCCCGGGGTACCCCAGGGCCAGAAACCAGGTGGTAAAAGGACAGGGCGGGAGCCGTGATGGCAAAGGGACAGAGCACCCAGGGCCTAGCTGCAGTCACGCCAGGCTACGGGGAGGATGCGGAAGGCAGGGTCCCGTCCGGCGGCACTTGGGAGACGCAGGGTGCTAGGTGTTCCTGCCCCCGCACCCAGGGGCCCAAGAGCCCAGATGTCCCTTTGGTGTGCACCGGGGTGTGCCCGGGGCCCAGCCAGCCCCACAATGCAGGGCCCTAACAAAGGATGGAGTAGTGAGGAGTAGTGAGGACGGTGTAGTGAGGAGTCCCAGCATGGGAGGGACAGCCAGCAGCCTGTGGCTCCCTGTAGCCCACCTGGGGCCTTGTGCCTAATACACGGGCAGGTCCAGGGCCGGGGGGCCACTGTGGCCGCTATGGGCCACCTGACCCGCAGCCGACGCCATAAGCTGAGTCCCATGCAGAGCCCGGAGCTCTGTGAGGAGCACCTCAGCTCAGGGCAACGGCTGTCTCCGAGACCTACGAAGCAGCTGTCGTCACTGCCTCTCCCCACTCGCCCTCCCACTTCTGACCTGTGTCTGGGAGGGAGGGGGCGTCTGTGGGGTGAGCTGGAGGAAGCTGGAAAATGGCCCCTGTGAGCAGATCCTGCCCTCCACCGCCTGCTGGTTTGAACCAGGGACCCGCGGGCCAAGGCCTGAGGGCTGGCCGGGTGATTCACAAATAAAGTTTGACTGAACATGGCTGTCTGTTGGCTCACACATCTGGGGCTGCTGCTGCGTGGGACCACCACAAGCCCAAAGTGCTTCTGGACCCCGGCTGACATAAACGGGTGACAGCTCTGGGTGGCGGTGACAAGGCGGGCCAACAGGGGCCTGGCACCAATGGGGGCAACCCCAGGCCCAGCGTGTGACCCTCAGAAGGGCTCCACAGCTAAGATGGCTGGCCAGCTGGGGCTCCCAACCGGTGACAACAGCTCTGTCTGTAGGAGGCACCCGGTGGCCTGCTACTGGGAAGCGCCTGGGAGGTCCTGCCCTGGTACCCCAACCTCTGTGCCTCTCTAAACCCGCTAGGGAGGGCTGGGTCCAGCTCCCCGGGGACCGTGGCTTTCCTGCCCTCCGTCCCCGCGCTCTCCCTGACCTGCCACACCGCCAGACCGCCACCAGAGGGCGCACACGTCCGCCACAGCGCAGCCTGGAGTGAGGCCGGGGTGGCCCCCCTGCTCTGGAAAGCCTGCTGGCGAGGCTGCCCCGGGGGAGCCTTCCCAGCTCCCACAGGGGACACGGCTCTCTTCGCCAGCTCTCTTCGCCGTACTTGCCTTGCACCTGCGCACAGGCCCTCGCGTAGGCCCGGGCAGGCAGAGGGGGGCGTCTACCTCCTCCCTGCCCGGGCTGCGGGGACCAGAGGGCAGGTCTTAGATGCGGCACACGTGTGTGAATGTGCATTGACCCTGCTGCCCCACAGGCACCTTTGTGGGAAAAGGATGTGAACTGGGGTTTCTCACCACACCGGTTGAGCTCTTGGAATGCTCTGGAATGTTCCAGTGGACAGATATGTCCCCACCCCGGCTCTGAATTAAGGACTATGAACGGGGGCTCCTCTGAATCTGCCTCTTCCTGGGGGGGGGCGGGGGGTGGGGGGCTGTGGCCTCTGGGGCTCGCCAGCCCCCAGCGCAATGCTCGCCTGCAGTTCCCCACACCGTAGCCCTCCCCGAGGACCTAGCCCTCCTCAGAGGAGACCCTTTGGAGCGGCTGGCAGTTTCTGAGAAAGGCCTCAAGACGTCTGCAGCCTTTACCCTGGGGATTTTCTGACTGGAACGCTGTCCCTGGGGACAGCCTCAATGCACAGAATTACTGTCATCACAGCTCTCGGGCGGACAGGCCCCCGATGTCTGCCAGGGAGCCGGTCCGCTTGAGCCCACGAGGACCCTGCCCCTGCGCCGCGAGCAGCCCCACCTTGGAGTGGTAGGCGGCGGAGTTCTTGGCCACGGCACACTGCTTCTCCACCAGGAAGCAGAACCTCCTTCTCTCCTCGGTGAGCGCGGTCTTGTAGCCGTCCGACACGTAGTTCTCCAGCTCGCCCTGCTTGTTGCTGATGGCGTCAATGTACTGGGGGGCAGGAGAGAGCGTGGGGGGACGGCACAGGGTCAGGCTCAGCTAGGGGCGGAGGCACCTCCCACCGGCCCACTGCTGGGGTTTGGCCACAGCTCACTCGAGCCAAGAGGGTGAGGACAGAAGTGACACCAGGGCCGCCCCCCAGCCCACTGCACCTCTGTCCCCCAGGAGCTTGTGTCTCGCCGACCCGTCCCCTCAGTGCCCCAGCAGCCATACACGTGGGGACCGTGCTGGCGGATCACACGGTGGGACCCGGTGGCAGTGTGGCACCTCCTGTGGGTGCTGATTCCGAGCATCTAAAGCCACCCTGACAGCGGAGCGGGAAAGCGCACCGGGCACTGTGTGCACAAGAATGACTAATCCACACCCAACCCCGCAGAGGTGGGCAGCGAGCGCAGGAGACACCCAGGCCCTGCGGGGGTGGGCAGGGGACGCAGGAGACACTGCTTGATGCTGGGGCGCACGGGAACATTCTGATTTTGCTGGAAACTTCCAGAAACAAAGCACCCTCAGGACCGCAGGCAGCCGTCACAGGGAGGCAGGAGCACCCAGACGCACACCGCCAGGGTTCGCAGCGCCCTCTCCAGGGCGTCCGTGCGTTGGGGTCTCTGGGGTCTGGGCTCTTTCCGAAGGGAGCCCCTTCTCGGCTGCAGAAGTCCCTTCCAGCTCCCTTCCTCTGCTCCCGGGGGCGGGGGAGGGGGGGCGCGGCCACGCTGCTGCCCTGCAGGGGTCTCTGTAGCCCCCGGGGGTCTTTCCTGGAGCAGCCCCACCTGTGGCAGGGGCCAGCCCGGCCTCCAGGGGCGCCTCCCCCGCCGGGCTCTGACTCAGAGAGGGTAGGCGGTGCTGAGCGGACGTGGGCGACCGGAGGAGGTGAGCAGAACAGGCTGTTCCCGCCGCCGCCTCCCTTCCCAGCCTCGCTCAGCTGGGGGGGTGGGGGGTGTGGGGGGGGCAAGGACCGGCCTGTGGGCGTGGCTCGGCCAGCGTGTGGGAGCCACGGCGCCCCACGACAAGGCCTGCCTGTCCGGGCCACCAAAACCCAGGGGCCTGTTCCCTCTGCCCCGCAGACCGCCCACCTCACCACGCCGAGGGCAGCTTAAATGGGCCTCAAAATGGGCAGCCCGTCGCCCCCGGCCCCACGGAGGCCACAGCCCTGAGGAGTAGGCCTCAGCCCTCCAAATGGCCACAGGGCCCTGCAGCCCATGGGACTGAGGGAACCCGGGATGGCTCTTGCCAGAGGTGGGGCTGCTCCAGGAAAGACCCCCGGGCTACAGAGACCCCTGCAGGGTGGCAGCGTGGCCGCCCCCCCCCCCCCCCCCCCCGGGAGCACAGAAGCAGAGGAAGGGAGCTGGGAGGGACTTCTGCAGCGGAGAAGGGGCTCCCTTCGGAAAGGGGAGGGGGCCGGGATGGCAAACCCCTGCCAGCCTGGGAGAAAAGTCTGAACACAGGTAAGAGGCCCCCCTGGCGGGCTTGCTGCTCTGCTCCCCGAGCCCTGCCGCCTCCTCCCCCTTCTCCCCTCCTCCACCCTGTTCCTCAGGGCTGCCCCAGGACGACTCCTCCGGTTCTGGAACGTGCTCCCGCGGGACCTCCCCTGCATGGCGGCTCTTCCGGGAGGCTTCCAGGTGTGCGGTGCCCCTGGGGGTGGGGGACACGGTGGCCGAGGCTCCCCTGCACCATTCCTCAGACGCCACCCGGCTACTGCGGGAAGAGGGTGCCTGCCAAGGGGACTGCTCACACCCACACCCGCTCCTAGGGGCCCCGGGAGGTGCCTGTGAGGGAGGGGCGGCGGGGGGGCGGCGGCAGAGGCCCAGGAGACAACACCCGCTGGATGGAAGGGGCTGGAAGGGCGTGCGCACCAGGAGGGGAGGGGAGGGGAGGCGCCCGTCCCCCTGCACCCAGTGCTCATGTCGCCCGGAAGGTCCCATGCACACTCCCCCAGGGCCTGTCAGGGACGCTGCCGTGACCCTACCGGCTTCCACTAGCCCACAAGCCCTTCCTCGACTCCACACACAGGGACTCAGCCCAGTGCCCGAGAGCTGCATAAGGGGGCAGCCTCGGGAGAAGTTTCTGCAAGGTTCCAGGAGGAGATCAGGGTTTGACCCCCAGGAAAACCCCCAATCCACCTCCCTCGTGCCCCCACCTCCTGCTCTCCCTGGGGCCGCTCTAGCGTCCCCACCAACTCAGCAGCGGCCGGGCCTTCAAGGCCGGCGGGCTGGGGGTGAGCCAGGCACGTGGAGGCCCACGCCCGGTGACAGCTAGTGCACGGAGTTCGGCACGCAGCCTCGTGAAGGGAGGCCCAAGGGGAGGCTGCCCAGAGCGCCGGCCTCCATGCCAGCTGTCATCTAGCGGGGACTCTGAAGAAACAGAGGGGCCACCGTGAACGGTTAGCACAGGACAGCGCGGAAACCGGGACGCGGGGCCCCCTGGGTCTGCTCGCCCTGAGCACGCAGCTGAGGACGGCTCCTTCCGAACCGCGGCCCCTCGAGCCAGCTGTCCCACCTGCAGATGGTTTCTGGGTTTTTAGGCTGCGGTACCTCTTTCACAGCAGTGTTCTCCACGAGCGCCGGGCCTGTGCGGTGCAGGGCGCTGGCCCCATTACCGGGGTCTGGTGGCCTCCCATGGGGGGAGGGACTGGGGGGTTATTTTTATATTCCATCAAGCCCCGTGAACAGCCAGGGGCAGCGTGGGCCTCAGGGGGAGCGGGACTGAGGTGGAGAGCACTGCCCCGGGAGGCGCCATCACCGCCAGGGACCACGCGTCCTGGGGAGCAGGCGGGACAGCCTCCTGAGCTGCACCACCAAGGGGCCCCTGGGCTGTCCAGCTGCCCCAGGGCAGATCCCTCGTCAGTGGGGACGCGGGACTGCCTCTTCCTTCCCGGAATGACAACCAGCTCTCCTTTCCCAGGATGCTGCCTCTGGCGGAGAGAGACCACAACTTCCCGGGGGCAGACCCTGGAAATCCGGGCAAGTAAGGACCTTCCCCTCCCCCTCCCCCCCACCCCAGGGGTGGGGGAAGAGCGGAGGGCGCCCCACCCACAGGGTGCAGGCCGCTCTGGCTCTCCCGGGGGAGGACAGAACTCGGCCCGGCCCCACACTTCTGACGACTTAGCAACAGGCTGCTGGAAATGGCCCTGAGCCTGTCCCTGCCGTGGGCAGGCGGGCAGGTGGGTGCTGTGGCCGGCTCTCTACTCCCGCCTCTCCTGCTCCCGGCCTGGCGGTGCTATGGTGACAGTGCTATAGAAACACCCAGCTGAAAGCATTTAAGACCACAGAATGCTCCCATTTAGTCACCCTGGGCTGAACAGCCCTGTAATCCGAGAAGACAAAAGTGATCAGAACATATGTCTCCTCTCCAAAGCGGGCGGTGACTCAGAGGTGGGGGAGGGGCACTCAAGAACAAACGGCTCCCTTTACCTCCTCCGACATGGCCGCGCTGTGGCTTTCCCACGTTTCTCAAACACCTGACTCTGCCCCTGTCGGTCCCCACGGCTCATGAATGAGAGTGGAATTCTTGGCCCTCAGCTGTCACTGCTGGCAACTACTACTCCCAGGAGTCCAGAAGGAACCCGATCAGCCGTGATATTCAGGGAAGGGACAGCAAAAATCGGAAGCCCGCGTTGCGTTCAGTGACGGGGAACCCGCTGGCCGCAGCCAGCGGCGCCCTGGGGCTCGCTGAGCTGGCCTGCGCCCCTTCTCCAGGCTGATGGACGTGGCGCCACAGGCCAGCGGACAAAGCCTCAACCAGCCTCAATCTGCTGGGCCACGGCTGGACCCTTAAAGTTTCATTTCGACAAGAGAGCTCAGAGCGAGACTCAGGGCTGAGGCCACCACACCATCGTGCCCACAGGCCCACGGGGGGAAGGACTCCCTGAGCCCCAGGGGTTCCCGTTTTCTGGCAAAAGGGCTCACTGCTGTCATCAGACCCCAGCTGCTCGTGCCTGCCCCAGCACATGACATGCCCACGGCACCCCCATGCCCAGTGTCCCATGCGCCCAGAGGCCCAGGAAGGAGCGTGGGGCCACTTATGTCCACACCAGTAGGGCAGATGCTCTGACAAAGGCTTAGGGCCCACAGATCAGCCTGTCCCGGAGACCCAAGGGGACGGGTCTCAGCAAACCTGATCCATGGCCTTGTGTGGCCAGCACTCAGGGACCCACACCCTCCAGGTCTGGGGGGAGCTCTGCCCGTGGGCCTGCAGGTCGGACTGGGCTACGGCACCGGCTCCACTGGGTCACCCTACTCGGCTGCAAAGCCCTCTGGGTCCTGGCTTCCCCACGTGGGAAGCGAAGGGGCCGAACCCCGTCACTCCTGTTGGCACTTCCCAACAGGGGAGCCCTTGCCTCCCGCAGCCACCTAGGCTTTACAGCTCAAAGTCCACACCCGAGTTCACGGACTCAACAGGAAAAGGACGTGACGTACCTCACCAACGTTTCCCGCAGCGATGACACGTCGAAGTGACGTGCTATGTACGTTCAAACAGAGCGTGTCGTTTGAAGATTATTAAGAATTTATTACAATGCACGTCATTAAGACCAAAGCTCCCTGCTGTTCACGTTCTGAACACAGACATTCCGGGGTGTGAAATGGCAGGGGCATGTGCCCAACACTATTCTCCAAGGTGCCCTCCAGCTCTGACGGCTGCAGGTGCTCCAAATCACTCCCGGTGCCATCGAGGCCATAGCCCCTGCGCGGCTCCATCGGGAGAACTGGGGGTGAGTGGGCAGCCACGGGAGAGGTGTGGGGCCTGAAGTGGCCCAACAAGTTCAAAGGAACAGACTGTCCTTCCCCAGCTGGCCTGTCCCGGGGACCCTGAGCCCCTGCGCCTCTGGACATGTAAGCCCTGACAGGGGAACACGGTCTCTGTTTCCCACACTGGTTTTTCCCCTGGCGAGGGCCCCCGATTTACCTCCAAGGAAGGAAAACGCCTGCACCGTGGCGGCCAGCGGTTTCATCCACAGGCTGCCTTTGGTGTTGAAGAGCTTTTTAAAAGTGAGAGCAAGAGACCCATAAAGGTCCCGAACCACCAGCAGGGCGTCAAACGCCACATCTTAACGGACCAGTCTCTGCCATTATCTTTTTTGAAGATCTAAATTATGGTTATTTCGTTTTCGCTTTGTTAATTACACATCCCTTTAAATAGAACAAATCTCCCCCTTTCCCAGACTGAGATCTAGATGTGTGTGCCTCCCAGAACACGCGAACCCAGAGAGCGGGGGAGCAAAGTGACCGGGGGCCCCAAGGAAAGCCTGCCCCACGGGCTCCTGAGGTAGGCCTGCTCTCCTCCAGCACAACCGGCCAGCCGGGCCTCAGCCACTGCTCCTCCCACAGCCGCATCGCACAGGAGGGGGATCCGGCCGGCGCTCCCTGCAGCCCCCAGCCCCTTCTGCCCTCCTCAAAAGCCGGACGCTGCCCAGATCGGGGGCTCCAAGGACGAGGCTGCCCATGGCCCCCTGTGCTCTGGCCGCAGCTCTGGCCCACACGCGGGTGACCCTGTGCAGGGGTCCGCCACTCTGTCTCCAGTTCTCTCTTCCCGGCCGCTCACCTCTGCTTTGGGGGCCATGACACTGCCTGGGGTCTTGGCAGCCCATCCCTCCGAGTGTGGAGCCCGCATACAGGTTGGGAAGGACACACTGCTTGTCTGTGGCCCCCAGCCCGCCACACACCCAACACGCGTCCCCGGATTTTCTACCAGCCACGACACCCCTTGGAGGGTGTTCAGTCACGTTCTAGTCAGAGCAGAGCTGCGGCTAGAGACAAATGGTAGAAACAGGAGAGATCTTGACCCTGGCCCTACGGGGTTTGCAGGGACGGAAGTACGACACTTCATACCAGCCTCCCAGACCCTCACTCAGAAGCCCTTGGGACCACCAGACGGCCAGCGGGACTGGCTGTCCTTCAGAATCACCCAGAAGCTCTGAGGGCCCCGACACAGGCCATGGTGTAGCCACTCACACCTGCCTGCCTGGGAGGGGACACAGCAGCTGAGGCCCGAAGGCCAGAGGCTCAGGGTAGCTGCATGAGGCCTGCCGCCACAGTGCGCCCTTCGCCAGCCATGTGCCCTCCGGCCCCCTTCACACAGACAGGCACTTCCGCGGGTGCCAGGAGGTCTGGGCAGTGGCCTTGGCCGTGAGCACAGCACCAGCACCTTCCCCGCTTCCAGATGGAGCCCTCGTCCTACTTAGTGCCCCAAATGTCTGTGAGCGCCTGTGGCCTGACCTATAATTAAATCAGTTCTCTTCGTGGAAATCCCAAAACACAGTCTCAATTACCAGCAGTTCCTGAAAAGGGCCGGCTCTGACCCAGTCCCACTCACAGGGAACCTGCCCCTGACAGACAGACGGACGCTCTCGGTCTTCCGCAACCCTACCTTCCCCCGCTCCACAGGCAGTGACCACCGCTCCTGCACGGCCTGTCATTGGTGCAGCTCGGGCCACCAGCCTGGCCACTGGCCCAGAGGCCTCGGGGTAGGACAGAGCGTGTGGGGGCCCTTCCTGGGCCAGTCGGCCTCCCTGGAGGGCACAGAACTGCCTGCCAAGGGCTCCGAGGGTCGGGCCCCTGCCTGGCAAGCAGCCTCACTGCTCTCCCTGGCCGAGGGTTCTGCAAACACGAAGCTCAAGTCGGGGAGGGAGGACATGGGGGCTGGGGGTTCAGCGGCAGCCAGGGGATCCCAGCAATCAGGGCTCAGGACAGACCACCCCCCTCTCCACAGCACTGAGCAGACCCACACCTGCAATCACTCGCTGGAGCCCCCTGCTCTGCCGAGAGGAGCCTGTCAGGACAGGGGCTTTGGTGCAGCTTGAGGACCCCGGGAGGGCCCCCCGTGTGAGTCCCGGGGTGCAGAACCTGCCTGCACCTGCACATGCTGCCCATCGGGCTGCATAGGGCCGGGCCTCCCGGTGAGGGGCCCTGCGGACAGGAGAGCCTCCTGGGAGCAAAACAGCCTCCAAAGGAGCAGGGAAAGAAAGGCCTCATCTGTGTTTGGAACCCAGGTCACCCCCCTTGCCTGGGGTCATTGCCCATCTCCTGTCAGCTCAAGGACGAAGGCCCAAGGGCCCAACAGGTCAGACTCCCACCCCCACACCTGCCTCCCCCAGCTCTTCCTTAGGGTTGGGGGTTGGGGACAATCTCTAAAGCCGCGAACTGTGAACACAAGAATTGTGAATGGTGAACTGTGAACACAAGAATTAAGCGCTGGGTGCAAGTAAGTGAGTCTGTGGCCGTGACATCCCCCCAGACAGAACTCCTGGTGTCCTGGTTGGGGGTGCTGTGAACGGCAGCCTGGCCTGACCACAGCACCCAGCCCCTTGAGCTGGTCCTCGGAACACAGGGTGCGTGGGGCAGGCACCCTGGAAAACGGAGGCAGAGACAGCAGAAGTGGGTGGGGGGGGGGTGTCTCACTCTTCCTGGTGGGAAAAGTCATGGGCCCTTTCCCTGTGTGGGCCAGGACCTCAGCCCCCAGGCAAAAACCAACCCAAACAGGCTCAGCGCATAGCCGGGTTCCTCCCCAGGGAGGGGAGGGAGGGGATGGTCGGTGCCCCCAGGCTCCCTGTGGAGGAGGCGTAACCCACCCCCCCTCCCCCCTCCCCCCCCCACCACCCAGGCGCTGACACACCCTCCCTCTACCCTCGTGCTGCAGACCCTTGGAGGATCTCCGGGGCTCAGAGCCTCCACGAGGGCCGGACAGGGGAGTGCAGCACAGGCCACAGCACGGACGGGCTCCGACAGCCTTGCGTCGACCGCAAGAGGCCACGTGCCGAAGGCCACACCCGGGTGACCCCGTTCCCGCGAGACGCCCAGACCTGACTGCTGGCTGTCTGGGGGAGGGGACAACTGCTGATGGGCAGGGCTTCGTTTCTGGGGTGCCGGAAATGCTCTAAAACAGGGGGTGGGGACGGCTGTACGGATACGCTCAACACCGCCTCACCGTCCACGTGCGGCGGTGGCTCCGCGCGTGAATCACTTCTCAACTAACCCAAAAGGAAAAAGGGCCACGAGGAGAGGGGCGCGCAGGCTCCCGGTCCCCCCGCCCCCGCCCCCGGCCAGATGGCCTCAGGCTTTCTCTACCCCTCAGCCTCATACTGGCCCCCGACAGGGCTGGGCTGCAAGGGACCCAGCCAGACGGTCTCCGGTGGCAGCCCTACAGGTCAGTGACGGGCTACGGGCAAGCCTGAGACGGCAAAGGCGGGAAAGGCGCGCCGAGAGCAGCAGGAGGGCTGTCCCCGCCGCTGCCCTGCGACAGGGGCCTCCCCTCCCTCACGGGGCTGGCCGCTTTGCATACAGGGCGACGGCTCTGCCCCGCTGTTGCCCGGTCCGTGCTCCCCGCCAGGCGGGACCGCGTCGGGGAGCAGGTGGGCCTCTCGTCGGCACCATGCGCAGGAGGGCGCGTGCTCCGCGTGCCCCACGGCCCACCAGTCAGTTCCCGCCTGCGGCCAAGGCCCCGTGGGCAGTGGGACCCGGGCACGCGCGCGTGCACACGCGGCCCCGGCACCCCAGCACGCGCGTGCGCACACAGGAGCCCCAGAGCAGGGGCGCGCGGCGTGCCTCAGGGGTGCCAATTTGACGGCTGACACGAAGGGTGGGGCCCCGGGAGGTGAGGGGTTCATGCCCGTCCCCGCGGTGCTTCCCCTGAAGCAGCTGGGACAGGTTCTCCTGAGGCTTCCTTCGGACACGACGGCGTCCTGTTTTGTCTCCTCCTTATCCGAGTCGTGTGACCTCGGGGGTTGGGTATTCTGGGCCTGATCTGTGTCAACTGGCCGGGGGGTTCCGGCCAATCAGGTGTATTGGGCCCGTGCCCGTCACGGGCCGCGCTGTCCTAAATCCTAGCCCTGCTCAGGACATGATGCCTGCCGGGCCGGGCACAACAGTGAGGGAAGCCGCACCGGCGCCGGCCCCTCCCGTGCCATCTGCCTCTCGCGGCGGGGCTGCTGAGACGCTTGACCGGCCAGCGTCTGCCCGTGAGGGCTCTGGGCCCAGTCCTGGGGCCGGGCGGCCACAGGCCGATCAGACTGTCAGTCTGGGGTCTGCCTCCGAGGCAGAGTCCAGAGGAACAGGGCAGGAAGCTGTCCCCGGGGTCTCTGCTCCCTTGGTGGCAAGCCTTCCGGTGCCCCACGGAGGAGGCGGGAGCAGGGCGGGGGCCGCAGGGCCACAGCGGCCGCGTGCCAGCTCCAGGACGGGCGGTGCTCGCTGCCCCGAACCCACAGAGGCCGCCGTGGCACCGGCCGGGCCCTACCTGCAGCTCCTTGTCCGAGTACTTCTGCGGGTTCTTGCTGCCTTGGCTCTTCTTGCGAAGCTTCTTCAGCTCGGCCTGGCACTTGTCCAGCGCATCGCCCCTGCTCCTTTGCTCCGTCTGGTATTTCTTCAACGCAGCCTGCGGTTCAAGCACACGACACAGAGCAGGGGCCCATGAGTGGCCGGCCCTTCCCGCTCTCCGCAGGGCGGCCGCCACCCCAGCACCGAGGGACGGCGGGCCGAGAGGGGAGGGCGAGGCCGGGGCCTCGGGGGCCCTCTGCTCCCAGAGATGAAAACCGGGTCTCGCCTCGTCCCCTCCTGTGCCACCGAGAGCCAGAGCGTGAAGTCCTGTCACACACCCACCAGAGCCCGGCACATAATGCCCGGCAGCCGCGGCGGAGGGTGATGGCAGCACAGGCACCATCGGGGGGGACGACGGTGAAATTACGGCAGGTCAGGGAGTCTGTGCGGGCTCTGCGGGTGGCAACACCGTGCCACTGTCGTTCCCCAAAGCAGTGAGCTGCGGGGGGGGCAGCAGAACAGGCAGGTGTCCACCCCCCACCCCCCCGCCCACCGGGCCACGGAGGCCCGCGGGGACCCTGCCGGAAGGCCAGCCCCCGGCGAGCCGACAGCCTGTGCACGGGGGCGGGGGGACCAGCACGGGCGACCCGACAGGCGTGGGCAGAGCTACTTACACTCAGGTACCTGGAGTCCAGCTCTACCTTCTGCTCCAGCTGTGTGAGCAGCTCATTGTGGAAAGACTTCAGCTGCGGACGGACAGAACACACGGCCGTCGGCACCACACGAGGCGCGGGCCGGGGCAGGAGGCAGGCAGGGAAGGGGGCAGGGAGCCCGGGAGAGGCGGACGGCCACCACAGCACCCGGGACACTGGCCACCCCGAGGGGAAAGGGGCCTGTCTCATCCCTCAGCCGGTGACCCTGCACAGACAGGTGGGCCCAGAGGAGCCGGGAGGCTCCGGGACTGACAGCCGAACAGAGGTCAGGATGTCAGACCATTCTGGTCTTTGATGGCCTTGGGACTCCGCTCCCAGTGGGGGGTGGGGGGGACAGAAACAGCTCCCTGTTGTCCCTGCCCGCTCTGGGGAGTTACTCGCGCTGACGTGAGCCACGGGCTTGAATGCAAACTGGGAAAGGCCTGAGTGACCCCTCGCTTTAGACCCGCTGGGTCCTGGCTGGGCCTGTATGACCTGGGAGCGTGTTGCTCCCCAGGCCCATCACGCATTGTGTCCCCACCTGGCCCCTGTGGGATCCTGTCTGACTTGGGCCCTGTGCCCCCGTGTCCTTCTGTATGTTCTTGGTCCCCACAGCGAGCCTCCTCCCCAGCATGTGACTTCCTGTCCTGGGCCTAAAGCACGTCCGCACCTTTCTGAGCGCGGCCACTATGCAATGTCCCCAGGTGGACGTGTGGCCACGGTGCACAGCCGGCTCTCCCCTTCACCTCTGACCGGCCGGCCTGCCTGCCCTTGCCCGTCTGCCCACCTGCCCGCCTGCCCTTGACCCTCCCACCCTGGGGGTCTCACCATTTCTTCCAACTGATTTTGAATCTGCCTGTGGACTTCAGCCATCTGAAAGAGAACGTCTCCTGGAAAGGCAGGAAGGCAGAGAAGAGAGCAAAGTTAAGCACCGTGCGTGACAGGCCCTCCGCCCTGCACCCCTCTCGTGGCAGGGGACCAGGGTGCTGGAGGCGGGCGCAGGCGCCTGGGCCCACAGGCAGAAGTGCGCCGGGGGCAGGAGAGAGGGCACCATGTCTCCTGATGGCGCCAGCGAAGTGAGACAGAAGATTCTAGAATGACAAGGGAGGCCAGGCCTCGAGCACACAATCACCGGGTGACTTTGAGGGGTCACAGTCCCTAAGCGTCGGCACTGAGCCCAGGTTCACGACAGAGAAACAGGCCGCCTCAAGCCCACGAGCGAGCCCCGAGCACACGCGCCTCTCATCCCGCATCTCGCTCTCACGCACAGCCCCCAACAACTGCCCCCCGCCCACTCTGGGCCCAGCTGCCACCAGGGCCAGCAAGCGTCTGCGTTACTTGGGGCAAACACGAGACCTGGCTGCAGGCCCCAGAGGTGAGGGTGCCCGAGGAGGCCTGCGAGGTGCACAGGCCTGGCTGACCTCACGAGGGCCTCTGGGGACAATCGGAGCGTGCGGCACAGCTCTCCAAACACCTTTTCCGGAGCAGCGACGCTTCAGGGACACTGACGTGTCCTGGGCCCGTCTCCAGAGACACACGAGGAAACCGAACGTGGCAGCACAAAGGCGCAGGCCGTCACCCAGAGGCTGTTTCCAGCCTGCATGTCAAGGACACGGCTCACTTCACCCGCAGGCAGGGCACATGCCGGGGCTCTGCAGGTTTCTGGGCGACCTGATATTAGCCCATACCCCAAACTCACTCTCTCTCTCGGTAGCAATCGGCCGCGAGGCGCCTCCAACACCCCACTCGGCCCACGCAGCTCCACGAAGGGGAAGGAGACAGGCCTCTGGGGACAGGGAGCTCAGCCGAGCGCTTCCTTCTCCCAAAGCTCCTGAAGGTTCCGCACAGCTCCATCCTGAGGTGTGGTCGCTGTGACCGACAGGTGCACAACCCTGAGCGTTCCAGGCTGTGGCCACGGAGGGAGGGACGCCGTGCAGCTCAAGACACAACCAGGGTCAACAGAGCCCCCAAACCCGCCCCCAAGTCAGTGCCCACAGGACACAAGCTCTAGGCCGGAGACCATTCAGTGGCACCTCCCTCCCAAGACCCTCAGGGCTGCCCAGCTGCCCCCCAGCACTGGCACGAAGGACCCCCACCCAGGGCGGAGGGGAGAGCTGGAACGGGCGGCCAGGCTGCATTCACCTGAGCGGCCGGTCCTCCCCTGGAGGCCACTCGTGGAGCAAATACCGTCCCCGTGCCGTGGACACGACGGAGAGGGGGCCCGCTCTGCCCTCGAGGGTCAGCACTTCCGACAAACCCGTCCCTGAGGTGCCGCCCACGCCGGCGAGCCCTCTGCACTTGTGCCTGAGACCCTTGGGGTCACGTGACCCAGAGGATCCTTTCGGGGGGCAGTCACGAGGGGAACCCTGGCCCCCAGCAAGGCCGGCCAGAAGCGGAGAGCAGTTCCCGTGGCCTCTGTGAGAAGCCTCAACGGGGTCGTGCCGCCCACTGGACGCACGGATGGCCTCACCGGGGTGGCCGTCCCTCCCAGAAGCACAGCGGGGTTCCGGGGAGACCCGCTCCTCCTGCTCGGTGGCTGCTCCATGGGCTGCTGACACCACCCTGGCCTGAGGGCCACAGGGCACGCTGAGCACTGGCTGGGACGAGCAGCCGTACAGACAGACCCGCCGTTCAGCACAGACCGCCAGGCTGGGCTTGAGCAAGCGGGACCCCACCCTGCGGGGCCCTGAGCCTCGGCCGGAGCTCATTCACCCCGATTCTCAGGGCCGCTGGATGCGTCCCCAGATGCCCGCTCGGCCCCAGACGCGCAGGCTTCTGCTGACTGCCTCGTCCGGCAGCCGGGACCCCGCTGTCCCACCACAGGCCCTGCAAGGCTGACCCAGCGCTCTTCCTCACCCAACCCCGAGCCCAACGGG
Organism: Lynx rufus; assembly: GCF_022079265.1. NCBI lineage: Eukaryota > Metazoa > Chordata > Mammalia > Carnivora > Felidae > Lynx > Lynx rufus. The sequence goes on along the minus strand of NW_025814853.1, from coordinate 2,016,673 downwards.
TACAGAGACCCCCTCGTGCCTGCCAGCCTGGGGCCTGGCCTGTGGGAGGTCCGGGATGGAGGAGGGGCACCCTTGCCCCCGGAAGGGCCACTGCCACGGCCCTGGCGTGTGTGTGCCAGTGAGAGAGGGCCTCAGACCTGCATGCTGCCACGGCCCCACGGACAAAGGAATCTCAGTGGCTGGGCTGTGAGCCCGTGGCCCCCAGACCAGAGCTGTGTCCCACTGGGTCGTCTCTAGGACCCACAAGCCGGGAGGCAATGGAGGCAGACCCCAGAAGCTCCCAGCGCGCAAACCACCTAATTCGACGCGACCAGTGCCACGGCGTGCCGGCACCACCACAGATGCCAGCACCAGAGCCACGGCATGGGCCATGCCCGGCAGGACCCAGAGGTCCTCAAGTTACTCCCATTCCTGGTCTGACCTCGGGCCTGAGGGTGCTGTGGGACACGGCAGGGCAGAGAGGGGCGGCCCTGGGGAGAAGGCCCTGCCTCCACCGAGGCTTCCTGTGGTCAGGTCGGAGCTGTGACCCCACGCGGCCAATGGCTGACCACATGCCAAGGGGCTGAGCTGACTCACCCCTGCAGGAGAGGTCGAGACACTACTCCCACCCAATCCTGACCCTGGGAGCCTGACGTGCTAGGGAACAGGCCAAGAGCCACAGCAGACGGAAGGTGACGTGAAGGCCCGGGTCCCCAGCGCTGGCTGGAGGGAAGCCACTGGGATGAACAGGAGCGCACGGGCCCCAGCCAGGGCAGCCCCGCGGAGGCGGCCAGGCTGCCGCCACCTGCCTAGTGCAGACCCGCGGCCCCACTGGCACCTGGGCATCGCCCTCCGTCCGTGCACACCCGATCTGGTGTGCGTGGTGGGGACGTGTCCCAAACCCAGATCCACGGGCCCGGCCCCTGGGTGCTCAGAAGCAGTCCAGGACCCCAGAGGGGCAGCCCCACATTCGTTCTGCTTCTTTGTGCTTTGCATCCTTCCGGAAGTTTCCCAGAACACCCCTCCCCCGAAGATCGGGAAAACATCTAGGATTCTCTTTGTGACGCAGGGGTCTTCCCGTGTTGGGGGCCTCGGACACACCTTTGGGCTCTCTGGCTGCGGGCATCTGGGACTTGGTTAAACGGAGGCCAAGGGGCGCAGCACCCACACAGCACGAGGTCTGGGGGGCATGGGGAGAGCCCCAGACCCAGCCTGCGGGCACCGCCCTCACCCACACCCCTCTGCCCCCACGGCCCCCTGGAGGGGCATCAAGTCCGGAAGGAAGACACGTGGCAAGCAGCCTGTCCACGTTCTCACGTGGTCCAGCAAAGTCTCCTGCCTAGGGCGGCACCCACAGTATCGGCCAAGCTCTAGACCCCGGAATCAGAAGTCAACGTCAAGGTCACGTTGAAAGCACGTATTTCCCGGAGAGCCTGCGCACCAGCTCACGAACAACTGACAGCAGTAAGCACCACGGTGAACGCCCGAGGCCGAGAACACCTACAGCCCTTGGGGGGCTCCTGCTGTGCGCCCCGCTGCAGACACGCTCAGAGGCGCCCCAGGGCCCGTGGCCGAGCTGCCGGTGCACACGCTGGGGAACACGCAGCCAGTGCACACACGGCTCTGAGCTGCAGGCCCGTGGCTGCACAAACCAGCCCACACAGTCAATTTTTAAACTGCATTGTACACGCAGCTGCAGGAACGGGGCGGGGGCGGGGGGGGGGTTGGTGAACAGCCCCACCAGCCACTGGGCCCCTGGGGCGCTGCCGGCCCCGAGGTGGCTGCAGGGCAGCCTCACCCCTGCCAGGAGGAGCCCAAACCTGAGGTGTCAGCACTAATGCTCACCTGTCCCCTTACCAGGTCCCAGAAGGCAAGCTGGTGCAGGTCCCTAGAGACCCCTCGCAGGAGCTGGGTCTGATTTTGGGGTTCCGCGACTCCCTCCACGCCATCTCCCACGCGCGAAGGACAGCATGGAGTGGGGACACCCTTCCGGGACCCGCTGCCCAGGAAAGAGGCGGCTGCAGACCTTCCCCGTGGAGTCCTCTGAGCGTAGGTGCATGGGGCCCTGGGAATCCATGTCCTGGGTTCACAGCACAGGTGAGTCCCAAACTCGAAAAACCGGGTTTAAAATAGCAGCTCCGACCCAACCTTGCCAGAGCAAACAGTGGAAGAGTGGGACAGCTCAGCACCGAGCACCACTGCCTGACGAACCGCCAGGGCTCCAAAGCGTCAACAGAAGGGGTGGCAGGCGGCAGGTGCCCACGCCCGAGGCGCAACGGGAGGGGGGAGGGAGGCAGGGCCGCACCCAGGGACAGTGAGTCAGCAAAGCCTGGAGCCTGGTGGCCGGCTTGGAGCGGAGGGGCCACGTTGGCTCAAGGAGTCCCAGGTGGGGAGGAGGGTCTGGAGCGAGGAAGGGGCGAGGGCCTTCAGGAGCAAGGACAAGAGAAGGGGCGAGCCACACACGGGGGCCACGCTTCATGCGGGACCAAAGGTGTCTAAAGCGCAGGCGTCTGAGGGGAAGCCACGCCCTCTGCAGCCCTCACACCAAGGGTTTGCCTTACTGGTCACACAGCCAGCTGAGCAGTGAGTCGCCTGTGGCTGAACCCCCTCGGCTCGGAGTTCGAACACGTCAAGTCTTTTCAGGGACCTCAAACGTCTTCAGGTGAAGAGTGGAGCTCGGTACCCACAGCAACGCCCCTCCCCCAGGGGGACAGCCAGCACATGCACACATGTGCGTGCGTGCACAGGAAAACACGCGTGCACAGGCACGTGCACACGCAAGGCACACACGAACACACACATGTGCACGCACACGGGACAGCACAGTCCACCGTGGGGGGGGGGGGGACGTGCAGGGGATGTTTGGCTGGACTCAAGCCGGTTTTGTCTCCCGTCGCTAACTCTCGTGTGGACGGCGGCGGGACAGACGTGACCGACCGTGACCCGGGAGCCTGGGCATCTTGTAGGCAGGTCCATGTGCCACCGAAGACGGGCTGGGGGCCCTGGAACCGCAGGGTGCTGGCCCAGCCCTGGGGTGACAGGGACACAAGAGACTCTCCAGCCTTGCAGTGGGGACCCGGCCCCCAATAAGGACACTGGGCCAGGGCCCTGAGCCCCCGGGACCCGGCCCCCAACGAGGACACGGTGCGGGAGCCCGGGCCTGTGAGCCCCCGAGAGGCAGCTGCGTTAAGTATATTCGCTGCGTTGAGTGACCATCACCCCGAACTCCAGAACAGACCATCACCGGCACGTAAGGGGAGTCGGACGCATGGACGCCGCCCCCCGTGGCTTCTTCGCTGAGCTTCATCTAGCTGCGGCGTGTCAACCCCTCAGGCCTCTCGCGGAGGAACGCTGCCCCAGCGCGGGGATCGAAGGCTTGTCGTTCCTCAGGCCGGACACGTGGAGGCCACCGCCCGGGGCAGGTGCCAGCAGCGCGGCCGTGACGCTCCGCCCTCGCCCCGACAGCCCCGAACTCCGCCGACACACCGCTGGCGATCACGACACACGCTGAGGTTTTCCCATCTGCGGTAGCGCGACTGCCCCCCGACCGGCGGAGCCAAGCAGAGCCGGGTTCCAGCAGCCAGAGCCGCCACTTGTGGGGGCCGGGGGCTCGGGACCCCAGAGGGAGCCCGGGACCCCAGAGGGAGCCCGCGTCGGCGGCCCTGCTCCGGACTGGCGCCAGCGGCTGGGAACGTGAAGCAGGGACGCTACCGACGAAGCCGCGCATCCTAACAGGAGCTGAGCCTCCGGCAGGTCAGAGCCGTGCGGGAGGGCAGGGGAGGGCGGAGGCCGTCCTTGGGGAAGGCCCTGCCACCGCCGGCCGCCCAGCAGGATGGCGAGTGCAGGGAACGCCAGAACCCAGTCGCTACTGTTACCACGCGTTTCACCCCGCGCTCCAGAACTTCTGCCGGACCTCCACGACTCTGCACGGGCCCCGGCAAGAACCTCGGCGCCGGGGGCCTGGACGGCCCCACACAGTGTCAGGTGCCAGCCACCAAGGAGAGAAAAAGGCAGGAGCGACAGGCCGCAGCAGCCCAGGGGGAGCCCAGAGGGACCCAGCAGTGCGCGGCTGAACACGCGGGAGGTCCAGCTGACGGGCCCTCACCAGGGAGGACAGCCAGGCGGGGCAGATGTGCGGCACGAGAGCAGGACTACGGCTCCCGAGAGGGCCCTGGCACTGGAGGTGAGGACAGGACACGGGAAGGAGTGCCCTGCTGGTGCGCGGCCGTGTCCCGCGAGCAGATGACAGAAGAACCAGCCTCCCAGGACGCTCTCGGAACCTCCAGAGCGACAGCATGGGGGGTGGGCCGCCCAACCACACCGAGCGGGACTCGGCCAGCGGCTTCATACACGTCTGGGGACACAGGACCACACCGGTGACCTCGCGGAACCCGGGAAACCTTCAGAGGTTTCCCCGAGCGGGGCTCTTTGGGAAAAGAGAAAAGATTCCAGAAAACTAAGAAAATTACGTGTACCCGAGTTTTTAAAAGTACGAACTCTACAAGTTGCAAGCTGGTATGCTGACACGAGAACCATCACCCGGTGGAGGAGGCCGCTCCCAGCCTGGGGCCGCTGCTCACACCTTCATCCTCTGCGGCCAGGGCCCCATGACTGCAGTGAGCACCTGCTCCAGGTGAGACAACTAACAGAGGCCCTCGGTGTGGCACCTGTGCCCCCTCCCGGAGGCCGCCAGGACGGCGGGGCTGCTTGGCACGCTCACAGAAGGCCAAGAAAGTCAGCGGGGCTGGCAGCAGACAGGGACCCGGCCTCGGGGTTCCAAGGATCCTGGTGGCCACCACGTGGCACAGAGGCCACAGCCAGGGCTGGCAGCTGGCAGCAGGGACACCTGTCCCGCAGCTTCTCGGACCCCAGGACCAGCACAGGTGCAGAGCCGCCTCCTGTGGGAAGCGGCAGCACCGGCCAGGCCCCTACAGCAGCGATGGCCGGCACCCAGGACTCCTCTGTGGGCCGGGAGGAGGCCTGGGGGCACGTCAGAGGCCGGTTCTACAGCCGCACCCAGAAGTTTCCCCTGACGGCCCTGGGTGAACACAGTGGGAGCCGCTGGTAGATCAAAAGAGCCGCGAGCCACGGCTTCGGAGTCCCTTCTTCCGTGGCTTAGAGCACAACACACGCTCCCTCAGCCGGATCTCCCAGACCTTCAGAAGACTGCAAGAGTAACAACGCAAATACCAGTTCACCACCTCCTAGGTCCCCGCGTCCTCGACGTTTGGCCGTGTTTGCTTTAACTCTGCTCCTGACGCATACGCACACGCATGCACGCACGCACCTACCCCTTCTGCAGAACCGCTTGGGATTTAGCAGCAAGCGTCGGGACGTGGCCCCAGCCTGCATGCTGAGAACAGGGCCCGGTGCCATGGCAGCACGCCCCTGCCCCCACGAGGAAAGCCACCACCGACACAGACTCTCCACAGGACAGCACGCAGAGTGCATCCAGAACTTCTCCCCACCTGCGACCGCACGCTAAGCTCTGGCTGGCTCTGGTTTCTCTCGGGGACTCAGCGCTCTGTGTATCCAAAGGCTGCTTCAAGCACTCGGAACCCAGTGTCCGAACCGGGCTTGGAGACAGGTTCCAGGAAGGAGCGTGGAGCGGTGCCCAGACTTGCGTCTTCCTCCTTGGGCACTGGGGTCTTTGGATCCACGGGGAGCCCCCCACGCGGTCACGACACGGACGTTTGTAAAGATTCAGGCTGGGTTTTTGTTTCTTTTCTTTTTTGCAGAAGATACGAAGTGTTCTTATAATCCTCACATGACAAGGAGCTGAGCGGCAGCGTGAATCTGGCAGATTGCAACAAACACAGGCTGGGGAGGGGGCCCGGGGCTCGCTCACGCATGCAAGGCTGGGGCGGGCGCCAGAGTCCGCTGAGAGCCCCTCCGGGGCCCTCCCGCCGGTTCCTAATCCCCAAGGAGTGAGGACGCCATTTCACAAGGATGAGTTAACACCCCATTGAGGCTTAAAAAAGAACAATTTCTGCCAGCGCTCCACAGGCCCGAGAGGCGGCTGGGGGACGGCTCCCGCAAAGCCAGACAGTGGCCCGTGCCGACCCCACGGTGAAAGGGAGCAAGCCTGCCACCAGGGGACAGGGCTGGGTGCCCCGTGGAGGGCCAGGTGAGCATCACCTCCAAACTGACAGGTCTGGAGGTGGGGACGCTCGTAGAACCTGACCCAAGAAATGGGGAGGAAGCTGGGGACCTCCGGTGGAGATGGCCCGGGAGGGCAGTTTCTGTCTTTATCTTAATCCCACTCGGTTGTCACCCAGCGTGACAGCTTCAGGCGTACCATACGGTGACGCAATTCCCTCCGCTGCTCGCCATGACAGGTGCGCCCCTCACCACCCATCGCCGGTCCCCCCCCCCCCCCGTCCGCCACCTCCCTGGTAACCATCAGCGTGCTCTCTGCAGTTAAGAGTCTGACTCCTAATTTGTCTCTTTTTTCCCCTTTGTTCATCTGTTTTTTGTTAAATTCCACATATCAGTGAAACCACATGGTATCTGTCTTTCTCCGACTGGCTTATTTCACTCGGTATCATGCTCTCTAGCTCCATCCACGCCGTTGCAAATGGCAGGATCTCATTCTTCTTTATGGCTGAGTAATATCCCATTGTATATACACGTTTTCTTCATCTGTTCGTCTATCGACGGACACTGGCGCTTCTCCCATAGCCTGGCTATCGCTGATAATACATTTAACACCGAGTACATGAATCCCTTTGAATTAGTGTTTCTTGTATTCTTTGGGTAGATATCCAGCGGTGTGATTACTGGATCGTTAAGACAGTTCCATTTTTAACTTTCTGAGGAAACTCAAGGAAGGCAGCTTCAATCTCTGAGGCACAGGCTGGCTGCGGCCTGACTTGGGGGAGGGGGAGAGGATCAGACACCCACCGGGCCTCTAAAACCCACTGCCACACACAGCGGGACTGAGCCCCAGGGGCAGAGACCAGCTTCTGCTGGGTGGCCTGTCTACAGAGCAGGGGGTGCTCACCAGGGAGGGCCACCTACGGGGTGACCGACCCTCACAGAGAAGGAGTCTGTGGGGGAAGGGCTCCAGGACAGCCTTTCCCGGGCTGAACTAATTTTCTCACGGTTAACAAGCACGGATGTGTGTACCTGGTGTTGTGATTAAATCAGTAGGGCCGTGCATCTCACGATCAGGGGGACCGGGCTGGGCAATTGATGGACTCCGTCAGCAACAGCGACAATGACCATGAGGAACGTGGGCACAGCACTGTGTCGATACCAGCAGCCCCTCCACACACACCCCTCCCTGCTTAGGCAGGATGGTGGTGGTTGAAACAGTTAAGAAAATAGGGGAAAAGACGGGAAAAGCCCCAGCAGGGGGACAACACTCAGTCTCCCTGTGGAACCAGGCCTTTGCCTGCGGGAAGCCACCACCCCCTCAGGGTCAAGGGGTGGGCACCACAGGTGCCCCCTAACCTCCCACCCCTGCCACCCTTCCCCCTCAGTGACAAAGTCAGGCCTGGCTGGGGGTCCCGAGCACCAGACAGCTTCCTTGCCGGCCTGCCTGCGCCTTTCCCACAGTGGGCACTGGCCGCCGGTCTGGTCTCCGGTCTCTGATCCCGGCTGCTACAAACTTCACAGGGCCCTGTGGACGCGAGGAGCTGTGCGAGGGGCAGCCACCCACAAAGGAGTGGTGTCGGCAGGAGCCAGGGGAGCTGACGCCACAAGACAGGGGTTGTCTTCAGCAGTGCTGTGACTGGGTGGGGACGATGACGAGACCAGGTGCCTGGCCCACTGGCCCTTAGGGAAGATCAGCACTCAGACCAGGCTGGGTGCTCACAGGAAGCACGCAGCTTCTAGGAGGGGGACATCCCGTGGTGAAGGGTCCTCACATATGAGCCCTGGGTCACTGGGGGCCCGAGTCGGGCCCCATCTCCTCTGAGAGTCTCCCTGTGGCTGCCCCAAGCCCTCTATTCAAATCCCATACCTGCTAACCTGCACCAGGGAACAGTCAAGTCCGTGACACCAGCCCCAGCTAGACGAAGCCCGGACAGAGCCCCAGCAGCCAGGACTGGTGCTGGGGAGGGTCCTGCACACACTCGCCACCCCCTCCCAGGGTACAGGAGGCCGGCCAGACAAGGGCTGGGAGCAGACGTGTGCCACCCGGCCGGCCCTTCCCCCACCCCAAGCTCAAGTGGTTGATGTTCCTCCCTCCCAGCAGTTAAGTCCTGTTGGGGGGGTTGGGGGGGTGGGGGGGGCACCACGCCCTGGCAGAGCTGGATGTGACCATGTTGCAAAGGCAGGAAGGCCCCAGGGCTATAGGCTGTGCCCTCAGAGCCAAGGCCCTTCCAGGAACCCTAGGGACACAGCCACCAGGACTCTTCAAGGCAGGCGTCGGGGTGGCCCAGGGAGGATCTGGAGCAGAATGTGGTGCCATCCGAGGCCATGCAGATGAGCACAGGTGTCATGTGAAGCCAGAGGGACCCCGAGACATGACTATAGGAGCACACGCTCTGACCAGGAGAGGTCTGGTCAGGCCAGAGCCACCAGGGTCTCACTGGAGGGGCCTGAGGGAGCCTGAGGCCAGGGAGGGGTGAGGGCAAGGGCTGTGGTGCGCCCTCAGGGTGGGAGCCCTCGGGAGAAGGGAGTGTTTGTTATTCGACCGGCACGCCAGTGGAACCCTGTGGAACCTGTGATTCAGCCAGTCTCTCTTGGGGGTCTGGGACCCAGAGCCCAGGGGAAGACCACGGCAGCCACAGGCCTGCCAGGAGCCCCAACCCTGCTGGGGCTCTGCTACTCGGCATCCAGCCCTGGAGGAGCAGAGCGGAGACCCACCCGGCGAGGACTCTGCAGCCTGGGGCGCTGTGCGCACCGTGGTGGAGCGGGATTTGGGATTCACCAATGCTCTCTGCCTCCTCCCGGCAGAGCCCCGCACCAGGCGAGTCCTCAGAGCCCCAGACAGTGCCAGAGGGTACACAGGAGGGACGTGAGCTCCCTCTGGTTTTTCTGGAGCTGGACGGACCTGGTGGGAGGGCTGCTCCGGTGCTGCTCGGAGATCACGGCATCCCTTGTGGTCACTAGTGGCCACCAAGGACACCGAGAGCTCATGTCTCTGGTGTCTGTCATTTCAGGAGGGGCCCAGAGCCAAGGGGTCAGATGCTCAAACTTGGCTGTGAACGCACACCACCTTCTGGAACCTTCTGAAGCAAATATCCATAATGCTCAATTATTCTGGTGGCTTCCAGAGCGGAAGGCGCCTCCAAGAGCTAATTAGCATATGCCTGAACAAGGCACAAATATAGAGCTCTCTTAAGGGGAAGACAGCACAGGGGCTGAGGGGGCGTTGCACCGTCAGGGCCACTGGACACGGCGCTCACACGTCGCCAAGGGGACCCTGCCCCTGGGAGGAGCTGCCAACACCACCCTCTCCACTGGCCTCGAAGCCACCAGCTCCTCCCTGGGAGAAGCGGGTTCTTCTCCCGCCCACAAAAAAGGCAGAAATGGAAAGCGGCTGATTTGGGGGGTGGGGGGGAACCAGGAGAAAAATCGATGGCTGTGTTGCCATGGCGATGACAGCAGCCGGCGATCCTCACCGATGTGCTCTTCTGAGGCACAGTGAGAGCGCGGGGCCCTTTCGTGTCGATGCCGCGTCAACCGTCCACGCCTGGGCACCGGCCCTTCACGGCAGAGGCAGAGGTGAGGCCAACCACACTCGGCCCCCGCCCTATGCGCCCCCAACCGGACCAGTTCCGGGTCAGATCCTGGGCTGGCATCAGCCGCACCTGGGAGTCTGTTCGGGTCTTAGAGTCTCAAGCCCGCCCCCGGCCTCCTGCTGCCAAATAAATCTGTGCTCGGACACGGTCCTCAGGTGTGTCCCACGGGCACACGGTGGGCACCGGGGTCCCTAGGACATCTGTCCAGGATGGCAGGGGTGCTGCCTCAAGGTGCCTGCCGAGACCAGAGCACACGAGCGTGTGAACCCTGAGTGGCGCGGAGCTGGGCACGGGGCTTGGCAGGGGCACCGACTCCATCTGACCCCTTCTCGAGCCCCGGGGACCCCATGGTGTGAGCACAGGGAGACGCAGCCCCTGCGGGGAGGCAGAGGGGACAGTATCCCCGCGCGCTCCCCTCCCCCCACCTCACGCGTCCACCAGGGCGCATCTCCGGCAGGCTCACCGCCCGCCAGCCTCGTCTTTCACTCTGCCTGGTGTGACTTTGCCAGGAGACACTCGGTGTGAACACAGTGGGGGTTTCTGCCTACGTTTCTACCCAAAGGAGATGCCAGTGACCAAAGTCACGGAGGGAGCAAACCCCGACACGGGGCGACAGGGGGCCACCTGGACCTTGTCAGGAGTAGGCAGAGAGGGGCCCAGCAGCCACCCAGGCCCCGGCCCGGAGCAACGTGAGTCTGTGCCCCCAGCTGCGGGGAGGCGCTGCTGCTCGGCTCCTTCCCAAGTGCCACCGAGGACCCTCCACCGGGCGCGACTTTCCAGGAACCTGCCCATCGCGCTCCCTGGCTAACTGTCCCAGTGGACATCGGCTCTGCCGGGACAGGTTCCTCAGCACCAACTTGCTCGAACTCTCGCAAGACAGAAGCAGGGACAGAGGTCACTTGGAGAGGACCGGTCACTGGAGTACCAGGTCGCCACGGTCAGAGCGTCACACCGCCTGTGACATGCCTACCCTCCTCCTGCGCCAGCCCTGGGCCGCCACGTGGACACCGGCCGCCGCTCGAGGGAAAGGGAGGGGCTGCTGTCCTCAGACGCTCTCAGCGGGGCACTGCCACCATACCAGGCACAGTGCAGTCTGCCTGCTGCACCTCGATTCGGGGGTGACAGGGTGGGGTCACGGGCCGGGGACCTTGCAGTGGTCTGGGCCATTGTGGGGAAGCTCTGGGCCCCAGGGCCGGCCTGGGCGTGCCACCGCAGGGGAGGGTGGGGTGTACCGGGCCCCGGCAAGCCTCCTGCCAAATGCCGGGATGCGGGACAGGTCAGACGCTCCCTCTCAGAGCAGGAACAAGCTGCCAGCAGAGGCCCCGGGCCAGGTCCCGACAGGCTGTGCCCAGCCCCACGTCAGCGCAGGAGTCCGGCCGCAGGCTCCACTTCCCGCCTTCCAAGCAGGGACCCTGGAAACCAGGCGACGGGCCCGGCGGTCCCCAGCCCGTCCTCAGGACGAGATCCGGCCGAGACTGCCATCCCCCGTTGGCCTTCCTGCCCCAGGGGACACGGCAGGTCCAACTAACACTTACCGACGTCTCCTGATGGGGGCTGATCTGGCCCACACCACTCCCGTGAGGGCGGGCTAAGCTGCTACTCTGGAGGCCCCGGCAGGAGAGTTGCTTAGTTGGCCCAGGGGCCCTGAGGGGGGCCCCACACCGTCCCGGCCCTGCTGTGTTCAGTCCTGAGGCCTCGGCTGCCACACTGGGCCGAGCGGACACAACCCACGACAGCTCCCGGGCTGGCTTCGAGCCTTAGTGACCACGGGCAGGACGGGGAGTCCACAGAGATCTGTGTGTCAAGCCCTGGCAGGTCCACTCGGCCAAGGAAGAGCGGGAAAGAGCGGCCTTATCTTTGGGGTCCAGCGACTGCCTCTGTCTAGGGGCGCCCCCACCTCCACGTGCTGTTGGGGGAGCCTTGGTGTCACCGGCTGGGAAGGGGTCCTATTCCAGGCTGGGACGGGTGGCGTGGGGGCTCGGAGTCAGGCCCCTTGGGTGTGAGAAGGGTCTGGCTGAGGCCTGCAAGTGGTGGGAGGGTTTAGCAAGGGCACTTTCTACTGTCGGGGTCTGACAGCAGGTGGCACGTCAGACTGAGCGCAGTCACGTGCCTGAGAGAGGACCTCCTTGGACAGGTGCAGGGGCCGCGGGAGGGGCGGCGATGCTCACTGAGAGAACAGGAGCCCGCGCAGGTGGGCGGCCCAGGGCAGCGTCTCAGAATGACCTCTGCCAGCAGAAGCCCTCCAGCCATAGTCTCCAAGTCCCCGGGGTCACCGAGTCAAGGGCATTCCCCTCTGCTGGGCCCTGCATTCCAGCCACACCGCACTCGGGAACAGGCACCCGTGCCTCTGGGCCCTCTGAGCCTGAGGCCAAGCCGGACAAAAGCCGGCTGTGCGGGCGGGGCCGAGAAGCAGCACCAAAGCCCACAGCGGGGTCTCCAGAGGCGGGCATGGGGAAGCTGGCCCGAGCGGTTCACTCTGCGGCCACGCGTGGAGCGCAGCCAAACGGCAGGGGAGTGCTCAGGTCGCACCTCCCTTAATCCAGTGACTCAGGGGCCAAAGCAGGCCGGGTTTCAGGCCGCCTCCCAGCAGCAAGCATCCCGCCGCCAGGCCGCGCCCAGCACAGAGCTCCCGCTGCCCTTGGGCGGGTTCGGGTTCGGTGTGGGCAGACGGGCCCTGCAAGAACACACACGCCCGGATCACAAACAAGCGGCCTCTTCAAAGGCAGAGAACAGAGAGAGAACGGCCGTTCACACGGATGAGGCCCCAGAGGAGGCCGTGGACGGGGCGGGGCGGGCTCGGCACGAAGCCTGGCCTCGCGCTGGGGAAACGGAGGCTCGGCAGAGGCTGTGCCCCGCGCCCCATGACTGCTGCCTCCCTTTAAGTAGTGCCACCTTCCAGAAAAGTCTAGAACCCTCCAGAAAGCCAGGGAAGGCCGAGGGCAGGCAACGTGACCATCTTCTGCCTGAGTGATTGCAGCACAAAAGGCCTGAGTCACAGCACACACGTACCAGGAGCCCGGGCACACTGGGACTCCGTCCCCCATGTCCCACTCCCTACCTGGGCTCAGCCCGGCCCTGCCACACTGTGGCCCTGGAGAGAAGAGCCGGGGGTGTGCCTGCGGCCTCGTCCAAGTACACAGCACCCAGGCACTGCTGTCAGTGAGCCGACTGGACAGCACCCTCCCCTGCACAGAAACCCAGGGCAGCGGCTGGCACCCCAGGAGCCAACGCTGCAGAGGACAGCACGCACAACTGCACACTGTGACCCGGGGCCGAGGCCCACTCTCTAGTGGCCATGACAGTGGCACAGAAGGCCCAGGAGCCAGCCGCTCCACGCCTGGGCAGGGGACACATGTGCTGTGAGCCCCATGCATGTGCCTGTGGCATACAGGGAGGCGGGCAGACAGGAGAAACGAGGTAAAGTCAGAGACGACCAGGCAGAGTGGCCTCAGGGCAGACGAGACGGCCCCCGGGGCTCCTTCCACTGACCTTCCCGCTTTTCTGCGAACGGAAGCGTCCAGTCACTTAAAGCTTAAAACAGTGGAGAGTGTGGAAGGGCCCCGGCCACCGCCTGAGTCCCCTGGGCTCAGTCCTGCTCAGGGCTGGCACTTGAGTGGAGCCAGCACCCGCTCAGCCGTGAAACCGCTGTCCTCACTTAGAGCAAGGCGAACCTGACCCACCACAGAGCCCACGTGGGAGTTCTGGAAATGCCCACGGCTCGGTGCCGTGCTCCCACGCCAAGCTGATGTCACTTCTGATGGCTCGAGGTCAGGCGGGGTCAGGGAGGCTGTTCCAAGGGGCTCAGACGGACGGGGACACAGGCGGAAGGGTGGCAGTCATGCTGGGATCCAGCAGGTTCCCGGGACAAGCACGCGGTCAGGTTGCCCTTCCGTGGGCCACACACTGGGACGGGCTCGCAGCCTCGGGCCCAGGCTGGACACGCCTCGCCCTGAGCAAGCACAGCAACCGTGAGGGCCGAGGCGCAGAGCAGGGTGTGGGAAGAGCCGCCCCTCCCCCGGGCACACGCAGACCCAAGGCGCCCCCGTGAGCGCCCTGTGGTGGGGCGGGAGGTGGCACTGGGGCCTGCCTCAGCAGAGACGTGGGGGCCCTGCACACGGCCAGGCGCAGGCGGCTGCTGGCGAGCAGGTTAGAAGGGCAGTCCCCGTGCTCCCCAGCCCCTTGCTGTATCAAAGCGAAGCCCTGCGAGTCTCTTCCCTGCGGGGCAGGGGAAAGGTCAGAGCGGAACAGAGAGGGTCCCCTCCGTGAGGCCTGGACCTCGCGGCACAGGGACCGGCAGGACCAAAGCAGAGAGGCCGCCCGCCTCCTGCACACGGAGAGAGGAGGGCCCAGGGGCAGCCTGGCCGCGGGCAGTGCCTCCAGAGAGCACAGGGGACCGCCACGGGGCCGCGGCTCCCGCTCAGGAGGGGAAAACCACACACGGGAAGCCTCTCGGCCCTCACGACTTCTGGTTCAGCCCGGAGCAGCACCGTGGGGCTAACGTGTAGGCGTGTGCTGCTCAAGACCCTCACGCCAGGCGGGAAGCAGGTGCGGGGCTCTGCGGGGGACGGCAGGGCCATCAGGACACAAAAGGGAGCGGCCAGGGTCTCTGCCTCTGCGCACCTGGCCATGCCTGACCCTAGAGCTCCCAGGGGCCACGGCAGCAGACCCAGGCAGGGAGGCAGCAGCCAGAGGGCAGGCGACGCCCCACTGTGCCGGGGTGTCTGGACGATGTGTCTGCAAACCACCTCTGGTCAAAAGGCGGTGGCAGCCTTCCCAGCACCTGGGCTGGGGCGCCACGGGGCACTTGCCCCCAGAGGCCGGTTCCTTCCCAGGACAGAGGCTCACACCTCTTCCCTCCCATCCTGGGGGGGGAAGGTCTGCTGGGAGGAAATGATTGCAAAACAGCAAGCCCCCGGGGGCTACAGACGGAAGAGGAGCAGGAAATCAATCTCCACACCAAACAAAGGGACAGAGAAGGCCACCATGTGGTGACGAGGTTCGGCTCCTCAGGAAGACGTGACAGCACGGCGTGCAGCTTACACACTCACGGACACACTGCGCGACCACAGAAAGCCAGAACCAGGCGGAGACACCCACAGCCCATTGTCCTCGGGCCACGGTGCACGGCTCCTGTTTACTGATCAGTCGAGGAAACCATCAAGACCAGGAGCCCCGCGCCTGGAACGGGACAAGGAACCCCATGTCTGGAATCAGGGAACAGGTGTTCTCCTCAAACGCGCACGCACACGCGCACACACACTCACACACGGCCACGTGCGCCACAGAACAGCTTGGACTCGGGACCAGCCGGGAACACGTGTGGGCCCCTCACATCGGGGTCCTGACCAGCCTGCAGGGAGGGGTGCGGAGCCCATACAGATGACCCCCCCCCCGAGGGGCTGGCAGGCTTATAGGACCGAGGAGCTGAGGAACCGTTGCCTCGGCCAGCGGCCTCAACACCTAAACCCAATGACGGGGTTCCACAGGAGCAGTGGCCAAAATAAGCCACCGAACTCTTGTCCCTGCACACTTGGCCACGAGCAAAGGACTCCAACTGTGACATTTCTGCCACGCAGAACAGACGCAAGGTGCTCAGAAGGGCCCAGAAGACCTCGCCTTTTCCAGCAAGTCGCTGCGTGGGACAGGTCCAGGCCGGGCATCCCCCTGGGCTGCATCACCTGCCCCTGGCACGCAGGCCCCTTGGACACCACAAGTCATGCCAAGGTGGAAACGGTCGCCTGTTGGCCTCCTTGGGGCTGTGACTTGCCCCTCCCCCACCCAAGAGCCAGGCTGGCCAAGCTGGCCAGTGGCTGCGGCTTCTGGCCCAGGGGTCGGGGCGGCCTGCAGGGCTCCTGCCCACGTGGAAGGTGGCCTGGGAGCCTCGCTCACATGGGAGCCCCACCAAGACTCTCAGAAGCCTCACAAGTCAGGCGTGAGGCACTTGCTTACTCCTGTCCCCAAGGAAGACCACAGGTTGGCAGGGAGAGCCCGCGGCCACCTGCAGAGCAGCCCTGGCACCACGTCAGAGGCGCCACCGTGGAGGTCACCATGCGGCGGGGCTCAGCATCACGGTCCTGTGGACGTTACGCGTCCAGAGCAGCAAAACCCACGGGGAATAACCCTACTGCCGACGGGGAGAATGGAGAAATCCATGGAATGTTCTCCAGTAGCGACAGCAAACGCACCAGCTGTGGGGACGGCAGGGATAGATGCTCACAAGGCACAAGCCCGTCCCGCACCACCAGGCCCCGCCCCCAGCAGCCTCGCCACCTTCCCCCCCAGCACACCGTCGCCCCTCGCATCTGTCCTCGGGCCCTGCCAGGGCCCCCTCCGTTCCTCCACATCTGGTCGCGGCCTCAACACTGGCCCGTGGCCACCCCGCTCGTGGCCCCGGAGGCCGACACCTAGCCCGTGATGCGGGATGCTCAGCTCTCCAGCCCCGCCTAGGCCCTCCACGCGCACACAGACGTTGGTATGAGATCTGCCACCACGCGCAAACATCTTAAAAGCTTCCGGGAGGAGAAAAACAAAAAAATTCACGCACAGCTAAAAATCAGCATCCGAGCAGCATGGAAGAAGGCAACACTGGGGTCAGAGGACGGTGGGTGGGGCCTCCTGACCTTGAGGGAAATTCGGGAAGACTGAATCCCACCCAGAACTCCAGGTCAGCCAGGCCTTCTGCCAAGTGGAGGGACAGCTGCAGGCAGACAAAGCGTCAGGTATTTTCCCACTTAACGTGCTGAGGAAGCATTTTTATAAAAGGACAACGTGCTGACCCAGGGAGAAACAGGACCCAGAAAACTCAGTCCCCAGTCCCGGGGATGGAAAGGGGACACCTTGGGGTGCCTGGGTGGCTTCGTCAGTTGGGCGTCTGACTATGGCTCAGGTCATGATCTCGCGGTTTGTGGGCTCGAGCCCCACGTCGGGCTCTGTGCTGACAGCTCAGAGCCTGGACCTGCCTCAGATTCTGTGTCTCCCTCTCTCTCTACCCCTCCTCTGCTCACGCTCTGTCTCTCTCTGTCTCAAAAATAAACATTAAAAAAATTTTTTGTAATTAAAAAAATAAAAATTTTTTTTAAGTGTACTCATTTATTTTTGGAAGAGAGATCGAGTGAAGGAGGGGGCAGAGAGATGACAAAGGAGAGAGAGAGTTCCAAGCAGACTCTGCACCATCAGCACAGAGCCTGACACAGGGCTCGAGCTCATGTACCGTGAGATCATGACCTGCTGAAACCAAGAGTCAGACGCTCAAAGCACTGAGCCCCCCAGGCGCCCCAGAAGTGGCTGAGGAGTCTGGAGCAGCGTCTGGGGGACTGGGAACAAACCAGCACGAGCACACTGAGAATAGAGCAAATGGAAAAACAAAGCCGTCAAAATAAAAATCACCACCAGAGTCACAATAACGATAAGAAAAACCCATAAGCAGTATAGTTCAAGGAAAACAAGCAACCAGTTGGACTTCATTAAAATGAAACGCTGTTGGGGTGCGTGGGGGGCTCAGTCGGTGAAACGTCCCACTCTTGATTTCGGCCTAGGTCACGATCTCACGGTCTGTGGGATCGAGCCCCACGCTGGGCTCTGCGACGACAGCGTGGAGATTCGCGGCCCCTCTCTGTCCCTCCCCGGCTTGCTCTCTCTCTTTCTCAAAGGAAACAAACTTGAAAACGAGCTCCCGTTCTTCGACAAACAGGATCACAGAACCGACAGGCGAACGAGATGGCGAGAAAACACGTGCAAGACGGTGCCCGACACGGCTCGTCCAGAGTATGCGGAGAATGTGTACGACACGATTACGGGACAGAAACCTGACGAAGAGACAGTAAGCCGTGAACGCACACTTGGCCAAGGAAGAGAAGCGAGCACGTGAGAAGGTGCTCGAGATGCTGGCTGGTCAGGAAGATGCCCGAATGTGGGTCACCGGGAGGCTGCAGGGCCGTCCTCCCCCGACCTGCTCCTGCCTCCGCCGCACAAGGCCGCCCAGCTGCTCAGCGGGCCCGTGGTAGGGCAGCGCCCAGGACCCGGCCAGCAGGGAGTTCTGGACCGTCGCTGCAGTTTCGCGCAAGCCCACCCCTCGCCCTGGGGCCACACACGTGGTTTCCCGCGGGCAGACATCTGTCCTTCTGTGAGTGTGACCACAGACAGTAAACACACCGGGGCCCCAGCACACGTGTCCCCAGGGCCACCGCGTGACTACCTATAACAATAAAATGCCCCCGTCGCAGGCAGGAGCCTGCGCGCAAACACACGTGGCTCACGCACGACACGGACGTCCCAGGGGGTCGGGGGCCCCGATGGTGGCTGTAGGAGCTGTAGCCTGGAGACCCGGCAGCGCCAGGCAGGCCCACGTGTGGCCTCTGGGCCCACGAGCACAGAGGCGTCATCGCAGGGGCGTCCGGGCCTCCCCTGCCAGGTGTCCTGCACACTGAGCAGCAAGGCCGCACCTGCAGGCCTGACCCCCTGAGCACCTCTCAGTCCCTGCACGCTCCCCCAGGCCTGCAGGGGCAGGTCGGCCCTGTGCCCACGGAGGCCAGACAGCTTCCCTCCGGGGCTAGGAGCAGCTCAGCTTCTCAGATGCGGACGAAGGCCCGCCAGCGTGAGGGGTCTGGCCCCGGTCACCACGCATTCCACCCGGCATGTCGGCCCCCTGCCCCTGCTCCCCCCACCCCCAGCCCTGGAAAGTGCCATAACTCTGAGCTGTGTCTGTCGACACACAGCTGCGTTTTCACACTGGCTTCGTGGAAAATCTGGGCACCGGGCGCTCCTGGCAGGCCTGCGGGGGACCCGGCCAGCTGGGCACAGGCCTCCGTTTCCTCCAACACAGGAGTGCCAGAGGCCCCTGCAAAGCACCACAGCGGACAGGCCCGGCGTGTGGCACGAGACAGCGTGAGAGTGGGAGCAAGATGGCTCCGCGACCCGTGACCGCAGACGCGGACGGCCAGCGCCCTGCACCTGCCAGCGAACCAGGGTCTCCCGGCCTGTGAGGGACACCGACACTCTCCACCCTTCATTGTGTGTTGCCTGGATTACGAGGCCGGAACGGGCTCCCGCTAGAGAACTTGCAAAACCACGAAACCACAAACAAAAGAACCCGTCCCCGGAGCTCCGTCTGCTACGCATCTGGGGTCTTTCCCTGTTTACCGCGTGATATGCATGCCTGTGCACACTTTTACAAAACTGGGTCACCCTGCGCGATGGGCTGGCGTCCCTTCCCACTGTCACACCGGGAAGGCCTGCTGTCACCTCAGTCCAGTCTCCGCACGGCTCCCCACGTCAGCCACGCGCTTCTGCACCTGTCCTCACCACCAGCTGCACTTGTTCGGCGGGGACCGGCCCACCTGCGTGCACTCTGAGGGGCACCCCAAAGCCGCCCAGCACACCCCGCTTGCGGCTGGACGTGTAAGTCACAGCCCTCGCCAGCTCTGAGGGTCACGGTCATCTCAGAAAAGTTCCTTGTTTGACAAGGAAAACCTGATCCGAGTGGAAGAAGGACCAGTCACAGGACAGGACCCCAGACCCACCGGGGCACATGCGAGGAATCTGGGGGTCTCCACTGAGCCGGGGGTCTTACCGAGTTCTTTGGAGCCCTGGCTCTCGCTGGCCAGCTCGCCCATCTTCACGAGGGCATCAAAATAGCCCTTAGCAGCGTAGGTCACACCTGAGAGAGGAGAGAAGGGCGTGGTTACTGCCCTCGTGGGGGACGGACCGGACCCTCAGCACCAACGCGGTGACTGCGGTGCACGCCAGCCTCCCGCGCTCCAAGGCGCTCCTCCTGCACTGATCTCACCCCATCTCTGGCTGAAATTCTCTCGTTGCGACCGCTAGGGCTCCTCTTCTTCGCGAGAACACGGCGCGCCAGTCAGGCCCAGAGCTACCCCAGTCACTCTGCTGGGTGCCGTCCCCACCACCCCGTATCTGGCAAGGGGCGGCAGGGGGTGCCGAGCGCAGACCCCGCCAGGCAGGAGGCCATGTGCTCAGAGATCCCCAGCGAGGTGTGCAGACGGCGCCCCTCAGCTCTCCCGGCAGGCCGAAGCCACACCGCGGGGCTCACGCTGCGCCCTGCGGCTCCGGCCACCGTCGGAAGCGGACCCGGCATCCCAGGAAAGGGCTCAGGGCCCCCCCCCCCCACAGGTGGGCCCGCAAACCCCTAGTCTGAGAAGGGGCCGTGCCAGCAGGAGGGCGGACAGGGCGCGGGGGGCAGCGGCAGCAGCGTGAGGACATCTACTCCTCCGTTCTCTACGGGACCCGCTTAGGGGTGCCGAACGGGCACCTGGTCACCTTCCATTTAGGTGGCCTTCGATGAAGGGCCGTTTGTCCCGCGGCCCCGCCGGCTGACATGTGCCTGCTTCCAGGAGAGGTGGGCAGCTCCGTACTGATGAAAGAAAAGCGAAAGGTGCCACAAGTCTGGGGCAGGGGAGGCTGAGAGCACGGAGGAGACGGAGGTGACGTGCCCGCGGAGCTCTGTCCTATGGGACAGTCCAGGAAGGAGCCCTCAGAGGCTCCACACGCGGTCCCCTGGAGAGCCTCATGGGGAACCCCAGTGGGGGCGGAAAGACCCAGAAGGACACCTGGCCTCATCACAGAGGAGACCGCGGCGTGGCTTTGATCAGGACTGGAGTGGAATGGTGTCGCCCCACGAGGAGGCTGGGTGAGGGTGACAAGTGTCCCACAGACGGTGGCTCCACTGAAGTGAACCGTCAGCCGCATCCACAGAGCACAGGGAAGATCGTCCACAGCCAGGAAGAGATGAAAGTCTGGGCCTCTCCCACGGGCACGGCAGGGCCCCTGCTCGGAGCCCCTGCGGTAATGGAACACGCCAGGCCTGTGCCCTGTAAGCTCGCCTGTGCCCTGCCCTCCTGCCTCCTCTGTCCTCCGGCTTTGCAGACAGGACACAGACTCAGCTCCCACATGACCCGCCACAGCCTGTCTTGCGTGCAGAGCCCTACGGGGGGCAGCAGACCCCATGTGGGATGTCTGCACAGAGGCCAAGCCAGCCCCTAACCCTTGGCAGGCACAGAGGTACCCGCCACAGCCTGGGACCTGGCACCGTCACGGAGATCCTACAGCCCGGGTTTCGGCTCAAGGAAGGGACGGAACCTGTGTTCAATGAGCAGGTGCACCTCCTTTCTTGCTGGGGCGGTGGCCCTGTGCTCAGGGCCAGGCAGCTCAGGAGAGCCTGGCAGGGTGCAAAACACTAGTGTGCCCCCCAAACAGAGGGCAGTGCAAGACCCACACGGAAACAGAGAGATGGCCAGCGGCTGCCGGTCAATGCCACCGGTCCACGCACAGCAGCCACACGAGAACCCGCGTTCTTGGCTCCGTTGGTGTGTGACGTCAAGGCCCCGGTCCCCCAAAAATGTCTGCAGCAGCGTCCCCTAGAGGGAAGGACCAGGGCCGAGGTGGAGGGCCAGGGTGCAGGCCACCTGCCGGGCTGCTGCATGACGAGAGGTCCTCTGCTCCCTGGACACAGCGAGGGCAGGACCGTGGCCAGACACCTTCCCCTGGGACCACCCAGGCCACTGTCTGGGAGCAAGCCAGTTCTGCTGGGTGCCCCGCTCCCAGGTGACCACAGGAACAGAGAGAAACAGGAGCTGCCGCCACCAGAGGTCCCCCCACCAGGCCCCCATGGGGCCGCGGACACCCCAGGGCAGCTGGCTGGGGCTAGTGCACGCTCTGCAGACACAAGGTCCCTGTTAGGGGTGGGGGCTCTGCTCACAAGGACACCACAGTTAGAGCGACACTGACACCGAGCCCAGAGAGACACAGCCGAGGGTCGGGAGACGGGCAGTCGGTCCCCCCAGGCGTCCCGGACCACGGCGTGAGTCAGCCGGCCCCCACTGGGACTGAAGAGCCCAGACCCTGGCACCAACGTCCCCTCCCTGGTGGAGACTGAGTGCCCTGTCCCCAGCGCCCCCGCCCCAGGTCTCTGGGAGGTACAGGGTGCTCACCAGCCAGGGAGACGGTGTGGCCCCAAGCCCAGACCCCAGTCCTACAGCTTCGAGACGACTGCGCAGGACAGACACCCACACCTGCGTCTTTACGTGCTGTGGACTCAAACAGAAGCCAGACCCCGTGCTTTTGCCACAGCCTAGGACAGGGCGGGGGACATGGCTGTCCCTACAACAGTGGGCGTGGATTCCAGGGCTCACAGGCCTCCAGGGTGCGGCCCCACACCCTCCCTCTGGCGAGTTTGTTTCTGGAACAAAGCATCTCCTTCCGCCTCTCATCTTGCTCCACGAGCCGTCCACCTGCTGGGAGGCCGTGGCCCCCACCCCGTGGCCTCACCTGCCAGGGCTTTCTCGTAGTTCTTCCCCATGGCGATGAAGTTCCGAAGGCTGGGGTTGAACTGCTCCATGATGGTCTGAGGAAAGCAACGAGAAAAAAGGCATGAGTGGCCCAGGTGACGTGGTGGCTCTAGGAGGGTCCCAACGGGAGGAGAAAACCCAGAGGGTCGAGACCATGAAGCCACATTCAGGCTTCTGGAATCAAAACCCCAGCCCTGCCCTTGAGCGGACCCTCTGAGCCTCAGTTTTCACATCTGTACGATGGGGGGAAGGACAGACCTTGCTGCATTGAGGCTTTGCGGGTCAAACGGACAAGTAAACACAGAGCGTGTGTGGCGGTGCCTGGCATACAATCGGTGCTCAGAAGTGTTGCAGCCGCGGTGCCATTACCCCGTCTGGCGGGGCTGAGTCAGCCGAGGAAAGCCCTCCCGCCGGCCACGCACAAACGGCTCAGCGCCGCCCAGCGCCCCCTCCCACTAAAGTCTTCACTCAACACATCAATTACCAAACATCAGCTCTGATTAGAGGGACCCACAGCCTGGTCTGCAAATACCACGCTATGAATAATCCAACAGACTCTGGCTCCGTTTGCCCAACGGACTGCCGTTCTTCGACGGAAGAAATTAGATTCTCACCGTGAAGGCCAAATAAATGTTTTAATTACGAGGCGTAAAAACAGGCACACGCGAACCACGGCCAAATGTGAGCTCCACCGGGTAGCAGGCACTGGGAGCCGGCCCAGCCAGCGAGCACGCGGCACAGGACTTCCAAAGAAAACCCGTCTCGGCCACATCCGATGTCTTCAGATCCGTTATCACAATGGGCGTCTGTCTGAGGACAGTCTGACGAGGAAGAGAGAACGGACGCCCCGGGGGGAGAAACCGCCTGATCCTACCACAGAGCACGCAGGCCCCAGAGGCTTCTGTGTGAGCAGAGGCCGGGCGCCCCCGCCCTCCCCCGACATCTGTGCTGCAGCCCCAGCCCCAGGTGACAGCCCTCCTCGGCCGGCGTCGAGGGCCGTGGGGTCTGGCGCCGGAAAAGTGGGTACTGGTGCCGTGCTGCCATCCGCCCGCCCTGGGGCGCGGTGCACAGGAACAGAGACCCGTGTCCACGGGACAAGGCCCTGCATCCAGGCTTACATCACACACATCCAGGCCGGGCCCGAGGTGTGACGAGGGAGAGCCCGGCAGGCAGCCTGATCCACGGGCAGGCAGGGGACCTGCTACAGCTGCACCAGAACTAAGGTGTGCAGGGGACGCCGCAGGGACCCTGCCCAACTCCCACCCCCATGGGGCCGGCACGCCACGAGGGAAGGCGCGCCCACACCACACCGGACTGTGAGGACCCTGTGCGGGCCGAGAACACGTCAGCGGGACCCAGCTCGCACAGGTAGGAGAGCCGGGGAGTGGGGTCGACAGGGAGGCGGCCCAGGGACCAGCCGCGGCATGCTCGGGGACGGCAGGGCGGCACCCAGGCTGAAACGTCGGCGGGGAGGTAAGAAGTAGCCAGCCCGCCGCCTCACAGCCCGCATGGGAAGGCCCTGCTCTGCGTGGCCGGAGAGGAAGCCCAGGGGGTTCTGAGCAGAGCCATGCAATCCGACTACATTCCAAAGGGACCCCTCGCCGCTCAGGGGAGACCAGGATGCAGCCAAGGGCGCCAGCCCACGCGGGGACCCTGTTGGAGCTGCTCCGGGATCCAAGAAGGGGAGGCCCTCAGGAGGAGAGGGGGCCGGCCCCACCCGCCCATACACACGACACCGCGACGTGGGGACAGCAGGTGGCATGCAGCCTGCTGGTCTGGGGACCCAGGAATCTGGACGCCTCAAATCCAGGGAGCGCCTGGGAGTCGGAAGAGTGATGCCAGAGCAGATGGGTGGGCACCGGGGAGGGTTCTGAGCAGGAAGCCGGGTCTGGGGTTCACCAGCGAGGGGTGACTGCAGGGCCCGTGGGAGCTCTGAGGCTCCCGCTGCCTGGGCCTCAGGGCAGGAGAGCGCCACGTGGTCCCTGTGCGTCTGTTCTGCGAAGGACAGAAGGGTGTTAACCCACTCAGGGCGGCATGGGTCCCTGAGCCTGGTGTCCCGGGGTCCCAGGGTGCCCACAGATCGTGTGAGACCGTGTGCTCGTGCGTGTGCTCCCACGTGTGCGCGTGAACGTGATGGTAAAACACACCTCACATCCCCAGGACCACGGCCACCTGGCTCCTGGGTGACACCCCCAGGCTCCTGGTCATAAGAGGACACTCCGTCCAAGCTCATCGTTTGATCCCCATTAACATTCTGAGTGACAGCAGAAAGCAGGCCAGGAGCCGCCCAGGCCAAGCGAGGGGATCACCGTGGCAGCCTGCCCACACTCTCCCAATGACACACGGGGACAGCCGCCAGGTTTCACTTCCTCGGCACCGCGGCTGAGCTCACGCATGAGGAATGCAAGAGTGAGGGGGCAGGGTACGGCCTCTGCTCCACTCTGCCGCGAAGGGGCAGGTGGCCAGGACACCAGGCCCGGTCACACAGGTGCCGGGGTTTCAACTGGAGGCGATGGCAAAGGCAGAAGTGTCCTTGCGGCTCCGCACAGATGCCCGCTCCCCGGCCTGAAGGCAGGCCTCTCGGCCAACAGTCACCCACCCGCCTTCACGTCACTGGATCTCTGCAAAGCCTGGCAGCCGTGGACCAGCCAGGACCACCTTGCAGGCCTGGCATGGGGTTCCTCCGCCCCACCCCTCGGCACCCTCTACACCGGCCCCACCACCGGCTCCCCTAACCAGGCCCCGGGTGGGGGGTGGGGGTGGGACAGAGCCGATGGAGGCGGGGGCAGCAGGGCCTTCTATCGGTTATCACAAGGAGGCGACTCAGGGGACTGACGCTGGACACCTTTTCTCGGAAGTGACGGAAGTGACGGAGTAACTGTCTTCACGGCTCTTCTGCCGGGAGCGCAGATCCCGGCACCCAACCCCTCCAGCAGGGGCCCGCCTCCTTTGAGAGGAGAGGGAATTAACCCACCTGGGGCGCTGAAAGCAGGAGCGAGGCCGGGGACACCCTGCCCACCGTCTTTGGGCCGCGGGCAGCCAGGGCCACGCGCTGCCGGCCTCACATTTGCCCCACGACCCCACACTCCAGGACCGCTGCTCCCCCCCCCCCCCCGCCCCGCCCCGGCCAGGACACCATGCCACAACCAGCTCTGACACGTGCACTACGCAAATGCATCCCAAATGGGCTCAGACTCGATGTCGTATGTGGAGGCTGTGCGTTTACTCCTCGGGCAGATTTGGGGGCTAAGAACCACTCCCCTGACCCTTAAACAACACCGAACTCTGCGGGCCCACGTCTGTGGGGGTTTTTTCAGCAGACTCGTGCAGCACCGTAAACGTACTTTCCAATGGTCTCCTTGATGGCAATTCCCCTCCTCTGCCTTACTTTGTCCTGATAACACAGCACGTGACACACGTCCCATACAAAGCGTAACCGACCGCTCACGTGACTGGGAAGGCTTCCAGCCAACAGCAGTCTATTGGGGCGGGGGGGGGGGGGTGTCAAAAGTCACACACAGATTTTCACCTGGATGGGAGGTCGGTGCCCCTAAGCCCCCCGACATTCAAGCATCGACTGTAGTTAGCACTAGTATTCTTCCACTTATCCGCCGGTTCAGCCAATATTTATCTCCAAACAGCCTCCAGTTACCAGGTGGCCTGCCAGGGTCTCTGCAAGGGGGTCCTGGACACCCCACAAAATACACACGATGAAAGGGTGAGAGAGAGGAGGGGTCTCTGCCAGACACACTCACAAGTGAGGGGTGAACCCAGGGCATGATGGGAAGTCACCCCCTTGCCAGGACAGCCCAAAGCTGGCCACTCCTGCCAGCCCTGGGGTCGCAGCCATCCGGGCCTAACCGAACCCCCACCTCAGGGCCGCCCTACCCTGACCCCAGGGACACGGCCACGCATTTCCATAAGAGCAGTGAGGAGGGGAGCCGCGGTGCACAGGCGGCTGTCGCAGGACCCCACCAAGCCAAGCGCGCTGGGAGCCTTCCTGCCCGGATGCCCCGGGACACTCCCAGCCTCCGGCACGCTGGTGGGCACTTAGATTTACTCTGTGGTCACAGTCTGCCTGGCCAGTGAGGAGAACGGGCAGTAGGACACCCTTGGGAACGAGGTGGGGTAACGAGGAGAGGGGTCAACACATTTCTAGAAGGGAGTTCTGCCCAAGGACTTTGCCCCAGCCTGCTCCCGTGCCCGTGCCCGGGTCTGCTGCTCAGCGGCTCAGGAATCCTGTTTATTCCCTAGTTCTGGCTCCAGCGATGGCCCCCCTCCACCACCTTCCTGGCAGGGCCGTCACAGAGAGCAAAGTCCCTCTGCTGACAGAGGGAAGTGACAAGCCTCTGCTTCCCCTCCAGCCCCTCGTGTGCGGCAAAGGAAGGACAGGGTGGGCACACAGGCACGTGCTGAGTGGCCAAGCCAGGCCACCTTTCCCTCTACGCAGCTGACACCTGCGAGGACGAGACGGCACAGGGACCCCCCGGCCTTCCACCCCCACGTCCTGCGCCCTCACCTGACTGACCCGTGAGTGCCTGTGCCCATTTTACAGACGCACTGGGAGAGGCTGAGGGAGTCAAGAGCCTGCCCACCAGCTCCGGCCACACAGCCGAGCTCACCCCTCGCTGCACACGGGCCTCGGTGCTGTCCCGATGCCCGTCAAGGCTGGACCAGCTGCTCCCTCGAGCCCGTCCAGCAACACCAGAACTAGGGGGGTGCTGAGGCGACACACACCTGCGGGAGGGCTGATGCCAGGGGGCCTGCCCCCCCCCCCCCGCCAACCCGGGATACACGACGTCCAGCCACCGAGGGGCCCGGTGCCTGCTGCCCTGCCACTTGCACTGCCCTCCCCCTCGGGGGGAGGCGGGGGCAAGGCCTACCCGCTGCAGCCCCCACAGAGAGCACTGATACACTGGCGCCCTGGACGGAGGGCCCGGCTCATGCGCGAGGGGCAGGGGATGGGGGGTGGGAAGGACCATCAGGCCAAGCCAGGAAGCTTGGCTTCTCAGGGCAGCTCTGCTTGACTCCCGCCTGGGGGTGGGGGCAGGTGGAAGGTTTCCCCTCTAAAGATGGGGACATCTGTCCTGGGGACCCTTTTTGAAGGAATAAACCAACTTGGGGAGTTCAGTGAGCGCTGGGAGGCTTCCCGGAGGAGGCAAATCTTGAGCTGGATCTCACTAGGTTACAACCAGAGAGAAAATAAGAACGTGTTCATGCTTGTTCAGAAAATGACTGCATACAAGGAAGCTTCCAGAACAAAACAGCTCATGGGGGGATGGTGGGAGAGTGAAGGCCAGCAGGGGAAGCAGAAAAAGCCCCCTTGGGAACAGGGACAAGCCACGCAGCACTCCACACAGACCGATTACACTTTAACAGCACCGGGCTCCCCTTCCCACACCCCCACGGGACGCCCTCGTGGGCCACGACCCCCCCTGCCGGCCGACAGCCCACCAGCTCCCCTCAGGCCACACCCCGCCACCACGGCACTCATGGCCTCAGCCCCACAGCCGCCAGCAGAAACGAGGGCCACACGGGGCCACGGAGAGGCCGACCTGGCCACAGCCCCCCAAGGATAGAGCGCCAAAAAGCAACGTGACCTGGCAGCAGCAAACAAGGCACCAGACTGTTCTAGAATAGACAGAGCTGGAGTTCCTGACCCCCAAGGGAGGGCGGCCACAGTGGGCCTCGCCCAGGGGTCAGGGAGGCTGAGAAGCAGCTCCGTGGTGAGGCAGTCGTTCCTGCCTCCGGCAGCTCTCGGACAGCCGCCAACTTACAATAAAGTAACAACTCGGTCTCTGCCACAGCCCCCAGAGGGGTCAGGGGCCCCGAGGCCCCAGGAGCCACTGGCAGAGCAACGCAGGGACGGAAGACAATGCTCTGGCCCACTTGGTGGTCCTGGCTCGAGCCCACACGAGAACAGGGAGCCGCAGGCCCCCCGCTCCCCACTCGGGGGGCACCACAATTTCCCTACGCCTTGACACCCCTCCCCGACCCCAGGAACCAAGCAATCCCTGCAGCAGGGTCCAAACACGGGCCCCACAGCCCGCCCTCTCCTCCCCTGTCTGAGACACACTCTCTACCCGTCTCGACTTCAGCGGGCACGGCCCGAAGGGCCCCCCGCCACACACACCTTCCAGTGCCCACGCCCCTGCCCCCCCCCCGCCCCTCCGCTCGGCCCTGTGCCAACGGGACCCTGCACCCACACTGCTTTCTGTCTGCGCTTAGCACTAAGCTGCAGCCCACACTCCCGCCGACCACTTCCGTGACGAAATCACAGCGTGCTTCCGTGGAAATCTTAGTGTCGTAATCACGACTGCCGTTTGATTGAGGTTGGACAGAACACCATCGCGAGCCCACAATACGACCCGCCTGGAAACCCGTCACCCCGATTCAGAGAGACGGCACGCAGGCCCCCTGCCACCTGTATGAGCCCACTGCACCCTGGGGAGAGGGCCCAATGGCACGTTGGTGTCCCCTAAATCCATACATTGAAATTCCAGCCCCCAGCCCCTCAGAACGTGGCTGTCCTTGGAGACCGTCCTGACAGAAGACATCAGGTTGCACGAGGTCATCAGGGTGGGCCCTAACCCGATGGCGCCAGTGTCCTTCTCAGAAGAGATCGGACACAGACACACACAGAGGACAACTATGTGACGACACGGGCAGAAGGTGGCTGTCTGGGAGCCCAGGGGAGAGGCCTCAGGAGAACCCAGCCCTGCCCGTGCCGGATCTCGGGCTCCCAGCCCCTGAGCTGTCAGGAGTAAGCGTCCCATGGAGGCTGCCCTGTGTTAGCAGGGCCGGAGCGCTCGGAGACACTGGGACAACCCCCACTCGCAGCGAGAAGGCCCGACACTGACAGCAAAACTAAGTCTGGTTCCTGCTTGCCCAGTTAGAACATTCCAAGGCCACTGACCCGTCCTTGTCCCCGGGAAGACTCCGACCGGAGTTTCACAGGGCTGGGCTCCGGTGAGAAACTACCTATGAGCAAGCAGGGATGCAGCCTTGGAATGTTCTGGAACCGCCCCCTCCCGCTGCCCTCATAGAAGGTAGGATGTGCCTGCCAGGAGGCGGTCACGCTGATGGGAACACAGGCCACGCAGCACTCAGGAAGTCAGCCTCCGCCTGGGCCTGCCCACTCTGCCGCTGACCTCCTGCTACCTCAAGAACTCTCACAGCCACCACCCGCCCAGCACCTTCCGTACGCGAGGAAGTACTCCACGGGCCCGTTTACTCGTTAAGGAGAAAAAACTTGCCTGAAATCTGCGGGGCCCTTGAAGGGAAAAACAGCCGGCTCCAGGCCTCAACAGGCCCGGGTCCAGCCCCGGCTCAGCCCCTGACCAGCTGACGGCTAGACCACACTGCCTCACCTCACAGAGGCCGCCTGCCCGCCGGGGCCAGCCAGGGTCCCCTCGAGCAGCGGGCTGAGGGATAAGCAAGGTCAGGTGCACGGCTCTCAGCACACAGTGCCTGGCCCATGGCTGTCAAAGTTACTCACGACTACCAGCAGGCTGGAAAGCCCAGGTGGCCCACGGCCTGCCCCCCCCCGCTGCCGAGGCAGAGCCAGAGACAGAGTGTGAGACACCTGACTTCACAGCCCCCTCCCCAGGTGGGGCCTGAAATCATGACTCCGGCTGCTGGCTTCACCCCAGCCCCCAGCAGACGGGTGCATCCAAGCCACTCCAGCCTGGGGCCAGCAAGGCCCTGGATTCCCAAGGGCAAGACAGGCCGTGGCCTGAGCTCCGCTCTGGACTGCAAAAGACGAGGCTTCCGTAGGAGTAGCAGAGAGAATGGAAGGAGGGACAGACAACAGGCCTCTTTCACCAGAGAGTCTCCCAGGGCAGAGAGGGCTTGACCAGCCCCATGGGAGGCTCACACGGGTGCAGAGAGGCCCTGGGTGTACCTCACCTTGGGCAGCGGCCCTTCTGCCCCAACCTCTTCTTTTAAAAGTCCCACCAGAAACGGCAAGTCCACTCTGCCTCCGTGTGTGGCCCCGGGTGATGGCTGTGCCCTGCTGGACAGTATTCTAGCTCCAGGATGGAGCCCCCACCCCGTTCTCACCGCCAACTCCAACATCAAGACATCAATTTGTTTCCCAGCACAAACACCTATGACATCTTGGTTACAGGTGCCCTGGTTTTGTGATCTATCACACGCGTCGTCACCTGGCACACGCCGACCCATGACTGTCCCTGGTATGGCTGGCCACAGGCAAACGTGGACATCACATCCACAAACCATTACCAACTCAGAAGGAACAGGGGTCCTGGCTGTTGTCTGGAAACCTTCAATCAGAGAAACAAGAAGGCAACAAAGAAGGCGGGATGGGTCTCAAGGCTTGGAACAAAACACCAAAGCATCGCTCAGGAAACACCGACACCCGATGGCCCCGGGGGAGGGGGGGGGGCGGAGGGGGACACCGTGACACTGGGCTGTGAGCCAGAACAAAACTCAGGAGGGCCTGACTCTGAACATGAAGCGGTTTCACACAAACCCTACCGATTTATTTCACACGTGTTTAACACAGGACTTTCTAAAAATCGTCCAATGGTTCTAAAAAACTACCTCCGTAAGTAAACCGTTAAAATCCCAACCACAAAGAAAGCACTGTGTTCTGATCGGCGGCCTTGTTTCCTCCTGGTGGCCCTCACCGGCCCCCGGCATCTCAGTTCGGGGTGTGAGTCCAGGGACGCGCGTCCAGACATCTCCTGTGCTCCGCCCCCCACGGCAGTGCCCTCGGACGCTCATCTCGTAGCCGAAGACCTCAAGACAGGCTCCGCCAGACCCCAGACGGGCCCTGAGGTGGGAAGGGGTGCCTGCAGGGACCTGGGACCACCCTGGACACCGGGTGCCTGCAGAAGGACTGATCCCGCTGGGTCGCAGAGCCAGGGCAGGGACGGGCCAGGTGAGCCTCCACCCTGCTGGCCTGCAGGAGCCCAGGGGCCAGACGGGGGCTCCTGCGGTGCACGTCGGCAGGAGGAGCTGGAGACAGGAGAAGGCTCCTGTGGACAGTGCGGGCACGGATCCCCTGGCCCGTCCCCAAGGTCACCTCTTAGAGACGGGCCCGGTGTGGTTCCGGGCCCCCCCTCCCCACCCAGCCCCTCTCTTCACAGGCCGGTGGGCCCCTGCTGTGGGGACCAATGCCAAGGCCCAGGACGCTGCACCCGGCATGCCTTGGGCCCCGAGAGACACGGACACGTTGTGCTTGGGGCCACAGACCTGCCACAGCCTCTAGGACCCACGAGACACCGAGCTGCTGCTCTGGGAGCAGCCGGAAGGGCAGACCGGGAGGGGCGCCCCAGAACCCGGCCTGTTCCTCCAAGCGCTGTGCTCACGTGCAGGCCCCAGTCAGGGCTCCACGCTGGTCCTGAGTCAGCACTCCTGGGTCTCAGGGGAAGGCTGGCCTTACTGGGGAGCATGTCACTCGGAGACAAAAGGTTCTCCTCTTTAGGAGAAGCCTAGGCATCCACCTCCCCTCAGACCACTGTCTGGAGCCACCTGTGCCCACTGGGGCGGGGCCCCTCGAGCCCCCACCCCCATCCCGGCAACGCAGCACAGTCAGGGCCGGGAGTGGATCAGAGCCGGGGAGGCGGGTGCGGGCTCAGTCCATGCCGTTCGTCGCCACTACAGCTGCCATCGGACGGCAGCCTGGCACCGACCGCCCCACCAAAGGCGCCCCAGTGTTGTGTGTCCGGGGGACACAGTCTGCTCTATAATGGGGACACCTGCCCCACCCTGAGGCCCAAGTAGAGGGGCCAAGAAGGCGACGCGGGGCAGGCCCTGGCTCAGTACACGCAGGAGGGAGGAAAGAGGCCAGGAGCCAGCCAGGCCAGCGGCCCAGGGCGCCCCATGCTGGACCGACGGCTCAGGTGTCCTGACTGGAGGGTGACAGCACACAGCCCACGTCCAGGATGCCATGCCAGGCTGAACGGGGACGAGCGGGCAGCAAGGCCAGCCGGGTCCGTGGCCCCGCAGTGCTCCCGTGTCCCTCGGTAACATCGCGGGGATCTCCTGAGCAGGACTGAGACCTGCAAACTCAGGAGGAGTGCGGTCCTCCTCCCCGAGCCCGGGAGGAGGGGACAAGGCCCTCTCTCTCAGCATCCAATCCTCCCACGAAAGGCAGCCTGTCCCAGGCAGCCCAGCCAGCACATCCACGCCAGGGGGGATGGCCCCGAGGGAGCGGCATCCAGAACCGCACGGCACCTGCGAGCGCCTCTCCCTGCTGATGGCACCCGAAAGCCCAGGGCCAGCGCCAGCCACCGTTCCGACCCGAAGCCCCCGGCGCACAGCGGTCAGTCCCATGAGCCAAGCCAACCTCCCGGACACAGGACATGTGCTGGACGCCAGACCCACAGGGACAGCCCAGGCAAGACACTCCTGAGCCAGCTCGGGACTCCACAGAACCCCAGCGCTGGGCCCCGGTGCCTCCAGGCCACCCCATTGTGTTCAGCGGCCGAGCACCAGGCATCCAGCCAACGAGGAGCCCGTGCAGAGCTGACAGTCTCTGGGACGTGACTTAGGCACAAGAAGCTGCCACAGCCAGGCAGCTCCGAGGTCAGCACAACAGAGAAACTGCCCCTCACCACCCGGCTACTCCAGACAGGGTGCAGGACGGTGGCAGGCCAGGACGTGCACCCCGCAGCACACCGGACAGCAGTGATGGCGGGCGCTGCCACCCCCCAGAAGACACCCCCCGACGGGGCACCCCCGGGAGTGCCTCTAAAGCAAACACACGCCATACGCATACACACGCGTCCTCACGTTCGCACACGCGCGCGGGCAAGCACACACAAGCACACGCAAGCACACACAGCAGGCACTTCCGTTGCCAGGGAAGCTGCCTATCAGAGCCCAGCGGGCCTTCCCCGGCCGAGGGTCCACTGAGCTCCGTCCACGCCAGACCCCAGGCTTCTGGTGGCAGCAATCGCTCCAGTGTGATTGTCCAGCTGTGCGTGAGGGAAAGCGGGCCCGGGGTCAGCGGCACAAGGCTTCCCGGGGCTCCCCCGGGCACCCACCTGGAGGAGAACGTGGGACACAGCAGAGGGTAATGGGCAGGGCCCGGGCAGCCAGGCCTCAATGGGAAAAGCCAGCCGCGGGCTGAGCCCAGGTCAGCTCCCTCCCACGAGCACCCAACACCCACCCACCACCTTGCACCAGCCTTACCAACGGCACCAGCGGCAGCCAACCTGCCTGACCCCGGCTCCGGGAGCCCCGGGCTCACCCACCACCTTCACAGGGCAGCTGCGGCCGGGCCGGCTTCCCCACAACAGCTACAGGGTGGGGACGACCAGACGGCCTCTAGTGACCGGCCTGGTCGTGTGGACCAAGGCCCAGAAGCCTCAACACCATAAACAATCACATCCACGGCTTTCCTGGGAACTCGTCCTTCTCAGGCTGTCTCCCACCTTCCCACGTCCTCAGGACAAGCCACGGATGCCCCTATTCCTGGAGACGCTGCACAGCCGCTCCCCTCCAGGGTCACAAGGTCACCTGAGAGCCACGGCTGCTTCCGGCCTACTGAACCACGAGAACACCAACCTGCCAGTCGCTCCCCAGAATCCCCAGGAACAGAGGCCAGCTGCTACAGAAGCCCCTTTCCCTACATCGGGTCATCAGAGGTCTCTCCCGAGAGGGCTGTAGTTGGGGCTTCATTCTGAGCACTTCGTGCTGGCCCCCGCCCCACTCCGTCCCTCACTCCAGGCAACCCCCCAGGGCTGCCCCCTTGGCCAGGTCTTGGACTCTGGGGTCTGCTGCCTGCACCCCCATCCCCTGAAGGACCCGGCCCAGTGCCTGTCGCCCTGCCCAGCCCCGAGGGTGAGTTCTCAGGGGACATCAGGAAGGCATTCTGCTGCTCTCCCCTTCAGCTTCCGTGAAATTCCCCGAGGACGTGGCTCCCGCAGAAGCTGGGCCACAGAGAAAAAGGTGAAAGTCTGTGTTGCTGGTTCTTCCAGGGAGGAGTGCGGTCTATTCTCACATTTTTAATCAGCGAGGCCAAGGACGAGTGTCCCCGCCGCTCCCGCCTCTGCCAAGGCAAACAGCACTCAGAGCTGGAGCTGAAAGGATGCAGGGCCAAAGCAAACAGCCGCGCTGCAGCGCAGGGGACACAGAGAGGGGCCACATCCCGGCCACCCTTCCGCAAGCCACCGACCCAGGAAGGGAGGCAGCGCGGCCCCCGGCCGAAACAGAGGGCCAGCCAGGTCCACACGGGTGGCTCCAGCTGTGTCTCCGTGTGGGCTGCTGTCTGCCTGGCCGGCGTGCCCCCGCCGCCCCACCTGTACCGGCTCTGTTGCGGAGCCCCGAGCTCCCCAGCGACAGAACACAAAAGGGTAGCACAGCCCCGGCACTCCAGACTTGGCAGTCGGGCCACAGAGCGTCGGGAAGAGCACCGCCTACAACCCAACCCGCCCGGCCTGCGTTGCAGCGCAGGCCTGCTGTGAGGCCGGGAGCGGTCGCGGGGGGCACAGCCCTGCTCTCACCAAAGCCGGCTGCGTCCAGCCCTGCAGATCCTGGGTCTCTCTCTGCCGCGCTTGCCCACGGGAGCTCATTAGTGAACTGAGCGACAGCACACGCCACAGACTTGCCTGTTGAATGTGCACCCCAACCCTCCAGGCTGCTTCCAGGGGTTCACGGCCCTTGCCGTCATGCTGCCTGCAGATCTCCAGGTAAATCACAGCTCTGCCTAGAAGCCGCTCGGCGGCGACTGCACGCCTCACCGCCCAGGCTGTGAGAGTTTTAGTGCGGATGATCGTGGGTTCCCCAGAGCGAAGCCAGGCCGTGCACCCCTCCCGATCCTCGCCATGGAAGTTCCTGTTTAATGGTTTCGTTGCAGAAGCAAGGAAAATAGGAAAGAGACCCTCTGCCCGGCACTTCCCTCCCCCCCCCTTCGAGAACGAGCACATGGTTACGGAACTAATGACTAATGACTTAATGAAGCTCCCTTCCCCGACAGCGTTTGCAGAGCAACACGACCAGAAACGTATGCCACACACTCTGTGACACCAAACACAAAACCCCAGACGCTGTTCCTTTTCCGTGCCTAGTCCTCAGCCGTCTTTGACTCATGTTTACCAGCAGCTCCAACATGGCTCCAGAGCCGACTTACTCAATCCCGACCCGGCTTCAGAATTCCTGCCATGACCCAGCTCTGACTTGAAACCCTACGTGAGAAGCCGCGTTACCGGACAGTCTGCCACCCGAAACCCAGCTGAAAGAAAAGGGGGCCACCTGGGAGGTCTCCCTCTGGCTGTCCAGAGCCTGAGCCAGCCTAAGGGGGAGGGCCAGCCACAATTGTTAACACAACTGGGGGCCCTGCAATCCCACTTAGTGGCCGTGAACCAGCAGCCACGGCGTAAACACCTGAATCTCCCAGCCCACCACTTAACCTTCAGATACGGTTCTGAAATAAGCAGCCTTTGTAAGAGGATTGCTGTGGACGCCCGGGGCCGATTCTCCCTCTGGAGAAAATGCCCGCCTGGGACTGCACTGGGCCCTGAGCCCCTGGGAGCCTGGGTCTGTTTCACTGGGGGTGAGGGTCTAAACCGAGAAAACAGACGCTGGAGAAACAGAAACCCAAGGGCCTGTTAACCTCGACAAGGCACAAAATGACCAGGGAGGGGGCCTCCGAGGGGTCTTCCCGCGGCGCTCCGCGGGCTCAGACGTGACAGCGACAGTGTGCAGAGGAGGACGCGAACCCCACTCTCCACACACATCAGAGGCAGGCGCGCCAGCCTCCTACACAATTAGTCTTCTCCTCCGCGGTTACATAAGATGATGGATTATCTGTCCACCCCTCCAACCTGCCCGCGCGCGACCTCCCACCTGGGGCCCCGTCCATCACTGCCCGAGAAGGAGTTGCGGAAGGGGAAAGCCTGTTGAGGAGAAAGTGCCCAAAGGCTTGCGTAACCTGGCTGGAGGGGCCACCACGGGGCCATCACGCCGTCCGGGGTGCAGGGCGACGCGCGGCGCGGCCCCTGGACCCCCGGCGGCCCCCGCCCCGCTCCACTCCGGTCCGAGGGGCCCCGTCCCCCGGGCGCCCGCGCGGACGCGCGCGGAAGGGGCGCGCGGGGGCGACGCAGGGCTGCCGGGGCGGGGGGCTCCTGAGCCCACCTGCGAACGAGCGGCTGGCGCCGGGTCCCCGCTGCCGCTCCGAGAAGACCCCCAAGGGCCCAGGGGCCGCCCCGGTCGGGCCCGGGCGCGCAGACGGCGCGGGGCTCACCTTGTAGACATTTTCCGTGAGCCGGTGCATCTCCTCCGTGCGCGACAGCGACATGGTGCTGGTCCGGCGGCACCGCGGAGCGGAGCGGGGGCACGGGCGACGGCGGCGACGGAGGCGGGCGCGGCAGGAACGGGCGGGCAGCGCGCGAAGCCGGACCAGAAACGCGGCACCCCGCCGGCGGCCGCCTTTATAACCACCCAGGCCCCGCCCCCCGTAGGCTCCGCCCCCCGCACCCGGATCACCGCCCCCGGCCGCCCGCCCCCGCCCTGCCGCGCCGCTGCCAGGCAACCGGCAGGCCCCGCCCCCGCACCGCCCTTCCCATTGGTAGGTTCCGGAGATGGAGGAGGAGGCGGGGCCCGCGGGCCGGCTCAGGGCAGCAATTGGCCGGTAGCGCTGTCGATCGCGGGGGAGGAGGCGGAGGCGCGGCGCGGGCCTCGGCCCTGGGAACAGCCTGGGGGCCGGGCGACAGCCGGGCTGGGGGCGGGGCGGCGTGGGCCGGTGGCGCTGGAGGCGGAGAGCGGAAGGTGGGCGAGAGCGCGTGGGGGCGGCTCTTCGCTGAGTCGCGAGTCGGGGCGGCCCCTGGGCGCCGCTCCCTGCTAGTGGCGGGGGGCGCGGGCTCGCGCAGGGCGGGGGAGAGTCCCTGGGCAGCCGGCCGCGCGGGCGGAGTGAACGATGGGGAGAGGCCGGCACGCAGCCGCACGGTCCGGCCCGGACCCGGAGTTTTGGGAGGTAAGTCTGCGGACGGCGGAGACTCGGGCCACGGGGAGGATGGGCCCTGGGGAGGATCCTGAGACGGAAGGATACTGGGGGGGTGGTACCTAACGGGGGGTGGACTCTGGGGAGGACGCTGGGAAGGCTGGACCTTGGGAGGGGGTGGTGCTCTGCGGGAAGACCCTGGGAGGGGAGGACCCTGGAAGGGGTGAGCATGGGGGTGGGGTGGGCCCTGAGGAAAACCCTGGGGAGGGGCACCCTGGGGCTCGGGGAGGAGAACTTGCCAGGAAGATGGTAGAGGGGGCGGATGGGGGGTGGGGAGAGGACCCTGTGGAGAGGACGGCGGGGGACCCCCAGGGAAGGAGAGGACCCTGTGATGGCAGACGACCCTTGCTGGGGGCAGTTTCTTTGGGGAGGGAGGACCCTGTGGGTGGAGGAGAGCCTTCCTTGAAGGATCAAGGGGCCAGAGCTGCCTGGTTTTCCAGGGAGGTTCCACCGGGGAAGCTGACCAAGCTGGCACACAGGGATCCCAGTACAATTCCTTTGAAAAAATATTTATATAAATTAGAGTTGCATTTGGAGGAATTATTTGCTTTACGCTGTGGAACACCAGATCTGAGTGTTTCCCTATAACAAAGCCCTGACATTGTGCCAGCGTCCCATCCAGGATGGTCACTCATACTTTCCCTTCAAGCCCAGGTGCCCAGGGAGACATAGCCCCACAAGACATCAGTCCGACAGACCGGGACTAAGGCAAGTCCCGAAGTCACAGCCAGTCTACCAGGACCCAGGTGGACCGCATTCTGCTTCGTAGGATCATCCCGAAGAAAGGACGGCAACGTGCAGGACGAGGTTGCCTGCCCTCCTGTCTGCAAGCCTTCCGTCACAGGCAGATTCTTTTTGGTTGAATTTCCTTCCTGAAACCAGCTGTGGCTTCCTCTTCTTCATTTGTTGTTTGCAGAGTTTTAAAGTAGACTCCTGCGTTTATAGGTTTTGGGATTCTTTTGGTTGTAAGTGACAGAAAGCAGTTCAAACCGGCTCTGACGACTGGGATATTCATCTGCTTGTGCGGCTGTGAAGTTAGGGTTGTCTCCTTCCCCTTCTTTCTCTTTCCTTCCCGGCCACCATGGTGTGGTGCACGCTTGCATCCCGCCGGCCCTAGGACCAGCGTCTGTTGAACTGACCGGGGTCAGGGGCTGAGGTGGAGCTGGGCGGGGGCGGGGTAGAGCTGGCTGCTGCTTGCCCGAAGGGAAGTGACGTGGTTGGGGTCAGAAGAATGACAGGTGGAAGCCGGCAGGAAAACCGGGGAGGGGGTGGGGAGGGGTGTAGTCTGGAGAGTCCTGGGCTAGCTGCTCCCCTCGGTCTCAAGACAGTGGAGGGAGGAGAGAGTCCTCTCCTGAGAAGCATCTGTAGTCCTAAGCACCGCTCCACTCTCTGGAAGGTTCTGCCCTTGACTGCCGTTCTCCTGCCCAAGGGCATGCTCCCCTTTGGTAGCAGCTGAGGTAGGGCAGCCCCTCCGAGCCTGGCCTGCCTTCCAGCAGCCATCCTGGGCCTCTCCCTCTCCCTGGCAGCTGGGCAGGAGGTGAGCGGTGGGGGAGGGGCGCTGTCAGCACCCTGCCGCAAGTGGAACTGAGCCAGCCTCTCGTGGAGTGTCACCCAGAAAGCGAGCGGGGCTGATGGCAGGCACAGAGAGAGACGCGGGCGAGGCTGTCCTATCGAGACCTGGAGACCTGGACCCGGCCTGGCGGCCTCTCCGAGCCACCAGACTCCAGAAAGGTCTCCAGCATAGGCGTGCTCAGTCCTTCAGCTGTGAGGAGGGGTCTTAGCCCCCCTCCCCCACCCCGCCAGGAGACCACCAGTGTTCTCTGGGGGTTTTCTTACTTGTGTGGAAGCTCTTTCACGTGGTGATGGTGTCTGGGGCCGGGGCTGAGGACCAAGGGTAAGGTCCTAGGGCCTGAGTGGTGGACGAGACGAGATGGTGGGCGGGGGTACTGACGGGTCAGCAGCAGCACCAGCTCCCAGGACTTAGGGGGCCACCCTTGTCTTGGCACCTCTTTCTTTTGGAAGTGTTCAGGGCCCTTTATAACCCCCACCTTGTTCCTTCTCCTTAACTCAGAGTGTGTTGGGGGCTGTGGGATCCAGCCCCTGGCCCGGGGGTTGGCACTCGGGGCAGCTGGGAAATCATCACCCCGACTTGGGGTCTGGCCCACCCCCTCCGACACCGGCCAGAGCAAGGCAGTGTCACGATGGAGAAGTCCGAGAGGACCAGCGCCAGCCAAGATGGGCGGTCCCAGCACCCCCGGAACAGGGTGGTGGTCTTCCTGCACTTGGGGCAGGGCTGAGGGGCAGCTGGTGTCCCCGAGGAAGCAGGTGCACTGGCACTCTGTTTCCCTGTCACTTCTGATCATTGGTCCTCACCTCTGCGGTCTGCGCCACCAGGGAGGCGTGTAGCCATGGGGATCTTCGGCACGTAGCTCTGAACCAGAGGGCCCTCCCCCCGCCCCAGCCCCGCACACCGGCTCCGGGCCCTCGCGCATGCAGGGTGCCGGGCTGCAGTCAGAGGCGAGAACCTGACCGTGTGGTGCTGTGGACGCCGACTCCCGGCTCAGCAGACCCCAGCCTGGGCGGCCCAGGAGACAAGGCTGCAGGCAGGGAGAATAAAAGTGCGTCTCTTCATCAGCTTATTTTTAGGCGTGTTATATAAGTGGTTCCATCTCAGCGTCACGTAGGGAGGGGGGTCTCAGATTTAATTACAGGATGACAGCCTTTGCTTTTCAAGCAAGCTGTTCTCCTGGCAGGCAGGCACAAGGATTTGTGAATTTTTGCTAAACAGAAGGAGCCCTTTCTGAGGTGGCCGCCCAGCAAAACTTTGAAGGGTTTTCGCCACATCTCTCTGTCCAGCTTAACCTGGTTTTGGCTGGGCTTGGCCTACGGGGTGGCCATTTGTCTCGGATCACAGGGACATCTGTGCTTGGCAAGGGGGCTGTTTCTCTCTCCCTCCGCCTCCCCCTTCCTCCCCGCTCTCAGAGAAGGAGCCACCCAATCCAGACTTCTCTTCCTTTTTTTCCTTCCTGGATTCAAGCACTTGTAATCAGTAACCAGAAAGTTCCAGAGCAGGAAGGACGGGCATCCCTAGCAGGACCTCATCTTTCCTGTCTGCCCTGGCCTACACCACTGACATCCCCCCCCACGCCCCTCCAGCCTCCCGTCCGTGCCAGGTGCCCCTGGTGATTGGCCTGGGCCATGTCACCGGCACAACTGTCCGAATTGTGTCCAGAGGACTGTTTTCTGGTTCCTGGCCAGGCCCACACGCTTTGTGACTGTCAGCAGTATCAGCAAGAAAGCCGGAGCTGCCCGGAGCGGGAAGCTCACAGGCTCGGGGGAGTCCTGCCTGCCGCCAGCAGGAAGGTCACCTCAGCGGCCTCCGGCACACCGTGGCTTTGTCCGGCATAAAAGGAGAGCCGTGTTTCCTGCCACTGGGTGAGGCCTGACCTCTCCCAGCTGGGTGTGCTGTTGAGGGAGTGGACGCAGAGGACAGGAAGAGTCGGTACCGGGAGCCAGTCACTGAGACAGCCCGGCGGGGCTTGGGCACTGCCATAGCCTCTTCCAGCCCCACCTGGGTGGAGGTGGGCCGTGGCAGCTGCCGCAGAACATGGGGATGATTCAGGGTGCAGACAGCAGGAAGGCACCAAGGGGCGCCTGGGTGGCTCAGTCGGTTAAGCGCCCGACTTCGGCTCAGGTCGTGATCTCATGGCTCATGAGTTCGAGCCCCGAGTGGGCTCTGTGCTGACAGCTCAGAGCCTGGAGCCTGCTTCAGATTCTGTGTGTCCTTCTTGATCTGCCCCTCCCCTGCTCATGTTCTGTCTCTGTCTGTCTCTCTCAAAACTAAATAAAAACATTAAAAAAAAAAGAGGAAGAGGAAGAAGGAAAGCACTGAGAACTGTGTCTGGCATGTGGCAAGCCCTTAAATGGTCTAGAGATTATCGTTGTTAGCCCTTAGACGGACATTTCTAGAAAGCACCAGATGCCATGTAGAAAGGCACATGAGAAGCCGTCTCAAGAAGTCTCCCCGGCCCTTGAGTGTGTGCTGTGCAGGGCCACCTCCCTCTCGAGAGCACAGGAGGAGGGAGAAGGAGCTTTACCGGGAGACAGGCGGGCCAGGTCGCAGCTGCAGTTGGGCATCGCGGTGATCACGCGTGGCCCTTCAGCTCTGTGGTCTACCTCCCAGAACCCTGTCACCCCCGTGTAACCTCCAGACACATCCCAACGGAGGGACGGCCCCAGCAGCCCCAGAACTGCCCGGCCACGGGAAACCAGGGACGTGAGACACGGCTCAGCCCAGAGGCCCCAGGGGAGACGTGACGATGGGGCAACAGGAAAACCAAGGACACCTGAGCAGAGTATGGACTTTGGTTGACAGCAGCGAACCCATAGGAGTTTGTGATTATTGACACACTCCGTGTGCCGACGGGAGGTGTTGGCGGGAAACAGGCGGGGGGGGGGGGAGGGGATCTTTGCAGTAATTATATAAATTGAAAACTGTCCGGAAATTAAAAGTTTCTTAAAAGGGGGGGTGCACCAGCCCCTACCTGGCCTGTATCTCACCTGAGACCCCTGCCTCTGTGGGAACAGCAGGTGAAGCCGTCGTCCCTCCCCTCCCCTCCCCTCTCTTCCCCTCCCCTCCCCTCCCCTCTCTTCCCCTCCCCTCCCCTCCCCTCTCTTCCCCTCCCCTCCCCTCCCCTCTCTTCCCCTCCCCTCCCCTCCCTGGAGCCCGGTCTGTGGACAGCAGCTCGTGCGGGAGGCCGGCGCAGGGCCCCAGTGTGCGGCCCTGCATGGCCGGGACAGGCCAGGGCCAAGGCCAGGAAGGGGTGAGCCCGGGCTGACCTGCCACTCCAGGTGAGGGCTGTCCCCTCCTCCCCCCCCCAGTTGGTTACCTAGATTTGCTCTTTCCCCCAAACCTGCTCATCCTTGGCCTGCACACAGTTTAAAGGCTTTCTTCTCTGTAACTAAAATATTGCCCCTGGACAGGACAGATTCCTCGTGGGCCTGCAGGGATCTGTGCCGTTACCTTGTCTGTCCCGGGAGGGAGCACGGGGTACGTGCCCTTGAGGAAGGTGTGAGTGAGCTGGGCTCTCTCCAGGCTGCCCCGCACAGACGGAGCACAGACGGAGACGGAGGAGGGCAGGACAGGCTCAGGTGTGGCTTCAGGCCCCTCCTGGCCCCCTAGAAAGGCAGCCTAGAATGTTCTCCGTTCTCCGCTTCCCCCAGCTTCCCTCCTGGCCAGACCTGGAGGGGCTGGAGGGGGCTCCCTGCGTCTGGGGGAGCCAGGAGGTGCCGGCCCTGAGGCAGGGCTGGGTGGGAGAGGTTCCCCAGCAACCGGCGGCCCCTTTACATAATCACTGCGCCTCGGCGTGACTCCAGGGGCCGTGGGAGGCAGCGCGGGGGTGAGTGCCGGGGCGCGAAGAGGCTCAGAGTTTCTCTGGGGGCTCCTCCCCCCTGCAGCTTAGCGTCATTTCGCGTCTGCCAGCTCGGTCACCCACCTGCTGATTAGAATACGTTAACTGACAATGCAGATTTAAATAGCCCAGGCAGGTGATGCGGGCGCCCCCATACCTGGGCCTCCCCAGGCCAGGTGAGGCGGGAGGGCTGGGGGGGGGGTCGCCTGAGCCGACGAAGGGACGGGGGCAGGGAGACCCACGCCCCATCGGGCACGCCCAGCTTTGGTGCGGCCCTCCAGCCGGTGAGCGGGACCCTGAGGTTCCCGCGCCTCCGTCAGAAGGAGATTAGCGGTGAGGAGGCCCCGGGCACACACGGCCGTGGCTGGTCACTCCGCTGCCCCGGGGGGCACAGGGAAGACGCTGGCGTCACACGCACTTGCTGCCTCTCTGTCCGGAGACACAATCTTGGTGTTCCTCTCTCTGCTTCTCAACGGACTTACGCCGGCCGGACAGTGATCTGGAAGGTGTTTTGGAGCAGAGAGGAGGGGACGTGTTCTCTGGAGTCTGGACTTGGAGGACGGCCTGGAAAGCGGGGCCTTGCCTGTCCCCAGCCCCCCGGCGCCGCCAGGAGACTGCAGACGGCGCTGCCTGGCGCACAGATGGCCCCCCGCCCAGGGCGGCCGCTTCTAATTTCGGCTGCCGGAGGCTCCGAGCACTCTTTTTTTATTCCGTGTTTATTTAAAGCCGGATTTTAAAATGCTGCCTTCAGCCCTGAAATCTGACTTTTTCTTCTCACTGCAGATCCTAAACCCATCCGGGGGCGGGGGGTGCGTTAAAGCCCACTCGGGCTGGGCCTGCAGGTCTCCCTGCCGGCGTGCGCACAGGCGTCTGCTCCACTGGCCGGGGTCGTCCCGTACGAGCTGCCCGGCGTCGAGTCCCTGATGCCCGACTCCAGCCGCCCTCCAGACTCCCTGCCTGGGGTGGCTCCTCCCCTGGGCCAGGCGTGTCCCCCTGGAGGTGGCACAGGGACCAGGTGGGTGGCGTCGACGCTGCTCTTCCTGGCGGTCAGGCCAGCCCCCTTCTCACATGGTTGGGAACCCAGGACGTCCAGGGGGCGAACCCGCTGTGTCCCCACGCTGCTGGGCCGTGTGCATGTGCTGGACAGCGGGACAGCTTTGTTGCACCGGCAGGGTGACCCACAGGCCCAGCCGGAGGGGGGTGACGGGCACGCGAGAGATGTGAAATCCTGTCCTCCTGGGTAGCACATAAGAACCGTTACCTCTTCCTGTAGCTTGCCCTAGAATGTGCTAGAATAAGTGTGATAGAACCGGACAGGCAGAAGGTAGAGCTGGCCGAGGGGTGTGCGGGTGGACACCTGTGTGGGACATGGTGTTCGGAAGCCACGGAAGCACCTGGCCCCTGGCCGGGGCTCGGTGGGCAGCGGGCTGGGGACGCTGGGCCAGTCCCTTCAGCAGCCGGGCCAGGACACAGGCTGGAGTTGGTGCGGGGGCAGCTGGGGCCCCTGAGGGGCTCCTCTTGCAGCCAGAGTTGGGCACTTGTGGGAACAGCTGAAAACCGCCGCCAGCTTTCATATCCCAAGGAAGTGTGGAGAGTTTCAGAATTGCTTCCCTGGCAGGTCTGGCCAGAAAGTAATGTGATTTTGAGAAAAATTATTTTAGTGTCAAGCTTGAGAATATTATCTATCCCATCAGGCTTTTTTCTGTTCTTCTCTCCCAAGTTGGAAGAAACATATTATCTCTACAGAGGGTCCTGGAAAACTTGGCTCCGCGTGACATTTAACCCCCGGTGCAGCCTTGTGACTTTTGCCGGGTGTCACTGTCAGTTCACACCCGGGTTTGGGGGTTTTCTCTGCGCCCCGGGATCCAGCAGCCCTTTGCGCAGCCTCGGGCCCCGGTTCTCCGAGCCCCTGGGGCTGGCGGTGGTGCATTTAGTTGCAGTTTTCCTTCATGGTTCGGTTCTGCATGAGGAGAGTGAGGGCCGAGACTTGCAGACGGCGC
This sequence comes from Lynx rufus, assembly GCF_022079265.1. Taxonomy (NCBI): domain Eukaryota; kingdom Metazoa; phylum Chordata; class Mammalia; order Carnivora; family Felidae; genus Lynx; species Lynx rufus. The sequence goes on along the minus strand of NW_025814853.1, from coordinate 1,972,318 downwards.
ACGGGCTCCATCAGAGGCACGTCGCTGGGACGCGGAGCTGGTAACGTTCAGGCGGCCGGGACGGGAGCGTCAGCCTCAGTGCGGCTCCGCGGTGTTCTCTGGACAGGCACCCGCGTGTGGGCTGAGGTAGGCGCAGAGGGCTGAGGGTGCAGGCGCGGGGCAGCCTGTGTTGAGCTCTGGCTGCGGGAGCCGGGCCCCGCCTGGGCTGCGGGAGGGGCGTCGGGGCCGGGACTCCACATCGAGGAGCCTTCGCTGCCACCTGGTGGTCAGTCCAGAAAGTGATGCTGACGCTGGGCCGGGCCCGGCAGGGTGTGGCCGGGTGGGTGGGGCGGGGCCTGGTAGGACCGTGCAGGGCGGGGCTGGGAGGGGCGGGGCCGAGTGGATGGGGCGTGGCCGGGTAGGGCGGGGCCGGGCGGGGCGGGGCGCGGCCGGGCGGGGCGGGGCGGGGCGGGGCGGGGCGGGGCGGGGCGCGGCCGGGCGGGGCGGGGCCAGACCGTGCAGAGGGTCCTCGAGGACAGCCGGGGCGCGGGGGCGGGTACGGGCTGCAGGGCGTGGACAGGACGGGGTCAGGGACGGGGCGGTCGCCGCAGGCTCAGGCGGTGGCTGCAGGGCTCCGGTCTGAGGCCCGGCCAAGCCACAGACCTCCCTGGAGTGCCCCCCGTCCCGTGACCCAGCGAGGAAGGAGAGGTCACGCGTTTGAGAGAGGCCGCTCAGTGTGGCGCAGATGCTGCCTGGAGCCTGCCGAGGGGACGCGTGGTGGGTGGTGTGGTCTCCCCTGGCAAGTTAGGCTGTGCCACGAAAATTGCTCGCTGTAACCTGTGCTGTCCAAGAGCCCTGTGACATCTCGTTTCAAGATTGAGGTAGAAATCACATGACAAAATAAATTCGCTTAAGGTACACAATGCAGTCCACGTTAGAGGCACGTAGGGCATTCACAGTGCTGTGCAAACCACCACCTCGATCCAGTTCCGAGCATGTCGTCAGCCCAATGGGAGCCCCATCCCCACCCGCGGTCCATCCCTGCTCCTCTGGCCAGCGTCCGGCATCTGCGTCTGTGTTTGCCTGTCCTGGACACCTCCTATCCCTGGAATCCCGTGGCGTGCGTGTGGCTTATGGCTCGGAGGTCCATCCGTGTCACGGCAGGTGTCCGCTCTCACCCCTTTCCACAAACGGCTGAGCCCTCTTCCACCGCGTTTTGCTTCTCCATGGGCCAGGGGTGCGTCGTTGATGGTTTCCACCTTCGGGGGGCTGTGAACACGCATGCGTGTGCAGGTTTTCAGTTCCGTGGTGTGTGAATCTAGGGCTGGAACTGCTGGTGATTTTTTGTTTAGCTTTTTGAGGAACCACCGGGCTGTTTTTCCCAGTGACTCGCGATCTCGCATCCCCACCCCGCGATGCGCGAGAGCCTGATCTCTCCGCATCGGCAACTCTCGTTATTTGTTCTTTGATGCTGGCCCCCGTGGTGGACGTGAAGTGGCGTCCCGCTGTGGCTTTGATTTGCATTTGCCTGATGCCTCATGACATTGAGCATCTTTTCACGTGTCTAGCACCTTTCTTAAAGGAACCAGACTTCTCCAGAGTTCCGTGGCTTCACTTCAGAACCCCATCAGGGAGGCGACCATCGGAGGCCAGCCAGCTCCTCTCAGAGGCTTTTGACCAAATCTCGGTTCCCCCAGCTCACTAGGGGACTCCCTGGGCCCGGTCAGGTGCACTTCCAGCCCAGGCTGAGTCCCAGAAGCAGCAGGGACCACGGGCCCCTCTATGAGCTGAGCACTTCCTGTGTGCCATCAAGATGAAGCCCCTCGGCCTGATGAGGGTGGTGTGTGTGAGCTGAGGGTCCCGAGCCGTCCTGGTACCTGAGATGTTTGTGAGGCCCTGCGGACCTTCTGCCCAGCACTCTGAGTGCGGAAATAGGGCAGCTGCTCTCAGACATGCAGAGTGAATGGAGTCCTGACCTGTTGCCTGCAGACGCCTTGGGTGGGAGCCCAGACCATCTGCGGCCCTGGCAGGACCGTGCTGCCAGGTGGTGGCCGGGAGCCAGGGAGCCGGGCTCGAGCAACGCACCCGAGGCATCTGACCACCAGCCCACAGGACAGGTGGGGTGGGACCAGCCTTCAGCCCTGTCACACTGAGGCCCGGACCCTGGAGTGGCTTTCCCGGGGCCATGAGACCTTCCCCACCAGGGCACTGGGACGCTGCACCTGTCAGTCCTGGCCGTCAAGAGCCTCAGACTTGGGGAGAAATGGGCCTTGTCCGAAGGTCAGGTGGGTGACGGGGTCCCCGGGAGACCTGGAGAGAGAACGCTGGCAGTGGCCACCCGGTCCATCAAACAGTGGCCCAGGGTCGGGCATGCGCCCCTGACCCAGGGTCACTGCTGAGCTGTGCCGCGGCCCTCCCTGCCTCCCAGACTGCTCCCGTCCGAGGCTCAGCCTCCCCGTCCTCTGGCACACCATCTGGCCCGGCTCCCCACGGTGACGGACCCGACCCGGGAAGGGGACCTGACGCCCGTGGTGCCAGCTGCCGACGCCTGGACCCCTCTCCCGTCCGCTCTCTGGGCACCACACACGGCCCAAAAGATCACACTTGGGGACGTGTGTGTGTACTTGTTAAACTGTGGAAACCATCAGAAGCCCTTTTCTTCCTCACCAGCCCTTCGAAGTCTGTGTGTCAGAGGGGGGCCCGCCTGAAGGTCCCTCACCCGCCCCCATAAAGAGCTGCCAATACCGAAAGGCCTGTGCATCGGGTTAATTTCACAAAGCAGGCACAGGCAAGGTCTCCAGACGGGTGCCCGGAGAGGCCCCCTCTGACAGGATGAGAGCGGGATTTTGTCGTTTGTCCCGTTCTCAGCGTGGGAGTGGTCTACCACATCCCCCTGGGCAGTGGAAGTCTCTTTCCCACGTTTAAAGTTTCAATCTCGGCCGCCAGGTGTTCATGGCTCGTGAATGGAAATAGACATGTCGCCACAACTAGAAAGTTTCCTTTCTTCCTTCCTAGCACATGTGCATTTTATTTCTCTCTTGATTATACTGATCAGGACCCTCAACGTGATGTTGAACAGAAGTGGTCAGAGAAGTCCCCTTGCCCGGCTTCTGATCTTATGGGGGAATAGCATTCAGCCCTTTGCCATTAAGCCTGCTGTTAGCTGCAGGAGGTCGCAGATGCCTGTTGCAGAGAGAGAGGGAGACACAGAACCCGAAGCAGGCTCCAGGCTCCGAGCTGTCGGCACAGAACCTGACCCGGGGCTTGAACTCACGAGCCGTGAGATCGTGACCTGAGCCGAAGTTGGACGCTCAACCGACTGAGCCACCCAGGAACCCCTAATGTTTATTTATTTTTGAGAGAGAAAGACAGAGCATGAACGGGGGAGGGGCAGAGAGAGAGGGAGACACAGGATCCGAAGCAGCCTCCGGGCTCTGAGCTGTCAGCACAGAGCCCGACTCAGGGCTCAAATTCACGAACCACCAGACCATGACCTGAGCCGAAGTTGGACACTTAACCAACTGAGCCACCCAGGCGCCCCTGCAGATGCCTTTTATAAAGAAATTCCCTTTTTTCCTAGTTGGCTGGTTTTTAAAAAAATCATAAGTGTTGAATTTTGTCAAATGCTTTTCCTGCATCTACTGAGATGTCGTCAGATTTTCTTCTTTAGTCTGTTGACATTGTGAATTACAGTGATTGATATTTATGTGCTGCACCTACCGTACATTTCCAGGATAAACCACACTGGATTTGTCCCAGAATAAACAGGTTACTCCAGGATAAGACCCCTTCTTACACATTCCTGGATTCAGTTTGCTAATATTCTGCTGAGCACATTGGGAAGCCCCCGTCGCCTGCTTTCCCCAAGTGTGTGCAGAATTGCTATGATGTCTTCCTTCCGTATCTGGCAGGACCTAATTTCCTCAGTAGATAGGACTGTGTGGTCCCTCAGTGTGGCCTTGAGTGCACCGGGCAGCATGTGGCTTTCCAGGGATTGGCCCGTTTCTTTTAGATTGATAAATTTACAGGCACAAAATTGTAATATTTCTTTAATGTCCTTCTAATGTTTCTAGGGTCTAAAGTGATGTTCCCTTTCATTCCTGATGTTGTCACTTGGGTCTCCTTTGTCCTGGTCAGTCTGGCTCAGGGTTTATCAAACTGACTGAGCTTTCATAATAACCGCTTTTTGCTGTCGGTGATTTTTCTTTAATGTTTTTGTTTTCCTTGATGTCTGCTATCATTTCCTTTGTTCTGATTACTTTGGATTTAATTTGCTTTTTTCCTAATTAATTTAAGTAAAAGTTTAGCTCATTGATTAGAAACCTTTCCTTAAAAGAATTTTTTTTTTAATGTTTACTTATTTTTGAGAGGGACAGAGCGTGAGAGGGGGAGGGGCAGAGAGAGGAAGACACAGAATCGGAAGCAACTCCAGGTTCTGAGCTGTCAGCACAGAGCCCAACAAGGGGCTCGAACCCACGAACCGTGAGAGCATGACTGGAGACAACGTCAGATGCTTAGTCAACTGAGACACGCAGGTGCCTTAGAAACTTTCCTTTTTGTTTTAATTTATTGTGTGAGAGAGAGAGGGAGAGAGAGAGGGGGGGGGGAGAGAGAGAGAGAGAGCGCATGCACACACAGAGCCCAATGAAGGGCTTGATCTCAGGGACCGTGAGCTCATGCCCTGAGCTGATATCAAGAGTCGGACGCTTAGCTGACTGAGCCACCCAGGCGCCCCAAAACTTTTCTCTTCTTAAAAAAGATATAAGCGTTTAGTATTGTGAATTTCCCTTAGAGGAAAGCACTGCTTTGGCTACAACCCATAAACGTTAATGTCTTCACTTTCATTCGATTCAAAAAACTTTCTCATTCCCCTTGTGAATTCCTCTCTAACCCATTCGTTATTTAATATCTGTGGGTCTTCCCGAGATGTGTCACTGGTTTCCAGTCATTACGTCGTGGTCTGGGAGCATGCTGTGTAGGATTTCAATTTTTTTTTAAGTTTATTTGGGTTTTACTGCCGGGCGTCCGCGTGCGCTTGACCAGTGCGCTCTGCTGCTGGCGGCTCCAGCCCGGCCGGGGTCTGGCCTGGAGGACCGTGTCTCCTCATAGGATGGGCGCCTACCCTCCAAGGGACTGTGGGTGCTTCAGTTCTGCCAGGCTTTGCTTCTCGTGCGCTGAGGCTGCCGTTCCCTGGGTACTCATTTGGGATCGTTAGGCCTTCTTTGATCACGTAACCTTCCCCCTCCCCCGCCCCGTCTCCTTCTGAAATACACACTGTCGGTGACGTAACCATCCTACCTTCCCTCGGATTGGCGCTTCCCAGGTGCACTTCCCTTTTTCTCACCCGCCTTTATATGTAAAGTGGGCTTCTCACAGCACAGAGCCAGGCACTTTGTTGTTGCTCTTAATTCCAGTTTGTCAGTCTGTCTGCAATCGGTGTGTTTGCACTGGTGATGTTTAATGGAGTTAAGAACTGAATTTAGATTCCCCGCTTTATTGTTGTGTTGGCCCCTAGGTCCTCCCCTCTCCTGCCTCCTGTCGGATTATTTGAAAACCTTAGTATCCCACTTTACCTCCTGACTCTGGGGCTGGACCTCTGCACTTTAACTGCCTGCACTAGAGATTTCCACATACACGCCACCCCTCCCACAGCCGATCTGGGCTGCACTGTGGAGGCCTCACCCCCCCACCTTCGTGGCACGGTTGTCCTGCGTTCACGGGGGCTGAAAAATCCCACCTGCGTTCTAAGTTTTGCTTTCAACGGTCACATGTATCTTCGAAAACGTGAAAGGGAAAATTCTCTTTTATATTAGCTATCGACCATTTCTGTTGTTTTTCCTCCATCCCTGAAGACACACGTCTCCAGCTGGCATCCCTGCCCGGCAGCCTGGACACGGTCTCCAGGATTTCCTTTAGGTCAGGTCTGCACGACCGGCTCTTACTTTCCCTCCGCCTAAGAGTGTCTTCATTTTCCCTTCCCTCCCACAGCATGAACTCTAGGCCGACTGTTCTTGTTTTCTGGCACTTTCAAGATCCCGTTTCCCCATCTCCCAGCCTCCGTGGTTTCTGATCAGAAGCCCGTGGTCATTCAGATTGTCACTCCTCCGTTCAGGCTTCATTACTACCCATCAACTTCCAGATTTCTTTCTTTGCCTTTAGCAGTTTAATTATGACCTGTCCAGACATGGGTTTCTTTGGATTTTCCCTGTTTGGGGGTCGCTGCATTTCCTGAATCTGGACATTAGTCTTTCCCTAAACGTGAGAAATTTTCAGCCCGTCTTTCTTCAAAACGTTGTCTTCCCTGCCCTGTTTCTTCTCTCTCTCTCTCTTGGGGTCTAACACAATGTTGGACTTTCTGATCTTGTCACACATGTCCCCGAGGGGCAGGCTTGCCCCCAAACTTGCGTCTCTTCTCCAGACTGGGTGGTTTCTGTTGGCCCATCTTCTGGCCCCATCTTCCCTCGGATGCCTCCTATCTGCTCTAGAGGCTGTTGAGTAATTGTTTAGATTTCTCGGTTCTGAAATTTGCATTTTGTTCTTTTGTATACTCCCTGCTCCTCAGCTGAGATCTTTCCATCTGTTTCCAGCGTGTTCAACTTTACCTTCTGTGACATAGTTACGATAATTGCTTTCACACGTTCTTCTGATAATTCCACCACCTGGATTTCAGAGCTGGCATCTGTTGATTGTCCTTCCCTTGGAAAGTGCTCACGTTCCCATAATTCTTTGTACGTAGAGTGACTTGGGGTTGTAAACGCGGCACCTTGGCTGCCATGTTGTGTAGACTCCGGGTCAGTCCTCTGGGGAACGTGGAGCTTTGTTTTAGCAGCCTGTTAACCTGGCTGGTTCAGACCACAGGTCCTGCCGGCCTCCAGCGGCCAGTGCTCCCAGGGTTCTTGTGCATGCAAACATGGACGGGGCGGCAAGGTCTCCCTCCCGAGTTTGGGGCGCAGCTGATGAGTGACGACGGAGAGGAGCTGGCACCACCAGAAGCCCGTGTTGTCACGATACCTGACCCTCTGCCCAATGTCCCAAACTCTCCCTGTGGGATGGGCAGGGTTGCAGGGAGACCCTACGGGGTGGCCATAGGTGGGGATGAGGCGAATGCCTCCCCAGGGCAGGGCACACAGCCGGGCCAGGGTGCCCTCATCCATCCCAGGCACCCCCCCATCCCACACTGGATGCCCCCACCCCAGCCCCCCATTCTCTGCTTTTATCTACTTCCCCTGCTGCCTGTACTGGGGACAAACGCGCATCCAATTGAAGTGGTCCCAGTGCCTGGTCCTTTCCTCCCTGCCCACCCATTCTTATCCCAGGCACATGCCAGCTGCCCAGGCAGTCTTCTCTGGCCAGATGGCACCCTGTCCTGTCCCCCATAAGCCTCTCCCACCTGTTTTCCCAGCGCCCACTGATCTTGGGTAGGAAACCAGCTCGGCCACCAGGGCTGGAACTCAACATTGTCTGTAACATTCGTGGGTCCTATGTCCTTAGATTAGAACGGAGTTGGGTCAGGCTCACGGGGCTGGTGTTTTAGGACCAGGGCAGGATCAATGTGGGTCTCATCCTATCAAGGGGGGCCACCCTCGACCCTTATATGCACACACACAGGGGGCTGACAACCTCCGAGGCCAGAGCCCAGGAGGCAGCTCAAGGTCACGTGGGGTTTCGGGGCAAAACCTCCCTTGGTGAACAAGATAAACGTGTAAAAAGAAAGAGGGTGAATGAGTGGTAGGCAGGATCGAACTTAGACAGTGAGAGAGGACAAGGTCCCTCCTCTCTGATTTCTAGGTTGTTTCAGGAGAGGAAGGTGCCCCTTGCCCGTGCTGCTGTGGGACGGTGGCTGTGTCCCATCCCAGGGAGCGGGGGGTGCCCGGGCAGGGGGGCCAGCAGACCTGGGCAGGCTGTCCAGGCGTTCGCCAGGAGGGCAGTCAGAGCCCCGACATCCCACTAGGCAGCCCCAGTGGTGAGACCATCAGGGAGGCCAGTCCGTGCACTGGAAAGGTCAGGCTTCACAGACAAGCCCGAGCTCTGGGGTCCTGGAGAGCAGAGGGAAAGGAAGGGGGTCCACCCCGCTGGTGGGAGTCTGTGTCTCCCCCCAACCAGGCCATCCGTTCCCTCCACGCCCTCAGACTGGCAGCTGCAGTGGGACAGGATCGTCGGATGGAAAGGCAGCCTGCTCCTCCTTGTCTATCAGAACTGCCCTCAGGACCCTTGTGCAGTCTTGGGGACAGGTGGCCGTGTCACCAAAAACAAATGGGTGGGGCCCTGCAGCCAGACTGGGAATGGCAACGCCAGTTTCCTGCCAAATCCCCCCAATTGGCAGAGCGCCCCCTCCTGGCTGAGGCGTGCATTACACCTGAAACTCCTGCCAACCCCCTGGCAACTTGCCTGCATCCCATCACTGAGCCCTCTGTGAAGGGCAGGGAAGCCCCTTACGTGGGACACCCCCATCTATTCCTTGCCGTTGCCTGCTGGCTCCCTGGGGCCTGTGGCTTCCCACCTGGGTACCGGGACTCTAAACCAGCCCCCTCCTGGAGCTGCCCAACCGACCGCCCTCCCTCACTTTGAGGGGCCTGAGCTTGGCCCTGGGGAATGAGGCCGCCAGTGTCCCTTCTACAGGCAGCTGCCCGGAGCACAGGGCACCCCCAGTGCTGGAGCCCCGGCCTGCCTTCTGCCCACAGCCTGGCGCAGTGAAGGCCTCCACCTGTCCCTGTGTCCCCAGCCCCCAGGCAGGTGCTCTCGAGTGAATCCCTGTGAGGGTCAGGGGGCCGTGTTCCAGGGACCCTAGAGGAGAGGAGCCACACTTTAACCCACCCAGGTACCCGCACAGACCCCACTCCATGAGGCCAGAGACCATGCAGGCATCAATTTTAATATGGGGCTGACCCGTTTGGGGCTCCCTCCTTGTTGGGAGTGAAACGTTGTCGGGATTGTCCGATACCAAAACGAACCGTTAACTAGGGAAGCCGTTTCCAGCTTCCAAGCGCGTGCCCGGCGGCTGACGGCTCAGGGGTGGCGGGTCGCAGAGCCCCGGGTCTCTGGCCGGTTCCTGAGCCCAAGCTGCGCGGAGTCCCAGACAATGGGGGCCAGAGCCACCAGAGCAGGCCCGTCAGCACCTCCGGGAACCCCAGCAAGGCCTCTGGCTCTCCGGGAACATCCCTTTGCAGCGGGCCGAGCCTCTGCACACAGGCCCCCAGGCGAAGCTCGGGCGGGGCTCCCGCAGCCGTCAGTCCAGCAGGGATGCGCCCCTTCCGGTCCAACGCCCCCAAACGCCGACACAGAAGAGGGGAGCTTTCCGCCCCCGAACCGACGCGGAAGCTGGGCAGGTCAGGAAGCTGCCCGCCAGCTGGCAGGAGCAGCAGGAAGTGAAAAAGGGAAGGGAAAGAAGCTAGGTTTGACGCGCCTTCCAAAGAGAGGGAGCTGGGGAGAAGGTGGCCGGTGGAGCCTCGAGGGGCCGGGGACGGGAGTGTGGCCAGCACCAGGAGCGACGGGCCTGCCTGCGGCCGCATGGGGACCACGGCCTCAGAAGCTGTTTGGCCGGAGGGTGTGAATGTTGCCACTGAATCCAGAGAGGAGAGCGAGCCTGTGGCGCCAGGGAAACGCTCTGCGGAGTCAGCCTGGCGTCTGGCCCTGTGCGCCCCACACTCTGCTTCGTCAGCACCCGACCGGCCTGGCCTGGCGCCGGCCTCCTGGGAGCCCGTCAGGTCGGGCCGCGCACCAAACTCTGTGGGCCCCAGTCTCTGGGGAGTCCCCGCCAGTCCCAGGCCAAGGAGGCCACGTTATGAGGCTGCAAGCACGTCCGCCTGCTGGGGCCTGGCCTTGGTGGGGGCTTTTTCTGTAGAGGAAAGAAAGAGGTGTTTGTCGGGTGCAGAAGACCCCACGGGCAGAAACTCCCAGAGGAGAAGGAAGGCGGCAAGGAGCCAGGTCCCAGGGTTGCGTGCGGGGCTGAGGGTGGGGACCTCGACCGCAGCAGCCCGTCGCAAGCACTCGGGAGCCCTGCGAGGAGGAAGGACGGGGAGGGGCAGAAAGAAACGCAGAGGGCCCACCAGCCACCGGGGCCCCGGCGGGGCGCAGGGCCACGGGGCTGTGCTACGTAGAGGGTGGCTGGTTCTGGGGTCGACCCGGCCTTTCCCCAGCTCTGCCTGCGGGACACGCCTCTCCGAAGGGGTTCGGCTCTTTCAAGGCTCCCCCCCTCCCCGCCGGAAACCGGGCCCGACCCCCAAGCAGGCCTGTGCCCCTCACCCACCCAGCTGGGGAGGCAGGAACCAACTTCCACCGAGCGGAAGGGCGGGACCCTGCGGCCGGGGCATTTCACTTCGTTCTAGAACACAGGTCCTCCGCAGGACAGAACAAGAAGCGTACCTGGTTTCTTCTCGGGGAGAGGCTCTGAAGGAACCTCGGGGAGGTCCAGCTGCTCCTGCAAGAGGCAGAGGGAGAGGCGGTGAGACCATCCAAACAAGAGCCCGGCTGTGGAAAGCTCCAGAGCGCCTCCTCCTCGGTCTCCGGCATCTGAGACTTGACTCACTTGGGGCTTCCCTAGAGATCCCGGGTCACACTCTGGCCATGCGGGGCCGGGGGCTTTGAACCCCGTGCCCACCCGGGTGGAAGGGGCGGCTCTGTGGCAGCGTGCCCGGCCCAGGGGCGCTGGGCTGCCTCTCGGACAACACATGGCAGTTCACCTCCCAGCTGGCTTCCCTGGCTGCTTAGGGGGCACCCGGGTCCTCGGGAGGAAGGACGTCAGGAGGCAGGTGCACATGGGACACCGGAGGGCAGAGAGCAGGGACGCTAACTCGTCCCGCAGGTGCAGGGAGTGGCAGGCTGGTGGGCACAGGCTGGGGGCATCCCGAAGCCATGGCCCAGCGACGGAGGCGTCCCCATCGGGGAGCAGACACACACCACGGGGCCTGCGCGTGGCAAGGCCGCCTGGTAGAGGGAGGCGGGCCCGGGGCTCTGCAGGGAGGGACCTGGCCACGGCGGGTGAGAGGTGCCATACGGGCACTGCCTGCTCAGCCGCCTGCAACACTCTCGAGGGGACAACCCGGGGAATGTTCTCTCCAGGCCGGGTTCTCCCTGCTGTCACCGGGCAGATAAGAACCACCTCAGTTTAACATAAATTCGACTTATTTTAGGAGGGAACACCACTCGCAAAGCCAGGATTGCGTGCTCCTGTAAAGCCCAATAAAGGTGCCGGTCCAAGGCCAACGATCACACGGGGCAGAGGCCTTCTGCGAGTCCTGTCACCTGAGTGATTGTGCTCAGTCCTGGGGGTCCTGTCACCTGAGTGATCACGCTCAGTCCTGGGGGTCCTGTCACCTGAGTGACTGCACTCAGTCCCGGGACTCCTCTCACCTGGGTGATTATGCTCAGTCCTGGGGTGTTCTATCACCTGGGAGACCGTGCTCAGTGCGGGGGGTCCTCTCACCTGGGTGATTGCGTTCAGCTCCTCCAGGATGGTGTCTTCATCCTCCTGAGTGAAACTTCCTGACAGCAGCTCATCTATTTGCTGTAAAGGGAGGAGGGGAGGTGAGGACCGTGGCCAGGCTGGGGCAGAGGGTGCAGCGGCCCCTTGTGGAGGAAGGAGACAGCCCGTCGCTCCAGGCCCCCCTCACTTGAGAGGAGGTGAGCACCAGAAGCACAGAAGTCATGGCTCTGGAGGGTGGCTGGGGGTTCATGCAGGTGGCGGGTGCAGGAGGAAGGTGGTCCCCGCTGGCCCAGCAACACCTACCCGCTGGTACTCCACGGCCTCCTGGGTCTCCTCCAGTATCCGCTCCACTTCTTCTAAGGACATCACCTAGTCGGTCGGGACTCTGGTCAGCGAGGCGTGTAACAGCGCCTCGCGTTACGGCCACCTGGAGCGGCAGGGCGCAAGCCCGGCCGAGCCGACGCCACGTGGCTCTGGTCATTTCTGCCGTTGGCTGGGCCCGCCCACGGGGGCTCCGGGCCGTTGCACCTGTCTTTTCAGAAGCCCTGACTGCACCGCCCAGACTTCCGCTGGCCCATTGCCCCAGACCCTCGGGCTCCCCAACCAATCCGCGCACGTCCAGGTAAAAGTAAGTAAAACTTGACTCGATTCCTTCTGGGTTCGAAGCAGCACGCTGACTTGTGGGGCAGGGGCACACCGCGGACAGCCGGGACAGCCGGGCAGCCGCAGAGCCATCCGCCGGTCACCTCTCCGGTGGCCCAGGGTCTCTCCGGGCCTCACCTCTTCTTTGGCCACCCACCCCTGGGCCGCTTCCTGTGGTGAGGCCGTGTTAACCTCCTCCGGGAAGCCCTCCAGTTAGTTCACACACCCCTCACGCACCCTCACCGGACCCTCACCTGAGCGCGTGGACCCACTTTGTCGTCGGTGCCCGTCACCCCGTTCTCGGGTCAACACCCCGAGCTGGTCTTGCCCCCGACACGGGCGCCCTCTCCCGAGAGCCACTGGCTCGCCCACGCTCCCAGCCAGCACAGACGCCTCTTCGCCAATGGCCCGGGCACAGGCGTGGCCTCAGGACCGAGCCCCGCCTCCCTCGTCCCGCGGAGCTCCGTCCTCTCTGCCGCCCAGGACCTTACCTGGTGCATCTTCTTCAGACACTCGTTTCCAATCTGCAGCCCTTCGACCACCTTCATCTCAATCTGGGCGAACTCGATGTTCTGGACCTGGGGCGGACGCCGAACAGACGGGGCGGTCGGGGGGCCTGCCTTCCCCACCCCTTCCCCCCAGCTCCCTGCCACCCGCGCGGCCTACCATGGTTTCCAGGCTGGTGATTTGGTTTTCTGTCTTGTCCAGAAGCTGCTCCTGGTACCGCTTCTTCTTCAGCAGCAGCTTGGCACGTCTGCGGAAGGCACCCGGGCAGTGACCCGGCCGCCGGGCCCCGGCCGCCCCCCTGGCCTCGCCCGCCCCCCTGCTCTCGGTCCGCCCTGGGCCCCACTCACTCCTTCCTCCCGTCCCGCAGGAGCTGCCTGGCGATCTCCCGCTCCCTCTCCAGCTGTTGGGTGATCCTCTTCTGGTACTGCTTCAGCTTATCCCGCTGCTGCTTCAGTTGCTGCGGAAGAGCAGGCCTGGGTCCACACGGCGCCCATGCTGGCACTGGCTAGGCCGGCCTGGAAGCCGCCCCCCCCCCGCCCGCCCCGAAACACAGCTCTCTGTGGGGACAAGTCTGCCCCCTCGGGCACATCTGGAGACACCTGCGGCTGTCGGAACTGGGGGGTGCTGCTGCTGGCGTCAGTGGGTAGAGGCCAGGGACACCGTTTACATCTTGCCGTGCCCAGGGTGGCCCCGGCACAGACAGTGAACCCGCCCCCCACGTGTCCGCAGCGCCAAGGTGGAGTGTCCGCTCCCAGAGTGACATCACTCAAAATGATGGCAACAGCCATCACTGGGCCTGCCCTGGGGCAGGTCGGAGAGTGTCACCAGTGCCTCAGAGGTTCAGAGACGACACAGAAGTGCACCAGAGAGCCACCGTCCCACCCAGCCTCAGCGAGGGTTGGGGGCCTCCCCTCCCGGCCTCAGACGTGTCCTTAATGTGTTCAGCTGCCCTGCTCGTCACTTATCGCCGTGTCCGAGTGGACAGACGGCCTGTTTGGGTGAAGTGTTTGCTTGACCTGGCCAAGCACCCGGGACCCCCACGTACTGTCCCGGAGAGGAAGCACGGCCGTTTACGCGTCAGGTAATTCTGCCTTTTCTCAGGCCTTTCCCATTTCTTCCAAATTCACCTGAAATGATGACGCTATGGCAAGCGCCTGCAGGACAGGGCGTTTCTCATACGTGCGATTCTATCTTTAGGATCCGCTGCTGTGACTGAACTACGGCAAGGGTCAGGCACACCTTTAAGACTCAGTATAGTGAGACATCATCCCCTAGTGTAGACGCGTCTGCAGGGACCTCTCACAGCCCCTCCACAGCACGTTCTCTCTAGCGCCTGCCCGGTGCACCGGGTGGCCTGTGGGGCAGGCTGGGTGATGGCTGCACGCCTTCTCCTGGCTGCAGTGCAAGGCACCCACTATCCTGCTCCCACGGCTCAGACACACCGGGGCCAGCCTGCGTGCCCAGTCTTCTCAGCCCTGGCCGCTGTTCCTCCCCAGGAGCTGAGCCCCTGCCCCGCCCCTGCCCTTCGGGCCATTATCCAAGCTGGTTTAGTACAAAGTGTGGAAGACAGCTAAACGCAGCAGGTGTGGCCAGGCTGCCCCCTTTGTAAACTTCATAAGGGGTATCCGTGGAGGGTCACAGGACGGACAGCACACTGGGGCATGGAGTTTCTCAGCTCAGCTTTTCATCCTAGGAACACACCAGGCAGTAATTTGTTTTATTGTGTGCAAACCGCGTTGTTACAGTGCGGACCCACCAAACAATCCCTGGCAAGTAGAAAAGCCTGGAAGAGAAACCCAAAAGCGACTCCTTGAAGAGAATCACCTTGGGGGCTTCAGCTCTCCGCCAGGGCCTGACCCCTGCCTCCCTAGTGCCTGTGCCCCTCTTCCCATTCAGCACCCAACGCTGCTCACATTTTCTCTAGTGGCAAACGTGCCTGTTTCCTCTCCACGTGGGGGAACTTCAGTTAAGAGCCGTTTATAACACGGTTTCTGAAGCCAAGGAGTGGGGGGAATCTGTCATTTGAATTTGTTTCTCTCTTAGCACAAATTAATGCATTTTTGCTGCAGAAATTTTTGCAAAGCAAGCAAAGGTAAACTCTGCTCAAATTTTGGACCACCTCCTTCCCGGTACGTTTTTCTCCTTGCAAAACTGGATTCCTCTGGACGTGCCTTTCCCCTTAACGTATCATACAATTCTTTCCACGCAAACGAGCTTTCTCCCGGAGCTCCCCGGAAACAGCGGCGTGGGGCGGTGGCAGACGAGCCCATCACCCTCGCTCGGCGCCCCGGCGCCGGCCACACGGCGGGGCGGCCCGGAACGTGGGACTCGGGACCTGCCACCTGCGAGCGCGCGCTCGCCGGGACACCAGGTGTGACCACGACTCAGCGCGACACTCGGCGCCGCCCCCCGAAACCGCGGCCCGGTCTAGTCCCCGCGCCGGTCGCCGGCAGCCTGCGGTCCGGCGCAGCGACGCGGCTGCGAGAAGCCCGCCCGGCGGGGGGGGCGGGGGCAGGCCCTCCCGGGGCCGCAGCCCTGCCTCAGTCTCCCCGCCGTCGCCGGGGGGCCGGGTTCTCACCAGGACGGCCTTGTCTTGCTCTGTGACCCGGCTCTGCCTCTTGCGGCCGAACAGGTTGCCCATGGCGCCCCGGCCCGCGGCCCCGCCCGCCGCCGCCCTCCCGGCCTCCGTACTCCGGCCCCGCCCCCTACGGCGGCCGCGCAGGGCCAGGCGCCGCAGACGGCGAAACGTCTGCGGGCGAGCTGAAGGCGGGCCCCGGGTTCGAATCCGCCCCCGCACGCCTTGGCGACGATGGCACGGTGATACTGCGGGCAGGGCCTCGGCAGCCCTAAATGATGCATTTCACGTGCACTTCCAGAATGTCCCCCAGCATTGCAAACGAAGACAAAGTTCCAGTCTCGGGTTAGGTGGGATCCTTCCCGGTACAGTCTCCCCCCGCCCCCTGGCTGGTGCCGACCACAAAATGCTGCGATTAGTGATGTTCTGTACAACCTGTGGGCTTACAGGTGTCCATGGAGACGCTACCTGGGCAGCACATGTCCACGCGGCCCCGCGACCGGTGGCTCTTGCCCAACACGGCTGTCTCAACTCCTGGTTCTGTGTCCCCCCCACCCTGCAGAAGCCTCGGGCCGTTGGCGGTAAACCCCCTGAAGAGGATTTGCAGGGGGAGCCACTGACCCCTGCATCCCTGGTTCCCACCTGCGTCTTTCCGGCGTTCGGAGGGTACACGGGGTCTCACAGGACAGCACCCAGCCCCGATCAGTCTCCCTGGATGATCCTGATGAGGGAGCATAAGGCACGCTGAGGGCCAGGTCCCAGCTAGCATTACGCCCCCCCCCCCCCCCCCCGCCCCTACAGGGCGGGATGAGTGTGATTATTTCCCAGGCACTCCTGGCTGCCCAGGGACAAAGGAAAGGACAGAGACAGAAAACAAATGGTTAACCTGCTAAGGGTCTCCATCAGTTTACAAACATCTTAATACAATCACACAAAAAAGGGCAATCTTCTAAAGTCCAGAACTCCCTACTGTGTGAAGTTAATACTTTGCTACAGGGAAAAACCACCTTAGCTTGTCAGTAGCTAGGCCTCCAGTGATCAGTGCGTCTTTAGCATATGAAAGTCTCTTTGGAAGCTTCCCTTTGGACTTCACCTCGGCCAAGTCCATAGTATATAAACCAGTCACTCTTTGGGGCGCCTGGGTGGCGCAGTCGGTTAAGCGTCTGACTTCAGCCAGGTCACGATCTCGCGGTCCGTGAGTTCGAGCCCTGTGTCCGGCTCTGGGCTGATGGCTCAGAGCCTGGAGCCTGTTTCCGGTTCTGTGTCTCCCTCTCTCTCTGCCCCTCCCCCGTTCATGCTCTGTCTCTCTCTGTCCCAAAAATAAATAAACGTTGAAAAAAAAATTTTTTTTAAACCAGTCACTCTTCACAACCCCAGCACAGCTCCTTCTACCCACGGGCCCTGTCCCCGTGTGCTTTACTAAATTCACTTTTTTTGCGCCAGAGACGTCTTCAAGGATTCTTTCTTGGCTGTCAGCTCTGAACCCATCACCCCAAAACTTCATCAGTCCTGTACCCGAGTCTGCAATGGGCCAGCCCAGTGGCTCGTGGGCAGTGGGCACCTAAGCAAGATGAGCAATCCCACAGCACGGGCCTCACTTCCTTCTGTGAAATGACTTCCTGGGTCACAAGCAGGTGCTGTGCGGGCACCGTGATGGCCAGCCTCCAAGTGCACACTGGCGCTGCTCTGGCCAAAGCGCTACAGGCGGGAAGGCAGACCCGTATCCAGAGGAAGTGTCCATTCCAGTGGGGACAAGTCCCTGCCTCATGATGGAAGGGGTCCTGATCAGCCAACCCGCTGTCAGGTGGCTGGATGGTACCCCCAGGGAGTGGTGCTATTTGGGGGTTCAGTGCTACTGACCGGCTGGGCACTCAGAAGTTGTGGTGGGCAAGTGAGCCCCAGCCTCTCTCCCTGCCGCCACGGCCACTTTGTTCATGGGCCCACTGGGCACTGGGGGGCAGGGGAAAGCCCTTCACTGTGGTGAGTCATGTCAGGTTTTGGTCACCTGTTACATGAGGCAGGTGCCGTCCAGGTGGCTGCCCGTCTCTTTCGTTCTGGACACCCTGATTAGCCAGAGACGCCTGTGGTCGGGCACTCTGAGCATCTGTGTGTCCCAGCCGCCTGTCAGAGTAAGTCCCAGCCTTGGCTGGAGAGGGTTGTGGGACCACGCAGCCTGCCTGGGGCAAAGGGAGCTCCCAGAGGCTGAGAGCCAGAGTTGGTCAGCAGGAGAGCCCCCACCAACTGGCCAGGAAACTCACTAGGGGGTGGAGGGGAGCCCAGAAACTGCCCGCCGGAGCTGAGAATCTTGCTGGGTATGGGACAGGCTGGAGGAGGTCGGCCAGAAGCAGCCACAGGTCGGGGAGAAACTCACTGAAGAGCCTCCCGCATGCTGCCCCCTGGCAGCCATAGGAAGAGAGAAGCAGCTGGGACAGAAAGGGAGCCCCTTTCTCTGCCTGGCCCAGCGATGTCGCTCCAGCGCTCTGCTGCTGAAGTCCCCATCGGGCTAGCGGGCAAAGGTGAAACGCCGGCAGGTGGGCCAAAGGAAGCGAGTCCCCGATAAGCCTTTACGTGTGGCTCTGACACGGCCAGTGTCTCTTGGGATGCTCACTCGTGGAACTCGGCCACCAAGTCCGAGGGGCCTGGCCTGCGGGGAGAGGAGCGGCCACTCAGCATCCCTCGCCAGCCACGTGGGTGCGCTGTGGTCTCGGAAAGGCAGGTTTCTGTCCCCGCGGGGCTGGGCCTCGCCAGCTGAGCCTTCTCTGTGGACTCCACCTACACAGGTTTAAGAGCCAGAAAACGGTGGTCGTTCGAGCCGTTGAGTTTTGGGGTGGTTTGTTCCGCAGTGACAGTTAACGGGTGCAACGGAGTGGGCACCTCGGGAAGGCGGGGGATTTGCAGCACGTACTTAGAATCCTTCACGGTGCTCGCCCCTCCGGGCCTGGCGCAGGCAGGGCACAGGCCAGGGGTACGACTCTCCCTCGGGGACGTCGCGCCCCTCTTCTCCCGATGTGGATCATCCGCTTAGCGATCGGTGCGAGCTCTCCCAGGCTGTGCATTGTTCTCGGACTGGGGGCACCTGACCAGCTGGCCGGTGGCGAAGATGTCCCTCATGACTGCTACTCAGCTGACCTCTGGGCCTTGCCCCTCCGGCTCCCGGGGGAAATCCCGGTCCCAGGGGACCGGTTTTGATGGCAGTGCCTCTACTGTCATTCCTGGCCCGCAGAGAGCTCTTCAAGGGCCTGAGGTCCTCCCCAAGGGCTTCTCAGGGCCCCTGTCAAGGCAGTGTGCTTCGGGGACACCTCAGAGACTCGGGCCAAGTCCTTATCTGCCCTTGCCCTTGGGTTCTTTCCTGTGTGTTAAATGCCAAGCCTCTCCCGGCAGCTCAGCTGTGCTAAAGTCCAAGTTTCCAGCAACAAAGGAGCAAACCGTCAAGGAAGGCCCGTCACAGATGAGATCAAGTGGTGTGGCCCAGAGTGTGGGGAGAGCGGCCAGTGGGGGCCGGGCTCACGCAGAGCTGGCCGCCACACTCACCTGTACGGGCCCCTGTGGCCTCCGGCTGGCGTCGGCAGAATCTTGGTATTCTTGGGGGACGGTCTCGAGGAGACCTGGCCTCCCCTTAGCAGGTAACTGCCCGGGTGCGGTCCCGGTGGCCTCCGATGGGGAGGAGGGTCGCCTCTGCTGCAGGCCGGGCTTCCCGGGGGCGGGGCGATCCGCACCCCCCTCCTCTCCAGGCTCTGACCTGGCGGGTGGACAGTTCAGTGTGTGTTGTGATTCCACCAGCCAGGGATGAAGCCTGGGGAGTGATTTCCCGTCCTGCCGCAAGAAATACGGTCTCCTTTTATAGTAGTCCTCTAATATTGTCCGATTTTCTGATTCTGCCTTGAAACTGAGGAAGCCCCTTCCCTGCCGTTTTAAACACATAATCGGCCCAGGCGGCCAGAAATCAGCAGCCGCCCCGTGGTTCCTCCGCGACACCGCTCTCCAGCTGCCTCTGGGGCCCCAGAACCCGGCTGTCAGGAAACACCTCCGTGTTTTGTCACCGCACACCTCGCTGCCCACACCCTGACTGTGTTCGGCTGCTCCGGCGGCCGTGACAAACCGCCACAGACCTGGCGGCTGACACAACAGAAACTTACCGCCCCACAGTCCAAGGCGGGAAGTCTAGGTGTGGGCAGGGCCAGCTCCTTCTGAGGCTTGGGTGGGGTGGGGGTGTAGGGGCGGGGTGTGGGAGGGTGTCTGCTCCAGGCCCGTCTCCCAGCTGCTGGTGGTCTGCTGGCCTCTTTGGCTTTAGGCGCATCACCAGGGTCCCTGCCTCCGTGGGCACGCGGCCTTGCTGCGCGCGTGTCCGTGTCCAGATTTTCCCTTTTCATAGGGTACGAGTCGTACTGGGTTAGGGCCCATTCCAATGACTTCACTGTGTCTTCGTTACCTCCGTAAAGACCCTATTTCCAAATTAGATCGCATTCACAGGTACTGGGGGGTAGGAATGCAATCCATGAATTTTGGGGGGGGGGTCACAGTTCAACCCATAGTGAGCTAAGGAGCTTATCACTTCCTATGATACATTCTGGGTTCCTGCCTTCGAGGGTCTCCCCTGGAATGACTGATACAAACCGACGCATTGCTCACCTTCGCTCGGGCACCTGTCTGGGCATCTCAGGCTGAAGGTGTGTGACACGGAGGTTCGTGCTTCTAAACCACTGAGGGGTTGCAGGGATGAGGTGGGGTCCGATCACTGGATCTCCGGGGCACAGCGACTCCGCAGTTTGCCTGAAGCGCCTGGCGTCAGTGACCGCTGCCTCCAGCCCCGGGCGAGTGCACCCGTGAACTTCACCTGCTGAAGCCCCGTGGCGGGCCTGCCGCTGCCAGAGGGCGACCACACAGACGGGGGGCGGAGCGGGGCGGGGGGGATACTCCCATGGGTGGAAAGCAGCCCGGAATCCTGATGTGGCTTCCGGGCAAGGTTCCAACGGGGAGGTGGCATTTGGGGTGGCCGTTCCACGACGCGCAGACCCAGGGGACGCCAGTGTGAAAACGTGGTTTTTGTGGCGAACCACCATCCACAGGGTCGCTGGCGGCCCCCATGGAGTGACCCCAGGCCTTCCGGTGCAGGTGACGTAAGCTGAACTTGAGCCAGCTGGGGCTGAGGGGCGGCCCGCCGCGTGGGGCCAGCGTGGGGAGACGTGGAGACTGAGGCCGCCCCCTCAGATGCGCACCTAGTCCGGGTCCTCCGGAACCTGCTCCCCGACAAGCGCTCTGATTGGCTTCTCTCCCTGGGCCGGGGAGGCTGATTGGCTGGGCCTGGATGCCCTGCCGTGGCTGAGCCAATCTGCAGAGGGGAAGGGAGGGGAGGGTGGGGCCCCGGGAGGCGGACGCGTCTGTCCACGTGCACTGAGCAGAGGGAATGTCTTCTCCTGGCCCCAGGACACCTGCTGCCCCCCGCAGAGCCTGTGTGGGAGCTGTGGGTCATGCCGAAGCCCGACCCGGGCCAGGACACCCCGGTGGAGGCCGAGTTGGGGGTAGGTGCAGCTCTGACACGGGGCCATACGCGTGTTAAGAGTTTTCAGGGGTCCTGGTCAGGAGTCCTTGGGGGTCACACTAAGGAGGCAGTGACAGAAATAGAAGAGAATGTGAGAGGAGCAAAGGAGCATTCTGGAAGAAGTCGAAAGAATCTGGGCAAATTCCCAAGGATTGGGTGTGAGTCCAAGGAATGGTGTTGAAGATACAGGTGAGGGTGTTGGCTTGACCTACTGTGTGGACACTACGGTGGACTCTGGTGGCTCTGGGCAGCCCGGGGTTGGGGGTGAGCCTGCAGGAGACCCCAGGGCGGGCATCCTTGGGAGGGCTGGGGAAGGGAGGCAGCTCGGAGAGGTCGGGACTGCAGCGGGGAGGCAGGCCCAGGAGGGGCTGCAGGGGGCAGGCCCTGGGGAGGCCCAGGAAGGGGGGCTGCAGGGGGGAGGCCCAGAGGAGGCCCA
The DNA here is from genome assembly GCF_022079265.1 of Lynx rufus. Taxonomy (NCBI): domain Eukaryota; kingdom Metazoa; phylum Chordata; class Mammalia; order Carnivora; family Felidae; genus Lynx; species Lynx rufus. The sequence continues at coordinate 1,951,218 of NW_025814853.1, read as the reverse complement.
GGAAGGGGGGCTGCAGGGGGGAGGCCCAGGGGAGGCCCAGGAGGGGCTGCAGGGGGGAGGCCCAGCAGAGGCCCTTGAGGGAGAGGAGACACCCGGCCGCAGAGGGGTCAAGTGTTGAGACACGTCTTTTAGAGGGCTTGAGAACGTAATAGACGCGAGGAGAGGCCGCGCGGGGCCGCAGGACAGCCTGGTAGCCGCTGCGGAGTCCCTACCCGCGGGACGCTGGGTCCGGCGGCAGGCGGGCAGCTGTGAGTCCCGCGGTGGCCACGCGGTGGCGCTGCAGGACAGCCTGGTGGCCGCGAGGCAACATCAAGGCCTGGACACGGCCGGCTGCCAGGAGAGACCACCCCCGCGCGCCCCCGCCCTGCACCAGGCACCTGCACCCTGGTGTCCCCACACGCAGTGTCCCGGTACCTAAACCCCGGCACTGCACACCCCGGCACCTGGCACCCAGCAGTCAGTGGTCCCTGGGGGTCCTTGTAGGCAGGTGGGTCTGAGAAGCCCTCTGTAGGTGGAGGCTGGACTGGGACTTTGCCCTGGGTCGGCCGAGCTGGCCGGTGTCACCCGCCTGTCCATTCATCACTCATGTGCCCATTTGCTCATTCGTGCATGCATGCGTGCATTCATTCGTTCATTTATCACCCATTCACGAACTCATTCATTCGTCCATGTATCCATCTGTCCGCTCATTTAGCGGCTACCAGGTGCAGGCAAGCCCTGCTCTGGCTGCCGACACGGGTTTGCATATGGCATGGGGTGGCAGGATGGCACGGTGTTCTTGATGGGGCTGGAGAACTTCCGGTTGATGGTCAGGAAGGCCTTCCTGGAGGAGGTGGCGTCCCCCCAGACGGGGGGATGGTGCGGGGGGGGGGGCAGTGTGGGAAGGGGGACAGGGCCACTGGCTTGTCTGATTCTGGTTTTCTGCTAGTCACGAGTCGGAGGCTCCTGGCCCTGACTGGGGAGGGGCTGATCTAACCTGGATTGTTAACCCAGGGGGAGAGCATGGTGGGAAGTGGCCCTGGAGACCATAAGGCCCTGGTGAGCACAGGTGGAGGGGGGTGGTGGTCATGAGACAGGGGGCATCACGGGCCAGCAGCTGGGTGGATGGCAGTAATCACCGCAGACACACACCCGTCTACACCGCTCCCTGTGAGGGGGACACGGGGGACAGGCACCGAGGGGCTTGTCACCTGCCTGAGGTGGAGTGGGGCTTTGAACCCCCAGCCCCAGTGGGACAAGGGACGGCAGGGGCCTATGCTGCTGTAGTGGCCGCCCGGGGAGTGATGGCGGCCTGAACGGGCATGGGGAGCAGACGGGGGAGCACGTGTGAGCAGGTGGGGTGCCCCGGGGGGTGCCGATCCGCCCTGGTCCTGCTGCACCGGGTCTCGGGCCCAGGAAGGGGGACTGCGAGTGGAAAGCAGAGAAGGGGCCTGCAGGGCAAACCGGCTCCGGAAGGGCCCTTGGGTGGTCCCCTCCCACGCGGTGCCTGCGCTGCTCCGGGGGACCAGGGGATGCCCGGCACTTCTGACACTGGGTCCCGTAGGACACAGGGGCCTCTGTGCCGGCCGGCGCCTCGACAGCAACCTCCTGTAGGAGGCCCGGAGCCGAGCCGGAACCCCCCCGCGGCGGCTCAGCCCCTGATGCTCAGACACCGGGATAGCGGTGGGCTTGCTGTAGGCTGCTGGCTTGGACCCCTTTGTCCCGCAGCAGTGGATAACGGACGCAACTGTAACGATCTGCCCCTAAACCCAGCGCTCGGAAGCCGCTTAGCTGCCCACCAGGGCTCTTGGGACCCCCCTCCCAAGCTGGTCTCTGATGTCGGCGGGAGGGCTCCCCGCAGGGCTGCCCGATCACCATGTGGATCTTCCTCTCGAGCCAGTGACCCGAGGGCCTGGTGCCGGGGCTGTGGGCTTCGAGCCTCTACGGTGGCAGGGCCCTGGGGCTGCCCGGTCTGGGCAGGTCCTCCTCCGAGATGCCTCCGGGCCCTTCGTGTCCCCAGAGTCCTGGCCTTACTGGCCCTGCCACGCCCCCGCAGCCCGGCCCTCCCTCTTGATCCGCGTGGTCTTAGGAGAGTTTCCTTTCCTGCAAGCAAAGCCCCGATTCAAACCTGGGTCAACCCAAAGCCCCGCTCCCGAGCCACGTTTTCTCCCACCACTTTGTCTTGTCATTTATTTTGTCTTGTCGTTTATTGAGGTGAAATTCACATAGCATACAATTCATCTTTTAAATTTTTTTTTTCAACGTTTATTTATTTTTGGGACAGAGAGAGACAGAGCATGAACGGGGGAGGGGCAGAGAGAGAGGGAGACACAGAATCGGAAACAGGCTCCAGGCTCTGAGCCATCGGCCCAGAGCCCGACGCGGGGCTCGAACTCCCGGACCGCGAGATCGTGACCTGGCTGAAGTCGGACGCTTAACCGACTGCGCCACCCAGGCGCCCCACAATTCATCTTTTAAAGTGAACAATTCAGGGGCACTTGGGTGGCTCAGTTGGTTTTTTTTTTTTTTTTTTTGATGTTTATTTTTGAGAGAGAGAGAGAGAGAGAGAGAGAGAGCCTGAACAGGGGAGGGGCAGAGAGAGAGACACAGAATCCAAAGCAGGCTCCAGGCTCTGAGTTGTCAGCACAGAGCCCAACACGGGGCTTAAATTCATGAACCTTGAGATCATGACCTGAGCCGAAGTCACACACTTAACTGACTGAGCCACTCAGGTGCCCCATAAGCATCTAACTCTTGATGTCGGCTCAGGTTGTGATCTCACATTTTTGTGGGTGTGAGCCACACACGGGGCACTGCGCACTGATGGCTCACCGCCTGCTCGGGATTCTCCCTCTCCCCCTCTCTCTGTGCCCCTCCCTCACACGTGCTCTGTCTCTCTCAAAATAAATAAGCTTAAAAGAAAAATGAAGTGAACAATTTAGTGCATTCACAGTGTTGTGCAACCACTACCTCTATGCAGTTCTAGAACATTCTCCCCACCCCAGAAAAGCACTCCACACCCATTCAGTAGTCACTGCCCAGTCCCCCTCCCCCAGCCCCTGGTAACTGCTGATCTGTTTCTGTGGATTTGCAGATTCTGGATATTTCATAAAAGACGAATTCCAGGGGCACCTGGGGGGCTCAGTGGGTTAAGAGTCCAACTTGATTTCGGCCCAGGTCACGATCTCATGGGATCGAGCCATGCGTTAGACTCTGTGCTGACAGCATGGAGCCCGCTTGGGATTCATTCTGTCTCCCTCCCTCGGTGCCCCCTCCCCACTCGCGTGTGTGTGCTCTGTCTCTCAAAACAAATAAATAAACATTAAAAAAAAGAGGAATTCTGCACTACATGGCCTTCTGCATCTGCCCTCTTTCACTCAGCAAGCTTTCCACGTCCATCCAGTGGGCAGCCTGTGTGAGCACTTCCTTTTCAGAGCTGAGTACAATTTCATTGTGTGGAGACACCGCTTTTGTTTATCTGTTCAAACCTCTGGGTTGATTCTACCTTTTGGCTGTGGTGAGTAGCACTGCCCAGAACACGTGCCTATGTGGACACATGTTTTCATTTCTCTGGGGTGTATATCTAGGAGTAGAATCCCCGAGTGACACAGCAACTCCAGGTTCCTGAGAAGCACCGGGTTTTTCCACAGCAGCCGCACAGTGTTGTGTCCCTCTGGCCGTGGACCAGGGCTCCGCTCTCTCCACATCCCGGACGGCACTAGCTGCAGGTCCAGGGGGTGTGGAGTGGTATCTCACTGGGGTTTTGATTTGTATTTTCCTAACAATTAACGACGCTGAGCATCTTTCTGTGTGCTTGCTGGCCATCCGTGTACCTCCTTTGGGAGAATGCCTATTCAAGGTCTTTGCCCATTTTTGAATCAGGTTGTCTGTCTTTCAGCTGTTGAGTTGTGAGAGCTTTTTTACGTGTTCTGGATATTAAACCCTTATCAGGTATATGTGATCTGCAAACATTTTCTCCAGAAACTTTTTCTGTAGGTTCTCTTTTTTTAACATACTTGGTAATGTTTTTGATGCACAAACTTTGTTGTTTCATTTATTTATTAAAATTTTAAAACGCTTATTTATTTTTGAGAGAGACAGAATGGGGGAGGGGCAGAGAGAGAGGGAGACACAGAATCTCAAGCAGCCTCCAGGCTCTGAGCTGTCAGTATAGAGCCTGATGCGGGGCTTGAACTCACGGACTGTGGGATCGTGACCTGAGCCAAAGTCAGACTGAGCCACCCAGGTGCCCCACAGACTTTGTCATTTTTATGACGTCCAGGTACCTTTTTCTTTTGCTGCACGTGCCTCTGGTGTCAACCCCCCAAATCTACCACCTACGTTATTCCCTAAGGAGTCTTACGGTTTCAGTTCTTGCGTTTATGCCATTGACTCATCTGGCAGGTTTCGGGTCGTGGTCTGAGGCAGGAGCCCACCTTCATCGCTTGGCACGTGGACGGCCAGCCGTCTCCGCGCCATTTGTTGAAAGACCGTTTTCCCCACGAGGTGGTTCTGTCGCCCTGTTGAAAGGCAGTTGCCGTAGATGTTCGAGTTCGCTTCCGGGCTCTCCGTCCCATGGTCTGGAGGCCCGCAGTTTGGATCACTGGAGCTTTGTGGTGAGTTTTGAAAAGGGAATACCGATCCTCCACCTTGTCATTTTTCATGATCGTCCTGGCTCTTTGGGGCCCCTCGCGATTCTACGCGCATTTGAGGGTTGGTCTTCCCGGTTGGGCAAAGAGGCGACTGGGATTTTGATAGGGATCGCCCCGAATCCAGATCGCCGTCGGGGGGTGGTGGTGGTGGTGTTGCCGCCTCCCCACGCGGGGCCTTCGTACCCTTGGGTGCAGAGCGACTCTGTTTCGGTCACCTCTGCCTCCAGCGGTGTGCTGTGGTCCTCGGCGTGTGAGCCTTCTATCTCCTTGGTCAGATTTATTCCAGGGCTTCTGTTCTGGACGCTACCGGGTTGGCTTTTTCACTCCTTTCCCGGCTGCTCCTTAGTTGCTGTGTCATTTGCTCCTCCCTCAGCCCAAAAAAGTGCTGGGAAATGGCAAAAAGGAAAAGCAAATCCACATGGGTTCTGCTCTGCCTTCAGGTGTAGTTGTTGCTGGCCTCTGCCCTCTTCCCCCCCTCCCCTCTGGGGGTGGGGGTGGGGGTGGGGGGGAAGGGGGGCGGGGCTGAGGTCTCAGGGACCAGGGGGCCTGTGCATGGCTGGGCCTCCCGGGTGGCTGGAAGGACCTGGTCTGGGCCCTCCAGTGAGGGGAAAGGCCCCAGCGTGTCTGTCCTGATGGCAGGGTCACAGCACGGTGCTGGGGACAAGCTCTGGGCCTGGCCCTTCCGTGTCACACCCCCAGCCCCTTCCCACCACGGGTGGGGGGCCACTCTAGGAAGCCCCTGCCTAGACTGGGGCTTGGTGGGGGGAGTGTCTCAGGGGCAGCCCTTCCCCAGGATGTTCTGGCTGGAGAGGTGGGTGGGGACCGCAGGGCATGTCTTGGAGACACAAAGCCCACCCCTCGCCAGCGGGTGAAGGCCCAGCCCCATTTCCAAGGGGCTTTTTCTCTCCTTGCTGCTGCTGCTGCGGACACGGTGATAGAATGCCCCAGGCCCCGGAAACAGATCAGCTCAGGGACGGACAACAGGCAGTAATTTAAAGTCTCTTCACAGCTCTATCCTAACCCCCGGAGCCGGGCCACCTGCCTGGCGGGACAGGGCTGGCGAGGGGTCTGCCCCCCCCCGCTTTAGGAGAAGGGGCTGATGGCTCTGTGGGGGGCGGTCCCCCTGCTCGCTGTGGACGGTCCACGGGACGGGCCGTCGCCAGCCCTGGCCTGTAATGAATCCCCCAGACCAGCTCTTCCCACACGCTTCCTGCAGGGCCGGTCATCGCGAGACTGGAATCGCCGAGGCACGTGGGGATGCACGCACGTATGCACGCACGCGCAGGCAGACCTGCACGCACACGTATGCACGCATGTCATGGCCCCACAGGGACATGTGGCAGCCAGGCGCGACAGCGGGCGAGCCCATGTCTTTGCACCTCCTGCTCGCCCGTGTGCATCGTCAGCACCGAGGTGAGCACAGCCTCGGGGAGGCTCCTCAGATGGCCCTGCGCAGAAAACTCCTGACCCAGGACAGACCTTAGCGCCCATAGCTGCCCCGCGTGGTGGCTCCAGGTGACCCTGGAGCAGAGCCTGGCCCAGCAGGACGACCTCACGAGATGTCACTCCCCCAGGAAGCTCTTGTCCCCTCTCCCGGGCTCCAGGGTGCTGCGGGACTGGGCCTGGGGGGCGAGTCACCTGTAGGGTCCTGGCGCACCTCTCTCCCTCCTTCCCCCCCCCCCCCCATGGCCATCTCCCACCCCGCGCGTCCATCTTTCATTTTTATGGGCACTCGGTTTGCACTCAAGTCCCGGAGACGGAAATACTGATGTTGATAGGAAAATATTACTTTCCCTGCGGAAGCACAGGCGCAGGAAGGCTGGGTATCCTTCTTGTTTAAAACAAACGTCACCCGGTTGGTTCAGGAACTGCATTGCTCAGACCCCCGGGTTTCCATGGTGACGGCTGCCCTCCCCACCTGCAGCAGGCTGGCGAGCAGGCGCTGCGCTCTGGGTCCAGCCTCCGCCAGCCGGTACGGAGGGGCGCAGCCACGCCTGGGGGTCCTGGGGGCAGGCTCGGGGCTCAATTCACCTTCCCCCCACCTAGAGCAGGACAGACGTCTCCCTTCCCATCCCAGCAGCCACCTTGGCTGAGGACCCCTTGTATTTCGGGGGGCTCTGACTGGTGGGGGTCTTTGCCCCGAGTCTTGTAGAAAGAGGGAGTGGTCAGCAGATCGAAGCCCCTTAAGGATGTCCGTGTCCTACTCTGGGAGCCGTGACTCCAGGCCATGGCGGCCAACGGGATGTTGCAGATCGCGATGAGGCCGGGCAGCAGTCGCCTGTGACCTGGGGAGACTGTCACCCAGGGCCCTTAAAAGTGGAAGAGGGGACAGAGTCAGCGTCAGAGCCATGTGACACAAGAAGTTTCTCGAGCCAGGGGCCCAGGCAGATCCCGGAAGCTGGGAAAGGCGGGAAAATGGAACGTCCCCAGGCTCCTCCGGAAGGAGCCTTGCTCACCCCTTGGTTTTAGCCCCGGGAGGGGCCTGGGCCCCCCCAGACCCAAGCAGTGCTTGCGCTTCCGGCGGCACAGGGGTGGTGGTCTGCTGCAGCAGCCACAGGGGGCCAGCACAGGGGTGTCACCAATCTGGGGACCCACAGTACTGTTTCCAAGACCTGGCCCCTTCCTTTCCCATGTGCCCCTTGCGGCAGGCCACCTCGGCTGCCCCGAGGACCCTGCCCGGAGCCGCCTGAGCCCACTCCTGCCTTCGCTGGTGCCGGGGCCCCTCCGCTGCTATGGTGCAGACGCTCCTTCCAGAACAGGGACCCACACAGAACCCCCCGGAGCCCCTCACCTCGGCAGAACCAACCAGTGCTTAGCGGGCGGTGACTTCTCCAGGAAGACCCTCAGCGGGCAGTGATGGTGATCTTGCGTCTCGGGAGTCACGCGGCCCCTTGTCCGTGCGGGCCGCAGCAGGGCTTGGTGGCTCTGCCAGCCGTGGGGGTGACGTAAGTGCACAGGCACGTCCCTCGCTGCACCCCGCGCATCCATCGTCCCCATCGTTCCCCCTTTTGGGGCTGGTGTGCGAAGCTCACTAGGACCTTAGATGCACCCCAGCCCCACGCAGCCCCGCCCCCTTGGTGGAGTGAAGGTCCAGAGGCCTTGGGGTCAGGATGCCTGAGTTGGGTCCTTCCTCAGTTCCTGCCCCCACCCAATGGGCGTGGCTTTGGTGAGTCACTTAATTCTTGGGCCCCCACTTGCTGTCCCCAGGGGGTGACAAGAGCCTGTCCCCAACTGGTGTCCAGGAGGCCAGACCCGTGAGGTGTGAGGTAGATTGAGTGTCGGGAACCACTTGCTCCCACTCGCTCTGTGGCCCTGCTGACTCGCTTCTTCAGGGACACCCGCCCCCAGGATCCAGGCCCCCACGTGGTGGGCCGTGCCATCGCGGGGGGCGCAGGCCCAGGCCCGGGGAAGGACAAACTGTGTCCGCCTCCGGCCGCAGGGCGGCGAGTTGTGTCGTTTAACCACGGCGGCAGGAAGGGGCAGCGGGGGCCCCTGTGGGCCTGGGCTCGTCCCCCTCCGAGCAGAGTGGCTCTTCCCGCGCGCAGGCGGGAGCCCACTCGCGGGGCCGCTCTGAGAGGAGCCGAGGCACCGGAGGGGCCGAACCACGGGGGAGGCCCCGCCCCACCGCGCAGACCCCACCCCCGCCCCGACAGCCCGCCGCAGGCCCCGCCCCCTCCCGAGACAGCCCGCCCCAACGCCCGCCCCGCAGACCCTGCCCCCACCCCGCAGGCTCCGCCCCCTCCGGAGACAGCCTGCCCCAACCCCCACAGGCCCCGCCCTCTCCCGAGACAGCCCGCCCCGCCCCCGCAGACCCCAGACGGCCGGCCCCAGACCCGCCCCCCCACAAGCCACAAGGCCGCAGCAGTCACCTCTGCACTTGTTTATTGTCATGAACAGTTGTCGTTTGCTCTTTCACTCCGCAATTCTCATTTGGTAAAATAAATAGAGATAAACGAACTTTCAGGGCGTGCTCCGTGGAGCCCCGGTTAACTCCATGATTGGATTTTCGCTTCAGACCCGGGATGGCCCAGCGGGCCGCGGCGCGGCGGTTCCGAGAGGGGGCACAGGAGGCCCCGCCCGGCGGCGTGCACTCCCCTGCACCACATCCACCCGGGGGTCAGCTGCCGGGCGCGGACCCTGTCCCGGAGCCGGCTCCCGGGGCACACCGGCATCCCGCGGCCGCAGAGCCCGGGCAGCGCCGTCCCCGGAAGGCGCCCCTGGGTAGGGCACCTAAACTTCGTCACCGCTGGGACGCACATTCCCGTTATGGCCTCTTATTGGCAGAATTAGTTAAGCCAGCTCACTGCTCTATCTGAATAATCTTGATTCCCAAGGAAAAATGGAAAAAATGCTTTTCAGAATATCATCATTGTGGTTTTGTTTTACAAGCGCTGTTTGTAACCGCTTAGCACGTTCTCTGTTGTCCTTCTTGGGGCTAAACTGTCCCCGTGGCTCCGAGGTGGTGCCCGGATACGGGCAGACACACGCGCACACCCGTGTGCGGACATGTGCAGATGCCCTGCCACGTGCTAACGCAATCACCAAGCAACTTTCCTGCTTTACTCACTGCAAGACAGGAACTTCGCTCGCACCAGCAAGTGGCGGCAAAGGCGGTCCACCGTTCACCCACAGGCACCGGGGCCCCGGCTGCCTCCGCCCACGTGCAGGCATGCGCTGCACCAGGCGAGGAGGCCGCGGGGCCACACAAGCGCATACTCTGTGTTGGTTCCAGTGTGGAGACCACGGGCCCTGCACATGCATGTACACCCGCATGGGGCGGCCACAGGCCTGAGCGGCTGTCACTGCACCTGCCTGGGGAACAGCAGCACTTGAGAGAGGCAGGCCCTGTGGCCTAAGGGTGGTGGCCAAATTGCCAAGGACTGGCCACACATGTCGAAAGCCACAGGCCCCTCCTGCTAGCGGGTCTGTGGTGACTGGGGCTTGTGCAGGGAAGGTGGGCTGTGTGGGGGAGGGGCGGCGCCGGCCCTCCTACGGTCTGGCCACGAAGGGCCCCCGGGGGCAAGGACTGGCGGTTGGCAGGAGGCTCGGGCTGTCTCCTTCTGTGCGTGTGGGCTCTGTCTCTTGAATCTCCCGCCTCTCCCAGCCCGCTTGGAAACCCCCCAGGAGCGCGTGTGCAGAAAACGGGCCGGCTAGCTTGCAGCCAGGGAAATGCGGCCCAGGCTGGCTCACGGCCAGGCAGCAACCCAGAGACCTACGTGAGCCCCAGCGCTGCCCCGTCCGCCAGGGTGGCTGAGCCCTGGGGAACGGCTTCTGTCTCGGAGCTTTCGTGGAGCCAGTGCTCGGGTCCCTCGCCAAGTAGAACGAGTGTGTTTCCCCCTTTAAAAATCTCAGAAGCAAAACAGGACGGGAAGGGTGCTGGGACGTTTGCGGCTGTCCCCGGGCTGTCACACGGCAGGACTCTACCAGAGCCCCCTTCCCTGGGCTCCTGGGCGTGACAGCGACCACAGACGCACAGACAGACAGCGAGGGGCCTCCCGGAGCCCTCGGCAGCAGGTCAGGACCAGTGTGGAGGGTGGCGCGGCGGGTCCACTATGTACATGGAGGCCTGGCAGGAGGGGCGCCCGCTATCTGGCCCGCTTCTCCACCGAGTACACGGAGATGTAGTAGTCGTTGCTGCCCACGGCCAGGTGAGGCTGTGGAGGAGAGCAGGGCAGGTGAGCAGGCGGGCGCCATGGGCCTTCTTCGCCCCCACCCTACCGCGGCTCTCAGCACGGGCCCCGCAACCCGAAGCAGGGACTCTCGGGCTCCCCACGGCTCCCCGCGGGGACGGTTCCGGGGACCGGAGCCCTGCACCTCATGAGGGCTGCTGGCAGAAACCACAGACTAGGGGAACGATCGTAAGGGATGGGCGTGCGTCACAGATCTGGGCTGCTCCTCCCTGAGGAGCACAGGCTGGGCAGGGTGCCCCGGCCCCCCCTCACTGCAAGGTTTCTCCAGGGCTGGTGTCAGTTCAGGGGCCAAAGGTGATGGGAAGGGCAGGGCGGTTTCCTGTGCATGTAGCCCACGATTCCCTGCTTGATGGGGGAACCTGGTGCTGCTTCTGGAGGCAGTTTGGGGGCCATGACCCCCTGAGACCCTAGGACCCAAGAAGATCTGGTTTCGTGCCATGCCATTCTCAGACACGGGGAGGGGGAGGCCTGGGGCGCCCTGCGGGCTGATTGTGGGGCGGGGCCAGGCTGTAGCCCCACCTGCCTGTCCCGAGCTCCCCCGTCCCTCCCGTGTAGCCTCCAGTCCCCATGCCCCCCCTGCTATTCCTGCAGGACCCTCCGTATTGCCCTGTGTCCCTGCGTCCCCCTGACCCCTCCCACGGCGCCCCCGGCCCTGTGTGCAGATACAGACCCAGTGCGGGTGGAAGGCCAGGCAGCTGATGGCCCCGACGCGCTGGCCCATAAACCCGTCGTAGTATTTGATGTTGTTGATGAGCTCCCCGTTCCCGCTGTAGATGGCCGTGAACTGGTTCATGGAGCCGCTGCACACAAGAAGGTCTGGCGTTAGCCTTCCGGCTGGGGTGGTGGCTCAGAGGCGAGGCAGAGGCGGGGCTCGGTGCAGGTGGGGAGGCAGACGCGGCCACAGGGGAGGTGGCCCTCTCTCTTCCTACATCAGCCCCGTCCCAGACACGGGGCTGACCTGCCCGCCATCACCCAGGCACAAAGGGCCCCACAATTATGTGGCTCCGGCATGCTCTCCTTCCCAGGCAAGAGGGGGCATAGCGCCTGCTGTTTACACGGAGGCCCGAGGCTGACTTTGGGTGCTCTGAGATGGTCTGGGCAGGAAAGGGCCCTCATTTTCTCTTAGCTTGGCACCTACCAGGCGATAAGGTTTGCCTGGGGGTGGATGTCGAGGGCCGTGAGCCCCTTCACGATCTGAAGGACGTTCACAGACTCCGGCATCCGAGGATCGAAGAAGCGCACGTCTCCGTTGACACTGTTGGGAAAGGGTCACTCTGGTAAGGCCGGGGCGGGCCAGCCCCCGAGGCAGAGCGCACGCCCACCCCACCCCACTGGCCTTCACGACCAGGACTGGCGCCAAGCACCCCCCCCCCCCAGACTCCTCTCCGCGGCCACAAAGGGCTCTGCCTCTAAGGCAGGAAGTAGCAGTAAGTGAAGACACGGGGGAGGATGTGAGTTATTGGTTTCATTTCTAGTCCCGGAGATTAGATTCTGTGCAGCCAGGGATGCGGTTACAGGACGGGGGGGGGGGGGGGGGGGGTAGGCCGGGAGGCCGCACGTCACCCCTGGAGGCCACCTTTCCTGCCCTTGGTCTCTGGTGGGCGTCGTTCTAAGAGCTATGTTCTGTTTTTATATTACAAACAAGGGAAACAGCATCTCTTTGAAGAAATGGTGTCTTTGTAGCAGTAAATTACATTTTGTTGTCCCTTAACAGGCAAATAAATATTCGCTGCTCTCAGTACAGAACTTAGCAGGCAGCAGAAACGGATTTATGGGTAGCCGATGACTCGACGCGGATATCCCACAGCCAAGGGCTGGCAGGTGCCCGCCCCTCTCCCTCGCACACCCCGCAAGCCTCCACCGAGCAAGCCTCCCGCTACCAGTGGGAGGGACCCGTGTGTCCCTGCCCTCCCGCTGCCCCTGACCTTTCTGGCCAGTCCCAGAGTGGAGGTTAATTACTGCCCTGCCATGCCATCCTTTCCCGGCTGTTTAAATACCATGGACGTATTTTAAATGGAGGAGAAAATAATGTTTTCACAGCAGAATGTGTCATAAATATTCCCTGCTCATTACCTCACGCTCATGATGTGGCCCTCGGGGTGCTTCTGGAGGTAGGCCTTCACCACCCAGGCCGTGTGCTCCCGGTACGTCATGACGCGGCTGGAGGGAGGACGATGGGGTCAGAGCCCTGGGGGCCGCCTAGGCCGGGGAGGGGGCTACCGGCAGGGGTGGGGGCTACCGGCAGGGGTGGGTAGGGGGGCAGCGGTGCCCGTTCACTGCCCACTGCAGGACAGGAGCGGGAGCTGAGAAGCCAAGGGCGCGACTTCATTTTGAGCAGAGAGAAACCGCGGGTTTATTCACGGCTGTCAGGATCTGCCGTGCGCCGGGGTCAGTCGCCCCACCCACCATTCACCGTGATGTTGGGACGCGGTTGGGGGGGACACGGTCGGGCCCCCCCCCCCCCCGGGACCACAGCACGGCTGCCCCGGAGCTCCCTGGACAGGGCACCACGTTGAGCACTGGCGACTCCGAGACTCTGGGGGTCGGGAATGAGGACCCCAACTGAGAAGCTACTGAAACACAGCCCTGGTGGGCAGGACGCACAGGGCTCACAGCGAGCCCCAGGTCACAGGTGTGGTGCACGGACGGCCCCGGGTCACCGGCCTCAGCGGCAGGGCCACTCCATGACCCTCGGCTCTTTTGGGGCCAATTTGCCAGTTTAGTGCCTGCCCGGTAGCTGTTTAACACGACGGCCTGACGGAGGTGTGACTCACGTGCCCCCTTCAAAAGCGCACAGTTAGTGGGTTCGGGGTGGTCACTTCGGCCGCCTCCCCGCCCCCCACGATGGCTGCTTCCTGCAGTGGTGCCCGTTCTCCGGGGGACCCTCTGCAGAGGTGCCGCTGAGCCTCGGGTCTGTGCTGGGAGGCCCCACCTGACGTGGCCCAGCTCACCCCAGTACCCACCTCTGCGGCAAACGGCCCGCCTGGTGGCTGGTCTCACGGGGCTCCCCTGGCCCCGCGGCCATGCACCTGCCCACCTGCCGCCACTCCGTCACCCCTGGAGGCCGGCCCAGGTTTTGGGGGCAAGGTGGGTGTGAATAAGCACATCGTGCCGGGGTCCCCAGGAGACTGTGCTGCCGTTTGCCAGCCGTGGGGCTCGGGCGAGTGACTGCCACCTGTACCTCAGCTCCTGCCCACCAGCCCGGCCCGACCTGGCCCTCGGCCTGGGACTGAGTGGCGGTCCCTGGGGCAGTCACGACCACGCAGGTGGCTCAGTGCTGCACGGTGCCCTTGTGGACGCTCCCTGACAGTCTCCCTGGCCACGCACCTCACGCAGGAGGGAAACCGAGCTCACGGAGGACAGGGCCTTGCCAGGCCCCCTCCCCGCTGATTTCCTACTCCGCGTGCCATCGGAATGTGGCCCTGTGGGCTTGGGGTGGGGGGGCTCGTTCCGGGCCCAGAAAGGCGGCAGCAGTGTGCCCACAGCGTCTGGGGGTGCTGGTGGGGGGGGGGGTGGGGGGCAGGGGCCGGATTACCATTCACTGAGCGCCATCCTCCGGTCGTAAACGCGGATGGAGCCGTCGCCGAGGCCAGCCACGATGAGGGAGCGGTGGGAGTCGCAGGACAGGCTTGTCACGCAGCTGTCAGCGCCCGTGGGGATGTCCTGGAGCCAAGCACAGGGACTGCGGTGAGCCCGCCTGCGGCCGCCCGGCACGCCATGTCCTCCCGGAGTCAGGGACCCCCGCCTCCTCCTCCAGCGGGGAAGCCAGCGAAGGCCCACGGAGCCCGAGGGACTGGTGGGGGACCCGGGCTGAGTCAGGCCCACACCCACCCGAGAGCCGGTCCCCAGCCGCACACATCTCCGGAAATGGCTCTCGGGGCCAAGCTTTCGAGTGTCTCCCTCTTTCCTAGAGCGGAAGCACGTTTTGGTAGAAAGGGATCCTCCGAATTAGTTCGGGAAAGGGCCCGGGGAGCTCTGCCTCCTCGCCTCTCCTCCCGGCAGCTGTAAATGCTAGAAAAGGCCAGGGGGTGACAAATGCTCGGCAGGAAAGAGCGGGAGACAAAAGGCCGCACAAGAGGGAAAGTGCTCTCCCGTTGTTGGAGGTCTGCTGCCAGTGGGCACACGGGAAGGAAATCCGACACGTACGGGACAGGAATCTGATCCGCTTACAAGGCAACAAGACACCGGACGAGACACACCCAGGTGGCTGAGCTGAAGGCGTGTTCTGGGGGCACAGACTCCTGAGTAAGGGTTGTGAGCATGGGGGGGGGGGGCGGTGAGAGGGTCCACGCTGCAACAGGAGGGCCGCAGGGGCCCCGGGAAGTAAGTGTGACAAAAGCCAACTGTGCCATCGCAGGACCCGGGCACCGGACAGACAGAGGTCATCTCTACCAGGTGGCCCCCTGGCAGGGACCAAGGACGTGGCAGGGCCTCACGGCGGCTCTCTGTCCCTAGCCCGCCCTCCGAGGGCTTGGCGGGAGGCCCAGGGCCGGGCCGGGGAGGCCGGGAGGACAGAGCTCTGGGCCTCAAGCCACAGCCAGCACCGCTGCCCAAAGTATCAGTGGCCCCGAGCTGTTTGCGGCCCTTTGCCCCCTGGCCTCTCTGCCAGGATGTCTCGGTCAAAACCAATTCACTACTCGCTCTGTTGATTGAAACGGGAAATAGAAGATGCCTTAAGGACACAGTGGAGTAATTCATCGTTCCAACTTAAAATGCTTTCCCCCTGCTGCTTTCTGATATTCCCTAACTTGCATGGATAAAATAATATTTGGAAGTAATTAGGCCCAGCAGAGGCTTAATCACGCTGCCAGGCAGGGTCGGGGTGTCACAGTGGACGTGCATCAAGAGGCAATTAGCCTCTGAAGGCTTGGGGGCGGGCCGCACTCCCTCCCCGCTGGGACCCCTGTTCCTGCCTCTCTGTGAGGAGGGCCTGTCTGGGGGGGCGGGGCGGGGGGCTGTGGTTACCTGTACTTTCATCTCGCGGTCCGTGTCCCAGATTCGGACGATCCGCACGTCCCCCGAGCTCATGAGGAGGCCAGTCTCCTGCTCCCAGTCTACCACCATCCCGGCTCCTGGAGAGACAGAATGTTCCGGTGTCACCGCGGGAGCCTGTCCCAGGCGGCCACCTGGCACCAAGGACAGCCACGGCCGGGTCCCCGACCCCACGAGAACTCCAGGCCCCGAGTCTGGGTCGGGCAGCAGTTTGGAGCCCTCTCCAGATCCCCGCTGGGCCCAGGCATCTGCCTGAGGGACAGCACAGTCCGAGGACCGTTTGTCTAAGCTGTCCCAAAGCTTCAGAGCGGGCGCGGAGGCGCTTCTCTCGACCCCGTCCAAGGTCACGGACGCAGCTTCTTGGGGTCGAGCAGACCGGGCCGCGTGTGAGGCCCACGCTGGGACTGCAGTGTTCCTGAAGTTGGCACCTAAACGTCACGGGGGGGACCCCAGTTAAAACAAGGTTACATTTTAAACATACAGAAGAGAACACGACAGAAATCCCTGACCCACCCCCAGATCTAGTGGTTGAGGTGCTCTGCCGTTTTCGCCCTTTTGAAAAGAAGTACAGATGAGAGAGTATAAAAAGAAGCATAAATAAGTAAGATTTTAGACACAGCGCGAGCCTCACCCGCCCACTCTGATGCTGAACCGTCCCAGGTCGAGGGCATCTCCCCGAGCCGGGCTCCGTGCGACCCCCACCCAGGTGCACCTGTCCACGAACTAGGACAGCTTCCATCAACGCCACCAACTTCACTAGCGACCTCGCTTTCCTGTACTGTTGTCTGTAGAGGGCTTATCCCACCCTGTAGGTAGGGTTCTCGTTAACTCATTTAACCGTTTGTTTTGCTCTTCCCTGATTCTGGAGACCACGGCTCGAGCGACGAAGTCTTCCGCGCCCCTGTGTGCGCTCGGGAGGGTGGCACCCAGGCAGGGGTGCGGCTCCCATCCTGGGGTTCACTGCCCCCAGCCAAGGCCACATCTGCAGCGTCCGTGGACACCGAGGTTGCCCCACGTCCCGCGGTCGCTGGTGTTGGCGGTATTCCTCCTCACTGGACCGCGTGTGCTGTGATGACACATATTGTGACGCCAGTGTCTTGTTCTGTCACTTATGAGGTAACTTTGTGTTCTTTTGCTCACACGGGAGTCTGACGTCACATTTGTCAAACCCATTTCCGTGGCGCTGTGGCCCCTTCCTCCCCCGGAAGCCCCGTTCTCCCCGCTCTCAGGCTGGACGACCTAACTCCTCCTTCCTTTCCGCTGCGTCTGCTTAGGGTGGCGGACCTCCCGCCAGGCCCCGATGACCCTTTCAAACCCCAACCCTGCTGTGTGCGCACAGGGCTCCCCACCAGGTACCGCCCCCCCCCCAGCAGTGCTGGGAGGGGGAGCCGGGCCCAGACCTCGGACAGACTTATAACCACAGACAATGTGGCTCAGCTGTGGAAATCTCGTAAGTGCCATGGGCTTGTGAAAGAATCTGCAGGGAGAGATGGAATTTGTGGGCACGGAGTTTCCTTCTGGGGGGGTGAGAATGTTCTGGAACTAGATGGAGGGTGGTTGCACATCATGACTGCACTAAATGCCACAGAATTGAACACTTTAAAATGGTTAATTTTCTGTTATATGAATTTCATCTAAATAATAATTTTAGAAAAGGAAAGAAAAAGAAGAAAAAAAGAAAAGGCAAGCGGGACGCCCCTACCAGGCTCCAGCTTTTGCTCTCCTTGACCAGACGGTCACCTGTCTGTACGTGGAGGCAGGGCCCCTGGGCCCTCCTGCCGAGGGTGGTCCACATGCATCATTACTCAAACTCGGCTGTAACCATTCAGGAACCAGTTCAGAGGCCCTGAGAGGGGCTGTGGGCCAGCACCCACTGGGACTCCAGGCGGCCCTGGGAGGGCCAATGGTGGCCGACCGACGTGGCCTGCCTCACCAGTGTCCCAGGAACCGTTCCCGCCACGGGCCAGGGTAGGGAGGGAAACGGACCCTGTCCACCTGTGGGCCTTCTCTCTGGAGTCCCTCACATAATGGGGACCGGATGTCCTCATCCAGTGGAGACGCCAGCCTCACGTGATGAAGGTCGGATGGCCGTGCACAATAGGGAGGGACGGCCGGGCAGCAGATAACTTCGCACGGAGGGAGATGGACGAAACAGGACTCAAAAGGAAGCTGGTTCACGGCCCTGAAGACCCAAGTCTAAATGCGGCTGGACAGTCAGGTGTGGTGAGAGAGAGTGGAGAGGTTGGACGGGCACGAACGGGTCACAGGAGGGAAGGTCTGCCTGTCTTCGTCCAATAGACAACAACATGCCTTCACGCAGCAAGCCTCTGCACGTCCCTGGGACCGACGAGCTGGCAGACCCAGCAATCACACGACGTGGACGCAGCCTTTCAGTGGGAGACACGGAGATGGGGCAGGAGGGCCGGCCCGGGGGAGGCCACGTGACGGGTTCTCCCAGCGGCGGCTCTTCTGACCCAGGCCAATTTGACGCCCACTCCCTTCCTGTGATTCTGAGCTCACTGGCATGGGGGCCCCTGGCTGCCGCCGTCCCCACATGGGAGGGACACTGCCACACTGATGGACAGCTGCGTCGCGCCTCAGTGATGAGCTGTCAGTGCCAACGACAGGGCAGTCGGCCTGGGGACCATCCTCGGAAGGGGCCACCCCCCAGAAGGGATCACCCTTGGAAGGGAGAACCCTCAACCCTCAGAAGGGACCAACTTCTGGAGGGCACTGCCCTGGGGAGGGACCACCCTGGGGGGGACTATTCTCTGGACGAGACCCACTGGGCGTCACACCGCACTGACAGGCACATTTTCTTCTCACGACACAAGGATCATCTGCACTCCTGGCCGCGCCTGGGCCATTCCAGGACAAAATCCACGGACCAGGCGGCTTGAACAAGACGCTGATTTCTCCAAGTCCTGGAGGCTGGACGTCTGAGGTCAGGGCGTGGGCAGGGTCGGGTCTGGTTGGCAGACAGCAACATTCTCGCATGTCCTCATGTGGCAAGAAGAAAGATGGGGTGTCTCTTTTTACAAGACCACTGACCCCATCATGGCCCAACCACCGTGACCTCATCAAGCCCCGATCACTCCCAAAGGCCCCCTTCTCATCCCATCATGTTGGGGATTAGGGCTTCAGGAAGTGGATTTTGGAGGCCATGCACATTTCTGAGGACAACGACTTCCCCTGGTTTGATCGGCGGTAACACTGAGCCATGTGTACGAGCCCACACGCCCCTAGAACCCTTTGATGCATGGCCGGAGCGGGAGGTGATGTAGGGGTGACGTCAGCCAGCACAGGTGTGTGTGACCGCCCCCCCTGGGGAGTCCGCACCTGAGGGCACCCAGAACTGGCCCCGTGCACACCTACCCTCAGGCCCCCAGGTCGATGTAGGCCCCGGGTTTTCTGCAACGGCTCCAGCTTTAAGAAGCATTCTTTGTAAAATTTGAAAAATGAAAAGTAACTTGCTTCGTATAGACTCTGTAAGGCTTTTTAAGGAATACGCAAATTCACACGTCCAAAAGCGCATCGGTCGGACCACAAGCCCTGGGCCTTTAGCCGGTAGGTCGTGGCCTTCGGGGAGGGGCGGGGGGAGCACGAGCTGGGTTGGTGTCCCGCCGCCTCTGTGCCCACCTGAAAGCCCAGCTCCTGGCCTCTACCAATGACAGAGCTTAGAGAGTCTGATTACTAGGTTTCCCTCCTGACAGGGAACACGCATCTGGCCGTGTCACAGCCGCGGAGGCTCACGGGCTCCCTGATCCGTGGACCCGCGGGGTGGCCGCTGCCGTGACAGGGAGCACACTGCCTGTGCTTGCAAACGTCCTTGGCCGTCCACCCGGCGCTCTGTGCCAGCCCCGCCGGGCACTGAGAAGCAGTGTAATGAGTGTGTAGGCCAGATGGCATCTGGAACATGGTGCCCGTGCCTCAGCACCATGGTCTGGGGCCACGTGGACGGGCGGAGAGGGTCTGGGGTGGGGTGGGCGAACCCAAGGACTGGAGGCCGGAGTCGCAGCTCCCTGCACGGGGAGAGAGAAATGGGCTTGCTCCGTGTCGTTCTGGACGCAGGCCCGGGCTCGAGTGAGGGGGCAGCGGGCAGCTTGCTTCCCGGGCACGTTCTTCCTGGTGGACCCACGAGTCTGACGATCTTGCTCTGACTCAGCTGCCTCTCCGAAGGCGCCCTCAGATACAGTCGCCTGGGTGCCGACACCACGGGCCTCGCGTTTCCGTCTGGCCCGGCGGCTCCGGGCGGGGCGTCCGCTCGGCCACCCGAGGGCTCTCACCGCGAGGAGAGGACGTGGATCTCGTGAGCTCTGGTTCCTGTTAAAGTCTAGCCTCTGTGAAGGCCAAGCAGGTTCCGGTTGAAAGTAGCTGGGAGCACGTGGGGCAGCCAGCGGACTAGAAACCCGCGCGCGCGCGTGCTGCAGACGGCGGGGTTTTCCCGAGCGCCGGGCACCGCGTCCGGCAGGCAGATCCTTGCGTGTGCAGACGAATCTGACCTCGGGTAGGATGTACAAGTGCCTGGAAGGTGGTAACAGTCATATTCTCTGAACCTGTGACCCTGAGACGCATTTCACAGAGGGACAGCCCTGGATGCGGAGCTCCCACTGCCGAGTAAAGCCACCGCCCCTCCTCAACGTGGGTTTCCTGACCTGAAAACCAGGTACCAGGCAGTCCTGCTCCAGAGGCGCCGGAGAGGGTAACGACGGGACAGTTGCACAGGGTGCCTTGTACGCGGGTGCCCGGGGACCTCGGCCAGCCTGCAGGGGCGTCCCCGTGGGGCCCGGGGACCTCGGCCAGCCTGCAGGGGGCACATCTTTCCACCGTCCTGGCTGTGGTGAAGGACCTAAGCTCAGGTTGGTTTGGTAACTTCCACAGAGCAAACGACGGAAGCGAGGCGGAGTGAGGACCCCCAGTGAGGCCCACCCTGTATTACGGTCTGGTTCCTTCTGCGCTGCCAGGCTGACCCTGATGGACACCAGGGACACAGAAAAAGGCTTATCTGACAACTCGGTTATTTCCTCTCTTTTAAACGGACAGAGTGGCATCGAAATTGGCCTCTGAGACGCGGAAAACGGCCAAGCCTCTTGCTGCACATCCAGCTTGCCCCAAGGACGCTTCCTGAGCGCTGGCCAGGCGGGGCCCTGGACCCCAGGCGTGGCACACTCCGGTCCCAGAGAAGTGGGAGCAGCCCAGGAGAGGGCACCTGGCCACCGCGTGTGGAGCGACAGGACGCCTCACCCGTGCGGGTTGAGGGGGGAGCCCAGCCCAGGACCAGCAGCTGCGCGAGGGCTCTGGGGCCCTCAAGGCTTCTCTCAAGGCCGGGACAAAGCAGGTGCGTCAGCACGCACAGCCAGAGAGACCTCTGTGGTGGGTTTTGCACGAAAACAAAACCCGAAAGGACAGGCGTGCGGAGCCCTCAGGGCAAGGGGCCAGTCCTCCGGGCACAGGCGAGAAGCACGGCCCTGTGGCAAGGGGGTCCCCGCTCTCCCCGCGGGACACAGGTGCGGAGCCTCCCTCTGGGGTCAGGCCCCCTCTGTGGCCCCACGACCACCTCTCAGACATCGCCGGGTTCAGAGACGCGGGTCGGGCAGCAGAAGACTGGGCTCAGGAAACGCTGCTCAGGAGCAAATGATTTCACCTAAACTTACGTTTCTGATCTGGAAAATGGGCCAAGACCACGTGAGAGCTGCTCTAGGGGTGGGAGAAGATGGCGACATGTTCCCCATTGGTCAGGCTGGCAAGCCACCCTGTCTGAGAAGGGAGCGGGGGGCCTCCAGGCCGATGCGCCCTCCAGCCCGCACAGCCTCACGCACAGTGGGGCTGTCACCGGCCCTGCCCTTCCAGATTCTAGATCCGCCTGTGGTTTCTGGAGGAACAGGGGCCGCCATCAGCGCCCGTTCCCGCACACGCCGCGCGCAGGCTGGCCAGCAGCTCCGGAAGCGGCCGGCGCGAGGCTGCTCTGCCGTCACCGTCCTGGCTTTCGTGGTCCTCGCCCTGCTTGCTTCCTGGCCGCTCCCAGCGGATGAATGTTAAGAGCGAACCAAAGGCCCAGGGCTGGCGTCAGCGTTCACACACGCCAGGCTGAACGGCGTGTTCTTGGCTCTCTGGGGCTGCCGAGGTACAGACAAGCCCGGGCCCTGTCCTGTCCCGGGCTCCGTCCCGCGGCACTGACCCCGACCCCGACTGACAACCAAGCAGCTGGAAGCGACCAGACCAGGTGCCGTCCGGCCCCTCGTCTGCCCCCAGCCCCCAGCCGTGGAAGGCGGTCCTGAGGCTTTCAGAGAAAGCGACCCTGCCGTTTCCCTGAGAAGCTCGAGTACTCTTTCCCAAAGAGCAGAAGCCTGTCTCCTGCTCCGGTTTTTCCTTTCCGGATCTTACACGCAGGGAACGTGTTACCAAAACAGCTCTTCACAGAACACTGAACTGTAAGTCCGTTAGATCTGAAGGGACTTCTTGTTCTTAGCGCCTCAGCCCCCAGCGGCCCCAGACCCACGGCCTCGTCTGTCCTCCTGCGGAGGACGGCACCAGACCTTGCAAAGGGCTTCCGGGCACAGGCCGGGAGGCAGGCTCCTTTCCGCCTGACTCTGTAAATCACAGGTCTGGAATCTGCGCTGCCCGGACTCCCGAGGCCCCGTCTCCTCACAAGGCTCCCAAACGGTCAAATTAAGAGAGAAAAATGACTCGTTTAGAGCGTTACACATTTTATGTTTGCTAACCCAGTTTTACAGTTGTGTATCCAAGGGCAGCTGCGTGTGGGTGTTTTGGTAACCATTAAACTTATATGTGGATTTTTCAGATGGAAATAGATGCTATAACAAACTTGTATTAAATTCTGGAAATGATTACTTTTCAAAAGTTTACGTGGAAAAACCAATCTTGACCTGGAACGACTTCTCTGCTCTCATGAAACGTCCTTAAATAAAGCCCACAGGATGGAGTCCCTGCCTTCGGGGTCAGGGGGCCCAGGAGATGAAACCATGAGGCCTCGGACCCGAGGGAGATTCCTCTCAATGGCTTTCCTTAAGATTTGGTCCCAGAGCCTTATGCAGCTACCCGACTCGACCCATGACCTCTGAGTGCTCGCTGGCTGGTGTTCTTTTGTTCGGGAGAGGATGCGTGGACAGGACGGATAAGCCCTAGCCCTAGCCCTCTGCTGGCCCCGAAGAGCGCCACGGGCCAGACAACAAATGCCACCACGCGGACCACAGGGGCCAGGCGGCCGCCCCCAGCCAGGGGGGTCACAGGCAAGAGTGAAGCGCTCACTTTCCTGCTTTGGCAGTCAAGATGGACGGGGGCCTTTCGGGCCAGACCTTCCAGGAGGCGAGGATGATGGGTCTGGAGTGAGGGTTAGGTGGCCGGCCAGAGCAGTCAACAGAGCCAAACCATCCAAAAGGTTTAGAAGAACACTCAAGTAGAAAGAAGCAGGAAGTGTGACAGGGGGGAGTGGCCAAGGCCAAGCGTGCCACGGTCCGGAGCAAAAGGGCTGACCTCAACCAAAACGTGACCTCACAAGTGGGAAAACACAATTGCCAGGGTTTTTGGCCCCCCAAAAAGTCTCTCTCGAGGTGGAGAATCGGAAGGAGCTGAGGCACACCGTGAAGCCGGACCGAACGAGCTACTGGAACCTCCAAGTGCCTGAGTGCTTGTAAACGCCACCGTGACGTCCACCGTGGCTGGGCCAGGAGGGCTCCCGCTGTGGGGAAGGTGCTGTCGGTAGGGCAGGGATGGGGCCGCAGGGAGCACGGAAGGGAGAGCCTGTCCCCGACTCTACGCCAGAACATGTGCACACGTGTGTGCACGCGTGAGCCAGAGGTGCCGTGAAGCTGACGTGCGCTGACCCTGCGCGTATCTCACAAGACTTTCCATCCTGAGTCACAGACTGCGGAACCAGACGGCGACCTGGCCGCGGGATTCCAGCTGCGGACAGCTGCGTGACGGGCTTCCCGGCCAGCAGCTCTCCAGCCACCTGGTCACACCAAGTCTCCTGGGCCTGTGGGCAAGGGCCCCTCCTGTGCCCCACGTGCACGCGTGCTCAGAGGACGGGCCTCGCCCACCCGCTCCGGGGCGGACGGACACGGCGGGCTTGCAGGGCCAGCGGGAGAGCCACACGGGGTGGGCACACAGCTTTGAGAGCCGGGCAGAGGGGTTCGGGCCCCTGCCTGGACGGCCCCTGCAGGCCACAGCCAGAACTCTGAAGGGCCCTGCCTGGCGCTGCTGGGGGTGCCCCGGGTGCGCAAGAGTGGCTCTTGGCATCCCCATTCCTTCTCTCCCTTCTCTCCCTGGGGTCTCTGCCCCGGGAGCTCCCGGGTGGCTGCGGGCGGGAGATGAGCTTTTGCTCTAATCCGGGAACACTGAGGCAGAAGCGAGAGGCCCGGTGACACACAAGTGGCCGTGTTGGGCCTTGGCGGTGGTGGGGGGTGGGGGGTGATACGGATGACTGTTTTATTCCTCAGATAATTAAAACTCAGCGACGTTTTAAAGCAGTCCACAAGGAGACGTCCGCCCTGGAGCTGGCGCTGGGCGGCCCCTCCCTCACGACGTCACCTCCCTGGGAAGCAACTCCCCAGGACGGGCGCTCTCACAGAGGGGAGAGGAGCCACACAGATGACCGGCCGTGAAGAGAACGGCCACACGACAACCGGACACAGACGGGGCCACGTGGGAGCGGACACAATCGCAGCCAGGCTGGACCGGGAGCACAGGGCAGGGGACTAAGCTGCTTTCACCGTCAGCTGAGCAGAGAGACCGTGGCCCCGCGGCTTGGCGTCTCTGGAACCCAGCCGTGCCAGACGGTCCACGTGCCACGGCAGCACGGTGAGCCCCCGAGGGACCGGTGTGCGGCGGCAGCCGTGTCCCCCCACCCGGGCGAGCGTCTGCGGCCTCCGCCGTCCGGACAGACGTGCCCGCGTGCCACGGCGCTCGCCCCCCGAAGGGAGCTCGCCTGGGCACGGGGCGCGGCCCCCAGGCCTTTCCCGCAGCGCCGGCTGCAAGCCCAGGACGAGGGTGAGGGCAGGTGCGCCCAGAGCCAGGGAGCCCTTCGGGGGGCCGCGTCTCCTGACCTGGAAGTGCTCCAGGGCAGCCGGGGGAGAGCGGCGGCTCACAGTTGAGGCGGCCGGTGGGGAGCCACCGCCAGGGGGAGGCGGGCGGGCGGGCAGTGAGGGGCCGCGCCGCTCCCGGGAGCACCCACCTCTGGTGGTGGGCAGCATGTCCGAGAGCCCCTGCCAAGCGGTCACCATCTCTGGGTTCTTCTCCAAATCCGCAAAGTTCTTCCAGACTCTGATGGCGCCGTCATCTTGGGGAGAGAAGGGGGGGAGGTGAAAACGCAGGCCTGGCCTCCGGCAGGCGGGAGGGAGCCCCCCCCCCGGGTGGCAGGAGACCACGCGGTCCCCCTCGAGGCGGCCTGACGCAGGAGCAGCGGGCCGGTCGCGCGTCGCCATCTCAGACTCCCGTCTGGGCGCAGGGGACCCGCCACTACTTTCGACTCTGGCCCCAGGAGGCTCCCTTCCTCGCAGTGACTCACCCGCACCACGAAGTCAGACCTCCGGCCGAGCCCCAGCTTGTGACCCCACGGGCTCCCTGCATCAGGAGGCGGGCTGGCCGCCCCTCCCTGCCCTGGACACTTAGCACAGGGTTCTGCGAGCCTGAGTGGCGTAAGCGTGAGGCTCCACCCGTGTCCCTACGCCCCACGCGGGCCGCGCTCTCCGGACTCGCCGGCCCCTCACGCGTCGCCTCAGAGGTGGCTCCCGCCTGGAGGATGACCGCACGGGATGCCCGCTGACCCGTCCCCGCCCGCACCCACCCGTCGGCTCGTCCCGGCCCCGGTCTCCTTGACAGTGAACTTACCCTGCTCTGGAACCCAAGCCCTCGTGCTGCTTCTCTGCTGGAACCCCCTACTCCTGGGGACCCTCCCCGGCGCCCGCCGTGCTGGGGATCACTCCCTCCTCCTCCTCCGCGGTGCTGAGAGGTGCTCAGTATGCCCCGTCCTGCAGCTTCCCGCACCACCGCCCCGCCCTTGTCCACCCCTTCACCCTGATGCCTGCGGCCAAGGGAATGGCTCTGGACGGTGGCTCGACTTTGTCTGGTCCTGAGGTGGCACTGCCTGGGGAGAGGCCGCCAGCGGGACCCTTCCCCGTGGGTACATCATTCACAGTGGGGCCCAGGAACCCTCTGAAGGGAAGGGGGTTCCCAGTGCAGTCAGCTCAGCTACGTTGATGGCTCAGAAGCTCAGGCCCAACACAGGCCGGGCCAGAATGGGGACATGCCCAGGACAGCACAGGACAGGGCAGGCCCAAGCTCAGAGCAGAGAGGGACAAGAGTAGGCTCAGGACAGGACAGGGACAGGGCCAGGACAGGGATAGGACAGGATAGGACGGGGACAGACCCAGGACAGGACAGGCCCGGGACAGGATGGGAACAGACCAGGACAGGACGGGGATAGGCCCAGGACAGGGATAGGACAGAATAGGACGGGGACAGACCCAGGACAGGACGGGGACAGACCCAGGACAGGACAGGGACAGGCCCAGGACAGGGATAGAACAGGATAGGACGGGGACAGACCCAGGACAGGACGGGGACAGACCCAGGACAGGACGGGGACAGACCCAGGACAGGATGGGGACAGACCCAGGACAGGACGGGGATAGGGCCAGGACAGGGATAGGACAGAATAGGACGGGGACAGACCCAGGACAGGACGGGGACAGACCCAGGACAGGACGGGGACAGGCCCAGGACAGGGATAGGACAGGATAGGACGGGGACAGACCCAGGACAGGACGGGGACAGACCCAGGACAGGACGGGGACAGACCCAGGACAGGATGGGGACAGACCCAGGACAGGACGGGGATAGGGCCAGGACAGGGATAGGACAGAATAGGACGGGGACAGACCCAGGACAGGACGGGGACAGACCCAGGACAGGACAGGGACAGGCCCAGGACAGGGATAGAACAGGATAGGATGGGGACAGACCCAGGACAGGACGGGGACAGACCCAGGACAGGATGGGGACAGACCCAGGACAGGACGGGGATAGGGCCAGGACAGGGATAGGACAGAATAGGACGGGGACAGACCCAGGACAGGACGGGGACAGACCCAGGACAGGACGGGGACAGGCCCAGGACAGGGATAGGACAGGATAGGACGGGGACAGACCCAGGACAGGACGGGGACAGACCCAGGACAGGATGGGGACAGACCCAGGACAGGACGGGGATAGGGCCAGGACAGGGATAGGACAGAATAGGACGGGGACAGACCCAGGACAGGACAGGCCTGGGACAGGATGGGGACAGACCCAGGACAGGACGGGGACAGACCCAGGACAGGACGGAGATAGGCCCAGGACAGAGAAAGACCAAGGATAGGACAGGACAGGACGGGGACAGATCTAGGGCAGGACAGGATGGGACAGGCCCAGGACAGGGACAGGATGGGGACAGGCCCAGGACAGATAAAGACCAAGGATAGGACAGGACAGGACAGGACGGGACAGGCCCAGGACAGGGACGGGATTGGGACAGGCCCAGGACAGGGAAAGACCTAGGATAGGACACGACAGGACGGGGACAGACCCAGGACAGGATGGGGACAGGACAGGGACAGGCCCAGGCCAGGCTGAGGACAGGACGGGGACAGACCGAGGTCAGGACTGGGGTAATGTGGGAAATAAGCCTGCATGTCGACCTTGGCCCCCTCTCGTGTGCCCCTTCTCCCTGCCCACCTGTCCCATCCTGGTCTGTCACCCCTGAAGAAGCACAGTTAGACCAACAGCGACCTCTCATTACCCAGAGACAGCGGAGTCCTGTCTTTAAACCGCTAAAGCAGACGCCTGTGGCTCAGGGTGGCGTCCTGGGAAGCCTGTTCCAGAGTGACGTAAAGTGACCCATTTCAGACCCCTCCACCTCAACTCCGAGGGCATCACGGGGGCCAGGGGGCCGGAGGCAGACAGCGCCTTTCCCGGTCAGGGGAGGTCCTGCCCAGAGCAGGAGACGGTCCCGGGACACCCCCGGCACTGGTCACCCTGCTTCTCCTGTTTGTGGGCGAAGCCCGTTCCCTCCAAAACCTCCCACGTCCTCGGTGACGGTGGCTGTTCCTGTGAACGGTGCCCCCTTGGCAGAAGAACGATCAGGATCAAAAAAGGCCGTGTATGAATATGTGCTGGGGTCTCCACGCTGGGTGTGGGGACCCGGCCCCACAAAGCCCACGCACCTGTGGCCGTGAGCAGCAGCGAGCAGTCCTGGCCATTCAGGTACTCCATGGCGGTGACCCTGGTATACCGAGGGTTTCCGTTGTGGAAGTAATCCAGCTTCTCCCCTTTCTCCCAGTCCCAAAAACTTCGGGGAAGGAGAGAGGAAGAAGGTTAGTCGTCAGGGAGACGCAAACGAAACGCACAGGGCGATCGCCCCCCACCTGCCAGGGTGGCCACGGTCAAAGCCATGAAAGCCACAAGCTCTGGCAGGGTGTGGACAAGCAGCCCTAGCGCACGGCTGCCGGGGGCTGGCTCGGGGTGGGCACAGGGGCGCCCCGGGGCCTGGGGTCCCTCTGCTGGCCGTCCACCGAGAGGTCTGCCCACCCGTTCACGACCGCCAATGGGGGAAAGAAGCCGTGACAATGGGATGGACACAAGTCGACACAGAGGACTTGGCCGTGTGCCCGTAGACACAGAGCATCAGAACAACAGTGCCTATTGCTATTAGAGCCTTAATTATTAGGAACACACGACTGTCTACAGAGTCTAACATTCTGCTTCTACTTTACAGGAACTCTTAAAAACATAAACATACGGGTGGCTCGCAGTCATTTAGAATCTGAGGTCAAATTCAGCCCCTTTGGTGTCATATATAAGCTGTTCCAGGACAGGTATCGAAAGATACCTGTCTCCCTTGTTATTTACTTTGTTGCTTCCTTTCGTAACAAAACTAAACCCAACGAACCATCAAGGTGGACTTAATCTTACGGTGTTGTCCTCCTCCAAGCTGTGTTGAAAGTAAACATATTTTTGAGAAATAAAAAAGAGAACCTGCCCTTAAGAACATATTGAAAAAATACCCCCAAAACTCGGGAAATGACCTGAGCGTCCCTTGCTGGATGGGGGATAAAGCTGGCTCAGCCACACACCGGGTATCGCCCGGCCTGGACAAGGAGGGACGCTCTGACACCTGCCATAGTGTGGACAGCCCCAGGGCACAGTGCTCAGTGGAAGGACCAGACCCGGGACAGGTGAGGTCCCCGGGGTCTCAAATCCAGAGACAGACAGCGGGACGGTGGGCGCCAGGGGGAGTGGGAGGGGGAGTTAGAGTCTAACGGGGGCGGAGTTTCAGATTTTTGAGACGGAAAGAGTTCTGGAGGCGGACGGCGGCAGTGGCCACGCTGTGTGAACGCGCTTGGTGGCCCTGAACTGGGCACTTAAACCCGGTTAGGATGCTGAACTGTGCCGTGTGTATTTTACCACAATAAAGAAAAGGGGAAAAACAGAGGGAACAACACCCTGACCTCGCCCCCCACGAAGTGCGTATGTTCTCTGCGACACAAGTGCACACTCACAGTAAATCGGGGCTGGCGTCTTGCGATCACGCGTCTCCACAGGCGGGTACCGAGAGCGAACCCCTTGTGCGTCCCCGTCACACTGTGGCTCTGAGGAGCCCACGTGTGCTCTGGTGCCGGCACGAGAGGCTTCCGCCAGCCCGCGCACCTCTCTCTCCCCCCGTGTTCTCGAGCCCCGCCGCCGGGAACACGGCACTGTCACCGGGGGGCTGGCCATTACCGGCTGAGACACACGACCGCCTGTGCCCTGCATACCAGATGCTGTCTTTATCAGCCACGGCCACACATGGCGTGAAGGGGTGGAACTTGACCACGGAGGGGACACCGGGGTTCCTGTTCAGGAATATCTGGTCGTCCAGTCTTGCGATACCTGCCCAAAGAGACACACAGCGATGGGCCTCGACGTGCAGAACCCGGGGGTCGTGGCGCCTCCTGTCTGGGGACCTGGGGAGGCACAAGGGACACACAGGGCAAGCAGGGGTCGGACGAGGGCCTGGCTCCCTGACCGCTGGGTCCCCCCGGCACGAGTTTGCAGTCAGTGCTCGTCAGTTCGTGCGTGCAACGACGCCGTGCTCAGAGATGTGCAAGTTGGTGGTTTTCGAAGAAAGCAGGAAGGCCACCATTTGTAACTCAGTTCCAGGTCGAAGCATCGGGCACACGGGCCACGGTCTTGGTGGCCTCTCAGGGGGGTGGTCCCTACGGAACTACCCGGTTGAGGGACAGATCACCACAGACGACAGGGAGGTGAATGAGGGTGTGTGCACCGGGCCCCCAAAACCAGAACCAGGAAAGAAGCCGTCAGGAAGGGGCTTTGAAGGAGTCTCGGGAAAACAGTAAAAAGAGGCTAAAAGGACAAGAGGTCAAGACAGGTTTAGGTGGGATTTTGGTGACTAATACGAGGCCAACTCAGCGCAGCCAGGGACGTGGTCCCTGCAGCGTCGTCGGGCACCGGCCTGGCCCCTGGGAAACCTGGGGGGGCCATTAGTGCTGGCTTCACCCTGCCCCCCGTCTCTCCCCCCCGCCCCCCCCGTTATAGCGGCAAACATGGAAAACCAGGCGGTGACAAGGACGGGGCGAAGGGACACACGCCAAAAGGTCCCAGGGGCTCTGTCTGTGGCAGCAGTGTTACCCGCAGGGGCCCCGACCGCAGGTGGCCGGGAGACACCGGGAACACCGACTCCCGGGTCAGGGTGCATTGTGCGTTTGTGACGACACTGGTCCTGCCGGCCGAGGTCACTGGGGGAGGCCGGGCACAGGCGTCGGGGGAACCACCTCATTAAGCTGCAGGCACCCCTTCTCTCAGGGGGGCACAGCCGCCTCTCAGAAGGGGCACTTTCCACTGGCGGCAGCCTCTGCGCGGGCACGCGAGTGGGGTCGCCCGTGTCCCTGTCTCTGGTGTCCGGGTCCACCGCACGGACCTCTCAGGGGCTGACGTGCCCGGCGACTGCGTCCGGGAGCTCCCCTCAGCTGTGTCTAACAAGGAGGTCTCCTCTTCCCACAAAGACCGGGAGACCCCGACCCGGGTTACAAAGACAGTCTTTTGTGTTTGTCAGGAAAGCCCGGCTCTTTCTCCAGAGGCCCTGGCCCTGTGTATGGCTTCCCCATTGGGGCCAGTCTGCCTTCCGATGCCTAACTGCGGGAGGCAGACGCGGGGTCCAGGGAGTCCGCTGTCCCGTAGAACGGGGGCCCTGCAGGACCGCAGACCTTCGAGAAAACAGCCTCCGATGCTGTAATTCCCAGAGTGCCGACGTGCTGGTGGCTGTTCTGTCCTCGGGAAGAAAGCCGTGGGGCGTGGGCCGGCCTGGCTGCACACGTCCGAGCGGTGACTGCCGGGCCAGCAGACGCCGAGGCCTGAACACTAGGCTGCTTTACATCCAGCCGCCGCCAGCCCCTCACGGAGGCAGCCTTACGAGGCGACTACGGCCCCAAGGCATTTTACGGAGAGCGCTGCACACCGAGGCGGCCGCACGCCACAGTGGCTTCTGGAGCGGCCGCGTGTGCTCAGGGACACGCGTGTCTGCGGGGACAGCCTGTCTCGTGGGCCCCACCCCCCGCTGTAAAGAGCGACCCTTGGCAACCACCACCATTTGACAGGACGGAAAGGCAAGGCGGGATCAGTCCATCAACAGAAGGGCTGACAGCCCGCGACGCCCCACTCTGTGCGGAGCCTGGGCAGCTGGTCGGCCCGGCCGGCCCAGTGACTGGGGCCACGCTGGCTTCGAAGTAGAAGATGGAGGTGCACCCCACCTCTCTGTGCTCCCGAAGCCGCGGGGCTGGGAGAGCGGGAGGGAGGGGGTGGGGGTGGGGGAGGGGAGGGAGGCTGCCCGTCCAGCACCGGTGAGGCTGGGGGCCCGCAAACGGGGCCTCTCTCGGCAAGTCTGGTAAAAGGGTCAGTAAAGTGGGACTCAGATACAGCGCCGGTTGACAGTGGGATTATTCCGGGACAGGAAGGGCCATCTGGGCACAAGCAGCGCCTTGCGTGTGGCCTGTGCCCCAGACAGAGCTCGGGGCTCCTTCCGCCCTGGGAGTGGCAGGGCGCACAAGGCTCGCTTGTGCGAGAGGCCGGCGGGGGCTTCTCTTGGGAGAGAATGGCCGAGCGCTCTGGGGGCTCCTGGGGGCCAGCCTGGAGGAGGGCCTGCACCCCGCCAGCCCCGCCACGGGCCCTCGGAGGCGCCCCCCTCGGGAGGCGGGCGGCTTACCCTTCTGGATGAGCTGCCGCGCCTGCTGCCGGACGTGGGTGTTGCGGAGAAATCGCCACTCGCGCTCCTTGCGGATCTGACTCTCCAGGTCGTGTTCCTCCGGGATCTTGAACGATAAAAACACCAAGTGAGGTTCGCGAGTAAGTCACAGGCATCCTGTTTGCGCCTCATGGACCCTGTGTGGCTCACAGACGGGAGGTTCGCGGCCACCCCGCGGCCAGCACGCCTTCCAGCTGCCTCTGCTCACCTCCCGGGTCTCGGCACATCTCGGCGACTTTCACGGTACCTCACGCTTTTCATCACTGGTACGTTTGTTACGGTGATCTGTGGTTGGCGCTGACGCCTCTGACGGCCCAGGTGACAGTCAGTGTGTTTTAGTAGTGAGGTATTGTCTTAAATATTTTTATCTGTTTATTTATTAGCATTATTTTTAATGTGTTTTTATTTTTGAGAGCATGCGGACGCACATGAGCAGGGGAGGGGCAGACAGAGGGAGACAGAGGATCAGAAGTGGGCTGTGAGCTGTCAGCACAGAGCCTGATATGGGGCTCGAGCTCACCAATTGTGAGATCATGACCTGAACCGAAGTCAGATGTTCAACTGAGCCACCCAGGCGCTCGTTTTTATTTATTTTTGAGAGAAAGAGACAGAGAGAGAGAGAGAGAGAGAGAGAGAGAGAGCGCGCGCGCATGTGAGTAGGGAAGGGGCAGAGAGAGAGGAAGAGAGAGAATCCCAGGGAGGCTCTGAGCCGTCAGTACAAAGCCTGACACGGGGCTCGAACTCGCGAACTGTGAGATCATGAACCGAGTTCACTGAGCCACTCGGGCATCCCCGAAGTATTTTTGAATTCAGGTCTCTACGCTGTTTCCTCAGACACGGTGCTATCGCACGCCCGGCGGACTGCAGCATAGGGCAGTGACTTACGCGCTCTGGGGAACCAAAACACGCGTGGACTCACTTTACTGTGGCTCTGGACCCAAACCTGCAGTGTGTCCGAGGTCATGACCAGAAAGAAAGGACCCTGTTCCCGAACGAGGAAACTGGGTTCTGCAGCCTGGCCAGGGCGCCCCGGCCCAGCTGGCTGGCACAAGAGGGTGGCAGACAGGAGTGCCTGGCCTCCCCCCTGAGGGGGAGCTGCCCGCTCCGCAGGCCGCTGGGTCTAGAGGATGAGAGGGCCCCCTGGGGAGGGCAGGGAGCGGCACAGACTCAGGGGACGCCTCAACCCCTGAGGCCACGTGCCGTCCTGCTCCTAGGAGCCCCTGACATGGGGCAGCGGGGCAGCCTCTGCCAAAGCAGGCAAGGAGCTTCAGGGACAAGGAGCTGGCGGGATTCGGCCTGAGCCGAGGGGGTCGGGGGCCGGAGGCCGACGCTGCACACACTGAAAAGGCAAAATCAGAAAAAGGTGGGCCGTGCCCAGGGACTTCTGCCTTTATCCCTCCTCTTGTGCCAGAGAACTGGGGCGTCTCACTTGACCAGAAAGGGGCTTATGACAGCAACAGAGGGGCCCCGGTGGGGGGGGGCCTGTGCAGCCTGAGCTGACTGAGCACAGGGTGAAGCATCAGGAAACGGCCGGACTGTGGACCCGGTCAGCTTCCAACAGCTCCCAAGAACCCTGTACCCTCCCCACCGAGCCACGGTGTCAGAGACTGAGCTCAGTTCCCCCGAAATACGTGCGTGCCCCACAAACCACCCTGTTCTCTGTTCCTTGGGCAGGGGTCCTTCCTGCTTCGTGGCCCGTGTGTGCGCACTCGTGTGCCTGTGCACGGACGGTTGTGTAAAACCAGCGTCCGCAAGAGGCCCGCCCCCCGCCAAGAGGAAGCTGGGATTTAAGTTGGCTTTTTAATAAACGTGGATTTCCTTAATCCTCGCGTGTCATCAAGTAAACTGGACTGGCCCTGGGTCCCTGCTTGAACACCCAGGGTCGTCGAGTGCCAAAATACAGAAGAGCTTAATCACACAAGAGAAAACCCTACCTGGTCTCGGCTGAGCCGAGAAGCCGGGCCTACCTTAAGCTGCCCGTGGTCAGGGTGGGAACGACGTAAAGATCGTTTTCTCTGCTGGGGAAAGCACGGGGCGGGGAGCAGGGACGGTGGCCGCAGGCACGTTCTTAGGCGCCAGCGTGGCTAAGAAACGGCACGCGTCTGCACGGACAGGAGCCCAGACCACGGCACGTTTCACGTGTCCACGCTGGATGGTCCGTGTTCGGATCACAAAACAGAAACACCCACCCACCCTCCCCGGCCTCACTGCTGGAGCCCGCGGGCCCCTGCGGCGAGCTGTTTCCTTGCTCTGCTCCTTTTTTTCTGCAGAATCACAACCCCACACCGAACAAGACAGCAACAGCCACAACAGACATCCACACGTGGAGGCGACGAGAAGAAATGGTGTCAGCTGCCTCCACAGAACGTTTGTTTAGTGGTTTGGAAATAACCCGGGGGGTAGACGGGGTAGATCACGGGTTGGTAACAGTTGGTTTCACTCTGTGACAACCCAGAGCTTGTTCCAAAAGACACGGCAAGTGGTCAGTAACGCCAACCACGAAAACACTGAAAGCATGGGCGGGGCGAGGATATCGCCCTTTGATGGAATCCGGTTTCCGTGGGAACACATCACAGGAAGAGGGAGAGGCGCTCTGAGCAGGAGGGCAGGACGGGCACTGGGTTCCTGGACGCACGTGCCCCAGGGCCCAGGTGCCCCCTTGCGCAGGCAGGGACTGGGCCCAGGGACGGACCTGGGGCTCCAAAGGACACAAGACGGCGGCTGCAAGGACAGGAAGGAAGGCGCGTGGACGTGCGGGGCCCCTGGCAGGCCCGTCGATGGAGGTGTCCCCCCCCCCCAACCCCAGGTGTGCTCATCCAAGGAGACGGTCAGAGCTGGGCCGCACACGGCTCTGTGAACGCCACTGGCATCCACCTGGGGACGGTCTGCCCAGAGCCACCAGGACGAGCCAGCAGGACGGAGAACCACAGGTGCGGGGTGGGTGCAGGGCAGTGCTGTGCGACTGCGGCCGTGACCCCTCGGTCCCAGCACCCATTCCCGCCCTTCAGCCTCCCGGAGACGCGGGGGCTGGGGCCTCAGACCTGGCCTGTCCCCGGGGCAACCGAGGGCGAGGGTCAGAGGGTCCCCCAAAGGCAAAAGGGGAGATGGGCCTTGGGGAAGGCTCGTTAACTCCGCGCCAAGTGCTCAGACCCCGAGCTCCGTTTCCACCCAGAAACGAGGCCTGTTCTGACGACACAACCGAGTGCCTCTGGGCCTGTTTTCACCTCGACACTCGCTGTGACTTTTCCTGTTGTGTGAGAAGCTACCCCTCCCCCTTCCCCTGCCACAAACGAGGACGTCACTCTGGCGGAGAGAAGTGGCGGATGCCGGCGGCAGGTGCGCTACTGACGGCCGCTCCTGACCTGGCCGGGCCGGCTCTGTGCTCACACCCTGTGGCCCTGACGGGAGAAGCTCTGAGGGGAGGGGAGGGGAGGGGAGGGTGTCCTGCGTGCACGGAGGCCCAGACACGGGCACCTTCGCCCCGCGACCACGGGTCCTGCGAAGCATCAGGTTGACGGAGGCGGGGTCCCCCTCCAGGACGCTCCCCCTCTCGGGGGCTTGGTCACAAGCCCACCGCCTGGTGGGGAACGGACCTGGCCCTGCCCCGTGCCCCCGTGCCTCCCCCGGCCCCAGGCCCGGCCCCACCCACTTCCTGCGTGTCTGGCTTCCCTCGCTGAGCGAGCCGCACCTGACTCCTCGCGTCGTGTGTATATCGGTTTATCGGGGCGACTTTTCTCAGGGGACCGGTATTCGTCCCAGCACCGTTTCTCCACCGGGTGAAACGTCTGGGTTCCGTCCGGTTTCCGGCGATCGTGAATAAAGCCGCCGTGAACGTGCACATGTAGCTTTTGTCACTTCTCCCGGGGAACGTCCAGCAGGGTTGCCGGGATGCGCGGTAAGTACAGGCTCAGTCGCGCAGGAAACGGCCACACGTTTCCAGGGCGCCTGGCGCCGCGAGGGGCGAGAGTCTGGGCTGCTCTGTTTCCTCTGCCAGTGCTCGGGACTGAGCGATCTAAAATGTCGGCCGTCGTACGGAAGCGAGCTGCTGTCTCCTGCGGCAGCTCGCGGCCCCGGCGACCCCGCCTCCCCGTGTCACACCTTCTCAGGGCTCCTTTGCTGTGTGCACGCCTTTTCGGCAAAGGGTCTGTGCAAACCTTTTGCCCGTTAGTTTTAATGGTGTTGCGTCCTTCCATGTGGGATTTTGGGAGTTCTTTATGTACGTGGGATAAAAAGCTTTTATTAGGAGTTTTACGATATTTTTCTCCAGTCTGTGGCTTGTGTTGTCATGTCAACGGTGATACGCAAAAAGCAGTCAACATGACGAAACTCCACATGCCATTTTTCTTCTGGGTTTCATGACTTCTCAAAGAACCATCGCCCAACAGGCCAGAAGGGGCTTCTGGAAGTTTCGCGGCTGCGGGATTCACAGTAGGGCAAGAAGAGGCTCCTTGAGTTAGTTTCTGAATAAGGTGTGGGGCATGGAGTGACGTTCGTCTCGTGGGCAAATGGATGTCCAGCCGCTGTGGTTCCGCTTGCTGGAAAGACCATCCTCTGTCCACTGAAATGAGCCGTCCTGCAGCTTTGTGGGAAATCGGTGGCACGCACCGTGGCTCCGCCTCTGGACCCCGTTCCGCCCCACTGGTCCCCCCCCCCCCCACCAGCCCTCAGGGGGACTCCTGAAATCAGTGTGAGTCCTCCAACTTCGCCTTCTGCCTACATTTCTTCGGTTAAGTTTCTTTGCGTCGCCCCATAAATTTTAGAATCGGCTTGCTGATTAAAACAAAACCTGTTGGGATGTTGAATGAGATGGCATCGGCCCATACGCCAGGTTAGGGACACCTGACACCTGGCCCACGAGCACACCTTCAGTGGGTTAGGCCTTCTAAAATTTCTTTCATCGTGTTTTGTATTTTTCAGCATTTGAGTCTTGCTTGTATTAAAAAATATATATAGCTAATTTAACTACAGCTCATGTTTTGGGGGTTAAGTGGCTTAATTCCAATTTCCAGTGGTTAGTATAGAAATACAATCAGTTTGTGTAACGTTGGGTGTTCAGCGATCTTATCTCACCTGTTCTGGCAACATGATGCAGGTTGTTTAGGATTTTCTACGTACACAATGATTCCGCGTGAGCAGACAGTTTTATTTCACTTTCCACCTTTGCTTGCCTTCCTGGACACCTAGGGCCTCTGGTAGGTTGTTGAAAAGGAGCCGGGAGATCAGACACCCTTACCTTGGTCCTGGTTTTAGAGACAAGACATCCAGTCTCTTCCTGGTGAGAAAGGGAGCCGCGGGTTTTGTAGGTGCCCTGCATGAGGGTGAGGAAGTTTACTTCTGGTCCTGGTTTGTGGAGAGTTTTATGACGATTATTTCCTGAATTCTGTCAAATCCTTTTTCTGCAGCTATTGGGATGAACAGGTAGCTTTTCTTGAGTCGACTGATACATTCAATTACATTCAATTTCATGATTAATTAAAACTGTGGATTCAACTTTGCATTCTTGAGATGTAATCCACTCGGTCAGTTGCCCAGTTGGTGTGTTGCCCCTTTTAAAGTTTGCCATGTTGGATCTGTTAATATTACGTTGAAGGTTTTGAGGCCATGTTCATGGAGGACACTGGTTTCTGGTTTTTTATTCTTGTGAAGTCTTTGGTTTTGGGATCAGAGTGATGCCGCCTTCCTAAAACGAACTGGGAAGTGTTCACTCCTTTTGTTTCCTGTAACAGACTGCGGAGGACTGGTATTATTCTGGTAGAATTTTCCAGTGAAACTCTGCTGGTTCTGGAGCTATCTTGTCTTTGTTGGACAGTTTTAGCTTCAAACTCATTTCCCTGAACAGATGTGGGACTATCTGGGTTCTCTACTTCGTATGGGGTGAGTTTTGGTAGTTCGTGTCTTTCAAAGAATGTGTGCATTTCCTCCAAGTTGTTGGGTCTGTGGGTGTAAAGTCTTGATGTCGGAGGTACCTCCGGACTCTCTCTTTCGAAACCGGTCTGCACGTCTCTCCTTAAGTCGGTGCCACGCTGTCTCCATCCCTGCAATCACGCAGCAAGGTTTGCGATCGGGGAGCGCGAGTTGTTTTTTTTTGTTTGCCCTGGACAGCATCTTTAGTGCTATTCTGGGTCTCTTGCATTTCCATCTGAATTTTAGTCTCGGCTTGTCAGTTTCCACACACAAAAAAGGCAACTGGGATTCTCACCGGCATCGCGTGGACTCTGGGTCTCTCTGGGGCCCTGCCGTATTAAGTCCTGTGACCCGTGAACACATGATATCTTCCCGTTTTCGCAGGCCTTCGTTAATCTTTCAACACTGTTTAGTTTAAAGAACGTTTTAGAGAGAACACAGCTGACAATTCACGATCCCTCGGCCCCCGATGGTTTACAATTCAGCAGTGATTTACAAGGCACGAGGGCGCCGGCACCAGGCCAGCGCGTCAGAAGACGGGCAGAAGGGCAGAAGCGGTTCCCTGGTTGGCAGCGAGCGGGAGCACGCAGTCCTCCCGGCGTGGCCACGTGGAAATGTGGAGCGCTGGTTGAGCCTCCCTGCTGCCCACACACTTCCATCACAAAGCAAACGCTCCTCCCATCCTCGTGTTCCTGGAGGGGAATCAACACGTCTGTTTGTTTTCCAGCTGAACGTTCCACAAAGAGCCAAGGCATACGTTTTAGGAACGGGACACAGTACGGCACCGCCTGACCTCCTGACGTAGTTAAATCTCATAGCAAACTAAACTGTGGGCAATAATCTGATGGCGTGACCGAGTCTGGTTCTTGGGCTATGTCGGCCTGGAGGTTTATGTACAAGAAAGGAAAAAGCAGAAGCCATTTTTGTGGAACATTTGGAGACATGAGAAAACGTCCAACGTTTATAACTACGTAAGTGAAAAAGCAGGAAACAAAGCTGTACCCGTGGCGTGAGCGCAATGGCAGTGCGTGTGGGGTGGGCGGGGAGAGAATTCTGGGTGGTTTCACTTTTATTTTACTTTTTCATTTTCTGAGTTAAAACAATAGCTTAGTGCACTTCAAACAACAGCTCCGTCGACGTGCAGGTTTAACGCAGTGCAGAGTGCGTTCTGTGACCAGCCCAGAGACGCTTGCACCCCATCCTGCGTGTGGGTCAGTGCCACACCCGTGCCCTCCACCCCAAGTAAACCTTCTCTTAGCTCTAGCCAATGTTCACTGTGCATGTGATGCCTTAAAACAAGCTGATTGATTCTTCCCAGGCTCTTTTTGTAAATAAACACTACAGTTTAATCTGTTCTAAGTTACCATGCTGATAATTGGGTTTTCTTTTTTTTTTTTTTTTCAACGTTTTATTTATTTTTGGGACAGAGAGAGACAGAGCATGAACCGGGGAGGGGCAGAGAGAGAGGGAGACACAGAATCGGAAACAGGCTCCAGGCTCCGAGCCATCAGCCCAGAGCCTGACGCGGGGCTCGAACTCACGGACCGCGAGATGGTGACCTGGCTGAAGTCGGACGCTTAACCGACTGCGCCACCCAGGCGCCCCGATAATTGGGTTTTCTACAAAGTTCACACAATCTACAAGTGCACACTGGAGGAAGGACAGTCCCTCTCCCCGACTTCAACCCCACCCTCTAGGAGTGACACTAGTGACGGCATGAACAGCCTGACACGTAACCTGCGGGCTCCCCCCCCCCCCCGCCCGCGTGCACACCTGGACAGCACGGCACTTGTGCAAGCACGTGGGACCATGGGATTATGTGGCCTGTGCCATCAAGGATATCCACGCGTGTCCTCGGGCAGACGGGGCTCACTCCCTGTGGGGGCCGTGAAGGGCTCTATCGCGTGGACGCATCATTAACTCACACTCCCCCTAATTAAGAATACGTTTTTGGCTTTCAACTTTACGTGTTCAGAAATAACGTAACGGGCAGCTCTGGACACGTATCATCACAAACGCACACGTAGAGCGGTGGTTTTAGGGTCTATTTCTCAGAGTGGGATCGTCGGTTTCTAGGGTGTAGCCCCTTCCCATTTTGATAAACTATTGCCGAACTGCTCTAGACCAAGCCCGCATTTCACCACCAACAGTGGCTCAGACTTCCT
The DNA here is from genome assembly GCF_022079265.1 of Lynx rufus. NCBI lineage: Eukaryota > Metazoa > Chordata > Mammalia > Carnivora > Felidae > Lynx > Lynx rufus. Next base: position 1,911,539 of record NW_025814853.1, on the reverse strand, counting down.
TCTTCCCCGTGCTCTGGAAAGCCTACTTCCGGGAAAATCACTCTTAACTTTGTGAACCAGAAAGAAAAAACCGTATTACTTTTGTAACTAGAACAGATTTCGATGTATCTTTTGTTTTTTTTAAGCACCTGACGGACTGTTTTTAACATTCTTTCTGAAGCAGATGTGAGCTCTGTAAACCAGCATGGGCAAGAGAGGGGGCTGTGAGAACCCCGGAATACAGTTCTCTTTGGCCACACAGACCTGTAAAAAGCCAGACTGTAAATCGACAAAAAGCCGGCAAGTCTGTCCTCACAGCCACGTTGTGGGGAAGCAGGTCCCCCGGGCACGGGCTGCACTGTGGTCGTGCACCGTGATCCTGGGGTCAGTTCACTTATCCGGTGAGTATCTCAGTTTCTTATCCTGACCTTTGAGGAGGGTTAGGGCTCTGACCTTTCTGGGGTATGATCCCAGCTTTGAGCTATTCTTAGTTTATGTGTGAAGCAGGCGAATAAAAAAAGTTCCTAACACGTTTTATTGCACACGCGTCATTAGATGACGAATTAAATGAATAAAAGGAACCTTCGTGAATAGAAGCTGGAGAAAGTAGGAAGACAATTGTTAAAAAATTACAACGAGATAAAACACATTCTCTTCTCAAGTCTAGAAAGGGTCTCTAATTAACGTAAGAGAAAAATCAGTCACATCCTCCCTCTCCCTGACATCTCAGCCGCCATCAGGAGCCACGGGCAAAACCCATCACTGCAGGGACGTGACGCCCGGAGCCCGTCATTCAGGCTACAGCCTGTGGGAGCTTGTCAGAGGGAGACGGCGCTTGCTTATTCAACGGTTTCCCGGCTGCCCCCCGTGGGCTCAGGGCGGAGAGCAAGAGTGGCACCTCGGAGGACCCTCCTTCCCCAGCCCACTGCAGCGTCGGTGCTCTGGGTGCGGACGCATCAGGCCGGGCCGCTGGGCCCGCAGTCTCTGCCTCCCCCCTGCTGACAGCACGCCACACCCTTCCAGGTGCACAGAGAGAAGGACACGAGGGTGGGGGGTCTGCTGCTGCTGCACGGGAGAAGGGGAGGGTGCTGGCTTTGGGGGTTCACGTGGTCACACAGGATAAAACCCCAGGCCTGGGCTCAGGAAGCTGCCTAAGTACCTGTGCCAAGGACAGGAAACCGGACCCTGGGAGGACTGAGCTCATCTAAGAGAAAGGAGCCTGGGGCGCCTGTGCCCCTTTTTCCTGCCGGCAACGTGGACGGCCGAACAGGCAGTTCTCAGACATTAAAAAGAAGCCACTCGCTGGGGCATCTGGGTGGCTCAGTCGGTTAAGCGTCTGACTCTTCATCTCAGCTTAGGTCACAATCTCATAGTTTGTGGGTTCAAGCCCCACATCGGGCTTTGTGTTGATAGTGGAGGCTGCTTAGGATTCTCTCTTTCCCTCTCTCTCTGCTCCTCCCCAGTGCGTGCACACACGCACTCTCTCAGAATAAACTTTAAAAAAAAAAGAAAAGAAAAGCCGTTCATCACCACACCAAGCAACTGCCATTTCAGCAAGAGGCAGCCCGCCCAGGGCTCCAACCTGCTCGACGCACTTGCCTGGAGCGGGAGACTTTCCAGACCGGACTTCTACTGATACTGAGCAAAGCCCCGTGTCACCTCTAAGCAGAGGTACCCTGGTTCAAAGGATAGTTCGCCACCCACAGCAGCGGCCCCCGTGTCCTGGGGCAAATTCCAGCACTGGCTCGCTGGCTCCTTTCTCCACGAGGGGCCCAGCGGCGGGAAGGCGCTCGTGGGCTGGCCGAGGGCCGCGCACCGGAGCCCCGAGGGTGAGCACGGGCCTCAGCCGCCCCTTGCGTTTGCTGCTTTCATACTTGTTTCCTGACTGTAAAGACGCTCGTGCTTAGTGTGGAAAGAGCAGGGGACAGACAGAAATGGATAAAACAAACTGGGGCCTCACCGCCACGTCGCCCGAGACCCGCTGTCGGGCCGGCTGTTTCAGGCTGTTTTCTGTGCACAGATGTCCGTGTGGTGTTGCCAATGAGGACCGCCGTGTAGCCCGTTTATGTCCTTTTTTTTCCTTTTTAAAAGTTTTAGCATGAGCACTTAAGATATTAATTTTAAAGCTCAATTTCTTAATAACGATAAACGTTGTATCAAGTATTCCATAATCGCTAAGCCCTTAGGCCTATGTTGGGCGTTCGGCTGGATCCCAGGTTTTGCTACCGTAAATACAGGATCGTCCGTGACTCCGATTATTTCCCTGAGTTGATATCGTAGTAAACGAATTAATTACCAGGTCGAAGGGAATGGCTGCTCAAGGCTTCTGATGCTTACTGCCAAACTGCTTTCTGGGAGTCGGGTTCAGTTGAAAAATGAAGAGAGATCTCTCTCTCTTTTCAGCAAACGGGCTCAATAAACTACAACTTTGTCATCTGCCTCGGGTACGGACAATGACTCCTTTGTGCTTTTGCTGACAAAAGTCAGTAACATCATGGGGAAAAGGGAAAGCAGGAAAAGTTGTAATACAGGGTCCAACCACTCATGGAAATTACCTCGATGTGGAGCCTGACGTACAATTAAGAATAAGCTGCGATTTTCAATGGTCTGTATGAGGGAAGAAGGTTTCCTGAGAATGTGCTTCACGGGAAAGTCTACGCACAAGGCCCTGTGGCGTTCCCGGGGAAAGAGGCCCGGGAGAAAGTGTCGCCTGTCCCATGCTGTCGCCTGGACGTGTGGCTCGAATCTGCAGTGACCGGACGCATCTCCCGCAACCAGCCAGAACGCACTAGAATTAGCCCAGTGGGCAGGTCTCCAAAAGAGCCTGCTTCTCGGTGCGGCCACCCAGAGCCCAGGCCTCAGACAGTCCTCCGGAGGACGGCCTCAGAAGGCCACTGAGTGGGACAAAGCAGTGCAGACGGCCTGGTAGCTCGGAGGGGAGGCGGGTCTGGCTTCTTTTGACAAGACAGGAAGGTGAGGGACGTCTGTTCCTTTCACTGCTTCAACCGTTCACACCAGCTACTGTGACGGCAGTATGGGGTCGCCCTTGAGCAGCCGCAAACATGATGGGACAGGAGCCCCAAAGGGTCAGTGGCTGGGCCGGCAGGAGCCCCGGTGGGTGACCAGTTGGGGTCCGCCGTCGGCTCGGAGCAGAGGGCTCAGACGGCCCAGGCCAGAGGCCGGGGTTCTCGGGGAAGGAAGAAGGGGCAGGAGGAAGCCGAGGGCAGGGCTCTGCTCGAGGACACCGACGGGAGGCCCACTTTGCACCCGGGGGATGTGCACACTACCTTCATGACGGGCTGGGCAAAGTACCGGGCACTCCAGTCGCAGAAGCCCGTCTGCGTCGTGGCTGAGACGAAGCTTCTGTGTCCAGCAGCGTCATCTGCATCGTCTGTGGTCTTCAGGGCATTTGGGGACAAAGGGGGGGAGGAAAGAGAAGGAACAGTTAGTCACATACCCGACACGTCTGTTTGCAGGCTTGAGAGGATTCAAAAGGAGACAGAAGGCAGCGGTCTGGCTGCCGAGAACGTTCTTCTGCTGGCCTCACCCTGCGTCCTGGTGGTAGGGACCCTGAATGTGGGGCCAGGGCCCAGGGAACCCGTATTAGGGGGGGGCGACTGAATCTGCACTCAGGGGACTGTGTCCCCCCCCGAGGCCGGCCATGGTGGCTCGGGCCGCAGAGTCTGTCGCTCTTGCACAGGCCAGCGCTGTGAGGTCAGCAATCCCCCAGGGCCTCTGCGGCAGGGGCTGCCGGAGACCTGGCACCCGACTGTGCCAAGCGGCTCTGGGTGGGGAGCGAGACCAGTTGGGACATGTGGGTATTGAGACATAAACCACTTGATGCTGTCCCCCTGGACCACACGTTCATTTCCCACGGCAAGGCCTATGGCGGCCAATGTGGTCAGAGCAGGGCTCGCGTCACCGCACAAGGCTGGGCACAGGGGAGCAGGACTGAAGGCATCCCCCAGAGAGGAGTCCCTCTCGAGGCTCGCCGGGTGGAAAGTCCCACAGCTGGGGCACAGTGATAGGGTCTCCTCTCCTGCCTGCTGTAGGAACCTGTGCCACTCTGTTGGATCGGGGCCCTGGCTTGCGGCCCCAAAGACAGTGAGTGTCCCCTGCGCCCAGATGCTGCTGTCTGGCCGGCCCACGTCAGGGTCCAGCCAGGAGGATGAACCTCGCCCTGGGTGTTCGAGGGGAAAGACAACACACGTCACCCAGCAGGCAGCTGTGAACTTCTTAAGACCACTGCTTACAGAGCTGGGTCACGTGGCTGACGTGGCATCCATGGCAGCCCGCCCCCTTAGTGCATCCTGAACGGCCCCTCCAGACTGCGTCCTTGACCGATAGAGCGGCAAACAGTCTGGGCAAGACAGCCAAGGCCCCAGCTTATGTGTTCACATCACCCAGGCTGACGAAGACGCCAATCCCTCCTGCGCCTGAAATTTCTTTTTCAGCTTAAAGGCAGAGACCGTGGCTCCTTATGCGGCAAATGAAACGTTCGTGGAAAATGCAAACAATCCACTGAGAACAGGTGCTTGTACGTGGCAGCTGCCACAGCCAGCGGAAGAAAACGCTACTCACCCAAGAAGGGAGAAAGCAAGTTAGCTCCGGGCGCTTATGTGGCCACATGGGAGGCGCCAGAACAGTGAGCCCGTGAGGAAGGTGCCAGGACAGTGAGGCCACGTGGAAGGTGGCAGGACAGTAAGGCCACGTGGAAGGTGGCAGGACAGTGAGGCCACGTGGAAGGTGCCAGGACAGTGAGGCCACGTGGAAGGTGGCAGGACAGTGAGGCCACGTGGAAGGTGGCAGGACAGTGAGGCCAGGACAGTGAGGCCACGTGGAAGGTGCCAGGACAGTGAGGCCACGTGGAAGGTGGCAGGACAGTAAGGCCACGTGGAAGGTGGCAGGACAGTGAGGCCAGGACAGTGAGGCCACGTGGAAGGTGCCAGGACAGTGAGGCCACGTGGAAGGTGGCAGGACAGTGAGGCCACGTGGAAGGTGGCAGGACAGTGAGGCCAGGACAGTGAGGCCACGTGGAAGGTGCCAGGACAGTGAGGCCACGTGGAAGGTGGCAGGACAGTGAGGCCACGTGGAAGGTGGCAGGACAGTGAGGCCAGGACAGTGAGGCCACGTGGAAGGTGCCAGGACAGTGAGGCCACGTGGAAGGTGGCAGGACAGTGAGCCTGTGAGGAAGGTGCCAGGACAGTGAGGCCACGTGGAAGGTGCCAGGACAGTGAGGCCACGTGGAAGGTGCCAGGACAGTGAGGCCATGTGGAAGGTGGCAGGACAGTGAGGCCACGTGGAAGGTGGCAGGACAGTGAGGCCAGGACAGTGAGGCCACGTGGAAGGTGGCAGGACAGTGAGGCCACGTGGAAGGTGGCAGGACAGTGAGGCCACGTGGAAGGTGCCAGGACAGTGAGGCCATGTGGAAGGTGGCAGGACAGTGAGGCCACGTGGAAGGTGGCAGGACAGTGAGGCCAGGACAGTGAGGCCACGTGGAAGGTGGCAGGACATGAGGCCAGGACAGTGAGGCCACGTGGAAGGTGGCAGGACAGTGAGGCCACGTGGAAGGTGCCAGGACAGAGAGGCCACGTGGAAGGTGGCAGGACAGTGAGGCCACGTGGAAGGTGCCAGGACAGTGAGGCCAAGTGGAAGGTGGCAGGACAGTGAGGACAGGACAGAGAGGTCACGTGGAAGGTGGCAGGACAGTGAGGCCACGTGGAAGGTGGCAGGACAGTGAGGCCACGTGGAAGGTGGCAGGACAGTGAGGCCACGTGGAAGGTGCCAGGACAGAGAGGCCACGTGGAAGGTGCCAGGACAGTGAGGCCACGTGGAAGGTGCCAGAACATAGAGGCCACGTGGAAGGTGGCAGGACAGTGAGCCATGGCAAGGGGCCACAGGAGCGAGGGCCCCGTGACACTGCAAGGTGGTGCCGGTACAAACCGTACAGCACGGCGGGGGGCGGAGGGCAGGGTGTGGCCCGCGTCCCGGGCTGCAGGGTCTCCGCTCACACCGAGGGCGCACAGTCGAGCGTACCTGGTCTGGGCCCTTGTCGAACATCTTCCGCGTGCGGGGGAACTGCTGGGAGTGGGGCGTGTACTGCACCCCCGCGGGGCCAGGGGCGCCGGGGCGGCCCGCGGGCAGGTCTCGGCCGACTGGCTGCTTGGCCACGTCGTTGGTCAGGCTGGAGCTGCTGGCGCTGGACGTCGGGGGGGAGCCCCTGCCGTTGGGGGAGGAAGGGACGGTGCGTTTTACCCAAAGACAAAGCCCCCTGTCCTCACCCGCCCGCCCGGGCACTGCCAACCGACCCGGGTCGGGGGCCCACACGTCGCCACCCGCCCGGCACACGCACGTGCCTCCAGAACCAGCCGCCACGGCTGCGGCGACGGCCCTTGGGGCCCCGCCCGCAGGCTCTGGGAGCGGTGCCCCCGGAAAGCGAGGGCGGCCCCGGCGGGCACGTCCGCTCGCCGCCTCCCGCCTGCGGACGCTGACGTAAGAGGGGCTCTCCCTGCCCGCAGCTGGCCAGCAGGAGCCAGACCCCGGCTGCTCAAACTCGGAGAGGCTGCGCAAGTCAGGCTCCCGGGCGGTTCCTGCTGTGGCACCTCGTGCAGAGGAAGGCGGTGCAGAAGGGACCCGCGTGACAGACACGGGCCACTTACCCCGCCTGGTGGATGTGGATGCCCTTGTTGGTGGGGCTGGCGGGCGCCGACTGGGTGAGTGAGGACGTGGTGAGGATACGCTGGGGCCGGGCGTTCACTGTGGCCTGAAAGAGCAAAGGGGCAAGTGGTGTGGACGGCCAGCTGCTGGTGGCCTCTGCGGCCGTGAGACAGCAGCCCAGGGCGGTGGCTGCTTTCGATGGCTTCAAGATCGCGCAAAGGGCCTCCTGGCCCAGGAAATCAAGCACGCGTGTGGGACGGCCCCGGTGGAGCCCCTCCCCAGTGTCCCCCTGCAGAGAAAACCATGTTCGTTTGTTGGGGCGCCTGGGTGGCTCCGTCGGTTGAGCGTCCGACTTGGGCTCAGGTCATGATCTCGCGGTTCGTGGGTTCGAGCCCCGCGTCGGGCTCCGTGCTGACGGCTCAGCGCTTAGAGCCTGCTTCGGATTCTGTGTCTCCCTCTCTCTGACCCTCCCCCGTTCATGCTCTGTCTTTGTTTCAAAAATAAATAAATGTTAAAAACGAAAAACAAAACATGTTCGTTTGCTTTCTGAGAAGTCATCTGCTGGGGTCCAGCGGGGCCCCAGGGTCGGCCCTGCCTGAAGCGCAGCCACGAGACTATGCCAGCGTTAACGCTAGGCTCCAGCCCCCCACAGCCCGCCCTGGCCTCTGCTCTGTGGCACTTTGTGGATGGAAACAAGACAGGCTGCTGTCAACGTCCTTCCACAGACGTGCGCACATCTGACGTTTCACCACAGACAATTCATGCCCGCTTGAGACGACTGTTGAGGAGGGAAATAGTTTCGATATTTTGAAGTGGGGCTTTGTGTCGATGGGGAAACCGGGCGGCTGCTGGGGGTGCACGTGACGGGGAGGCAGGAGGCAGACGGGGCTGTCCCCGCCCATCGGACGCAAGCCCACCGTCCGCCAAGTGCTTCCTTGGATGTTCTGCTCTGGGGGCACGGGGTGGCTGGGCAGGCCCTGCCAGCTCTGGACACCCCCAGGAGAGGGCTCCCGGTGGCACTCGGGACAGGAGGCAGTTAAAGCAGCCGTCTGGGCTCCCCTGAGTGCGGCTGGTGCCAGACTGGCTCTCGAAGTTGGCCGCCACCCAGGGAAACAACCTCGACGTCCGTGGGGGACGTTCCGGGGCAGCCGGGCTCAGGGGACCCTCAGGTGTTCTGACCCCTCCCTCAGCAGTCAGGACGCTGTACTTCCTACGTGCAGCCAACAGGCAGAGAATTGCAGAAAACTAAACCACCAAAAAACTGTTCATTTACAGAATATCGATGCTTCCCTGATAATTTACCACTCTGAAACAAGAATAACAAGAAAACTGAACTGTAACCAAGCTTTACAAAACATTAAGAAAAACATTTCTTTAATTATGTAAAGTATATTGTTTGTGAACTTGCTTTTGCTTCCTATTTAAATGACCTGGCCAGCTCCCTGTGCCTCCATCAAAACCCGAGAGCCAAGCGCGGCCCAAGCGCCCCCCGGCGTGGTCTGGGGAGAGTACAGGATCGGAGCTGAGAGGCTACAAACTTCCACAAGTCTCCTCAAACCGTCCAGAGATGGGAGAGGCGACAGGAAAGACAGAACACTTTTGTGGCTGAAATTCAGACTTCGGCAGAACCCACCCCCTTTCCCACATGTCCCCCGAGACCCTCCCACCCTGCCTCTCCCGTGCTTGCTGCCCACCGCCCCTTAGGGAGTCTCTGCCGACCGGGCTCTGTTCCCTCTGCTGGGCCCGGGCGGCCGGGGTGAGGTATCTGCAGCCCCTCGCCCACACCCTTCACACCCGCGGCTGCCACACGGCTCTCTTTCCAAGTCCGTTTTAGAAATCCTGAGGAGTGGGCACGCCGGCAGCTTTCACACTGGCGATCACAAGGCTTCAGGCTTCGAGGAAGCTTTCTCGAGCCCAACGGCTCCCATCTGTTCGACAAGCGTTGCCTCGGCCTTGGTCTCACACTTGGTGCGAGCCTGCAAGGGTGAGTGTGAGCAGAGGCGGGCGAGTGGACCCCGCCTGTCCGCAGACTTGGGGTGGGGACACGGGGCAGGGGGTGGGGCAGGGTGGCGGACCCGGGGCCAGAGGGGCTCCTTCCCTCGCTGGTCCCGGCAGCCGTTTCACAGACAGCACACGGCCAGAGAAGGTCAGCAGAGAGGCAGCAGCGTTTTCGAGGCTCTGAACTGAGGACTGGGCCCAGCTGTGAGCCCCCTGCCCACCCCGCGCCTGTGCCCGTCCTCGCCGACAGCATTCTACGTTGCTCTCTGCTCGGGGACGCGGCCCTGAAGCCACTCCCTGGGCAGGTGGCGGGGCCCAGACGAGCAAGGGCAGCAGGGAAGGGGGATGGTCACGGCTGCGGGTAAAGCTCTGGGAGCCCGGCCTGCTTTACTTTGTTATAAGCCGAATTCGCCCCTCAGGCGTCTTCTCTTGGCCCGACGCAAACACAGACGTGGTTCGCGGGGACACATTTGCTCCCTGCCCTGTGCAGCTAACAGGGGCGTCTGCAGCAGGAGCCTGGACGGCAGCGACCCGTTCCCCCCACCCCCCGCCCCCTTTTCCAGCTCCTGGGAAGTTCTCTTTACTCTCTGGTTCTTTGCCTGGAACACGTCACTTTGCGAGGGCGCGGGAAGTCGGATCCGGTGCGGAGAGAGGTACCCTAGAGCAGCACGGGGGACGCGGACGGTGGATTTCCCGACGGGATCAGAGTCAGGGTCTGGGACTCCAGCCCAGGCGTCTGCTGCTCCTTCCCGGGCGAGTGCATGACTGCAGGATTGTACTGTTAACCGCGTGTCGAGAATCTGGATCCCCAGGACTGTCCCGAGGTGACTGTCCCGGGGCTAAGTATGATGCAAAGCCCGCCGGCTGCTGGGCCACTGAGAAGACACCTATCAAGGCGCGGGGTTCTGCTGATCTAAGAGAAAAGTTTTCTGTAAACTGCGCGTCCTAGACAGACAACATGAATTGCCCTTCTGGAGCGCTGAGTCCCGGGTACTGCTCATTTGCCACAGCAACGGGGACAGTGAGGCACTGCCCCGTGGCTGCCGATGGCCGTCGGGGAAGCCGCGGTCCTTGGCCCCCCAGGAAGCGAAGCCAGCACGGCCGAGGCCGGGGGGGGGGGTCTCACCTGCCCCCTTTCCAGGGTCTGTGCATTTTGGAGCAGCGGCAACAGAGAGTAGTGAGGACAGGGAGGAAGGAAGGAGACGTAAATATTTCCACTTTGCTTCTCAGTAAACTGTGTTTACTCGCCACGGCAGGGCCCGCAGGGAGCCCAACTCTGCACACCAGCTAGGGGACGGGTAGTGGGCTGAAGGCTGGTGGCGTTTGACCAGGGCCCATGGGCCCGGAGAGCCACCCTCTACCTGCTGGCAGGGTGTTCACGAGGGCCCAGAGCACAGGCCCAGCGGCCACCCCAGAGCCACGGAGTCTGATCTCCAAGGGGACCAGCTCTCCTGGGGCCGTTTCTGCATCTGGCCCGGCAGGGCCTGTGACTCTCAGAGGGGGCGGCGTCTACTTCTGTAAGCTACGCAACTCTGGGTGATGACGCCGTCACCTCTGGGTCTGCGGGGAGGTGAGAACGGACAGGCGCGTGACAAGTTGCGAACTATACACGGAGATGCCTCTCGGTCGTTAACGGTTCGCTAGGACTGCCCCGATTTCCGACAATTCTGGGAGGCCCTCCTGCTGGAGGCGGCGGCAGGCGGTGAGGCAGGGGAGGCCCCGGAGGGGGGCACACAGCACTGGCACACAGGCTCCTCTGTGTGGTGGTGGTGGGTGGGGGGCGGGCAGCGGAGGGTCCTCCCGGGAGGACCCCGCCTCTGGGAGAAGGAGGCCCTTTCGACCCGAGTGAGAAGAAATGAAAATGCTTCCGTGGGCATCCACAGAGCCCACAGAGAGGCGGACGCAAAGGTGCTGTGCTCTGGGCTCACTGCACCCTCGCTGGGTGAACGCGGGTTTGGGGCGAGCGCGGCAGCTCCCCGGGCGCTAAGTGAGGTGCTAACTGGGAGGAGAGGGTCCCTGAATGGGGATAGGGCTTTAAAAGAAACCGACGTTATCAGCATGGAGCCAGGATTTAATCAGTTTCCGTGGAACTTTTTCGAATTTGGTTTTCGGGGATCTCAACCTTCACTTTGTTTCTTGGTCACTTAGGCCTTTGGTTTATAAGGAAACTGTTTGGCCTCGAACCTCACACGCTGGCTTGTGATCTCCATCACACCTGGCTGCACGCGGCCCCCCGCAGACGTGGTGGCGGCCGACACTTGGGCTCCTTGGGTGTCGGGACGCTGGGGGACTATCTCTAGGTGAGTTTACGTGAGTACGGGTTTTCTCATAAATACTAAAAGTAGTGATAATCAGTGCACGCGACCCTGACATCTGAACACCTGTCGCGTGAAATTTCCTTCTAAGTGTTGTCCCCAAAGCACAGATGGCAGGAGTGGCCGCCAGGGAGGCTGTCGGGGCCATCGTGGTTCCTGAGGTCGTCATGCTGTTCTTTGTATCTCTCTCCGTGGTTTGAAATTTTCCATAATAAAAACTAGAAGCAAAACGCAAACCCCAAGCCTGTGTGGACAGGGGATATAAATACTTGAAATTAGGCCACAGTTCTCGAGCTATGTGAGTTCCCGAGCTGCCAGCAATTTCTATATTTGAATACGGAATTCTATGGGGTATTCCGGAGTAATAAGGCTGTTTTGACTCTGATGAATAAAAATTTGGTGTCACAGTTAAATATCAAAAATAGGCCCATTTCTCTGTGAACTGAAATGTAATCCCCTCGTTAGTTGCTAGAGTAGAAAGTAAGCCATTTTTAAAATTAAATTGAGGGCAAGAAAATATTTCCTTAATGTTTATGCTTCCAAAGCCTTCAGTGGCAAATGTTTACTCTTGAAAACACACACACACAGACACACACCTGTATACGTTTACACACAGACACACACATACAAGACACACACAGACACACTGTCACTCACACAGGCTGTGTCACACCAGTACAAGGCTTCAGGAAGTATGGACTCTAGAGGAACCCACTCCAATCTCTGCCCTCTGGGTGTGCCCACCGTGTGCACACTGGGATGTGTGTGTGTCTGTCGAGATCAGCACGACAGGCAGAAAGCCACAAGCCACTTCTAAGGCTGTGTCAGGGAGCGCTGTTCTAAAGCCTCGAGAGGCTGTCTCGGTTGTTGTAACCTGCTGGTGTGGCTTTGCCGGGTAGGAGCGATCGCACACACGATGTTTAATTACCTCAAGTGGGCTGAAGAGGCACTTCTAGCTCGCAGCCACGCACCTCACACGTAACCCGAAAGGACACGGAGACACGGGTTCCGTGCTTTACGCACGCCTGAGACGTCCCTCAGAGGAACGTCTCTGACCATCTGAGCTCAGGTCTACCGTGATGAGTTTATAGTTGTGAAATTTCAAGATTAGGCATTGACGTACTTTTAAACAGTTCAGGTTGATTTTCGATAAGGTTAAATACATAAAAGCCACTACAAAATGAACTTATATAGAATACCGGTTTCATCATGACCAAAATAACCAAGGGGGCGGGGAGTGACTGGAGCACCTGATGACCGTGCTGGCCCTGGCTGCGCTGGCCGTGGCCGGGAGGCCGGCCTACACCTCAGAGACAAAACAAGGCCTCGAGACACCTCTGTGCGTCACAAGCTTTCAGGCAAAGGTGATGACCTCAGCTTCTGTCTTAAGAAACTGGAATCTGAAGAGCAAGTTAGACTCAGGGTAAGCAGAAGGAAGAGGGTAATGAGGATGAAAAGAGCTGTCAGTAAAATGGGAAATAAAAAGCAACAGACAAATAGGGACAAAACCAGGAGCTGGTCCCGTGAGGTTTCCTTCAGCCCGAGCGGTCGTGAGTGTGACCACGGGTACCGGGAATGAAAGGGGACATCACTACAGACCACACAGACGTGGATAGGATCACGAGGGTAACGAGCGGGAGCCCGTACCTAACTTCCAGGCGCCCTGACACGGCTGAGTGGAGGCAGGGCCGTGCCCCGACTGAAGCTGCACACAAACAGAGGTCGGGTACACCGTGAGGCGCTTGTCCAAAGTCTCTCTAACCGCCTGGGGTTCCCGGCATGAATATCCGCGATGGGGGACCAGGCACTCGGGAGCTTTGCTGGGAACGCCGTCGCACGTACCTTGTAGGCAATGCTGTTGAGCACCTTCATGGCCAAGTCGGAAACGTCTGGATAGGGATCCGCAGCCAGATGCAGCAACACTCTCCAAATCTGAGTGTAAACACTGTTGAAGGAGACTCCTAGGAGAGAGAGAGGGGGTGTTTTAGCAACGGATAGCGGTGGCTGGTGTGCTTGGCCGGCTCCTGGAGACCTAGCTGCTGCCAGGAACGGGCGCTTTCCAGAGCTGGGGCTACGGAGCCTCATTCTTGTCGTCTGGTTAGGGGCCCAGACACTCAGGGGTCCCAGCTGGTAACTAGGCTTGATGGCGCGATTTCATCTTCTGAGGCTGGGTATTCCTAGCAGGAAAGGTGAGTTAGGAAAGGCTGGCCTTCCTCGAAGCCCTGGCCGACTGGACAGCACTATCTAGCTCCCGAGGACCGTTCAATCTCACACCTGGGTTTCTAGGGAGCCATCACGGTCTACGTGAGCTGCGTGTGTCGGATGGGAGTGCCGCGTTCAGGGAGTGCTCTGGGCTGTGACACACTGACTCTCTTGTCTACACACCACACGTGGCACCGACCTGAGTTCCCAGGAAATCACAAAGCGTGTGTGTGACGTGACCTGAGCCCTCCAGGTCCTCCCCAGGCAGCCACCACATTTGCTGCGTGTGTTCCACACTTCAGGTCCCGTCTGGACGCCATGGTGGATGAGGCAGGATGTTGACGCGGACGGGGTGCGTCACAGACACGGAGGAAAGGGAAGTCACGGAGGGCCTGACCCAGGAGTCCGCCCAGTCCTACTTGACCCTCGCAGTCTCAGCCACAGGCGCCATCCCTGGGCATTACAGAGGGGCAGTGAGGCTGAACGCCCAGAGGACGAAGGATTCAAACGCACGCCCGTCGGACGTTCGGGCCAATGCCGCGTCCGCCACACTGTGCTGCCGTGGCAGCTCCAGTAACGGGCAGACGATTCCTTCTGTCAGGGGTGGGGCTGGGAGGTGAGCCCGGAAGCCTTCATGGAAGAGGCACGCAGTGGGCTTTGGAAGGGAGGCAGGGCGGCTCTCCTGGCAAGAGCCTCGCTGGCGGGAAGTTGGCGGAGCAAACGACGGACCGGCACCGAGGTGATGGGAACACAGGGAGCATTTGCGGAAGTGGCGAGACAGAGGCCTGCGTCGCAAACCAGAGAGGACAGTGGGGCGGCTTGGAGACCGAGGGGGCAGGGCGGGTGGGCCGGGTGCAGACCCCTGGGGGGAGAGACCATGGAACCCGGTCGGCACCAGGCAGGGAAGGGGAAAGGCAGCCTTCCGAGAGGAGGCGGGTGAGCCAAGGCCGGGAGCGGGGGCGCGGATGCCGCACCCTCGCTCGGTGCTGGGGCGGACCTGGGGGCTGGGCACGGCACCGGCCCTGCTCCCGCGGATACGCCGAGACCCCAGGTCACCTGCCCGGCCAGCTCCGGGTGCAGCCCCTGCCGCACTGGTGAGGGACTTCAAATCTCACGAATGCTGCCAGAGGACGGTTGTTCCTCCATCACGGAATGGGCTGCACCCAGGCATTCAAGTTTTTCTTTTAATGTTTATCTGTTTTTGAGAGCGAGCGAGAGAGCGAGCGAGAGAGTGAGCGAGTGCATGAGCAGGGGAGGGGCAGAGACAGAGAGGGAGATACAGAATCCGAAGCAGGCTCCAGGCCCTGAGCTGTCAGCACGGAGCCCGACGCCGGGCTCGAACCCACTGACCGCGAGATTGTGACCCGAGCTGAAATCAAGAGTCAGAGGCTTAGCCCCCCAGGCGCCCCTGCACCCAACCATTCAGATCAAAGGCTGATGGATGATGCGGAGGGTCACACGGCACAACCCACGGCCTGGCATCTGGAGGCAGAGGCGGCTCTTCTTCCCACCCGCAGTCGTGGGGACAGTGACCCCGTGGCCACAGGGACGGAGGAAGCCCCGCCTCCCTGCAGCTCAGGGTGCAGAAGGTGCTGCTGTGTCGCCCAGAAGGGGAGGTGGCGTCCCTTGTGTGCTCGCTTGGAAGGACGTGCGAGCTCTGGGGCCTGCTGTGTGCGGCAGCTCACACAGGCTTTGTGGCCCTGGGGAGTCCGGCAGGGGCCCCCGTGGGGACTGGGGTTCCGTACAGATCTGGACTTGGATCGGTGAGATGTCAGCTGAACACACTCTCGCTTGGAGGGGAGCTTGCGTCAGGGCGAGTGGTGCACACGGAGATGCGTGCGGTTTCCCTGCGCGTTTAATTCAGAGACGGAAGCACAGCAAACACCTTCGGCCCTCAGGGTCCACAGCCATGGGACCGCCGTCCAGGTTGACGGCCAGGGCCTCTGGGGACATTTCCTAAAACCTACTTCCTGTGGTGGCGGAGTACCCACCAGCAGAAGCCACGCCCGGTGCTATGTGTGCACCATTTCCACAAAGGCGGGGAAGGCGGCGGGAGGCGTGGCTCCATAGGTGCCCACGCCAGGGTCACGGCTGCGCCACGCCAGCGCCACCAAAGGCGGGGCGAGCCACGCACAGAGGGAACGTGGAATTCAGAAGCCGTTACTTGCAGAAGATTTTGACTCTGACATAACCCCGTTTGTGATTCGGTAGAGAATAAAAAAGTTCTAATTTTCGCCAGGGTGTTTGGCCACAGTGAATGGGTCACTGTTTGCCAGTGAAAACCTTGACCCTGGGACAGAGAGGTGCTACGTTCGCTCACCTCCTCCCTGGGTTTGGCCGCCACGCGATCTGACACACGGACCGCCCCGTCGTCAAGCCTGCCGCCAGCCACACGGAAGGCTGTGAGGGCCCCGCAGAGGTGGAGCCCCCGCGGGAGCCCGGACGCCCAGGACGCCCCAGCAGGCCCTCCGGGGCCCGGGAGGCTTCCGGGCTGTTAACTGCTCAGAAAGGGCGCTGTGTCTGGCCCTCACCCGACTCCCTCCTCACAAGCTCTGAAACCTATTTTCATGTCTAGACTAAAAGTAATAAAGGATCATAACTAATGGCTTTAGATTTATTTTTCAGGGCAACGGCCACAACTTGCTGAATGGCGTAAGAGGTAGGAAAATTTGCTCGGAGCTCCTGGCCAGCTCTGGATCCCAGAAGTCCCCGGAGAGCAGCCCAGGGTGAAGCCGGGTCTCAGGGTCGCTCACTCTGACGCCCTAAGAGCTCACCTGGGCTGTCCAGCAACCGGCGCCCAAGACCCGGGGCCTCTGCACTCGCCCCTTTGTGCCGCGCCCCTCCCCCGGTCGCTGCCCCCCCCTCCTCCCCCCCCCCCCCCGCAGGTGACGGAGCCCCTTGAGGAGCCCCTGGCTCGCTCGCTCCCTCCTCGGCCTGCCCTGCGGGAGGCCTGAGCAGTCCAGGCCCCGAAGAGGCCGCGGCACCACCCGGACCAGGCGGCCACCGCATCTGCATAATCCTGTCAGCGATGTTCCTCAGGGTCCCTACACGACACACTTAATGATGGCCTTTAATCAAGGATCCTGGCCGTAAAATCATAACTGATGCGGTGGCATCGGAAAAACAACGCCGTGCGCTTTCTCGCCGCCGTTTCCCGGCGGTAAGAAATCAAACTAATGGGCTGTAAAGCCTTCGCCGGGATCGTGTGAGGTTCCTCTGGCAGCAACCCGCTCCTCCTTTCTTTCTCCTTTCTCGCAGTCCCTCTGCTCCTCCTGCTCAGAGCTCGAGGCTGTGGGGTCTCCTGGGCCGCTGGGGGCTTGCAAAGGCCTCCCGTCAGGACCCCTTGAGGCCGTGGGGAGACCAGGGGAGAGGGGAAGATGCCACTTCCGGGGCCGGTGACGGTGCCGCAGGGGACAAGTGGCTGTGCGCCCGGGGGGAAGGCAGCTCTGCTCCAGGGGCCTCCTCCTCCGGTGGTGTGGGCAGTGCCCGTGTCTCAGCCGCGTCCCTCGGCTCCCCTGTTTCCCGAGGGCAGTGGCCCTGACCCCCGGGGGCTGGCGCTCAGCTCAGCAGCGTGACTGACTGAAGTGGCTGTTGTGGGTGAGGCCCAGGGACAGGGACAGAGACCCGGGGGATCTCTGTGTGTCGTGGGGGGCCCCTGACGTCTGCACACGCACCAGGCAGGCGTCTCTCCCGACCTTCCCACTCCCACCTCCAGGCGCTTGGATGGGGTGGGGCTCAGGGTGGGAGGGGGACGGAGGGCAGGCCCGGCCGCCAGTGGCACACGTGAGCAGGAGACAGCAGCTTTGTGGAAACTGAGTGATGAAGGTGGCGACTTCCCTCCTGGTGGGTCAGGGAACCCCCCGCCCCACGGGATGCAGAATGTCGGCGGCAGGGAGGGCCAGGCACTGCTGGGTCGGAGGGGCCACGCAGAAATGGCCAGGGAAGGTTATCCGGGCCTCGCTCAGGGGCCAGCATCCAGCCTGGGGAGGGGGGACGGTGGTGGGCGAGGTGAGATGGGCTGACGACGAAGGTGGGGGTGTCTGCGGGAGGAGGGCCCTGAGTAGGGAGCTGACAGCAGGTGCTTGTTGACCGAAGGCTTCTGAGTGAAGCTGTCGCTGGACAAGCCTGGCTGGCGGTCTGTGACGTGCTGGCAAGGTCTGAGGGGGGTCCCGGCATGCGGGGAGACAGGCCTGGGGGCAGGGGGGCCGACGGGGGCCCCGCGCGGGAGTCAGGCCAGACGGCTGGCGAGCCAGAGACACGTGGGCTTCCAGAGGTGAGGGGATACGGGGACTGGCTCCCAGTGCAGCCCGACGCCCTTCGGGCTGGCCCCGTTCAGGTGCGGGAGGCCCAGGCAGAGTCAGCTCCTCCCAGTGGGGGGCAGCAGACAGGAGGCACAGCAGGCGAGACCACCAGGCAGGGTGAGGGGTAGGAGGGGACCCAGAGGGGCTGGCGTTGTGGGACAGGTGGGAATGAAGGGACGTCCCAGGTTGCCATGGTTTTGAAAACCTCTTCTGCAACATTCAGGGAGAGGCCAGAGACTGCAGTCCTTGGCTGAAATTCGAGAAGAAACTGGCTTCAGGCGGGCGAGAGCCGCAGGCAGCGGGACTCTGGCCGACGCTTCCCGAGTGCGCGGTGGGCGGGGCGCTATCTCATGGAATATTCACGAGCTGGCTCCCTCAACTCCAGCTCGCTTAGAACTTCTCAGTCAAGGGGCGCCTGGGTGGCTCAGTCGGTTGAGCGCCGACTTCGGCTCAGGTCACGATCTCGCGGTCCGTGGGTTCGAGCCCCGCGTCGGGCCCCTGTGCTGACGGCTCAGAGCCCGGAGCCTGTTTCAGAGTCTGTGTCTCCCTCTCTCTGACCCTCCCCCGTTCATGCTCAGTCTCTCTCTGTCTCAAAAATAAATAAATGTTAAAAAAAATTAAAAAAAAAAAAAAAAAAAAAGAACTTCTCAGTCGAGTTTCCAAGGACGTGAACGATGCACAGATAACACTCGGCTTTCTGCAGGAGTCCGACTTTGTGAGTGGCCAGGTAGGGGTGACGAGACTGCCGGCTCCCGGGAGACAGACGGGGGTAGGGCGGAGGCGGGAGGTACCGGCCTCTCCGTCTGGCGTGGCCTCCGGTGAAATGCCGGTCTTCGCCCCTCACGCCGCCGAGGCCCGCGCGCGGAGGACAAGATGACGCTCCTCCTCAGGGCCCAGCGCCGCGTCTGGGTGGGAGCCCAGCCTGGGGCACGTCCAGGCGCGTCTCAGACACGCAGCACGAAGCCCGCGCTCGCCCAGGGAGGCGGCCACAACCCCGCGGCCTGAACCCGCCGGGGCCTCCACCGGCACACGCGGTTTTCGAGACCCTGCCCGGGGGGACCTGCCGTGGACGACGGAGACCTTCTGACAAAAGGTCTCAAAGGTCCCCTGGCGACTCAGGACTTCAGTCCGTCAGGCTTCACTTCCACCGGGCGCAGCAGCCAGGTGTGGCGGCTTCAAACGTTTCTCCTCCTGGTGGCCGGCCACGCGTGTGAGCTCACGCCCTCAGAACACGGGCGGGGCTGCACGGCGTGACCACCGGACCCGGATGCAGTCAGGACAAGACCCCGAGGAAGGCACCAGGGGGCACAGGGGGACCAGTCGGGAGGGCTCTACGGGAGCCAGCGCAGGGCCGGGGGGATGCTGGCCCGGGTGGCGAGGCTGCGCGGGGGGGGGGGGGGGGGGACAGGGGCACACGCTCTGCAGGCGCCTAGGGCTGGGGTGCAGGGGTGGGGGGCAAAGAGGAGTCACAGGGGCGCCTGGATCCACCCCGGTGCCCTCGACTGAGGCGGACGGCGGTGGGGATGGCTAGGGTGGAGACCAGCTTCCACGTCCGTGATGTTTCTACGGTCACTTCCTCCAGGGCTGTGCTCCCGAAGCCCCAAACGCCGCCCACACTTAGAAAACCCTATTGAATGAAGGAACCTCCACGTCCTGGGAAGGAGCAGGAGACCTCCCCGTTCACCTCACGGGGACGTCGGGGGACACCGCGGGGGCAGGAAGGGCGTGCCCTCCGGGCTAATGACGGCCCGGCCGGTTCAGATGGCTGCTTGTTTCTGTGGGGCTTGCCAACTAAAAATACTTTCCGTACATTTTAAGCAGCTGGAAAAGAAATCGAAAAAAACAATAATGCTTTGCGATGTGACTATTTTCTGAAATTTGAATTTCAGTTGCTAAATTTTTTAAAAATCAAAAGAAATGTTAATTAATTTTCTTTTTTGACAGAGAAACCGCACACGTGTGCGGGAGGGGCAGCTGGAGAGAGAAGGAGAATCCCAAGCGGGCTCCACACTCAGCACAGAGCCCGACGCAGGGCCGGATCCCACGACCCTGGGATCGTGACCGGAGTCAAAATCGGGCGTCAGACACCCAACAGACTGAGGCACCCAGGCGCCCCCACAAGTGGTTTTATTAGAACGTGGCCGGACTTGCTTGTCCACGTGACACCTCAGGCTACTTCTGTGCCACCTGCCACGCTGGAGGTGGACACTGTCTGGTCTGGGGCAGAGAACATCTGCCGGCCCCTGACCCTGGCGGTGGGGAGCGGGGGGCGGTGCGCGGCGGCCAGGCCCCCCGCACCCCCGGCTGGTGGGTCAGGTGCGCTTACAGGAGCCGCGCGGGCTCTCGGAGAAGAGGCAGTGACGGAAACACAGCTCCGCGCGGGTCCGTTCCTCTCAGCTTTCCCTGTTACCTCGTGTTCTTCCACCATAGGTTTACACAGAAACACTCGCTTAGACTCACTCGCTTAGACCCAGGTTTTAAAGGACTCCTGTGGGGCCAGACCGGGAACTTAGTCACTACGTACAACGTTAATTCCACTGAAGGCCACGATCTGGTCCACGACAAACACCCTGCAAGGGACACTCAGAACACGTCTTGCTGGTGAGTTACCAGAACCTGTGTTCTTGCCAAGCGCCAACCCCGCGCCTTCTGGGCACAACCCAGATGCACACATCTGCGATGTTGTTTCTGTTGAGACGGACCGCTTAAGCCGGTTATTTCTGAGCCCTGTTCTTGGTGGTAGGTGGGTGTGTTCGGCAAATAGATCCCTTCCTGGCTCCTGTCGACCTGGGGGGCGCGGTGGCCACGTCTGGGCCCCAACGGGAAGCCACGTGGACTCGACCCGACTCTTGTTCTAGCAGAGGAGTGGACTCGTGTGGCCAACACAGGAGCCACGGCCCTGCCCCTTTCGGATCATGGCGGAAAGTCAGAAATGCCACGGTCATCACGCGACGCGGACAGTGCAAGTGCGAGGGCGCTGGGCTCGCCACGGACATAAGCCGACGACTCAGAACCAACCGCCGACGAGAGCAGTCCCGGCCCCACGTGAGGGGCCGGCGAGGGGCAGACAGGAAATCACAGAT
Source organism: Lynx rufus (assembly GCF_022079265.1). Taxonomy (NCBI): domain Eukaryota; kingdom Metazoa; phylum Chordata; class Mammalia; order Carnivora; family Felidae; genus Lynx; species Lynx rufus. The sequence continues at coordinate 1,891,004 of NW_025814853.1, read as the reverse complement.
GCACATGCTGATGCCAGAAAGCAGGAAACCCGGCAAGTGCACGGGCTATTTCTCTTCTCAGCTCCAGAAACGAAAACTAACTCGGTAAAGCTCAAGAAAAGAGAGGGGAATAAAGATACGAAGTTACCGGAACGAAACAGTAAGACACAATAATGAAAAAAAGCAACAAAGCCCAAATTGGGACTCGAAAACACTAAAGAAATTAACAAACGTCTTGTAGGGTTTCCGGGATCAACCCTACAAGCAAAAGCAAACAAGCAGCAGTAGGAGTAAAAGGGGACGCTCCCGCGGAGACAGCAGGGGCTACAATGTCAAGAGAGCACTCTGCAGACGTTCCCGGAGAGACGAGAACGCGTGCCTGAAACGGACATCTCAGGAAAACACGATGCGCGAAGGTAACAAGCGAAGGAACAGCGCGAATGCTCGTGCTGCGGTTGGAGACCGGGACGCGGAGTGGAGCCCGCCTCCGACGGAGGAGGCGTAATTCAGCCGCCGTGGACCGACGAAAGGGGCAGGAGGAGAGCGGCGCGCACAGGGGGCAGAAAGCAGCGGGCAGGAGCCACCCCGCGAGGATGCGAGCCATAGGACACGGGCCACACGTAATCTGGAGCCCGTACGAGGCGCCGTGAGCGCTTTGGGGGTTTGCGGACAGTAAAAGAGCCAGGACACGGGTGGACGGGCTCTGGGGCTGCAGCTCTGTCTGTGATTCCTTAAGTCGGGAGTGAAACGCGCGTGGTGGGGTGTTATGTTAATGTCCCCAAGTTTTTACGTGTAAAGCGTTTCTCGACATGAAATAAAGCTCCAGCCAAGGCCTGGGAAACCATCCTGGGCATCGCAGCAGGGGCGGGAGAGGCCCGCCAAGCAGGTGTGGCCCTTGCTGCCAGCGCCCCGAAGACTGACAGTCGCACAGGAGGAACGAGGCGGATGCCCACGACCCCGTGAGGAGGGAAGACCTCTGGCGGGGGGGGGGGGGGGGGGGGGGGGGGGTGGGGATGGGGGGGGTGTGGGTGGGGCCGTCACTCTGCCTGGTAGAGGTGTGGCGGCCCCTGCTCTGCCCTGGCCGTGACAGACAAGATGTCTCCCGGGGTGAAATCAGCGAGGGGACGGCGAATGGGCCGTGGCGCTGGGCGTGGCGGCAGACGGAAGGTTCTGGCAGCCTCCCCACACAACGAGCCCAGAACAGCCCGTCGGCCATCGTTAGAGCACGGCGAAGGTGACGGAAACTTCCGGCCGCCCAGCACACGCCGCTCACCCCCACACCCCGGCTGACCCTTCTTCTCCGGCCGAGACGGTCCTGGCGTCCGCCATCTGGCGAGCACCGGGGGCGAGCCCTGGTGCCGCGGGGGTGGGCGGGGGCAGACAGGAGGGCCAAGGCGCCACACTCACCGATGAGGGAGTTGAGGGCGGAGTAGGAGCTGACTCGGCGCATCTTGTCGATGGTCTCGAAGGACAGGATGTACTCCTCGTTCTCGGGGCTGCCCAGGGTGCTGCTGGCGCTGCTGCTGGTGCTCAAATTTCCGGGGGAGAAGGCCACCGAGCTGCCCGCTGGCCACGGAGGGCGGTGGGGGGGGGCGGTCAGCTGGGGCTCCTGGGACGTGCGCCGCCCACACGGCCCCACCGGTCTCCTCTAGCCGCGCCCGCACCCCCGGCGAGACCCGGGCTCCTGGCGGCCAGGGGCACGTGGGCCGCAGGGGCACCCGTGCCAGGCTGCCTGCGGGTGTGCGGGCCCCGCTGGCCAGCCAGCCGATGGCACAGCGGGCGCGGGCTCACGGCAGAGAGAGGGACGGGGCGCCCGCGCACGGGAAGTTTCAGAAAACCAAACCCACCCCTGCCCCGGCCGAGGGGCCCAATTCCGGCATCTTACACTCTTCTGTCAAGCTCAGGTTCTGCAGAGATTTGTTCAAGCTTCTGGCGGTGGTGACGGCGCGAATGTTTCCATAGGAGCTCACGGAGCGGAGTCTGGGGGTGCACGGGCTGTCCCGCACCGGGGTCAAGCTCCCCCCCTCTGGGAGAAAGAAGAAGGAGTCAGCGGTGGGCCTCAGGGCACATCGCGCCCCCTTGGCCAGTGGCCACAGCAGCAGGTGACAGGAGCTACCGCCACTCAGTGAGGGCCTCTGACACACGTGTCAGGGTCGGCTGGACGCCGGGTGGGGAGGGGAGGCATGACCAGGACCGACACCAGACATCCAGGGCACCACTGGCCACGGGGCCGCCCTGAGGGCAGCAGCAGGCGCCCTGTGACTCAGCCAAGGGCCGCTGCCCTACAGGCGACGACAGGGTGGCGGCTGGTCGCCCCGCAGGACCCCCCCCCCTCCACTGCCTCTGGGCCCTCCTCCAGGGCACCAGCTGTTTCCACTGAGCAAGTTCATTTTCATTTCCCTTCCCTGATGTTCTAAAAGCAGTAACGCTTCTGTTATTGATCACGAGCCTCTTTCCTGCAGAAAAGGCTGCGTTTGTGGTGGTGGGGGGGGAAGGGGGGCAGCCCAATATGATGAAATATAAATCCAGCAAAAAGGACAAATGGGAGAACAGGAGCTGCCTAACGTGACTCACGGAACAGGAAACCAACAGCTCATCACGGGAGGAGGTGACGTGCTTTTCCATGAGCCCCCCCCCGCACGCGTTTTGCTATCCTTCAAGACTCCCATGAATTTGATTCCCAAAAATGGTAGGAAAAAGGAAGAGTCAGAGGGTCAGTGTGGCCCCTCCTGCCGCCCTTTCCATTCTGCTAAGTGGCTGGGATGGCGGGAGTCATGGGGCCCTGCCACGGTCCTGCCCCGGGGTCCCCGGCCGGCCGCTCAGGCATTATGCCGCCGTACCTGTGGTCGCTGGAGAAGGCAATGGGTAATTCTTCTCCTCCTCCATGAACTGCAAGGCCACGGTGCAGAAATTGCTTTCGTACTGGACGACAAGATGACTCAGAGCCACCACCAGTTCCTGCCGAGAGGGACAAGGACAACGACGCTTACCGGTGGCGGGCAGAGGACTGCGGAACGGCAGTGAGGCTGAAAGTTCACGCCGAGCGCTCGAGTCACCAGAGAAGAAACAGAGGTTGAAACACTTTGCACTCAGCGTTGGCAGGAGGGACTGGCCCTTCGGGGACGCGCTCGCGAGTGTCCAAGGGCAGCAGGAGCCCTGGACAGGCAGCGTGGGCGGCGTCTCGAGACGCGGACGTGGGCACGGACACAGGCGTGAATGACACCCTCCAGGGGCAAGGCGGACGGGTCACGGGAGCCAGGCTGAGGTACGTGTTGATCAGACCCTGCCGCTGGGTGAGCCATCTGAATTCCGGGCACGGTAAAGCAGAGCACATCCGGCAGGCCGGAGCGCGCCTCTTGTTAAACGCAAAACTTGCAAAGAAAAATTAGTGTCCGGTCCCTGAGAGGCAGGGAAATTCTCCAGGATCCTTAGGCCCAACCGCTTGAGGAAAGGAGCACAGGGGCCTCTGCTGCGTGAGCTCCTGGGGGCCCCCAGCTCGCAGGGAATCCCTGTGCCCCCATGCCGCGGGCCTTCCGCACAGGTGCCCAGCTCCACACGGCCCGGGACCCTTAGCGGCTGCCCCCTGTTCTCTCCTGTGCTCCCTCTCCTGTCTGGACCCCACAAAGTCCTTTGCCTCCTCCTGTCAATTTGTGCACTGCTCCCAAACCCACACCCGTGTCCCCCCCGCCCCCTTCAAGCTCCCGGCCGGCCTTTCGAGTGCTGGCCAAGCGTCTCGGCCTGAGTGCTCCCGCGACCCCGAACTCGGCAGCCCACGGTGTGCTGGCTCCACCCTTCCCAGTCAGCTCCCGCTAGGGACTCCTCGGTTCACGCCCACGGCACTATGGACCCCTGACCCACCTCCCACCCGATCCGCCCGAGTCGGACTGCACTGAGCCCCCCACAAGCCTGCTCACGCCCACTGCCCGACACCCCATCTGGCCCTTATCTGCGGTGCCTACATCCCTGCCACCCGCCCCCCACCCCGCAAACTGGAGCGCAGCCTCTGTGCAACGGAGAACAAGCCACGCAGGGGTCACCCGCCGGGCCCCTCCCAGCAAACACGCGGCCTGTGCCTTCTGCGGAGAGACTCTCCCCTCCGCTCTGACGTCGGGCGAGAAAAGCTCACGGTGGCCCCTGCAGCAGGAGCTCGCAGCCAGGTCCCAGACCCTCTGACGCAGGGAAGGCCATCGAAGGCCAGACACCGAGCTGGCCGCCCCCGCCCGGTGGCTGTGGCTCAAGTACGTCCTGCCGGGGCGGAGGACGCGTGAGGCGGCTGCTGCCGGCCACGGGCTCCTGGAGCGCGTCTGACCACAAAACACAAACGTGCGGGCAGTTCCGGCCGGGACGCGCAGCCCAGCTGTGCCCTAGACTTTTGGAAGCAGTTCCCCACAGGCACGCCCGCACGCGGAGATCAGCGCCCCAGCCCCTCCGGCCGGCGGCGGCGGTCCGCCCCACCTTCCTCCCGACCTCCAGCCTTCTGCTCACACGCGCAGCGAAACGAGGCCTTGCCCACCCGGCTCTCCGCCCCGCCATCTAGCACGGACCCTTGAGGGAGCCAGCACTCCCGCGCCGGGCCGGCGCACTCGACACCGTCCCCGAGCGTCCCCAGTTCACCCCGCGATCCCTTCAGGCCTCCCGCTCGGATGCCTCGCTGGGCACCCGGGCACCTTCACCCGGGGCTCGCCTCCAGGCCCCCCCACCTTCACCCCGCTTCACCTCCCTCAGGGCACGACCGCCACCTGCTAGGTCACACCCGCGTCTGTCCAGCCTCCAGCCCACCCCGCCTTCAAGTGCAGGCTGTTCAGGTGGGTTCAGTTCCGTGCCCGATCGTCGAGGCCCGGGGACCCAGGGCGCAGCACACAGCAGGTGCTTAACGAGTACCCACTAAACGAAGCCTTTCCCTTCAGACACGTTACCATCTCCATCACGCGGCTCACCTCACGAAGGGCTCAGGGACATCGTGCCCGGGCTCCTGCACTGTCCCAAGGGGAACCCGCTAACGCTCTCCCTCGGTTGCGCGGGAGGTCAGACTGCGCGTCTTCCTGGCGTCCCCCCGCGGCCCCCGTGCGCTCTGGCGGCCACCTCCTTGTTTCCTCCCCTGAGGACTGCCCCCCACTGCGTGCGTCCAGTGGCACATGACAGGCTGACACCGGTGGCCTGGAGATTCGCGCGCGGCCCCATAACCGTGGCGAGACGGCAGTGTTCGCGGGAGCGCGTCTGCTCCGACGTGACCACCCTCAGGCCCTCCCGGGCAGCTCGGCCCCACCAAGTCCACCAGGGACCCGACAGCCTGCCGCTGAGTCAGACACGCCGGGAAGGCAGGTGGACATCACACTGCTCCTCCGTGGTCCACGGTCACCACGTACAAATAAACGAGACTCACGGCTGTGGAGGCGGACGGTGGCGGGGAAGCCGGGGGTGAGGATGTGGCTGGGCGGTGACCCACCCCCGCCCCTCGCCTGGCCCTTCTGGGGGGGCAGCTGGCTTCCGGGGGGCTGGGCACCTGGATTTGATACTTCACGGACAAGTTCACGTCCACAGAGGTTTGGGAGGCCGATGTGAACCTACCGACTCTGATGTTATCAAGTGAGCTCACTGAGTAAGTCACCCTCTGCCATCGCATCGCCTCGTCTAGGAAAGGGTACTGTCACCATACAAAGTAAACGCATGTGATCTTTTCCACACTGAATACGTGCGACTTCATGAAAATCCCACCATACGTCCCCATTTCTCTCCTCTGCCCCAAACAGGGGCACGACAGCAGCTGGTTGCACTTATCATCGGCGCCTCGGCTGCGGGTCAGAGCCGGCGACTCTGACCGCGGCGGCAAGGGGCAGGTGAGCTTGCGGAGCTCGATGCCCAAGCCTGAGCCGTGCTCCGGACCCTCAGGGCCCTGGAGCTGGGTCTCCCAGACCAGCAGGCTGGGCCCGAGCTCCCGACGGTCCTGCCATATGGCTCTGGACGAGGAGGAGACAAGTGCCAGCGGCGTCACGGTTCTGCCGACGCTGCAGGGTCCCGTCTCTGAGCAGGCAGCACCTCTCTGCGCGGCTTTCCCCGCCCACCCCGCTCAGGCCGCGTCCTCTCTGCAGCTGCTGCCCTCCTCCCCAAGCCTCTGTGCCCCACGTTCCCACAGCAGACACGGCCTCATTGTCTCGGGGTCGAGCGCAGCCACCCCAGGCCTCACCCAGCACCCAAGCACTTGCGGGAAGAATGAGGAACTCAGCACGGTGAGAGCAGGTGCGCTCCTGACACGTAGGGCCGGGCGCCGAGCCACCGTCCTCCCCTCCCCCTCCCTGCCCCTCCTGCTTTCTGCTCCAGCCATCCGAACGGCGGGCAGCCCCTGGGCACACCGTGGTCCTCACACCCCTGGGCCTTTGCACACACTCCGCCCGCCCTACCTGCTCTCCTTGGCCCTCACCTCCCTGGCTCCTGGCTGCTCAGCCCTCCTAACCCAGGGGTGAGCTCCCACCTCCGGAAGCCTTCCTGACTCCTCTTCCCCGACGAGGCAGGGCAGGCATCACGCCGACGCGCTCCAGAGAGAGCTCCGGGCCCCCCTCTGCGGCCCTGCTCGTCAATGAGGGCTCTAGAATGACTGCTGCTTCCCGTGTCTGCCCCTTGGAGGCAGGCTCGTCTCCCACTCTGTGCTCCGAGGCCTCGGACGCACAGCCTGCATGCTGAGCCCAGGACGGAGGGGCAAGTCCCCTGCCTCCTTAGCGGGGTGGGCTCTGATGTGCAGCCACGCCCCTGGGACGCAGCCACAGCGGGGAGCCCCCCAGGCAAGGCGGTCAGCAAGGCACCTTCGGGAGGGACGTGGCTACACCTGGGCATTCTCGTATCCAGAAAAAAGGGACACTGAGTGGACTTCAGGCAGGAACGGGACCCCAGGGCCCACACTGGGGCCGTGCTCGAGAACACGGCAGTCCCAGGTGCGTGCCGGCCAGTCTCCAGGTACTGGAAGCTGACGGGGACGTTGTTTTAATTTTTATTAACGTTCCTTTTCACATTTCAGATTTCTGGAAAGAAGAAAGCAAGCTTTCCTTCTTTAGGAGGGATCTCAGTGGACAATGAAAGAAACCACTAATTTGCCACTCTGGTCAGCGGTGTCCAAGGGGAGGCGATCTGCTGCAGGAGCAAGGAGGCTGGCAGGGCTGCGGGAAGCGTGCCTGCGATCGAGAGAGCGCGGGCAGCGAAACAGGGCCCGCCGCCAGGGTCTCAGGGAGCCCGTCCTTCCGTGTCTCCGGTCTGGCGGAAGTAAGCTTGCCCAGACTGCGTCCCTCCCGAGAAAGTCAGGGGGTCCACGTGAGCACACAGCCCCAAGCCACACCCTGTCCTGAAAGGCGCCCGGCCTCCCTCCTGCCGCTCCGCGACCTCAGCCACACCGGGTGCCGGGTGGACACACGATGCCCGGGAAGACCGCCCGTGCCGAGGGGACAGTCTTCTCCAGGCCACCAGCCGCCGTGCGGGTACCCGGTGGCGCCTCCGCCGGCGGGGAGTGGGGGGGGACCTCGGGCTGTGCCGGGCCAGCTTCCGACAGAGGCGCGAGGTCTCAGGCAGAAACCCGAGGCATTCGCGCACGTGCGCAGACAAGTCAGAGCCGCCCCGTCGCGAACGTGTTCCGTGTTCCGTTCCGCCGCTGACAAACACGGGGGCGGGGAGGGGGACACACTCCACAAACCTTTCCGTCTGTCTGTGGGTGTCTACTGCTCTTTTAGTCGCCATGATGTGTGTATGTGATGCTCCCAGGCAGGAAGGAGCCTATTTTACAAGCTGCCAGGAGGCGCAGCCTGTTAAATGCCTTTAAATGAAGCAAACACACGAGTATCTGGTGAAGAAACGCATTGTGCAGAGAATTAAACAAACATTCAAAGGTCCGCTCTCTAAAGGACGTGCGCCCCTGGGGACGGAGGGCTCACAGCTGCGGCCGAGGCCACGGGCTCCGATCCCTGAGCGCCGCGGGACGCTGGTCGCGAGGCGCTTTGCCGCTGCCTGCGGACCCGGGGGCCACGCACCTTGCGGACCACGGGGCTCCCGTCGTTGATCAGCTGGGCCAGCATCATGGCCACGTTGTGGTCGATGGTGGTCGAGTGGTCGGTCCTCTCCGCCGAGTTGCCCACAAACGTGCCGAGAGCGAAGACCGCCGCGCAGCGCACCTGCGGGCCGGGCCGGGTCACGGTCACGCCACAGAGGGCGGCTGCGGTCTGACCCCCACCCGGCCCCTTCCTTCACGTGCGGCGCCCGGCGGGAAGCCGGCACCCTGGCCTCGGCTGGCCTGGGCACGGGCCGCGGCGGGCTCACCTCAGGGATGGGGTCGGAGAGGAGGCTGTAGAGCTTCTCGTGCGCGCTGTCCCTCACGCCGCACCACCTGGCCGAGTCAAAGTTCTGCCAGATGCGCCCCAGGCAGATGGCCACCCACTGGCGCAGCAGCGGGTGGGGGTCGTTGAGCTGCTCCAGGCAGATGGCGATCAGATTTCCCTGCAAGCAGGCTTCCTGCGAGAAGGCACACGACCCGTGTTCACCCGCGGCCCGGGGCAGGGGGAGGGGCCGGCCGCGGTCACAGGCCCGTTCCCTGGGGAAACTCTCACACCGCCACATTTGCCCAGGTTTCCTCGCTCCAAACCCACCACCTTCAACGTGCCCTGCGGACGGCCGGCTGGGGAAAGGAAGGGCCCCGTGTCCCGTGGTGACCGCTTCTGGGGGGACCGGTTCAGTAGCCGCTCAGACCAGCATCCCCGCTCCCAAACAGGGCAGCTCCGGGGGCTGCGACACTTACCTGTCCTGTGTTGTAACTGTTCACGATCACAGCCAGGATGAAAGCCGTCATGGTCCGATGCTCAGCCTGGAAAACACAGGTTGGCCTGGGTTTGCGTGTCCCCGTGGCGCAGCAGGGCTCTCTCCGTCCTGAACCTTAGTGACAAGCTTGGTGCTCCAGGTCAAGACCCGGTGCCGCTGCTGCCTTCTGACCAGAGTCCACGGGACAGAAAACCCCGCAAGAGGGTCTGAGGGCTCAGGGCTGGCCGCTTAGCATGGCTGTTCCCCAACAGGGGCAGGACGGGGCGGGACGGGCCCGCTGGGACCCTCTGCGCACAAGCCTGTCCCGCTCACCCTGTACCCCGTCCGAGCCTGTGGAGGCGCGATGCCCACCACCGCCCAGTGCGCTGGCAGAAAACGCGCGACTCCAGCACCCTGACTCGGTTCCCGGCTTCCCTCTTTCTGTCACGTGGGTCTGTCCTCATCCTTCCCTTGTGCCTCTGCTAGCTGGGGAACCAGTCTGCTGTCCGTAACAGGGTCGTGGTGCCTGGTGTTGTTAACGTGCACCTGGGGCAGAGTCTGAGGTCGATCTTTCTCGCTCTCGCCCTTGGATCAGTCAAGGCTGCCGATTCCAACCTTCCTCCTCCGGTCTTAACCCCTCGAACTCACGACTACGGCCTGTGTTCACGGCCGGTGCTTACGTAGATGGCCGCACGCTAGCCCATTCCTTAGCCCCGTGCTGTGTTCTGCGCCCCCGTGGGCTCGGTCTCTTCCTGAAGCACGGGCTCCATAAGCCCTTCACCGGGCGTCCGAATGCGACCGATTGTGCGTCTGTGACCACGGGCTGGCTTCACCGTGTCCTGGATGGTGCGCGAGGTGGTGGGGGGTTCCGGGGTGACAGTCGCTTTCCTCCAGCGTCCGTGTCTGTCAGTCCTCCTCGTGGTACTCTCAGCTCCTGTGCAAAGCCCTCTTCTCGTTCTGCTTACTTTTAAGATTTTCCCCTTTTGCCTTTGATATTTTCTACCTCTGTTAGGTTGGGCCTTTGTGTGGATTTGTTTTTATTTAGTCTTCTCAAGACTCACAGTGCTTTCACTGAGAACTCATTCCTTTCTTCAAACTGGGAAAATTCTCAGCCGTGATCTGTTCACGTCCTGCTTCTCTCCATGTCCCGAGTGCACACTCTGGCCTCAGGGTGGCAGCAGTGAGACCCCCCCCCCCCCCCCCCCCGCAGGCCTCTGAGTCCCCTTCATGTGCTTCATTCCAGGTGATTCCTCCAGGAATTCTCTCACTGACTGTGCCATTCTACCGTTCGATTCATCCACGGAGCTTTGGACGGCAATGTCTGCGTCTTCCGCTTACAGGACCCCCGCAAAAAACTGCCTACTGATTAAAAGAATCTAGTCGGTCCTTTTTGAGGATGAGTAAAAAGGAAAAAATAGGTTATTTCCTTATAGCAGATGCACAAGTACTTCTGAAGAAACAACCCAGTGGTGTATTTCTGGACATAATTAAAGCAACAAATTGTTTCACTGAATCGTCTAAAACATACTTACCCTTATGATTTTATAGTCTTTTCCAGAGAACTCTGTTACGTTCGGTTCTTGGCTGCTAATTTCCTGTTTGCTGACTCCGCTCAGTGCTCCATCCTGCGGGTCAGGAGCCGGCTTGTGCCTCTGGCCTGAGTCTCGCGGGCTCCGGGCCGTGCAAGTGCCCCCAGAGACCTCGGCCCAGACGTGGAGAGACAAACGGGGCCCTTTTCTGAGCCCTTCCCATGGGGGGTGAGGGGTGGGGGGTGGGGGGTGCAGCCTCGAATGCTCCCGTATCCGCAGGGGTCCGTTACGGTGCTGCGGCTCGGCCCGTCCTGGGTGCAGACCGGGTCCGTGTGCACAGGGAACCCCAGGGTCAGCGCCCCCTTCCCGCTGTGGCTCCCTTCAGACTTCTCGCTTCAGTTTTTGGCATGGTGGCAATGTTCTTTCTTTCGAATGTCACTATGGGTTCAAAGCGTCAACGTGTTTGCAGCCAAAGAAGCAGGGCCCACGTGTGCCGGCTCGGCTCACCGCTTGGCCACGATCACCGCTTCGGTGTCCTTGTCCCTTTGGTCAACTGGATTCTTGCCCGAAAAGCAGGCACGCGGCTGTTTCCAGGCCTCACGTGAAGTGTCAACTTGCACCAGCAAGGATGAGGCTGTTCCCACACTTGAGTTGAGACACACGTGCATTACCTGCCTTTTCTGTAACGATCCAGCCTTTAACGTCTCTGGTTTTTCTCGTAACCAGCATTTAGCTTAGAAAAGCCGTGGGGGGGGGGCGCCTGGGTGGCTCAGTCGGTTAGGCGGGCGACTTTGGCTCAGGTCATGATCTCACGGTCTGTGAGTTCGAGCCCCGCGTCGGGCTCTGTGCTGACAGCTCAGAGCCTGGAGCCTGTTTCGGATTCTGTGTCTCCCTCTCTCTGACCCTCCCCCATTCATGCTCTGTCTCTCTCTGTCTCAAAAATAAATAAACGTTAAAAAAAAAATTAAAAAAAAAAAAAAAGAAAAGCTGTGGGGATGAGCGCTGACACTCGGAACATGCCCGTGAGACGAAGCGACATCGAGGAGGGGACTCGGGACGTCTCTGGTTCTCTCCGCCGTGCTGGGGACTACAGGGACGGAGCCCAGAAGTCGGGGACGGTGCAGCCGTGGGGGTGCCGTGTACGCACGTCCCTACCGTTAAGCGTCTCACAGAATAAGCTAACTTGGAACGTCAACGTTCACACTCTTCTTTCCTCCCCTGCCTTCCTTCCTGATTCATAAGGCACATCTGCCTCTCGTCATGTTCCAGAACCTTCACGAGGCACACGAGCTGTCACATCTACTCATTAATCTAACGCGGCTGACAGGGTGCGAGGGAGAGCGGCTCCTGCTGCGCTGAGAAGACGCGCCAGGGGGGCAGAGGAGCGGAAACAACCAGGCCAGGCCGCGCGTCTCTCCTACGCGGACGCACCGAGGGAGCAGCTCTGACATCAGGTGCACGCCGCCTGCTCCCGCCCCGACATGCCCCCCCCACCCCCGCACGCAGGGAGCAGCCCCGGCCACGGCCACCCCAGAGCATGACCCGCCGGCGAGACAGACGACACGGACCCCGAGGATGTCCCGGGAGGGGACGAAGCCTTACTGGCATGTACGGGTCTGCCAGGACCGACAGGAAGTATTTGTGACCGTTGTCCTTCACCAGGTCAGCTTGGCACGACTGGGGAGAGAAAGAAACAGGGAGAGACCGTGAGTGCGCGTGCCAGCAAGGCCCCTCTCGCTCCCTGTCACGGGCGAATGACGGACGTGCGGTCAGGGTCGGCTGCCTTAGGAGTTTTCTCCTCCCGCGTCCAATGTCCGCTCGGCAAAGGAGCCGGAATGGTGCCCGCAGACGCACCTCACGCTCCCTCGCACCCGCGGCCGCTCCAACAGGAGGGGGCCCTGGAGGCCGCCCTCGCCTCTGCGCCCCTGCCCACCCCCTCCCTTCCCGCGTTCCCCTCCTCCCGCCTTCCGAGAGGGGGGCGCCCGGCGCTCGAAACCCTCCGGTGTCGCCGCAGACCCCAGCCCCTGCTGAAGCTTCCCTGGGGATTTTGGGAAAATGATCCCTGGGAGTCACTCGTGTCACATGTTCCTACTTCAGCCCGCGCTTCCCAGAGCAGAGGCCCAGTCCTCATGCCACAGGAAGAGCGCTGAGGCGGTGCCGTGGAGTCAGGGGTAAGCGCACGGTCAGGGGCGCGGCTCCCCCGGCTCTTTGGGCCACGCTGCACCCACAAGCACCTGCACGGCTGCGGGTTCACGTGCTCAGCACACGTCCGAGGACCCGCTGGTGCCGGGCGCTGCTTTGGTCCTGGACGCAGAGACGTGACGCGCACCCTGCTCCTGGTTTCAGGAGGAGACCACCGTGTGCGTGTGACGGCCAGGAGACACTGGGGACTTGGGGGCTCAGGGGAAGGAGGGGCACCTAAGCCGAGGGGCAGCTGGGATCTTCTGCAGAGTCGTTACGGAGGCGAAGGCGAGCCTATCCCTCGGGACGCGGGACGCAGACGGCACGGGGCTTCAGAGGCCGCGCGGGGACCCCGAGGAGGCCTGAGGGGCCTGGGAGGGTCAAGGTGGCGGGTCTGCAGGTTGGCGTCTTGAGGGAACCACAATGGAAAGTGAGCGGGACCCGAAGGAGAGGCGTGCGCAGCAAGGGCAGAGGGGGTGGAGATGGGGGCGACCCCGGACACGGGAGGAGGCTGTTCCCCCGGGATCTGGGCAGGAGGGGCCAGGGGGCCCACCCGCCCGGCAAGATCGAAGAGGCGGGTGCCGGTGGACAGGTCCGCTAGGAGGAGGAGCTCAGTCTGGGGGCCACTGCATTTGAGGCGCCTCTGAGACCAGCAGAGCCGTCGAGAGGCAGGAGCACGTGGCCAACGGGCAGGGCGCGGGGTCCAAGCTGACCTTCTAGGTCGGAAGTCACACCCGTGTTGGGTAGGAAGACCACAGAAGTGGAGGGTGCTTGGGCCCCGGAGGACACGGAAGACGGGTGCCCGGGAGCAAGGGGCTTGTAAGTGACGCCCGGGGCTGAGGACTTGGAATCCTGGAGGAGGGAGCCTGGCTCAGAGGCGGCATCAGTGTTCCCACGAGCACGGATTTCACACCAGGCTGGCGGGCTTGGGGGCGTTTTGTACGTGCTGGCTGGTCAAGGGGCTCAGATGATCGAGCCCCAGACACTCGGGTAGAGGATAACATCTGCACGGCTTCGGGTGAAAGCCTGAAGGTGGGACAAAGTTCCTGTTTGCACGTAGGAGAGGAAAGGGCGGAACGGGAGGCAAGGAGCTAGGTCTCATGCCAGGATGCCCTCTCGCCAGCTGGGGGACCCCACTTTAGAAACCCGCACTCGACTACTGGAGTGGCCAAGGAAACACACAACACATCCAGCGGCATCCGCGAGCGGCAGAGACACACAGATCACGGACGCCCCCATCCTTGGAGACGGTGACCCTCGGAACGTGGCCGCGAACCCGACAGGCTCCTGGATCCGTTCCAGGAAAACTGATCTGGGGTACCACGTGCACAGAGACATGGCACGCTCCACCCGGAGGTCAAAGGCCATCACAGGAGAGTGAGGACAGAATTTCTGACGTGTGCTCCCCCCAGCTGTGTGCCCCTCACCCCCGGCCGTGTGCGGCCCCCTCCCAGCTCTGTAGACGTCACGCCCGGCCCTGCGTCCCCTCCACACCGCCCGCTTCCGGGGGCTCTGATGGTCAGGTGTTTCTGCCTCTCTTACTACACCCATCAGGCGGCCGCGGGACTCCCGTTACGTGGGAGCTGAGCAGGTAGGCGTCGGCGGTCAGGAGGCGGGGCACCCCGGACTCAGGTCAGCAGGCTAACTCCCGAAGAGCCAGGGAAGCTGAGGGGCCCGCCGCTCTGAATGAGGTTTGTGGCGGAAGAAGGAGAAAGGCATCAACACCCTGTCCTCTCTGCAGACACTCAGTGCAGAGGGCCTGGGGGAGGGCAGCTCTCTCACAGCCGCCCAGCGGCACCGGCGTCCCTGGGGGCAGCGGTCGGGTGCCCGGGTCTGAGAACAAAGGCCCCTTCTTCTGTTTCTAAACCAGGCGCTCGACAAGTCAGATCAAGGCCTACGCGTCTGCAGGGGACGCTCCCTCAAGCGGAGCCTGCTTGAGATTCTCTCTCTCCCTCTTTCTCTGCCCCTCCCCTTCTCACACTGCCTCTGTGTCTCTCAAAATAAATAAAACTTAAAAAATATAATATAATATAATATATATAATATATATAATAATATATATAATGGTTCACATCCCACTCATTCGGGAGGGAGGCCCGCGTCGCAGCGCCACACTTCCGTGCACCTGCTCTGATGGGGCGGGTCTCCCAGGGGGAACCGCCAACAAGGCCGCCTGCCTGTTCGGTCCTTGGCAGGAGACGCCTACCGACCGGCTCTGAGCTCGCTCGGACTTTCACCGGCTTCGCTGTCCCAGTCCCGCCCTCCGTCCACACGGCAGGCAGGGAGCCAGGACACCCGTTCCCCGGCCAAGCGCCTCGCTAGAGCGAACGCAGGCCTCTCAAATGCAACGGACGGCCCCGCAGCAGCTGCCTCCCTAACCCTGTATCGTCGGACTCCCCCCCACCCCCCCGCCATCAAGCCGCAAGTGTGACATATGAAGGCGGGAGAGCAAAGGGCACGAATACGAAATGGTTTTTCCTAAGCGAGCCCCTGCCCACCACACGCAAAACCCACCCTGATGTGCTTTTAACTCTTGTCGCAGTTCTGCTCCTTCCCTCTCGGCACTTCAGGGAAACGTATGTTACACACACACTTTTTGAGAGAGCGAGCGAGCGCGGGAGCACAGCAGGGGAGGGGCAGACAGAGGGAGAGGGAGAATCCCAAGCAGGCTCCGCACTGTCAGTGCAGAGCCCGATGCGGGGCTCGATACCACGGCCCTGGGATCCAGACCGGAGCCGAAATCCAGTCGGATGCTCAACCCACCGAGCCACCCAGTGCCCCCAGGGAGTTACACTTTTGAAACGAGGGCCAGGGAGGGGAGGAAGAGCAGCAGAGAAGGACGTGAGCACGCACCTCACGTGAGACGCGGAGACGCGGTCTGCGGACAGGGACAGGACAGAGCAGAGAGCGGGAAGGCTGGGGTCTGCGAGGGTGAGGGGAAGAGGCGAGGCAGCTGTTCCTTGTGGGCACCCTCTGGCACAGCCGGCCTCCTCCTCCTCTACGAAGACTACAGTCTGTCCTGGGGGGGGCGGGGGGCAGAGGCACAACCGAACACAGATGGACAGACTACCGTCGGCAGGACAGTCCTGAGCACCGGTGGGCGCGGCGACTCATGACCCGCCGTGCCCTTGGAGAAACTCACACGTTTTGTAAACGTACTTTAAGAGTTCAAAACTCGGGGCGCCTGGGTGGCTCGGTCTGTTAAGTGTCCGACTTCAGTTCAGGTCATGATCTCCCGGTTCGTGGGTTCAAGCCCCGCGTCGGGCTCTGTGCTGACAGCTCAGAACCTGGAGTTGCTTCCGATTCTGTGTCTCCCTCTCTCTCTGCCCCTCCCCTGTTCATCCTCTGTCTCTGTCTCAAGAATAAATAAACATTAAAAAAATAATAAAAACTAAATAAAAGTTCAAAACTCAAAATGCTGCAGAAAGGCATACATGGGGAAGTCCGCTTCCGTGCTGGGTCCCTGCAGGGACTGGCATGACGTTTGGACGTAACACGAAAATAAACGTTAAACACGATGCGAGTTGAAGCCTCCCCTCAGCGCTGCGGTAACTGCCGCGTTGGCTTATTTCTTCTTCCGGTGCTTCTCTGTGTAAGCGCAAGAAATCCGAGGACCGTGGAGACGGAGCTAGCCCTTCCTTCGACACGGGGACCACCGTCTGTGCCCTGCACCTTGCGCTTCTTCACGTGCCGCAGCCCTGCCACACGGAGAGTTCTGTCTTCACGGCGAATGCGGAACAGCCCTTCGGAGAGCGTGGCTCATTCATGCACGCACAGGCCAGGCTGTGGGTTCCCAGAAGCAACACGGCCCATCACAGGGTAGGTGTGTGTGCAGTTTCGGCACTCTGTCCTCGCAGCTCAGCCATAAAGCACCTGAGTGCTTGCCCATCTGAGATGTGAAAAAACCCATATTCGGTGCAGCCCTACTGTGCACTTTCCTCATCGTGGAGAAGCCTGAGCCTGTCCCGTGTGTGTAAGTAAGGGCCATTTGTATGGGAACTGTGGGTTCACGTTCATTCTTTGTTTCTCTACTGGACTGTTAAGAGTTTTTCTTGATTTCTAGGAGCTCTTTATATATTATGAAGGCTAGCCTTTCACCTGGAAGAGGAGTTTTAAGTATCTGCGACCCACCAATGCTTGCCTGTTTGAAAATTTGCTCGTGTTTTTTTCTCCCCCCATGCAAATATTTTATTTTCATGCAACCAAATCTATTAATTTTCAGAGATAGCTACATTTTAAGTTATAGCTGGACAGGCTTTCATCACTCCAAGGTTAAGCTAGAATTTGCCTGGGTTTTCTTCTAGTGCTCTTGTGGTGTCATTCTTTATATTTAAATAATTTACCTCTTTGAAGTCAATTCTGGTGTTCAGGATGTGCAGACAGCGAGCTCCCCTAGTGCCAAAAATTCGGGAATGCATCATCTTTTTTTTTATTATTATATTTTTTAAGTTTTATTTATTTTGAGAGACACAGAGGCAGTGTGAGAAGGGGAGGGGCAGAGAAAGAGGGAGAGAGAGAATCTCAAGCAGGCTCCGCACTGTCAGTGCAGAGCCCGATGCGGGGCTTGAACTCATGAAACCATGAGATCATGACCTGAGCTGAAACTGAGAGTCGGACGCTTAACCGACTGAGCCACCCAGGAGCCCCCGGGAACACATCATCTTTACCGCTGAGCTGAGAACGCTGACTTGACCATACACTATGCCTTGTGTGCGCTGAGGTCCATTTCTGCTGTGCCCATTTGTCAGCCTGTCTGTCCATAATCCAGCCCCACAACGCTCTTTATTACTGGGGCTTCATCGTTAGTTTTGGCATCTGGGACGATTAGATCCTTGCCGTTTTTCTTCCTAGTCAAAGTTTCCCTGGCGGGTGCTATTTATTTCTCTGTAGGAAGTATGTCTGTCTAGTTCCAGAAAAGAGAGAGGGGGAAAAAAAGCTTGCTGGTAGTTTTATTGGGATCGTCTTACAGTTTAAATCAACTCAGGGAACCCTAACATACTGATGATAACAACCCTTCTGTAATTAAACTGCCTATGTCTTCATTTGTGTGCGTTGAATTCTCTGCTCTTCAGGAATGTTTTCCAGTTTCCTTCATGGGGGTTTCTCATGCTTCGGGTCGGGCTTATTCCCAGATTTAGGGCTCTCTTGTAAACAGGGCGCACGTATCTTCTGCTGGTTGTAACCCGTGGTTTCTGCGTATTAATCCGAAGTCTCCTGTCTCACAAATTCTCTCATTAGCGGGATCTCACGGACGCCTCTGGGTTTTCCAGGCATACGGTCCTAGCTGTGTGCGGACCGTGGTGGTTTGCCTCTACTTTTCTAATTTTTGTGCCTTTAACTCCAGCCTCTGACTGTGTTAGCTGACAGTGACAGTGACATCTTCCTCTGCTCACTTTTGCTTTTGCGTTTCCCCATTAGTATGCTGCTGGCTTCTGGGCTGACAGGAAACCAGTCTGAATGTTAGAGAAGCAGCCACTGGTGCCGTTACTGAGCGGTTTTCTTCCTTCGTGAGATCGGCCCCCGCCTTCTTGTACTTGTTAGCGTTATTACTGTAACAGCTCAGCTTTTTAAAGGTGGACGCTGAGCCAAGCCTTCACCCGGGGAAGGACCCACTGGGCAGCGCTGTGCAGCCTTTCCGTGCTCTCCCGACTTATTTCCAAACGCTCACAAGTATGGATGTAATGTGCTTTGCTTGCTTTGTGTGAGCCTTTTAGTGTTCTTTGTGTGTGCTGACACGTGTAAAACATAAAATTTACCATTTTACCCACATTTATTATTATTATTATTTTAATGTTTACTTATTTTTGAGAAAGACAGAGAGGCAGAGTGTGAGCAGGGGAGGGGCAGAGAGAGAGGGAGGCACAGAATCCGAAGCAGGCTCCAGGCTCCGAGCTGTCGGCACAGAGCCCGACGTGGGGCTCAAACTCGCGAACCACGAGATCATGACCTGAGCCAAAGTTGGATGCTTAACCGACTGAGCCGCCCAGGTGCCCCCATTTTACCCACATTTAAAGTATGCGCTTTGCTTGGGGCGCCTGGGTGGCTCAGTCGGTTGAACGTCCGACTTCAGCTCAGGTCACGATCTCACAGTCTGTGAGTTCGAGCCCCGCGTCGGGCTCTGGGCTGACGGCTCAGAGCCTGGAGCCTGCTTCCGATTCTGTGTCTCCCTCTGTCTCTGCCCCTCCCCCATTCATGCTCTGTCTCTCTCTGTCTCAAAAATAAATAAACATTAAAAAAAAATTAAAAAAAAATAAAGTATGCGCTTTGGTGGCCCTGAGCACAGTCACAATGCTGTGCCCCGTAGGTGCCAACGTCAATGTCACGCTGGCTCCATAAACAGCTGCAAGGTGTCCCTTCACCTCCACTCGGGAGAGATTCTCTGCCCGGAACGACGGGGCGTGGCAGGACCTTCCTAGCACCCTCTCGCTACTCCTTCTGCGGAGACAGTCTGCTCGAGCTTTTTACTCCTCAAATCAGTTTGAGAAGTTCTATCTTCCTAGAAATAGAAGCCTGCTGTATTCAAGTGTTACTGCACTTGCAGAGATGCGCACAGTCTCAGGACCACACCTGTCCTCCCTCCCATAGTGTTTCCTGCCTGGTCACTTCTAGACTAGATTGTACTTGGCCCCCTTAATTAGGTGAGCAGATCCTTCCCCCCACAAAGAAGCCACTTCTTATCTATGGTTTCATTTTCATATTTTTGTTTGCAAACTCAGAGAAAGCCCTCTCTTTTATCTTTGTCAAACTGCTTTTTTCTGCTCGTCTGTAGTCCCTTTCGTGTCACCGTGTCGTGCATCTAGCTGGCCACTTGCTCTGCTGTGACTCTGTTAGGACAGTGCAGGGACTTACGACTGTGAAGTCTTCTCTGAACGTGGCTTTAGCTGTGTCCTGGGGGTCCGATGCCCGTTATTTTCATCTTCTGTGCTTTTGGAAACTATAATTTTGTTTTGTATTTTTCCTTTGACCCGAGATCGAAGATAATTGCTTTTAAAAAAAGTAAATTCCTAGTTGTACGGCCTGTTCTGTTTTCTGACACCGTTATTCATTTCTTTTTTTTTTTTTTAATTTTTTTTTTTTCCAACGTTTTTATTTATTTTTGGGACAGAGAGAGACAGAGCATGAACGGGGGAGGGGCAGAGAGAGAGGGAGACACAGAATCGGAAACAGGCTCCAGGCTCTGAGCCATCAGCCCAGAGCCTGACGCGGGGCTCGAACTCACGGACCGCGAGATCGTGACCTGGCTGAAGTCGGACGCTTAACCGACTGCGCCACCCAGGCGCCCCGCCGTTATTCATTTCTGGTCCTGCCATGCACATTGTCTGCACTATTCCTGCTTTTTGGAAATTCTTAAGGTTTCTTTTGTGGCCTAATACACGTGGTCAGATCTCACGAACAGATATTTAACAGAAGAAATAGTCTTTATAATCAGGACACAGGTTCGATATGTGTTCTCCAGGCTGCAATTGTGAGTCTACATCACTCTTCACGAAAGCAGCAACGACGGTCATGCCTGACTGTGCCTGGGCTGTTACGAGCTCTGTGGCCACGGACACGGATTCCATCACCGCCTCGACAGGAAGTTAAGTCCCGTTTATAGGCAGTGAGCTGCCCGAGGGCCGTCCGCAGAGCCGGAACCAAAACCGAGGCCGGTCCAAATCACAGTACCTTCTTCACTCAGCACCAAGGCGTTTACCTCCACCTTCTCCATTCTGTGGGGGGACAGGGGACACGCGGGTCCCAGCGTGTTACTCAGCTCTCTCCTCGACGGGAGACGCCTGCCCTGGCACAGCTCCGCGGCTCAGGTGCACGCGCCAGGAGGCAGTGGTTCCACTCGTTCCGCTCTGGGTGCGGAAAGCCGGGACCCTTCTCCCCGCTGTGCTCCTTGGGGTTTCTCTACGTGCAAATCAGATCAACACACAGAGTGAGAAAGGGCAACACGGCAGCACCGGCTGGTCCGTTCCTCCCACCCGCGTCCAGCTCCCCAAGGGTGGCCAATCGCCATTCTTTTGGACGGGTTTTCAAGAATTTACCTCCAGATTTCGAAACAATGGCTATGTCTTTATTTAGCCACTTCCACTATAGGATACGAGGATTTCGTTCTTTTGTGCTTCCGACTTTTGTTTTCCACCTACTTTCCCAGATGATTTCACCGAAGCTTTTGGTCAATTCGACACTCGGCGTTTACGTTACATTCAGGCAAAAATCTTCGCTGAGGAGGTGAGCTGGGTACTCTGATGGCATTTCCTCACTATAACCCTTTTGTTTCACTCGCTTCTCCGGCTGACAGACAACCCCTCACTCGTTTCTGCACCTGCTCAGCCACCACAGAGCGGTCAGTTCCCGTGTCTCTGTCCGCCGGGCCCAGGGGACCTCTGCTCTGCCTGGGTGGATTCTGGCCTAGGCCGGAGAGCGGCCCTCACCCCGGTGCCGGTCCTTCTGCTGGACTGGGACCCGCGGTTCCTGGCGCTCATCTGAGATTCCTGGACTCGTTTGAACTGTTCATTTCTGTAGCGCAGCCCTACTTTCCCAGCCAGGCCCTGAAACTGTCCCTGAGGGTCACACTGAGCCATGCCGCATGGGGTTCTCCCCCACTTGGTGTCAATTACCCAGGGGCAGAACGGGCAGTGGTGACAGAGAAATGCTTCTGAACAAAGAGACCCCCCCCCCGCCCTTAGCCTCCTCCCCCTCCAATACCGGGTGCTCGCACTCACACCTTGTTTGACACGATGCATCTCCGTGCATCCGTGTCTTGTCTCCCGGCCTGTCGTCCCCACCGCGGGCATCCGAGCACCCTCTGGGCACAGCCTCTCAAGTCAGCCCAGCCACTCTCGAGACCTTCTTTTTGGTCTTACTGTGGCTGGACTCCCCGAGTGGCTGCCTTCAGGTGAGCTCGTTACTCTGGTCCCTGCTCTGCTACACTCTCAGCTCTTTGAGGACAAAACCCTGATTATTACTCTCCATGGTCCCGGAATGTCGCGCAGCCTGGTTCCCATCAGAGGGCCACTAAGCGTTTGCTGAGCAAATAAAAAAGCCGACGTGTACATGGAGAAGCATGATGCAATCCGGGATGTTAATCACACCCAGTAACCGCTTCCAGTGTGGACGAGTCAGTCCAGAGGCCCGTGGAAGCAGGAGGGATGGGCTTTCCTGGGTCCAGAGCTGCTGAGCCACAGGGCCAGGATGTCGAGGCCCGGCCTCTCCCTGCCGCGCACTGTGGGCTTCTACCCAGACCCTGCACGGTCCCGGGTGGGAAAGGTGACTCAGCTGGCGGCCCCGGACCATACCCCAACCCAGCCTCGACTTCAGGCTCCACACGCCAGAACTGTGGTCGCCCTTTTCATAAGACACGTAAGAGTCGGGTCCTGATGGGCTGCGCTCGCACGCTGACCCGCACCCCCGTCCTCGTCCTCGCTCTGATCAGTGCCACAGAGCCGGTGAGCGATTCAGCCCAGCCTGACGATGAATCACAGGGCCTGACTCATCACCCAAAAAGACGGCCTGTCTTGATTGCCCTCAGCAGCAGTCTGACGCTTCAGCTCCTCTCACCAGGAAGTCCCCTGCAGCCTGAGTCACTGCGCCCATTCATGCTACAATGAGCCCGACGACCTGACAGCGGTGGTGACAACCTCCTGCTTCCTCCCTTGGCTTCTCATTTCACTCCTGGAAATCCAGAGGCACCTGGAAACGACGGTCTCCCTTCTGCCAGGGACAGACACGCTCAGCAGCAACCTGGCCTTTTACCAAAGTGTGAGTCTGGCCGGGCCTGGCCTCTTCCCGGGCAGGTGTGGGAAGGGGCAGCCCCCGGCTCCTGCGACGTACTCTCCGGGTCCACAGTTCTCCAGGGGCCCCGCGGGGGTGGATCTGAATCTCCTCCGGGGCGAAACCCACTCCGGGGGCCTCTGAAACGCAGCCGCCTCACGTAACTGGGATGACGGCTACGAAGGGACGTGTGGCAGCTGTAGTTCACCAAACAATACAAACAGCACCTCACATCCACCGAAACGGCACATCCTTGCAGACGACAGCTTCGTGAGACATGCAGACTTGTGCTCCCCGATGCTAAGATTTAGTTTATTTTCTGCACTTTATAACCCATAGTTTGGAAATTAAATGGACCATCAAAGCAATTCAATTATTGATGTCAAAATGAGCAGGCGGGAAGGGTAACATTCATCAAGCGCCTACGGCAAGCCGGACACGTGGCCAGGGCTCTCCTGGGGACTCGGGCCTGGCTGTGGTCCCCCCAGCTCCTTCACTGCCCTCTGCCCGAGCACCTGCTGGAGCCGGGCGGTGGGGCAGGAAGGCTGGCCGGGAAGGGAACTGAGGGAATACACAAAACCCTGGGAATGCAAACACGAAAGAAAACAGCTCCGACACCAAACCTTATAAAATAAGGCTAACCTAGTGACAAGGGTGAGAGATGAAAAGAACAATATTCAGATTTAAAAAAAACAATGAAGGATAGTAAAGGAACCGTGTTCGATCTCAGACATAAAGCCGGCCACGTAACAAAAATCCCAGCGCACCACGGTGACCTCCTTGTAGAGAGAAAACGGCGGAAGCAGGGTTTGGGGCGGGGGGGGGGCACGTGGAGACACCCGGAAACACACCTCAGGTCAGGGTCCCGTCCGTGGTGACGCATCACGTTGACGGCACGGACCCCTGATGTGAGGTGATGAGAAGGGCCCTCTGCCTCTGCGGTCTTCCTCCCTGAGCCCATCACCCGACATCAGACACACCCCAACGGAGGGACGGCCCCAGCACCCCCAGAACCGCCAGGCCACCCGAAACCAGGGACGACGTGAGAGATGGCTCAGCCCGGAGACGCCTGGGGAGACGTGACGAACGGAGTGGAAAGGGGACGACAGGAAAACCAAGGACACTCGAACGGAGTGCGGACTTTGGTGAGTGGCAGTGTCATTCCTTAAGATGTTAACAATGGGGGAAAGTGGGTGTGGGGCACATGGGAACTTTATTTCCTGTTCTAGGTTTTCTGTAAATGTAACCTGTCCTAAAAAGTGGTTTATTAACATAAAACCTGTAGGAACAAGGCAGTCAGAGACAGAGAAATACACAAGCTGCCAGCACAGGAGTAATGTCTGCCCAGGGCCTGAGCGGGCCAGCCCCTCGCAGGGGCCAGGCCACTGGGACGGCAGGCTCCGGACTGAGAAGTCTCCGGCCCTCCTGGGCTCACTTGGGTCTGGGGGACCCGAGTCCTCACAGGATGGGAGAGGAGACTATACCCACTCATTTTCTCCACTGAGCTTTTCTGTGTGAGCCTGGAGGGGGCGGTGGGACGGGTGCAGGTGCAGGAAGAGAAGCTGGTGACATCAGAGCCAGTGTGGGGGGGGGGTGGTGATGGGATTATTCTGTAGGGAAATCAGCACATGTTCTGGGACCGGGGAGGGGAGCCAGCATAGGTGTGAGGGCACAGAAATAAAATTCATCCGCTTTTACTCACGAGTATGTTCTTTCTGGTCCCACAACTGCCTCACACATGGCGAAGCTCTGTGTATCCCCACATTTGGATTGACGTCATGAATGCGACGCAGAGCGTTTTTCCAAATTCGCAGACAGCGTGCCCTCGGTGCCCTGGTGGCACTCTGATAAACCTTTACTGAGTGGAACCTGGGAAAGTCTGCCTGAACTGCGTATTAACGGTGCCTACGGATAAGCCCCAGACAACCGCAGCCCAGCTTGCAGGGCTCTTTGCCCGACTCCCCTCCCTCAGTCTGGTTAATTAGCAGAAAGAAAAAGGATAATAAGGGGTCTGAGGGTCACCAGCCAGCACCACCCTCCCGGAGCACGGCCCTCGGAGACTGCAGGTTTGGCCACGTTTCGTACACTTTCTCATCCTCCTGTGACACTGCTCTTGACCTGTGACCCCATCACACGACCTCAAGGACAATTTAAATATTCTGCACCGTGTGCGCTCTCCCTCTCGCTTCCCCTGTGCTTGTCTGCACTTTTTCAAAGTTGCAGATGGCGTGAGGCTTTGCCTGGAAACTTTCCTGAGAAAAAGGATGACGTTCTCTTGCATAACCACAAACCCCTGTCACTCAAGACATTCAGCATCAATGCCACGCTATTAGCCAATATCTAGTCTCCATTCAAATTTCTCTTGATGGTCAAACAACGTCTCTTACAGCTTTTGGTTCTGGGTCCAGGATCTAGACCGACACTTACTGGTCACACATTACGAGTCTTTGTCTAGAACAACTGCCCCACGTTTTGTTGTCTTCGTCGAATTGAAAATCTAGAAGGGACCGTACCGTTGTACGTAGACTGTTCTGCAACTTGAAATTTAAAAAATAACTTTTTAAACATTTATTTATTTTTGAGAGACGGAGTGCAAGTGGGGGAGAGGCAGAGAGAGAGGGAGACACAGAATCCGAAGCAGGCTCCAGGCTCCAAGCTGTCAGCATAGAGCCTGACGTGGGGCTGGAACTCACAAACCGTGAGACCATGACCTGAGCTGAAGTCGGACGCTTAACGGACTGAGCCACCCAGACGCCCCTGTTTTATTTATTTTTGAGAGAGAAAGAGGGAGAGAGAGCAAGCAGGGGAGAGGCAGAGAGAGGGGAAGGGAGACACAGAATCCAAAGCAGGCTCCAGGTTCTGAGCTGTCAGCACAGAGCCCGACGCGGGGCTTGGACCCGTGAACCATGAGATCGTGACCTGAGCCAAAGTTGGACACTGAACCGACTGAGCCACCCAGGTGCCCCCACCATTTGAAATTCTTAACAGCTCTGAGGTTGAAGCAATATACAAAAAACCGCACATCTAAAAATACAGATTTCAGTAATTTTGGACATATGTACACACCCATGAAGCCATGCCCACAATCAAGGTAAGCAACCTCTGCCCTCAAAACTTTCTTTGTGCCCCTTCCGAACCGCCCCCCCCCCCCCGCCAACCGGCAGCCATCTGTTCTCTGTGAGTACGGTTTACATTTTCTAGAATTTTATATAAATGGAACTACATAGTGAATACCGTTCTTTTACTGGCTTCTTTCCCTCAGCTATTTTGGGGCCAGTATATCCTTTTTTATTGCCTAGCAGTACTGCCCCGTGTGGATAAATCACTGTTTGCTTATTCACGCCCGTTGATGGTCTTTTGGGCTACTTCTGTTGTTTGGCTATTACAAATAAAGCCACTATAAACATCGTGTATCACTTCTGAACAGACGTGTGCCTTCGGGTGGGTGTGCCACGTGCGTTTCTCCAAATCTGCGCCTGGGCCGGACAGTGTTTGGATTTTGGACAAGCTAGCAGCCGCGTGCCGGTATCGGACCGGTTTCATTTGTGTTCTCCAAGGACAAATGGCAAGCGGCAACTTTTCGGGTGCTCTCCTGTCAGCATACTACTTCCTCCGTGAAGTGACTATTCAAACCCTTTGCCCGTTTTTCGGTTTGTGTGTCAGTTTTCACGTTGAGCTTTGAGCGTTCCCTATGGGATCTAAGAGTTTGTATTAGGTGAATGATGTGCAAGTATGTCCCCATTTTGAGTGAACTTTTTCATGCGGTATGAGGTGTAGACTCATTTGTTTGCATCTGGATGTCCAATTGTCCCAATGCCACGTGGCGAAAAGACGCTCCTTTCTGTGGGGCTGAACTATTTGCATCTTTGTTGCAGATCAGTTGACCACACACATGTGGGTGCAGCTCCTGACTTCTCATTTGGTTCCACTACCCGTTTTCATGCCACTTTCAGTGCTGACTGTTAACAGATACGGGTAAGTCTTGACACTAGGTAGTATTAATCTCTTAACGTTGTTCTTTTTTTAAAAAAGAAAGTTGTTTTGTTTATTCTTAGGTC
The DNA here is from genome assembly GCF_022079265.1 of Lynx rufus. Classification (NCBI taxonomy): domain Eukaryota; kingdom Metazoa; phylum Chordata; class Mammalia; order Carnivora; family Felidae; genus Lynx; species Lynx rufus. The sequence continues at coordinate 1,864,729 of NW_025814853.1, read as the reverse complement.
CTTTGCATTTTCATATATGGATTTGTAGTCAGGGCCCATGTTGATGGGATCTCTCCATTTATCTAGATTTTCTGTAATTTCTCTTGCCAATGGATTGTAGTTTCAAGTACAGAAGTCTTGCACATGTGTTGCTGAATTCGTCCCCAAGTATTTTATATTTTTGATACTGTTGTAAATGTTTTTTACTTTGATTTCAACTTCCCATGGTTGATCAACAGTATATACAAACAAAATAGATTGTTGTGTGTTGACCTTATAACCTACAACCTTACTAAGTTCACTCAGTGGTAGTAGTTGTGGGTTTGTTTGTTTTTTTTAATAGGTTCAATTAGCTTTTCTACAAAGAGAATCATGTTGATTGAAAATAGAGACAGTTAAACGTTTTCCTTTCCAACCTGGATGCCTTTATTTTTCTTGTACTCCCCAGGGCTTCGAGTACAGAACTGGAGAGAAATGATGAGGGCAGACACCCCAGTCTTGTTTCTCATCCTAGTGTTGAGACTTTTCACCATTAAGTGTGATGTTGGCTGTAACGGTTTTTGTAGATGCTGTTCGTCATGCAGAGGAAGTTCCCTTCTGTGACTGGTTTGCCAAGAGCTTTTTGTTTTGTTTTGTTTTTTTTAAAGTCTGAAATAGATTTTAGATTTGGTCAAATGCTTTCTTTGTGTCTACTGAGAATGATAATACGTTTTTTGTGACTGTTAATATGGTAAACTACATGATTTTTTTTTTAATCATTAAACAATCTCGCATTCCTGAAATAAATTCCACTACGTCACGAGTTTTTAGCCTTTTTATGTGCCTCTGAATTTGATTTACTGAAGCTTTTTAAATTTAAATTTTAATATTTTAAGTTTATTCAGTTTGAGAGAAAGTGAGTGAGGATGCATGCAAGTGGGGAAGGGGGGAGGGGCAGAGACAGAAAGAGAGGGAGAGAGAGGGAGAGAGAGGGAGAGAGAAAGAGAAAGATAGAGAGTCCCAAGAGCGGTCCCAAGACCGACGTGGGCTCGGTCTCACAAACCGTGGGATCATGACCTGAGTCGATACCAAGAGTCGGACGCTCAGCTGCCTGAGCCCCTCAGGTGCCCCTGATTTACTAAAGTCTTATTTGGAGCGTTTGATCTTCACAAAGGACGCCGGTCTGTGATGTGTCGTCTGGATCTGGCACCGGGCACTTCCTGCCGGCAGTAGAATGACACGGCCGAGTCCTTGTTTGTACCCATTCCCTCAGTGACGCTTGCTAGAACTCGCCAGTGAAGCCGCTGGACCTGGAGTTTTCTTTGCAGGAACGTTTCAAAATACAAATCCAATGTCTTAACAGACACGGTACTATTCTGACTCACTTCTCAAGTGAGAAACTCGTGTCATTCCAGGAATGTGTCTTTTCCATCAAACTTACCGAGTGTTCTGGCATGGAGTTGTTCATACTATTCACGTATTATTCCCTTAATGTTTCTAGAACCTTCCGCGATGCCACCTCTCATTCCTGATTTGGGAATTGGCATCTGTTTTTCTTTCTGCCACGCTGGGAACAGTATAGAGGTTCCTCAAAAACCTAAAAATAGAACCGCCCTACGATGCAGCAGTAACACTAATGGGTGTCTAACCAGAGGAAATGAGATCAGTATCTGGGTAGCTGTTTACTCATTGATCTGCTCTAAGAACCAGCTTCTGCTTGAACAGATTTTCTTTATTGCTTTTCTGTTTTCTTTTGCGTTGATTTCCACTGTGATCTTTATTTCCTTTCTCCTACTTCCTTCGGGTTTAATCTGCTTTTCTTTCACTAGTATCTTAGGGCTGAAGCTGAGGTCAATGATTTAAAACCTCCCATTTCCCAACGGATGCCCTGTAGTGGTGCCAATTTCCCTCTCAGCGCTGCCGAGCTGTGCCCCCACTTGTCCTCATGTGCTGGGTTTTCGCTGGCATTCAGTTCAAGGTATTTTTTACTTCCCCTCAGACCTTTTTGAAAAATATCATTCAACAAGTTTTATTTCACTGACTTTATATTTTCATATAAATGATATAATTATAATAAACTTTATCAGTAAAAGTGGTATGTTGTGGTATAAATCATACATATTTTTTCTAGCTTTACTGAGGCATAGCTGACAAACGGAAATACATACAATTTTTGTATATTCAACGTAAGGGTTTGATACACGCATCCACCGTGAAATGATCACGCGATCAGGTTAATGAACGCATCCAGAAACTCACAGTTATTTTGTTTCGTGTGATGAGAACACTTAAGGTTTACCATCTTAGCGGCTTTTGAGTGCACATATGGAACTGTCACTGTGGTCATGGGGCCGCACGTCACAGCCCGGCTCCACATAGAACCGGAGGTGTGTGCTTTTCCACACGCACCTCGCCGTGTCCGCCACCGGCAGCCCCCCCTCAACCACCGTCTCTCTCTCTCTCTGGTTCTGGAAGTTTGACTTTTTTAGATTCCACAAGTGGATGGGATCAGGTGGTATCTGTCCTTCTCCGTGTGGCTTACCTCACTTCGCACAGTGGCCTCCAGGTTCAACCATCTCGTCACAGACAGCAGGATTTTCTTCTTTTCTCCAGTGTGCGTATGTGTGTGCGTGTGTGTGCGTGTGTGTGCGTGCGACCCTTCCGTTCATCTGCTCAGGGTCGTCTCCGTGCTTGCCTGTGAAGAAGGCTGCAGTGAACACGGGGCTGCGGGTGTCTCTGCAGGGCCGGGTTGCATTCCCTCTGGTGCCACACCCACTGGTGGGAACGGACAGAGGTTCCATCTTGAATTTCCTGAGGACCCTCCACGCTGCTCTCCCCAGTGGCCGCACCAGTTTACGCTCCCACCGACAGTGCCTGTTTTGTTCTGTTCTCTCCATGGCCTCGCCTACATGCGCCAACTCCGTGTTTTTGAGGACAGCCAACCTGACAGGCGTGAGGTGATGTCTCAGTGTGGTTTCTATCGCGTTTCCTCGTGATGAGTGATGTGGAGCGTCTTTCCGCGGACCTGCTGGTCCTCTGTGTGTCTTCTTTGGAAAAAGGTCTACTCAGGTCCTCTGTCCATTGTTTAACGGGATCGTTTGGGTCTTTGCTATGAAGTTATATGAGTCCTTGTATATTTTGGGTATTAACCCCTTGTTAGATAGATAGCTTGAAAATACCGTCTCCAGTTCCACAGGCTGCCTTTTCAGCTCTTTAGTCTGATGTACTCCCATCTGTGTATTTTACATATAAATATTTAAAACTACACATATCATCTTATATAAATATTTATGTCACGTATATAACATTTATACGTTTTAAATATTTCATGCATCTTATGCTTACATTACTCGTTAAAATTTCATCTTATAATTTAAACATCTGAACGCTTATTTAAAAGCGTGCTTCGTTTCCACGTGTTTGGAAGTCTTCCTATCGTCCGGGGCTGCGCTGCGGCCCGCGGTGCCGTGTGCTCCTGGCACGTGGACAGGAGGGGTGTTCCCCACGGGTTTCCCTTCTCCTCGCCGTGCCGTCTTCTCCAGGAGCCCCGGCTTCTCCGGGTACGGTGGTGGACCCTCCGCCTCTCCTGGCAACTCCAGAGGAGCTCCTGGGCTCCTCTCGCGCAAGTCCTTTGCCCCCAGAGACACCGGCTGCCCGGAAACACGGGTGTTTCCGCGTTGCTGTTAACACGGGCGTCGGCCTTCTTCGCTTGACGGTCGCTCCGAGTACCTCCCACCTCCAGGCTAGTCGTGTCCTTACACCGGAGGCGCATTTCCCACGAGCAGCACATGGTCTGCTCTCGCTTCCTAGATCCATCTGGCCACCTCTGCCTTCCAGCCGGGCCGCCGGACGGCTTACACGGTCACCACCGACACGGTTACGCCCAAATCCACGCGCCTGCGATCTTCTGTAGGTTCCATCTAGTCCTCGTCCCCCTCTCCTTACCTTCTTTTGTGTGTGACCCTTGTACACATTCACGGCCTCAGGGGACCTCTTCTGCTGGCGAGGGGGCTCTCCCTGTAAAAGGATGGTAGTGATGGCCTCGACGTGCGCGGGCTGCCTCTTCCTCGCGGTCCACCTCCAGGCGGTAGCACATCACACGAAGTGCGAGTAGCTGACCGGAGCCTTTCTTCAATTTCTGCCCCGCCCCCACGTCCCTGCTGTGACCGCACGCGTCGCTTGTGTGCACGCCACCAACCCCCAGCGCACGGCGATTACTGTCTGCTCCAGCAGATGATCTTTGACAGATTCAAGGCGCAGGAAGTCAGACTTATTCGTGGGGCTCCCGGGCCTGCGTGTGCACCGCGCGCCTTTCTGCCTGGGGACCCTCGCTAACGTTCCTCGTGGTGTGGGTCCGCCGGGCTGCCACCCTCCGGTGTCGAGTGTCTTACGAAGTCCTCACTCTGCCGCCACCTGTAGAGAGCCTCCCGCTGTGCACAGAAGGCCACGCCGGCGGCTTTTCTTCGGGGACGTTAGGGCGCCAGCCCGCCGTCCCCCTGCTGGTGCGGCCCCCGGCTGGCGGCCCGCCGTCTTCCTTCTCCTTGCCCCTCTGTTCTCTTTTATCGGCTGCTTCTGGTTCTTATATTGATCATGTTTTTAAGCAATTAGGTTAGGACTCGGGTGGTTTTCACGTTCCCTGCGCGTGGGGTTCCTGGAGCTTCCCGGGCCTGTGGGCTTATAGTTTTCGTCAAATTGGAAAATTTGGACATTCCTGAGCCCGTTTCTTGAGAGGTTTTTCCCGCCGGCCCGTCAGCGGCTCCGAGTACACACGTCAGGCCACCTGCAGGTGTCCCACGACTCAGAGATGCTCCTTCGGTTTCGTAAGAGCCTGGCTGTGCTCCCTGTGCCCGTGTGCACAGACTGCACTGCTGAAGCTCTTCTGCGGCGTGCAGCCGGCGGTCGGGCTGTCGATCCTGCCCGGCACGTTTCTCACGGCACGCTGCGGCTTCCCCCTGCGAGAGGCTCAGCCAGCCCTCTGAGGGCTTCGAGTTCCAGTGGAGCTTTTTCTGCGGAGCAGATTTCTAGCAATGGTTTCCACGTCCTTCTCGGCTAGTTCTCACACCTGCGAGGGGTCAGGTGGGTGTCGGCGGGTCTTTCTCCTCGTCGTGGATCACGGATCCCCGCTTCTTCACGCTCCTGGTCGTTTCGCTCAGTAGTAGAGGCGGGTGCAGACCCACAAGGTGCACGGGTGATCTGGGGAGAGACCCTCCTGGGACTGGTTCCGCGGGGACAACAGGAAAGGCTTTCCTGTGCCACCTGTCCCCACAGCGTGTGCCGCCCCTCGGTCAAATGGCACCGGACCGTCGGCCCTGCTCCTCCTCCCAGACGCGGCTGAAGTGCTTCTGGCCCCCCCCACCTGCCCCCCTCCCCCCCCCCATGATGGCCCATGGTGTGTGCTCAGCACACTCCTGTGACCCTAAGAAGAGGCCCTGAACTTGCCCCTCAGCTGGGGTCCGCCCTGCGTGGGCCACCCCACCCTCCGCCCTCAGGAAGTGCCCTGTGTTCCGCGCAGACGTTCATCCTAGCGTGGCCATCCCTGACCCTCCCAGTGGCCACTCAACAACCCGGTGAGCTCTGCCACAGCACGAGAGTCCGTGGAGGCCGGTGGGGACCCAGTGTGACTTCTGGCCAGATGCAAACGAGGGAAGGTAAGGGAACCACCAACCCCCCCTCCCCCCCCCCCCCCAAAGCACACGGAACTGTCATCTCTGGGAAGCCATCCAAGTGATCATGAAAAGGAAGGTGGAGGTGAACGGCACTCAGACTCAGCTGGAAATATTTCAAAAGGTCTCTCAGTAGGATGACGGCCTTTGAATAAACAGGTGCCACGGGCTGGTTAAGAACGAGTTCACGGAAAGGTCCCTGGCGCCCGCAGGCAGGTACAGCGACACTGAAGGCCCGGACACTTCCAGCTGGCTGCAGCGTCATTAAACGTGTAAGTCCTTCAGCGCGGGCCCTGAGACTCCCTCGAGCAGGGGGGCGGGGGAGCTGTAGCAGGTGCGCTCACGGGGGGCGCCCGCATCCAGCACATGCAGGAGACACGCAGGCCCCCCGAGACAGATGTGCCGGGAGGCGGTTTTTGGCGTGAAGTACGATGACCACCCAGATCTTGCGAGAACGCAGTGGCGAGGTGCAGGCACGAGGGCCGTCCTTTTCACACACACAGCAAAGACTGAAGCAGAAACAGACACTCCCAGGACTAAACGCACACACAGTCTGGTTCTAGGCACTGACAGGCAGCAGAGGTTCCGCGGGGACGAGAGCGCTGGTGGCCCACCGGCAGGGAGGTGGGCCTAGGGGCGCCCTCTTCTGTCCCTCTCCTCCCACGGGCTGCGGTCTGAGCTGGGCGCCCTACGCACCCAGGAACCTCGACACGTGCTCTGCTCGGCCCAGGACCGGGTAACGGGATCAGTACATTTTCAGATGTGCCGTTGAGAAAACAGAGACGTTGAAGGACAAGGGAAGTTCCAGAACGACTTCCCTGGAAGAGCCCTTCTGTCCTCCTGTTCCCAGAGCACGGCTCTTTGGTGAGACGTGAGGGGAAAAGAGAACTGACCGAAAGGTACGGTTTCCTTGCCCACAACACCAGGCTTTCCGATCGGCCAGAGAGGGTTTCTGCGTACGGGACACCAGCCGGGCAGACGCGAGACTTACACCGTGATTCCTTTTATTCTAAAAGTTCCAGGTCACGGCTGTCATCTTCGTACCGCGCCGCTGGAAGCACAGAGGGGCGGGGGATGGGAAATGAAAGCGGCTCGCTGGAGAAAATGAGGGAGGCGGGCCCAAATTCAGATTTTTAACTCTTTAGTCTAGCAAAGTTTTGGCCAATCTTCCAGAGAAGTCATTGCTCGTCTGAAGTTAGTTCCACAGATAGGAAGGTAAATATTTTGTCAAAACCTCTAATGTTCTAGTCATCATCCCAGAGCAGACAAGCAATGGAACATTCTGTGGATACAGCCATGTGCAGGGCACTGGGCCCAAGGAGGGTCAAGGCTGACCTGAGGTCAAGGTTAGCCTTGGGTGCGGCGAGCAGGAGGGAGGCTGTTTCTGGCACCGAGAGGACCATGGGGACCAGGAACACCGAGGTGAGTGGACCCTGCGTCTGGTCGACAACGTTCTGGTCGGTACCAGGGGACCAGGGAAAGGACTGAGGCCGACAGACGGGGACTGAGCCACCTCCCGGGACTTGTCTGCAGCCACTATGAGCGGCCGTGCAGAAAGGCCAGGAGAACCTCTCAGGCAACGGGCAGAACTGCAGGGCTCAGCAAGGCCGCTACACAGGCGAGCAAACAAAATCAGCAACCACGGAGTACAACGTCATCCAAGACAGCGTCGCCCAGACGCACCTGTGCTGTCACGTGTTCCTGGGAACGCCCGTGACACCCGCGTCCTCCGGCAGCCATCACCCCTGGCTCGGGCCCCACGGCACAGCTCCGGCGGCCTCGAGGTGCGCGGGTAGCCTCGGCGCCCAGGTGAGGGAGGACTGGGTCCGGCAGCAGCCTGGAGCTGCGGGGGCTCGTTCACAGGACGGCGGAGGGTGTGGGGAGCACGAGCAGCACGCAGGGCGGAGGCGAGCCGGGGAAGGTCTGCTGGAAGGCGGAGGCAGCGGTGGGGCCCTGGCCACCTACCAGGTGCGGCTGGGGAGGGGGCGGGCCGGTTGAGGCTCTGGTGCCCGGCAGGAGGGGCCACAAGGGAGAAGCCCACTCCCCTCCCCGCCCACCAAACCCCTCAAGCAAGCGACCACGTGATCACCGCGCTTCCTCCCCTCTCCACATCTACGGTTCTTCCGAAGCTGAGTGCCGCGCAAGGGGGCCTCTTCTGGGGGGTGTCCGCTCCCGGCCGGCGCTCACCCCCACTCTGGAACCCCTCTGTGTCCCGTGAGTCACGCCTCCCGCCTCGTCAATCCTGCTTTGCCTTCCTTCCGTGGCTCTTCCTCCTCCACACCCCCAGCACCCCTCAGGCACAGGTCCTCCCCACCTGGGGTCTCCCCGACCATCGCCCCATCACACCCACTTTCCCAGCCCCTCCTCAGCTAACCTACAACCTCTACACTGAGGCCACGAGTTAAAAACCACAGCTTGGATCTTGTCCCATTGCGGACTCTTTACCGGTTCCTCTTGGCTGAAGAGTGGGGTGCCCTCCACTTAGAGGGGGCCCCGCGTGCGCCTCCAGCCCCTCTAGGCCCTCACCCTCACGGCACAGCCCCCTCAGACACGGGGCTTCCCCCCTGCAGCGGAGGGCTCTGACCCGCTGGACGCGAGCCTGTCTCCAGTCTCCAGCACAGCCCCCAGGGTGGGGCTCCACGGAGTGGATGTGAGTCTGCGGCCCCAGGGGCCTGAGGACAGGGAGGGGCAGAGACTGGAGAGCAGAGATGGAGGAGATGGTCCCCAAGGTCCCCAAGGTCAGGGTGGAGAGGAAAAAGCACGGGTGGGACACAGCAGGTCTGGTGGGGGTCTGGGTGAGGCAGGGTAGAGTTTAAAGAAGGAAGCGGTCAGGGTCACTTCCTGCTGGAGGACTGGAGGGGGCGGGGAGGGGGCGGCCTGCGGCACCTGAGGGACACGAATGGTGTGGCTGCAGCCCAGGTGACCAGGACTGGGCCCCAAGGAGACGCACCTCCCTTATTCTGGAAGGGGGGCGCCAGCCGTGCCTGGAGAGGGAGGGAGGAGCTGGCCCTGAAGGCAGAGGCTTGGGTGAAGCAGGACAAGAAGCGCGGGGTCATCGCAGGGGGACAGAGGACACGGCGTCACGGCGGGCAAGCCAGCTGCGCTCAGCACCTCCGCAGCAGCCGCTGCCCGGGCCGCCTGACGCACGGAGCCCGCCTCGCGCCTGCGGGGACGACGCGGACTACTCACACTGTCCACGGCCAGGATCTTGGCCCAGATGAAAACCAGGAGGGGCCGCAGCTCTCGGGCTGAGCTCTGTAGCAGCTTCAGCACGTAGGGGAAGATGCCCACAGACAAGGCCTGGGGGAGAGAAGAGAGAGTGAGCGCCAGCACCGGCTCCCGGGCAGCCGAGCAGCGCCGGGGGCGGACGGCGCGGCTAGGGACGCGGTGTGCGCAGCCTTCGGCGCGGTGGGAATGCCGTGGGGGTGGACACGCCTCACGCAGAGCAAGCGGCTTCCTCCGGCCTCCTCACCCCCGCGCTCCCAGATGCCGCGCGACTTCTCCGGTCCTGCCGCGTCCAGAGACCGGGGCTCGCCTCACAAGGGACGGGTGGCTTCCCGTCTGGAACCCGCCGTCCCCACCCTCGGAGGGCCTTGTCTGCTCTCAGCAGCAAAGCGCAAGGCCCCTTAATAGTGGTTCTCGTGCTTCGAACCACAAGGCGTCTGCCGCCTCGGGAAGGGCCAGTCTGCTGGTTAAGACGGGGAGAAGCCGGGGGCTCCCGTGCCCAGATCCGGATGAGGCATCATCCCGGGGGGTCGTCTCTGCTCTCGGCAGGGCAGTGACAGAGAAGCAGGCTATCTCGGCACAAAGGACACCTGGGCAGAGCCCGGTTTTGTCCATCACCTCAGCGTCTCCCTCCAAGACAGACGGAGGGGGACACCCAGGACAGAGTCCGAGGGCGGGGTCTGTGTCCTCTCCTCATTAAAGGCTGTGTGTACCACAAATTAGATAATTTCTAATTATCATGAATATTGCTTTTTCAGACTGTAATTCTAAACTGTTGTTTGCACACAGAACCAAGAAGGTCCGTGTTTGCAGCTGGTGACAGGTCTCCTGAACCTCCTCTAATTGGCAGGTCCCCTAACGATACCCCCTTCCTTCTGATGTAGTTGTTGAAAAACAAGTCGCTTTTTGATCTGATTTTTGTCAGTGTTTTCTGTTTCCAATGGCCGTTTCTACTCTTCTGCGGAATGAGAAATCAGAGAAGGGTTTCCAGATTGTGCTGGGCACCGGAGTGTGAAGTCGGTGGACGGGTGTGTGCGGGCACTCTGCGGGCTCAGGGGCACCTGCAGGGGCGAGCCACTCCCGAATGGTGGCGGGCCAGCCACCCTTTCTGTCTGCAAAGGCGAAGCCTCGTGGCGGATGGGAGAAGAGGGCAGAGCAAAACCAAATCGCCAGATGCTGTAGTGACGGAGGCCGTGAGGCAGCACGTGCACCTCTAGGGCCCCTCGGGCTGACCGCCCCCCTCCCCTGTCCCCAATCACTCCCAGCTTGTGAGACGGTCCTCGGACGCACCACGGAGTCTCCGGGGCTCCACCCTCCCCCGGCTCAGTGCGGGAAGCACGCACCAGGCTCACCGCCCAGGGGCCCAGGTCCAAGAAGCGCCCCAGCAGATCCAGGGCTCTCAGCCGGTGCACCTGACTCAACAGCACCTGAGAAAGGAAGAAGGAGAGGGCGTCACCGTGGAGCCGTGCGATTCTGGACACGGGGGTGCACTCACACCTGCCCCCGGCTGCATTCATTCATTTACCTACAGCAGGTGCTCCTTTCTCTGTATAAAATAGGGGCCCTGCAGAAAGTATTAGAACAAATACTTTTTAATTGCACGTAAAAACACACCGAGGACACTGTGGTGTATAAACCTCCAGACAGCGTTCCTTTAATTACTCTAAACTAGATAATCTATTATTGCGTTTCTCACCTCTTCTGGAAACTAAATAAAATACTGTAGCTTTGACTCCCCGTCGCTGGGCACGTCTGGCCGTATCATTCCCGGTGCCTGGTTCATTTAAACAACTTCCCCACTGCAACCTTTTTAAACTATTATCAGGTTTTTGCTATTACAAACGATGCTATGATAAGTATCCCAACAGGCATATTTCCGCCTATTCACATGGTTTTTCCCGAGGATAAATCCGAGGGTAGGAGCAGTACGAGTTTACTACCGAATTACCTGCCAGTGAACTACCCTGCACTTCCTACAGTCCACGCATGGGTGCTCCCCTCTGTGGGTGCCCCCCACTGCCCCGTGGTCCCTCCCCGCCGTGGGTGCTCCCTCCCTCCCGTGGGCCTTTGCTGATCACAGTGCACAGGACGAGGGTTTGCTGCTGTGTTCTCTGGTTATGGGACCTTGGGCCAACCACTTCACTTCCCTGACCCTTAATTTCTTAATTTATAAAAAAGGAGAAACACAAAACCGAATCCCAAAGGTTTAATTAAACAACAAATTAAGAACTCCGGGACAACAGCAGCCCACGACCCACTATTATTTACCAATATGATAGATAAAAATAAAATATCCTTTTAATCTGAATTCATTACAAGTGAAGTTGATTGTCTTTTTTGACCGGTTAATTGGCTATTTCTGTAGTAAACTGGCCACGTGTGTCCTTGTTTTCCCACTCAGATGTCTGCCTTTTTGTCTCATTGACATGGAAAAGTTCTTTATACGTTAAAAAGAACAATCTTTGCCACGTGTTTTTCTCTTGTTTTCTTTGTTACATCAGAGTTTAAAATTTCTAATCGGGTCATTTGTAGTGACTTCTCCTCATGGTATTTACGCTCAAGGCCATGGGTACGGAGCCCCTGGAAGGCACTCTTCTGTCCACTGCCGGCCACCCAGCGTGTGTTCGTGGGCGCTTGCTGCGAGCGGATGCTGCGCTGGGGCGCGACCGGGGTCAGCGGGGAGCCCCCCCTCCCACCATCAGTTGCTGCGGAGACAGGCAGACGGCCACGTTGTCACAATCCGCGGTGACGGCAGGCAGTGCTGCGAATCATGTGCGCCTCTGCCCTCCTTGGGAGGGTCCTGAAGGTCCCCCTTCCTAGCGGGCAGCCAGGTCCCAGAGGGGAGGCAGTGCATGGGGCCCCCAGGTAGCAGGCAGAGGGGATGGGAAAACTTGGGGTGTCTGAGGACGGGTCCCACAGACCAGGCTGAGGGTTTCCCCAGAGAAGCAGCAGCGAGCGTCCAATGTGGTCGCTGGGGGATAGACCGGCGGTGGCCAGGTGGAGGGGGGGGGGGGACAGAGTGGACCTGACCCTGACTGATGGGGGGGAAAGCGACCCAAGACAGCAGGGGCCGTGCCCGTGGCGGAGGTGAGGCTGGGTGGAGGGGACCGGTGGTGTCGCCTGCTCCCGGAGGTCAGCGACAGGAGCCGCGAGGACAACACGCTGGGTGCAGGGTGTCGATCGTGTCAGGTCGTGGGGAGGAGGCAAAGGGGAGTGGAACGCGACGGGGGGCAGAGGTTTCGGGGGCTCCCTGTGAGGGGCAAACACGGGCTGGAGGGACAGGTGGGGAGGGGTCTGGACAGCACCAGGTCCCCAGCAGGAGCGGCGGCCCGGGGGCGGGGCGGGCGAGGAGGAGGAGCCGCGGCTGGCCCAGCCCCCGGAATGCCGCGTGCCCCCTCCCCCTCCCCCAAGGCCCCCCCCTCCCCGCACTGCGTCGGGGCCATTCCCACACCTCCGTCCCCATGCACGTGTGGGCGTCTGGAGGTGTCGAGCCTCTGACGAAGAGTCGGGGCGAAGGCGTGGGACCCGCTTCCACGCTGGACTTGCGGCCACCACGTGTGCCTGAAGCGGAGGTCCGCAGGGCAAGGTCGGCGGGAAAGCGCGGCCTGCCTTCCTTCCTGCGTCCTCGGCGGGAGCGGCGGAGGCGGCGACAGTCTGACCCCGGACTTGGGCGCATTTTCAAAACCCAGTGGCGCGAGGTCCGCGGAAGCACCTGGCCCGGGCCGTCCGCCACGGGGCGCGTCCGGCACGCCGACCCCACGGCGTCGGCACGCAGCGCAGGTCGTCCCCTCGGCGACTCGCCGGCTGCCCTCGTCGTACCGGAAACAGAGCCGCCTCAGGGGCCGGTTTCCCGCCGACCCCGGGTCCGTGAGCGCGGCCGCAGTCGGTCGGAGACCAGAGACCCCTCCGCAGACGCTGCGCGCCGCTCCCGTCACAGCAAACGCGGCAAACGCGAACGGAGCGCCGCGTTTCGGGCAGGCGGTGCAGCGATCTGCAGGGGAGGAAGCGGCCGCGAGGCTGGCTCCGGCTCCGCGTGCCCCGGCCGCCACCGGGTACGTTGCTCTCACGGCAGCGCCGGGCCCGGAGCCTGGTTCACAAGGACGACCGTGGCACCACCGCTTCCCGCCGCCGCGTCCACACTGGCGGGACACGCGGCGCAGCCTCCGCAGACGGCCCCGCGAGCCTGGCGCGGGGCTCTGCGCTGTGATTGTTAATGTCCGATTGGAAAAGGTCAAGTGTTGGCTTTTTAAAACATGACATCGTCCTTCGGATTCCTTCTGTTGATTCATATTTAGGAAAAATGGAAGCCTAGCGGAAATGAAAGTTACTTTAAAATAAGGACTGGCTTTTGGTTGTACACTTTTTTATTCCTATTATTCCCGTTTCACACTGGCCCAGGATCTGTGGAAATTACAGGGACAGATGGCGAACGGCACGAGCGACTGGGTCTTGCCCGTCAGTGGCGGCGTGCACGCCCGCATTAACGCGGGGCTTGCCGCGGCGGCCACGCTTCGTCCGCCTCCTGCAGCGACGGCGCTCGGGCTCCTGGGCCGGGACTCCTGGCGGGGGGGGGGGGGGGGGGGGGGCGGCACTTCCTACAAAAACAGAGTCTGCAGCTCGGGCCTGGCGGACCTCGGTGGGTCCCGCCGGCCTGGCGCCCAGGAACCTGATGCCCACCGACATCCGTAACACGTGTCACAGTAACACGCAGTTACTTTCCTGCCGTGGACTGAGAGCAACCCTGCACTTTCAGACCAAAAATTCTGTTTATAAATAAAACGATGCAGCGAAAGCAAACAGTTTCCCGATGAAATGCCCGGACCGCCTCGCGAGGTCTGTGGAGGTCCTAACACCGTCCTATGACATCCCCTCTTCTCTCTCCTTCCTGCAGCTCGTGGGTTCTCCCCTCTCGGTCTGGGGCTTCCTTGCACACCGGCCGCCCGAGGGGCCACGGACAGTGACGTCTCGTCCACCGCAAGACCGTGTGCACCTTGTGGCGGCTCGGGGTTTGAGGGACTTCCTTCCGATTCCTCCTGCTTACACTTCTAAAAGGCAAGAAAAGCCCCGGGGGCTGGTCAGGGAAGGTTATTTCCAAGCTCACCCTCGCAGGACGGGCTGCAAATCAGCTGGCCGGAGGAGACATTTCATCTGACACCGAAGGTCATCCGCTAATGCCTCTGAGTCCTGAGGCACAGAAAATCCTCTCTGGCGTGTGGAGAAAGTAGCAGGGATCGGAAAAGCTACAAAGTCTGTATTAAAATTCTCTTTCCCTTAGGCAGTACTTTCTGACTTGCTGAGGCCCCGGAGGATAACTTATGGGTGACAAGGTCCAGGCTTTGGCAAAAATACAGTTCCTTAAGATAAAGCAGCGTGAAGTTAACCAGGCTAACGAGGAAGAGGCTGACCCCGTGGGCCACGCCGAATGAAGCCGGGGCGCCTCTGCATCGTGTCCCCGTCCTTTCTCGTTAAGTACAGGTTCACGTACTGAGCCGGGCTGGGCACAGCCCAGGAGACAGCCCTCCAGGATAATGGAGAGCCTGCTGCTTGTGGCTGCTTGCAAGATCGCACGGAAAACGTCTCCCCGCTTTCCCTTCAGTTATTTTCCCTTTAGTTATTTTCCCTTTCTTCGGCATTACTACGCTGGCTCTGTTAGGCCCTCTTTCCCCGAGGGAGTGTGGATTGTAAATGGACCATTAGGAAAAACGTCAATAGAAGGCCATTTACAGCAGGACTGTTTGCCGGACCCGGAAGACCTGATTTCGCATGCTTGTCACCGCACCCGTGCTTTGCAAAGGATGAATTTCACTCCGCTGCACCGTCGAAAACACCGGAAGGTCGGTGGTAGGGCCACAGGCTCCGCGAGTGAACGTTCCGGCAAGCCAGGAGGAGCTACAGAGCACAGCACGTCCGCCCTGTGCCACGGCCGTCCCCGCACGTCCTGTCCACTTACAGCCAGCCAGCGTGTGTGCTCCCTCAAGGGACGGCCCGCTGTGTTTCCTCCTTTTTACTGCTTTTCTTCAAACCCAGGACAGTCTTAAACTGATCTGGAGGCGAACAAGCTCTGCGGGCCATTCACGATGTCGGTCACGGTACACACGGCGCCCAGACACATCCCGGGAGCGGCCGCGGCGGCCGCTGCTCTGGGGCGAGGACAGGCCGTGGCGTTTCTACCACGTCCCCAGTGCCCTCGTCCCAAGTCCCCTGTGCTGTCTGAGGTCCCGCACACAGTCCCGAGCCAGGCGAAGCCTCGGTGCTGGGGCCGGCGGACGGTCCTCAAAGTCGGCCGTGTGACGGACCCAGAGGAAGCTGACCACCCCCCGCCCGCCGAAGGAGGGACGCCGGGCTCTGGTGGCGACACAGAGAAACCATCCGCCCATTTCCCAAACGGCCCTGGGCAGCAGGAGCCACTCGCGGGGGCTCTGTCGCGACGTGGTCAGCAGCCCGTGTAAGAAGGTGCCGGCCCTTCCGCGGGCCTGGCGTCCCTCGCACAGGCGGGTGACGAGGCCCCTGCTCCCACTTCGCTGGAAGGTGCTGGTGGCAGCCAGCCGGCTCTCAGGACCTGAGACCCTGAACGGGGAGGCAGCGCGCCTGTGAGCACCCGCCCCTCTCTGCCCACGGCGTCTGCCGGGCCACCGCACCCTGACCGCAGAGCCTGTGTTCCAGGTCCTAAAGTGAGTTATTAGACCTCGGTGTCTACACTGACTAGAGGTCCACACTTCCCGCAAATACACATTAACTGACACAAAAGTTCTGGGAACGTTTTCTCATCTTCCCCCCTGTGAAGAATTTTGGTAACCTGCCATCCACCTCACCCGATCACATCAGCTGAAAAAATTAGCCGAATGAGACCCACGAAACCAAGCTTCCAACCCACTGGCGGGCGCGGTCTTCGTGCGAGCACTGACACGGGCCACGTGAGGGCTGGCACTCGACCGCCACCACGCACGCGCCCTCCACAGAAGGGAAGGCCGGTCGGCAGGCGCCTGGCGAGGAGCCGCGAGGGCCGTCTGCGATGCGCTCACGGCTCCCCTCCTGTCCCCCCGGTGGCTCGGAGCTCACATCCTTCCGAACAGAAGGGCCCGATGCCACGAGCACATGCACGGTGGCGTTCCGCGGGTGCCCGGAAGGGCGGCCGACTACGACCCAAATGAGGGGCTCGGTGAGGGTGGGGGAGGGAACTCTGGCGCCCCCAGGACAGCCTTCCCAACTGAGTGCAACGGGAGCCGGTGAGTTCGAGGGTCTGATCCCCCCGACCTCCAGGCACCCAGCCCGCGCACGGCCACGGGGGCGTCACACACACACACACACACACACACACACACACACACACACACGCACTCTGCCCTCTGCTGGCAGCGGTCTTCCCTGGAGCCCGCTCAGCCCGTACGGAGGGTCCAAAGACACTCACCTGCAGAACAATGGGAAGTTGCTCGGGCGGGCTCCTGTTCTCCACGCCCATGGTGAGCCACACCTGGAACGCGGTCAGCTGCTCAGCAAAGAACGGACTGTGCTGTGGGACAGGCAGGGGCATTAGTTAGGGACCTCGCCCTGACACCACTCGCCCCACGACGCGGCCCCCACGGCTGCCTGGGTCCGGCTGAGGGAGGGCAGGGCGCAGCCGGGGAGGCGGCAGGAGTGACACGGCGCAGCTGGCGGCCTGCGCGAGCAGACCGGACGAGGGCGGGAGGAGAGGGTGTCCCCGGGCTGAGCTGGGAAGACTGCAAGGAGCGTGTCTGGGGACAACGTGGGGAATCCCGTCAGGACGAGTGGAGACGCCTACAGGACGTGGAGTGGGGACATCGAGTGGGAACCGTGCTGCGCCTGCAGTTGGGGGGGGGGTCGGCGCTGGAGGTGCAAACTCAAAGGGAGGCGGGAAAGAGCAGGGCTGAGCCTCGAGGCCAAGGGCGGTGGCGCAGAAGGAGGAGGGGTGGTGGGCGGGCAGGACGCAGCCTGGTTCCCCCGAGACCGGCTGAGCAGCGCCGAGTCCCCGGAGACCGAGGTGCAGCGGGCAGAGGCGCGGCAGAGTGCGCTCAACACAGGCGGGAATTTGGAGACTCCAGTGTGGACGGCTCTGAGAAGGGATCTGGGTGCAAAGGGGAAGGACAGGAATGGAGGGGGTGGCGGGAGGGGAGTGGAGGGAGGCCACCCGGTGCAGAACTGTGGTTTCCCCGTGCGGGGGCGAGGGTGTATCTGGAATCGGCTGGTGCCATGCGGGCAGGGAGGCGGGCTCTCGGGTGGGGCCGTGCACCGCCGGCAGCCCGGGCGGCCCTCCGGGAACGGGAATCGGGGACTCTCTATCACTTCTATTTCTCAGTGACACGGAGAGGGAGGACACAGCCGAGCAGAGCGGCACGGGAAGGAAATAACCAGAGTTGTGATTTACTCCAGGACCCTAGAGTGGGGGGCAGGGGGCAGAGAGTGTGTGAGGCCACCCTGGGGTCAGTGGAGGACCCAGGCACCGAGGTCACAGTGATGGGGGGGGCGTGGAGCTGATCTGTCCTTCCTGGACTGGCAGAGGGGACGCCTTTCCCGGCAGTGACAGGGACCAGGCAGAGGACAGAAGGAGCAGCTCAGGGAGGAGGGAGGACCTGGCCGCCAGAAGGTTCGGGAACCAAGAAGCCAGGCTAGCGGGAAGGCTTGGTTTTTCGGTCTGACAGATCATTTTCACCTAACACACGGTTTTGCTTCCCCAAACCCTGAACCAGAAGAATCCCAAGTTACAAATCTCTGCCTCCCAACCCTGTCCTCCTGCCCAAGGGGAAGGTTGTGGCTGCGTTTCAGAGTGTCTGTGTGTAAGGAAGGGGGCCGGCAAGGTGCGACTGTGGCACGTGTAGACAGCGTGGACCCGCGTGTGTTTGCACAACTCAGGTCTGTAAGCCCCACCCCGGGCCTGCTCACCCCACACCGTCCACGGAGGAGCCTGGTGGGCAGAGCCACAGTGTCCCCTCAGAACAGTCCATCGTGTGGAAAGTGTGCAGAGAGCAAGCACCACCTAGGAGTCCGCGTTCCCGCAAAGTCGGCGTGGGCCAGGGGCACCAAATCTGGAGGGCGACCTGGGAGCTGGGAAGGAGCCCCCAAACTGGCTTTCCTGTTTTCAAGTGTGAATTTTTCCTGAACTGGTTAAAAACAGTAACCTCTGTTAAGCTCTCCGTCCCCACACGTGGGAGACCTTTGGTCTCTGAGGGGAGCTCGGGTAATTCAGATCATTCCATCTCTTTCCCCCTCCTTCTAAGTCCGGATTTGAATGAAGGATGCTCCCGTGTTGCTCACTGCCGGAGAAACCGTTCCACACCGCAAGGACAAGCATTCCACGTCTTTTCACCCAAAGCTCACAGAAAGGGCAAGTCTCTGCCGCTGAGGTACGTGGCGAGGGCTGTCGTGCCCCTCATGGCGCGGGCAGCCCCCCAACACAAGCAGGCTCGGCATTCCAAATAACGCGCCCCAAAGCGCCTCGAGAGCTGCCCCCGTGTGCACCTAAGGATGAGGCAGAGCAGGGATTCTGGGCCGGGTCTCCAAGATTACGGCTGTAGCATCAGAGCTGCTGTGCAGAGGCTCTGAGTCATGGGGCCGCGTGTCCAGGCCTCCCAGGGCAATTCTGAGGCCAGGCGGGCTGCTCTGTGGTCAGCCCACGTGTCAGATGGCCCCGGGGCCTGAAAAGAGGCGCGAGCGGAAAAGGACAGAAAGCGGGAAGGCCAGATGGGCACAAAGAGCCCTCTGACCCCTGGGGGATTCAGGCACAGAGGAAGTGATCTCAACACACCTCCTCCTCCTCTTCTCGCTTACCATCCCCGGTCCAGACACGGCTACACTGCCTGGTGTCTGTCCTCACGTGCAGTGACACTCACTACTCACGATGACCTCACCACTTACAAGAGGAGACAACAGAAAACTGCCCAGTGGCCAAGAGCATTCAAATTCCATAGCCTGTCAGAGCTCAGCCTGCAGATGGGCTTTCTTCAAGTCCTTCAAGAAACTCCATGCTTCCCAGCGCGAGCAACCACTCCCCCCTTCTCCCGACATCAGGAAATGCCAAATCTGATCAGGCTCCTTTCCGTTGTTAATTAAAATCTGTCCTCCCAACTACTGACCTTGGACAAGTGACCAACATGCTGGGCTCTGTTTTGGTATATTTGACCACAAGGTTTTAAAATAAGGCCAGGGGCGCCTGGGTGGCTCAGTGAGTTGAGCATCTGACTCTTGATTTCGGCTCAGGTCATGATCTCACGGTTTGTGAGTTCAAGCCCCGTGTCAGGATCTGTGCTGACAGCATGGGTCCTGCTTGGGATTCTCTCTCTCTCTCTCTCTCTCTCTCTCTCCCAATCTCAAAATAAACAAACATTTAAAAAATAAGAAAATAAAAAAAATGAAGGCCAGTAATTTATAGGAAAATTATTAGAACAAAATAGTGAGTTTAGTAATGCTACTGCAAAAAATCTCTTATAAGCAATATATATACGAAGAAAGGGAAAACGGAAAATTTTAGAAAGACACTATTCGCAGTCATGATGACGGATGGGAAGACGCAACACTGCGGAGATACTGCCTGCCCTGTGTCCGTCCACAGATCCATGCGATCCCTATAAAAGTTGCTTTCATAATCAAGGCTGCTCAGTACTGTGCAAGGACACAGTGGCCCGAAGGGCAGAGCTGAGAACCCAGGAGCAGCCCATGCAGACGGTCGCCTGGTTCGATGTGAATAACACTGGGTAAGCTCAACCTCCACGTGTGGGAAAGCATATCTTGACCCCTATCTCACACCGTCCGTACTAGTAAATCCCAGAGGGGCTGCGAGTCTAACGGTAAAAGTAAAACGATCAGGCTTTCAGAAGAAAAAGAACACCTTCTCAAGGGTGTTCATCTCAAAGTAAACATTTCTTAAACAGGATACCAAAGGTCTTTAAGCAAATGAGAAAAAAACTGATAAATTGGATGTTAAAAGAAGAAACTTCTGTTCTAGGAAAAAAAAAACATAAAAAAAAAGAAAATAAAGTCCACAGAGATAAAAAAAAGAAAGAAAAAGAAAAAGATATTCACAATGGATTCGTATTCAGATTATATACACAACCACTACAAATCGATAGGAAACAGATAACATAAAAGAAAAACCAAAAGACTTGATGAGGCAACTTACAAAGGAGGATATTCAAATGGCAAATGAAAATACAAACTAGTGCTCAACATTACGAACCATCAGAGAAATACAAGATAAAATCTCAGTGAAACACCTCTTCACACTGAACCACAATAGCCAAATAAAGGGAAAAGGGTAGAAAGTATCAAGCGTTTATGAGGATACAGGGCAACTGAAACTCTCGTAAGCTGTGTAGAGGTGCAAGTTGATTCGATCACAGGAAAACCGCCTGGCAGCCTCTACTAAAACCGACCACATGTGTGCCTGGTAACCAGCAATTTCACTCCCAGTGTGCGCCCCCGACACAAACGCGCCAAAGCCACATAAAAAATTAGCAGCACCCGCAAAACTTAAGGGGGCACCAGAAAATTCAGTAATTGAAATAAAAGAATACATTAATGCGAGATTTAAAAAGAATAGATGTGAAAATCCATAACGAACGAAACATCAAAATTTCAAGTAAAGACAGGCTCAGCATTACTGATTTCTCCTTCCTGTCAGGCTCCGACGGCTCGGCCTGGCACTGGCCAGCACTATTCGTGGGGGGCGCTACCTGTAAACTCCAAATGCCTACCGGCCAGACGATGCACACACGCCCCTTGGAGCGTCCCCCATGGTGACAAGAGCCCCGACCGCGGGAGCAGATGTAACGTTGAGTGAAAGCAGGCACGACGGCGACGTGCCGTAGGACCCCGCCGATCCAAGCACACGAAACCAGGCGGGATGGTGGCTGCGCTCGGGAAAGCAGACTGAAGGCAGCCGGAAGGGGCGTCTGGGGGGTTCTAACAGGTGGCCGCTCGATCTGGGTGCTGGTTACTGGAGTGTGTTCCTCTTATAAAAACTCCTCAAGCCGCACATTTGTGATGTGCAATTTTCTCTACGTACGTTCTGCTCCCGAAAAAGTGAAAACAAAATAAAAAACCTAGCGGGGGGTCTACGTCAGTTACCCCTCCCTATCACAGTTTGGGGGAAATTATTCCCAGATGCAGAACGCGGATTCCAGCAGATTAGAAATGAAGCGCTGAGATCCGCGCAAGTGTGCCTGGCAGTGGAGCGGAAGGGTAATATGCAGAAGCTGTGTTGTTTTGCTTAGGAGTCGAGAGTTCTGATCCCCTAAGGGTACAACGTAAAACCACACCCGGTCTAGAAAGCCGGAACCGTAGGAGGTTTTCTAAACACGTGTTTGTGGCGACGGGCCCTCGTCTCCCTGGGCGAGCTGAGGCACTCGGGAGGGCCTCTAGCTGCAGTGGAGGGGGGCGGGGCCTGGGCTGTCCCCACGGAGTTCCGTGACTGCACGAGCCCGGTCCCTGCCTCAGTGTGGGTCCAGCGGGAAGGGGCCACGCGCACTGTGGAGAGCCGAGCGCAGGCCCTGCCAGCTCTCCCTTCAGGGTGGAAAACAAGGTGGCTTGCGATTTAACTTGTGAGAGCGTTAAGAACAGGCGGACGGAGAGAGGGGTGGATGTGCTCAAGCAAGTGGCAAATGTTCACGGCAGGACGGTGGGCACACAGGTGCTCCCTGTACTACTCTTCCAACCTTGTGGAGGCTTGAACGTTTTCATACAAAAACGTGAAGGTTTTCAAGCACTAAAGAGGAGGAGATAGGAGATAAACAAGAGAGGAAGGCCTCTCGGCCCATCGCCCCCGCCACGGGGGCGTCAGACCATCTGACGAATTACACCCCACAGAGACACGCGCCTGCACGGATCACACGCACCTACACAGATACGCACACACGTACACAGAGACGCACCTGCACCGATCACATGCGCACACACACGTGCACACGGACACACAACACAGCGACACAGGTGAGCACATATGTACACACACACGCACCGACATCCCCCACACACATGTACATACGCACCCAGACGTGGACACCTCCCACACCCACTCTGCAGATACACTCAGCGCACACATGTACATTTGTGCACACGGGTACACGAACACACCCGTACATGGACACACACCCACAGATACGCAGACACGTACACACACACACACCCGTCCACACAGGTATGCACTTATGTGCACACACGTGCACACAAGCACACACGCATACACACACCCTACAGACATACACACACGCACCACACCCCACGTGCACAAGCACACACCCCACACAGAAACACACACATATACACACATGTATAGACAGGTAACCACAGATATACACACATGTGCACACGCATATAGAGACGCACATACCCAGGTATGCACAGTGAACACATGTACACACACACTCTCATGTACATGGACACACCTCACATACATAACACACCCACCCACGTATACAACACATATACACCCCACACAGATACGCACAAAGCACATGTGGACACACGTTGCACACAGACACGCACAAATGTACATGCACACACATCCCCACGTGTATGTAGGCATACCCCAGATATATACACATGCACACACATGTACACAGATACATCCCCACACACACTTGCACAGACACACCAGAGAGACACACGTACATGTGCACATGTGTACATGGAGACCCACATACAGATACATACAAACACACATGTAGATACACTCTACACACATACACACGTATACACATGTGCACACATACCTCACACACGCACACACATACACACACACCCCATGTAGATAAACATACACATACCCCACACGTGCACTCACACGCCCCTACAGATATGCACACACATACATGTACCCCCACGAGTACTCGTACTCCGCACAGATACGCACACATATGTACACCCCCACCCCCACACTGATCCACATGTGCACATACACACACACCCACGCTCAACCTGAGCACTCAGCCCGTGTGAACTCCTTCAGTCCTCCTGAGCCCCTTCAATGGATACCGCCCCGATTCTCCTGTAAAATGAAGAAACCGAGGCCCAGGGGAGCGGGCTTGCCCACCGGAGTCTTGGGTTGGGCCAGAGACGACAGTGTGGGTACAGAAGGCTAGGGGCTCTGACCACCTGTCCCCACCCCCTGACTCACCTGGGTCTCAGATGGCCTGGAGGCGCCCACTACCCCCTGCTGTCCGGCTCCTCCCAGACCCAAAAGTCTCCCCGTCCTGTGGGGGTCAGAGGGCACACACGTGCTCCCCACACCCTCCGCCTGTTCCTAGCAGTGCTCTAACTCGATGGGTGTGACCCCCCCACCCCTTTCTCAGGGTTGTCCAGGGAGGGGCCGGGTCTTCTGCAGGTGCACTCAGGCTTGCACAGTAAGCACTCGACAGACAGGTCCCGAATGAAGCCAAGGAGGCCGTGCAGCAGCGGGAGCGAGAAGGGCTGGTGGTGAGGGGCCGTGAGACCCTCCGTGTCAGGCCCCGGGCGGCCTGGGGACCAGCTATCCCCTCAGGGCCGAACTTGACACCCTCCGAGGGTTCCAGTCAGGAGTCTCGGGAAACCAGAACCCATTCCAGGTAAAAGGTAGAGTGTGGAACACGGCTCGGGGAGCGCACGCTAAGGACAGCATTTTAAGAGAAGACGTTTCTGGAGAGCTTGCCAGCTCAAAATCCTTAACCCCCGGCGGATGCAATCTTCCAAACTTTGCTGACTGCACAGTTTCCCAGGAGGGTGAACAAAGTCCAACAACCCAGCGCCCTGGGTGCCACCCCAGTGGACCACACGGACGCCCTTGTGGGACTCACCCGAAACGCCGTGCCTTCCTCAATGATGGTGGGCAGCTGAGAGAGGCAGATGTCGACGGCCAGGTCCCAGGCTTGCCTGCGGAGAGAGCAGAGGGGCGCCCACAGGGCCTTACTGACCGCTTCTCTGGACGGGGCCCTGGCCATGGGCGGGCCACAGGAGAAGGAGGAAGTCATCTGGCTGCACAATGAAGCCGTCTTGTTAACGTGGTTTCTCTTTAAATTTAAATGAGAAAAGAGCTTGGGAGAGATAAAGGGACGGTCTCACTTTCTGCCACAGCTTCTCCCCTGACTTGGTGCCACAGCCTGTCCACAGCCATGAAGCAGCCGTGGCACCACGGTTTCCGGACCGTGGCAGTGTCGCACGCAAATGCCCCACGGTGCTTCATCAGAAACGGCCAGCGTGGGGCCAGGAGGCGGCTCTGTCTAGGCCCCCCGTCCTGAGCGGCCCCTCATCCCGCCCCGAATCAGGACTGGCCCCACACCGCCCGCTGCCTGAGCCTGTCCCCGAAGGAGCCACTCAGGATGCGGTGTCCCTGTCCTCGTTTGAGAGGACGGCAAGTCACTGATGTGTGACCCTGGCCACCTCTCCCCCGGTTTCGCACAGCATCGGGACCTAGCTCAAAACACACACAAGACGGCCAGAGTGCGCCCGATGGCCTGGCGAGTGCGGCTCCACCTCCCTGGCATCAGTTTTCCCGTCGTGCCTGCTCGGAGGGTCCTCGGGAGACCCTGGGAGAGCAGGTGCCTTCGCAGGGCGCCGAGGAATGAGGGCCGCTCGTGGCACTCGGCGTTAGCTCTGAACTGACACAGACGATCACCTCACTTTCTCTACGGCCACAGATGGGAAGCGTGGATGCCGTGGACACAAGGTTCCTTCGTCCCTGCTCTCCCTTCCCTTTCTCGTGGAGACAAGGTGGGGGCCGGCATGCGGATCTGGTTTCCAGCACGGCCACCCCTTCTCCCAGGACGCTTTCTTTTTTTTTTTTTTTTTAATTTTTTTTTTTTCAAAGTTTATTTATTTTTGGGACAGAGAGAGACAGAGCATGAACGGGGGAGGGGCAGAGAGAGAGGGAGACACAGAATCGGAAACAGGCTCCAGGCTCTGAGCCATCAGCCCAGAGCCCGACGCGGGGCTCGAACTCACGGACCGCGAGATCGTGACCTGGCTGAAGTCGGACGCTTAACCGACTGCGCCACCCAGGCGCCCCTCCCAGGACGCTTTCTGAGAGGCAGAATTCCACCTGCCATTTATTAGACTCATGGCCCCACATGATTGTGGGGAACGGGGGTACCGTTGCTCCATGTCCCCAGGGAGGACCAAGTCAGGAACGACACATGTAAACATTTCCCAGAACACGGGAAACACGTAAGACAAACAACAGCCTGGAGGCTCTCTGTCATTATTCAAACACACGAAATCTATTCCAGTTTTCCCAGACCGGCCCCCGCTGAACAAGCACACCCTTCCCCCACCAATCTAATTAAGAGGCAATCAGCACATAATCAAAAGTGCCTCAAAGAACAAGCAATAAATAGTTCCCATATGCTCAATAAGTGGCCAGGCTGCAGGCAGAACGGTTCTTCAGCGGCGTTGAGGGAGAGATTTACTCTTTGTTAGACAGAAACAAAGTCAATTACTGCAATTCCGTGCTATAAAAATTCCTTGAATTTAACCTAATAAAAACTTTGAACTTGAGGAGCTGCGAGCGCGTACAAGCTGGGGGCAGGTAAAGGTGTGGGTCTAGGGCGGCTGGAACCACGCTTGCGTGGAGCAGGTGACACGCCCTTCTCAGCCCCTCTCACCAAGATCACGAGGCAAGGACAGGCCTCCCGTGAAAACGCCGCCACAGCTGTCCTCGGTCCTGGCGGGGGTGTCCTGGATTATCAGCGGAACCAGGCCACACTGGGACAGGCCACCCTGCGGTCTCGTGGCTGGCACCCACTGGGTCCCTCCAAAGAGTGAAAGCCTCACGGAGCTGCACCGGGGCCAGAGGGCGACAGTCCTTCCGAGAGTCCTTCTGAGAGCCACGTGGTCACTGGCTGGCCAGGCGGCTCCCGAGGGTTGGCCCCTCCCTCGGGGAGTGGGTCCTCAAGCAGCCCTGGAATGTGCTTTCGTGTGTGCAGAGGGGCGGGGGGGGTGGGGTGGGGGGGACTGTGGACATGACAGGGGGCCCTGGAGCAGGCGAGCCCCGGAGCTCCTGGGAGTGAGGCTGCTCAGGGCCGTGGACAGAGGGGCACGGCCGTCGGGGGGATAGAGGAAAGGGACTGGCCCACGGCGTTGAAGACGGTGGCACGTGTGCAGCTGCAGCAGGCCCGGTGACCCTCTCCAGGCCTCTGGCTGCTGGTGCTTGCGAGGGGAAAGGGTCGGCTCGGGGACCTGAGCTCCCACGCAAGCCCGGCAGCACGAGAGTGGCGCTCTCTCCGGAGCATCTCACCGGTTGGCTGAAACCGGCTGCATTTTCTAGGCTAAGATCAAAATGAACTTGGCGTCTTAATTTGGATTCTCGCTCGGGGAGAGTGGGACTGTGAGTCCTGGGAAGCCTGAGGCCGTGGCGAGGGGCCAACCCGGGAGGTGTCTGCGTTCGCACTTCCCACAGCCCGCGAAGCGGCCACACTGCGGCGGGAGGGGGCGCCGCGACAGCCTGGCCAGCCGAGCGGATCCCCGCGGCGTGGGGCAGAGGCAGCTCGATGAGTCACTGCCCGGGAAAACGTGCCGTGCCGGCAGGAGCTCGGGTTTTCAGGAAACGGGCCTGCGATGGCAGACGCCCAGGGAGTGGGCCGGGAGGGGAGCCTTCCAAGAGCGCGCGGCCTCCATCTGTAGCGACCGTGCAGCGGGCGAGGCGCCCTCGACGGAGACGGAAGGCACAGGTTACTACCGTGGAGAGAGGCGAGGTTTCACGGCCTGCAGAAATCGAAAGTGAAGGAGAACGAGCCCCTGGCGGCTTCACATCAGAGATTAAACAGGAGCCGTGCTGAGCGCCTGTCGTCGTTAGCGCCCCTCCCGAAGCCAAGTGCGAGTGCAGACTGCGTTGTTTTAACCCCGGTTTCTGTTGGGCTTTGTTCCCTCCCTCCCCTGCTCAAAATTCAACCTCCCCATCACCACCCAAGCACTGTAGTAACTAGACGGCACAGCATTTATTCCAGACGCTCTTTCAGAAGCCGCGGCTGGCTGTGTGCTCCCTGGGGATGCAGCAGCTCCGGTCTGTTTCCGAGGAGGGACGGAAACAGCAAGGGGCGTTGTTCTAACGCGGCTCGTCACCGAACCAGCTCCGCCGCAAGCCCACGCCAGCACCGAGCACCCAGGCAACGCGGCAGAACTGGGCCCAGCGCAGCGCGACCACCTTGGCGTCCGGGCCTCGCGTCCTCCCCACTCTGCGCCCGACACCACAGCCTGGTCCCTCACGGCTGCTCTCCCGCCTCCCGCACGGAGGGGGTGTGAGCGGCACGCCGGCCACCCGGGACCTGCCGCGTTCCCAGCCCCCCCGGATGAGGCGCATGAGACACAGGAACGAGAGCAGGAACGAGCTGCGTCCCCGGGGCTGGCCACTGCGGGGCGGCGGGAAGCCTGGGTCCCCGCGGCTCACGCTTAGGCCACATGGAACGAGCAGCAGACTCTCCTTCGTGAAGCCAGCAGACTCTGCGTTGCCAACTACCCTGTATTTCCACCGCTGCTTCTAACCACCTCCAGGGGAGGAGGCCTCCCACTGTAGCCGGGTCAGTCCGCCTGCAGGGGCCTGACCTGGTATTGACACCCAGTGTTGCTGACCTCTGACTTAGAAACAACTCTGAACGATTTTATAAAGAAATAAAGACCCCCCACTGTCTCCAGGTGGTCCCTTCCTCCCCAGATCTACAACACGGTAGCCGGGCCAACCCGGCCAACCCTATAGCTGCAGCCCTGTGTCACTCTGGGAAGCACGGCTGACCCTCTGCGAGCATCTCCTTAGAAACCACCTTAGCAAACGCAGGAGCCGGAGCCAAAGCCGGGGTGGGGCCCAGGAAAACGCAAGTGCAAATGAGCATTTCCCTAAAGCCCGGGAGAGAGTGGAAACCTACAAGCATCACCTTCACACTCTCTTCCCACCTTGACGCTATTTGTTTAGGTGTGCGGGACCAAGACTTTGCCACTGTGGACACTCCCCTAGGAAGCACAGACCGTCCGTGTGGGTCTTCTAGACGCCCCTGGGTGGGAACAGGAAGCAAGGCTCATCTAAGGCGGCCCCACAGGCCAGCAGCAGCTGGAGGGAAGCCAGTCCACGCGAGGGGACTAGGACTTAGGTCACTTTTGACAAGGAACTTGGGAACAGCATTTAAAAAACCGTGATCACGGGGCACCTGGGTGGCTCAGTCAGTTAAGTGGCCAACTTCGGCTCAGGTCCTGACCACATGGTTTTGTGAGTTCGAGCCCCATGTTGGGCTCTGTGCTGGCAGTGCAGGGCCTGCTTGGGACTCTCTCTCCCTCTCTCTCTGCCCCCTGCCCTCCTCACGCACATGCACGCGCTCTAACTAAATAAACTTAAAACACATTGTGGCCACTCCTAATTTGGGTGTGCGTGGGGGGTGTATTTACCACTAAACGAGTCCCCTTGAATCTTCTGTGTGCTCAGTGAACTCTCGCACTGGCCGGAAACGCCCGTGTCTCCACGTGCTGTGGTGGCCATTGCTGCTTGATTATGTTTCTACGAGCATTTTCTACTTGAAATCTAAAGGCTGCTTTCACATCCAAGTCCTGATCAAAGTGGGTTAATGGCATAATTTTCAACATTTAATGGGATTGACTAATGGTTACTCTTTGGCTACACCTCACGCCGGCACCGTCATTAGGAAAACCCTATCTGGAGGAAACGTGTGCTGTACGCATATGATTTCCTCCCTGGAAATCGCATCACCGCTGATTCCTGCAAGAGAACCCTGTAGATTTACTTGCGTGGCCTTTCTCGGCATATAAAGATAGAAGGCCATGATATCAAGCCTTTCCAAAAAAGATCCCAATTGGAGAGGACCTTCGAGGCCCACGGTGAAGCAGGGTGGGCTCACGAAAGGAGAGCCCGGGCCACCACCGATGCCTCCCCACCTGCATGACTACCAGGCTTCAGGGGCCCCGGGGGCACCAAGGTGCAGAACCCCCTGCTTCCGCTCCCCGGGGCACCCGTGGTCCCGGACTCATGCAGAGTCCCCAGCAGGCTGCATTTAGCCCCCTATTGGTTGCGTTTGGCCCTCAGAAAGGTTTTTTTTTTTTTTTTAAATTTTTTTTTCAACTTTATTTATTTTTGGGACAGAGAGAGACAGAGCATGAACGGGGGAGGGGCAGAGAGAGAGGGAGACACAGAATCGGAAACAGGCTCCAGGCTCTGAGCCATCAGCCCAGAGCCCGACGCAGGGCTTGAACTCCCGGACCGCGAGATCGTGACCTGGCTGAAGTCGGACGCTTAACCGACTGCGCCACCCAGGCGCCCCAGAAAGTTTTTTTAAAAATACCGTATTGGTGGGGCTCCTGGGTGGCTCGGTCGGTTGAGCGCCCGACTTCGGCTCAGGTCACGAATCCAACAGCTTTAATCCGATGGAACAGTGTGGGACACACTTCCTAAGCCCAGCTGGCATTTTCTTTTCTCGATACCGGTCTCTGCGGAGTCAGAAGCCTGTGTGCGGGCCTCTCCTGCCCCGGGTGGCCGGATCGTAAGGCCCCTGGAGCCGCTGGTCCCGCTCAGTTGTGAGAGACACCCCAAGGCGTCTGCACCTCTGAACTCTGAGGGGACCCACGTGTCCTGTGCGCGGGGAGCTTTAGGCAGGACTTTGCCAGCTGTTAGCACCGCCTGGGTCTCCGAGCTTGGTGGCAAGTCTTCCTATTTTGTCTCACGTAATTCCATTAAACTTGTCCCACAGCAGAAATGGACAGAAACCAAGCCACTGAGAGAACGTCACACTGTCTGGCACTGTCGGCCGGGGACACTTACCACATCGCGTGCATGTACGTGGGGGGCAGGCGTGGGCTGCTGACGGGAGTGCAGTTGTAGGACCTCATGATCCTTTCCGCCAGTAGAAAATTTCGAAACAGACTCGCCACCAACAGGTCCTGTCTGAAGAGTTTTTGGAAGAGATCTGGGGGCAGATAAAACATACAAAGGTACCTTTGGTGACTCACGTCCAGCATTGAAAGTCAAAGACACAGATTTACTTCTAAAAGAATTTTTTACAAGCAAGCTGGGACTCATACGCACATTTCCTGTTGGCAAAATGCACACACAGATATACTCACACAGATGCAAACACCAAACCCTAGAGAGTCAGTACAGAAAAAATGCAGACAAGTCTTATCAGAACACTTCTGGTTTTAAGAAATACGGGCCGTGCCAATTTTTATGAAGAAAGGTGAGCCCTGAGTCTGCCTAGAAGATAACACGGTAACGTCGGAGCAAGCGCTCACGTGGAGCTCGCTGTCTGCCACTGGTCTTGGTGCCCGATGCGCTGTGGCTCACGGAAACCCCCAGCGGCTCTCGCTGCCCCCCCCCCCCCACCCCCAGCTTTCCTCCCCGACAAGATCTCGCTGCTTCCGTCTCGCTTCCCTTATTCCATGGGCCAGTGTCTCCCACCAGGCGGCTGCCCTCCCCGGCCCCACGCGGCCCGGCCCGGCCGCCTCCCTGCCCTGCCCACGCCGCCTCACCCCGAGGCAGCACGTTCCAGGCGATGGTGTCTGTGATGGCAGTGAAGATCCAGTTCAGCTCTCCCAGAGGGGTCCTCCGGTCATTCAGCCGGCCGGGGATCCTAGGAGACACGGGGTGCTTTCATTAGTGACTACCCAGAGAGTCCTGGCTCCTGAAGAGGGGCGCGGGGAGGAGATGTGGGGAGAAGGGGGGAGACGCAACACTGCAGGCGGAGGCGGGGGAGGCCGGCCCCGCCCGTGATGTGGAGACCCGCGCACTCCGGCCTCCGTCTTCACTGTCCTCCCCTCCACGGCTACACAAAGCAGCCCCTTGGGGTCCCCCGATGCGTGGGCCGGACCCAGCGGCTACACACACCAGTCTCGTGGTTTCCATGGCCGATCTCCTGCCCCCACAGGCCAGCCAGGGCATCTGCTACAGGGGAGCCCGTGCCTCGTTCTTCCTTTCTGCACCTCCCTGCGCCCCGGAGCCCCGCGGCTCCAGGCCGTGGAAGTGCACTTTCGACCCGAGGGCTGGGGGAGAAAGCCCGTCTTCTGAGGTCAGCTTCCCTTCCGTTCGCCCGTCACATATCTCAGCGCCTACTCTGGGGCCAGGTGCTGGTCTAGCACCCCGCTGTCTAGGACCCGCAGACACGCTGCGGCTGAAGTGTGCAAGGAACGGGCACTTGAGGAAGTAGCGAGCTCGAATGTCCTGCCACGGGTTCGCTCTTTTGAACGCACTCAGAGTTCTCCAAACTGCAAGGTGAGAGGGCACGTCCCCAGGACGGCCCTCACCTCCGACACGTCGGACGCCAGCCGCAAGTTCCAAGGGTCCCCGAACCACTCAGTTTGGAGGACTCACCAGGAGGAGTCGCGCGAGTCAGCGAACGCGGTCACACTTGCGGTTCCGTTTATTAGAAAGAAACACAGAGACTCAAGTCAGTCGAGGGACGGCGGGGGCAGAGTCCAGGAGAAGTGCCAAACGCGGGGCCTCCGTGTCGCCTCCTGGCATCCACATGTGACAACGTGCACAGAGCTCTGCCAGCCGGGGGGCCCTGGGGCCTTGGTGTCCACCTGGGAGAACTGCTTGGCCAACCGCGGCCCATGAGCTTGAACTCAGCCTCCAGGTGGATGGACACCACACTCAAACCCCAGCCCAAATCACGTGGTTGCCCTCTGGGGACGGAGGGGGTGCCTCCCCCCTCCCCGCCCCTGCTGAGAGGACTGGGTGTGGCTGGCACCCGCCCCAAGCAGTGATGCTCCTGTCTGAAATGGCACCGGCCCTCTCCTTGCGCAAGGCCTGGTTCTTCACCACACAAACATCCACCTGTTTAACGTCCACGACAAGCCTATTCGGGCCGAGACTTCAGATTTTTGGATTCATACGTTGTCTTGGGTGCAGTGCCTTCACGAGACTAAAACCCCACAGGTGCGTCCGTCGGAGGCCAGGCTGGGTCACACGCACAGGCCTTCCAGCAAGGTGGCCGAGGGGCGTGTTGCCTGCCTTAACCCCCTTTGAAGGACGGGAAGAAAATAGCCGACCTGGACGGCAGGAATCAGGCACGCACCAGCCGGCACAGGCCGTCCTGGGGGTGGAGCCGGCACCGCCCGTCGGGAAAGGACAGACCTGAGAAGGCGGGGGACGCCTGCATCCTTCACATCGGCGAGTCTGCTTCCAGAAAGCAACCCTAAACTGGACACGAGGAATGGGGACACACGACACGCGGCGTATGTACAGGCGAAAAGTCAGAACCGAGTCACGTCACCAGAACAGGAGGAACGAGTCGGTTAGGGAACAACCCCGTGGAATTACTTCAAGCCCTTAGACCGCCGCTTATGAGTGTTTCAACGATTTGGGAAAACGCACGCTTTCTAACACCGAGTGAGGGAGACAGGTTCTGTGCAGCCATCACCACCCAGGACGCGCCGCGGGTGGGGCCAGAAGACACGGCCTCGAGGCACGACCGTGGGGATGCCGCTGTCGTCTCACGTGGGCGCGCAGTCGGCATCTGCTGCACGGGGCGTACCCCGCTAGAGCGATGGGGAGCAAACCAAGCCCCGGTTCCTTCGTCTCCCCACCCCCTGCCCAAGCCCCTGGCGGCCGTGCTGGGGGACGGGCGGCTGCCGGGCGACAGGAAGGCACTCTTGGAAGAGTCTGACCAAGGTCTGTTTGCAAACCTGGACCCAGCGCGCCAGGGACACGAGCCAGGCCGTCTTGAATCAGGCGAGGCAGCACAGAGGTCCGATCCCCTGGGTAAAGGGACACCGCACCCCAGGAGCACGGAGCTGCTGAGATTTCCGCCATGGTGGGTGCGTGGCTAGGCCGCTGGGATGACGGAGGCCAACCCTTGTCAGGCTACGGTCAGTGTGTATTTGGGGGCTTAAAAAATCCTCATCTTGTGACAATCACCAGCAGATAAATGCAAAAGCAGCCTCCCGCTACCGTCTGGAAACTCCATGGGTCCTGTTCACTAAGCTCATCGTGAAGCCAGAGACAAAGCCGCCTGCCGACCAATGGAGACAGACCCACGCATCATTCAAACTGACCCACCCGCCCATCGGTCCCAGACGCCTCTGCACACGGCAGGCTGGGATGGGTACTGGGGAGGGCAGAGTGGAACGAACCGACTTCCCCCACTTGTCGGGTCACTTCAGGGCGCCTGGTGGCTCAGTCGGTTGGGCATCCAGCTTCAGCTCAGGTCATGATCTCGTGGTTCCCGAGTTCGAGCCCCGCATCGGGCTTGCTGCTGTCAGCCCAGAGCTCAGTTTGGATCCTCTGTCTCCCACCCTCTCTCTCTCTCAAAAACTAACAAACGTTAAAAAGAATTAAATCGCTTCAGAAACCTTTTGTCTCTGTTTTCCTTTCCGTATCAGATCCTAAAGAACGTCAGAGCCCAGCGTATGCTGGAGGCCACCTGGACCCCAGACGGCTCACACGGGGCCACGGAAGGGACGGAGCAGCACGGAAGGTCAAACCCAAGACCACACTTCATTACAGAGCTCCTCCGAACCCCCAAAGGGTTTCATTGACAATCAAGGTAGTTCTTTCAAAATTTAAATCCACAGTGTTAATCAAGGCTAGCTTTTGTGAGAAAAGCATAAAAAGCTGCAGTTTAGGAACAGATCGTTGAGTTGGGAGAAGAGAAAGCCCAGATTCGAGTCCCAGCTGGGCTGCATCTGGGTAACTTCTGGCATCTGTGTCTCCGCTTGGAGTCACTGAGGCTAACCTTACGTGCAAACCAGAGTCTAGAGTCAGACGGGCAGCACCTGAGAGGAAGACACAGCAGACGGCCACAGTGACGGCCCTGAAGAGTGCGGGCCACCGCCCCAAACCCTTCGTTACCGCCACTGCTGTCGCCAGATACCCTGATCTCCCCCAATACCTGGGATCACCTACAGCTTTCCGATCCTTGACCTCAATACCCAGGCCATCACTGGCGACCTCCAGCCCCAGCCCTGGTAATACAGTAACTGCTTGTCAGGATCCACACCCCCATTCTCATGAGGGACGAGAGGGTCTTCCCCCCTGGACCACACTCTCCCTCACTGACGCCTGTCTGCTACCCTCTGCCACCTCTGCAGTCAGTACAACGGTCCCCGCACGGGGGACACGTCACCTAGCCTCTGACACGGCCCCATCCTAGGCGTCATCTTCTGGCCCACCCAGACCCCGGACCTGGTAGAGACGGTGTGGGCCGTGTTCCCATGCGGCCCCGGCTGCCCCGATGACGAGGAAAGCGTACAAGTCCATGCGGTCCTGCTGAGGAGGTGGGCTCCCGGCGTGCACTGTGACACCTCCCCGCCCCTGTCCTTCCCTGTCCCCTGGCCTCCGCTCCCAGTGGCCTGTGCCGAACACCGGAAGGCTCCTTCTGTTGTCCAGAGGAGAACAAAATAACATAGAAGTTCACGCCCCACGAGACCCACCAATCGGGCAGGGCACTCTGTCCTGGTCCGTGTCTGTCCGTCTGCCTCCTTCCCTAACCTTTGCTCACCTGTCTTCACGGCTCACCTCCAGGACTACCGCCATCTCTCCCCGTGTTGTGTCCCCACGTCGGGGCCCACGCAGATGCTTTCACCAAAGGTCAAAACCTCAGAGGCACAGCTCACCTGCTCTCCAACCGCTCATGTCTCTGAGCTTCTGCAAGACACTGCTTTTGTCTGCCTTTTGCTGCTGAACCGCTTCGCTGGACCTCAGCTCTTCCGCTGCAGTTCACGCCACGCAGGGCGATGGCCCGTGGCGTGTCTTTGTCGATGACTCTGTGGCTACTCTGCTCCAACAGACCTCACGGGCAACGCGGGAGGGCACCGCCCCCCTGGTGGCGCGGGTGGGGCTGGCGGCTCCCGGCCTCCTGGCTGCCCCCGCCTCCCGAGACAGATGGCCTCTGTGAGGCCGCGGGCAAGCGAGGGCAAGAGCACGGCCCTGTGCAGTCAGGTGGAACGTTCCCACTTGGCTTCAGAACCACCCATGATCGCCACCTTGACACACTGAACTTTGAACTAGCTCCCAGTCCCTTCTCCCGCCACCCTGTTGGGCAGGTCCATTACCTCGCAGTCTGAAAAAACACGGAACTCTTTCTGCCTCGGTTCACCTGCTCAGCCTGCCGCCCCCCCCCCCCCCCCCCGAACGGCCTCCCTGTCCTCTGGGCATCAGGTCCCCCGGTTCCATCTTTACAAGCAGAGCTCCACCGTCACTGTCCATGGTGACGCTCCTGTCCCGACGGCCTCGGCTGAGCCCCTCTGTGGCTGCCCTCCCGTTTCTGTCGTTTGCTAGTGACTCCCCTTTTCATCTATTCCCCACTGCTCAGTGCGTGCTCCTTACAAGCAGATGATAAATTCCCTTCCCTCGATACAAATCAATCACCTGACGGCCGCTGGCGGAGTGCCAGCATGACCCCGATGGCCCACGACTGTGACTCACGTTACCTCCACCTTTGTAAAAGGACCCCGCCCACAGCGGGGGCTCAGAGAAGCCCTGGAGGACGCGAGGAAGCCTGGCTGCTGGGCAGAGAGGAGGGCGGCACCCGGCACCCAGGGCCCGTGTCGGCTGTCAGGATGGGGTCTCCCAGCTGAGGGCTGAGCGCGGTGGGGGTACAGGGCCCGCTCTTCCCCGGTCCTCGGCGCCTCCACGGGATGACCTGTGCCCTACCGCTCGGTGCGGGGCCGGCGGAGACCCCACCCGGTGGGCACACGGCCGACCTCCTTCCCCGCCCCTCCCCCCGCCTCTCCCCATAGACTGTGTCCCCTGTTGTAGTGTCTGCACCCCACAACCAAGCAGCGTGGGGCGTGGGGGAGATTTTGTGTCTCGCTTTTGTATTTACTCTTCTCAGGCTGCTTTCTGTTTCTCTCAAGCTTTCTCCTTCACTAAACAGGCCACAGTCCAGCTACATGGAACTTGCCGTTTTCAAAGAGTCCATGTGCCCCCAAACCTGTGCAGACCACCCCCACGCAGTCCTTAAGCCCGTCTGCTCACGGAGGACATCCCGGGGGCCCCTCCCGTCCTGGGGCTCCCCCGAGGCCCACTGGTTGCTGCCGCGACCCCACAGACGCCTCCGCTGGACACGGGGGCTGGAGCCCAGCCTGTCCTCACCCAGCGCTGAGCACAGACGGCTGATCTGTACCAGGTGCCCTTTGCATATCTGACGAGCGAAGGAATGAATCCTCCTGAGGGATCACAAGCCCTGTGTAAGTAAAATGTTGAGCGAACAACTACAGTTTCTAAGAGAACGAAGCAAACTCACTGAAAACCGTCCGGTGATACACAGATAACACAAATCCTTCCCAATCCCGTCGTGGAGGGACCACAAGTTACACATTCCTGTCTTTACGCACAAGATCGAGTAATTTTAAAGATGCCGAAATAACACTACATAAAGGGATGCTCTGTTTTTGTTAAAAACACCCACAGAAACACCTAGAAAGTAAGTCTGGAAGGGCAGGCGTGCACCAGGGTAGTAACAGTGACTTATCTTGGTATGGTGAGGGTTATAAATGACTCAAGTTCTCCTGCTTCTCTGTATTTAATAATATATCTATGCTGAAAACATACTACTGCATAATAAGGAAAAACCAAACCTTTTTTTTCTTTAGTAAGAGGAAGGCCACAGCAAGTCTTCCTGAAAAGGGAGGTATTTGAAAACTGCATTATTTACTGACTTTATATCATTTCATATTCAACTAAAATATAGCAAGATATACCTTTCCTTCATCTACTTTAAACGCCTCCATGGAAATGATAGTGTAAAGAAAAAAAAGGAAAAAAGGAAGACGAGGGGTCCCCACTGGCCCCTACACAGTGACCTCCAAGCATCTGTCTCCGACTTCTTCATTGTAAGATGTATCTGCTTGTAAAACACACCCTCAGAGAAGCCCCTTGAATCACTATGACCAGGCTACTCAAAAGAGAACTTCACTCTGTACTGTATTTATCACAACCAGAGATGTTTGATGCCATCTGCTGAATTCATGGGATGAAAATAAAAAAGAAAGAAACAACAACAAACTCCACGGCATCGGGAAGTCAATTTTAAAAGGCTTAAACAAATGGGGAGGTATACTATGCTCATGGATCGGAAGCGTCAGGGTAGTGCAGACGGTGTTTCTTGCATTGATGTGCACATTCGGTGCAATCACAGTAACAGTCTCAGCAGGCTGGCTGGAAACCGATGAGCTGTTTCTAAAATTTACATGGAAATGCAAGGAGTTAGAACAGCAAAACCATTTAGAAAAGGAACAGATTTACAATAAAGCTACAAGAATCATGGCACTGGCATAAATATCAATGTAACAGGACAGGGCAAAAGAATTCCACAATTACAGTCAAATGCTTTTGGTCAAAGGCATTTTTTCAATGGGGAAAAGACAGCCTTTCTACAACGGTGCTGAAACATCTAGAACCGGAAATCCATATGGAAAAAAATGACCCTTGACTCTCACTGCTCACCACGTGCAAAAATTAACCTGAAATGGACCACAAACTTAGACATAAAAGTTAAAACCATAGGGGCGCCTGGCTGGCTCAGTTGGTGGAGCGTGCAATTCTTGATCTCAGGATTTTCAGTTTGAGCCCCATGCCGGGTGTGGAGATTACGAAAAAAAAACAAAAAAACAAAGCCTGTTTTGTTTTGTTTTTTTAAAGTTACAACTGTAAAAGTTTTAGAAAAAAAATAGGAGAAAATCGTCACAACCCTGGGCCAGGCACGGTTTTGTTAGGCGCAACATAGAAAGTATAAATTGTAAAAGAAAAAAACTATTAAATCAGATTTCATCAAAATGAAATGTTTCTGGTCTCAGAAGACTGTTGTGAAAATGGAAACCCAAGTCAGATGGACCAGAGACAGCAACCTGACGACGACTCATCTAACACATATAAAGGGCTCTTGAAGATAAACAACACAATTACAAAATGGGAGACATAAACATATGTTTTATTAAACAATATAAATGAACGGCCACAGCGCGTGTTCGGCTTCATTAGGCAAATGCAGATTAAAATCACGAGGACACAGTGCCACACATCCAGCAGAACAGCTAAAGTTGAGAGACGAGGTTGGTTCACAACCAAGTGTTGTTCTGAACGTAGAGCGGCTGGCACACTCACACGTTACTGGTGGGAACGAGATCACTGTGGAAAACGGCTGAGAAGTTTCTGATTCAGGTCAAACGTACACCTGCCAGACGACCCAGCCATTCTACCCTTCTGCCCTTGTCCCGGGGAAGCGAACACATAGTGACACACACACACTAGTACGTGAGTATCTCTGGCGGGTCTGCTCATTGCCACCAACGCGGAGAAACCCAGATTTCCATCAACAGGGGAACGGATCGAGACTGTGATACGCGCAGTGGAGTACTACTCGCAACAAGAAGGGAGTGAACTGCTGACTCGCTCGGCACGGGTAAATCTCAAAGGCACCACACTGAGAGGAAGAGGCCAGACACAAAAGAATACGTTACAATTTTCTATTTACACGACGCTCTAGGAAAGACAAACCTAAGGAACGACACGACAAAGCCGATCAGTGTTTGCCTGGGTTTGGGAGTGGGGTGGGGATTCACCGGAACAAGGTACAAGGGAAATTCTGGGCTATGTTTTGAGTGAAGGGGGTTGCACAGGTGTATAAACCTGCCAAAACGCATCAAACTGTACAAAGTGAGTTCGCCTTATTGAATGTAAGCTGCCGTTCAACAATGATGATTTTAAAGTGAAAAATCAAATGAAGGGGAAAACTAGGGCATTTCAAACAATAAGAACAGAATTTTTCACCCGCAAACCTGCTGCAAAGGGAGTTCTTTCGGGAAAGAGAAGTGATCTCAGAACGATGCTCTGAGACGCAGGAAGGAGTGGAGGCCAACGGAAGGTGTAAGCACAGCTGAGCATTAACTACTGAACATTAGGATGGAGATACTTACGGAGATAAGAACGTACAGAGAAAATATGTGACGATACCTGTGCCCGTGTAAGTGGACTTAATGTGCTCTCATGTCCTTGTGTTGTCTGGGAACTGGTAAAAGCACTAACCAACGTTCAACTTTAATAAGCTGGGGGCCCCCAAGGCTATGGTCTGAGGCCAAATGCAGCCAGTAGCCCGTTTTTTCTGCTTTTGTTTTTGTTTTTGCTCTGGCCCATGAACTGATAACGTTCTTTACGATTTCAAGTTGACACTAAGAATACAAGACAGAGACATTGTGTCTTGCGAAGCCTGACGTGTGCATTATTTAGCCCCTTACAGAAAACACACCGAGGCCACTGCTCTGGAAAGGAAAAGAACGTAGAGTCAATAAGGTGATAGAAGGGGAGAAAGGAGTAGTAAAACTTGCTAGATCAATCCAAAGGAGAACAATAGAGGAGGAGAAAGGAAGATAGAAAAAGAAGGAATGGAAACGAGCGTGTGGGTAGCTCAGCTGGTTGAGCATCCGACTCTTGATTTCGGTTCAGGTCGCGACCTCAGGGTTGTGAGACTGAGCCCCACACTGGGTTCTGCAGCTGGCAGCGTGAAGCCTGCTTGGGATTCTCTCCCTCTCTCTCTCTGCCCTCCCCCTGCCTGCACTCATGTACACACTCTCTCTCAAAAAAAAAAAAAAGAAAAAAAATGGAGGAAGACAAAATGAACAGATTTCAATCCAAACATGTCAATTATTACACTAACTATAAAAAGACTAGATGCTTCAATTGAAGTCAATGATTTTCAGACTGGATTTAAAAACAAAAGTCAGCTATGTCCTAAAAGAGTGTGTGGGGGGAATACACACCTTAAATAAATATATATAAACATTCAGAAACACATATTATTAGGATACCTGCTCAAATATAGATACGGATGAGGGGCGCCTGGGTGGCTCAGTCGGTCAAGCGGCCGATTTCTGCTCAGGTCACCATCTCGCGGTCCGTGAGTTCGAGCCCCGCGTCGGGCTCTGTGCTGACAGCCCGGAGCCTGGAGCCTGTTTCAGATTCTGTGTCTCCCTCTCTCTGACCCTCCCCCATTCATGCTCTGTCTCTCTCTATCTCAAAAATAAATAAGACGTTAAAAAAATTTTTTTAAATATAGATACGGATGAAAAACATACACTCTTGCAAACATGGATCAACTGTCCCGCAAAGTGGACTTTATGGCAAAGGCATTATTGGAGATGGAGAGACATTTTTCAATGATAAAAGTTTCCATCCATTCCACGAGGAAGGGGGAGTCAGTTATGGCTAATTTGTCCTTCTGCAGTTCTGAAGGGCAAAGCATGCGGTCAAAAGGGGGAACAGGCTTTTAATTTAGAGTAAAATGGCCATGAATTGTCAAAATTAGTTTTTGAAGGAGAGGAGGGAGTTGAGATGCCTGTATCAGCAACTTCTCTAGGAACGCAGCAGGTTATAGGGAACCCGAACAGTGTCAGGGAACGGCAGAGCAAGGGTGTGGGACTACAGACGGAAAGGGACGGCCTCGGTAGCACTAAGGACAACCCAGAAGCTGGACAAGTAGAGACCACTGTGTCAAGTCTCCAGTGAACACGACAGACTTCCAGACTTGCACGCACGACCCCCAGTAAGAAATGCGTTATGCACGGTGACGCCACGTGCACTCATAGACAACCACGGGTAAATGGACACACTCAATACGAGCAAAGAACATTCGTGTCACTAGGAAAACACTGATATTTTCTCTCCATTTCTTTTTTTAACAGAGGCTGTGGCCCACCAGACTGGTTTCACCACTAATAAACCATGACCCTCGGTTTTAAAAAACACTGACTTCATGAAGAAGCTCTTGTTAATTTCTCCAGGAGGGCAATGGCTCAGGGTTATCAAAAATGGTGATGGTCAACATAGCTCTCGAGGGACGTCAGAGATTAGAAAACCACACGATTCTACCTCTAAATAGCTGGCTGATTTTTTTTTTTTAACCCACACAGGCAGCTTGTTTTCTAATGATTTTTCAAACTCTGTACTGAGTCTCTAAATCAGATCGTTTATGCGCGCAGTGCTGCTACCCTCGGCCCCCTTTCGTTCTGCACTTCATAGCTCCCACAGATTAGAAAACTGCTAATCTTTACTTGGGAAGCAACTGGCATTGATGAAAAATGTATTTTCAGATTCCAGAGGAAAAGGAGTGATGGTTTCCGTGGCTCAGTGCTGAGCAGGAGTTAATACAACACTGGAGATGATCTACCTTTCACTGAATTTATTACAGAATGATAAACCACCGCCCATCCCGGGAGCAGCCAACAACAGCACCAAGTACCGGGACGCGTCCCTCTGGAGGCTGCAGACAAAAATCAAAGGGAGACATGGGATCAAAGAGAGGAAAAAAGCAGTTTCCCATTTGCTTATTCAACATGTTTATCTCACACAATGAAAACAGATTGTTTTTTATTAAGCAGTGCAGATTCCAAAACCCGTAAGAAATAAGCCTGAGCCTAAGTTTATTTTTGAAGCATTTCTGGAAAAGCTGATTTTCTTTGGACTTCCCACTGCCAAGACGGATCTTCAGAGGAACTCTTTCCTGAGAGCTCCAGACGCGGGACCAGTGTCTAAGCTGAGTTCTCCGGGAAGCTGCTGAGAAGCCTGTCGTGCTCGGGAAAAGCAGCCTTTTTCTTTCTTTCTTTTTAAATTAAGGTTTTCTTCCTTTATTTTGAGAGAGAGAAAGTATGAGCACAAGCAGGGGAGGGGCAGAGAGCAGGGGTGGGGGAGGGGAGAGAATCCCAAGCAGGCTCCATGCTGTCAGTGCAGAGCCTGATCTGATGCGGGGCTTGAACCCGTAACTGCGACTTCATGACCTGACCCGAAATCAAGAGTAGCACGCTTAACTGACTGAGCCACCGGGTGTCCCAGGAAAGGCGGCTTCTAAACTGACAGAATTCAGGGGACAGAATTCACACAAGTTCCCTCCTGATCCAGACAAATCCTAAGGAACACTTGCCTCTGAGCCAGATGAATCCCGGGGAACCCTTCCTTCCTGATCCTAATGAATCCCGGGGAGCACTTCCCTCCTGATCCAAATGAAATCCAGGGAACACACGCCCCTGATCCAGATGGATCTTGGGGGGCACCCTCCCCTTGAGGCACTCAGCTACTTTCTGGCGCGGTCTCTCCAGATGTCTCTTCCGGAACATGCTGAGGCATCCTCACCAGTGAGCTTCTTTGTAAAAATCTGGTCTACAGGTCTACAGAAGGGGAAAGAGAGGCGATGGGTGTGGGGTGGAGGGGTGGGCCTTGCCTCCTCAGCATGTAACACATCTGCTGTTTAACAGAGATTGCTACCAGCCTCCCCCGGTGGGTCCTTAGCTGGCCAGAACCTTTCCAGTCCACGTGGGGACCGAAACGCCAAGGTCACTCCAAGCTGGTGCTCGGAAGGACTACCGGGTGGCTCGGTCAGTTGAGCGTCTGGCTCTTGGTTTCGGCTCAGGTCATGGTCTCACAGTTTGTGGGTTCAAGCCCCACACTGGGCTCTGCAGCTGGCAGCGTAGAGCCTGCTTGGGATTCTCTCTCTCTCCTTCTCTCCCTCTCTCTCTTTCCCTGTCTCTCTCTGTCCCTCCCCGGCTCAAGCTGTCTCTGTCTCTCTCAAAATAAATAAATGTAAAAAAAAAAAAAAATTTTTTTTTTTTAAATTCTGTCTCTTTCTGTTTGTTAAACAAATAAAAGTCTCCAACACACGATCCAGTTGTGTTTGTTGTTCTTGGAACTTCTAGGCCGTTTTCCTCTCAGGTTTCCTGGCAGAGGTGTTCCAGCTCCTCCCCCTCTCCTTTCCCCTCCCCCTTCCAGGAACATGTGCCCCGGCCGAGCTGACCGGTCACTTCTTCCACACAACAGACATCCCCTCATTTCATTTTGACCATGTCTAATCTGCCCTCAGAGACCAGAAACCTTGACACATACAACTCATGCCACCTCCTTAATAAGACCTTTCCTGATATGTCCCTAACCAAACCGAACCTTTCCTGCTGCCTCTGAAACACCTGCACATGAACCTGTGGGACATTAGGCAATTCTTCAACATTATGCACAGTCCAGAGACAAGGGACAGACCTGGGTGTATTCGTCAGGCTCTGCCACTTGTAGCTGTGTGACTGCCGGCCGGTTACTTGACCTCCCTGAGACTCTGTCTCCTGCTCTATACCGCCTACCTCTACGGCGAGACAGAAAAGTGGAATGAATTAACACATGACAAGTTAGCACAGACCCTGGAACACAGCAAGTGCCCAGGAAACACAGCTGCTCCTATATATTTATCACAAAAAATCCCAGAAGTTTTAAAGTAAATTAAATCCAAGGTGTTGGAACTGCCCCAATAAACTGAACTCCCAAGATTAATATAAAAAAACACGGTAATTTTACGAACGTGCCACATGTTCATGTTTGGAACTTAAAGGTGGCCTCAGAGAGAATATTTGCACTTCCTGTATCTGAGAAGAGCTTACACATGAGGCCTACGTGCAACAAAGAGACAAAGACCCAGAGAAAGCACAGGGGAAAGGCTCTGACACGACTCTGGGGAGGCACACAGTGGCCAGTGGGCACAGGAGACGATGCTCGCCGTGACGAGCCCCCAGTGAGACACCTGTCACAACCACCGCGTCACGCCCACGACCATGGCGATGGTCGCGGGCCAATGGCGATGAACGCGGCGGGGACAGTCGCGTGCTGATGGGGACGCAGGTGGTACAGCCGCTCCGGGAGACGGCGTGGCAATTTCTCAGAAGTTAAACACGAAGGCACCGTGCACCCCGACCAACACGCATGTGCACACGAAGGCTGGCACCGGGCGCTCGCAGCAAGCCCGTCCCCCGCGGCCCGTGAATGACGACGGGGACGCAGACGGACAGGCCAGTAATGGGGGGGGGGGCTACTCAGCAATGAAGAGAGCAGCACGGAAGCACCCCGCAACACGAATGAACTTTGGAAACATGCTAAGCGGGGAAAACAAGAAAAAAAAAACCCCGCCGGACCCAAAAGATCACGTTGTAGGATTCCATTCCTAGCAAACGTCCGGAAGAGACGAATCCACAGGGACAGAAGGACTGGTGGTGTCGGGAGCGGGGGCAGGGGTGGAATTAGCCGTGGGCGGCACGAGGGGTGTCACGAGAGCGACGGGAATCCAGCTACTGTGGTGACCCATCGAACGTGTAGATGGGTCTGTAAATAACACCCAGTAAAGCTGCCGAGCAAATACAGAAGGAGCAACCCTCCAAAGCCTTCCTTGGTTATATAAACGATGCTACAGAAAACACCACTGCCCGCGTTTCACTTCCCTTGTGAAGCGTCATGCTTTCTGCACGGACTCGATGCAGAGGCAGGAGGGGACCGAACCGTTTACTGTCGTCTTCGTCCTAAATCAAACTAAATTAAAATTCTACCTTTTGGATGCAGAATTCTCTCCCTTCCCCTTCCCCTTTCGCTCCCCTAATAAATCAACGAGTTTTTTCCACTGGGAAAGCCAGCGATTTCTCGCTTCTCCCCACGTGACGGAGTGCTGTGTGGGCGGGAGGTGCGTCGTGAGCCTCGCTTCCCGTGGCCCGGCTCCCAGGGGGGCGGCTCTGACCCCGAGGGCCACTTCACTGCGCTAAGACCGCCGTCTCTGAAGCTTCCGCCGGTGGCCCTGGGGCTGGCACCTGGCACCCTGCAGAAACGTGTCACACGCAGCGGCCATGTCGCGACTCCTGAACGATCTGAAGACCCTCACGTGTCGTCCAGAGTCTCCTCCCCTGCGGGTCCCCGAAGGTGCCCCTCGCCCGATGCGCCATTCTGCGCCCTGCCGCATCCCCAAGGCATCCCTCCTCTGGGACCCTTCTGGTTTGGGAGCAGTTACTCGGAAGAGCTGGCTCAAATCAAGCTCAGTTTACTACAACCCTGACTGTCCCCCCACGGGCTGGCGTTCTGTCGAATCGCCCCAATCCCACGCTCGTACGTGTGAGTTCTTAGGACACCGTGAGGTTGATGCACGGAATTCTGCGTTCTGGTTTTGGGTCCATGAGCAAATTCTCTCCCTACCTCACATAACAGTATTGCTCTTGCCTATCCGAGTTTCCGAAGGCTTCTCCATCGTTTTCCCGTACTTTCTGCAGTTGCTAGGGCGGGAGCACAGTGCTGTCACGAAGATGGGGG
This sequence comes from Lynx rufus, assembly GCF_022079265.1. NCBI lineage: Eukaryota > Metazoa > Chordata > Mammalia > Carnivora > Felidae > Lynx > Lynx rufus. The sequence goes on along the minus strand of NW_025814853.1, from coordinate 1,819,879 downwards.
GGCGGTGGCTGGCGTCACATGCCCCACAGGCTCCCGCTACCTGCGGGAGGAGGAGGAGGAGGAGCCTCCCGGACGCCCCAGGTGTCCCTGCAGAAGGCTGGGCGACCGCCTTCCTCAGGGAAAAGCAGCGCCGGCCCTCCCCGCGGCTCTGTGCCACCGGCTCCCTCTGCTGGACGCTGCGGTGAAGGCAGACTCAGGAGCCCGCGTCACCTGTGCTCCTCGCCCAGCCCCAGCGGCCCCTCCCCTCGGAAGCCAGCCCGGCTCCGCTCCTCCTGCTCCACGGGGTGGGCCCAGGTCTCCAGATCGCGAGGGCCCCCCCGCTCATTGAACCACCACCCGCTCACGGCGTCCACTGACTGCCCACGGCACGCTGGCCTCGCAGGGGAGGAGGCCGACCTCTAGCCGGGCGTCCGACCCTCGGCTCCGAGTACGCGACCCGCGGGCTGGTGAGCCCAGGCCGTCCTTGTGAACGGTTCCACAGACGGTGCCCGGAGCTGCCCGGTCGCACGGTGACCTCTCGTGTCGAGCTGCCAGCCGGCACGGGGCAGGAGGCATCTCCTCGCAGCCACGCGGCACCCCGGAAGTGAGGCCGGGGCAATCCGGGCCCACCGCCACGCCTCGGTCGCATCTGACACAGCGATCTGGGCCCGGCTCCGAGAGGCGGCTCGAGCGGGGCGGGTGCGTTCTGAGCACTGACCCTGTGAAACCCTCTTTCCGAGCTCAGATCGTCCGGTGCAGCTCTGAGGCTGGTGTCCTCGGGTCAGAGAGGGCAGGCACGTCCTCCACGCAGGCAACAGGGGGCAGGGACCCCGGACTCAGGGCGGATGTGGGCTCTGCCACCCACGAGTGACCCCCAGTGAGTCCCCTGTCCACCCGCCAGTGACCCTCACCGAGTCCCCTGACCACCCGCGAGTGACCCTAAGTCCCCTGTCCATCTGCGAGTGACCCTCACCGAGTCCCCTCTCCACCCGCGAGTGACCCTCATCGAGTCCCCTGTCCACCCGCGAGTGACCCTAAGTCCCCTGTCCATCTGCGAGTGACCCCCAGTAAGTCCCCATATCCCTTACTCTCGGCGTCCAGTGTCTGACCCCGTGGACTACACCCGCCAGGGCGTCTCACACGTCCAGGCAGAGCAAGGCCCGCGGAGGTGTCGCTGGTTCCCAGCGGGCTGGCCGTGTGGTGCCCAGTCCTGTGTCAGGGGCGCACCTCCGGGAGAGCTGCTTAGCGCCACTGCGCCCCCCTCTGCCCGATGCCACGGCGCCAGCGGCTGCGAGAGTGGGGCCTCGAGCGGCCAGCCCTCAGAGGAAGCTGACGGGAAGATCGGGCGAGGGAAGGACGGGAGTGTGCCCGCCCGGACACGGGCAGAAACGGCCCGGGCGCTGGCTCGGGCACATTGGGCAGAAGCCCACGCCTCCCCCTCCATGCCCTCCGGCCCCACGCGGCCGTGGCGACCCGTCGGGTCACCTGCCCGGCCCACCGTGGCCCTGGACCTCGGCCGCGAGGGCCTCCGTTAGGCACGGGCGCATGTTTTGTTCAGGATGCTGGAGGGCACAGAGGCACAGGTGGGCGGGAGGGCCTTGAAAGGCGCCACGCTGTTTTGTCCGTTTTGATGACGAGGCCAGGACGCTGGTGCCAGAGAGAAGGAAATGAGGCCCTGAGTGGCCAGTGCAGTGCCCCAGGGAGGCCTGGGGCACTGCTCACGCTCCCCCCTTGGTGGCTCGGCACAAACTCATCCCAGGGCCCGGCCTCCGTCGGGCCGGCCAATCCCAACAGACAGGGAGGCGTGACGGGGTGTGCCCGCACACAGGGGACCCGGCGTCCCCGCTTCCCCTTACTGGCCTCAGAGGGCTCTGATCGGGAGGCCCCAGCGGCGGTGCTCCGGGGCGCGGCTGACTCACGATGCTCCGGTGGGGGCGCGGGGGGCCTGCTGCTCTCTTAGCTCACAGTGTCCCCGCGTCCCCGCCAGCGACCCCCGCTCCGCCTCCAGATTAGCTTCCAGTGAGTCATTCCTCATCCCGCCCGTGACTGGCAGGCGTTCGTGAATTACTGATTTTCCACCTCCACCAGCCGGCACTATATATTCACGTTGGAAAGAACGGTACTTTGTGAATGAAGACTGGTGTCTTTCGGTCGCTTTCCTTCCAGACACAATATACGTGCACGATTGCGACCTGATGGCCGAGAAAACTCTAATCGCGACCACCGAGCCCGCGCAGTGACCCTGCAGACCCTCTGCCCGTGGGGGCCTCGGAGGATGCTGGCTTGCAGGGTGATGGCGAGGCTCGGCGCACGGGCTCCAGGCAGCCTGCCTGGCAAACCCCTGCTCCCACCCACCCCTGTGGAGAGACCCTGAGCAGATGACCTGCCCACCCTGCGCCTCAGTTTCCCCTCCTTAGAGCGTGGGCAGCACCAGCGACTTCTTTAGAGGGTTCTAGCAAGGACTGTGAGAGTTGACACACAGAGAGCCCTTGATATGGCACCTGGCACACAGCAAGTGCTCAATAAATGCTCCCTGCTATCCTTCCCGACTCTCAGCCAGAAGGACCACGGTTGCCTTGTGTTCCCAAGCAACAGCTCACGACATCCTCTTACACCCTCCACCCCCCGCCCCCCCACAGGGCGCGGCCAAGACGGGGGCTCTTACACATGGAGATTGCAGCAAAGCTGACAAATCGCTCGAGGGGTCAGAGCAGAACCGCCCCCTGACTCCAGGCTTTGGCCTCAGCCTGGTGTCCCTGGGCTCGGCAGCGGCCACACTGCTGCACGTGCCCCGGGGGGGGGGAGCGGGGCACGACAGCTCATTGTACCCTAGACACAGGGCTGTTAGCTCCCGAAAATATGCTGCTGACACAATAGATGTTAATTATGAATAATTTTCAGTGCGCTCTGTGCCTGCAGTGATCAGAATGCTAACTCACAGCCCCGCGGGTGAGGCTCACCGTCTCCCGGGCTCCCCCGTGCTTCCTGAGCGCCCTAACATTTCCAGTGTCGTTTAAGCGTTTCATTACTTGATCTCAGGGCTGAAAAATGTCCCTGAGTTTCCAGGCATGGATCTCATTGCCGCTCTCTCCGAGGACTCGGAATATAAATACGTGCCCCAGCGGCAGCATGCTTATTTATCAGGCTGCCGGGTTCACGTAGATAATTAGAAATTGGGGGTGCTCAAGGAAGGTTCGCTCTAATTTACTTCCCGACACGGCAGCTTAATGAGAAAACAAATTCCTTCCCCGGCTTTAAAGATCGCTAAGTAATTATAAGACACACACACCGCCTGGATCCTCTCTCCGCTCTTGTGTTGAGACCCCCAACAACACATGTTCTGCACACCTGACAAAGGTGGCAGGGGCTGGGAAGGGGTTAACCCTCGCTATCCAAGGGAGGCGTGTGCGGAGGAGGAGTCACGGTGGCAGCTGCTTGAAACAAACCACGTTTGTTACAGAATTACCATGCAGCAATTTGACGACACCTGTCCATCCATCTCCCCAGGGATGGCAAAGAGGACCACGACACGACGACACAACACGGTTCAGGCCCCCGCCCCCAGGACGGTGCTAGCAAGGTTGGTCTCGGAGGTGAGGCTCACTGCCCCCACCAGCCTCCACGCCCGCCGCCTGGGGGCCTGTGACATGGGAGTCACCCGCCGTCCAGCTTATTATCAGGAGGGAAGAATTAATCCTCTGATTATAGAGAGGAAAATCTTAAATTTCAAATTTAGTGGCAGGGCAGGACATCGGCTGAGCTCAGAGCCTAATAAGCTGTGGCCCTGGAGACCTCCCCTCACTCAAGCCACCCACGGAGGAAGGACAGCTTCCAGGGGATGGCAGGCGAGGGCGTGTGGGCGTGGGACACGTACGTCAGGTGTGGCCACTCACCGGACCTGTGTCAGGAAGATCCTTCAGAGCAAGGGCGCCGGGAGGGAAGCAGGGGGCAGAGATGAACGCTATTCTTATTTTTTGTAGGTCATTAAATTAAGGAAATAAAACCCAGTAATTCAGGCCCGTTTTCTCCATTTCATCTCTATGTCATGACTTGTCACTCTTGTCGGAGGGGTGTAGTGACCAGGGTCACGGTCACACTCCAAGGTGACAGGTTCTCGAGTACAGGCACTACCCCGTGGCGAGGGGAAACGAGAGAGTAAAACCGGACGCACAATGAAAGGGCTCAGAATCCTTAAAAAGCAAGATCGATGTCAAGTTCCGGCCCAGCGGACCTCACGTCTGCGTGTGGCCAGGAGTTCCACGGCCACGGCACAGTCCACGTGGCTCATGCCGTCTGCCACAACACTCTGCAGAGCCTACGACTTTGTTCAGAACGCACTGCTGACGAATGAACGAAACGGGACCAAGGGGCTGAGAAAACAGCCGACTCCTGTTTGGTGGTACGAGTGTCACGAAAAGAAGTCGTCTCACCGACTGACCGGGGCCGTGATCGGGTCACCCGGTGAGCTGCACTGGACGCACACGCTGAGGGCCTCACAGCGAGGCGGGGTGACGGCCACACACGTCCCACGCGGGGGCGACGGGGACGGGGTCGGCTACGCAACCACCCCAGGGAGTCCACGCCGGCCCGGGAGCCCCAGCGACGGATACCCCCCGCCAGCTTGCGTGTGGACGTGACCCCGGGGCCCCGGAGCCCCACGGTCTCGGGAGGAGAGCCGGCCACGGGAAGTGTCGCCCAGCCGGCCGCCCGGCTCTCCGAGGCCTCGCCAGGCACCACCCCACCAGCGTCGGCAACAGTGTGTAACCGTCTTATTACGGTTTCTCACACTCCTTGGAACTCATGTGTCTGGGGAGGCCCGGGTGGTTCAGGCAGTCAAGCGTCCAGCTCTCGATTTCGGCTCAGGTCACGATCTCATGGTTTATGAGGGCTCAAGCCCTGCCTCCGGCCCTGTGCTGGCTACGCGGGGCCTGCCTGGGATTCTCTCTCTCTCTGTCAAAGTAAAGAAACTTCAAGGAAACTTAAAAAATTAAAATCTGTACGTTTGAAACATTCCGTGTCTTCTCCAAACATAAGCTACTTATAAGTGAAAACAGCACACTGACTTCGGGTCCCAGCCGAGGTTGAGGCTGGTGCACAGACGGTGTCCGTGTCCCCACGCTGCTTGGTCACGTGGTCGGGAAGGCTCACGTGGGGTGGACGTGTGTCACAGGATGCCTCCCGACAGCCCTCGACCCCCAGACAGTCTGAGGCAGGGGACGTTCCACACCCAACCCGGAGTCGGATCGATGTCTGTGAGCCGACCCGCTGACCCACCCAGGCGAGTAGGAGCGGTGAACTCACCGTCCGCTACTCCATTTTAGGAAGGTTTTGAAAAATATGACAGCCCCACCCCCCCAAATCAGCTGTCGCCCCAGGAGCATGGGGTTTTCATGCTTGGAATGCTGGAAAGAAGGAACGTGGCTGTAGGTCTCGCCCTTAGAGACCAATCTCTGGGCTTCTGTGTCAGGGTGGTGACAACAACGCTCACCCCGGGCATACTGGTGACAACTTCGCCCTAGAATGTGATGGGGAGAGCTCGTCCTCAGGCACAGTGGCCCTGTGGCACGTCGAGGCCAGTGGGGACGGCGCACGGGGGCCCGGCTGGGCTGCGGCTTCCAGAATGACCAGACTGGCCAGGGGCCTGCCCAGCCTCTGTCTGCACCACCAGGCCCGCCACAGGAGAGGCAGCCCCACGTTGTGCGTGTTCGGAAATGCCCATCTTCTGTCCGCTCCAAGACCCGGTTCTGTTTTCTGTAGTCTCTCACATCTCGATGAAAGGATTTCACCTTGTACTTGAATTAAAACACAACACAGCAAAACAGAAGCTCGCTCTGAGTCTGGACCGGTTTTCAGCTGTATGACCGCAGACCGTGTCTCTTCACGTCCCAAAGGCTCCGGGGTGGAGAGTGGAGACAGGCAGACCGCGCGAGAAAAGGCGCTCTGACAGGAGAGCACCACATGGGGCGTGATGAGGCACTTGGCACGTCGAGGGTGAGCTCCAGGTCAAGCGTCCCATGACGGTGGGACTCGCGCACAGGAAGGGCCTCCGAATGGCCGAAGGGCACCTGACGTGTCAGAAAGTGGCGACCATGCCAGCACGTGGCCCACGCAGTGAGCAGAGGGTAGCGCAGGTGTCTCTCACCTGGCCCGGCCACAGCACAGACCATTCGTGTTCAGCATCCCACATCGCATGCTTGGTTCTAAGCCACATACAGGACAGCCATGGGCACGGACATGTCCCGGGGACGTGTGGTCGACGCCGCCTCGGGTCAGCAGCCCCGCCGGCCCCCGGCCAGGGCAGTGGCGGGAAACGGACACAGCCCCAGAGGGGGAGAGCCGTATGGCCCCCGTAACTAAGAGCTACGATTCACGAGAAAAACCAGAGACGCTTTTCCAGGAACATTCTCTGAATGTAGAATCCAGTCCAGGGACCTGGACGGCCCCATCAAACATAAACGTGCCAAGTTTCTGCCTAGGCTGGGAGCTGTAAACTCAAATCTGCTTATTGAAAATGCTTCTGATAGACTAAGCACCACTGGGGAAAAAAAAAAATCTAAAAATTAAAACAAAAGGTTAACAGCATTTTCTTGTAAACGGAGAAACCTCTGAGGTAAAGCTGCAGAAGTTAAAAACCTGTATTTCCTCGGAAACAGGTCCGGCGGCTGTGTCTCCTGGAGCCTCACGTCCAGGTATTTCCCCGGCGCTGCGGAATCCCGAAGTCTGGAACCCGTCCTGGCACAGCATAAACACAGCCCAACACTCACACGCAGCCTCCCGTGGCCAGGTGACCACGGGGCGCAGCGTCTCAGGCGGGGAGGGGCCCGGTGCGCCTCCGCTCAACCACGCGGGGTTGTGTCCGGAGGGCAGTGACTCAGGCCCAAGCCCACGCACCACAAACAGTTGCTGCAGTGGAGGCCTGGTCTGCCCTCTCCCGTCCCCGCCACGACCCCCAAACGAAGCCCCGTCCTCGACGCCCCGGGGAAAAGTGAGGTTCGCTCTGGACGCACGCAGCCTGTCCCGGTCACTCTCTCTGGACAGTGAGCTTGTCCGAAACCGGGATCACCTCTCCTCCACTGCACAGAGCTCCCCCAGAGTCACCAGCGGTAGCCACTGATCGTGACCAGGGTAGCCGCGTGAGAACACTCTCCTCCTCCAGGCTTTACCCGAAACCCAGATGATATCCAGAAACGCCGTGGCTCCCGGAAGGCGGGGCGAGGACCCGTGTTCGAGGGGCTGGGTTGGCGCCCAGGGAGAGCCGCCGTGGAGGCCGGAGGGCCGTCCTGCGAGCCTCGCCCTCAGCGCCGCGGCCGACTGCTCCGGGTCCGGGTTCCTTCCACCGCCCCCGGAGGCGCTCAGGAAGCAGCGTGGAAGGTGCTGCTGGCGACACTGACGATGCTTTTCTTCTTAAATTAAAAGAAAAACCACACACCCAGCCTGCCCACACTTAACCGACCGTGAAGCACCCCTCAGCACAGTAGGATGGGGAGGAGAGGGGAGCACGGTGCGTGCTGGCCTCCGGAAGCGCGGGGCTGCACGGACGCCCACAGCAGGCTTTCCGGGAAGGACGCCGGCGGTCACAAACCCTGACACCATGACTTCGGAAAATAATGCTCGACGAAAAATACCAAAATCTTTGTGATTAAGGGTGTTCGCTTCCACTTTTCAACCCTCATTAGCCAGCCTTCGTGAAGCGAGTGAAGCCTCCTTCCCGGGGAACAGCAGGCACGTCTCACAGAAGAAAAGCCACTTCTCCGAGTCCTGGTCTCAGTTCCTTCCGCCCCAGCTCCCCCAGCCGGACCGCGCCTGCCGGGCCTTCCCTGAGTCACTCCGACCTGTGCTCCCCTATGGAGTGCTGACTTCCCCACGTGACATGTCAATTTTATTAACCGTACTGTCGTAGAGTAAGCTGGCTTTTGTGGGCGTGCAGATCTGAGCGGCCACCCCACAACCAGGACGCCCAACATCCCATCACCCCACATTCCCTCACACTCCTAACCCTACAACCAGCGACCCGTTCTCCGACCCGATCATTTTGTCTTTTCCAGATGGTCACGTGAATGGAATTAGACCAGGTGTCGCCCCCCCCCCCCCGAGCTGCTGTTTGTGACCCCACAGTGCTTCTGGGGCCACCATGTGTCACGTATGAAATGTCCCCCCGTTTCCTGCTGGCTGCGCCTGCTAGACGATGCACATTCTGCTCATTCCTTCACCCCCGAGGACATTTGGTTGTTATCAGTTTGGGGCGATGACGGTAAGTCGCACAGACACTGGCATACAGGTTCCGTGCGGACAGTTTCGTTCCTACAGGACAGATGCCCGGGAATGGGGCCCCGGGCCCCGTGGGAGGCCCACCTACAGCATAGCGGTACCACCTCGCCTCCCGCAAGGGCGCGTGGGATTTCCGGTCGTCCCGCACCCCCGCCAGCACCGCGTGTCATCAGCCTTTTGTTTTACTAACCCTGTGGTTTCAACGTGCATCTCCCTAACGGTTAACGGTTTCGAGCATCTTTGCGCGGGCTTCCTGGCCGTCCTTCAATTCTCGTTGGCAAAGTCTCTTTTCAGGTCCTTTGTCCAGTTTTGAGGGTTTTTTTTTCTTACTTTTGTTTTGAGAGATCTTCATATACTCTGGATACAAGTCCCTTGTTGGCTGTGTGATTTGCAAACATTCTCCCCGACTCGGCGGCTTGTCTCTCCACGGTCTGAGCTGTGTCTTCCAGGGAGTAAACATTTTAAATTTTTATGAGGTTGAATTCAACAATTTTTTTCTTTTGTGGGTCGCTGCTGAGGGTGTCAAGCTGCCGCACACATTTTACGTCTGGGAGAGTGACAGGACGGGAGCTGGCTGTCCCGACGCGGTCTGGGTACAGGGAGGCCTGCCTGGAGGAAAAGGGTCCCTCCAGGGCCTGGTTGCCCCGCCGGCCGTGCCACGGGCTGGAAGATGCCAGCCAGGAAGCACAGCTGAACTGAACGCCAGCTTCCTCCCAGTAAAAAAAAAAGGGGTTTAACCCAGTAACTTAAGAAACTCGTATTTTTACTTAAGCGTTGGTAGCTCCTCTCCTCTGGAGAACTCAGAACACGCGACGCTCATGCGTCCACGTGACTCATCTCGAGCGGAGTTTGGTCAAGAGCAGCCACGACCGTGCCGGGCGACGGGACGGGACAGGGCGGTGCGCACAGGGCTCCCCGGCCGGAGGGCGCGCGGGACACTGGCCAGCACACAGAGACGTTCCCCGCCCTGCCTGAGGGAGAGGAGCGCACCAGTCTGCCCCAGGCACAGGGGGGCAGGGAGGGAAACCAGCTCAGGAAAGCGGAAGCCGAGACCTCTCTGAACGGGCCACCGGAAGCAACCAACCCGTGATAAAACGCGACTGCTGAGAACTTGCCGGAAGCGGTCTGCATGTGGCAGCACGAGCTCGGGTACCGGCCCACACCGCCCAGCCCACGTGTGCCACGGTGCGGCCCTCGCTTCCCGACCACGAGTGCGGGAGAGCCGGCAGGGACCGCACAGCGCAGCCTGGGAGAGGGGAGTGCACCGAGCAGACGAGCCGGCCTCGAGCACCATCACGACAGCTGGACATCACCGCCTCCCGCCAGGCTGCAGCCCTGCGCATGCGGGGAGAGCAGGTGCGCTGAGCAGCTGTGACGGGACGACAGACACCGGCCCGCCCGTGCGCACAGCACTGTGCACGAGGCCCAGCCGCTCGCGCCCTCGTTGACCCCTGCGAACCGATGGCACCCCTCTGAGGTCCCGGCTCCGGGACACTGTCCTGCCCGACCGACAGGACACATTTGGCTCTCCCACCTGTGGCCGCACCCCTGGTTCTCCTGCTCCGGCGACTCCAGCTCGCCCTCACCCTGCGCCCCTGCCGTGGCATCCCCAACGGAGGCTTCTGGGTCGCTGTCAGCCGTGGGCTGTTTTCGCAATAACCAAGACCTGCTCTTCAGCAGAAGAGCTGCAGACCTTCCCGTCCGCCCTGATGGCGCCGAGCGGTGTTCCGCCGCCCCTGCTGCCATGACAGTCCTGCTCACTCACCCCTGCTGCCGTCACCGTCCTGCCGCCGTCACCGTCCTGCTCACTCACCCCTGCCGCCATGACCGTCCTGCTCACTCATCCCTGCCGCCATGACCGTCCTGCTCACTCACCCCTGCCGCCATCACCGTCCTGCTCACTCACCCCTGCCGCCATGACTGTCCTGCTCACTCCCCCCTGCCCCCATGACCGTCCTGCTCACTCACCCCTGCTGCCATCACCGTCCTGTTCGTGAACAAAGTTCCCAAAGGGAAGCAGGCCAGTCACATGCCCTTAGACACTCACTCAAAACCTACGAGGAGTAATTATACTCACTGAATTGTTTGCGGGCGTCCTAATTCTTCTCCACTTATGTTTATGTGCATCCTGCGTAGAAAATTCAGACGATGGGCAGGAAGCCACGCCCGCCAGCACAGCTGCTCCCCCAGACCCCGCACGGTGAGGGACTGTCTTACCTGGACTCCCGCCCGCAGACGGACATGCGGTCGTGAAAATGCCCTCGGCGGCCTCCTGTGCACACTGTTCACTTGCTTTTCTGCCCACAGAGCTGGGCACACTGTCTGTGCCGGTTCGAGCGGCACTGCCGTGGCCTTTCTGCTGCCACAGAGTGTCCGCGATCCCCGGCAGGACCGCGCCCTTCGTGTCCCTGACGTGGACGTTTACACCTAACATTCCTGTCTGTTTCCCCTGACACGCAGGCAAGTAGTTTTCCAGGAGAAAAACCCAGAGGTATATTTGCCTTTCCTGCCCGACTTAATTAAACTCAGGCCCTCGCTGTTCTCGCACACGATTTTCTCTATCAGGACTTAGAGAACTATTATCTTGTAGTTAGTTCTGGAAGAAACAGTGTCCAGAGTGGAAGGTTTCAGCACAACCAGTAGGTGAATCAGGACGAGCCAAGGTGAGTCGACGCACACACGCACGCGCAGAGCAGACACAAGAGTGTCCACGACAGGAGGGAGACGGGCCGCCGTCGACCGGGAAGGGCAGGGAGAGGCCACACGACCGGGGCGCGCCCGCCTGGACCTCGGCCTTTCCCGAGACAGCACACAGGATGGGGCGCCGGAGTTCAGCACGTGAAAGGGGGGCTGAGGGACAGGGGGTCAGCGCTAGGCCATGACCTCACTAACCCACTCGGGGAGCAGAGAGACCTCTGGGAGCAGCCTCTGCTTTGGCGTTGTGTTGGGAGTATCCGCAAATGTTCACGCTTTTCAAATGATTCCGTGTTTCTTCCGTCGCGGCCCCACACTTAGTCGTGTGCTACGCCGACCACCAGTGCCACCGTCGGCACACGGCCCTCCCCGAGGGGCAGACGTCCGCACCCGCAGGCTGACAGCAAGCACCTCCGGGAACCCCGCGGGCCCCAGAGCCGCACAGCGCCAATATCTTACTTACTTTTCTATTAAATCCAGTGTGACCCCGGGCACCAGACTCACGCACTTCTGCATGCAAAACCTGCAGAGAGAGGAGAGACAGTCGGTCACAGCGCAGGGACAGAGGACACGGAGTCCCATCACGGGGACATTTAACGAGAAGTACCATGGGCCCCCGATAAGCAAGGGGATAAAGGTGGGGGCGGGGGTTGTCTTGCTGAAAATATAAACCCAGATTTTCTTAATTCTGGACCTTTCAGATTTACGAAGAAATCCTCACTGCCCCCTCCCCCACCATCAGCGGAAGGAGAGAAACAGGACGCGGGGGCCAGGTGAGACAGGAAAGGAGGCATCCACCCAAATAGTGGACAGACGGGGTTCCCTTTCTTTTTTTCCTCGGTAAGAAAGCAAGCTGGGGAGAGTGCCGGAAGGAGTGCGAGTGATCTCCGGACACCCCAGAGAAAAACGTGGGAGGAGACACAGAAAAGCGAATTCAATCATATCACTTTGTTGCCATGAACTCGAGCATCACAGTGAGACTGGACCCCGCAGGCCCTGTCTGCCGTGTGTACACCAATGGGGGGGGGCAGGGGGCAGGGAGCCACCCTTCCTGCCTCCTGTCCCGGCCGCTGGCACCCAGCAGGGCAGAAGCAACACTGAGTAACCAGGGCAACGTGCAGTGCTTAGTGGGAGACACGGGAAACGCCTGCTTTACAAGTTAAGCTCAAATGGCCCTCCAACAAGCCGAGCAGACAAACGGCAAACACGCACAGCTCCAAGAAGCATTTCTGTGCATCGCTAGCTGCACACGAGACGTGGGGGAAGGTCGGAGAGCAGTGGGCCCACGGGGAGGGACGGGCCCCGGGCCAGGCAGACGAGGCCTGACACGTCCGAGGTGGCCGGGTGGGAAGGGCGAGAGGGAGACAGGGAGGGTCGGAGAGCAGCAGGGACGGAGGCTGGGAGGACACACGGCTCCCGAGGGCGGCCTCCAGGGTGGGGGCATGTGCAGTCGGCTGCCGGGGACCCCTGGGCACCTCTGGGGGCCGAGCCTCGCCCGCCAGCATTCAGGAAGTCGTTTTGCTGGTAGTGGCTGTCGTAGCCGGTGTTGTCCCGTTCAGAGGGAAGCAGCACAAGTGAGGGTCTCTGCCTGGCGGCGAGGGCGGCCCCTCCCACGGGCACAAAGGGCTCGCGGCCCAGACGCTCCATCCGCCGGCCACTTCCGTTCCACGCAAATCCTGTTTCCTCGGCTTCCGATGGCTCTGCCCGCACCCCCAGGCACCACCGCCCCCGCCGGCAGGTTCAGAGCAACCAGGATCTCTCGTCGTGGCACAGAAAGGATCTTCGGGAAAGACGTCTTCGTTCTCATCCTGGGTCCTATGCAAACCGTGCCAATCTGTCGTTTGTCTTTTTACCTATAATGTACTTATCGATTGGCACTTCTGGATTCCGGTGATGACAGAGTAATTTGTATCCCGCTAGTCCTTTTATCAATAATGGTAATCAGTTCTGGACAAAATGCAAAACACAGCCACGTAAAGGCACCAAGAAGCGAACAGATACAGACAGAAAGGGAAGGGATGTGACCCTCGACGGAGCAAGTCTGGGTGAGTCTGCTCCACCCGGAGAGCCCCGCGGGCACAGCCCAAGCCACGCAGCACGCGGGGGCCACGCTCAGGGGAGAAGCAGCCGCCTCGGCTGAGCAGTGTCTCGGAGCCCCTGGCTGACCCCTGCCCCAGACACGCGTGGGGCGGGACTCCAAGGGGCCCCGGGGGGACGGCGGCCGAAAGGACGGACGGAGATTTCGACACCGCCCGCCGGCGTGCACACAGGCAGGGAGCGCCGGCACGCCACATGAAAGGGCCGGCTTCACACCTGGGCTTCCCGCAGGACTCCCGGGGAGGCGATCGTGTTCCAGGATTCAGAGCCACATCCCAGCACCAAGAGCAAAGCCAAAGGAGACCACTCCTACCACCAAGAGACCACAAGATCACGCAAACGGCCCGCGAGCAGACAGCCAGACGCTCCTCAGAGGTTCCTAACCGTGGCGCCCACGACGGAGTATCCTACCTAGAATTTGGAGAAAAAACAGGCCACAGAACCAGACTCACGGTTGGCCAGCTTCTGGAGTTAGCACACAAAGACTCTGAAATTGTAAAAAACAACTTAAGCGTCCTCTGGGAAGTAAGCATTTTAATACACCTGCTGAAAACACGAAGTTCTACTAAGCAGAAAATTAAGCACAGGGACACCACGCCTGAAAAGGTTCACGCTGTGGTTCTTCGCGGGAGCGCGGCGTGGACGGATCCGTCACGGAGGCGCCACGAGTGTTACCTTGGCCAATGACACCGAGGCCCTTTGCGCCAGAACCGTCGACGACTTGCTTCTTTTTCACACTGTTCTCTCCTCCCCTGTGTGACACTGTTGCTGGCCCACGAAAGGCCAAAGAGTAGGCAAAATCAGAGGCGGTGACGATGGTCAGAAGCCCTAAGGTCAGACGCCAGTGATTCTAATAACACAGCCGGTGGTGTCGTTCAGTGCGCGACGGAGCTCAGAAACGGGATCGGGCCATTTGTGACGCCTCTTTGTCAGACGCGCCAATCCCAGACCGTCGGCGAGTCCTGTCTGCTCTGCTAGTTGCGCAGCACCTGACCCGACCCCTGCTCACCTCCTACCCGCTGACCTCCCAGGCCAGGATGTCCGGCCGGGCACTAGGACGCTTGGGGCCGGATCATTCTTTGTCAGCAGGCGGCATCCTCACCGCGGCCCACGAGATGCCAGCAGCACCCGGGCCCCAACCGTGACAACCGAACACGTCTCCCACTGTTGCCGAATGGGCCCTGGGGGGCAGAACCACCACGGCTGGGGGCCACAGCCCCAGGCCAGGCACCCGTGTCTCACACATTTTCCAGACCAGTCTCTCTGCTTCCACTCTTGCCTGCCCTCCCTACCCCTCTACCCAGCAGCCCGAGCAAGCCTTCTAGGAGGGAATGTGAGGAAGAAACGTTGAAGTAAGTCGTTTCACCTGCTTCACAGCCCTCCAGAGGCTTCCTGCCCCTCAGAATAAAAGGCAAAGTCCTCACAGAGACCCACCGAGAAGGTCCTGCGGGACGCGGCTCCCGGCCACTGCTCTGACTTGAGCTCCCCGCGCTCACCCTTGCTCACCCGGCTCCATTCACCCTGACACGTCCTGTTCCTCCAACACACCAGGCAGAGACCCGCCTCAGGGCCTTTGCACTCGTGGTTCCCAAGGCCTGCCGCATCCTTGGCCCGGAAAACTGAGATTTACTCCTTTTTTTATCTAGATTTTGACCTCCGCTCTCTACCCCTTCACTCTGCTTTTTAACACCGGTATTTCTCACTCCCTGATGTTGTATTAGATAGCTGTTTACAGCTCACCTTTACTGCAGAAGGTAAGTTTGGGGAGTAAAAGGACTTGTGTCATCCTGTTCATCAGTACGTCCCAGTGCTTGATGGTGCCCAACACATAGTTCTGATAACCGACAAATACACGTGAGCACCCGAACACGGCAGGAGACTGATTTGGTGGTTTTCCTGGATTTCTAGCATTTCACCTATATTCTGCTCTTCCTGTCACTCTTGAAAGCAGGCAGCTTCCAGATTCTATGCAGAACAAATGCATTAATATTAAAAAAGAAATAAAGACAAAACCTAGTTCTGTAACCTCAAAAAGTATCATGTAAGTGCTTGGTGTTGTTTCTGAGAATGGAAATACAGTAAATATTTTTCTAACTAAAATAAAAACCAACAAAAGAAAACATGTATTTGCCATAAAAAAACATAAAAATACAGCAAATTGCAAGTGAAAATTACCCCAAATCCTAAGGTAACTGCTAACATTTTCACTTTTGCCTTTTGCAAAAAATCGAATCCTGATTTAGTTTGTCATAGGACGACAGGAAATCATGGTCACTGCGAAGTCCCAAACAGCGCAGACGTGCGTGACGGGCGTGTGAAGCCTGTGGTCCGGCCCCCACCCTCCTGCGCAGACGTGGCCACCGTTAACACTGGTTCCACCCTGCTCTTCCAGACCGTGCCCAGCCTGTGCACGCAACCGGTGTCTACGACTGGGCTTGTTTCCTTCTACCAGAGAATATTGTCATACACATGACAGCTATTTTTTAAAAACATTTGTCCCCTAATATTTTCAAACCTTCAGCAAAGTTGGAAGAATCGGCCAGGAAATGCCTGGGGTCCAGCATTAGCGTCTGATGTCATCACATCTCTTCTCTCCCTCGGTTGATTCACTTTACTTTCAGGGCAGGCACCGCACCCCTCCCCCCTCTGCACTCTTCGGCACGCACGCCTAAATCCCCAGATCTGCTCGGTGCTTTCGCCCGCTGATGCTAACGTAAGATCACACGCAATGAGAGCACACCTCTTACCGCACGTTCACGGAATTTTGACAAAGGCATACACCTGCGTTTTTTTCAGTAAATACGGTAAGTCCTGTCAATCTCTTAACGATCTTCATAATAACGTTTTCTCTTCTCTAGTTCTATTGTAAGAATACCACATATAATACACACACACAATATGTTTTGATGAGCTGTTATCGGGAAGGTCTCCTACAGAGACCACTACCGACATCCCAGAAACTTCCCTCCGGCCTTCCCGGCAATTCCCACTTCTTCCCACTGCCCACAGAGACAAACCTTGCTCGGATTCTCCCAGTGACTTACTCACAAGCGTCCGGTGTGTACTTTTATACCAGGCCCTTTTCAGCCAGCGTGACTTTGAGGTTTATCCGTGGTCTTGCCTGGATCATGAGTATATTCTGCTTTGCCGCTAACTGGTGTCCCATCATCCCATCACTGGAATAGACCGCAGGTTACCAGGCTGTTTCCTAACCTGCCCTTGTGTGTCTTGGGACGGTATGAAAGCTGACACGTAGAACATCACCTTCTTCAACGTCTGAATGAACCCTGTTTGTATGAACACTGAGTCTGTTTTCCTTAGGACGCATTCTTAGAAGCAAACCTGCCTGATGAATGGGTGCACTTGTGCTGAATTACTCCCCATTGTGTGAGGGCTTTCCAGACAGGAAGAGTCATTTACTGTCACATCAAGGCTGAACGTGCTCAGTTTCTCACTTCCTGCCAATACAGGGTTTATCACCATAAAAAACAAAACAAGCGTCTGCCCAACTGATAAGTGACATATCATGCCAATGTCTTTGATTAATATTGAGGTTTAATGCCGGTTAATAATTTTTTAATTGTTTTTCTTTTGCTTGTTGCCTGTTCATGCCCTTTGCATTTTTGTATCGAGGTACTCATCATTTTACTGATCTTTGTGTTTTCTACATTAAAAGAATCAACCTTTTGTTATATGCTGCGCAATCTTCCCTCATTTATAAACGTACAGTTGACCCAAAACCAACACAGGGGCGAGGGGCACCACCTCTCCCGTAGACAAAAATCCACGTGGAACTTTGCACTCCCTGAAACTTAGCTACTAATTTAGCCTGCTGCTGACTGGACGCCTTACCGATAACAGTTAACTGAAACATATTTTGTACGTGTATCACATATGGCATTCTTACAATAAAGCAAACTAGAGACGAGAAAACGTTGTTATGAAAATCGCAAGAAAAAGTGCATTTACAGCACGTACTGTATTTACCGAAAACAGTCTGCATGTAAGTGGACCCGTGCAGTTCATACCCGAGTCGCTCAAAGGCCGACTGTATTTTGAATTTTGTTTTCTTTGCCATACAAAACTTAAGATTTGTGTTTGATAAAATCTATCACTCCCTTTATGGCTTTTTAATTCTCCCAGCTGATATTCTTTCTAGCACTTTTTTGAGTTTTCTTTTTCACATTTAAATCTTCATTATGTTTGGAATTTTTTTATTAAGAAAGGGGGATTAAAGATTTTCTTTTCTTTTTTTTTTTTTTTTTTTTTCAACGTTTATTTATTTTTGGGACAGAGAGAGACAGAGCATGAACGGGGGAGGGGCAGAGAGAGAGGGAGACACAGAATCGGAAACAGGCTCCAGGCTCTGAGCCATCAGCCCAGAGCCCGACGCGGGGCTCAAACTCACGGACCGCGAGATCGTGACCTGGCTGAAGTCGGCCGCTTAACCGACTGCGCCACCCAGGCGCCCCAAAGATTTTCAAACGGTAAGCCATGTGCCCCGGATACTAGATGCTGAGTGATTTATTCTTTTTCTAAATTACAAATTCCGACACATATAGATTCTGTTTCTGGAGCTCTCTATTCTGTCCCACTGACTGGAATGTCCACTCTTATTCTGACTGTACCTTGAAGTGGCACTGATAACTGGTAGGATGAGGTTTCTTTCAGAAATCTGTTTTCTTCTCTTTTTTAAAAATTTTCACGGCTCTTCTCAAACATTTATTCTTCCAGTTGACCTTTAAAATCAATTTGTCAACACTGTGCGAAATTTATGGTTTAATTTATGGAGAATTTATGTCCTTAATTTACTGGGTCTCACCCTGTAATGGTGTGGCCACCTCCTCCCTTTATCAAACTGTGTTTCGTTTCAATCAGTCAAGTTTTATGGGATTTTCTATACACACATGCGGTGTTCTGGGCCAGCTCATTCTTGTCATTGTCTGTTGCTGTCACTGCCCTGAATCAGATTTCCTTTCCTTCCCAGGATTTCCTTGCTGGCTATATTTTTAATATATAAAAAAGGTAACACGTTGCAAACAATTATCGTGAAGTCTACCATATGTGAAAAGCATGAGACACAGAAGTGAGTTTAAGCAATAATAATGTAAATACAACCACTGCCCAGATAAAGAAATGGTGCAGCCCCACACCCACAGGACCGTGGGGACCCCAGGCACCTGCCGCGCCCCCTCAGAGGCAGGGCTCGCCCGCGGTGCTTGGCCAGCGGCCGGCCACTGCTAATCGTTTTCCAAAGCATTTTTTTTTTTTTTTTTTTGCAAAGCTGAAATTCAGATCACACGTAAATAATGCAAATGTGCCTTCTCTTTAGAAGACGTACACCTTTCATTTTGATTTCTCATCTAATTGCGATATAGAGTAGCGCTTCCGGAACGGTTTGTTGAATGAATTAGAGTCAGCACACACACCCTTCTCCTGGTGCTACTCACACTGATGGAGATGCGGAGTGACGGTGGCAGCTGGTGTGGAAGAGATTTCTCTCGTGTGAAGGAAGCAGCCTTCTACTTTTATTACAAGTTTTTATTAAAATTCATTTTTAATTTGATCAAATAACTTTCCTACTTGCACCTATTAAGATGATGAATTACATTAATAGGTGGCCTACGAGAAAGCAATCAGAGCAGTCCCGGGATGGAGCTCACGTGGCCAAACTTTATTGTTCTCTTACTGTCCGTAGGCTCCTAGTTGCTAATGGTTTATTTTGAACTCAACTGTAGCAGCTCTGAGTGTGTGTGTGTGTGTGTGTGTGTGTGCGCGTGTGCATGCCTGCCTGTGTCTCTGTATTGCTCTGTGTCTTTGTGCGTGTACACGGAGTCGTGGTAACCTCTGGAAAAGCGCGTGCCGTGGTGAAGTGCACAGTGAGCTCACACTCCACTGTATTAAGATCTCTCTCCCGGGTTTCTAGAATCATCATCTGTATGCTGAATCTTCATCCTCTTATTTGTTGTGCTTCTCATTTTTTATTGCTTTCCATTTCCTGGAACACCTACTCACTGGTAACGGATTTTAAGGTCACTTAAATTTTAGAATTAAATTTTATTTCTTAAATCTCTTCCTTCTCTTTGCTGGTTCTCTTTTATTTTGTCATCTTAATATTTATCTCTTTTTTTTTTATTTTTTCTACTGAGACTGTTTTTACATCATTTCACCGCAGGTGCAAAGCAGCTGCTGTGTCCTCTGCCCAGGCACAGGAGAAGCCTCTGGTTATTCACAAGGACCCTTCTGGCCACAGCCGAGGCTACGCTGACAAGGGGACTCAGGGAGGGGGCCGCTCACCAGAAAGAGCAAACACTGGACAGAAGGTGGGCACCTTCAGCACTCCGGGAGGCGGGCAGGGGGCTGGAGACCGAGCTCGGTAAAACCTCTTGAACCAGGAGGTGTGGAGAGCTCCCCAGCTCAGGAAGACACCGGCACTGCCTGGAGGGGGCGCGCCTCCCCCCTCCAACGCCCCCAGGCGGGAGCCCCTCTCTCTAGAAGCCGCTCCTATGCCTGGTGGCAGCTGGGGGACAGAGGACGGCCCTGGCAGGCTGCTACTCAAGTCTCACTTGCACTATGTTCCCACCGAGGTTGTGCTCGGCAAGAGAGACCGGCTGGGAGCTCTCTTCCACAGGCGGCACCGGGCGCCTCCCGGAGCCCACGAATGACACGCCCAGAAGCTTCCCCAGACCGGACTGTGTTCACGGAGGCCTCCCCAGCGTGAAACGCTCCCAGAAGACGTCGGCTTGGAATACTCCCTTCTTAAAAGGAACTTGGGGAGACAACTCAAAGGGGCGATAAACACACTTCAAGTAAAACAAGGAAATTCTTTGGCATTTCGTTTACTCCAGCAGGTTTCAAAAAACAAACCCCCACTTGAAACCAGTGTGTCAATTACCTGGAATTTGTAACTAAATTAAAAGCCTGCGGTTTGCTATCGTTAGGTCCTAATTTGCTAACTTTAAATAGCTGCCCCTTCTAACGATGCCTGGCAGCATACTCTCCCGAGGGGCGTCCAGCCCGGAATGAGGACACGACTCGAGGGCTCAGGAGCTCGCTATTTCGGGGCCGCCCCGCCTCAGGAGCCAGCCAGCTCAAAGAAAAGCCGACGATCCCATCGGTCAGAGGAGGACAGACACCCCTTCATCTGCGCTTTCTTCCGTGCGAGGCAGCGAGCTGACCCCGTCTGTCTCCGGGCCACAGCCCCAGGGCCGGGTGCTGGCGGGTGTCCCTGGGGCCCCAATAGCACCTGCCTAGGGCGTGAGCCTGGACACCTGTGGACAGGTTTTTCAAGGGAATGGTGTGAGCTTCGTGACGGTTCTGTCCTTTTAGTTCAGAAGAGATTAAAATGTCTTTAAAAAATGCATGTTGAAGTATCGGGGGGTTAATATCAGAATGTCTATAATTTACTTAAATCAGGCATATAAACAACACAACGAAGCAAACAGTTGTAAAAGGGGGGTGATGAGTACACAGGGGTTCATCTTACTACTCTCTCAACCGTCTGTTAGAACGGCTGGAAACATCCCACGATAAAGAGTCAACAGAGACGAAGAGACAGACGGACTCGGTACAGACGTTCCTGTGTTGATGAGCCAATGTCAGGAAAATATTTAAGGGAAATATGTACGTTTTTCAAACGTCAGTCGTCTGTTTCCACTTTTGAAGACTGTCGACACTCCGAGGGAGGCCCCGGCCTCTCCCACCACTGCGCTAATGTGCAAACGCAGAAAACCAGCTCTTTCCTACAAAGCAAGCCTCTTCCTTCAGGTGGCTCTCATGGTCCACAGCCAACGAAGGAGGCCTCGAACACCTGGCCAGCCCTGCCGGCCTTCCCACAGAAGCCGCCTGGTAAAGTAGGATCTGGCTTGTTCGAGACCACTTCAGACTCTCCAGCCTCCTCGGCCCGGTGCAGACCCTGGCTGAGAAGGGAAAAGAACACGGCCTCCTGGCAGAGAGGAGAGGTGAGCAAACCCCAGCCCTCCCCGAGGAAGCCCAGCCGGGTCAGGAAGGCGCAGCTTTGCAGGGCGGGGACTCCTCCTGTGACAGGCGTGTGGCGCTCTGGCCTGCTCACCCAGGACCCCGCGAGAGCCCCCCCCTGCAGTCTGACTTAGCAGGCTTCTTCCGGCACCATTAAAAATCAGCCAGTGGTGGGGCGCCTGGGTGGCTCAGTCGGTTAAGCGGCCGACTTCGGCTCAGGTCATGATCTCATGGTCCGTGAGTTCGAGCCCCGCGTCGGGCTCTGTGCTGACGGCTCAGAGCCTGGAGCCTGCTTCGGATTCTGGGTCTCCCTCTCTCTCTGACCCTCCCCTGTTCATGCTCTGTCTCTCTCTGTCTCAAAAATAAATAAACATTAACAAAAAAAAATTTTTTTTTTTAAATCAGCCAGTGGTGCAGAGAAAGGGGGCAGGGGGCGGTGGCTGAGGCTGTGACCCCAAGGGAGCCCTGGCGCTCGAGCACCGGGACAAAGTGGTGCTCAGGGGCAGAGAGGGAAGGCTCACCCCTAAATATACACCTGTTTATACTCACAGGTGGCAGCCGGCCTCCATCCGTCTTTGTCTAGGACACAAGGTGGCCTTGGGGCAGACGCATGAAGTTAAATTTAGGTAAAAATTAAGTGGTTCTTTCAAATGGAAGGACCACACACTCGGATTATGTGTCTGCCACGGTCATGCTTTTACTTCTCTCGGGCCCTCTGACGTGCTCTTTTAAGAAGCTTCGCCCTTGACCCCGGTCTGTGCTCTGCATCGCGGAGTTCGGTCTCGGATGTGTGTGGCCTGTGTCCATAGGCAGGAGGCGCCGGCCACCCGGCCTCGGAGCTTGAGGAGGACGGTGCTGCGTAGCGCCCGATGCCTTCCCACTTACTCAAATGACAGCGTCAGGAGAGCTGACCCCGCCTGACCCCGCAGCCTCTGAGGTGCTGAGACGGGCAGAGCTCGCGAGCTGCTTCCGCACGGACCGCTTCAGAGCAGTCAGTCCCTGGCACAAGGAACCGAAGCTGATGACCCCGCACGACTCCACGACTGCCGTGCGTCCGTCCGGCGGCCCCGAGCCAGGCCGGGTTCTACTCCACAGAACACGTGGGAGAAGAAATGGGCCGGCAGGAATCTGAAACAGGACTGGAGACCAACACAGGACACGCGAGACCTCGGCTCCTTCCGCAGCCGAGGCCAGCGGAAGCCCTCAGAGCATTACGGAGGCCCGACTGGGGTCACGTGCACGTGACCTTCTCCTTGTTCCCTGGGGCCAAAACTCCTGTCCCTGTAAAGAAGGCGGGGAGTCGGGCCAGGAGTCCCGTCCACTGGGCTGTGCGGGCCCGGGCGGCTTGGAGCGCACTGCAGACATCGGCCGCAGGCCAGGCTGCTCTGTGTCTCGGAGGGAAGGCCGAACTTCCAAACTCCTCCGGCACTGTCGCCCTCCCGCCTGAGCCCGCACGGGCTGAGTTCACTCTTCACACACCCACGAGTAGGAGTCTCCTTTGAGTAAGTCCTCCCTCTCTCACATGTGGCAGCCGGGCCTCCGTCCATCTTTGTCTAGGATAAAAGGTGGCCTTGGGGCGGACGCATGAAGTTAAATTTAGGTAAAAATTAAGTGATTAAACCTGCGTAGTCCTTCCTATTTAAAAAACCTGACTACGTTCCAGTAGCACCAGGTTGACTCCCGGAGAGGGGTGCGCGGTGTGGGGACGCGACTCCACGTGGAGAGCGGCTGTGGTTCCCCAGTGGCAGCCGCAAGCTGACCCGCGGTGACACGACCACAGACAACCCGGGATGTGCTCTCCTGGCCGCCGCACCTGCCCAGGACCACAGGAGGCCGGGGGCTGCAGCCACACCACCTCCTACACGTCCCCTGCGGCCTATTTACACGCCTGCTGTTATCATCCTATCTCGCGGGGGGAGAAGGCTGAGGTTCGGGAGGTCCTGAAACTACCCAGCCAGCCAGCCCGCCCGCCGATTGCAGTGCCCTCCTCTGGACCCACATGCCACGTGTGCCCACGTGGGGCCTAGGTGATCAGACCCAAACTCAGAAAGAGCACCCGCCGATTTCTCTTGGCAATCATAGAACGTGTCCAATGTGTCACCCCAGACCCGACCCGGGAAAGCAGGGGAAATGAGGAAAGAGGGAGGGTGGCAGCTTATGAGCAAGGACCCCCCGCTGCACGAGGGAGGCCCAGGGGCCAGGAGCCCCCAGACCCGAGGCAGCGTGACCAGGAGAGACACGGAAAGTGCGCTCAACCCGTTCGTCTTTGCCAGGAGCCTTGCAGGACTCTCCATCCGAGTCTCCTTGTGGCCTGGACCACGGCTGACGTGCCGCCTGGCCAACAGCTGTGCGCTGGGCCGCACACCCTCGTCCACTCGCCTTCCTCGGGACTGAAGTCTCAGTGGTTTTCACGCCTGGTGCTCACGGCGAACCCACTGCCGAGCCCCGCGGCCCCCGACACCAAGCTCTCCCTGCGTGCTTTCCCTCCACTCACACCTCCAGGTACGCTTCGGGAAGCCAGAACGCCCAGGGTATGTCTCCAAACGTTAATAGCAGCAACATGATTTTAATTTCTTGCAAGTGAAACATTTATCAATTAAGTGGACCGGTAAGTACCAGATATCTCAGCTGCTTTATGAACCGTGAGTCTGTGCCTATTAACTTAATAGAAGCAGATGGACGTGACGGTAACATCGCCGGGGATTTGGGGGGGGGGGGTGGCGGATCAGCTAGAGGCACGCGGAGCTTACACGAGACACGAGTTTTCCACAGCGGACGAGAACTGCACAGACAGCAGGCGGAGCCGGGGAAATGAAGTCCAGACGCCCCACCCGCTTCTCCCTGCTCGCGACCAGACCAGCGCAGCCACCAGGAAGCGGTCCCCGAGGGCCGGGGCGGGAAGAGCGCGACCGGGAGACTGGGCTCCTTGCCGGCGTGCTGGTGGCGACCGGGTGAGTTCACGTCGACCTGCGGCGTCTGCTGTGTTCCTTAACGTGCACGGTACACGTTCTGTCCTCAAGCCCTGGGGCTCCTTAAGCGGGCAGGGGGCTTGGAGACCACGCCGAGGGTGGTCGCGTTGCCATACTTGCCGATCTCATCTGCCGTGCTCCTCGTCCATGCTTTGGATATTATCAGGTCAGCGGCCCCTGACATCACCCTCCGTGGCGATTCTCTCTGACCCTGCCCTGCTGGCTCCAGGAGCAGACGGACCCCACGGTCAGCAAGGGGCAGCCTCTGAGCCCACAGAATTTCCAACTTCCCTGTTCACACCGCAAGATCCCGGTTACGTCACGACTGCACCCCCCTCTACCAACCACGCACACGCGAGCACCGAAGAACGAGTACACACAGGTGCTGCCCCTCCGACGAGTCCTCGTCGGCCCGGAGTCTCCCTTCTGCGCCACCAGGAAGCCGAGTGCACGTCTGCTCACCACAGGACACAAGAGTGCCCGTGCCTGTGCCCGTGCCCGTGGCCGCGAGAACAAGACCCCAGACGACCCCAGGACATAACAGTGTCCCGTATCTAGTGTAATTGTTTGTGTGTAATTTTGGCATTTTTATAGGAAGAAATTTACATCCACAAATGGAAAGCCAGTCCACTGTGACACACACACACACACACACACACACACACACACACACACACAAGACTCCAAGTGCTTTGCCTGGTCCTGTGTGGTCACTCAGGCCGTGATCCGTGCAGGGCTGGCAGTGGCCGTGGGGATGCAATGTGTCCCCGCATAAACCCATGGCCCTGCTTCTCCGGAGACGACGGGGACAGAGCGGAAAGCTTACTTCCATGCTGAGGGACGAGAACGTGGCCCAAGCCATAAACAGCAGCCCATCCAAGGCTGGCTCACCACCGTCTGGCTCGTCCCCAAGATGAGGAAGAGAAGCTCGTCCACCCGCCTCACGAGCTGCACACCCTGCGGGTCTGAGTGCACATTCTCCTCCCCTCAAGTCCGAATCCTGAAGGAACGTTCTTTCCATCCTTTGCAGGACGTGGAAGGATGTGACGGACAAAGAAAAAAACCCACAGTAACACTAAAATGGAGAAAAGGAAGCGTTAAAAAGGTGGCATCGTCTCCATTTTTCTAACTGCTACTTTCTGGCGAGCCGGGCGGGTCATGACCCCCAGGAGGCGGCAGGCGCACGGGGACCCGTGACCCTCCTCCTCCACACGTCTACATCACGCAGTTTGCCCAGGAAGAACCTTCCCGTCACCTAAAGAAGGCTGGTTTCCTGACACCAATTTTCACCTGCCAGTAAAAAACAAGACCCCAATAGCTACTAGCGGTATAAACCTCAGAGAAGTGGCTGGCCCTGACATCCTGTGACACAGAAAAAGTGTGATTCTGTGTGGTTTTGAAAGCACGGTGGCAATTTGATTAATCCAGACGAGAAGAAATATTTTCCAGAGTTGTTATATAACCATCGTACTGACACTGCAAACACTGACGGAGGAGGTACGAATGGCATCAGGCTCTGTCCTTTCCCAGCGTGATAAGCTGCATAATGAATTAACGTTTTACGTTCCTACAGAATAAGCTAACCCACGGTCTATCAAGGGATGCCCTCCGCAGAACCACGCAAAACAAAGAGATCTTCAGCCTGCAGAAGGTAACTTTTCTTTACACGGTTCCCAAGCCGTTTCGGTGACGCACCTGCTATCCTGTGAGGCTGCTCTCGATGCACAAAACAGGCTCAGGGTCCAAGGCACGCTTCTTCAAGGCATCACCAACCCGTCTATAAAAACCTACTCGAGATCAATCAAAGACCTAAATGTACAAGCAAAAATGATAAAACTATAAAACTCTTAGAAGGAAACACAGGCGTATAAACCTTCATGACTCTGGAACATGACATCAAAAATATAAGCAACGAGAGAAGAAAAGCAGGTGAGGTGGAGAACTTTCCTGTGTCAAGGGACACTTGCAACAAGTAGAAAGATCACCCACAGACGGGGAGAAAATATTTGCAAATCCTACATATGTCTGATATGGGTCTAGGATCTAGAATAAAGAAGGACCTCCTACGACCCAACAAGAAAAAAGACAACACGATTAAAAAACAAGCAAAAGATGTGAGTAGATAGGTAATAAAAGAGACCTCAAGGCTGCAGGCAAACAGGATTTGTGCTAAGGGTGTGAAACGGCTCAGCTGCCGTGGAAGAGTCTGGCAGCCCATCAAGAATTAAACATAGTTGCCACGTGACGAGAGTATCTGTGCAAAGCAAGGATCGTGTTCTCTCTGGAAATCACAGAAGACTGCGCTGAAAGGGCACCTCCGGGTAGATGAGATTTGGGGCGGCCTATTGGTACAGAAGTTTGGCCACTGGCATCCCAAGCTACACGCTTCAACCTACTGACCCCGTTCCCGGAAATGTGTTCTGAGAGCGTGTCCAAGCGAGGCGAGAGCTCAGTGACGCCCTGTGAGGACAAACAGGGGGCAAAGACACCTGCAGATACTTGAATTTTACGACTATAGGGAAATGCTTTAAATGGTATGTCTATAAATGAGATGGAATATTAAATTTGAGAATAAAATACTGGCTAACACTATAGAATGATAACCTTCAACTTCAAAAATAAAATACAAAACACGTAACTCTGGTTAAGCACAATTATGTGCCCGTGTGGACGGGGAGTGGGAAGGAACAGTGAACAGATCAGCCGGGCAGAATTCTGGGTGACTGTCGTCGCCCCCTCCCTCCGCTGCGCACGTTACGACACTGCCCGCGAGGGGGCCCAGGACGACCGAGGCCCACCGGAGCCCCCATGACGACTGGCATCTCCGGGCCCTGCGGTCCGAAGGGCCAACACAGGGGGAATGTGCCGATTTCACCTCCGAACCCGGCGATCCCGCCCTCGCGACCGGTCAGCGCCGAGGCTGACATTCTCTCTCGGGTTGAGAGCGAACGTGTTCTGTGCTGTTGTGGCTGCACGTGAGCTGCTCTCCACATTTGCAGCTCCCCCTGGAGAGGCAGAGAAGAAGGAGACAACGCCAGGGGCCCTAATTGAGGTAAAGAAAACAGGAGACTGAGAACAAGCGGAAAGGACTCAAAACAAGAAAGAGTCTACAGCCCGACAGAGGAAAATGGCTGAAAACGGACATAGAAGGTTTGCACACAGGCGATCTCGTCTCCTCCTCTGCCGAGGACACCTCCCAGTTTGGGACCGGCGCCCGTGGCGGGGTGTCACCATGCCTGGGCGTGGCGGGTGGCGGGGCACGGGTTCCAGGGAGGGCGGGGCACAGGCATGCCGCTGGCACATGGGCACCACAGGGGCGCAGGTGGCGAGACAGCGACAGACAGGTGGACGCTGGGTCCGTGAGCCAGTGTGAGGACGGCCACAGAGTGACAGAGGGTCTGGTCAAGGAGAGCGAATCTGAAAGGACACAACCTACGAGCCCTTGAGCTTCTCATGGTGGGGGGGGTCGAGGGGGGAGGGGGCTTCTAGATGCCCTGGGGACATGACGTCTGGGCCCCTGTTGACTTCTCTGGGGCGCCGTATGTCCCCTGCAACCAAACACGTGCCACACAGCTTCCCACGGGCTACACGCCGTTCTGCCAGGTACTGGGCAGTCTGCAACACCCGTGGCAGAAAGCTGGTTCCCACGAGACTACAGAACAGTGTGGGTCAAAATGACACCGTCTGGCATAAAGCAGGCGGTGCGGGGCAGCGGCTGGACCCCCGGGCTGGGGTCTGAAGATCTGTGTTTCCGTCTGCTCCGCTGCAACCGAAGCGGTCAGCCTGGGCAGCCACAGGCCGCGCGTCTGGTTCCCCGCCCGCGGCACGGCCATGTTCAGGCAGTGTCGGCTCTCCTGGCCCCCGGGCCTTTAGCACCAGCCGAGGTGAAGCCATATGGGAAAGCACCTGTGGTTGGAAACCGTTCCACAGTCAGTATCCTAGAGCTCACGCTTACGGCACAGAGCACTGGCCACGGGCGCGCTTGTCACTCCGCAACGAGGGATGGAGAACACAGCCACCACACGCTGGTGTTTCGGAACACAGAGACTCAGGGACACGGGGCTGGCCAACAGGAGGGGACGGGACCAGAGGGCTTTCAGGGTCCCGGAGCGCCTGGTTCTTCAGGGTATCCTGTGTCCTCCATCTCCAGCAACAGGATCAAAGCCCTTCTAAAACCCGCGGTGTTTCCAATGAGCGTGACCTCAGCGCTCCGGTGGGCGGACAGGCAGACCCCCCCGGGAAGTCCTGTGTCCCCACACAGTGCTGGCCTCTTTGCCTCCCGCCACAGCTGCGTGGAGGGGCCCGGCCAGGCCAAACCGTCTGAAGGCGGGACCAGTGAACGACAGCTCAGGACAGGCAACAGGCTGCTGCGCGTCTGTCTTCCAGGAAGAACAAGTTACGGGCAGCCCCACGTTGACCACGTGTCCCCGACGGGCGGCACATCCGTCCTGTCTGCTCAGAGCCCCCGGGGGGAAGGGTGGCCGAGCCGGGCCTGACTTCCAACGACGTCCTCGGTGCACAAAGTGCCCCCCGGCGCAGGCCTCCAGCAAAGCACCGGCATAAATCACAATAACGGGAGGCCCTTTCCAACAGGCTTCGCGCTCAACAACCGGCCAGGGAGCTCCTGTTCTTGAGAAAGAACAGGAAAAACTGGCCCATAAAAAGGAGAGACATTTGCAATGACTGTTCCTCCCGCATGCGCAGAAAATGCTGCCTCCACGACCAGCCCACACGCTGGACCCCACGCCCCACAGTCACCGTGTGCGACCCGGCCGCCGCCGCAGGGCCAGAAACACCTTCCGGTCTCGGTGTGGGCGGAACCCCCGCGGGCCGCGTCTCCCACACACCCTGGGGTTCGGGCGGCAGCACGCAGGCCACCTGTCCGGCCCCCCCTCCGCGCCCACGCCCGGGACGGGGGTGTCCTACCAAGAAGGCGCTACCAAGAAATGCTTTCAGGCCCTGCATTTCTGAGGCCGCTGCAGGGTCATCGCGGCAGGAGACGGGAATAAAGAACAGCCTCGGACAGAGCGCCTGGGCCTGTCTGCCGTGTGGCCGCCGTGCCCGTCGGGCCGAGGTCCAACTCCCCCGTCCCTAGTTATCTTCACGCGCCAGACGAGGACGACACCCCACTCCCGACGGCGCCCCTGCCGCGAACGAGCTGCCGCCTCCCCGCCCTCCGCCCTGCTCTTCTGTTGTCTTGTGGGGGTGGGGGGACCGGAAGCACGTGGAAACGGAAGTAACGGCACAGGTGGTGAGGAGTGTTTCCCTGCTTGGTGCCGCGGCTGAGGCCCGTCGGCGCTCATCCCGTAAGGGAAGCGCACAAATACGCCCGCGTGTGCAACGTCGTCGTCCTGTGGGCTCCAGGCCTCCAACCGCGTGTGCCTGCTGTGCGTGGGACTGACCAGAGAGGCTGCGTTCACAAGTGATGATGCGTCACCCCGAATCCTTCATCTTGTAATTCATTTCGGCAAAAACTTAGGTTTGCACCAGAACGTCCACCGGTAAGGGGTGACAGAGGGGCGTGAGGACGCTAAGAGACGCAGGGCAGCGCGTACTTGATGGCACGGCCTCCTGGCCTCAGCCACAGGGCAGTTCTGTTCACCCCCCGGGGACGCAGGGCCTCCCGGGTTGGGCCGGCCCAGCGGTGGCTCCGTCAGCCTGTCTCTGGCTGGGGAAGGCGGGGCCCGTGGCCTTGACGGCCTGCTTCTCTGGAAGCTTCCACGGGCACCTTAGGGTGGCCACTCCATCCCTGGGCCCGGCACCAGCCAGGGCAGTGCTCCCCCTCCCCCCGCCCCCGTGTGTGCCGCCTGCCCCTCAAGGCCTCCTGTGACGTGCCGACTGCTCCCCAAACCCCCGGGACCTGGGCCCTCAGCACGGCCGACGCTCCAGGAGCAGGACGTGGGGTCGATGATCTCGACTTCCCAGTCTCACTTCTAACACAAGTTTTCATTTTAAACAATAATCTCCTCGCTTGAGCCCATGCCAGCCCATCAGGCTACTGTGCTCTGCTCATCTTTCCTCCCCACGCCCGCGACGCCCCGACTCTACGGTCTGGCTCGCCTGCCTCCCCTCCATCCAGCGCCTGCCATCCTCCTCCCCAGACTCAACACCCACATCGAACGCCTACCTCCCCGGACTCCTTCCGGTGCCCCGAAACCCTCACGAGGCAGCCACATCCCCCCTGGACCCTCTCCCTCCTCGACTAGCTCTCCCACGCCCCCCATCCCTGTCTTCCGTCCCTGGTTCTCGGGCTTTTGAACTGGTCCCCCTCGGCCGGTGTCTCCCGGCCCAGTTCAGTCCAGAAGCCCCTCAACCACTCCCACTACACTCTGCCCCCGTCCACAATGTCCTTCTCCTCTGACGGGCCACCACCCACAGAGCGACCCAAATACCTGGGTTTCGGTGGTCTGGGTTCTTATCCTACCTGTGTGTCACTGCCGTGACGTGTGTGACTTGACCGACTGGCTTCCCTCCCCCCGGCCCCGTGCCCACCTCAGCAGAGGGTCTGGCGTCCCGGGCTGGTGCCGCCTGCCACGTCCTGCTAAGACAGATGATGCGTGGCTCCCGAATCTGGGGTGCGGGTGAACGCTTGAGTGCTTCCCCCCGACAGGATACCGGCCCCCCATCCACAAATGCATGGAAAGAGCCAACAAACCACACAACCACCTTCCTTCAGTGTCACGTCTTCCCTCACGGACAGCAGCCGACGGTCTCCCTTTCCCACTCAGCTTGCGTTAATGCAGCCCCTCCTGTCGACGGCGGCTCCGACAGGCCCTCTGCAAGTGGCACAGGTGACCACTGACTCCCTGTCAGCTACGGTGGCCTCTCAAGTGCTCAAGCTGAGCGCCCTCTCATACCTGAGCGGGCGTGTGGCATCTCTGGGCTCCCGGTCCCCGGCTGCCTCCCTTCCTGCCCTCGGGATGTGCTCCTGCCCTCTTCTCCACTCGCAGCCTCTCTGCCATCATCCCAACCCGGTGAAGCCGCGGTAACGCATCCCACTTCGGGCCCTCCCTCTCCCGAGCCCCTTCCTCACGTCGAACACACCCGCACAGCTCGTGTGCCTGAAAGAAAACAACAGACAACCAGCGGCCCATGTGATCTGGTAAGTCGTGCGTGCGCCGTTCCTTTCCTTCCTCCAGACTGAGCTAAGAGTCTGTGTCAAAGGCCTGCCCCACCTCCCACTGGGCTCAGGCCTCCTGTGTCAGGACCCCCTTCCCACCGGGGCCCAGGGCGCGGTCTTCTCCGGACCGGGAGAGTCTTGACTCACACCTGCAAACCACACCCTGTACTGACTGTGGGCGGGGCTGCGGAGGGCTGGCCGGGAGCCCCCGCGGGCCATCAGAGCCACCGCCAAGGCCACTGGGCGCTGTGTCCGCACCGGGACGCTGCCCCGTGCCCACGCCCGTGCTCGTTCCCAGCAGGGCCTGAGCCGCCCTACTGTGGGTCCGCATGCACGTCTTCTGAATGGGACCCCAGGTGGCACAGAACAGATGCTGCCTGCAGAATAAGACCCGCTCCTGAGCCTCACCTCCGTGGACCTCGCCCTCTTTCTGGGCTCACGGTCACCGTCCCTTCCCTCAGACTGCGGGGTCTTGCCGTGCTGGACTACTCACAATGGGCCAAACCCGGGTTCGAGCCTAGGGCCCGGACAGGATCGTCTGCTCAGAATGCCGTGGCCACCTTCTCACTGATAGAACTGACAACACACAGCCAACACGATGCCGCCCGCTCCGAGGCAGGCAGAGGGACGCTGGTCCTTCTCTCCGCGCCAAGAGCAGCACGGATAAGGGAGCTGTCCCCCTGCAGACTCTCTCCGGCTGGCGGGCAGGGACTCCGTCTCCCAAACCTGTGCAATGCAAGGACTTCTACGGCCACCTGGAACCTAACAGGCATTCCAAAGACGCTGTTACTTCAACCGCAGAGCACACAAGCGTCAGGCTGTTCCAACGACCGGCTGACAGTGCTGAACACCCGTGCCCGATGCCTGGCCTCGCGGCCACTTTAATGGGCCCTCTGTCTCTGGTTCAAACTGTTCCATGTCAAGTATATGCACACCAGGGGCACAAGTGACGAGGAGCAAGAAAACCA
Organism: Lynx rufus; assembly: GCF_022079265.1. Taxonomy (NCBI): domain Eukaryota; kingdom Metazoa; phylum Chordata; class Mammalia; order Carnivora; family Felidae; genus Lynx; species Lynx rufus. The sequence goes on along the minus strand of NW_025814853.1, from coordinate 1,787,807 downwards.
AAGAGGCTGACGTCCTGCGGCTTAATTCACACCATTGTAAACCCACATGCACGGGTTGCACGTGGTCCCATGATTCTGGAATTCAAAAGATGCTAGTCAGGAGGGACCAGGAATCCCATCTAAGCACAAGAATAAGAAATGGCTTCTGCAGGAAACCAAGTGACTGCTGCTCCGTGCCCACGGGAGTCGCGAGCGTCCACTATAAAATGTGCAGCCATACACATTAGCACCTTTGAAAGCGACGCGGCTTCGTATCCCTGATTACACACGGAGACATGTGCACACTTGGCCGCACATACCAGATAAGAAGTCAAAGCACCATTACAATGGCCAGAGGTTTAGTAAGAAGATACAAACAGGCAAATAAATAGTTAACAGGTCATTGTTCTCTCAAACGTGATGTTAATTCAGTTGCTCTGCAGGTAGGATGTCAAACAGGGATGAAAACTGATTTGGAACATAGTGACGATGGCATCTGAACATCAGAGGACAAAGGACTTTCCTCCCATTGGCCAAGGATGACCAGGAGGGCGTGGAGGGGTGGGGAGCGAGGCTGGCGGGGCAAATGCTGTTTTAGAAGTATCATTTCAGCCCAAGCTGACTTCCTGGAACCACGTTGATGACTCTGTGGCACAGTGCGCTGAACTGCACATAATCTTTGTTATCTTCTGTACGTTCCTGTTCTGTTAAAAGAACACGCCGTTCGTGCCTGCTATGCCACGTCCTCCATCCACGCTCCACGCCGGCGCATCAAACTCTCACCAGACTCCTGGACTCACAGAGCTGCCTGGGGATCCCGCCTGAGACAACGCATCCCCTGGTTCTCTCGTTAGACAAACACTGGAGGAGAAGACAGGATGTGAGCCAACAGTCAATTGCCGTGAGCTAAATAAGCTCCGACATGAACCAAAATGAAAAAGGCAACCGCCCTTTAAAACAGAATTCGTTCCAGAAAACACTCCTCTCCAGGAAATAAGCCGATTTTCCAAATTTGGTCAAACAGGTCAATATTTAGGCAGTAGCTCTGAAAACACTATGTCTTAGCTTGTAGCATGATGGATCTCACTGAGCCTTGGGACAGTACTTGAGTGTGGTCAGCTGATACTGAGGAGCGATAGAAGGAGACACGATTTGAATGCAGGTATTTCACAAAGGGCCGTCCAGCCAGCGTGGGTCACATGCGTGACCCTGTGAAGTGTCCTGAGGAACTGTTCAGAGCCCACGACTCGGGGAACGTGCTGTCGCTGGTGTGTACCTTCTCTTCTATTTTTCTCCCCTTCACCCCCAACCCTTCTCAACACCCCCCAGGCACCCATGTCTATTAAATGTACGTCCTTCCATATTTTTATTTAAGCATATGTGTAAACGAACGTTCATATGCCTATATTGCATTTAATTCACCAAAGAGTACCGTGGCATAAATCTAAGCCTGTTTCTTATTTCTGCACTCCACACTATGCACTTAAAACCACTTAAATCAACTCAATGCGATGCAATTTGCATACAGTGAGATGCACCCATTTTCAGATCATGGTCTGAAGCAGCAGACAGATGTGTCTCACCTGCCATCACCCCGGCCCTGAATCTGCCCCAGCGAGCCCCACCCGCTTTATCTCGCTGTGGTCAGCCTTTCCGGGAATGTCTCGGAATCATGAACTGGGCACTCCCCCTGTTCATCCGCCAGCCATTACAAGGTTTCTGAGATTCACTCATTCTGTCTGTTATCAATAGCTTGTAATATTGCATGGACGGACAGCGATTTGATTATCTGCTCAGCTGCTGATGGACATTTGGGTCTTTTCAGTTTCTGGGTATCATCAACGGAGCTGCTAGGAATATTCACGTGCACGCCTTTCTGCAGACACAGGTTTTCTTCCTCTCGGGTCACTGCGTAGGCATGGAACTGATGGGCTGTACATGTAACATTATTAGAAACGGCCAAACGGATCTCCGAAGTGGCTGTACTGTTTTGCGTTCCCGTTGGCAACACATACCACGCATCCTTCCTGTGTCCGTCAGCCATTCCCGTATCTTCTTTGTAGAACACCCATCCCAATCATTTGGCCATTTGTTTAAAATTTGGGTTGTTTTCTTGAGTTTTTAAAGGTCTTCCTATATTCTCTATGCAGGTCTCTGTCAGACAACGTATTGTAAATCTTTCCAACGAGGTGTCTTAACAATGTCTATCAAACAGCACAAGTTTTTAATTTTAATGAGCTTCAACTGATCGATTTTTTTAATGGTCTGTGTTGTCCGGGTCACGTCTAGAAAATCGTCAATTTCTCCTATGTTTTCATCTACAAGTTTTATAGTTTCACCTTGTGTAAGATCAGAAGTTAATTGCTTTGTATAATGGAAAATAAGGTTGGGGATTTTGTTTTTCCTGAATGAACAGCCAATTATTCCAGTAGCATTTGTTAAAAAGACCATCCTTTCCCCATCAGACTACCTCAGTATCCTTGTCCCAACTCAACTGATCATATACATGTGGGTCTACCTCTGCACTCTGTGGTCTGTTCCGTTGGTTTATGTGGCCGTCCGTAAGCCAATGCCACAGTCGTGATGACTGCGGCTTGATACGAAGTCCTGAAATAAACCAACGTGCCTCCTTTTCAAAACTGTTTTGGCTACACCCTTTGCATTCTACATAGAATTTAAAATCAACTTGTCGGGGTGCTCGGGTGGCCCAGTTGGTTGAGCATCTGACCCTTGAATTGTTGGCTCAGGTCATAATCCCACGGCTGTGGGACTGAGCCCCGAGTCAGGCTCCATGCTGAACGCGGAGCCTGTGTTAAGACTCGCTCACTCTCTCTCTTTCCCCCCTGCCACTCCCCCCTTCTCCCCTCCCCGCTCATGCTCGCTCGCTCTCTCTAAGAGAAACAAAACAGGAACTGTTAAAAATAAATAATGATAAAACCAAGTTGTCAATTTCTTTAAGAAATAGGATTCTAACTGGGATTGAACTGGATATACAGATCAAGTTGAGCAGATTTAAAACGCTCGTTGTTTTATTCTCTAAGCATAGTGTAATCCTCCACTTATGCTGCGGTCAATCTCTGTGACGCTCCGTGGCTTCAGGCGCACGGGTCTGGCACGTGGTTTGTTACCTTCATCCTCAAGTCATTTCAGAACTTTGATGACACCGCAAATCATCTTTAAATTTCAATTTCCAAGCGTTTGTCAACAGTACACAGAAAGGCTACTGATGTGGGGTGGGGTATCCATCTGATGCCCAGAACCATGCTAAAATGAATGAGTTCCAGCCACGTCTTTGTAGGCCACTCCTGAGTTTCTAGGTAGACAATCATGTTGTCTGTGAGTAAGCAGCTTTATTTCCTCGCCCATCTGTATGCCCTTTTATATTCTTCTGGCTTCGCTGCCCCGACTAGAACGTCTTCTAGCCCGATAATAAACAGTAGTGGTGAGAGTGAACATCTTTGTCTTGTTTGCAACCTTCTGGGGAAAACATTTAACCTTTCACCATTAAGTACAATGTTAGCTACAGGCTCTCCTGAGATGCCTTTTATAAGCTTAAGAGCGTTCACCTCCATTGCTAGTTTGCTGAACTGGTTTGTTATGAATGGGTGTCAAATTCCATCAAATGCTTTTATGCGTCTATTGAGATGATCATATGGTTTTTCTCTTAACTCTGGAAAAGGAGAATGAATACATTTATAGTAAGTTGTACCTTACAATGGATCGCATGGAGTGATATGCATATGGTAAATAAACAAACAAACCCTGTGTTCCTGAGATAAACCTTACTGGATTCTTTCTATATATTCACAGACTTCATCTGCTAATATTTTGTTAAGGATTTATTTATTTTGGAGAGAAAGAGAGAGAGATAGAGCATGGGTGGGGGAGGAGCAGAGAGAGAGGGAGACACAGAATCAGCAGCGGGCTCCAGGCCACGAGCTGTCAGCACAGAGCCGAACGTGGGGCTCAAACCCACAAACTGCGAGATCATGACCTGAGCTGAAGTCGGACTCCCAACCGACTGAGCCACCCAGGCGCCTCTTTGTTAAGGATTTTTATATCTGTGTTAATGAGGAATCTTGGTCTGTAAGTCCTCCTCCCCTCAGCCCCCGCTTTGTACAGTCTTTGTCTGACTCTGATCTTGGGGGTCAAGTTAGCCTCTGGAACGAGACAGGAGACGTTCCACTTCCTCTACTTTCTGAAAGCGTTCATAGAAGAATTGGTGTTATTTCTTTCTTAAACATTTAAGAATTTATCGGTAATAATATCTGGGCCTGGAGTTTTCTTCGTGAGGCTTTTATCTGTAATTCAATTTCTTTATGACATATAAACTCTCCAGATTTTCATTTCCTTCTGTGTCAGATTCAGTAATTTGTGTCTTTCACGGAACTCACCCACTTCATTTAAGATGTAGAATTTACTGGAATAAAGTCCTTCCTACTTAAAAGGATCCCCTTATAACCCTTTTAATGCCTGTGGTGATGTTCCCCTTTCTACTTCTGATGTAGGTAATCTGTGCCTCTTTTCTGGTTTTCTCGACCATCCAAAGAGAGTTTCAACAATTTTATCGAGCTTTTCAAATTTATCAGGAATTCTAGATTGTTTCTGGAGTGTTTTCTGTTCATTATTACTCTTCTTTTTAAAAATTTCTTTTCTTCTACTTGTGGTTAAATGTGCTTCTCTTTCTCTGGTCTTACAGAGAAAGACCATACGTTGTATACTTTTCCAATTAAAATCTACAAACGTCGTTATGATTTTGAGGTCAGTAATTGCTGGTGTATCTAAACTAGTTCACTAACTACTTGCAGCTTACCTGATGTTTTACCCACGATTCCCGAGTGCTGAACCTTCACTTAGTTTATCTCACAAGCTGTGCAACAAGAAAGGCCCAGTGCACGTCTCTAAGCGGACTTCTGTAGGCATTTCCATGTACCGCTAAGAAGAAACGGCGCTGCAAATTAAAGGGGCGTGTAATTTACCACGCGATTGGGGGGGGTGGTCTCAGATACGTTCGGGGGCGAAAATGTGCATCCCCCAATCAATGAAGTATGACAGATGACCCATACTGTACGGGGATGATTACGCAGTTTTGTGTTTTTCCACTACCTATTTATCTGGCCTTCCTGGCGGCCAGGGCTCCGAGGCCTGCAGGAGTGCCAGAGAGAGTCCTCGCCTGCTCCCGGCCTCGACGGGGAGCTGTCTCAAGTTTCTGCGCCAAGCATGGTGTCTGCCGAAGAGCCTGGGGTAGCCCTTCCCCAGTTAAGTGAGGCCCGAGGACCTTTACTGAAACATGGATCTCAACTCCCTCCGTCATGGCCATCGAAGTGAAAGAAAAGGAGCCGGACAGGCACGAGCACCGGGGAGAGAATCACAGCAGAGGAGAGAGACAGGCAGGCGCCAGGCAGGCGGGCGGAGCACGCGGCAGCCTGCGGCGCCCGTTGGGGTTTGAAGCCCGGCTCTCTCGTCCCCGTCCCTGCCCAGGGCCCGCTGCGAGGGCCGACGGAGACGGTTCCTGCGGTGGCCCGGATGCCGTGCCGTACCGCTGGCTGCTCTGGCCACCGCGATGGTGACGTTCCAGCCAAACATAAGGAAGAGCTGGACAAGTCGCAGCGACTCAGCAGAGGAGAGAGGGCGGACCCCTCAACCCCGGATGGAGAAAGGCCAAAGAGAAGTCAGCCGACCCGTGGCGCAGAATTTCGGGACGCAGAGAGGCCCAGGCGCCGGGGCCGGAGCTGAAAATGAGAGTACTGGTCCGACTTTGTATGGAGGCGGGGGGGAGCCCCAAGACGCCCCCTCCTGTCGTAGAATTCTGGGGCGTTAACCAGACGTGCTGGGGACGCGGAGACGCTATGACAGGTACCGGCTGCCTCCTCTCTGCTGACTGTGGCCTCTCCCCCGGCTCTATAAGGGGGATGTTTGTTTTTCCTTAGATTTAATCTTCGTTTTCTGACTGTATGTACTACATCTGAGCCTGCTTTAGCTGTATCCCACGGGCAGGAAAGGCTCTGCTAAACCGTCACTCAGCTTTGAGTATTTCACAATATTCTTTACGTTATATCCTCTTTAATCTAACGGTTTTAAGAGTAAGATTTTTTATCTTTCAGGACTTTTTTCCCATCTATTTTTCCATTACTGAGCCCCAACCGCACTGCACAGTGGTCTGAGAACAGAGTGTACATGGTGTGGACTCTCCGGGGTTATTAAAGCTTCCTCTGTGGCCCAGCACACGGTTGTTTTTGTGACTTGCCCACACGTGCTAAAACGGTGTATCCTGCGGTTGCCTTTGTTACACCCAGTTAATCAATCCTGTCACTGAAATCTTATCTATCTGGCTTACTTTCCAACGCCTGGGCGCCTCGGCCCCTTTATTCCTGAGTTGCTGCTTCCGTCCGTGGTTCTTTCCGTCCTCGTCATACACGGCTCGGGGCCACACTGTCGGGTGGGTGCAGAGTCCCATCCGCGTGTCTCCTCGTCGCCTGCGCTTTCCCGCCATAAAACACTGCTCTTTGTCCCTTTCGACGCGTCTCATCTCGGGCTCTGCCCTGACTTACTAAAGCTGTCACTTCAGCTTTTGCTCGGCTCGTACTTCTCCTTTCATCCTGTGATTTTCAGCCTTTCAGATGTTGTGTTTTAAACACATGTCCTGTGGACGAGGGGCTGCTTTCCCGTGTCACGGGGAACTTTACGGGGCACAGAACCGCTATCCTTTGAGAGACACAGCTCACTCAGAGCACTGCTTTTAGCGCAAGACTTATTGTGGCCGCTTTATTTCACACTTTCTGTTCACCGTGCTTTTCTTTTCTCTTTCTTCTACCTTCCTTTAGAGGGAAGAAATGGTCTCTCCTTGTGTGAAAATGACACCTTCCATTTTCATTATTCTGGTGGTTCTGTCTCCCATGTCAGACCAATTGCACGTGCAGTTTCCATGACTGATACTGTAGCCGTCTTCGATTTCCAACTTGCGCTCTGACCTTCTGGGCTCTCCCTCTTCCTCTGTGTCTGGGGTGGGCCCAGCCCTCGCTGTCCTCCGCCGCGCCCGCCGTGCTGCTGGTCAGCACACCTGCTACCTTCTTTAGCCCATCGGTTACACTCTGCACGCCCCATATCTCCGCCTGAGCTGTGTCCCTAACCGCCTGCTTCCTCCTCACGTTCCCGGTGTCACCTTCGCTCTGAATTCTTCCTCTGCCTTCTACAGGTGCAGGCTACTCCCCAGAGGACAGCTGGTCACCTGTCCTTCCCTCCCTCCCTCCTTCTGTGCCCATGAGGGACGGTGTGGGGAGGAGCCACCGCACGGCTGGAACGCCTGCCCTCAGACTGCCCTCGCCTGCGCCCTCCCGTCCTCACCTACCCCGCCGTGTCCACCCGGCCTCCTGTCTCCTCTCCCAGTGGTCTCTGCTGTCCCCAAGGGTCCCCACGTTTCTGGCTCGTTGCTGAATGGACTCCCCACGGGACCCATCAGTGTTGGCCCCCGTGGCAGCCCAAGGACTAGGTCTAGGGTCGGAGCCAGGGAGGGGTCGGAGGGGCCGGGGGTCAGCAGCCCTGCCGTTCCCTCCCGTTCCGCCGTCTCTCCTAGCAGCATTCGCCAGGTTTCTGCGTGTGGAGCTATGTGACAACGCATTATGGCACTCACATTCACGAGCACGGCACCAGACCGCAACGGTGAGAATATGTGGTCCAGTCTGGAGGTGGGCACGGGACCAATCACGTGACCTGACGGTTTCTGGAAGCTCCCGTGGGGCTTATGCAGCAGGACCAGAGTGTGGCTGAGGCCGTACTGTGAAGGCCTCCCGAGAAGAAAACCATTTCAACTAAACTTACCTACTACTAAGGCCCAACACACAGAGCGAGGCGTTTCACTCCCTGATGTGTCTCCGTGGCCTCACCCTCTGGGAGGGGCTCTGACTGTCTCCGCCTTCAGACATGAGAAGTAAGGCAGAGCCATGGTATCCAGTTTTTTAAAAGGAACTAAAGACCTGATAACACACGAGCACTGAATGCTCAGGCAGGAAGTTTGTTCTCCAGCAAAGAAGCTGTATTTTAGAAAATTCTAGAGAGAACCATTAACCCCCTCATCAAAAACCAGCAAGGATTTCTGTCTGTAAAGGTAACTCTGACTGAGTCTTGGCCGAGTCTTTAAGAAAGATACAAAGCAAACGTCACAGGCAGGGTCTGCGATGGGACAGGCACTGCCCTCTGCTCAGCCCGGCCGGACACACAACGGGGGCCTGGCGCCTGGGCCTCTCTGCGTCCCGAAATTCTGCTCCGTGAGTCAGCTGACTTGTCTTTGGCTTTTCTCCATCCTGGGGCTGAGGTGTCAGCCCTCTCTCCTCTGCTGAGTCATCACGACTTGTCTGACTCTTTCTTACGTTTGGCTGGAACGTCACCATCACGGTGGCGAGAGCAGCTAGCGTGACGGCACGGCGTCCGGGCCACCGCAAACTGCCGCGTGCTGAGCTCCGCCCGCCTGCCTGGGGCCTGCCTGTCTCCTCTGCCTCCCTCGCTGGGTAAACACAGGAGGGCAAGACTTGCCATGCGGAGGAATACACATTAATCCGGTGTCATTAACATTTAAACTCCCCGAAATTCCTCAATTTAATTGAAAGGAGAGAAACACGTTCCTTGACCTCTATTCAAACCAAAATAACGTCTATCATTTTCTTTAATAAACGACACGATTACATGCTGCACAATGCAAAAGGCATCAATCTAGTTTATAGCAAATTAAGTGCCACTGGGTTATAATTTTCAGTAGTACACAAATATAGCCACAATAAATTTAAAATGGAATTCTGCCACCAAAGACGCAGAAAAAGCCAAAAGAAAACCTGTATTTTAGACTCTTGTACTACGTTGATATACATGCTGAGTAAGGTGATCACTTATATAGGGAATGATGTACTGGCTCGTTTCAGAATTACTGACATTATCAATTTCTGAAAATAAGAAATACTGAAGCAAAACACGAAAAGAAAATCCAAAAACCAGGTTTCCCAACGACTTCATCATCAAATAAGATTCACAAATACACTTGCCACCAAATACGACCACACACACGTTTCGCACGTACAAAGCAAGGCTGTGGTACGTTCATAAAGCACACGGTATTCTTCTCCACTTGTGCCTTACATAACGAGTGAGTGCTGCTAAAAACCATCGTCCTACTCACACAAGAAGGAAGGAGGGAGGGAGGGTATTTCCTGACCGGTAGATGAGGACAGTGGTCTCACGCACACTAAGATTCTGGTTCCATTTTCAAAAGCACGAGCGGGCTAAGTAGGGCCCAGTAGCTGTTTTCACAAAACAGTTTTCCGGGAACACAGCTCCTCTCATCTGTCCACGTCCGTACGGCTCCCCCACACTACCAGCAGAGCTGGGGTCTCGGGCACCTAAGGCCTCAACTATTCACTATCTGGCCCTTTGCAGAAAAGCGTGGCAGACCCCTATCCTTGGGTTACTGTGAGCTCTCCCACCTTTGCTGACTATAGCATCCTAAATCCCAAAGCCCTAGGCTTTGGTTAAATAAAACAGGGAACGTAAATAAAGTGAAATCTTATGCAGTCATGACAAATGGTGTTTACTAACAGTTTCTAATGGTCTAGGATAAATTTATTATAATGCTAAAGATTAAGTAGCAGAAACTGCAAATTTTAGCCTCATTACATCCGTGCAGAAATGTACATGCATAGAAGTAGAGACTAACAGGCAATACAGCAAACAGGTAACACTGAGTGTGTCAAAGTTGGTGAAATCTTGAATGATCATTCTCTTCTTTTTGCATTTTTTAGAAACGTGTTTACTTCTTTTGAGAGAGAGTAAGCGAGCACACACGCGCCTGCGTGAGCAGGGGAGGCAGAGGGTGGGGGGCAGGGCGGGGGAGACAATCCCAAGAAGCCTCTGTGCTGTGAGCGCAGAGCCCGACGCAGGGCCGGATCCCACGGACCGCGACGGCATGAGCTGAGCCAGTCAGGCGCCCTTCTTTTTACTTTTTGTAAGTTTTCTGCAAGGAATGTACACCCTACTTTAAGTTGGAAAATACTGACTTTGCAAATGAAAAACCAAACCTCAACCCTGGAAATACAAATGAGCACTACCTACCAGGCTGTTTTCCTTCCTCCATTTAAGACAAGCTAGTGGTTTCTGACCGGTCGTTACAAACGAGCACACATTTCACCCGACGAGTCTTCCAAGGATCGTGGTCTGTCGCCGTCACAGGCTGAGGACCGCGCAGCCACAATCTGATTCATGCGTTAGGCAGAGAGTGGCTTACCGCGAAGACAGACCCGCCGGCAGTGCCCGACTGTTCTAGACGCACCCTTCTGATGACCACGCCTGCAACTCTGGCGCGCTGATTCCGAAGCCCCCCTGACGGGAACCACGTTAGTTGGAGCTGCTTCTCACTGTGTTTCCCACCAGACGCTTACTTTTGCAAGCTTTAGTTACATCCTCACTCCCGACAGGATTTCAGGCAGCTCCCGAGACAACGCGTCCTGTCGCGGCGGAGTGAAGCCCGCTCCCCGATCAGAGGGCGGGCTCGACGGCACCCAGCTGTGAGTGAGGGGCGCCAAGTCCTCCCCGACCAGGGTGGAAGGGAGCACGTCGGGGACACGGGCGAGGACATCCGCCTGCTGTGGGGGCGGCGACATGGGCAGGTGTGGGGGCCAAGGATTCCCGCTCAGGCCCTTCTTTTCGTTCCTCCCTCCCTGCATGCATCTCCACTCGCCCACCCGAAAACCCGCACAAATGCCCCGTGCCAGGCCCAGCAAACAGCCCCGGCCCAGGGCGGGCGGAGGCCTGGGCACACCTGGCTCCCGGCGTCATTCGGGATCAGCGCACAGAGGCAGCAAGGGCAGGAGACCCTGGGGGGAGAGGCGGGACAGAGAGGGGAAACGAGGCCCGCCCCCGGGAGAGTCCAGGCGCACGTGTGGGGGCTACTGCCCGCAGACCTCCGCCTTCCCGCTTTCGCCTTGGAGCGGACGGGGAGGGATCGGACGGGGACCGGATCGGGCTGGGAGAGTAGCTGCCTCGGCGCTCTTATCAAGTCACGTTCCCACGCAAACACCCCCCGGCCTCTCCCCGTCAGTCCTCCGCGTCAAGGTCAGGGGCTCGGCATTCAAAGCAACCCACGTCCGACGCCGGTCCACCCCTGACCTCACCTACACCTCTTCAGCTTCCTAGGCCGATGACCTGCTCTTCTCAGAGACGCGCGTCACCCCTGGAGCCGGCGGGGCTGTAAGCCGCCTGTCTGCGACGCCCCTCTGCTCCTCTTCAAACCCGGCCCCCTGTGGGGACCCCCATCGGGCTGCGTCTCCCCCAGGACGCTTTCCCTCGTCCCCTTGGCCCTCAGAGATTCTCTGTCCCCTGGGCACACGAGAGCCCTGGCCACGCTTGTCCGCGACACTCAGGTGCCCTCGGCAGCTTGTGTCCTCGGCCAGACTGTAAATCTGGGAGGACCACTTCGTGTCTCCTATGGCGCTTAGTGCGGGTTTTCAGGACACAGCGGAGCTCAGTTAATTATTTCCTGGATGATGAACAGAATCACGTTAAGCGGCCCTTCCTCCTCTCCTGGCGACCGCCAAACAGCACCGACAGTTTCGGAGAAAAACTCAGGACCGGCCTCGTGAATAAAAAGCCACATTGAGAGAGTTGCGCCCGCAGGGGGGTGGGTGACGGTGCGGAGCCCGCGTGTCCTCCTGGCCTGAGCTTCCGCTTCTTTCCACGTTTGGAGAACGTGTCCGTGTCACCCTCAGGAAGCGGCACCTCTGCCGACCTCTCCCTGCACACGGGAGCGCCCGTTTCTCTCTGTGTCGCCTGCTCTCTCTGTCCCCTCCCGCGGCCGCCCTTCCAGCTGATGCGGGCTGCGTTCCCCTCTCCTGCCACGGATCCCACCTGCCGTGTTCCTCCTTCCAAACATCATCGTTTTTCTACCTCTGCCCCCACCGGGCTCTTCCTTAGATTCCCGCTTCGCAGTCCTGCCTCCTGCTTCCAGCGTCTTCCTTCCTTCAGCCCCGTCACGTGCACACAACTTGCTTGGGGCCGTTCCACAGCTCTGTCCCGCGCTGGCCGCGCCCCTCAGGGTCGACCTCTGCTTCTCGGGGCGCAGCGGGGGACCTGTCAGCTGGCGGTTGAGCTGGGCGGCTAGGAGCCCCTCTGGGCAGCTCCCCCTCCCTGCTGACCCCTCACGGGGAAGTCACCCTGCAGGAGGCTCTCCCTGGGGCAACCCCCAGCCCTGGGATGCGGGGGGCGGGGTTCGGGGGGGCAGAGGGGAGCTGCTCCGCCAGCCCAGCATTGTCCACCTCACCGGGGGGCCTGGGCGGACTGGGAACACTGCTCTAGCTTCTGTCCAACCAAGCAGCTCCGGCCCTCAGGGGTCTCCCCAGGGGCCTGTTGCAGAGCTATTGTATTAGCCCCCAGGGTCCACACGTGTCTCATCTGCTTCTCTGGGCTCGTGGGAAGGACCGGGGCGGGGGGTGGTCTGTGGGTTCGTGTGCCGGGCCGCTCTCAGAGAAAGCCCTGGAAAGGGCCCACCCGGCAGACAGTGAACACCACCCACCAGCTGTGTGCTTCCCCTATGCCTCCCGGACGTGTGTCCCTCTCCCGGCTAGACAACAGCTAGACAAGCTTCTCCGCAAAACATAAAATGGAAAATGGAAAAAGAGCAACGGGACGGCCGGCAGCAGAAAACTGGAAAACTGGGTCTGGGGGCCAGAGCACCCGCGTCCCGTGGCAGGTCCCGCGTCACCGGCGGGACTTAAGTGCAGGTTCCACCGTTTGGAAGGCCCACCCATTTCCTCAGTCGTGCTCTGGAAAGTTCTGGACTTCTACAAAGACCAGAGGCAGGAAAGAATTTGGATTTCCTGAATCAACTGAAAGACTAGACTCCGACTCTAGCCTGGGGCGAAATGGCTCCTCTCGTCACGACGGCCTTCCCTGCGTTCAAACGCAAGCCTGTGTTCCAGAGCGACCGGTGTGCAAAGCTCACTCCCTCGGGTGTCGGGTGTGGAGAGGGCGCACCCGGAAACCACAGAGCGGCCAGCCGCACGCGCAACCCGCCCGACGCTTCAGCCTCGGGAGGCTGAGTTCACACCCGTCTCGGGATCCCCATGGGAACCCCAGGACGCGGCGGGAGCCACTTACTTACCAGCGCAGGGCGATTTTGATGGGGGTGGTGAGGCAGGACGTGAACAGGTCGGCCGGGAGGTCGGGGATCATGGGCAGGAGCTCGTTGGCCTCACAGGCTGCCAGCTGAATGCAGTTTTTCATGGACGGGGGCAGGGGCATCTGCGCGAGTGGGTGGTTCGGGTTAATGGCAGCAACCTGCAGGGGGAACATTAAAGGCAAAGAGCGGCTTAGGGGTCGTGGATAAGTGCAGGCTCAGCTGGAAATGTGGCCCCAGACGAGACTCGAGGCAGGCTGCACACCCTGGGTGTTCCCGAGGCCCTGCAGAGAGGCCGCCGTGGAGTCCCCTGGGGCGGTGCGGCCTCGCGCTCGTTACCAAGGTCCCTCCCCTGACACTGCGAGGCCGGGTCCCTGGCACATCAGTTGTTTACGGTTTTCCGTGCGCAGGTCCTTCCTTACTCTGATCATACCAACGTCCAAGCATGGTTCCCTCCAGGGCTCTTTCAGTGTCTTGTCTGTTTTAAAACTCAGTCTCTTGTCCGGCATCACTTACTTTGGCGTGTTTACTGACACGGGGTGACGTCCAGCCTACGGGGTGAGCACCGCCACCACCCAAGTGCAGAGGGCGAATGGGAGCGCGGCAGACCCACTGACCCGGCACAGCCGGACGCCTGGGGAGCACACGGCTCCTCGCCCGGCGGTGGGCCGGCTGGTCTCACGCTCCCCTAGCCTCATGTGACATCTCAAAGTCCTTCTAACAGGCGTGTTAACTCTGCAGTCAGGGAAGAGGGTTTTTCTGTTTTGTTTTGTTTCGTTTTAATGCAGAATTTAATTTCTCTTTAGGGCAGGGAAAGTAATATCTGCTTGATATTTCCTTCGATGAGGTTCTGGAAGGCAGGGGCACCGGAAGAGGGGCCTCCAGCTCACTGAAGTTTCAGGAAGAAAGGCTCCACGCTAATTACTGCCTATGGTGAGGGTGCACGCATTTCGCTTTTGACTAAATGAAATCTAATTAAAAGTGTCAATCTAAAATGATGTGACGCGGTAAAAAGTTTTCTTAAAAATCACACACAGGACCATCAGACGCGAGGCCTCCACGCACCCTCATGAAAAGCAGCAGAATTCACCGACGTCTGGGACCCTCACTCAACCGAACCCGCTCCCTCTGCCACGGCCTGGGAGACCCTTCCCGGCCGCACCTCTGTGCGGCCTGCTCACCCACCACGGGTCCTGCTGCCATTTTCAGGGACGCGGCCGGCCGAATGCGCGAGGGCTCCCACGGCTCACCGTGTGGAGCCGGGGCACGGAAGCAGAGGGCGGCCCTCCCTGGGGCTGGGCGCAGGGGACAAGGAAGGTGCGGACAAAACATGCCCACTCAGGGCCGCTGGAGGGGCTTCACGTCTCCCGGGCTTCAGCGGCCCTGAGTGATGATGTGGGCCCAAAATGCCGGTTCCGTGGGCCAGCACAACGTCCAGTACCTGGACACTCACTCACCAACAGCCCCGACCTGTGCGGAATGAAAGCTATTTACCGCGGGTCATAACCCAGCCTGTCTGCAATCCAGGAAGTGAAGCGGGGTGACAGCTCCCAGGCGCCTTCTGACCCCGCCCCGCCGTGAGGACTGGGAGCACGCGGGCCCCGCGGCCTCCTGCCACCTGCGGGGGTCCTTGGGTGACCACCCCAGAGCGGCAGGACTCCTTCCTGTCCCCGCAGACCACAGCTGTGCGTCGTGCCTTGCTCGGACGGGCTGAGCGTGAATCTCAGTGTTTGCTCCTCGCGGCTGCACAGTCGTTGACCCTTCTCAAGGCTCTGTCACGTTCACTATTTCATTTGATTTTTGAAACGCCCCACATGAGGTAAGCCGTATTTCCATTTTTAGAGATCTTCCGCGATGAGGAGACGGTGCCCCCAAGGACTCGGTCAGCGCCTGGGTCGCGCAAGCACGAGGCTGCTCCCGGTCCCTGTGCTGCGTTGGCCCACCCGGGACCCTGTGGAACCCCCAACCCCGGGGCACAGACGGGGCGCCCCGCAGGCTTTGCCCACCAGCCCCCGCGCACTCAGATCCCACGCCCGTGAAGCCGCGCTCACTCACTGGTACGCGGCAGTGCCGACGACGTGGGCCGTCGTGATTGCTGCTGGTCAAACCTTGTTTCTAATCTCAACGTTTCTCAGATGGGAGGTGGTGAAGGTTGTGGTTTCATCAACAACCCAGTCCACAACAGGAGCATTAAGCCCAGAATCCGTAGAAATTCTACTAGACCTCATAATAAGTGCAATTAAAAATTTTTAATTAAAATACAACTTTCAGAAGCATGGGTTTTTTTCCTTAATTATCGTAAGACACAGATAACATGAAATCGACCACTTTAACCATTTTGAGCTCATGGTTCAGCAGCACCGAGTACCTGTCACCAGGCTGCAGCCACCAGGCACTGGGTTTTTAAAGCGAACGTGGCCGAGTCGGCAGACCCACGCCCCAAATCCTCTCCTTGGCTCCTGCTCTCAGATCAGCGTGACGGGGCACCTGCTTCCCAGGGGAGACGGGCTCCCCGGGGCCGCTGTGACAACCCCGCCCGGAAGGGCGACGGGTCCGGGTGCCAGGTGGGTCGGCAGCCCCTCAGGCCCGAGTCTCGGGGAAACGTCAGAGGCTGGGGCAGGGACGTGGGGACGCTCTGGGCCTCGGCACTGGGTGCGAGCGCCCCCTCCCCGGTC
The DNA here is from genome assembly GCF_022079265.1 of Lynx rufus. Taxonomy (NCBI): domain Eukaryota; kingdom Metazoa; phylum Chordata; class Mammalia; order Carnivora; family Felidae; genus Lynx; species Lynx rufus. The sequence goes on along the minus strand of NW_025814853.1, from coordinate 1,772,000 downwards.
CCGGAACCGGGCGGCCAGGCTCAGGCGGGCCGGGCAAACCTCCGTGGAGTCCGGCGCGGAGAAGGGCGAGCACAGCGGAACTTCGGTGGGAAGATGCGGCTGTTACGTACAAACTAGATTCCACACTCTTATTTTCCTTTGCAGAGAGCTGTCCATTTTCACAGCGGAGACGCTGGAGGTCCGCGGGTTTGAGCTTTCTGGTTCACGATCTGATTCCCCGTTAAGCTTCCTCTCTACCGGTGCTGGGAATGGACGCGCAGGCCCTTCAGCCCTAAGTGCGGACACCGGGGCTCTCCCACGCTTGCTTTTCCGTTGAGCACCTGATCTAATGCCTCTCGGGAGGGGAGCACTTAGTCACGCCAACGCCACCCACAGGGAGCTCAGGAGGTGGGTGTGCGCATGCCGGCAGCCGTGGCGGAGCTCGGAGGGCTTCGCGAGGCCTCCGCGAGGTGTGCAGAAGTCTGTTCGGTCTGGTCCACAGGCGGTGCTCCCACCTTGCTTCCGGGTGGCGAGGCAGAGCAGGGCCTCCGTGCGACACTGTTCGGTCTGCACCTCGTGCCGCCCCGCACCCCCCAGCATTTGGCTCAAAGCCTGGAAAGTCCCGAAGCTCAGGAGGCACTCCGTGGACGCCAAAGGTGGACGGGAGGCAGGGACACGGAGAAACGTCTTTATCCCAAGTACATCTACTAGAAATGAAATTTCCCAATTAAAAATGGGCATTGATAGAAAGCCCGACCCCTTCACAGGCCCCGTGCAGCGCGGTGTAAACGGGGACCATGTGGCAGGTCTAGCCGCTGATGGTCTCAAGCAACCTGTCACAGCTGTTCTGCGGGAATCCAGCGGGAAGTGCGCCGTCACGGCCCCTTCCTTCCCACCACGCCGCCAGGCGCACAGAAGGCACATGAAAGCTCTACTTTGGGGATAATTAGGATCTGAAACATTTTTTAAATGACACTCAAGGCAAAGGATTCCACCAACGAATCATCATTTCTCAGGCTCGCTGACCTATCTTAGTGCAGGGGTCATTTCCCACACATCGTGTTGCTTTTGTATTTATCCAAGATGGTGACCTTTTAATCGAACTTAGTCTTTGCAAACAGCCCGCGTGCAAGGGAACGAGTCCCTCAGAGAACCCGAAGAGCCGCCCAGGCGTGGACGTGAACAGCGCCAGCTGGGAGCCGGCACTCACCGAAGGGCAAGCCCGACACGCACCTTTACCCAAAGGGGTTTCTCCTGGGGAACCTAGAGACTCGAACACAAGAAAAATCTTCGACTTTCAGAGCTCACTGGAGCCTTCTGGAGGATTTGGGAAGGGTCCAGAAAAGTCCCCGGATGGGATGTACGGCAAGCAGACCCAGCAGAGGCATCTGCTGACTGTTCCGCACGTGTGGGTCGCCTGGCGCTCGGGAGGGCCGGGAACCGTTCCCTCTGCTCGCTGCGGCTGCTGGGGGCCGCGGGGGGGGGGGGGTGGCGGGAGGAAGGGGCTTCTCTCGTTTTCTAAATAAAACTCTGACATCGTGCAGCTTCTTTCTCCACATACAGATACTCACACGAGACAGGAGTGAGCGCACTGGTAATTCCTGGCCTCTAACAAGGGAAGTTCTGAGAATAACATCTACCCGGCGACAACGCCGTTTCTGGCTCGCGGCACTTCTCTTCTCAACTCAGCGACGCCCACTTCCTAGGGACGCGCAGGGTTCAGAGAGAGACAGATCTCTAGAGGACTCCGTGTGCTGCTGGCCCAGCTCCCTGCAGACAGGAACGGGGCCTCTATCACGGGACAGACACTGCACTGAAGACGGCAGGAAAAGTAGCGGCCGTCACTTTCTATAAGTGACTTACGGGAGTTTACACGTAGCAGGCAGTAAGTAATAACTTCACAACCAACTTCATAACAGGTGGCTGCGGGCTACCTGTTCCCCAGAACGGGAGTCACTTTCACTGGAGGAAGGCCACGGAGGAGCCCTCGGGGCTGCCCTTCAAAGGGCAGAGGAAGAGCCCCTTTACAGCAAGCTTCTCACAGCTGCCCCGAGAGCTCGCCCGAATGAACCACCAGAGCTTGAAGCCATTTAGCTGTTAGCCACCGAACAGTTTTGAAGGTGCTCCGGAGCCATTCTATGCCTCAGTGAGGATGCTTCATCAGAACGAAAAACCAAATTCTACTCGCAGAGAGTCAGCAACCAAAGAAAAGGAGATACTGAGAAATTCCGCACCCTTCCACTTCAAGAAGAGAACTTCTGTTTTTTGGCTTTATGAACACTGCCTGTGTGAACATATGTTTTCAGTTCTCTTGGGTACGAGCCGGCAGGGGAATCACTGGGTCACACAGCGGCTCTAAGTTTAACATCCGAGGAGCCGCCAGGCTGTCGTCCAAAGTGGCTGTGTCACCGCACGTTCCCGCCAGCAGCGTGCGGGCTCCCAGTCCGCCACCTCCTTGCCAGCACTTAGAATTACCCACCTTTGTTCTAGCCGGCGTGGTAGATGTGAAGCACGCCTCGCTGTGGTTTGGACTTCATCTCCCTGGCGGGTGTCGGCGTCCCTGTCCTGCCTTCTGGTGAAGTGAGGACAGAGGGAGCGGACACCCCACCCAGCCCAGCTTCTCATCCTGGCGGGGAAACAGTCTCCTGCCAGAACTATGATGACAGCGGCCGGTTCATCACAGACGCTCTTTAGCCAGCTGAAGACGTTCCCCTCCAATCCTGGTTGGCTAAGAGGTTTTCCTTTTTTAACATAAAAGCGTGCTGGATTCTGTCAAGTACTTTTTTTTTTTTTTTTTTTTTTGCATCAATTGATCTGACCACACGGCTTTTCTTCTCCGGTCTGCCGGTGCGCCGGATCACATTAATTGATTTTTTTAACTATTAAGCCAGGCTTGCACAGCTGGAATGAATCCCCCCACTCCCCCAGTCGTCGAGTGTAGCTTTTTATAGACTGCTAGAACCGATCTGCTATTATTTGCTGGAGGCTTTCTGCATCTAAGTGTGTGAGAGATAGGGTTTAAGTGTTTTGTTTTTGTTTTTTTTCCATTTGTACTGAGTGTCCCTTTCGACATCAGGGAAATAAAATGCCCTCCCCTTTCCACCTTCTGGATGAGCTCTGTAGACAACTGGTGTGAATGCTTCTTTATAAACGTTTGGCAGAACTCTCCAGTGAAAGCACCTGGACCCGGAGACTTCCTTCTCAGGAACTTTTTTTTTTTTTTTTTTTAATTTTTTTTTTTTTCAACGTTTATTTATTTTTGGGACAGAGAGAGACAGAGCATGAACGGGGGAGGGGCAGAGAGAGAGGGAGACACAGAATGGGAAACAGGCTCCAGGCTCTGAGCCATCAGCCCAGAGCCCGACGCGGGGCTCGAACTCACGGACCGCGAGATCGTGACCTGGCTGAAGTCGGACGCTTAACCGACTGCGCCACCCAGGCGCCCCATCTCAGGAACTTTTAAACTACAAGGTCAACGTCTTCAGTGGTTATTGGACTATTCACATTATCTACTTCACCTTGGTCGGGCGTGTGGATTTAGAGGAAACAGCCCACGGCTCGAAGTCGTCAAACTTATGAGTGTAGCGTTGTCCACGTATTCCCTTATTATTCTTTTAATGGCGGCAGGATCCCGACTCCGCTCTCCTTCCCTGTTCGTCGGCCTGGCTGTAGGTTACTGATGATTCCTGAGAAGCAGCCTTTTGCTTCATGGATTTTCGCTGTTTTCACTTTCCATCATTTCTGCTCCTATGGCCGTTATTTTCTTTCTCCTGGTTACCTTGGGTTTATTTGGTTCTCCTTTGATAGCTTCTTGAGGTAGTGCTGCGGTCTGAATGTGTGTGCTCCCCCAAAATGCTGCCGAAATCCTAACCCAGAGTGATGGCGCTAGCAGTTGAGGCCTCGGGAGGGGGACACGTGCCTGAGTTAGGGAAGCCCCTTCCACCGTGTGAGGACACAGCGAGGGGCCCCCGCCAGCCCACGCTGGACCCCTTGTCTTGGGCTCCGGCCTCCAGAGCTATGAGGAATGCACTGCTGTTGTTCACAAGCCCTTCCGGAGTCCCGATGGACTAACACAGGTAGGAACTTCTGACCCATTGTTAATTTTTCTCCGACGTGTTTCTGTTGTGTTTCTATCACTGACTTCTGGTTGATTCTACTCTGGTCAAAGAACGTACTGTCTGATTTCAATCACTTCACGTTTGTCGAGGCCTGTTTTACGACCCAGGACATGCTATACCTTGAGGAATGCTCCCCGGATGCTTGAAAAGGATGTGTATTTGCTGCCGCTGGGTGCGGGGCTCAGTAAGTGGCAATTCGATCCTTACGACTGACACTGCAACACAGACAATCATTTTGTCTCCAAAAGGAGACGGTTTAATTTTCTCTTCTGCAGTCGCACGCCTCCTGTGTCTTCCCTGTGCTGCGCTGCACACATCGGGCTACCATACACAGCCGGAGAGGAACAGGGACGGTGACCTGGCCTCTGACCTGCGTGTGAAGAGACCACCGGTCTGCTCGCCCCCCAACCCCCGGGGGGCCGGCAGCCTCCCACCTGCCCTTCTCCTCCAGCACGGCTCTGTGCTCATGCAGCCACTTTTCTGGCTGCCAGAGAAGACCCACTGCCCCGGGCCGCCGCCGTCTCTGCGAGAGATGCCTGGCCATTGCCTGGGCTCCTCAGGCTCCGGCCCGGTGGGTGGTGGGGAGATCCCGGGGGAGGGGGAGGCTCAGGAACAGGGTCCTGCACCGCATCCCAGGGTGCCGGCCGGGAGCCGAAAGGATTAAACTCTAGATTTACCTTCGGAGAAGCTCCCAGTTTTATGATGGCTGCAAACAGTATATTATATTCATGAATCTGGATTAGCATTTGTTTTTTTTTGTTTCATGCACGCCATTCCAAGACCAAGCGTATCTGATGAATCATGAACGTATCAAGAGAAAATAGCTAAAGGGAGTTTATTCAGATGTGTGTTTACTTACGAGGCCACATCTGTAAATATTTCCTGAACGTCTACCTCAAACGAGGCAACCCTGACAGGTTTACATAATAGGTGTAACTTACAGCCGACAACGCCAACAGAAGAGACGCTGCAAAATGACACATAATTAATTGTCAAATTATCCGTGTAACACACTGCTGCATGCAGTCAGGCCTGGGGAGCGTCCAGGCCGGGGGGTGGGGAGTGTGCAGACCTGGGGACCACCTAGGTTGGGGGAGCGTCCAGACCCGGGCAGCGTCCAGGCCGGGGGAGTGCCCACGAGGGAAGCAGAACTGGAGCTGCACCCTGAAAGGTGAGTGACCACAGACACACTCGCTTGCCCAGGGGGAGGCCTGACACCCTCAGCCGTGAGGGCTCCGAAACTCTTCGCGCAGAGAAATCACTTCCCTTTTTCCCCAGACCTTCACATTACGGGTGAGGAACGTAAAAGCTGCCGAGTGAGAAGCCCAGCTTCCCACACACCCCACAGGAGGGACGGGGCACGGGTCCCAGCCCCGGGGAGCTCCTCCTGCCACACAGGCTGTCGACAGGATGGCATACGAAACACTCTGCAAACAGCACACGTGGCACGAGTGAACGGGAGCCGTATCCACTGGCCAGCAACCGCGGCCTCGGCACGGGGAGCCCAGCTCTGCTCAGCGCCTCCCCAGAGAGCCCTCCCCACCCTACACGGCCCCTCGTTTCCCGGGCCTGCTGGCAGCGACCGTCCGATGCCCTTGAGGCTGCCTCCCCACAAGCCTTCCCCCATTCTGGGCAGCCCCCCAGAGCCAGAGGGCCGGCCTGCCCCACTGGGTCCTTTATGTCCATAATGGAGGGCACTCGTCTCCCCAGCCAGGTGAGAATCCCAATTAGAGGGGCTTCTGCTGGATTTCTTTTTAGATGAGCCCCTCCTCACCCTCCTATAAACAGTTGAAATGGCAGAATTTCTTTTTAAGTTACATGTGAAATTCTCTTCTGTTCTGTGTGTGAGAGCGAATACCAGGTATATATACGTTTCTTTAACACCTTGTTTTGAAAACCTTTGCTGTTGTGAATTCTTACTGCTTACCGTGCATAAAGTACAAGGCACAGAGGAGAGGGGTGAACCTGGCCAGCTGTCATTAGGAAAAGGGCATGAAACCGTCCAGAGTGTGTGCAGAGACGCAGAGGGGAAGGGGGATCACCGGCCACAGCCTCACGTGGCGTGGGCTGGAAATGTGGGCTCACCGGAACACCTGTCGTCAGGACAGCCCGGGGCTCAGCCGTGTGCTGAGCAGCCGCACCGGCCCTCCACAGAAAGCGCTGGCACCTTCTTCGCTAGACAGAGTTACTGACGAGTCTGGGGTGAAGCAGGGCAGAGCAGCGAGTGTGGCCCACGGCAGCCCAGGAATGTAACGCCCCCGCACGGTGACCTCGCCCCACGGACAGCCCAGCCCCGGCCGCTTCCCCTGACGATTTCCGCCCACGAACACGAACACACGGGGGTTTCTCTCCATTCTTCCTGGCAGAGGGCACAAAGTCCTCTCAAGCCTGAGGCATCGAACACAACAGTCCACGTAAACCTAAGAGAAAAGTTAGTACCTGGGGAAACGGAGGCAACCGAGAAAAGAAGGGGATGTCGTTTACAAACCCACAAATCAGCATCATTTTAAGCCTAAAGGACAACGTTGACGCAGTTATCAGGTAACCGCCTTCTGGTTCCTCTGCAGCCGGACTGGGGGCGACGGGGGCGACTGGAGCCTTGGAGCCGGACGCGCCCCGAGCCACGCAGAAGCTACGTGGCGGGGCCGTATCCCGAAGCGCCCGGTGTGCCCGTGGCAAGTGCCTGGAGAGCAGATTCCAGGCAGCGAATGGCAGTCACGACACGTGCCTCTCTCCAGGCAAGCTGGGAACTAACCTGTGGTTTTGGGGGTCACCCGCGGGCGCCACGAGTATGACCCTGGCACGGACCGCAGACTTGGCTGGGGAGGCCACGGGCGTCCACACAATGTCTGTCTCCGGCAGCAGCAAAGGAACCGTGAGACCTCAGGACAGGATGCGTGAGTTGTGCAGATGCACACATAACTAACGTGTCCTGAGGAGACGTGAAGATTCTGACGTTAGTCGCTTTTCGTCAGAATCACTTAGTTTAGCTGCCTGACGTGAGGTTTAGCCGCAGCCATGGATACGTGAGGATGATGTTTACACGCGGGGTTTCGAACGGAAAATCGTCGGGCGGTTCCGTCACCGTGGAGTCGGTGACGCTGCAGGAGCAAGTCTGTTCCTCGCCACGAACACGAGCGTCCGTGCGGCAGGTCTCCGCGGGCCGGTGGCAGCCGGCGGCACGGGTCGCACAGACCGTGCGGAGAACGGAGGGCAGAGTCAGGGTTTACTCGGAGGCGTCGCGGGAAGAGCCTTGCAGGGCGCCGTCGAGCGGGAAGACAAGACGCGGCGCCGCCGAGCGCCACACCGAGCGGTGCGGGAAGCGTCCCGGCGCGTGGCCGCTGCTCCCGGGGAAACGCTCGCAGCCCCCGCCGCGGCCGCCACCTAGAACCACCCGAGCGGCGGTCCAACGCCGAGGAGGACAGGCGGTCGGGACCGAGGCGGGCACGCGGCTGAGCCCCACCTGTCCCCGGGAGAAGGCGCGCTGCGGCTCCCGCCACCGGACGCCCGTGCACTCACCTGCCTCCCGGGCGTCTTCCGGGCCGAGCGGGAACAGGCCTCCCGCACACGACAGCGCTGCAGACGCTCGTCCCCCACTCCGTTCCCGCCCACCGCCCCCAACCACGGCGGGGGCCGGGCACCCAGCGCCAGCCACAGACAGAAGGGAGGTCCGCTGGGCAGGGGTGCCCCGCCTCTTCCCGCCTCACGCACCGCACGCCGCAACCGTCAGGAGAAAACACCACCGGCCGAGGGTGCCAGAGCGGCGGGTGAGAGCGGCCCGGGCCCCCGACCGCACGTGAGTAACGATGTTGCGGGCCTCCCAGGCCCTCCCAACGACGACCAAGCGCTACGTGTTTGCAAACCGACAGGGAGCTGCTTTTGCCTTCCCGCCGGAAGCATCCAGACGCGGACACCGAAGGGCTGGGAAAGCTCACCCCGCGCATCCTTCCTCAGGTCGTGACCTGAGAGTCGGCCCTACCAGAAGGAAGGAGAAAAACCAAGGAAGAGGCAGCGGGGGGTGGGGGGGGTGGTGTCTGGAAAACAGTGGCTGCTCCCAATGAAGGGAGGCCCAGGACGGCGACTCCGGGAGGCGCCTTCGAGGAGCGCGGGGGGGGGGGGGGGGGGGGGGCGGGGAGGAAGACCCTCCGGGCAAGGCACATTCCGAGACGCGACGCAATCCCAGCCAATCTGGGAACCCGGGAAACACTAAAGAGCTAAGTCAAGAAGCAAAGAGAAAGTCTCCAGGAAGATCCAAGAAGCAAACAAAAACCGTTACACAAACGGAAACCACAGCACCCGATTTAGCCACCGAATGAGGTGTTTACGTGGATGCGATCAAGGAGTCAAGGCTTGACGTCGGTCACGTTTTAGAAGCGGCCGACACACAAAGCCCGGGGCTCCGCCACAGGCAGGGAACGGAGGGCTGCCGTAAAAGTCAACGTCGCAGAGCTACGAAACCATAGATGTGACTGATTCCTGATGAAACCAGAAGCAAAAACATACAGCTGTTGTTTCAATCTGCGAAGGCTACGAAGCACAGAAAACCCCAAACCGGGACATAACGCGAGGGCCGTGGGGAGACGGCCGGGGGCGGGGGGCGGTGGTGGTGGTTGGTGGTCCACCTCCTGCTCGCGCTCTTTAGAACTCACTCATGCACGCAGCAAACGGGGCTTAGAGCTACCACGCGTCTTTGCCACCAAAACTCAACATAATTTCTCCACTTCTTTAAATAGAAGTGACGGCAGCTCTGTTTTGGTTTGTATGATAGCAGAAAGCCCACAGATAACCTCAAATCTGTGAATCAAGCAGTGCCAGCACAAGCATACCGTCTGCATCGACAGAGATGCTCGCTGGAGGAACCAGAAGGCCACGGGCGCAGGGTCCCGGCCGGGAGGTGTGGCGCCAGGCTCGGTTCCCCCACCACTGGCCTCTGGACTATCTGGTCTTTCAAGTCCTGCCATATGCTAATCTGGCAATCCTAAAAATACTTCTCGGGAAGAGACATTGAAAGGAGAGGGGTTTGAAGACTTTCTCTAACTTTCAAGTCACAAAGCAACGTGACCCAATGACACGTGTGGAAGATGCCTGAGTGATGGAGGCTGCGTCCTCCCGGCTGTGACCAGCCTCCGGCTCTGAGCCGTGCTGGTGCTGTGCTCTCCCGGGAGGTGCCGCCCCCTGCACCTGCCGCACTCCTCGGGGGGGTCTCCCGGTCCCGCCACGAGATGGGGCCACGGCCAGCGTGAGAGCCGACGACCGCCCTCCCCCCCCCCCCACGCGTGCCCTCCCCCCGGCACCACTGCGTGCACCGCCGAGGCGCCCCGGCCCGAGCTGCCATCTCCCTGCCTTCTGTGCGATCGTCTGACCCTCTGCCTTTTCACCACTGGCACAAACCACTTTACCTGCAACGTCTCTTAGCTCACACATCACCATCTACCCACTGAAACGCCTGCCGCGTGCTTACTGTAAGTTGACGGCACTTGACCCACGGAAGAGAAGGTAAGAATTTCTCAGAAGAATAAAGCGAAGCGGCTACAGAGGACTTCTGTTTGTCCAGCATCCGATGAAACGGCTAAAACAAACATTAAGATATGAGGTGGGAGCTCATTTTATCATTTTACTTTCTGCTGTTTACGCGAGAGGCCAGCTGGACAGCGGCCAGCAGTAGTAGGTGTGGCGGCAACACACGAGACTCAGCACGCGGTCGTTAGAGGAGAGAATACACATAAGAGAGCTGATCGCAAGACACGCGGCGCGACTTGGTGCTGCCACGGATCCAGCACCTCAGACAGCGTATTTCTCATTTGCTCTCCCCCAGGAGGAGTGAGTCAAGTAAACACTTTTTCCCCCCAAAAAGATGCGTGGAAATCTTTTTTGTCGCGCTCAACCAGATGAACGGTTTCTGAGGCTGCGTGAGCCGTGGCGACACGCAGAGAACATGACAGAACCGGCAGAGGGGACCCGCACGGTGCGGCGAGGTCCGCGCCCAGGCTGCACCCGCCACGCCGCGATGGGCTGAGGCCGGCGGTCCGTCCCTCCTTAACCACCCTGAAGCTCATGAATTGGGATAAAAATCGGGCAGCATTCTCTGGCATTTTTACTTACATACGTTAAATGTAAAAAGAAACCCTTCTATTGCCATATTCATTACCTGACGAGACTTTAGCGCTCACGGGAGAAGCCGTCCCTTGGGTAGACGTGGGTGAAAGGCCTAAACACAAGGTAACGATCAGACAACACAAGACGCGGTCTCCCCCGCTCTTATCGCAGAATGCAAGTTCAGGACTTGAGGGGCGGGACTCTACCTTCGAGGTCAAAGGGCACTGCATTTACCAGTCTCTCTTATGCGATGCCCTGCACAGGGACTCGATTTATAAATGTAAAATATTCAAGTGTGTGACATGTCCATTTTAAATCCTACCACGCAGAATTTCAGATGTTACTGCTGATTATTTCTGCCACATCTCTGATGAAGCACGAAAAGCACAACAATACATTAAAATTGAATCGACCCAAAAAGGCTGGAGGAAACATGTACTCAGGACCATTTTTGCTCCGGAACTGAGAATTTCCTGCACCGCAACCAATCAGAATTCATGACCCCCTCGAGGCTGCAGAATATTCTATTCCTACACTCGCATGCAGGCCACGGGATGAAGGTCTCTTAATTGAAAATGCCTCCACAATTTCCCTTCAGAATTCGCTGTTTGGTTCCAACATCAAATATTAACTAAAACAACCAAGTGAAATGTCTGCTCGTGAGCAGAGCGCCGTACTGGCTCTCCCAGCTCCTCTGCACACGCACACACACACGCACACACACACATGTGCGCACACACAAACACAACATGCACACACGCACACACACACGTGCTCATACACAAACACAACATGCACACACGCACACGCACAAACACAACATGCACACTGTGCACACACACACAAACACAATATGCACACATGTGCACACACACAGCCATGCACACACACAAACAACCCCGCACAAACACAACCACGAACACACATGCACATACGTGCACAAACGTGTGTACACATGCAACCACAACTGTGCATGCACAAACATGCACACACACACAGACACACACACGTGCGCACACACAAACACAACATGCACACACGCCCGCACAAACACAACATGCACACTGTGCACACACACAAACACAATATGCACACATGTGCACACACACAGCCATGCACACACGCAAACAACCCCGCACAAACACAACCACGAACACGCATGCACATATGTGCACAAACGTGTACACACATGCAACCACAACTGTGCATGCACAAACATGCACACAGACACACACGTGCGCACACACAAACACAACATGCACACGCGCGCACAAACACAACATGCACACTGTGCACACACACAAACACAATATGCACACATGTGCACACACACAGCCATGCACACACGCAAACAACCCCGCACAAACACATGCACATACGTGCACAAACTTGTGCACACATGCAACCACAACTGTGCATGCACAAACATGCGCACACACACACACACACACACACACACACACACCAGGGACAATAACAAAGATGTAGAACTGATGGCTATGCCCAGATATGGGGCCGTTTCTCCTAAAATCTGCTTTATTTTAACATTTATCCCAGAGGCAGAGGCCACTGGAGCACAAACCAGCTCTAGTCATGTCAGCACTTAACTAATGGTCACATTCGAAATGACACTAAGCAGGGCGCCTGGGTGGCTCAGTCGGTTGAGCGTCCGACTTCGGCTCAGCTCATGACCTCACGATTCGTGAGTTCGAGCCCCGCATCCGGCTCTGTGCTGACAGCTCGGGGCCTGGAGCCTGCTTTGGACTCTGTGTCTCCCTCTCTCTCTGCCCCTCCCCTGCTCACTCTGTCTCTGTCTCTCTCTCAAAAATAAAATAAACATTAAAAAAAATTTTTAAATGACACCAAGTAAAATGAGGTATTAAAAATACGCCCGTAAGTTTGTGCCGAGTACCTCCCGAGCTCTGTCATCGAATGTCCCACGTTGCCCAGAGCGCTGGGACAGCCCTCCCAGTGGGAGAACGAGGGGAGCCCTGCGGAGAGTCCGGCCCCCACCCCCACAGGCGCCCCGGCCTGCAGCGGACACCCGTCGGGGGCGCGAGGGCCTCACCTCCAGCTCCTGCTCCCTCTGCAGGGCGAACTGTTTGAAGGACTTGACGATCAAGCCGGCGTTGGAGCAGTCGTAGACGAATATTGACGGGCTGCCCATCCACGTCTGCAGGTCATAGATAGACAGAGGGATGTACTGCGTGTAGTTCTGGAAAACAAAACACGGCGTGCGTGTGAGTTAGGCCTCCTGGACTGGACCGCCAACCCACACCCGCGCCACAAGGGAGGGAGGACACGTGGGGCCTGGCGGTCGGGGCGGTCTCGAGCTGCTGCTTCTACACGCTGCAAGTAACAGCCGCCCGCCACCTGCCCGGGGGCGCGAGTGCTGGGCGGCCGTCACGGTCTAGGGCCCCGCCCCGGAGCTCCCCTGCAGGTGCCAGCGGCTGGCCGTGTCCTGGGAACGCGAGCCCCTCCCCGCAGCGGGACTCCCCTGCATGTGTCCTACCACACCGGCTCCAGCGTTTACCTTCTGCTCCCACCCCTGGGACCCAAACCACAGCCGCCTCTTGCAAACTTAAAGGATGTGCGTGCACACCAGTTGCCTCTGTGGCTTCCGGGTGTGCTTATGGAACTGCTGCACGCCCCGCCTGTCAGGGGGATGAGCTCTGGGGAGCTGCCGAGGCCCCTCCGATGTGCGTGTTTTCCCCACGGCACCTTCTACTTCAGAGACACCCGTAAGCGCTTAAACCTCCAGATGATTTAAACAATCACACTGAGGGGATACGAGTGGATTCGGCCCTCTGATTTTGCAAAATCACACAACAGTAACTTATTAACGTGAATCCGCTAAGAGCAATATTTTTCTGGACAGCCTGTACCGCTCGGTACTCGAAAACACTCCAGTGATTACTGGTAAACGCAGACAAGGACGTTCCTCATCTTTAGAGAGACGGTCACAAGTCTCACTCAAAGGCAACCCGTTTAAGCAATTCTTCTGCACGGAACACCTTCGCTTATTCGCCCTTCCTCGGCACGGACAGGTGAGTGGTGACGCCGGCAGGAATCAACTCTGCACGCTGACAGCGAAGGCGGCCGTGTTTCCTACAGTGGAGCCACAAACGTGGCCTCTGGTGGCGCCAGGAGGATTGTTTAAACGCAACAGGAAAACAGGACAGAGGACAGAAAACCAAAGAGGCCCGAGGGAAGTCTGTCACGAGGGTGGCCGGCGGAGGCTCTCTCGACGCACACAGCGCAGCACCAGATCCGTCGATCGCAGGATGAGGCCACGTCCGGGGACACGGGTGCGTGTGCGCGAGGGAGCAGACACCTGTACCCCGGGAGGGGCACACACATCCTGTGCCACGTCGCCTCGCCACCCCGCCCTCCTCTGCTGGCCTGCCGGTCGTCATTGCCACTACGTGAGAGAACGCTGGAAACGCCGTCTCTAAATACTCTCACCGGAGGATGCTACGATGTCAGTGCTTCCCTAATGAACCTATGCAGTGAGTGCATGCCCAATCAAAATACCAGCGAGAGTGTTCCTTGATGGAATTTGACAAGCTGGTTCTAAAGTTAGTGCAGACGAGAAATGCACAAGAATAGCGCAAAAAAAGAAAAAAAAAAACCCACCATTTTTAAAGGAAGAATAATGAGTAGGGACTCGCACTGGCAGATATTAAATATGCTATAAGTCTATGGTAATTACAGGATGGTATTAGGGAGGACGAGAAAAACAAATCAACAGAGAAAGTCCAGAAATAGACCCGCATATATAATTATAACGAAGGTGGCATTTTAACTCCGTGAAGAATGAACGATTCAGTACGCGATACTGTAAAATCTAACTAGCCATTCAATATTGCTGAGATTCTATGTACAAAAAAAATCTAGATATATTTTTCTTTTTTTTTTAACGTTTATTTTTGAGAGAGAGAGAGCGTGAGTGGGGGAGAGGCAGAGAGAGAGGGAGACACAGAATCCGAAGCAGGCTCCAGGCTCTGAGGCCAACATGGGGCTCGAACTCACGAGCCACGAGGTCACGACCAGAGCCGAAGCCGGACACCCAACTGACTGAGCCACCCAGGCACCCCTAGATAGATTTTAAAACTAAACATAAAAACAGAATAAAAGGTTTTTATTTATTTTGGTGCAAGAAAGGCCTCTTAATTCACAAAACTTAGAAGACTTAAAGAGAAATACAATCAGATAAAAATTACATAAATCTGATAAGCCACACACCAATGACAAGCAACTCGAGAACACAGTGGGCACCGCGCACGTGACAGGATGTTTGGAGGGCGTGTGTGTGTGAGCTTCTGCTCGGACCAGTGAAGACGAAACAAGAGACACGCAAACAGGCAAAGGATACAAACGTGCAACCCGCAGAAGCGGCGGGTGTGATGGAGGATTGGGGAGAGAGCTTCACGCTCTGGATGGATCGTGGAAACACAGATTACAACGAGAACCATCTATCTGCCTCTGCGTTTGTCTTCATCCAGCAGAGTGGAAAGAAATGTAAAAGATGAACAGATCAGCAGGTGTTCCACAGGGCATCGGTTTATTGTTGGCAGGCGTGTAAATAAGGAAGCTTTTTCAGAAAGCCGTTCGCTAGCACGTGCAGGTTTCAAACGTACATGCCTCTGACTCGCACGTGTCCATCCCACAGGAAAAGTTGCATCCGCACGGAGAAATGTACGTGCGAGGACGTACGGGACTCTTGCTGGTAAAAACCTGCCAGCTATCTAAATGCCAGCAGGGAGGAGGCGGCTGGCCTAAGCTCTGTCTCCCCCTCCTCCTCACCAGGTAAGCGCAGGAGTGACCCACATACATCCACACTGTGGCACGCGGCACTTCAAGCCGCGCGGCGCTTGGAGACTGAGCTGGCTGGTGGGTGCTGACGTGGAGAGACACCCCAGGCTTGCCATGATTTCGAAGGTGCAAGTCTTAGAACGTCGCACAGACGACAGTCCCATCTTGTGGGAAGAAAAGGAAAGGGCTGTGTGTGTGACGCACAAACGGCTAGCACCTGAGCGCTGCCCCGCCCACGAGAACTCCGTGTCCGTGGGACGGGCGGCCCAGATCAGTGGCACCGACAGGACAGCACTGAACCACGAAGGGTGGTCTTCTCGGGCCGGGCGGTGCAGGTGCGCGTTTAGGGACAGAGCTGTGTTACTCCTGCTCCTTTGGTACCTGTGTGCTCTTGGAATCTTTCACAACAGAAATTACTTGTGTTTTCTGAGAAGACAAGACGCACTCAAACTGTTAAGAGGAAGGGAAAGGGTCATCTCCAGGGTTTACGATAATACACTCCCACATCCTTCTAATATTTATAACCAGCAGGCATCACGCGCCACCTGCAGAAGAAGGCTTCCGCAAGCTCTCCGACAAGCAGAGCGGAAAGGGCGTAAGGGCCTCCGGGGACGGTGGGGAAGAGAGACCCTCTCTGCGCCCACTCCCCAGCACCCACCCTGCCCCTGCTGACGTGCAGCCCCCGCTGCTGGGGTGGGGGGAGAAGGGCAAAGAGAACCCTTTAACTGGGCAGGGACATCCCCACACCCCTGGGAATTCATCGCGTTTTTACCTGCTGGCAACACGCTGTGTGCCGTTTATTTGCCGCCCACAACATCCTCGGCTCAGCGGGGAGCGGCCAAATACAGCTGGCAGGGTCCTGACCGCACTGCTGTCACCACTTCATCCGCCTGACCGTCGGGAAAGTGCCTTCTGGGGACAGGCCGACAAGGCCCCAACACAGCACAGAGGCGTGACGTAAAATACATTTCAGCAGACCGTGTTCTCAGGCCTTGCCTTCTGAGCTAAAATCTAAACTTTATATTTCTCCCAAGTCAAAAGTTTCTTGAAAAATGTTTGAGATACAAAGTTAATTAATGGAAATTCGCTAAAATACTGTAGCTCTAACGTACTAGGAAATCATGATTTTTCCTTCCACTCCCTGTGACCGCCGGCCGCCAATGACAGGCTTCTAGTGGGTCCTCGGCCACCCAGTCCCTCTGGGGGCCAGAACCTTCCCCATCTTCTGATGCTCATCCGAGGGGGGCAGCGTCGCGAGAAACCTCGGACTCTCCAAACTGTTTCCGCTTCACAACTGTTAGTTACGGAGGGACTCTCATCGGAGACAGACCACGGGGACGCCCACCGCCGAGGGAGGCTTGCACGCGGCACGCGCACCCACGCTGCCTCTGAGGAGGGGCCGGCTCCTACGCGTCAGCTGTGTGTGCAGAAACGTGGAAGTGTGGACCCACCGGGAAGTAAGAAAATCAACGCTGTTCGATCGCATTGAGGAAAACGGCCTTTGAGAACCACGTCTTATTAGTTCGTGAGCATGCAGATCTCATTCCCATCTCAGAGAGACCCCGGGCGGCTGGTCAAGCTTCAGGCCAGAGCTCCCGCCCTGCAAACCCCCGAAGGGCGGCCTGCACCATCGCAGACACAGCTGTGCAAGAACAGCATTCAGAGCGCAACCGTTTCTCTGGTCCCACGGCACGCTCCCACGTCGTCTCGGTGGAACCACCCTGGACGCGCTGCACAAGTGCAAGGCTCCCCCCCGTGCACAGAGGGCGCCCGGAGCACCCCGAGGCTTTCGGGCAGGGGCTTGGCTCTCCACCCCCACCCCCATCAAAGCCACAAGTAGCGAGAATTCCTCACCAGAGCCTCTCTCCTTTCTCTTGAAAAAACGTATTCGAGGCCATGTTTTCATTTCAAACAAAGAAATACAAATAGGGTTCGGACAATTTATTCATTACAATCCATTTTATCTGTCAGGTTATAGTAAACATTAAAAAAAAAAAAAAAAGCCCCCTTGCTTCATCAGACTGTCTTCTCGGGCGAGTCAGTGGCAGAGGCAGCAGCAGAACAAGGGCCGGGAGAGAAGGGCGCGGGGTTTCCGGGGACAGCAGCGCGCCTCCAGAGAAGCCGTCCCCGTTTCGGAGAAGATGCTCGGTGCACCTTCTGCCAAAGTCTCCAAGTGTGGGTCAGAAGTCCCAGCCACACTGACGTGGCCTCCTCCTGCGGGCCTTCCAGGATTGCTGCCGGGGCTGCACTTCCCCGTGAGCCCAGAGACAGAGCCGCGGCTGCATCTGGACGGTCATCCCGCGTCCCCGCCCTGTGGGGTAATGTGTGCGGCTGTCCTCCGAGGACAGGACTTCTTTCCAGAGGCCGCCCAGGAGCGGGAGGGGCCGGCCCGGGCGCGGCAGGGGTCGAAGAACAGGGCTTGACCAGCGGATGCGGCGGTCGGCGGCGCGGCCTGAGCCACGAGCAAACTTCCCGTCCCTCAGAATCCTTAAGGCCGAAGCCGCGGTGGCTTTGTTGCCACTCCCTCTGCCTTTCCTTGATTACAGTTAAATAACCGATCGCTCCCCGAGTAATTCTAAATAAGTATTATCTAAATAATAGAAGTCACTGGTTTTTGAACCTGCATGTCTCCATCAAACAGTGACATTCTGATTCTGCCTTACGTACAGTTCGTTACTGATCCTGCTGAGAAATGGACCACAAAGGCCTTTCAATGCATAATTATCAAAAACATACACTTGTAATTTGTAAAGAGCAACATTTGTGCCAGGTCCCCTGTAGCATTTGTTTTGTTACTTTATCCATATTGAGAGCAGCAAAGAAAAAAAAAAAGAAAAAAACAAAGCTGTTAATTTCATTGTAAACTTGACTTGTCTTTTCTGAGGATTTCTGGCGCTTTCTGTTTGTCTGCAATAGTTGAAGGAAGACCGTCAGTAAAAATTCTGTTTCTTCAGAAGCGCTGGAAGACTTCGGACTATTTCTTTATAAGAGCTTGAAGGTTTAAAAAAAAAAAAAAATACATGATTCCCTTGGTGTTAAGAGATATAAAATCTTAACCGATTTCTCTGCTGCCCTGTACCATTTGAAAACCAGATTTATGGAGCGTGTGGGGCCGATCGCCGGCATTTCTCCTAAGTTCCAAGACCCGGCTGCTGCTGCTGCTGTGGGTCCGCGACCCGCACCTCAGAGTCCCCAGCGTAGGCAGCGCGGGCA
The DNA here is from genome assembly GCF_022079265.1 of Lynx rufus. NCBI lineage: Eukaryota > Metazoa > Chordata > Mammalia > Carnivora > Felidae > Lynx > Lynx rufus. The sequence goes on along the minus strand of NW_025814853.1, from coordinate 1,753,779 downwards.
CGCGGTACAGACACAGGGCACCCGCTCCTCAGTTCTGGCGCCACCCGTACACCTTACACTTCACGAATCAGGAAATATTTTGCTAGTAAGACGATACTGAAAGAAGAATATCCATCCAGGGGCTCCTGGGTGGCTCAGTCGGTTAAGCGTCCGACTTCGGCCAGGTCACGATCTCGCGGTCCGTGAGTTCGAGCCCCGCGTCGGGCTCTGTGCTGACGGCTCAGAGCCTGGAGCCTGTTTCCGATTCTGTGTCTCCCTCTCTCTCTGACCCTCCCCCGTTCATGCTCTGTCTCTCTCTGTCCCAAAAATAAATAAACGTTTAAAAAAAAAAAAAGAAAAATATCCATTCATCCAGGAGTCAATCTGTAAGTAGAATTTCAACTACAAATTCGATTTCTTTGATCGATACAGGGCTATTCAGGCTTTCTAGTTCATTCTGGGATTTTAGGGTTTTTTTGAGAGAGAGAGAGAGAGAGAGAGAGCACGCACGTACCTGTGCACGTGCACGAGTGGGGGAGACGCAGAGACAGAGAGACGGAGATGTGGGGGCAGAGCTGACGCGGGGTTCCATCTCACAACTGCGACACCACCACCCGAGCTGAAATCAAGAGTAACCGACTGGCCACCCAGGTGCCCCTGGGTCACTTTTGACAAGTCGCATTTTGTAAGGCATGTCCCATCCAATTTGTTAAGTTTAACGGTATAAAATGTTACTATGTCCTCGTGTATTTGACATCTGTAGGATATGTGGGGACGTCGGCTCTTTCGTTTCTAAGTGTGGATTGTGTCCTCTCTGTTCTCTTGATCTGTTTGCTGGAGACGTGTCAGTTTAAAAAAAAAAAAGTGAGCTACGTTAGCTCTCTCCGCTGCTCGTTCTCTATTTTACTGATTTGTGCCGTTACTTCCTTCCTTCTGCTTGCTGTGAGTTTGGTGTGTTCATCGTTTTCTAGTCTCTTAAAGGAGAGACTGAGATTTTAACTTTACACCTTTCTGCAAGAAGATTTAAGGGCATACGTCCCCATGCGTGCACTGCGTTAACCGCATCCCGCAAATTCTGGCAAGTCTTATTTTCGTTATTCTTCCATTTGGACTCTCCTTTCCTTTCCTTTGTCCTATCTTTTTTTGACACGAGTCATTCAGTTTCCAAATGTTTGAGGATTTTCCAGATATGCTACGAGGCCAGCTTCTGTAGTCACAGAATAGATTCTGTATGATTTCAGTCCTTCAGACCTCATGGAGACATGCCATTCTCGGAGGACACCCCCCTGCACCTGACATGTGCACCGCGCAGCCGTTGGGCACAGGCGTTATATTCACTGATTCACAGCGACTGACAGTACCGTTCCAGTCTTTTCTATCAGTAACTGATTTCTTCCCCACCAGAAAAAATACATTATGTCTGGAGTTTTCTTTGTGAGAAAACTATTAATCATCAATCTTAGTTTTAACCTACCAATTACTGACAGACGGTTATCCAAAGCCCCAACCGGAATTATGGGTTGGTTGCTTCCTCTCTTTGCTCCTGGCAATCTTGCTGTATGTATTTTGAACTCTCCTATCAAGCACATACATATCCAAGACAGTTTACGTCTTTCTGATGAGCTAACCATTTGTCATTGTGAAATGTCCCTCTTCACCTCTGGCAACACTCGTGTCTCAAAATCCGTTTCCTGATTAGTACTTTGGCCCCCTCAGCACTCTTACGACTAGTTATTTGCACGACACACAAAGTTTGGTCTTGCTTTCAATCCAGCGTGATATAAACTTATGAAAAAAGCCAGATTAAACTAGAATGTGGGACACTGTAGAGAAAACGGGTCTGGGTTCACGGAAAACACAACATGCACTGTTGAGTGAATGGAAACAGGAGTCGGTCACAGAGGGGGAGGAAGTCTTTACAAAACACACATCTGATAAAGGACCTGCATCCAAACTGCAACACGAATTCTAAAAAGTGACTGAGAAAACAGCCCTGTTGAAAAGTGGGCCAAAGATACGGGTAAAGACGGCTACAGATGGCCCCTAAGCACCTGGGAAGACTCCACACCAGGTCATTAAGCAAAGGCAAGTTGAAACAACAACGAGATAGCACCGCTGAGCTAGCAGCTGATAGCACATTGACAGCAATGAGACAGCACCTGATGAGAAGGGCCGACATCCAACCACTGGCAACAACACGCTGGAGGTGGGATGGGGAGGGACAGGAACTCTCTTTCGTTGCTGCTGGGAAGGCGAACTGATGGAGCCCCTCCGGAGGACAATTTGGCCATTTCTTAGAAAGCCGAACAGACCATCTGATCCAGCAATGGCACTCCTAGGTATTTACTCGAATTAGCATAAACCTTACATCTACGCAAAGACCCGCACACACAGGTTTATAACAGCATTATTCACAACAGCCAAGAAAAACGAGAAGCGAGCAAGATGTCCTTCAATAGTGGTCCATCCAGATAATGAAGCGTTACTCAGTGGTAAAGAGAAATGAGCTATCAAGCCACAGAAACACACTCCTTGTTGAAAACAGCCAATCTTAGAAGGCTACACAGTGTACGATGCCAACTAAATGTCACTCTGGAAAAGGTAAACCTACAGAGACAGTGGACGGCCGTGGTTGCCGGGGCGGGAAGGGGAGGCAGGAGGGGCAAACAGTAGAGCACGGGATTCTTAGGGCAGTCAGACTACCCTGCAGGGCACCGTAATGGTGAGTGCGTGCCACGACGAATCCGGCAAAACCCAGAGCACGTACGACGCAGAGTGATCTAACGTGAACTATGGACGTTAGCGAATGACACTGGATCAATGCTGCATTGGAAGCTAGTTAATAACACTGGACCAATACCGGATCACGAACTGCGGCAAATGTCCCACACCAAAGCCAGACCTTAACGATGGAAACTGAGGGCGGGGGAGGCAGGGAGAGTGCAGGCAAAGTCTCCTTCTCAATTCCTCTATAAAACTAAACCTGCTCCAAAAACTGAAGTCTATTAGTAATAATAATTTATTAAAAGACCAATGTGTAACTATAGTAACCCACTACAAAAAGACAGTAATAAAATAATTACACTTGGAAAAAACGCAAAGAAGGGTCTATATCCGCGGAGGCAGTGTGTGAACCTGGACTGGATCCTGGATCCCAAAAAAAACCAACAAACAAACACTGCTTATTAAAACACAGCTTTGAGGGGCGCCTGGGTGGCTCAGTAGGTTAAGCGTCCGACTTCAGCTCAGGTCAAGATCCCGCGGTCCATGAGTTCGAGCCCCGCGTCGGGCTCTGGGCTGATGGCTGAGAGCCTGGAGCCTGCTTCCGATTCTGTGTCTCCCTCTCTCTCTGCCCCTCCCCCGTTCATGCTCTGTCCCTCTCTGTCTCAAAAATAAATAAATGTTAAAAAAAAAAATTAAAAAAAAACAACACAGTTTTGAGATGGTCGGAAGCATGTGGACATGCTGTCTGTAGTAAATGATACTACAGAATCGATGCTAAGTTTCTTGTTATTTGTTATTTTATACCCACCAAATATCTACTAAGAAAACAAAAAAGTGTGTACAGATAAATTATAAGAAACAGTAAGAGAAGAGCAAAACTGATAAACATAAAAGTAACGTACAAAAATCAACGGCCTTTCCATACTCCTTGGCAAAAACTTACAGAACACAGGTTTTATAGTAAACATTTGTAACATCAAAAATATACAGAATCGGGGTGCCTGGGTGGCAGTCGGTTGAGCGTCCGACTTTGGCTCGGGTCATGATCTCACAGTCCGTGAGTTTGAGCCCCGTGTCGGGCTCTGTGCGGACAGCTCAGAGCCTGGAGCCTGCTTTGGATTCTGTGTCTCCCTCTCTCTCTGCCCCTCCCCTGCTCATGCTCTGTCTCTGTCTCAAAAATAAATAAAAATATTAAAAAAAAATTTTTTTAATATAGAGAATCTAGGAATATATCTAACAAATGATGCAAACTTGTATGAAATTGTGAAATACTACTGAAAGACACCTAATAAAGAACACAGTTTGGTAGACTCAACATTGTAAAAACGCTGAGTCTCCCCCATCATTAATCCACTGATTTACAAGTTGGTTCAACAGTCTCCTGGATGATCAAAGCACCAAGAACAGCCAAGACGCGACTGAAGAAGAACAAAGAGGAGGAATTCGCTTTCCCAAACACCAGGAATCACTGGAAACCTACGCTCATTAAAATAGTTTTCTGGCACAGAGGCAGGACCCATGGAGAACAGAGCTCAGAAACACGCCCACACACTATGGAAACTCGATTTCGTTCAAAGACGGCATTAAATAGTAACGGAACAGGTAGGTATCCACTGGAGGGGGGAAAAGAATATGAACTCCTACGTAACAGTATGTACAAAATCACTTTCAGGTAGATTAGAGACCTAAATGTAATGGACGAAAATACAACCCTTGTGGAAGAACACAGATAATACTTTTGGGGACGCCTGGGGGCTCGGGCAGGTGAGCGACCAACTCTTGATTTTGGCTCAGGTCATGGTGTCGCGGTTTTGTGAGTTCGAGCCCCATGTTGGGTTCTGTGTGAACTCTGCAGAGCCTACTTGGGATATTCTCTCTCTCTCTCTCTCTCTCTCTCTCTCTCTGTCACCCTGCCCCTCCCCATTTTGCACTCTGTCTCTCTCAAAATAAAAAATGAAAACTTAAAAAAAGAAAAGAATACTTTTTAAATCTTGGCATGAGGAAAGTCTTCTTAAAGACACAAGACGTCCGCACCGTAGTGAAAGACTGACCAAGCTGACCACTTGGACGTAAAGAGCTCCTGTCCGTTAAGGGACACCAAGGGCGGACGTAAAGAGCTCCTGTCCGTTAAGGGACACCAAGCCATACTTCAGGGAGGACGTTCGCAATTCCTAACAGTGATAAAGGGCTGCTGTCCAGAAGACGAGGGATTCCTTCAAATCAGTGAGAAGAGGACGCAGCAACCCCAGTGAAACATGGAGGAGCCGGCACTTCGAGCAGAGGAAGCCTCCACGGCCGGCACGCACGGCAGAGGGCGCTTGAGGGCACGGCCACCGGGGAGACCCGCGCTGGCCCCCACACCGTGCAGAAAGGACAAACCCTGTCCACAGTCTGGGGAAGAAGGTGGGGAACGGAAGACACTTGGGCAGTGTGCGACAGGAAGATGACAGAACCACTCAGAAGCTTGTCTGCACAGGAGGCACCAAGCAGGTCCCGGGACGTCCCCACAGCCAGCGGCAGGGGACTGGGGGAAGGGGGAAGGGACAGCAGGGACCGGTCTTCAGAGCATGACACAGAGCGAGAGGGGCAGGCACAGAAGGATCCCAGTCTCGTCAACCAGAACGCACCCAAAACCAACACGCCTGGACAGCCACACCAGAGCGGGGACACCGTAAAGGAAAGCGCGGTCGCGGTAAACTCGAGATCCACTGGGATCCTGGCGGGGACAAGGGAGGCTGCACTTGAGGAGGGCACAGGGGCTCTGAAGGCGCGTCTTCTGAACCGGCGGTGGCCACGTGGCGTCGAACCCTGCACCCTTCCAGGCGCTGCCTTTCACACCGCACGAGCCGAGAGGACGCAGCCGCCGCCCCACCACAGGGTGGGCGCGACACTCGCCGCTCGCGGCCAGGAAGATGGCGGAAGGGGTGTCGCCTTGGAGGAGCTGGAAGCGGGAGCACCGCCCTGGGGAGGGCAGAGCAGAGGCCACGTCCACAGGTGTCGCGGTGGGCGCTCTCTGGAACCTGTGCACCGTTTTGTTTCGTCAGGAAATCGCGGGTTCTCTAAGGAAGACTCCGCCTGACCTGAGAAACCGTGTCGACCGTGCGAGTCCTGCCTCCTGTAGGGAGAGCGCACCCGAGGGCCACACCGGACAGCGTGGCCCAGACGGTGCCCCGCCACGCGGGCACGAGAGCCGGCACCTCGAGCCTGCTGCCCAGGCCTCGCCGCTGACACGGAGACGATCCCACGGGTCCCTGCCACCCGGCGGGCCCGCCGCCCTGTCCAGCCCGACCACATCCGGGTCCGCAGAGGCAGGGTCTAGACAGCAGCGGAGCCACAGGCGGACGGGACCCGTGGCCGAGCTCCCACGCGGAAACATTCTGTGGCAGAGAGAGACACGGGCGGGGCTCCCAAGGACCTCGGACGGAGCTCCTACCTTGTTGAAGACCCAGATCTCCCCGTTCACGGTGGGCCTGGGCACCCCGTGGCCGTTGTAGTGGAAGAGGACCCGCTCCTCCTTGGCGTTTCGGCGTAAAGACGTGCAGAGCTTTTTCACCTCATCCACGGTCGGGTCGAGGCTCTGCTTGTACCGGGCCTGTTGCGGGAGAAGAAATCGAGAAACTCACCATGGATTCGCGGGAGCACCCGGGACGCACCCCCCATTCCTGCCCTGAGCGGCGCGTGACCCCGCACACGCGAGCCCGAGCTTCTCCGCCCCTGAAAGCGGGCGATGGCTCTTTCAGAGGCTGCCGGGCACGTGCCCCCACCCGACAGATGCTCCTTGGGAGCCACCGTGACGGTCCCACAGGATGGAGAGGCCTGCCGCACGGCCACGCTGAGCAAAACGCACCGCCCCTGGGGTGCGAGGTATTTCTCAGAAACATTCAATCCTTCCGGAAGAACTCTCTGCGGGAGGCTGCAGCATAAGGCAGCAAGAGAACCGCAGACAGAAAAGGAAGACGGAGGAAGGACCCCGACGGCCCCTCCCCCTCGCCACCTCGGCCCGGCTCAGCCCCCACCTGCTCCTGCCTGGACCCTCACCCGTCGAGGCCAAGGGCCCCCCCGAATCAGCAGGGCCTAAGATGAACCTACAAACATCAACAGCCCTTATACACACGACAGTGAACAGTTACAGGACGTAAACGTACGGAACGCCCATTTCTAAAGCAGAAAAGAAGATTGAGCACACAGAAGTAAACGACGTGAAACATAAAAAAACCCAGATGAGGAAATTTTTAAAAAAAATTTTTTTTTTTTTTCAACGTTTATTTATTTTTGGGACAGAGAGAGACAGAGCATGAACGGGGGAGGGGCAGAGAGAGAGGGAGACACAGAATCGGAAACAGGCTCCAGGCTCCGAGCCATCAGCCCAGAGCCTGATGCGGGGCTCGAACTCACGGACTGCGAGATCGTGACCTGGTTGAAGTCGGACGCTTAACCGACTGCGCCACCCAGGCGCCCCAAGATGAGGAAATTTTTAAAAATTCTCCTGGAAAATATGAAGGAGGCTTGAAACACGGAAAGATGTTCCCACTTGGGTAGATACACCAACAGTCTTTTCTTACCGTTTTTTAAGCAAGTTCTACGTGCGACACGGCACCGAACTCATGACCCCGAGACCAAGAGTGGCACGCTTACCGAGCTGGCCGGGCGCCCTGACACCAACATTCTTAGTATATCTGTTCTCCCTGAGTTTACCGCCAAATCCAATGCGTTTCCCATAAATATAACAGGCTATTCACTGCTTCCAAGAAACTGCCACTGACATTCTCATGGAGACACGACCACACAAGAAGGGCCAGGAACACAGAGAAACGAAGGGTCCAGCCCTCCCACGCCCCCAGACACCCTCCACGATCTGTCTGATTGGAATGGGGAGGCCAGAGGGTGGGGGGGCTACCCCACAAAGCCCACAGTCATACCCAGACACACATCTCCTGGATTTCTGATTTTATTTCATCAAAACCAGTTCTAATGCTCAGCCGACCTAAGCGCAGAAACGAAGCCATGTGGTGATGCTGAACCTGGGAGACGGGCATGCGGGGCTCACCCAGGGGCCTACTTCATATCTATTCGGTGGCGAATTCCCAGTGAAGACTGACTGAGTAAATCTAGAACCACACCGGAAGACGGAGGGGACGTGACGTGCATGGAATCTCTAACGCCACACGAGGACGTCAAAACGATGCCCCAAATTGGTAAGTCAATAAAGAGCAGCGTAAGAATGCCCCATAAAAAGACGGCCGTATCTCCTAGAAAAACACAGCTAAAAGGGTTTGCTGCTAGGTAGGGATTACGCGCTGACTTTTAAAAGTAACGTGTATGTTTATTACTTGGATGAACTTTTAAAACTTTACTTAAAAAGCTAAATAAAAAGTAACAGCGACGTCACCCGAAGAAAGCAGCAGTCAGAACGCGGAGCACACACAGTGCCGGGGCCGGGCCGGTGCCACCCGTGCCCGCACGGCACTCTGCGCACCTGCTGCCGGGGAAGCATCCCCGTTGTGTGTGAAGAGCAGCGGGGAGAGAGCAGCAGGGACAGGAAGCAGCTAGAAGGCCTGAGGACCGCAAGTGGCTTCCAAGGACAAGAGGCTTCCTGATCCTTCAAAGGAAAATGAGGCGTCGAGGTGAAGACACCAGTGGGGACATGCGGCCCGTTGCACACGGGAGTGGTCTGTAATCAACCACACGAGACCCTTGGAGACGGGCCGTATCTCGCAGTCCCAAAGGTATCAGCGGATGCATAAATATGAAGGCTTCGGGATGGTGAAATTCGCAACACAAGTTTTTCCAGGCTGTCCACATTTCCCACGCCTGTAAGCAAACTAACCCAAGGGGAGCGCCCCTGTCCTTCCGCAGACAGTTTGAGAACCCTGTGCTGAGGCGCAGGTCAGGGTCCAGCCACGTGGCCTTCCCCTCCCATGTCTCCTCTATACAGGCCAGGATGCTCCCCGTAAAGTAAGGGTGTCGCAGAGGAGGCTCGAGACAGGGCTCACACGTACGCGAGGTTTCCAAGTTCGCTTCCACCACCAAGGCAGCGTGAACTAATCTGACAGAGGCTGTGGGTCCCCGTGTGGGGGTCTGAAGGGCTGGCCCGCACGGAGATGGCCCATGTGGGAGCAGGGGCTCGGGACGCAGAGGGCAGCATCCCCGCCCGCGCGTTCTGGAAGCGCCCAGCTTTCGCGCACGACTCCTGCCGGGGCCCTTCTTTCTCTGGCTCACACACACCGTTTGCTACACGTCCGTGTGCGACCGTGTGGTTCCCACCGGGACCGTGAGGCCAGGCAGCATGGGGCTCTGTCTTTACGTCCCTCCCACGGCTGCACACAGCACACTCAGTTATTAGGGACTGATGTGACGGACACTGACCTCTATCGTTAGTAATGAAACAAGGAAAACGGGGAGTCCTTCCTGCTGCTGACATGACATGAGTGAATCCCAGCGAACTGCTAGGAAGTCCATATGTAGACGTGTTTGGGCGCTTACCTGTTCGCCTTAATTCCTGCTACTCTGCTATTTGGAATCTGCATGTTTAACAGTGAAGAAAATAATAAACGTCAACGTTCCTGATTTGTCATCGGTGAACCGTGGATTTGTGCTCGGAGTGAGACACAGCCAGGGTCCTGGGTCCTAACGCTCTAATCAGCTGAATTTTCGTTGGCCCCATAAAACAAGATGAGGGTAACCAATAAATGGAAATCCAGTTCTGGGGCAGACAGGGAACATCTTATTGAGATAACTTGGACACATCCCCCAAAACCACATCCGCACAAGCACGCCGTGCCATTGGAAAGTGAGTTGCAGGCAGAACTATCTAGAAGTTCAGTCTGCAAACGAACAGGATAAAAACAACCACAGACCAGGTAGGAATGAGGTCAATCTGTGGAGCCTACTTTCAAATCCCCCAAATCCCCACCCCCAGAAGAAACCCCCAACGGAGCACAGGACCCCGGTGAACACCCAAGTCACTGTGACGCGACCAGCGTGGCCCCGAGTTTGGACCACCCAGTGACTGAGGGCTGCTGTGACGACCACACGGGGCAGCAGACCCCTCCCCGTCTTGGTAGACGCTTTGATCTGGGCCTTTTCATAAATTCAATACCCGTGCGTCCTGGCCGGACAGGCAGAAGTAGCTAGAGGTACTCCGACCATTTCAGCTCCAGGAGCCACAGCGGCGGCGGGCCCGCGGGCTGAAGGGGAGGGAGCGGCCTTGGGCGGCAGCCGACCTCACGGAGTCCCGCTCCGGGCCGTGTTTTTCCTATTTCCAGGAAGGCTTTCAGGCGGCTCATGTAGGGAAGAGTAAAGATGGAGGCTGAGTCACAAAACAACTTCAACGGGCGCTAAAAGGAGATCTGAATTCGCGATTGATTATCCCTGTGAGCACAAGGCGACTGAAAACATTTCCATTCGCTACCGAGAGCAGTAACGGGGCATCGCCCTGGAGGGAAGCCCAGTCGTGGGTGCACAGAGCCACCCCCCTGGGGGCCGGGGCCGTGCATGCCGCAGGGGCGCTGCCTTTAGATGCACGGGACCCTGTCCCCAGCAGCAGCATTCCCACAAGCGGGGTGAGAAAACGGCTGTCGGATCGAACCGAAGGAAGAGTTCCCAAATTCGCAGGAGGCTGTGCGCGGGGACAGACATCCTCTCCGACCACAGCGAGGACCAGGCGCCAGTGGTGGGGAGCTTCCGGGGAACACAGGGTCTGCTGGGAGAGCAAGGGCAGGGGTGCGGTGGTGGGCGCCGTACCCCTCTCACGCCGCCCCTTCTGCCGGGCTACGTTACGAGGACACTGACCGAGACTGCGGCGGTTTTATCAGACGATGTGAAGAAAACAGGAAATCAATCTCACCGCACGTACGTCTATCCCCCCGACCCACGGGCACTTCTCTCCTGAGGCCTCCTGCCACCACACGCGGAACAGTAATCCCCGCTGTCGACCATCACGCCCACCGAGGACACCTCCGCCCCCACTTCGAACTGTCACAGGCGCACGGCGACGGCAGCGCACGCACAGCCCCGACGGGCCCCCAACAGGCTTCCTGAGCACCGTCCCGCCAGAGAGCCGAGCCTCGCGGAGCCGCAGGCAGAAGGGGGAGAGGGTGGGATGCCTCGTGCCCACAGCCCGGCCAGGCGGGCGGGTCCCCGGAGGTCACGCTCACACGTGCCGTGCGCCCCCTGGTTCAGGAGCGCGGCTCGCCACCCTGGACGCCTGACTCTGCTCACGCGCATCAAAGCCACCGACCCTTAAAGAGAACAGGACACGCTGCAGGGTCAGAAAGGCTTCTGAAGTCGCGGCCGCGGGCGCTAGAGCACGGCACTGGGCCAGGCGGCCGGCCCGTGCGAGGCAGAGACAACCAGAGGGGCAGGGCCCACACTAAACCCCAGGTATCGGGGAGCCTCCAAATTTGTGAATTCTTCCTCAGTGGCTCCCTCGCTCCTCGGGCTACAGAAAGCCCCACGCGCAGAGGTGAAGAGTTGCTCAAAGACAAGGCACCCCAACACAGGACCAGGCCACGCCCGGAGACCTCACAGCAGGTCCCGGGAGCAGCAGACTGCCGGCTCTGTGGGGCCTGCGCCCGCTTCACAGCCCCGGGCCACTGGGCGCCTTCGGAGGGGACGGGACAAGTGCTTCCCGCTGCAGCCCCCGCGTCACTCCTGCTGCCACAGCACGCAGCCTTCCTCACTCTGCCCTCCCCCACGCGGCGACCGAACCGGGGTTCGGCTCCAGGGCAGGACCACCCACCCCTCCCGAGATCAGTTCCACGGGGCAGTGCTGTTCTCCCAAGCCACGCACGAGGCCACGGCTGACGTTCCTCAGAGACGTCCACAGAATCAGGGACTCGTTATCGCTGACCTTGGCTCCACCAAGGTCTTCTCCTGCGGGGTCGCAAACAGACGATTTAGCCTCGCTTTCCACCTAGGCACAAAAAGGACCATTAACAGACGAGCATGAAAGGCACCACAGAGATGAATAATCTGCCTCCTGGGGTTTTATGCGAATTAATTAGTATTTTTAAGGGCTCTGAAATGAGAAGCACTAAATTAAATGTCACCATGCCATAGCGCGGTGGCAAAACCACAATGCCTGGATCCCGGCCACAGGGTCTGAGGGCAGGAGCGGCAGAGAAAGCATCGAGTCGCACACGAGGTGACGCGCAGTCCCTGCAACGCGGCCCGCGGCGGCCGGCATCCTGGCTCCAAGTCCAACCCTCAGGACGCAGCCAGGCCCGTGTGTGGAACTTCTGTGGGAGGCGGGCGAGGAAGAGGAAAGAAAGGCTGCCCTGTGGCTGGACGAAGGAGAGCGTGGCCCCGAACCCCTCGCCCCCGTGCCGTCCGCCTGCCCCTCGGTGACACCAGGCAGCCGCCTGTGCTACGGAGGCCCGAGCGGTGCGTGTGCCGCGTGCCCGCCTTCTCGTCAGGCTCCTCCTTGCGCAAGGACAGACCCCAGGGGTCACCAGTGTGCCTGGAGCATGGGGGTCGGGGGCTGCACTTGAGGGTCCCGTCCCCTGACAGATCCCGCAGCAAGGAGCCCCCGGGCAGCGGGGTGTCGAGCAGAGAGCAGGTGTCCTCTCCAGGGTGTCGAGCAGAGACCACGCGGCCTCGCCAGGCCAGGCGTGAGGGTATCAGCGATGTTGTTTCCGCTCTCCCATCCTTCCTCGGCAGCAGAGAAGGAAGGGGTGAGCGAACATAATGTTAGAATTTGGGCCGGTTTCGTCCCTGGTCTGGGGTCTTGAAAATGTCTCACCCTCCGCCCCTTTCCAAGTAGGAAGCACGGACTTCCGGGAAATGCTGGGCAGGGGGAAGGTCAGGTCTGCTCACAGGACAGCTGTCCTAGGCGGTAGCCCCACATGGAAGGCTCCAGGCCCTGGCAGTGCAGGGACTTTGTGCTCCTGCCTCTCAAAAAGCACTTGCTGCTACAGCCCCTTCCATTCGCACTAACACGACCTAAGCCAAGCCACCGCACGTACGGTCACCACAATCACGGTCACCGCCACCCTCACCCTCAGCCTAACCACCCCCAGTATCATCACCACCGTCCTCAATGCCGCCGCCAACAACACCACCGTCAGCCACAACCGTCACCGTCATCGATTTCTTACGTTACGACAACTTCCTGAGGAACCTGCCAGGCTCGTTTGGCTCGATCCAAATCCATTCCTCAAAACTCGGTATGTCTCACTTGCTGAAAACCCTTTGATGGCTTCCCACGGACCCCAAAAACTCTTCAGAACGGCCCTTCAGTCCCTGCAAAACCTCGTCTGCAGAGCCTCTGAGAGTCTACGCTCCGGGCACAAGGAAGTATCTTTCAAGTCTTATGTTCTTACCCACCTCCCAGCCCTGGTCCGGACCCTCTTCCTACTTTTCCTCGACCCCCAATTCCAAGTCTTGCCTGGGCATTTCCTCTTCCTTCTTCAAACATCAAGTTAAATGTGAATTCTCGAGAACTCACTCTCAGGTACTCCCAGAAACGGGTTAGGTTCCCCGTGCCAAACGCTCCCATAGCACACGTAGGTCCCTGACCACAGCATGTATGACCCTTGACTCCACCTGCTTCTTACCCCTCTGTCTGCCCTCCCTCCACCTTCTTCCTGCCCCGATTGGTAAAAGTCCTATGAAGGCAGGGACCAGCACTTCCCTGGTCACTACGGCCACCCTGGGGAAGTACCATACCTGGCACGTAGTTGGCACTTAATAAACGTTTGTGTATGAACAAATGACAAAGACTCACTGCTAGAGTTTGCAAAGCCCAGCGAGCTTCTCCCAAAAGAGCGTTCTATTGGAGTACTGGAGTATCTATCCCATTTGCTTAGGATTTCAAAACCTCCGGTTCTGCTGGGACGGAGGACGGCGGTGAAGCCGGTGCCTGCGCCACAGAACCCAGGCCCCGTGGCAGATGATGTCCCGCCTTCGCAGGCTGGCCTGCCGCCCCAAACAAGCTCAGGGCGGACGCTGGGGGCAATGTGAGCGCCCGCGGACGCGCCCAGCTAATGCAGCACGGCGAGACGCGGCTGGCACTTTCTATAAGCAGGCACTCCTGGGTGGACAGGTGACCCTCCCGAGAGCCACGCCGTCTGTCTGGTGTGAGAAGCCAGGAGTGCTGTCCGCGAGCAGAGACAGAAGGAGAGAAGATCTACTTTGTCACTGGCAAATGTACACGTCTTCCAAGGTTTATAACGGCATGAAAAGTAACGAAAAGACCTCTCCCTTGTCCGGACAGCTCCGTGGAGATGAGAGGACAGAGGAGCAGCGGGGCACCGAGACAGACACCTGACTGCAGGCTGCAGGGGGGCCTCCCTAAGGCAAAGACAAAGCAGACAAGAGCAAACGCAGGAAACTAGATGGCAGCGGGGCAGGAGTGGGGCGGACGGCTGACTGGGCGATCCCACTCCTCCGCCTTGGCTGCAGGACCAGCGTGAGGAACGGCACGGCGTCCGCAGGGGCAGGAGTGCACACGTGGTCATGACCTCGGCACGGATGACCTCTCCTCTTCAAGCCATTCCGACGCATCGCTGCTGTACTTAGACCGTCCTGTAGAGTCATGAGGCCTTCGTGGCCAAGTGCTCTGAGGCTCCCGTCGCCAGCCAGGTCCCCAGCGTCCGACGAGGCTCCTCACTCCCCCAAGGGTCAATCTCCATCCACCCTGCGTTCCGTGGCTCTCCTCCCCAGCCTCCTCCCTCCAACCCTGGGCGTGGCTGTAACTCAGCCTCCTTCGTCTCACACCACAAGCTCCCCGTGGGTGCAGCACAAACCTACGATGGAAGAATCCCGTGCTTTGCTCCTCGCGGGCCCACGCCCCCGGGCTCCCCCCCTGAATCGCTGGCGTCAGCTGGTTCTGAGTCACTGAGACCACGCACCTCGATCCCGTCCCTCCCTCCGCTCTCCCCCTCACACCCCCTTCGTCCGGGGCTCCCCAGGCTTGGCTCAGTGTGCCCGGGGCATGTCCCTCACACATGGCTGTCCTGCCTCTGCTTCACTGGGGGTCAAAGGCCCCCGACTGTCCTCAGGCCTCCTGGCCAGCCTCTCTCCACGTCCTTCCAGTCTGGCAGAACTTTCCTTCCCAAGCACACCATCAGGCCACTCGCGTCCTAAAAGCGGATCCTTGGGGTGGGGCCCACTGCACTGCCCCCACGGGAGCACCGCCACGCCCGGGCACGGAGCACAGCTCTGTCAGCCACCTGCCCCCACTGGTCCTCCACGGGTCCGGCTGCGCTGGGCCCCTTCGCCGCCCTGGCCGGGCCTGAGCAAGCTCTTGCCTCCTCCTGAGGCTCCTTGCAGCTCTCGGCCCACAGGGGCCACCTCTCCCTTCTCTGTGAGAACGACGTGGTACGCCTCGCCTTCCGACACCAAGCTGGCGAGGACAGGACCCTGTGAAGTTCCCCAAGTCCCCGTCTCTGGACACACAACAGTCACACAGGGAAACTGCAGTGCACGAATTCACGGGTGTCTGAGCAATGCTGACTTTACTGACCTATCGTTTACCTGAAATTAACCACAGCACAACCGCATTATCCCGACGGAACTTCGCTCATCCCAACATGGACCTCGGAGCCAATCCATGCAGTACAAATTCAATCTCCCGCTCGATTTGCACATTTTCTTTCCTCTTTCAGTGTTTCCGTTATCTCCTAGTAAGATGCTATCTGTCTCATTTTTTCTTGATGGTATTGTGACACTGGGCTTGGCTCCCAATCCCTAAATTTAAAAAACAAAAACAAAAACCAGCTACTACTTCTCTTATGACTTTAAATGGAGCACCTGAGTAGCTGAAGTATAAGCAGGAGGTGGGAAGCGATGTTTCAGTCAATAACCCTCCTTGAGAATCTCTGCTGACCCAAAGGACTCACCGCCCCCCCCCCCCACCAAGGGCTCAGGCTGATGGCGGACGCAGCGCTGGCTCCCAGCACCACACACACACACGGCTGTGGTCTGCATCTAACACGGAACTGGTGTCCTTGCAAACTTGCCACGGAAAGACGGATCTCAGACAAATTAAAACTGCCTCACGAACAAACCAACCAACCCCCAAAACCACACAAGCAGCCACAGCCCATGGCAGGGCGGAAGGCGGAGGCGTCCCAAACCGGCCCGGCCGCTCAGGCAGCGGCCACGCCTGGTCCTTCACGCCCTCGAGTTGCACCTGTGCAAGCTGAGTTCTGGTCACCTGCAGGCACAACCGAGGTCACTTGTTTTCAGAAGCCGAAGGAGCAAACTTCAGAAGAAGTCTAGAGACACAGAAGTCACTGACCACCTTCCGGCAATTTCTAGTACCCTTTCATATTATTCTGGAATTTTCGCTAATGGAAATGGAACGCATAAGGTCGCCCCCTCTGTGTCATTGTAAATGACCTCTCAGGGCGACCTGGCTCTGCGAATGGCCAACAGTAATGGGCATCTCCACCTGTAGGGGACATCGCTCGGGTAAAAGGCCATTCAGCTTCAGGCCTCGCTGCCCTGCACCTGCCCAGAGAGCTGACTGGACTTTGGTCCGACAATCCAGGGCTCCCTTCTACTAAGCAACGGGTTACCTCTAAGATGTATTTTTGCTTTTTCACAGACTCTCCCCTCCACTCACGGCGCACGGTCAAAGCCCCAGCACGTCCTGTGCCAGCAGTTGGCCCCGCCTACCTCAGGGGTCAGCTCAGTAGCCGACAGGCACATTTTCAGGTGTCCCGCCCCACAAGCCCCACCCCGACTGGCCAAGGGCAGGGCCGTCTCCAAGGAGGCTCACTGGCACGAGACGCAGGTCTGTACCACCCGCCCCAGACGTAAGATCCGGGTCACTTTCGGGGGGCCGACGTGGGCTGCTCGCCATGAACCCCACATCGCACCTCTGGACAGGCTGCAAGCAAACCGAGTGTCAGCGAGGCCTCTCTGGGGGGTCTCCCGCTCCTCTTCCCTCTGCACCCCGGGGGTCAGCTCTGCTAGGGGTTCCTCACCCCTTGGGCACAGTCTCTGTTGGGGCTCCCAGCCCTCACCGCCCGATGCCAGACGGGAGCTGCCGAGGGGAGGCTCTGCTGTGCCCACTGGAGAGGCCCACCCCTCTACCAGAGTTAGGGTCCCCGAGACGGAAGACCTGGGATCCAGCCACGCATCGGTGACCTATTTATCAGCATTCCACCCGGGACTGTCTGGGAACTACCCCGAACCTCCACTCCCTCCTGAAATAACTAGAACGGTCCTGCCCCTGCCCGCTTCACAGGCTGTGAGGACGACGTGAGCAAACGCGCGGCGGGGCGCCTGGAAAACACAGCCAGTGAGGAGAGGAGGGCAGAGGACGCGCCAGCTACCGTCCCGAGCCCTCACTTACGCCCGCTCGCCCACCCGCACGAGCACCACGCCAGCCAGGCATCAGGAGCACCCCCGCTTTACAGACAGGGAGCTGAGACACAGAGAGGTGCAGTAACCACCACAGGTCACACAGCTGGCGTGGGGCAGGGCCCGTTTCAAGTCAGGCAGCCCGGCTCCGGACTCCTGGGTTTTACCACTCAGTCAGCGGAGCCCCGGGAGACTGACGGAGAGCCTTCCCACGTGTTGGCAAACTGGGGACAAGCAGGAGACAGGAAGACATAAGGGACAGGTCTGCTATCCTAACGTGATGGTCCTGCCTTGGTTCCGCGGCCTCTGGGCTCCAGCACGGCAGCCCCCCCCCCGCCCACTCCCCCCACCCCCGCCGCCTCGAGAGGGGCCGGAACCCCTGCAGATCCTGAGGGCTGAGCCGGCCGCGTGCAGGCCAGCCGGGCTCTCACGGAGCCCCGGGACCCGGCAGCCGAAGCCTCTCACGGCTACTGAGTTTTGCCCAGGTCCACACACCACATTAGCACTGAAAACGCCGCTCCCTCCTAACGTTAACGCCCGACGACCCCCAAGCAAGATCGATACCTGCTGGTTACCTGGAACACTTAGTGTTTACCAACCTGCCTGGTGGGGAGACAAAGAGAATCCAGAATTTCATAAGCCGTGCGGGGTGGACGGGAGAGGGCGGGGGTAGGGGCAGAGGAGACTGGACTCCGGGCCCCGGGGCTACAGCATCCAGTGGACGCGGGGACACGGGCGTTCCACATGTGCAACCCTGTTCTGGCCACTGATGCGGCTGGCGGAGCGCTTCTGAACAGGGCGCTCTCTCTACCACAGGACGCGTTCTCTCTGACAGTAACAAGACGAGGAAGGAAACAAATCGACACCGAGAGGCCTCACGCCGAGGAGGAAACAGGTACTTGTTAAATGGCTGCCAAACCGGGCTGCCAAACTGGGTGGGCTAAGGCCGCGCCCCCAGGCGAGCCCGTCACCCGCAAGCTGGCTCCGGGCATCCAAAGAAACAGCCACCAAAGTGATTCGTGACAAAGTGATGCCCGACGCCTCTCACCAGCCAAGTCTGTTCTGAGCAAGGCCCCAAGCAGGGCTGCCCGCGGGCCCAGCAGCAGCCACAGGAGGGCCAGACTGTCGGAGTCCCTGGTCCTAAGGTACAGCCGTAAACGTCTCAGAAGCATGCTCGCTGGTCCCAATTATTTACTTTCCAAAGGAAGTTCTGATTTCGTGTTCGGTTCCTGATGTTCGTGAGGACGCTCTCTGTCGGGCTAATCCGATTTCCACGCGGAGGGAGCATCGGAGACCCGGGAGAGACACGCGGGAGCGAGCTGGGGGCCCCGCGGGAGGAGTCGAGGCCCCGGTGACCTCCTACCGGCCCCCTGCCTCCGCCTCTGCGCTCCACGTTTGCGGAGTCTGCCTTCCGGGCTCGCGCTCGTCCGCTCCGCCCTTGGTTTCCAGGGCGCTACTGGGGACAGTTTCGCCGGCCCTTGACGGGACGCCCTGGCTCCTTCCCGCGGCTGGGCCCGCGAGCGCACGCGTGGCAGGGAACCAAAAGCCCTCGGGGAAGGGCCCCGGCACAAGCTCCCCGTCTGTGAACCCCTGTTCGAGGCCAAAGGAACTCCTCAGGTTTCCGACACACATCTTCCCAGCGTGAGCAGCTTCACACAGACTCGGTAACATCCTTGCCTCGCTCTACTTTGTGCCTTAGCCAGTGACAATCCTTCCTTCCTTCCTGAATGTGCTAAGGAGGCAGGAGAGAACCACGACAGCTGGCTTTCTTGTCAAAACCCACAAAGTCGAGGCTTCTCGATGGGGTCCAAATCCACTTCTGAAACAGGCTCGCCTGGTGTGAACAGACCTGCCCAGAACACGCCGTCCTCCCATGCTCAGTGAGGCCCGGGGACAGGCTCAGCGGGCACGGGTGCAGAGGGGGCTCCTGGCACCTGACCGATAGATGCCAGGGAAGCTGCCGAACACGGCCCCACTGTCCGCACACGTGTGGGGACACCTACGGCCACAAAGACGGACTATCTGGCCCTGATGTGAGCACTGCCAGTTTGGGAAACGCTGCTTTCAGGGAAAGAACGAAGGTCTGATTCCAACGAGGACCTCCAGATTCTAATCCAAGTAAGACGGAAACAAGCACGGTGCAGAGAAATGCACACAGCGTATGGCCAGTCTTACCTCATGTGTGAGTACACACGTGTTCACAGACACGCCCGTCATGAGAACGTTCATGCGGCTGCTGCAGAAGGAAGGACGCAGCGTGAAGAGGCAGGAAGAGAAACCAGATTTTTTAAAAATGTTTTATTATTCATCTTCGAGAAAGAGACAGAGACACAGACAGAACCCCAAGCAGGCTCCAGGCTCCAGGCTCCGAGCTGTCGGCACAGAGCGGGGCTCGAACTCACGAGCGAGATCATGACCTGAGCTGGAGTTGGACGCTTAACCGACTGAGCCCCCCAGGCACCCCTAAAAGCCAGACTTCTCGTTTTGTGTACGTGACGTGGGATCCACTAAATATTTTACGTAACTGTAAAGCAGAATTAAAATTTTTAAAAAGCATTTCTTAAACATCTTAAGTAAAAGGACACCCATGAACACAACTGTGCACCTGGCTGGCTGTACTGCTGGACGGGGAGGAACGCATCCACGTGACTTTAAAACAGGGTGACCTGGGGCACCTGGGTGGCTCGGTCGGTTGAGCATCCGGCCCCTAATTTGGGTTAGGGTCATGATCTCAGTATCGCGGGACGGAGCCCCTCTTTGGGCTTCATGCTCAGCGTGGAGCCTGCTTGGGACTGACTCTCTCTCTCTCTCTCTCTCTCTCTCTCTCTAATTTATAAAATAAAGAAAAAACAAAAAGGAAAACAGGGTAACCTCACTCTCTATCTGTGGCCTGGTGCCAGAGAGAACCGCAAATGCCTGGTCACACCAGCTAGGAAAGAAGTGATCACAAGCTACCAGGCCCATATCAGACGGACTCGGGAGCCAAATCACAGAGCCCCCCGCCCCCCGCCCCCACCGGCCAAAGAGGAAACAAGGCCAAGGAGGAAACAACGTGCACGCCAACGTTTAACAAGTGTAACGGTTACGCTTTTACTGCACGCTGACTGGGACAAACACACACCCTGCAGGTTACCTTAGGAGAAGCCCAGTCATTATTCTGAAATCTGCTAAACAAAGGAAAATAAGCATCGGTACTGGCTTTCCTACATGAACTCTACCTTGAGATACCCAAATAATCGGTGAGAGGTAGTTTCTCTTTACAGCAATCAATATCCCAGTTAACAGGCAAGGGGGGGGGGTGACAGAATTACATCATCACCGTTTTACAATTTCTAATGGATGGCTCCAGGTATGAACGTCAATGTCTGCTAACCTCACTGAGAGAACACAACCAGTCATCACACACATCCTAGGGGAAGTACCCACCACCGCCTATGAAACGCCATGCCCCCCGAGCACCCATCCAATTCGACCGAATCTGCCGAAGCCTCCAGACTGACCTATCACGTAGAGGACAGTCAAGGGCAGGTGAGTGTGGCTTACCCAGAGCCAGGCGGGGAGAAGCAACGCCCAAAGTCCAGACAGCAAGGACCTCTACAGGAGCACACGGCCCGGTGTCTTCAACCAATAAATGGCAGGAAGAGACAGACACACGGAGCAGGATGGGGGCAGGGTTCTGACTTGCAGAGATTCTATGGATTAAGAGGGCACATCAACCAACCACAATGTATTCACCTTACTTGAACCCTGATTCGAATAAATTCCACATGTGTGTTTTTTTTAAGTCATGATTATCTTTATTTTTATTTACTTATTTATTTATTTATTTATTTTGAGCCAGAGAGGGTGTGCGGGGGGTGGGGGGGGGGTGGGGGGGTGGGGAGGGGCGGGGCGGGCTGGGAGCAGAGAAAGGGAGAGAGAGGATCCTAAGCACAGCGGGGCTCAATGTCATAAACCACAAAGTCACGGACCTGAGCCGAAATCAAGAGGCAGCCGCTCAACTGACTGAGCCACCCAGGTACCCCAAGTCATGCTTACCTTTAGAACTACACTGAAGTATTTACAGATAGAATTATACGTGTCTGGAGTTTGCTTTAAAGTGAGCGGGGGGAGTGGGTGAGAGAGGGGAGTGGGGGCAGCAGAGATGCAAAAAGGCTGGGAACAGGTTGATAACTATTGAAGACAGATGACAGCAGATGTGGACTATTTCCATGATAAAAAGTTTAAAAATTAACACGAATAGGCCACAGAAAACAAATGAAGAGACAAACAAGCAAACAGTATCTCCAAGTGTTCCCATGATGAACACGAACTCCCCTAGAGTCACTTGTACACATAACGATAAAGTCAACATTGGCCATCTTTTATTAAAGTTGGCTTACACGAAGCCATTTGTCCAAGGCTTAGCCAGGCATTTTATGGTGTCCAGACAGATGAAAGTCTGAAATGTGTTGTAAGCACAGGTAAGACATATGTGCCAATGGCGTGACAGATTGGCACATCTGGACAAAACCTGCTTCACGAACGTAACACAAGTCCTGTAAACAAAAGAAAGAGTAACGATAGAGTGAGGTCTTCGGCTCAGCCCTAACTGGGAAACGCGTCCGCGACTAAGCGTGCCGCTTCCCCACGGGGCTCGCTGCCCTTCCCGGGCTGAACGGATGCCAGCTCCTCCTGACGGGGCCATCTCTGCGTCTCAGTCAGCGCTCTGGCCACACCGTCTTCTCTGACCGGCAGTCCTGCACCAGAGGCCAGATTCCCGCCAGGGAGACCTCGGGGAGGGGCCCCGGCCCGGCCTTGGGGGACACAAAACAGTGGGGCACGGGGTCTTCTGCTTCTGCTCCTGGTGCGTGCTCTTCCCGCCAGGCCGCTCCGTGGTTTCCGGGAGGAAATACGTGATTTATCGAGCAGACCGGGAGACGCGTCAACTTCTCTAAGACTAACGCTGCCGTGGGGAACGTGGACATCGACGTGTGCGTCCGCTCACCGGCCTCTGCCATCTGGAGGCCCCGAGTGTCGGCCAGCCTCGGAAGGCAATCCTGCTCGCGAGTGAGACTCCAAAATGTGAAATGATCTGATAAAAGTTTAGAAACGCTTGAAGCAACATTTCGAGGCAAAGTCCTACCCAAATCGGAAATGCCACCTTCTAGTACTTGATTTCTTGCAATCCCTCAGAACTGCAACAGGCCGGCCGCTGTTTTGCTTAAGAGGCCACCCCAGGGCCACCTCCGTCCCTCAAGGCGCGGTTTCGGGGCCGTTTTTGTCAATCAGGGTCGTGTCAGTTAGGCGGCCCACTCACCCACCAGGGCTCGAGGCTGGGGACAGAGGCTGGGGACAGAGGCTGGACTTCGTCCCTGTGTGCCCTGGGCAGGAGGCGGCCCGAGGGTGGCAAGCCCACAGTCCGTTCCTGCCTCTGCTCTGGAGAGACATCTAGTCTCAGTAACAGAGATGGCAAAGCTAATAAAAAAGGGGGGGGGGGCGCCTCCCACACCCTTCACCCCCGCAGCAGAGCTCTCCTCGTCCTGGAGGAGACGTCCTCGCCCCACGAGAGCTGCCCCTCGTGCTGGAGGGGCAGAGGGTCTCCCGGCAGCAAGCTGAGCAGACAGGCTGGAGGGAAGCCAGCCAGAAGCTCCGGGACATCATTCTCCTTGACGAGAGAGCCGTTGTCCCTCCTTTCTCTCTCTGAGCAGCGGCTACTTTGGCATCACGAGAGCAGAGTCCAGAAAACAGAGACTCATCCAGAATCCTGACAGTACTGAGCCACGTTCAAAACCAGTCCCGGAACCACGTACCGTCAGTCCACCATGAGCTGGAGAAGCGGCCCGGTGTGACGGCTGAGGGCCAGAGCTCCGGGTGGATGGGGCCCAGCCCATCCCAGCCCTGCGGTCCTGGCAGAGTGCTGGCCTCCCCAGCGCTCCACTCCCTCGGCTGTGAGTCGGAGGGGCCGCGGGGGGGGGGGGGGGGGGCCACCTCAGTTTTTGTGCAGCGTGAACGACCCAACACAAGAAAGCGCTCAGAACAGGGCCCGGCACACGGTGCCCGCCACGTGATGGTGACCAGCGTCATCGGGTAGGCGGCCGACAGGACCGTCCCCGGCGTGGGGCCTGCCCTCAGCGTGCAGCCCTCTGTACGTGCTCAGTCCCCGAGACCACCACTCCCACGGTGTCCCTCCCAGTTTCCCGTGGATGTCTCTAAACCAGAGGCCACCGGCCCCACCTCTCCTCCCCGTCACCCCCACGCCATCCGCACGGCCCTAATCCCACGCGACTGCACCCTCGCGACTGCCCCACCTGTTTGCGCTTATGGTGTGGACCACGCGGACGCACACACCCTAAACGGCCATTTACTGTGAACATGCGTAAATGAGAGAGTACTGCGGGCTGCACATACGTCAGTAAAATCCTACGACGTCTGTTCATCTTCCTCAAGGTTACAACTTTCCGATAGGCAACGTTTAGGACCAGAGTGCAATGAAGAACCGAAACGGTGCATCTGACCCAGACGACTGGTCCCTGCGACGCAGTCAGTCCCTACGGACCTCGGCCTGAGCTCCGGGCCCGGACTGCACCCCAGGGTGAGTGTGCAGGATCCGAAGCAAACGGCACCGACGGTGAAGCCGGGCACACCTGTCAGGAGGCCAGGCCCTCCCAGGCCATGAGCTGCAACGGATGCTGGGGACGGGAGAGGGTGCCTGCCTCCCATCTCTGGGCTTCCTAGAACCCGCTGTTCACTCACTTGCTTCCTGTCACGCGGTGAAGCCGCTCCTTCATTCCAGGGAAGGGATGTGCTCAAACAGGACTCAGGACTCATCCACATGAACCACGTGGCCTGTCCTCATTCCCCTCTTCCTAAACCACTGACAGCCTTGTGGCTCCACTGTGGGCGCTCGTCTGCACAATTCTCACACACGCACAGACACCGGGCACTGAGTGTCCCCCAGGTGCACAGTCCCGCGTGCACAGGGACGGGGTCGGGCCCCCGTTGCGGTGAGCCCTGCGTGTGCTGGGGCGCTGTGGTTCCAGAAGATGCAGACAGGCAGGTCGGCTCCCTGGGTACTGACATGACAAAACGGGAGTTGGCCGTCGGCTCCAACTAGAACGGATCTGAATCGATCGCCATGTGACTTGAACCCTCACAGTCTCCACTTTTAAGGCTCCCATTAAAACAAATCTCACTCGAGATTTAAAGTAAGACAGATCTAAGAGCCCAAAGTAGAATGGCCCAACTCCGAACCGCGGGAGACAGGGATCACCTGGCTTGGCGGGGGTGGGGGGGTGGTTAGCATCTGATTTCATAGAAGCCAGACAAGTATCTCCAGAGGAGAGCACTCCAGACAGCGTCCTCATTAGCGGAAAATCGTGGTCCCCAGCCTTCCCAGGAGGAGCACTTTCCAGGAGACTGATTCACTGCAGAGAAACTGAATCATGTAAATGATTCCGGAAAGAAGCCTGGGGAGCTGAGTCTCTTCAATTCTTGTTGCTGCAAGCAGTGGGTGGGGGGGGAGGGGGGGGGGGAGACCCACACCAGGTAAGGAGGCATGCAGGCTGTCTCCAGGCTGTCTCCTGATCCTGGGGGGGCCTCAAGCCTGGGCACAAGCTGTCCATGACCACCATGCCACCATCCAGCCACCCACTTCTTTATCTCGGAGACACAGGACCTCAGGAATAATCAGTGGGGACAGTTCAGGTGGCCCGACAGAGCCCAGAGGTTTGAATCTTCCCATGATACCCCAACAAACAGTGTCCAGGACGACCCTGCTGGTCTACCTTCCCTCGCTAGAAGGGGTCTGGCGGCCAAAGGCAGCTGGGAGTTTACAGAGCATAGCAGCTATCACCCAGGAACTTAAAACATTATGGAAATAAAACATATTCTATGAGAAAAATGGGCTGAAGACTTGAACAGACAATTCACAGCCAAAGATTTGGAGATGGCCCCGAAGGATACAAAACTGCTCGAGTTGACTTAAATGACACGGACAAAAGCAGTCCGAGACAGCATCTCCCACCTACCAGACCACACACACCGACGAACATCAAAAAAGCCCACCGGGCACTCTGAGGTCAAGTGCTTCACGTGTTGCCAGTTGGGACAGAACGTGGGACCCGAACCCCATGCAGGGGAATTTGCCAACGACCAGGAAAAGGCTCCCCGGGCACTTGTTTGATCCAGAGATACTATTACTAGGAATCTGCCTGGAAGACACATCTTTAACAACACAAAACACATCTGAACAATGCTATTCAATGCAGCGGGGGTGGGGGTGGGGGCCTGGCTCCCACATACCACTCCCAGCAGGGGGCAGCGGCCCCCTGGGGATGCGGGTCACACCAGGCTCCCCGGGGAAGGAAGGAAGCGGGGTACGAGCCGAGGCTGGAAGGGTCACCGGCAGCCAAACCTGGGCGACAGAGCAGAGCATCCTCGGAATGAAGGAAGAGCTTTCTGCTTTATGATGGTGTAAAAGGATGAGCCCGTGAATGCACGAGGGCGAAGAGAAAGGTTTTCTGACAGTAGAATCCCAGTAGATACAGAAGGAGCCGTGGAATTAGAAAGTCTGCATCTGTCACCGTCACAGCAGCGACCGACTCGGGCAGGGACTGTCAGTGGAAGCAACACCAGTACAAGGAACAGGGTATTTCCATAGCCCCCCAAGTGCCCCCCACAAGGAGAGAAGTACTAACTAGACTCTCACTGCAGGAAGCTGCAGGCAGTGTCCTCACCAGCGGCGGGACGAGGGGCAGAAGCGCCTGGGGCGGTGCCTGAGCGCATGGGCCCGTCTGCGGCACAAATGCTCGGCCCAGCTCCAGCCGTAAGGAAGCGACGGGGAGGTGCAGACTGAGCGCGCGACGAGGACGTCCGGACGTGAAAGACGACGTGAGAGGAGTGAGTGGCGGCAGAAGGCGATGTGTGAGCCTGGGCCGGAGCCCAGACGGGGAGACGTTCCTGGAACAACCAGGAGGTCCGGTTACGAAACCAAGGAGATCATACTATGGGATTTCGTTACATGTGCAGTCCTTATGTAAGCAGTCCTTGTTCTGGAAAACTACACACTGGAGTATTTATGGATAACGCGATGTTTGCAAATTTCAATTGGTTCAGGAAAAAAAAATATACATACATATATACATATATATAGGAGAGCACGAAAGCTAAAGAAAACAGGCGAGTACCACAGTTTGAAGCCCTCTTTACCTCCTCCCGGTGCAGCACACAAGGAAGCTGATGGATCCCAGCCCCGGGAGCGCCTGGCACACAGCAGGTGGGCAGGCCTGTTTGTTTATGTGCAAATAACGAATATATATGAACAGAGAAAATGCGCATCTCCAGCAGGGCGACCCAGTTCCCACACTTGAGTGGAGCAGTGCGCCCGGCCGTGGGAGGGCGGGTGCCATACAGGGTGCCGGGAGGTCCCGGGTGCCGTGTGCGTGGCCTGGGGAGAGGCCAGACCATGGGACCCAACGGACAGACGAGAGACTTAGGAGCGGAACCCACAGGAGCTGCAGGCGTGGGAGCGGGCACGGCAGCCAAGGGCGACCCCTGGGCTCCAGGCACGGGCTGGATTCCTGCTCGTCACCTGCACTAAGCACACGGGGGAGGGGTCGGCCTGCCCGACCTCCACGGTCTCAGGTGTGAGGGCAACACTGCCAGCAGTGTGGAGAGCGAGTCATTAAGTCTACCCTGAGAACACACAGGTCTCCGGAACTCCGTTTCCCTCCACAGGCCTCAAAGGAGCCAGCGGCGGTGTCACGGGGGGGGGGGGGGGGGGGGGGGGGGGGGGGAGCCGCACCGAAACCGAGCTCTCAGCATCTCTGCAGCCTCGTTCACCGGCCGCGACGACGAGCAGGAAGCAAGCCCTCTTCCCAGCCCGCGTGCGTCAGTTTCCGGCGGCTGCGGCAACAGATCACCGCGCGCTTAGTGGTTCCAGCTCACAGACACCCATCCTCTCGTAGTGGCGGGGGCCGCAGATGCAAAACCCGTATGTCTGCGGGGCCACACCCCTGAGGCTCTGGGGACGAATCCCCTCCTTGCCTCTTCCGGCTCCTGGAGGCGGATGGCGTGCCTGGGCATTCCTCAGCCCGTGGCCACCTCGCTCCACGTCTGGCTCCGTGCTCACACGTCCTTCTCTGCGGGGTCTGTCGCCAGGCGCCCGGCAGGATAAGGATCCACATTCCAGTGAAGGCCGCCCAGGCGAGCCAGAGTGAGTTCTTCCCCTCGTGATCCTTAACTTTCGCCATCAAAGGTGACGCTCGCAGGGTCTGGGGATTAGGACGTGGGCGAAAATCCTTTAGGGACCAACCAGCCTACCACACGTTGTAAATGCCTGGTGTAATTATGTCACGGTAGCCACAGGAAGATCTCACATCATTTACCGATATTTTAACACCCTGACGTGACGATAAAAAATGATAAAAATAGTAATAATAGATAATAAAAAGTTCATTCTTTACTACTGTTTGTGTAACACGGGAAAAAAAGATCACAACACAAGAAATTTTTGGTCATCTTACTATTTGGCCACGTATTTCAAGCAAAGGAGGAGGTAAAGTCTAAGCACAAACGATACACGCACTCGGCACGACGGCGTGAGAAACCGCCCGGAGTCTGCGCTGGGCAGCACGAAGCCTGCAGGCCCGGCCGAGAAATGGTGGGTGTTTGCACACGCCCACTCACTGTGACACAAGTCTCCCGGGTGTTCTTTCCCTAGAAAGACGTGGACCTGAGTCCAGTCACGAGAGCAGTCACTCTGCGGCTAGCATTTGGAGACCACGTGTCCCGGGTGACGTCACCTGGCCTTGCATAGAGTCCACGCTCCCGCGGGCCTCGATCTGCGGTGAGGCGCTCACCCGGCTTGCCCACATGCGCACCCGCACCTGGCGAGCAGGGCTCCGCCCGGTACTCTTCCTGTTTTGCCGTGTCTGAACGGGAAATCGCGGCAAAAAGCAAGTGAACATGGGAAAACCACACTTCTCACCCCACTCGTCGAGTTTAGAATGCCGCTGCTCTCCCACAGAGGTATGACGTGGGACCTCGACGTGGACCTTCAGATCCAAGACTGTTCCCAGGGGAGGCGAGTTGTTGCCGCATCACCAACCAAAGCCCCGCAGGCGGCACAAAGTGGGAACGACCTCGACCGCTGAGCGAGCCAACGACTCAGCCGACAGACGCTGTGGCTCCCGGCAGTTTACGGGCATCGTTTGGAGTATCTTCAAGTAACAGCACCCTCGTATCCTTCCCCGGATGGCATGGTCAGAGTACGTCTACAGATGCGGCCCGGGCGCCTGGAGGTGCCCGACACTGTGCCGAGCAAGGGTTCACACATCAAAAACCGGCTGGGCCACTGCCTTCCAGTCTCGCCAGGGCCACGTGACAAGGGCAGACGGCGGGGGCTCTATTTCGACAGCAGTCAGAGGAGGGGTGTCATGGGCCCTTGTGCCACGGGGTGAGCTGGGACCCGCGTCGTTCACACGGAGCTCCATCGGGAATAACCATGGGACCCGGGGGAACGCGAACCGCTTCTCACAAGGGAAAGGTCAGGGACCCCTGTGCAGTCAGGACAAGAAATGAAGACGGAGCCTCGGCAAAGGGCGGGCATTCCCAGGAGAGGGAGAAAGAAGGCTGAGAAATGGGGGCTGAAAGGCAAAGCTGAGAACTCAACTCAGAAGTCCCTACGCGGGAGGGCAGCCCGCACCCCTCAGGCGGTGGCGCCCCCGGCAGGAAGACATCACGGGGCGAGACACATGCCACAGTGCAGCGGGGTTTGGCGTCTGGCCTGGAAGCGGAGATGGCCCGCGATGCCGGCCAGCACCCCAAGGTGGGGCACAGGGCCCGCCGGGAGACAGGACCCCTCCTGGGCACTGGGCGTCTTTCCAAGAATAACTGCAGGTCTCTAACTCGAGGACGGTGACCATTTTACCTCCTGGTCTCTGGAGTTTGGGGAAGACAACCAGGATAGACCGTCTGGCCAAGCTTTCTTGCTCCCTGTCCCGATAACTTCAGGGCTAACCTCTCCTCCCAACAGGCGGGAGAGGGAGGAAGAGGGAGATCTATGCATGCCTGGCGTGCAACACTGAGCTCCAAAAAAGTCAACATTAATCCTGAAGACACTTTAATTCCAAATAAACTACTCTGCCTTTTTGAAAACAGTTAATAAATAAGTTATTTTCACCACAGCGAAAATTAACAACTTGCAGACTCAGAAATGAGGCTAAGAGAAACAAAAGGGAGAAGGAGAGAAATCTTTATTGTAAAAGCATGTAGCGGGTCTGTAAAGGCATCTTAATATTCCTCGGCCCTAAACTGAGGGAAAAGGAAATACAAACATAATAACATCATTAGCCACTACCCAGCCCCCGCAAAATCTTAACTCCGGTGGAAAAACAAAACAAAACAAAACATCAAGGCAGGAAAATCATGACGCTGGGTGGGCCTAGGGTCAGCCGTGACTTCGTCCGGGAAGCACGTCCCCTGGATATCTTTGCCAGCGTCGGCTCCGGAGACCTCAAGCCCTCACCTGGGGCAAAGAGACAGGGAAGAGGAGTGATCGGCAGGGGACACGGTGAGTAGTCAGAAGGAGCGGAGGCCACTTCCCAGGAAGTGAGAGAGAAATGTGCTGGCGGATGAACAAAGCCTCGGCGGCAGAGAAGCGATCCAAGGAAATCGCCCACCAAAGTGGCAATAAAACCACGGACTGTGAGCAGGCGAGCAGAGGGCTGCAACGACACGCACGAACGGAAAATGTCTCTGGAAGGTTCCGGCCCATCCGGAGGGAGGGCTCGCTGCACCTCGCGACGCTGGAGGTCCACGGGGACTCCCACCTGCAGTTCCGGCTCCCCGCCCGTTACTCGTGCAACCCTCTCTGTGTGTTTTTTAAGTGCACGTATCTTGAGGCAGAAAACACGAATCTGCTCTGTGTCAGACACGGTGCAAAGCACAGCTACACACAGGCACGATTCTTGCTTTCTTTCCCTTTGTTTTTTGTTTTGTTTTGTTTTTACTTTTTATTTTGAAATCACTGTAAACACTCAGAAACTGAAAAACTAGCCCAGAACTCCCCACTGGCCTTCACGCAGCCTCCCAAGGTCGGCATCGCGCACAAGGGCTGTGCAGTCCCTGAAATCAGGAACGTGGGCTGGGTCTGCAGCGCCAGTGTGGGCACCGGCCCCCCTCGAATTTCGGCGGCCAGGCCCGCGGCCCCCTCCCGCCTGGGAACCCACACGGGGTCCCACGTGGTGTCTGGCCCTTACCCCTTATCTCCCCCGAGCTGTGACAGGTCCTGGGTCTTTCTCCCGCGTGAACGTCACGGTTTTGAGTAACACTGGGCAGTTGCCTCGTAGAATGTTCCCCAGCTCGGGGCTCTCTAGTGGTCAGTCATCACCGGATCGACAGGACATATGTTTACGAAGAACAGGACAGAAGCAAGGAGCGTCCTCCTCGGTGCCTCGTGAGGCAGGCCAGTATATTTGCTTACCAGCGATGACCATCTCCAACCCTCGCTTAAGGTCAAGCGGGCCAGGTTTCTATACTGTAAAGTTGCTGCTTTCCCCTTTGCCATTAACCAGTATCTTCTGGGGAGAGACCCCAAGGCTGTTCGGCTCTCCTGCTTCCCAACGTCCCTCCCAGGACTGATTCTAGCATCTGTCAGCGAGGCCGCCTGTGCCCAGCGGGGCTGCCCTCCGTGACCTCGGGCACGTGTGTGTCCTCTGCAGCTGTATCTTCAGGGCCAGTTCCCGGAAGCAGTCCACAGGCCCCGGGTGCGTGCCTGTCTAACCTCGCCCACGGGGAGAGGCCAGTTTGCACCCCGCCGGCAACAGAGGAGGGCCGGTCCCCCCGCAGCCTTGGTGGCAGGCGGTGTCACCCCTTCGACTCCCGCTGCCTGAGAAGTGGGTGACTTCCTGTGCTGGCTGACTCTGCACTTCCCCCGTTCTCCTGATCTAAGCCCCGCCGTCCCAGCCTCGGGGGGGTAGACTACCCGCCCGCGGCACTCCCCTGCCCCCGACCCTGGTCCGCATCGCCCGCTGGGTGTCCGTGCTCTGAGCGCTCTCCGCCAACTGGCAGTCCGAAAGCCTTCCCTACACGGAGATGGGGGGACTTCACGCGGCTTTCCTTCCAGTGTTTGTACGGTTTCACCTTTCACATTTGGATCCCTGATCCGTTTGTAGCTTACTCTCCTATGCATGTGAGGTACGGTTCGAATTTCATCTCGTTCCAGATGGTGACCAGCTGTCCCAGCGCCACTTATGTAAAAGCCCGTCCTGTCTCCGCTGACCTGTCATATTTAGGATAGACCGTACCTCCACGGGCACTTGGGTCCACCTTCCAGGATCTGCGTTCTACTAAGACCTGGTCTATTTGTCTCTCTGGGAGCCAGTGGCACGCTGCCGTTTTCCTCGCCGTGCTTCCTGTTTGTTCCCCCACAGAAACTTTAATATCAACTTGTGTAACTCTGTTTTTTGTTGTTTTTTTTTCCGAAAACGCTGGTATTTTTGCTGGATTGCACAGAATGTATTGACGAACGGAGGGAGAACGGGAGCCTGTCTAAAGCGGAGTCACGCTCACCAAGAACAGGGGAAGCCCCTCTGTGGGCTCAGGTCAGCGTCCCCGGTTTTCAGGGGTGTGTTCAAGTCTACCTCATAGAGTTCTGCGCATTTCTCGTCAACTTTCTTCCTACGGCTCTGTTGTAGCACAAAACAATCACAGACAACATTTAAAGAGATGGGTGTGGCCAAGTTCTAATAAAACTTTATTTGCAAGAAAGTGACAGGCTCAGGGGCCTGTGTCTGGCGACCACTGCTTCCACGGATGGTTTGGGTGGTGAGACTTAGTTATGTGCCCTCAAATTCGGGGGTTCTCTTTCACTTACAAGACCCTAAGTCTTTCCCTTCTGCTTCTGTTCCACTCACTGTGCAAATGCCAAATCCCCCCGTCCTGTCTCTTCTGCAGATTCTCACTAACACCCACTAAGCCCACCACCTGCACAGCCCATTCTCTGCTCTGCTGGGACTCGCTTCTGTATTTTCACACTCGGGCTGGACCCGGTCTTCCTGCCGTGGTCTCAGATAAGCCACAGGCCCCGTCACTTGCTCCTTTCTCACGTCCCCGTGGTCCTCTTGGCCTGCCTTTGCAGAGCCGTGCAGTGGGGCAGGAATGGGGAGGGAATATCGGAGACCACATGGAGGGACTTGG
The DNA here is from genome assembly GCF_022079265.1 of Lynx rufus. Taxonomy (NCBI): domain Eukaryota; kingdom Metazoa; phylum Chordata; class Mammalia; order Carnivora; family Felidae; genus Lynx; species Lynx rufus. The sequence goes on along the minus strand of NW_025814853.1, from coordinate 1,721,583 downwards.
GTCTTTCCTTATTTTCAAATTTGGGCACATTGTGTCTTTTATGCTAATGGCCTGGTTTTTATATAGTTTAATTTCCCCCTCTTATTCTTCTGTATTGTTTCTGGGGGATATGTTTGGAGACAGAGAAGTAAGAAACCACCACTGGCAACAGCTACCTGGAAGTCCCCATCGCTTTCTTGAAGCCTAGAGACCAGAGAGCAGCACTGACATCGAGATGACAAGGCTAAGAAATCTCACGATGCAGAACATCGCGGAGCCAGACGAGCGTCCCGTGGGAGAACAAAGGAGCCGGCGCCTTCCTAGGATTTGCTTATTTTCTAAGGCGGTAAGGACAGGGCGTCTGGGTGGCTCAGTCGGGTGAGCGTCTGACCCTGGGTTTCACTTCAGGTCACGATCTCACGGTTTGTGAATTCGAGCCAACAGCACAGAGCCTTCTTGGGATTCTCTGTCCCTCTCTCTCTGCCCTTCCCCTGCCCCAAAATAAAGTAATTAATTTTTAAAAATTAAGGTGGTAAGGATTAAGGACTCAGGGATGGTGCCAGAGAAAATGTCATCAAAGAGGAGACCTGAAGTGTGAACAGAGTCTAACGGGCAGAGGCAGAAAACCCCAGCCGGCAGAAGGCGGGAGGGAAGTTCGGGCGCACCGAGGCACCGAGGCCCCGGCGGTCGGGCTGTGGCCGCTGCACGGGGTAGGTGCGAGACCAAGAGCCCCTTGTCGGCCCAGCTGAAGAGCTCACACTTTGTACAGGGGCCACGAAAAGCCGTCACGATGCTTTGAGCCAAGGTCCCTCTGAAACGAAACCCACGATGTGCCCAGAGTGGAGAGTAGGTGCCAAGAGTGGGAGTCAGCGTGCAGCGTTAGGGTCATGCTTCCTTCCTCGCACGTCACAATCACAAGTTGTGATAGTTTGAAAAGCACAGGATTTCTAAATATCTCTAAGGGCACGAAGTAAAAAGCAAACGTTCAGGTGACCTGAGGCATGTCTGCTGCTCATCTTCTTAGCACAGTAAGAGCTTCTCACGGCAAGGCCTCGTCACGCAAACACACATGTGGCAACTTGCTCCCTAGGGCTGGGTGAGCAGCCTTGGACGGGCCGGCCCTGTGACCTGAGAGGGTGTCTAGGGGGCTGTCCCCTAGCGCCGCCGTCTGTCCACTAGTCTGGTGTTCAAGATCGGCCTTAAACCCGTTATTGGATAAAAGCCTTCCCTGCAGTGTTGACTTTAACCCCGTAACAGGAGGTGTCATGACGTAAAGACCCCCGACGACGGTAAACCAGGACGCCCGGTCCTGGCTCTGCCCCTGCACCTCGTGGGCCTCCAGTCTTCCTAAGACCTGGAGGGGACCAAGCCAGAGGCCCCAGCGGCCCGTCCGGCCGTGCCGCTCTGGGGCCCCTCACTCCAGCAGCCGAGTAGGCACCCACCGGAGGCCCCCCACCCCCACCCCCATCCCCTGCTTCCACACGTTCTCGCGCACTTAACCAACTACTGCTCTGCCCCCAGATGCAGCTCTACTGAAACCTCCCCCCGGCTACCCACTCGTAGCTGATCTCCCACTTGTCACACCTAGCCCGGCGCAGGGGCGCACAGCCCAGAAGGCAGCGCCTAAGGCGGCTGTCTCGCTGCCCTCCTGACGCTTCGATTCAATGGCCGGGGGTCTCGCTCCCCAGAAACCCTACAGGTGCCCAGGCTTGTTCCCGCAGAACTGGAGAGCTGCCGGGTCCCCCACCGGCCACCTTCTCTCTCGTCCGACACCGTCTCCTACCATCTACATCGACGCTGGAGGCGAGGCCATCTCCACAGGACTCACTGCCCTCAGAAATACTTCCGTCTCATCTAATTCCACTCACCACTCACCTGTACGTAGCACTCATCCTGCTGGAACCTTCCGTCAACAAGCAGAAGCAGGACACCGCAAGGTTTGCACAGACACAGCACAAACCGCCTTACCTCTCACCAACACAAGCCCCACTGACCCGTAAATTTCCAGAATTACCTTCAATTCTTGGGTGAACTTAAGACCATCCACCTACCGTGTATAGTAGTTTATCACTGAAAATGCCTACACTTGATGTTAGGGGCTCGGCTACATTTTCTATTTCTTTCAGAACTGTCAGGCTGCGCCATTCAGACCCGGTGATTTAGTGCAATTCGCATTCTCGAAAGTATTTCATCGTACCGCTCAATTTTAAGATCAGGTGCCGGCACTGTTACGCGCCTTGAAGAAACACGAAGGGACATCGTGTCTGCAGTGCTGGAAAGGCCACAGGTGATGCCCTGCGGGCCTAGGCCCCGGGCCCCGCTGCTGCGCAAGGGCGCCTTTTTTTGTTTTTTTTTAATGTTTGTTTATTTTTGATAGAGAGAGACAGAGCGTGAGCAGGGGAGGGGCAGAGAGTGAGGGAGACCCAGAATCGGAAGCAGGCCCCAGGCTCCGAGCGGTCCGCACAGAGCCCGACGCGGGGCTCTAGCTCACGAACCGCGAGATCATGACCTGAGCCGAAGTCGGACGCTCAACCGACTGAGCCACCCAGGGGCCCCAAGTAGGGCACCTTCTTAACGACAAGGACGGGGGCGGGGGGGTGCCTGGGTGGCTCAGTCGGTTGAGCGTCCGACTTCGGCTCAGGTCATGATCTCGCGGTTCGTGAGCTAGAGCCCCGCGTCGGGCTCTGTGCGGACCGCTCGGAGCCTGGGGCCTGCTTCCGATTCTGGGTCTCCCTCACTCTCTGCCCCTTCCCTGCTCACGCTCTGTCTCTCTCCATCTCTCAAAAATAAATAAAACATTAAAAAATTTTTTAAGACACGGACAAGTGGGCGTAAAAGAATGCTCAGTCTGTACACTACAGTCAGGAGCTGACACACGAGGACAGAAGGCAGCCAGGTTTCATCTGAACAGCAGTGGCCAAGCCCTGAACAGACACACCGGGCTGGAGGCGCAGGGGACAAGGCCCAAGGCCAGGTGGGGGGTCCAAGAGAAGGTGCCCCTTCAGAAACGTCCCTTCCCCAGGCTGCAGAAGCCTGGGACTCATGGTAAGCTTTACCCCAAAAGTAAAACCACCTGCCAGGGACTGCCAAGAAACCCACTCATCTCTAACCCTGACGCAGGAAGTAGAGAGAGGGAAAAGCTGGACTTGACAAGGGCTTGCTAAGTCATACTGCTTGGATGGGACATAAAAACTTTAAGCCAGGATTTTAAATAACCTTGACCAGCAGGGCCCCTAAGTGCTGGACATAAGCAAACCCAAACAACTTAAAAAGAAAAGAAAAGAAAGCAACTTCGTCTCAAGCTTCAAAGATTTTACATAGTTAAATTTCAAAGGGAAATCGTTCATTGTCAAAAATTTTAAGGTACATTGAGAAACAGGCACCAAGACAGAAAGTCAACTAAAAAACAGCTGAAGCACAAAGATTTCAGGCACCAAAATCATTAGAAATAAAATAAAGTAGCTTTGTTTAAAGCTCTTCGAGAAACAGAATTGAAAATATGGCCCAAGGACTAACAGATACGACGAAAAACCACAAGGACTTTTTGTCCTATTAGAATGTAAAGTAGAAACGCAAAGGCTTCTGGACAGAAGACTGGACAGACACAAACACAGAGGTGTGAACGGGACAGACCCGAGACTCAGCACAGAGCCGACAGAATGGAGCGTAGGGGGGAGAGGGTCGGTGGGGAAAGCATGCAGAGTGAGGAGTCCCGGGATCTGTAAACAAGAGGGATCGGGACTTGGGGCTCAGGCAGTTTCGGAGCAGAGAACGGCCGAGAAACTACCAGAACTTACAAAGATGCAAACACCTGAGTTTTGGAAGGCCACTGAATATGGACAAGAATGGACAAAATTGATATATTTACATTGTGCACACATCAATAAATCTGCAAAGCCCTAAGGAAAGGGAAGCCCCCCAAAGCAGACAGGTTGGACAAGAGACAGACCACCTGAAAAGAGAGGCACTCAGACTGGCTGCTGGTGCCTCGAAAGCAACGCTAGAATCGAAAAGATGTACAGAGAGAGCGTCAAGGTCAGACAACTCTATCCCCAGTAAAAATACCTGCCTAAAACAAATATATTGAGATCACTGAAACTGAGAAAGTATACCCCAAAAAGAGAGAATATAAACAAGGAAACTCTACAGGACGAGCTTCAAAGGGGAGGGGGACCACAGCCAAAGGAGTGAGGTGCAGAGGAGGTGGTGAGTGCTGGGGGGGGGGGTTGTCACCACGCAGGTGCTACCGCTCAACTCCAGCCGTACCCTCCAAAAAAGCCGAGAAAGCGACACCATGCAATAACAATAGAGACCCAGGCTCCGAGCATACAGGCTCCACAGTCAGATTTCTCACTGGAGGAAACAGAAACTCACTGGAGAAATGGCTTTTTCCAGGTCTGGGACGTGAAATGTGCAGGATGGGCCCGGATCACCTCGCCAAGGCAGAGCTCAGCCAATCAAAAGAAGCCCCTCCAGCTAACAACGGGACACTTCAAGCTTCAATAACAACGATACCTTGACGCCTTCCTGCATCCCCATCCTGTGTGCACCCCGGCCTTGGCCATGTGACTTGCAAGTGCGATGCAAAGAGAGGCATGCTAATAAGCACTTGCACGGGGGCTCATCCCCCCAGAACACGCCCTCCTCCACGCCCGGGCCACCAGGTACACACAGAGACACCCAGCTACCTGCTGCAGAGAACAGCTGGAGGGCTGGAGAGGGGGCGGTGGACGCCCACGTGCAGCGTCCCAGCCATCTCAGCTGGTGCACCGGGCACAGAAGTGATGCCACCGCGGATTTCCAGGCCAGCCAAGCCTCCAGATGTTGGCAGCCACCCCAAAGACCTCAGGAGAAACCAGCAGAACTGTCCAGCTGGGCCCAGCCCCGCTGCACAACTGTAAGCAAATGAACCTTTATGGCTTTAGGCCACCACGTTCCGGGGCACTCAATTATGCAGCCGTGGTAAAGGGGAACAAACGCCTTCGGAATTCTTTATCCAAAGACAACACGTAATTCTTAGCATTTATACGGAGCCAAGTCAGCAGAATTAGCAGATAACAGAAAACTCTTAAAACACAACTTTCTGCTCCCGGCAATGGCGGTCTCCTGGCTCTCAGGAAAAAGGCTGGGGTGCCTGGGTGGCTCAGTCCGTGAGGCGGCCGACTCTTGGTCTCGGCTCAGGTCATAATCTCACGGTTTCCTGGGATCGAGCCCCGCACTGGGCTCTGTGCTGACAGTGCGGAACCCGCTTGGGATTCTCTCTCTCCCTCGCTCTCTGCCCCTCTCCCGCTTGTTCTCCCCCTGCCCCCAACCAGAATAAATAAACTTTAAAAGAAGTAAAAAAGAAAACAAGGCGAGGAGTATCCTATGTATGTTGTTTGTTATCTGGAACTGATTGTCCAAAGAACGCGGTTGGGCTTCCCTGGCATTTGCCGAGAGTCAAAGGCGCTATTCGAAGGTGCTCAACAGTCTCCAAAGTGCTTGCCTTACCTACGCCTCACCATTGGGAACCCCAGCATTCAACCCGAAGTTCAACAGAAAATTCCACAGACAGATTATAAACTACAGGCATGTGAAGAGGAAAAAAGAAAAACAAGCAGAAATTCTAAAACCATTTCCTTAGTAAATCATGCTCCTTTCAAGTTTTAAACAAATGAGTCCCAGAACTACGAGTACATCCACAGCGGTAAGAAAATCCGGGACAGAACCTGACAAAGCCGAAAGCAAACAAGCAAACCCTGTAACACAAATCTGAAAATCTAAAAAGAAGTAAAGAAATAAAAAGACCACCAGGACAGAAGTGAGGCTTCACTCTCCTTTCTCCAAACGGAGAAAGAAACGATGGTGTGAGATGCCTGGCTAACCGCCATGGGACTGCCTGCCTGGGAACAGAGCTGTGCCAGGCCACTCTGCTGGACACCCCAAGAGGCTGGGTCGCTCCCGGAGCCGCAGCGGGGCGGGAACCCTCGCCCGTGGGGCGCGGGGCCACAGCCTCTTATCCTCAACCCTGGGGCCAGACCTGGTCTAGAATTCCACATGTTTGTATTTTATGATTTTTCTTAACGTTGATTCATTTATTTTTGAGAAAGACAGCATGAGCGGGGGAGGCACAGAGAGAGAGAGAGAGAGAGAGAGAGAGAGAGAATCCAAAGCAGACTCCAGGCTCCGAGCTCTCGGCACACAGCCCAATGCGGGGCTTGAACCCACGATCTGGGAGATCATGACCTGAGCCAAAGTCAGACACTTAACCAACTGAGCCACCCAGGTGCCCCTGTATCCTGTATTTTTTTTTAAGTCTGTTTATTATTTTGAGAGAGAGAAAGGGAGAGAGAGAGAGAGGGAACCAGCGGGGGAGGGGTAGAGGAGGGGGAACAGAGCATCTGAAGCGGGCTCTGTGCTGACAACAGAGAGCCCAACACGGGGCTTGAAGTCAACATCCATGAGATCGTGACCTGAGCCAAAGTCGGATGCTGAACCGACTGAGCCACCCAGGCGCCCCCCAAATGTCTGTGTTTTAGACGGATGGTAATAGTGAATGAACAGACAACGATTTCTGCTGACAAACCTGTAAATGGCCATGTGAATGGGCTCTTTTCCCCTTTGCCGCCATAAACTGGTCCGTATCTCTCAGGTCTGGCTTGCTGCTAAGTAAGCCTTGGAACCAAATATGGGAAAAGTTTACATTCTCAGGACTTCCAAATTTCTGAATTTCAAAAGTGGAAAGTTACTGTGACCTAAGCCTCAATTTTACTGTTTTACAGGTTGGTTTTTTTTTTTTTAATCCCTGGGAAAATCTAAGCAAATATTCATGCAAAGGATTACTAGCTCTTACACACAAAGAGCACAAGTCAAGATATTAAGAGCTGACATCTGACGAATGTGCTCTGCGCACACGACGTCAGCAATGTCTGCGTCACCGCCTCTGTTATTGGCCTCATTTACAGATGCGTAAACTGGGGTACGATGAGGAAACACACCGCGCGGGGCCCCGTCGCAGGTGAGCCGCGGGGTCGCCCCGAGGGAAGTCTTTCTATCACGGGAGGGACCGTCAGCGCCACTCCTGACCCGTCACCCTGGAGGGTGCAGGCTGTGCGCCCCTAGCCGGGAGCATCCCGGTGGCCGCTGGCAGTCTCCCTCCTGGAGGAGTCCTCGCAGAAACGAAGTCAGGCCAAGGCTTAGGGTAACTTTCCCAAGTTTGCACTATGATACAAAACGTCTACCAGCAACAAATAATCTTGCGGGGACCTAAATTAGAAACACGTAACGTCCCCTCAGCAGCGAAGAGTGCTTTTGAGCGTGGCCCCGGTTCCACGCTGTGCCGGCAATCACCACGAGCCGCCCCCAAACTCCCACACCTCTCCCGTGTGGCTTCCCTGCCACAGCCGGGGTGTGGGGTCCTCACACACAGCCAGCCGGTCACCAGGTCGTTCCCCCTCCCGGTTCCCAGGCACTTGTCACCAGGATAATTCATCCTCCTGTTCCGTGGCACATTTGATGGTGGTTGAGACAGTTCGCGCTCAGAACCGACCCAGAGGGACTAACAAACACCCCGAGCCAAATCATGCTCTTCCTGGCGTGTTAAGCGGCGGCCAGGATGGTGCTTATGCCAGGCAGCACAGGTTTTCTCCGATATCCGTCCCACCTTTCTCTGAATAATAGAAACCCCATTTTTATGTGGCACAGGGCCACCCAGATGGTAATTCCCAGTCTCCCCATGAAAATGCTAAGTGTAACTTTTAAGAAACATCCTTAAAGGTAAAGAGGGGAGCCTCCCTCCCTACCCCTTCCGGTCTGCAAGGTAAAATGCAGATGTAATAGCTGGAGCCCCAGCAGCCGTCTTGGACAATGAGGTGACCCAAAAGCCTAGAATCCTTGCTAGGAGCCAGGGCCCCTGGTATTCCAGAGCACCTCACAGCCCTGAAGGACTACTTCTGAATAGTCTTCTGTGAGTGAACAAATGTCAACTTTATTACAATACCGTTTCTTTCATGCCCTGGAATTCTTAGTCCAACCGAATCCTAAAACGATGAGCCTAAGGAGACGGTAACGTGGCAGCCAGCAGTCGTGGGGGGAACACCTGGGGCCACCACTCTTCTGACTCAGAACAGATTTCTTAAGTCAAGTAAGGGCCTGCTCAGACACCTATTTTGTGACATCAGCCCTTTTACAGACAAGATAAACCCCTCTACCAACCCTGGCGTTTTAACCAGAAGCAGTGGGTTCAAGGCGCAGCGGGAGGAACTGCTGGAATGGAGCGAGGGAAGAGGGGGTCACGGCAGCTACTCTGGAATTAAGCCTGCAGGTGAGCGCTAAGCAGCGACCGTTCCCGCCTCCTCCGTAAGTCACTGTCACCGCTGTGCGCAGTGCGCCCTGCACAGGACAGTGCCTTCCTCGTTTACACCATCTTCCAAGCAGAGGAGGTGGGTTCCGTGGCCAAATGGAATGACTAATGACAGAAAGGAGACCACGGATAAGCCTGGAAAGCAAATTAAAACCGTAAACGGAGAGCCTGAGACAACGCCAGCCACGCGGGCGCCACAGTCACCCAAACACGCGGCGCTGGCCTCCTACCACTGTTTTCAGGGGCCGGAAGTCACCCCCCTCATCCGTCCAGCCGGACCCTCCCCACCCCTTTCTTAACGCCTTCTCTAACGCTGTCCTAACCATTCGAAGTCACTGTGAACCGCTCCACCCCGCGACATGCACAGCACAGGCAGGACGGGGGGCAGCTGGACCTGGAGGGAACTGTGGGGTCACCGGACGCCTCACAGGGGACGCACGCCCACACCCACACTCGCTCCCACACACGCACAGCTGGACACGCCCACACCGCCGCAGTCTCCCACAGGCAGACGCACGGACCACACTCACAGCCTCACACACAGACGTGATCACACACACGCAGTCACATACGTTCAACACACACGATCCCACAATCACACGCACAGTCACACACTCACACACTCTCACCCCGCAAATGTGACCCTCACGGAGCCTGGGTACGGAGGAAGCCTAGGCAGTGGGGGAGGGAGGGGAGAGGAGGGGAGAGGGGAGGGGAGGGAGAGCGGGGAGGGACTCGGTCCCGCAGAGAGAGAGGAGGAGGGCAAGGGCCAAGAGCTGGGCCCCACAGCGTCTGCGGGAGGACAGGGCCTGGGCAGGGCTCACGGCGTGCGCCCCCAACAGAGGAGCCCCTCGCGGCCACGCAGGGGGTTGTGCTCAGGGGCAACGGAAGGCACGAGCAGGGGGCGAGGCCAGACCACGCAGGCTTAGAGCCGGGCCGTGGGCGCAGCAAAGCCAAGGAGGACGGATGGGCGCGTCCTGCGTGCCAGGCCCCGTGCCAGGCGCTGGGCACACCCGCGCCAAAGCAGAGAGACCCCGCCGCCCCGGAGCCCGTGCCCGGCGGACCCGCGGCCCTCTCCCCCAAAATAAATGAGGAAGGGGGCCATGAAATTTACCATAAGCCTCTGAAACAGGGCACCCTCACCGCGCAAACGACACGCACAGCGCGAGTCAAGTTCAAAGACGTGAGGCACCCAATGGAGAGCCGAGGGGCCCGCGAACACGGCCCCCTTGTGAGTCCCTTCCCCCGCAGTACACCAGGACGCCCCTGCGGGCTCCGTCCAGGAGAACGAGCGTGTGCCGTGGGTGACCGCCCGCCTGGGCACCGTCCCCGGTCGTGCCCGCACGCCTACGGCCGCCTCCGCTCCGCGCCCTGCCGGCAAAACCTCACAGTCGGCTCTACGGACTCAGGGTCTTCAGGAAGTGGCCTCGGGGCTTACGCGAATGACAGCAATTTGCCTCTGAGCTCACAAAGGCCGGTGGCTGGTGAAGCAGGGCCGGGGAGCACCCCGGAAGGCAGAAGGCGTCGGTGCAGCCGAGCCCAGCCTCCCCGACGGCCGCGGTCCCGGCCCCGCCTCCCCAGACCAGACCTGCATCACAGGCAAGTGCGGGAACTGCTCCTACTCCCGTGCCGGAAAGCTGCGTTCGAGGACAGCCCCAGGTTCGAGCACCCATTTGAAAACCACACGTTTCTGCTGCGTGGTTTCCACACTGCGCTGACAGTAAAGCTCCCTCGGTTCCAGATTCCCGTCTAGGGTCCCTCTGCCCGAGGCATGCAAGCTGCTGGCAAAACGGCAGATCCTCCGGGATTCTCCCATTAAATCGGTGTCACGAGAAGGTTCTCTTGTCTCAGGATATTGGGTCCCTGGCGGGAATCAAACAAACAAGGCTACCGACGAGGCGGAGCCACACGATGACAGTTCTGTCCCCGGTTCTGTCTCTGACACCCGCCGGGTCCTGTGATCTCGTGCCGCCCCGTGAAGGGTGCAGAGCCGATCGAGGGGCCCCGTGTTTCACCACGAAGCCAGAGAGAGTATTAGCACCGTCTGCAGCTGTCAACAACCTGCTGTCCCTGGAGATAAGGGGGACAAGCTTGGGAAGGACACCGTACAGATGAACAAGTCAGGCACAGAACTGCCACAGAACGTCCCTGAAATGGGAGAATGCGTTCTCCCACGCTGGCAGTTACCTCTGCGCACCTTGGTCAGAAGGGCTAAGAGGAAAACCTTCGGAAGCAGCAGAAGCTGGAGAACAGTGGGACGGCGGCCTCGTCCTTCTCTGCTGCCTCTCCCAGGACCTGGGGCTGCTCCGGGGACACAGGAACCACAGGCTGGGAGGGAGCGCCCTGCCTGCGCGGCAGCCACCTGGCCACGTCTGGGTCCCCGGCTCCCCAGATCCCGGGCTCCGAGCCCAGACGCCGCGGACTCCGCGGGGTTTCCCTCAGTTGCCCGTCCCCCTGCCCCTGGAGGACAAGTAGCCCCTCCAAGTCGGGGTGGCCCCACACCCCCTGCACACACTGGAGGCACCACGACAGGTATGGAGAGGTCAGCGGGCGCCTAGGGAGGAACTGGGCAGAATGTTCTCCGGGCAGGCAGCCTGGTAAAGGTAAATGCGGATGGTCACCCCCATCTTCCGGGTTCCTGTGAACGTCACGCCCCAACCAGTCGGTGCCCTAGCGACACAGAGGGCGCTGGGCAAGTGGCAGGCACCGCCCCTCCCGAGTCTGGGTGCGCACAGCGACGGGGAGGTGCTGCCCGGCTCGCATCCCTCCTTTGGGACACGGCGGGGAGCACTCTGGCCCGGCAAGCACTCCGCCAGGAACACAACGTGCATGCCGTGTGACTTCCGGTCAGGACAGCCCTCAGCCACGTGCACGGAACGTACTCCTCGTTTCGGGCACTTCTCGCGGTCTGCTGCTGTCTGTCCCTCGGAAGGACTGCGTGACTGCTCCCCGGTTCCCCCACGACACTCCACGCTCCACAACGGCAGGAACCATACCTGGTTTTGCTCAGAATCTGAGCCAAGTGTAATCCCGACGGATGAACGCATGAATCAATGAATTAATGTCTACTTTCCCTATAAGGCTTGGAGCTCTTGGCCAGGAGGAAGCATCTTATTTTCACACCCACAGCAACTAGGAAAGCGCCCCATATATGGCACACACACTCCATAAAATTTTGTTGCACTGACTCGAGCAGGCATGATTCATGCTCTTGCCTCTCCCGTACCTTGACCAGTGTGGTGATCCGATTCCGGATCACTTACATTTGCTACGAGCCTACGCCTTCTCATTTATCCTGAAGACGCCAGCAATCTGTCCTAGGACCTCCTCTACCGTCCATCTTTTTTGTCCCCAGGAGGCTGGGTGCGGGGGAGGGAAGAGTCCTCAAATTTGTACTAGGGAGAAGGAGAAAATAATGGAAATACTCTATTTTTGAGAGCCCAATTTGGAGAAAGGCAATTTTTAGGTAACGCCAGAGAGCCACGTTTCTAATATGTCTTCCTGAAAGAGGCAGAAAACACAGTTCTTCTCTGGAGAGAACCACCAAAAATAAACCCGCGCCTGCCCGCGATCCCCATGAATAGGACGGTCACGGCGTCACAACAGACACAGGATTCATGGAGACAGGCCGGGGAGGGAGACAAGGAGCGGTCTGGGGGCCAGCCGACGAGCAAGACACCCTCCCGACTTCCCATGAAGATCTTCCTCGCGTTCCTGGCGCTTACACCACTTTCAAAGGGAAAGTCCTCAGAAGAAGTGAGAACAGTGGTCAGGATACACGGCAGTAATTAGGCAGTGTCTTCAAGTGGCTTCCGGGCCGTGGAGGTTCTCCTGCACAGGAGACCTGGGGATCTCTCGGGAGACCTGGGGGTCTCTGACGGGGAACAGCCGGCACACGGCTAATTGGGGTGACGAGGAGGAACCCCAGGGAAAGGCAGGCCGGGCTCCCACAGGAGCGTGCACCCCCACGGCCAACAGCAGCAAACGTACTTCAGAGATTTCCTTCCAAGTACTTTAACTGGCAGAGAAAATGAGGGAACACAAGGGGAGAAATGAGGAAAAGCACAAAGGAATAAAAGGAGTAAAAACCAAGAAGGTCTCCATAGCTCCGAAAAAAGACAAAACTTCATTCCTTTTGAGGAGTAATGCAAACTAAAACCGTATCAATATTCCGGACATAAAATGTATAAAACCATATTTCTCCTTGTCAAAAAAACTCTAGGTCTTTCTGAAGGAAATGAACGCTATAAATTTATCTCAGGCAGTTTACAGTTATCACAGCCCACGTTGTTAGGAATGTTCCCTCTTCTAATCAAGCAGCTCTGAAAAGGCAAGGACTTGGGCTCTTTCTTTCTCACCTCTTCGTTAAGGGCACTTCCCCAGCCTGCCGGTCAAGGATTGTGATGCCGCTAAGTGCTCCTTCGAAGACCAGAGGGGAGGAGAAGGGAGAGATGGGGCAGAGGGGAGAGGAGGGAAGGGGAGAGGAGAAGAGAAAGAAAGGGAGGGGAGAGAGGAGAGGGGAGGGGAGGGAGGGAAGGGGAGGAGAGGAGGAGAGAGAGGAGAAGGGGAGATGAGGTAGAAGGGACAGTAGGGAAGCAGGGGAAGGGGGGAGGGGGGAGGGAGGGGGAGGGGAGGGGAGGAGGGGAAGATAGGGCAGAGGGGTGAGTAGAGAAGGGTGAGTAGAGAAGAGGAGAGGAAGGAGAGGAGAGGAGAGATAGGGGTGAGGGGAGGGAAGGAGAGCAGGGAGAAGAGAGGAGAGGAGAGGAGAGAAGGGGGAAATGGGGCAGAGGGCAGAGTAGGGAAGGGGGACAAGGGGAGGGAAGAAGGCAGGGGAGAGGAGGACAGATAAAGAGAGGGGAGGAGGGGCGCCTGGGTGGCTCAGCCAGTTGGGTGTCCGACTTCAGCTCAGGTCATGATCTCACGGTTCGTGGGTTCGAGCCCCATGTCGGGCTCCGTGCTGACAGTTGGGAGCCTGGAACCTGCTTCAGATTCTGTGTCTCCCTCTCTCTCTGCCCCTCCCCCACTCGTGCTCTGCCTCTCTCATTCTCAAAAATGAATAAATGTTAAAAAATATATTAAGAAAAAAGAGAGAGGGGAGGAGAGGGGAAAGGAAGGGGGGAGAGGAGGGAAACAGTTCTCCTGGATGGATTGTTTGTGACGACCCAGATTTCCAGTCTGTTAGCAGAACACGCAGAGCAGCGGGGTCCTGACAACCAAAGCGGCCCAGTGAGGCACCAAAGCAGCACTGAGTGAAGGAGCACACGGGTGTCAGGAAGGGCCGGCTGACCGGGGTCCCTTCGGGGTCTTGCTGGCCCGCACCCACCTGCGCGGTCAACCCCGGAGAGAACGAAGGGAAAGCACGGCGCAGCGGGGACAGAGTCTCCCCTGCAAGAGGAGGGGCTGCCAAGGGCTCACCTTCTCTTTCCAAGCCCAGCAGCGGGCGAAGCAGTTCACCTGACTCTCCTCTGAACCTGGCCGTGTTTCTCAGCACACGCGGCCCACTCACGCCCCACCGTCGGGGACAGGTACTGCGGGAGAGGACGAGAACGTCCGCGACCTGAGCACTGCTTCAGAGCCAGCCGTCTCCTTAGCTCACGTGTGCGCATGGAGTCAACTGCGAGTAAGAGCCCCCCGCAGACCGCCTGGCTCTGCACGAAGACGGGTGACCTCTGTCATCTTGCCAACTGACAGCTGCTCGCAAAATAGAACAGCAAACATGCAAGGACCCCACGGCCCACAAGCCCATTCCCAGTCGCCCGAGGGAAATGAAAACACGGGCCCACGCAAACACTTTTATGCCCACACTCACGGCGGCCTCCTTCACCAAGGCCACAACTGGAAATTACCCAACCGCACACCAGCGGGTGAACAGATCGCGTCGTGGCCCAGACACACGGTGAGATGCGCCTGGGCCACGGAGGGAACGAGCCACAGGCACGCACAGCAACACGACCGCGTCTCAGAAACCGCGTCGTGCGACAGGAGGCAGGATGACCCAGCATGAGTCCTGCGTGTCAGGGTCGGGCAAAACCAATGCGGGGGGCGGACGGAAACGGACGGGGATGGTGAGGGAACTTCCTGGGTCACCGACGCCCCCACCTCCGGTTCGTCCTGAAGGGGGCACACCATTCGCACGGCTCACCAGCACCAAGACTGGATCTGGCCGTGCACCTGACTTCGCTAAACGACGTCCAAAATGACTTGTAAAAATCGTCTGCGCAATGGCATGAAGAGAAAAGGATGTTCTAAATTTTTAAAGATTTAAAGAGACATGAAATCTATAGAACTGAAACCAGAACAGACCCTCCTGCACCCCCGCATGTTTGTGCGCGGGACCGGACACCGGCGGCCCGGGCCGGCAGGCGGCCAGTCTCCGGCGGGGCCGAGTGCCGGTCCTGGCGCCCCAAGGCTGCACAGCGCCACCACATCGCCGCCTCGGCCCGCCCAGGGCCGCCACAGCACCGTCACAGCCCGTCACAGCCCGCGCAGGGCCGCAGAGTAAGGTGTCTGGGGACAGCATAACAACCAACAGGCAGCAGGAAGCCCTGTTCTAAAAACCCACTAGGGACCGCAGGGAAAAGGCCTCTTTCACGACGGCCACAGAAAGCCGTGAGAACCTTGACAGACGCGTCAGATCTCTGCGAGGAGCGTCTCGGGCCCTGAGGCCCAGGAAGAGAGCGCGGAGTGAAGAGGAAAGCCGGAGCTGTGGCTGCAAACGCCCAGCTCTTCCCAAGCTGAAGGATGAACTCAGCGCAGCGGCGGTGAGGAAGCAGACGTGAGGGGCCGTGCCGGGAGCAGGCTGGGCCCGGGGGCTCCCGCTGGGGTCCAACTCCGCCTCCAAGACGCCACCTTGCGTGTGGCCCTCGCCGTCTCCCTCGTGCGATAAGGCGGAACGGCCGTGCCCTCTCGGTCTGCCCCGCGGAAGACCCCAGCATCCACACTGACTCTGACAAGTCACTTCCAATCGCCTCGAAGCTTAACCTAGGCCAGGCGGGCCACCCCCAGTGCCTAACGGGCAAGCCCACCTTCTACGCCTCCTTCCCTGGAAGTGGAAGGAGGGGACGCATCTGAGACGGTCCCGGGAGCGGAGATCACGGGGTGGCCACATCCAGGATTTCAGGGCGACAGGACACTAACTCACATCTCCCGTCACTTACTAGGAGAGTGGCAAATACAGACCAATCACTGACCGCCTCTGTCTCCGTGTACTCAGTCCCTGCAAGCCCCTTGCCGAGGGAGATCAGAACAGAAACAAAATGGGAAGGGGTGGGGGGCCACGGGGTGGAGAATGGGATTCTCTGCATTATTAAACTCCAAGGAGGATCGTTCTGTCCCCAGCTCTGCTCCTCAAAAAGTACGGCTATAATCTGTATAAAATAGATGCTATTTACTTCCTAAAATCCAAGATCCAAAGACCGTAAGATGCATTATTGCACCATGTGTCACCAAGGAAAACAACGCTGCCAACTAAGCTCTGACACAGTGCTTTCTCACCGGCTGGAATTTTTGTCTGATACTTGGTAACAGAGCCATCGTCGGCTCAATCAGACAAGTTCGTCACTCAACACGCTCTGGCCTAGGTGCCCCAGCACCTCCTCCGCACGCTCGCAGGTCCTCTCGGGGTCGACTTCACGGGTTCACTCAGCGTCGCCCCGCAGGCCCGGAGGGTGGGTGGTGTTCTTCCGGGCCACAGACCCCGTGCACAGACGCTTCACAATCACGACTGACACCCGCTCCCCGACTGGCAGGCCGAAACACTGACCGTGCCCAGTCACACCACGGAGTTCGCCCCCGTGCACACAGGGCAACTCCAGCAATACACACAGCAGTCAGCGTGGTCAGAAACACGCCTCCCAGTCTCGGAGACGTTGTGTCAGAAGAACGGGCACCCTAGTGCTGAAAGCCCATGTGTTCAGGATCATACATAACAAGATGGAGATTTCCCCCAGAGACCGGCAATCAACAGAGAGCCCAACGGAAATGATGGAACAGAAAAACACAACGAAAGAAAAAAAATGGTAGGTTGGCTAAACAGGAGATTGGCCACTACAGCAGAAGAGGGTTTGTGAGCTGCACAGCAGTCCCGGGAAAACATCCAGACAAAAGCACGGAAAGAAAAACCACAACGCTGAACAGAAGGCAAGACGTACCGGGAACACGAGGTCTCACAACCTTGAATCGGAGGGAACACACGGAGCAGGGTCTGTGGCGATGCTGATGAAAACCATCAGGCCCCCCACACGGCAGAGCACCAAACAGGATAAACACAACGTAAACCACACCTACGAGCATCTCAGTGAGTGAGGAGAAGAGCTTTAAATCAGCCAGAGGGGGAAAACGGGGCACCTTGAAAAGACAAGTATGAAGACTCACGGCCAACTGTCCAACAGGACAGACGCCCGGAGATGGGACAAACACACTTTTCAACTACTTTAAATGGCGGGGGTGGGGGGACCTTAAACTGAAAAGAAAAAAAAAAAAATCGCTATAAAATTGCACACCCAGCAAAACGATCTTTCAAAAACGAAACGAAGGAAGAATAAAAACATTTTCAGACAAAAACTAAATAATGTGTCGCCTGAAGATTCACACTAAAAGAAATATTTTAAAACTTCCAGACTGAAGGAAAACGATCCCAGAAGGGACAGAAATGCAGGAAGGAGTAAAGAGGGCAAAAGAACAATAACACGGCCTTGCACGCGGAGCAGAGCCGCTGGTGGGACCGCAGGGGAGGGCAGGGCAAGTACACACTGAGGCGCAGGCTGCCCGACGTGACCTCAGCTGAAGGACAGTGCACAGGACGCGCACAGTCACCTGCGGGGTCACACTGCACCAGCACACGGCACTAACACAAGGGGACGTGCAAAAATGTTCTGAAACCTGGTTAACATAAAAGGCAAGGGAAAAGGCAGTAGACACAGACGAGACGAAACTAAGATATAAAAGAAGCCAGACATACACCCAGATGCGTCCACCGTCACGTGAACGGAAGCCCCCGGAGCCCGTAGCTCAGGGCCTCCTCTGGCACCTGTGCTCCTGGCCGTGCCCCGGACGGGCGAGCAGGGCGGCCTCAGGTCACCCAGTACACCAAGAGCCCTTCTCATCCTCTGCTTCATCTGAGCCCCTCCTCAGTGCTCTGGGGGAACAGAGGCGAGGCGGCCGACCACTTTGGCGACCAAAGCCAGACCCGACAGACAGGGGGGAGCCCAGGGGTGGAACGTGCGGTCCTAAGACCTGGAAACTCTGGCTGGCCCTCCCCGCCAGGCAGCCGCCCCCGCCGGGGGCCGACGTCCACACGGCAAAGCTGGAGCCCGCTCTTCACTGGGCCTGCCCCTGCCGGCAAAGCAGCCCCCGGCCCTGGGTGAGCCCACCAGCCCGAAGGCCCCCGGACAGGTGTCCCAGGACCCGCGGAGCTCCCAAGGCCCCAGTACACCGTGCCCTGTTCCCCTCAACTTAAAAGGTGAAGGACACTCGTCGGCGGGGCACGTAGAAACATAAGCACGTTAAAAGGAGCGGCAGAGCTGCAAAACGGAGACCCCTCCGATTTTCACAATGATAAACACACAGAGAGACCCCCCCCCCCACCATGATCGCCATCTCCCGAGTCCTGTGCCCTGGACACAGCAGACCCGTGCTGTCCAAACTGCTCACCTCCGAGAGGATGATCTGGCTTTAGTGCGGTCTACCTCAAGTACATTCTGGAGATTTCCCCGGGGTCACAGGTCTCCCTGCTCCCAGACGAATGCGGCCATCAAGTGCACTAATGAAAGGACAGTGTTTGTGAAACAAATTTCTTTAGGGTTATTAAGGCACAGAAAACCCTCTGGCCATACCTAACTATCCCAGACCGCTCCCTCCTAAGTCCCCTGTGCTCTTACCGGAGACTCTTAATAAAAATTTCATACGTGGGACAAATCAAACTGGCCGAAGACTATTTAGGACCTAAATGCTATTATGAGGTAATGTTATGTATGTTGTGTGTTATATTATATATGTTGTAACGTTATTATAACGTTATTATGAGACACCACATACATTATTTAGAAAGGACACAAGTCCTCATGACTAAAGTTATGGCTTACTTGATTTAAAAATCTCCATTATGGGGGCGCCTGGGTGGCTCAGCTGGTTAAGCATCCAACTTTGGCTCAGGTCATGATCTCACTGCTCGTGGGTTCAAGCCCCATGTCGGGCTCGGTGCTGACAGCTCAGAGCCTGGAGCCTGTTTCAGATTCTGTCTCTCCTCTCTCTACCCCTCCCCTGCTCACTTGCTCTCTCTCTCTCTCAAAAATAATCATTAAAAATGTCCATTATGGGGGCGCCTGGGTGGCGCAGTCGGTTAAGCGTCCGACTTCAGCCAGGTCACGATCTCGCGGTCCGGGAGTTCGAGCCCCGCGTCAGGCTCTGGGCTGATGGCTCAGAGCCTGGAGCCTGTTTCCGATTCTGTGTCTCCCTCTCTCTCTGCCCCTCCCCCATTCATGCTCTGTCTCTCTCTGTCTGAAAAATAAATAAACGTTGAAAAAAAAAATTTTTTTTAAAATGTCCATTATGAACTCTTACAACCCAACAATAAAGAAAAATAACCCAAGTAAAGAATGGTATAGGGTTTAAAGAGACATTTTCCCAAAGATGTGCAAATAAATGGCCAATAAGTACATGAAAAGATGCTCAACATCCTTCGTTATTAGGGAAATGCTAACCAAAACCAGCATGGCCGTCATCGTAATAATTTTAAAACAAAACACACAGAAAAAAACAAGTGTTGGTGAGGACGGGGAGAAACTGAACTGTCAAATGTCGCCAGTAGGATGGAAAACGACCGGGGAAATCCTCCAAAAGGCAAACACAGAGGGGCGTCTGGGGGGGCTCAGTCAGTGAAGCATCTGACTTTGGCTCAGGTCATGATCTGACAGTCGTGAGTCTGAGTCCCACGTCAGGCTGACAGCTCAGAGCCTACTTGGGATTCTCTGTCCCTCTCTCTCTCGGCCCCGCCCCCGCGTGTGGGCGCACATGCGCGCTCTCTCTCTCTCTCTCTCTCAAAAATAAACAGACATTAAAAAAGAAAAGGTAAACACAGAGTTACATACGAGCCAGCAATTCCTCGCCTAGGCATGTACCCAAAAGAACTGAAAACGTATGTCCGTGCAAGAACCCGTACACGAATGTCCACAGCAGCATCGTTCGTAACAGCCACAAGGTGGAAACAGGCCAAACGTCCACCCACAGATGGACAAACACGACGCGGAGCGTCTGTCCAGCCGTGAAAAGCCCCAGACGCCGATCCATGCGACAACACGCACGCACACGAACGAGTCTCGGAAACGCGGTGCCGGGTGACGGCAGTCAGTCAGACACAGGCCAGGCGCTGTGCGGTTCCCGTCGTAATATCGTGCTGTGTGAATTTCATTTCCCCTTTTCACAGCTCCGTGACATGCCACACCTACAGCAAACCCCTGACATTTAAGACAGGGGCACCCAGAAGCTGTCGTGAACCCCCGATTCACAACTACCCCTGTGACAGATGCTTTCCCGGCGGAATGAAGTCAAGCCGAGCAGACGGGGCCCCTCCCCTCCAGTCTGTTACCATCGCCCTGGAGCCGCACTTTCTCCTCCGGCTGGAACCGGATTTGACAGCCCTTCGCAGTTGCGTATGGCGAGCATACGGTGGGCTCCTCGCGGCCACCCCCAATCCCGAGTCCCCTGCTTCAGGCTCTGTATCCTCTACTTTCCCAGCACTTCCTCAGACACCTTCGCTCCCGCCCCGGCAACCCCCCCCACTCCCCCCAGAGCCGGGTGCACAAGGCTCGGCATCGGGGCCTCCAGGTTAACCGGGGAAGCCGCCGCACCGGCGGTCTGGGCGCGTCAGACATCGGAGCTACAGCTGCAGTCCTCACAGAAGGCGACCGGTCCTCGTTTGCCATGTGTCACACACGCGGCTGAGACCAGATCCCCGGTGGGCTTGTTAAGGACACGGTCCAGCCCTGTTTCGCCATTAAACACGATCCTTCGAGCAAGTCATGCGCGGGGGCGGGCGGGAGCGGGGGTCCCAGCAGGAGGAGCACGGAGCTCTGTGCCAGGGGCTCGGGCCTCCCCACCACCGGCTCCACCGCATCCCCCCCCCGCCTTGAGCCCACATTTCACCTCGTTTTCTCCTCCCCGTGAACCCTCCTTTGGCGCTTACAGACCCTACAAGTTCAGCGTAAACTCTCGACGTTCACGTCTAGGAAGCGGCAAAGCGACAGTTCACGTCGACGTTCTTCCCACGGCCCCCGGGCCACGGCCTCGCCCCCCCTCCCCCCAGCCCCCACCCCCCACCCCCCACCAGTGCAGTGGCAGCGAGGAGGCGGCCACCTGCAAGGCCCTCCCAGCCCAGGCCCACCTGCCAGCGGCCCACGGGGTGGGGGCAGGGGGTGCAAGGGGCCACGCCTGCGGGGGGGGGGGGTGGATCACGGCCACATAGACATGAGGGGCTACGGTGGAGACACCTCCCTGGCAGTGGCCCGAAATCCACGCTCGCCGGTGTACCGCTCAAAGCCGCGTGGGCCCAAATCCCAGGACTCTCCCGCGCCCACGCCAGCCGCCCCGTGACGGCAGAGGCAGGGGTCACCACGGGGGCCGCACGGCGGTGGCACCACACGAGGCGATGCGCACACACCGCCCCAGACGGCCGGGACGTGTGGCCGGGGACGGGCTGCTCACCCCTCCGCGTGGCCTGCAGGGTCAGCCCCCTCCCCCTGCTTCAATGTGCTTGTCGTCTTCTGCCAACAATCTATCCGCGGCGCCACGACGCTGCTGGACGGCGGCCGCCTCTCTGCTCTGCTGGACGCGGTGGCAGGCGGGCTCGGCAGGAAGAGCCGGGGAGAAACGGGTTTTCTGGGGACGGGGGTGGTGCGCGGGCCGGGCTGCACGACCGGAACCGTCCGTGAACGCTGCGCGTGGAGAGGCGGTCGGGCGAGCAGGGAGAGGACGGGGAGAAGGGGAGTGCGGGACAGAAGGCTTTGTCCACACCGTCGTGCAAACGTCATGAGCACCTGATGCGAAGTGCTTCCCGCCGGGGGGAGTTGTGTCGAGTGGGGGCCATCTCCCCAGCTCTCCCTTTGCTCGTGTGCCCTCACCGGCAATGTGTCACAGAAACACTGGCAAGGGGGACAGAGCCCAACCTTGGGACCAACAGAAAAGGAAGCCGGCTGCTGCAGGGAGAGGGAGAGGGGAGCTGGCTGGCCTGGGGGACAACAGGACGGGATGACGGTGTGACAGTGGCATCACGGATGACTCGTGGGGCATCTTCACTGCCGAGCCACCGTGTCAGTTTGAGACTAAGGTCAAGCGTGACCGGCCCAACAGGAGTCACTACAAATGCCTCAGAGCACCCCCAGGCCGGGGAGCACAGTCCCTCGGCATGGCTGGGCCCTCCCTCGAGAGTCCACATCGGACTCCGAAAATGCCACGACGAGGCAGAACCCACCCACTCACGAGTCTTGACCGCATCCCTGTAGGAACTTCATTCCGGAAGACCCGAGGGAGTCGGGGGGAGAGCTGTCAGCGCGGACATACGCTGCTCTGCCCCTACTCCACCCCCAGCGAGGGACGAGCCACAGCTCGTGGGTCTCAAGCGCCGCGACCCGCCCCAGGAAGGAAACCACAGGCCAGGGGGGCAGGCCACCCAGCAGCGCAGCGGGCTTGGAGCCCGTCCCAGCAACCGGGCGGGCAGAGCCGCTTCCCTAGCACCCCCAGCACGAGGGCCAAGCCGTCAGCCCCGCTGCAGGGAGGAGGCAAGGACACAGCCCCACCAGAACAGCATCGCACCGGAGCACTGGGCTGGCAAACACCTGTGCCTCACACCTACAGGACAAGCCTGTGGGCCCCAAGGAGGAACGAAGCTGTCCGCTGGCCTTAGGCCCCGTTCCCCCCAGACGCCCCCTCCCACCATACGGTACGGCGACGAGCCACGTTGGTCCAAGCACACGCTCAGTGGCGTGCAGGCAACCCTGTGACCAACAGCAAAGTCGCTTTGGTTCAAGTGCAGCAGTGACTCCTACTTGGCTGATGACCAGGCGGTGGGGCCTTGCTCTGTCCCAGACAGACTTCCCGCCCGCACGTACTCCACCGGGCGGGCAGCACTGTAAGAACGTGCCAGGCCACTCGCCCACCGTGAACAACCTGAGGAGCACGGTCGACTGAAGGGCGGGATGGAATTCAAGCCCGCGGAACGGAGTCCACACCATGTCGTAAGCACTGTCCCGTGTGGCCCGAGATGTACCTGCAGGGCCCGCGGCCACACACGGGCGGGCCAGCCCTGCACACCCTGACCTGGCTCCAGAAGGAGCTCCTACACGCCAGGGGCGCTCCGGCGAGGCCCCAAAGGGCATTCTGCAAACTGGAACGTTCCCGGGACAAAATGGACTCAGTCAGGGGTCAATGCAGATACCGCCTGGGTGGAAACCTTCAAGTCCCTTCCCCTTAGTGAGTTATAAACATGCCAGCATCAGGTGGCTTTTGGGTCCCCCCCACCGATAACAGAGGAGAGGGAGAGGGGCCGTGGTCCGCAGCGCTCTGGGGGAAGCCCAACAGGAAGAGACCCCCGTTTGCCGCCCCCCCATCGGCTCCGGCCGTTACACCCTGTGCCAGAAGCCCCCCAACTTGTCAGAAAAAGGCTGAGAAAGACGAACTCTTCACGGGGTACGCAGTGCTTTGGATCCCCCAGTCCCGTCGCCCAGTTGTACGCTCAGCTGGGGCCCGACGAGGGGGCAGCGAGGCCTGGCAGGACCAGCAGCCGGCGGCAGCCGCGACAGCAGCTGGCACCCCTCCTTCCACCTCCCGCAGAACACAGATTTATGAACCCACGAGGTAGTAGGGCACAGCCTTAAATTTAATCAAAAGAAAGGTCTCACCAGCGGCAAACTGATAAATTATTTAGACAAGGGTTCAGTCGGCCTGGAAAGGAAATCTGGGCCTGAGAGTCTGGCCACCTCAGAAAAAAAAAAAAAAAAAAAAAAAAAAAGCACCGTCCTGACTTCTCTAAATTCCTTCCTGAGCCCAAATCACCTTTATCAAGATGTTTTATCTTGAATAAAGCTAGAAAAACAAGGAGGAAAGCGCACGAGGAAGGACATCAACTCTCCAAGACGCGAGGTGGACAGGTTTGCCGTGGTCAGTTCTCTGCTGCTCCCGTGTGGCGTTAGGGTCGCGCGATCCCCCAGCCCGTCCCGCCCACGGCAACGCGGAGGCACGAATACACTAATGAACACGACCTTATGTCCCCACCTTTCTGAGTCTCGCAGTCCGGGGTACGGACAAAGAGAAAACCAGATCTATGGGCATCCACACCAAAGGTCTAGAAATTTAATAATGCTCCCATTGTTTTATTGCGGACGGCACATCGACCTCTATTACGGCCCAACACTCGAGGGCCCTGTAGAATGCAATAACGTGCTGTGTGTTTAGCTTTGCAATGTTTCAAAGGACCCTGATTTACAGTTAGGAACGGGCACCTTGTACACAAACATCGGAGCCTGGTAATTGCCTCATGTTTTGTGCAAACTCGATGAGGCGGCACGAGGCGGGCCTCCCTCCCTCTCCGGTGACCCACGGGAGGTTACAAAGAGCAGAGCGGCACCGCTCGCTCCGGGGCACGTACCATCATCACCTAGTGCACACGGCACAGCCCCACGGCCGACAGCCGCGAGCCCGTCAGGTCTCCTGCTGCCCCCATTACCTGAGGCTCGTTTCTGAAACAGAGGAAGCCACCAACAGATGGAAGCAGCAAAATTTTAAACATTTTTATGGTACTTACAAATGAACGCAATCATCTTGACATTCAGAAAAGAAAACGCTAAGTATTCGCTGCTGTGGTCGTGCGTCCCGATTGCAGGCAAACCATCGCACTCCGTCGGCGCGGACTGCGTCTTTCCGGGGGTCGCTGGCCCGCATCCCAAGCCCACTCCATAACCCCGCCCCGACGGGGGTCCCGCCTGCACCGGTCCACGGGCGCTTTTCCTAAGTACCCTATGATCTAGAAACACCCTCCCTCGTCAGCCTTGTGAACTGAATCTCTCCTTCCAAACACTACCTTGCAGATCCGTTCTGGAAACCCCACTCACTTCAAGCACGTTTCTCAGACTAACAACCGTCCACCCGGAGGACTCGCCCCCCCACCCCCCACCCCCGCGGCTGGCCCTCCCGCCACCACGAGAAGGGAACTTCTCAACCCTACACTGATTCTATCGTCATTTCTGGATCTGCGATCATTTCCTTATATATAAATGCTGCCTGCCTTACACGGTAATGCCTCTTCCAGATGCCATGGGAGAGATCTGCTCTTAGAAATTCAGATTAAAAACAATAATAGATCCTACTTTCGAAGATTCCACGTACTGCCAGCTAGCGTGAACTAGCCCATGCCTACCAAGCTAAACTAGTAAGAAAGCTGGCCGCAAATCAGCTTAGGACTCCAAAAAAAAACCAACACAAAACTGCAAATCATAGCAAATGGAGTACACGTTACAATACAATATCTTGGAATATCAGACACGCGTTCTGAAGCCCGTATCTTCTCATGTGGTATTTCTTTAACAGTTAATTAAAATGGCGGAGCCCCTCCTGTGAAGGACACGGCTGGCAGACCTGAATTCAAGGGGCTGCGCTCTCCTGGAGGTAAGTGCCCCCCGGGACAGGGTCAGGGGTAGGCAAGTCAGAAAGGCATTCTCTTACATCCAAACACTGCTGGTTCTCCACCTTCCAGATGCCGGTGGCGTGCCCCGTATGTGCGGTCACACGCGGCCTGAAAGCCTGTCTGCACCACGCGTGCACCCTTGGGTGCCTGGGTGTCGTCGCTGAGGTCCCGGGGGCCTTCCGAGTCCCCAAGGAAGCTACTTCCTAGTGGTAACAGCAGGCATCTCAGCTGTTTTCAAAGGGACGCACCATCCAAACCTCTCCCGAAGGCATCACACTCTCAAGAGAAAGGCTCCTGGGTTTTTGTAGAACCATCAAGAGGAGACAGCAAAGCCCTCAGGCACGGAACAAAACCACCCTAAGAAACCGCCTTCTGAAGAATGAGAGTCTGCGGCTGCTGAGTCGACAAGTCAGAAAGGGGGCACCGAGACGAGACGCACCCCAGACACAGAGACAGTCACTACCGCTCAGCCATCCCAGGACTACGGGCGGCAGCGGAAGCCACCGAGGGCACGGTCACAGGCACCAACAGACTCACTCTGGCTGTTCCCTTAGAATGTGAGTGCAATGCAAAGACTCCCTAAACTCCGGATCACGCAAGGGGTCCACGGACAAAGACCCCAAGCAGGCAGGCCTCGCCGGGGGCCCTAAGCCACTTGCTTCCATGAAGCCGAGGCTCAAAACGGAGGACCGAGGACGGCAAAGCGTCCGGGGAGGCGCCCGCAAGGCCACAGGCCCCCCACCTTCCCCGTCAGGCCCTTTAGAGAATTCCAGAGCCCGCTACACAAAGCTGAACACACAGGCACCTCCACAAACACCCCAAATTTCTAATCTTCTACTAAAACCATTAAATCTTCAAACCAGCTAAAGAGAAAGGCCAAAGGAAACGGGTCTCGGGGTGGCTTACGAATAACTTAAGATCTTAAAAGCGCCTTGTCACAGTCACCGCACCCCACGCCACTTTCCTTCAAAACAACAAAACCCCCAAACTGTAAGACACAAGCAGCGGAAGGCACGGTAAGTGGGAGTGGCTCCCTACGAACAACCTTACCTTCTGAATCAAAGACCAAGCATATAATAGGTCATCTTTTGAGTGTGGAGTGTTTTTCTCGACTGTCTGAAAACTGAAGAAGGGCTCTGACTAGTTGGGGCTGCAGAAAAGTTACCGAAAATGCATTTCCTGTGCAAAAGAAAAGCCGTGATTTAAGAGTACCATGAAAAACGCTTTTCATTTGCTAAAGACTGTGGGGGAAACTCAGGCAAGAGAACGAGTTGGAGGGCGCGTGGCCCGGACCACCTGCACACACGGAGTGGGGGGGTGGGGCATGGGCGGCAGCGAGCGGTGTCCAGTCCCCCAGGGACGAGCGCGCAGGGCTGTAAGGAGCCCTCACCTGGAAGGCTATGTGAACCCTGGAGGCGGTGCCCCCGTCAGGAGGAGAGAGGAGGGAGAGGAGAGAGGAGGGAGACGAGGGAGGAGGGGGAGGAGGGAGGAGGGAGAGAAGAGAGGAGGGAGACGAGGGAGGAGGGAGACGAGGGAGGAGGGGGAGGGGGAGACGAGGGAGGAGGGGGAGGAGGGAGGACGGAGACGAGGGTGGAGGGAGAGGAGGGAGAGGAGAGAGGAGGGAGACGAGGGAGGAGGGGGAGGAGGGAGGAGGGAGAGGAGACGAGGGAGAGGAGAGAGGAGGGAGACGAGGGAGGAGGGAGAGGAGAGGAGGGAGGAGGGAGACGAGGGAGGAGGGGGAGGAGGGAAGAGGGGGAGGAGGGAGAGGAGAGGAGAGCGTAGGAAACGCGCTTACCCGTGGCTGCCAGTTCTCGTACTGCTTCTGTAAATTTGCACCGATGGTTTCGAGAGCTTTCTGAGGCCCCATCGACAGAGGATCTGAAGAAGCAATAAAAAGGGGAAAGTTCATTATCCGTGCATCTCCTCCCCGCCAGGCCTGCCTCTCGCTGCGTCCTCCGCCATCACTCACTTCACGGCCACCTCGGACCCAAGACACAACTGGGGTTTTCTGCCATCACCAGACCTAGGGAGCTGCTACGCCCCCAAACAGGCCAGAATGCACACCGTTCTAGAGAACAGCGCCTTCACCGGACCCACCGGCCCTGTGTCTTCCCGTCCCTGTGCTCACCATGCAGCCTCATGGGTCTCCCTGCATCCCCACTGCCTCACCTCCACACTGCCCGCAGGCTGTGCAAAGGAGGGGCCGCAGGGAGGGCCACGCGGCAGTCCCCTCACCTTCTAACGACAGCCCTCACGCAACAGGACGGGGAGGAGGACAGAACGACCATGGTGACGCGTTCGTCTGCGAACTTTCGCCTACGCGCAAAAACCAGTTTCACAAGCACACCCGTGTGTTAGTGGCTCACCCGCCTGTTTCGGGAGTGGATTCTAGTGCAAATAACTCTAACCAGCAACTCCTCAAACTTACTTGGTCTCGGGACTCCTGTGCACCCTTGAAAATTATGCAGAACCCCAAACAATGTTTAAGCGGCGGTATCTATTGATTGGTATTGGCTGTATTCAAAATCAAACGAGAAATTTTAAACAGAGTTCTTCATTCATTCGTTTAAAAGCAATAACTCATTACATCTGAACATAGATACTTATTATGAAAAATGACTGTTTTGCAAAAAAAAAAAAAAAAGGAATCAAGGAAAAGAGCAGGACTGCCTTACAATTTTTAGAAATTTTCTTTAGTATCTGGTTTAACACATGACAGCTGGACTGCACTACCTGCTTCTGCGCTCATCTGTCACAAAATGTGGTCCTCGCCGACACAGAGGAGGAAAACCCCACCTCACGCACGGACACACAGACGCTGCCGGGAAGGAGAGGCTGGTTTAAATAGCCTTTGTAGGGGCGCCCGGGGTGGCTCAGTCGGTGAAGCGTCCCACTTCGGCTCAGGTCGTGATCTCGCGGTTCGTGAGTTCGGGCCCCGCGTCGGGCTCTGTGCTGACAGCCCAGCCTGGAACCTGCTTCGGATTCTGTGCCTCCCTCTCTCTCTGCCCCTCCCCCACTCACACTCTCTCTCGAAAATAAACAAACATTAAGAAAATAACAAAAGAAGTAAAGAAATAAACAGCCTTTGCAGACAGTCGTGGCTATCTTCTTGGATGCTATACGACCCCACCGCGGCAGTTTCTTTAAGACTGCGTGACGTGGAGTCTGAAAGCACAGCGATGGCCCTGGATCTACGGCACTGAACCCGCTAGTCTGTCGTGCGCTTTGAATGGACCCTCTACCGACGGATGACGTGTCGTCATCACTGGTCACTTGTAAAACCCTGGCTCACCGAGCCATGTGGATCTTCGGCATTTCGTTCCCTAATAGCTCAAATTTTACCACCGGCAACAAATACTTCCATGTCTACCTAAAGTGACGGCTCACTCTGTTCACCTTCCAGAAAACGCCTGCCAAATGCCCCAGGTCCGTCAGTCGCTTCTCCAGGCAAAGAGGATCTACCACGAGAAAAGCCACTAGTGTAGCTCAGGACTCACCCGCCGCGTGAAGCCTTTCCTCCCTGCAACCAGGACCCGCCACCCGGCAGCCCCCGCCGTCACACAGACTTACAGGTGTGCTGTAAGACTGTTCACTGCTGAGCCACAGTCCCCATCACAACACCTTTCCCGAACTGTTTGCAGTCTCCTCGTTTTCCGTGTATTAACGCTAAGTCTGCCCCAACGCCCCCAAGCATCCGTCTCAAATACCGTCTTGCACACAGTTGAGATGGCAGCTAATCTCCCTCGACACCCCGGCCGCCCCCTGTGCAACCCCTGCTTGGCAAGAACCTAACACTCCTCCCTGCAGAAGTGGGAATGGCTCCCAAGGACACAGCCTCACGGGACCGGGGACGACAGCACACACGTGACAGGAGTCTCACAGGGAAGAGAAAATTAAGTGCAGAACTCAAAGAGCAGTTGAAGACACAATGCTGGACAACTTCCCACATCTGGCAGGAGACATAAACTTACAGGTTCGAGAAGCTCAGTGAACCTCCAACAGGATTAACCCGAGAAAACTCACACCCAGACACATCAGAGTCAAATCGCCAAAAACAAAAGACCGAAAATAAAAGTCCTTGGAGAAGAATCCGTTCACAAAGGATCAGGAATGAGACGGTCTCTGGGTTTCCCAGCGACAACGAAAGCTGGACAGAGCAACACCTCCACGTCCGTCGTGAAGATAACGTCAGCCTGATGTTCAAGTCTGAGGATAAAACAGAGGTCTTTTCAGACACGCAAACACTCACAAAATCTGTCCCGTGGTCTCCTCTTGAGAAATACAGCACCAAACAAGGCCATGAAGGATCCAGGAAAAGAAAGAGAGAGACCACAAGACGCCCACGAGCCAGCTCTAAGGATGAAACGGTTCAACAGGAGAGGGGTAGTTTTTAAAAAAACGACCAGATTATCTGAGCACTGGAATGAGTCCTGATAGCGCCTGACAGATCTACTGGAGTGTATGTAAAAAAATGAACTCACAAGTTCACAGAAAATTTAGCAAATAAAAGTAACTGGCAAATTTGTAACTACTACAGG
This sequence comes from Lynx rufus, assembly GCF_022079265.1. Taxonomy (NCBI): domain Eukaryota; kingdom Metazoa; phylum Chordata; class Mammalia; order Carnivora; family Felidae; genus Lynx; species Lynx rufus. The sequence continues at coordinate 1,692,053 of NW_025814853.1, read as the reverse complement.
GAACAAATCGCTTACACAGACAAGAAAGGAATCAGAGTAGCCCCTCTGGGAAAGGCAGAGAGAAGAGACAGCTCCCTCTTAATATACTTTCTAGTGTGGTGTGGCTGTAAAACTTGTATGCATGTACTACTTTGATTTTTAAATAAAAAAGAATTATAAAATTAAGTAACGGGACTTCAGGATTGGCAAGGACCTTCAGCATCGGTGTGTCAAAGTCATCGAGGACTTTTTAAAACAGAGACGCCGGGCTCTACCCTGGAGACTCCAATTCAACAGCTTCAGAAGAGCCCAGTCAGCTAACGAGCACATTCCGGCTGAGCGGAACCTAATGAAAATTGGGTCATAATTAACTTATCTGGAAGAACTATGGTTTATTCGTTTCCATCTGTAACTAAAGACATTAGACGTTCATTTTCATCTCTCTGTCCTGGTAGGAACCGAGTGCTGAGGTCTCGAAGGAATTACGACGACCCCAGTCAACTCTGCTATAATCTGAATCACAAGACTGGCAAAGGGCCAGAATAAGTCGGGATCGGAAAAATAAAAACTCCGGGCCACCAAAGAGCAAAGGGGAGCTGAAAACAGCATCAGCAGATAGAAACCGCTCAAACGGCCAAGCCTGGGACAGGAGACCAGGGGTAGATACAAGAGCCAGCGTGAACCTTCCAGCCCGTGTGGCACCCGTGTGCCCGGTGCTCCGGCTGGAGTCCACGGGCAAGAGAAGGACACGGTTTCCTCTGGACAAAGAGGAGAGGCCCAGCCGGGCGCCACCTGATCAGAGGCAGGCCGTACACGTGCCCTCTGCGAACCCCGAACCCCGTCGAAGGGAGGAAGGGAGGGAGTGCAGGAGGTGAAGGTACTCACGTCGGGGGAAGGGCCAGAGCTGGCCCTCCCCCTGGACTTCTCCCCTTGGAAGCCCAGGCCCTCCCGCCCCACACGGTCCTCTCCCACGTCCCCAGAGAGGGCCTGCCGCCCGTCTGCCAGAGCTGGAGGGCCTCTGCCCGCAGACAGGCCGGCGGACCCCTCGCGGTCGTGGCCCTCCTCCTTCCCTGGTCTGGCTCAAAATTCCTGCGTTCCCGAGGGAGGGGCCGCGATCAACCAAGGCCGCCTGTCACATCCTCTGTACTGGGAACCCCGTGGCCAATTAACCGCATGGCTTCCTCCCAAGGGTATGACAGTGGGGGGAGGCGCGTGGGGGGAGGGAAAGACGAGAACAAGGAGAACGATGCTTTTACTACAATAAACCAAGTCGCTGTGTCAGCGAAACTAAGTTCCTGGTGGACAGTGTGGACAGTCTGGAAGTGCGGGCGCATCTCTCCTCTCCTGCCCTCACGGGCTCCTGTTCAGTGAACAAAGTGGGCGGGCAGGTGGGTGGGAGGGAGAGGGCGTAACTGGCATTTGTATAAAACGTGAGCTTTGCATCGACGTTCCTGCAAGGCTTTCAGGCTAAGCCCCGTACCTCGTATGCGCAGACCTTCAGGTCGGCAGGAACTGCAGTCAGCCTACGCCCCGACACAGGGGAGAAGCTGGAGTTCTGGGTGGTCAGAAAACTGGGTCAAGGTCACAGAGGTCGGCGATGGGGCTGGCAGTCAGCCAGCCTGGAAAACCTCCTGTTCTGTCCACTCTTTTCCTTCGGGGGAGCCCGTGCACCATCAACTACCAACGTGCTGGTCCCAGCCGCAGCACCTGGTGCCGGCACCACGGCCGCTCTCCCTCCTCCTGGGAGGTTCCGGAAGGTCCTGAGAAGGGCAGGAGCCCAGGGAGCACGGCTCTGCTGACCCGGAGAGGAGCACTGGGGGCCTTCTCCTGTGACGTCACTCCTCCCCGGAAAAGTCTGCGGTGCCTCCAGCACGCTCCCTTTTGGGGAAGGTGAACGCGAGCACGACTGACTTAAGGGGCCGGGCTGGCTGGAAGGTGGCGAGAGACGGGGCCGGACTTCGGGGCCGCTGCCTACACTGTTCCTTGGTCTGTGCTGGGTCAGTCTGGGGAAAGCTGCCAAACTATATGCTGGGATCGGCCCACCTTCAGAACAGACTGAAAGTTAAAAAAGCACACAGGGCTCGCTGCTCAGAGAACGTCTGTAGTCCCCCGTAGCTTGTATTTAAGTGGACGTTTCATAGGTATTTGTTAATTGACATATTAACTGAGTACTGCCTATTAGATCAAGTGCAAATTTCTCTGTGTGGCGTTCGAGGACTCTGCCACTAGTTAGCTGTGTAACCTCGAGCAGCTAATTTTCATTGAGAAATAATAATGGCAAAGGGGCCACTTTGAAGTCAGAGATAGTTTTCAACGGCTCTGCGCCATCGGCCATGATGTCATCCACATATATGTCCTCATTAGAAGCATATACAGTGGGAGGCATTTCATCCTACTGAGTCGAGGACAGAGCAGGACACAGCCTGGCAGCAAGGCTCTGGCCAAGGGCCGGACGTGGCCCTCCCACGGCCTGAGGGTCCCGGAAAGGGAGCCATCATCCTCCAGGAGTCTTGTCTACACTGCAGCCGGGCCCAACCCTCAGCCTCACCGCCACTTAGCCACAAAATAGATGAGGTCCTGGTGCCATCTCCCGTCCCCCGCCCCGTGCAGGCACCAGGAGCTGCGGCCGGGATGCCCTTTTGTAAAGTGCAAACCCTGTCGCTCGCACAAGGCACTCTGCTCATGGGGATGGAGGCTCCACACAACTTACACTAACGCCTCCTTCAGGGGACACGGAGATACTGCCGGGAGAGGCCAGTGTGACCGGACAGAGAAAAGAGGGCCTCACCCGGGAGCCCCCGAGAACAAGGGCTTCCACCGCAGGCCCAGTGGTGCTCCAGGCTCACGGCAGTGGGTGCCCCCTACACCCCACACCCGGGGGGCTCAGCCCCCACGGCTGGGCCCCTTCTCCTCCTCGCGGTCTTGGCTCTCACCTCCCCTGCAAAACCCCCTCCCTCCACACGGCCTGCCCCGAGTCCTCTAGCCACAGCATCTTCTGAGCTCCTGGGCCCCTCAGGGCGGACCCACCTCACTAAAGGTGCAAAGACGACCGCTCTCTTCTTCGCTCACCTGCACAGGGCCTCTCGGTGCCCGCGTGCATGGAGGGAAAAAGAAAAGGCCTGTCTCCAAGGAGTAAGAGAAAAACACAGGTGAGTGCCTCCTCGATATTTCCTTAGGACACCAGAATTTCCAAGCCCCCGACAGACCTTCAGCTCTCCTACCTCTTATGATACACGGCTACCATTAACGAGCACATAAAAAAATCTCCCGGCAAAATTATACTTCCTCCTGTTCAGCAGTCAACTCATCTGCACCCTGCTTTCAAACACAGACACCTCTCTGAGAGGGATGGGCACTCACCATCCTTCAGTGGGGATGCTTTTAGTGTCGCTGCTGTAGCATTTAATGTCAGGCCATAAAACAAAACAGCCTCTCCCCTGCTTCTCTGAGAAGAGCTGAGTGTCACTTCTATGAAATAAAACAGCATCTTATTATCCGGCGGAGTGGGGGGGCAGGGGCGGGGAAAGACGCGTTGAAAGCCGTGAGGGAGCGCGGGAGGGCCTGCGAGCCCCCCGAGTCCGCACCTTCCCCACGAGCCGCGAGGGCCTGTGCGCCCAAGCCTTCCCTCCCTGCCTTCCCTGCATCAGGGAGGCCGCGCGCTGGCTTCAGAGCAGCACGCTGAAGCTCTGCCTGTTTATTCTGGCAACGACGTCCCTGTCACATCAGAAAGCCTAAAGGGCCGCTTCACGGACGAGGACAGGCCCGTTCTCCGAGCCTCCGGAAGCAGCGCTCTCCTACGCGGTGCTGGCAGCACATGCCCGGGGACAGCAACACGGACTGAGAAGTAAGAGTCGCCCACGTATCTCACCACTCAGAGCCCTCGGCCCCGAGGGCAGAGCGGCTCCAACCTGCACCGACCACCTCCCCTGGCCTGAGGTGGGTCTGTGGCCCAAAAGCAACCCACCTGCAATCGCTCCACCCCTGCACAGAGACCCCACGCTCACGGGCACACCGGAAAGCAAAGCAGTGGGGCTCTGGTCGTCACCTCACACGGCTAACGTCTACTTTGTAAAACAAAACGAGAAACGCGCAGCACTTCGCTATCAAACACCTGCCGGAGGCCCCCAGAGCACGGAGCCGCTGTCCCACTGGGCCGGGGTGCACGACACACGCTCCGTTCTCCTCTCTCCGTGAGCACGCGGGGGCAGAAGAGAAGTGGACGCAGGAGGCGCCTGGGTCCCCACTCAGTGCTGTGGCAGGCAGGGGGTCCAGGTGGCAGGCGAACAGGCATCGGGGGCCGCTCCTTGCCCCAGGCAGTCTGCACTGAGCCGCGTTCCCCCTCCCAGGAGGGAGGCGCCCTCACTGCTCCATTTTACAGATGAGGAAACTGAGGCCCCGGTAAATGGGTGATTTGCTAAAGGGAACAGCAGAGCCCTCTGACTTCCAGAGACACAGCGCAGACCCCGAAGACCAGACACAGTGTGCAGACTGGCTGCCTTCCACACAGGAGGGCCCCGTGGGCTGTGTGGCTGCACCCGCCTGCAGGGGGCCGTCCCGGCAATGCCCTCCCCTCCCCAGCCCCGCCACGACCCAGTCTGGACGTCCGCATCCTGAAAGACGCAGGACCAACCTTCCTCGGGCCTGGGTGTCCTTGCCCCGCCAGCCCAGCCGCTCCTCGGCCCTCACCACCTGACCCCCTCGTCCGGTGCTACCACTCATCCCCAGCAGCTCCCCTCCCCGCTGACTCAGGACGCTGGCTCTGCTCCTCTTCCTCTGGTCGCTGCTCGCCCCGGGCGGGTGACCTCCCCACCCCCTTGTCCACCAGCCAGGTCTTCCCAGCCGTCCGCGGACGCTGTAGTGCTCCAAATGCCCAGAAGCACTGGCCTTTCACACATCTCCAAGGCTGGGCCCCAACTCTCGGTCCCGGCTGCCACTATCGTCACACCTGACACCGGCAAATGCCTGCACGAGCCAGCCTGGGGCCACTGGCTGGGGCTGGGCAAGGCTGGCAGCCCTCCGGGGTGGGGGCTCTCGGGGAGCTGTCCGTCCCGTCAGGGGCTCGGAGGCCACACAGGCGAAGGGAAGACAGTGTTCCCGGGGAGGGCTGGGGACCTGGCAGGGAGGAGCAGACACCCGTGTGGGGAGGGGCAGACAGCAGGGACGAGACGCTGGGTCACACGGGGTAAGAGACACTGAGAAAATACACCAAGGCTGTTGGAGGAGGGAATCACGAATATGGAAAATCCCACTGGGTTGGAGACGAGGCACAATGCATGGTTCTTAACGTGTGCAGACAGCACGGAAATACAGATGTGAACGTGTACACAGGAAGCACACCCGTGCACACGCGTGCGTCCCCTGCTCTGGCAAGGGGAGACGAGTGGCAAGACACTGCTTCTCATGACAACACCGGCCCCGGGGTCTCCGTTTCTAAATCCGGATGCCGCCGACAGCACCTGGGCTCGCAGGCGGTGTGGCCCATCGGGGGAAGGGCCGAAAGAACAAGCCGGAAGTAAGGAGGCACTCAACAGTGGCGCCAGACGAGGGCCACGTCAGCCGGTGGGAACAGGGCCGGCTGGCTAACCCGGAAACAAGCAGAGCATCAACACAGTCAACGGTGACACTGGACCGTGACCCACTGGGTTCACACCGGAGACACAGTCTGATGAGGAGCACGCACTCAGCCAGCGCGCCTCCCCCCAGAACCGTCACTGCTGACACAGCGGAGAGGGGGCGCTCGCAGCCTCGGGTTCCGGCGGCACCCACCGCGTCGCGCCATATAAGCGAGTCGTAAGTGGTAACGGGACACGTCAAAGTCACGTGCCACCTGACAGACGCCGTGGGAGGAAGGCACATCTCTGCCGCGACACTCCCGAAGAGGCACTGCCAAAACTCGGTCCTGAGGAAACTCGGGGACGGTGTCCTAAACGTCACGAGTGCCGAGCGAAGACTGAGGAGCTGGTCCGGTTTGGATGAGATTAAATTAACGGCCACGCATGATGCGGAGTCAGGCCCTTGTGCCACAAACGGCATCCGAGACAGGCGGAGACCCACACGCAGTCGAGGCCGACAAGGCAGCAGACTGCCCACGTCCATCCCGCTGGCGACGGCCGCGCTGGGTCACGCTCCTGGGAACTGTGCACTGAAACTCCCAGGCAGTGGTCAGCAGGCCAACAGCTTACTCTCGTGTGAAGCACAAAGAAAGCCTTCTAGTTCTGTGTGCTTGCAACTTTGGGACCTTCTTCTCCTTTCTTTCCCCCAAAATAAAATCTTAACACACACTGCTCGTGCCCCTGCAAGTTTGCTGAATCAAATCTCCAGGATTCTGCTTTCTCTTAGGCCATACTGATACAATCACCATCAGAAGGGCCAACCCTACCCAAGGTTTTTTTTTTTTAATTTTTTTTTTTTTTCAACGTTTATTTTTTTGGGGACAGAGAGAGACAGAGCATGAACGGGGTAGGGGCAGAGAGAGAGGGAGACACAGAATCGGAAACAGGCTCCAGGCTCCGAGCCATCAGCCCAGAGCCCGACGCGGGGCTCGAACTCACGGACCGCGAGATCGTGACCTGGCTGAAGTCGGACGCTTAACCGACTGCGCCACCCAGGCGCCCCTCCAAGTTTTAATAAAGGTCAATGCAAAGTTTTTAGCTTAGAAAAGGCAAACAAGTCCCCTTGGGAGGAGCACTGGGTGTTATATGTAAGTGCTGAATCACCAGGTTCTATTCCTGAAATCGTTATTACACTGTATGTTAACTAAGTTGGATTTAAACTTTTAAAAATAACAATAATAAATAAAAATAATAATAATAAAAAACGGCAAATGCCCTTCTGAACTGAAAATCCACTGAAATTAGTACAGAGTAGATTACATTTCCTGAATTGCAGAAAAATTTTAAAAGCTCAATATAAAACATCTATTTATTTGTTGGACTTTTCATGGCAAGAAGGAAGCAAGGAATTATTTTCTTTTCCACTGACATTGTCTCATAAACACCCATCAAAGAGACTGTGTGAGGTAGGAAGGAGGGGCTCTTTTGGTTTCTTTCTTTGGGTGGGGGGAGCCTCCCCAGGGAATCTAATAAAACCCAAGGATCCTCTCCTGGAAGGTGCATTTCTCCACTCAGACACCATTACCCACACAGTCCCGGGGAGTCCACCATCCCTGGGAGCTCACGGCGGGACCCAGGTTGAGAAGCTTTGCTTTAAAAACCTAACGTAAGAGCAGTTAAAGAGGGAGAAAACAGAACACAACTGGCGAAATCCCACTCTGAGAAGGGGTAAGTGAAGGAAACAGTCAGTGGCGGCTAATAAGAAGTCAATTTCAGCGGCACAAGCACCAGGACGTGGCAGAGAGCCAAGAAGGCCTCTAGGGAAATCAGCTACGGAAACCGCAACTCTGTCCCTGAGCGCGGGGGACGAGAGGCCTGGGCCGCACGCAGGGAGGCTCTGAGACAAAGACAGTGAGACAGGCAAGTAAAGTGGGAAAAACCACTCCTTTTTCAATTCAGAATAGAATCTAGATCTCCCGGGCTACCGTAAGGTAGGACACCTCTCATCAGCCAAGGGTTGGGGGGGAGGCCCTTTCCAGTAGCAAAAACAGGCACTAAGAGAGACCTTTTGTCAAATCCAAGCGGCACAAAGCCAGCTTTCAAGTAGCAGAGGAAACCTGTCATTTGTGATTTCTGTTATTTAAAGTAGATGAAGACAATTTCTGCTTTTGCTGAGGGAGGGATGCAGAAAGCTGGGGGAGGGGGGTGCTGCCCCCAATCTTATCAAAAAGAGAAAGCCAAACACTCAAAGTGGAAACAAAGAAAAACCCACACTTCGCTGTTAAGTTATGCCAAAATTTAGAGAAGAAATAATACCCAATTCACTACCAGCTCTCCCATAAAACAGGAAAGACGGGACTATTTCTCAACGCATTTATGGCACCGGCATCATCCTGCTACCAAAACCGTGCGAGTGTGTTGCAAGAAAAGAAAACCAGGAACCAGTATCACTCATGAACACAGACGCAAAATTCCTCAACAGCAGCAATCGAATCCACCAATATATAAAAAAGATAACACAAGTGGGGTTTATTCCAGGAATTCAAGGTTGGCTCAACAACCAAAATTCCATCAACGCAACTCACCATATCAACAAACCAAAAAAGAAAAGCCTGGTGATTATCTCAAAAGATGTCAGGAGAGCATTTTGTAAGATTCAGCATTGACTGTTGACAGAAACTCTGAGCAAACCAAGAAGGAGTATGCGGAATAGTGAGAGCCTACTGTTCTCTGCCCGCGAGGAGAGTGCGTGAAGGCCGCAGGGCTCCCATCTCCCTTCCACACTGAGCCACGCGGCTCTGGCCACGCCTTCTGTCCTCGCCTAGATCTGCACACAGATCACAGTCACTCCATTCTTTCAAAAGTGTACGTAGCCACTATCATGTGCCAGATATGGGCAAATTCAAGGGCGCCTGGGGGGCTCAGTCAGTTAAGCTCTGTGCTGACAGCTCAGAGCCTGGAGCCTGCTTCAGATTCCATGTCTCCCTCGCTCTCTGCCCCTCCCCTGCTCGCGCTCTGTCTCTCTCTCTCTCTAAGATAAATAAACATTAAAAATTTTTTTTGTTTTAAAAGAAAGAAATGAAATGAAACCCTCAGATTCACACAAACCAGTGCCAGCCTTCCAGGGACCTGACCAGTGGAAGGCAAGGCCAGCCCAGCCCAGAGCCCCTACAGGGACCTTACCCGCGGGTCAGGAAGGAGGGTGAGGGGCACACTTACCGATCCAGCATTCTAAACGAGCACAAGGGGTGGTCTTCACCACGTCTGGAGGGTCCACACCGACATTCAGGCACAAAACTAAGGCAACACTGACTGTCTTCATCTAAAAACACAATAGAAACAACAAATATTTCAAAATGAGTGCCCTTGATGCACTTTTCCAGGCTTCAGAAATGTTCCCAGAACACATGAAGCCCTGTCCCCACCACTGGCCTCTCCAGCCATCTTTCCATTCACCTACGACCTGTGCTGCCCCCGGGGGTGCTGCAGGAGTAACTGCCTTCTTCCAGAAGCTTCAGAGTAAAGTGGGCACTGGGGGGGGGGGGGGGACGGGTTGCAGCAGGAGAGGCTTCCACAGGCCTCCCTCCTTATGCTACATTTCCAGAAACAGAATTAGTTCACTAAAAAGTATTAAGGCATTTGATACATTCTGCCAAAATCCGTTCCAAAACTCTGCACAAATTTACGCTGCGACCAGGTTACACTATTCCCATTACTTGAAATCATTAATCATTTGATGAGAGAAAAATCATCACACTGATTCAGTGAGCATTCTTTCAGTATTTGTAACACTATTTCAAAGGTGTATTCATTATTTGTATCTTTTATCTTTTGTAGATTTTCTACTCACATTTATGCTACTATACCGTCATTAGGCAACCGTTTCTGATTGATTTCATGTGCTCTTTCCATATTAAAGACCGCATCCACATTATTTGTTGCAAATACTTCTCTGGTCTGGCGTTTACCCTCTGATTCATTCTCTGCTTCTTGACATGCAAAACCTTGGGTCTATCCTCTGATACAGCTTCCTGCACACCTGCTCCTTCTCCAGCAGCCCAGTATTGGAAACACCCCGCCCACCCAGCTGCTCAAGCCAGACACCCGGAACTTGCCCTTCAAACATTTACTGAGCACCTGCTAGGTGCCGATCGCTATTTGTAGGTGGTGAGGATCCATCAGGAAACACAAATCCCAGCAGGGGCGGTGGGGTATCGTTTCAAAGAGGTGAGAGGGCTCCGAGTGGGGTCACCAGCCTTGACCCCCGGTGCTGAGCACCAGAGCCCACCCTCGACTCATCCTGCCTCCTAAGTGCCTCCTGCACCTGCTTCTCCACCAGCCCCGCTCCCAGCCACAGCTTCCCCGGCCTGGAAGGCGGCCCTTCCCGCTCCACCAACTCTGACTCTCCCTTGCGGTCTCAGTGCCCACAGTGGCCATTTCTCGGGGAGGTTTGCCCCCACATCCCAGCAGGGCAGCACCACCATGCACGGCGTTTCCTGCTGGCAGAGCTCTCTGACGAGGCTCCCCAACCCAAGAGGAGAGTGGACCCACGTGTGTGCCCGTACCTGGCCCAGACCTGGGGCTCAGGAACTCCCTGCTCAGTGAGGGCCTACATGGATTTCTTCCAGTGTTTTACTGTGTTTTACATTTAACCCTTCAAGCCATCTGGACGTTACTGTGGTATATGATACAAGACGAGGATTAATTTTCTTCTCAAAACACTAGCCGATCATACCAATTCTCTCTGTTAAATAATGTCCCCCAGGAGCACCCGGGTGGCTCTGTTGGTTAAGTGTCTGACTTAGGCGCAGGTCATGATCTCACAGTTCATGGGTTCGAGCCCCACGTCGGGCTGTCAGCCGGTCAGCACAGAGCCCGCTGCGGATCCTCTGTCCCCCTCTCTCTGCCCCTCCCCAACTCACACTCTCTCCCTCTCTCAAAAACAAATAAACATTTTGGGACACCTGGACGGCTCGGTCAGTTAAGCATCTGACTTCCGCTCAGGTCACGATCTCATGGTTTGTGAGTTTGAGCCCCGAGTCAAGCTCTGTGCTGACAGCTCGGAGCCCGGAGCCTGCTTCGGATTCTGTGTCTCCCTCTCTTTCTGCCCCTCCCCTGCTCACGCTCTGTCTCTCTCTGTCTCTCAAAAATAAATAAATGTAAAAAAAGGTTTTTTTTAATAAATAATCTTTAAAGTAATAAATAAATAAAAACAAACAAGAATGTCTCCCAGACTGACAGGTTTGTATGATTCTCTTAGCATATATAAATTTCCAGACAGACCAAACCCTACTGCAGGCTAGCTAACTGAATTTATTCCCTTATCCCATCAATCAATACTTCTACTACACTGATTTAAATAATTTATCTTTGCAGCACTTTACAATACTTAGGAGGGCTAGGTTTCCTTCCTCACAATTTTTTTTAAACTTTTACTTAGTTATTACATCTATATTCATCGCTTTCCCCCCCAAATTACTCAGTTATTCAATTTTTTAATCCCATAGATACTTTGATTAAAGTTGCATTAAACTGCATATTGGTAACATTGAGTATTTTAAATTGTCTTCTTTGATCCAATAACTCCACATGAGAATTTGTCATAGAAAATATAAAAAAAGAGGGGCGCCTGGGTGGCGCAGTCGGTTAAGCGTCCGACTTCAGCCAGGTCACGATCTCGCGGTCCTTGAGTTCGAGCCCCGCGTCGGGCTCTGTGCTGACAGCTCAGAGCCTGGAGCCTGTTTCCGATTCTGTGTCTCCCTCTCTCTCTGCCCCTCCCCTGTTCATGCTCTGTCTCTCTGTGTCTCAAAAATAAATAAACGTTAAAAAAAAAAAATTAAAAAAAAAAAGAAAATATAAAAAAAGATAATAAAGGGGAAATCTCTATGTGTAAAGATCTTCTTCACAGCATTTCTTATCACGGAGAACACGTGGTGGATATGACCTAAATTTTAAGCAAATAAGGGAATGTTTCAGCACACCATCATATTCTCCTAACCGAATGACTCTTAAATTCTTATAATGTTAAATGAACAAACATTGATTCAAGACACCAGGGGTGCCAGGGTGGCTCAGTTGGTTAAGCGTCCGACTTCTCGGCTCAGGTCACGATCTCGCAGTTTGTGAGTTTGAGCCCCGCGTCGGGCTCTGTGCTGACAGCCCGGAGCCTGGAGCCTGCTTCGGATTCTGTCTGCCTTTCCCTCTGCCCCTGCCCCCCTCACACTCTGTCTCCCTCAAAAATAAATAGATATTTTTTAAAAATTTTAATAAAAACAAAATGCCAAAAAAAAAAATCACGTTAAACATATAAATTAAATTTGGCAAGTGTTTCTATACAGGAACACAGTGTGTTTCTCCATTTAATTGAACCTCTTTTTAATGTTTCTCAGTACTGCTTTTTTTTTTTTTTCCTTTTTTTAGTTTTCTTCACCAATCAGTCTTGCACATTTCTTTTAGGATTTTTCCTAGACATGTCATGGATGTTCGGGGGACACGTGCTTCTATCCGCGTATTTTCCCCACTGTGGTCTCGCAGTGAATGTGGACACCTTCCCTTGTCACATGATTAAATTCCTAATTAAATGTAACTGCCTCTTGGTGATCCTTGACCCGCACTGTAGGTTTACAAATACGCCGTCTACGAATGACGAGTCCGTCTCGTCCTTTCCAACGGACTGTTCCTCTTTTCCTGTTCCGGGTCTCGGGCACTGCCCACAGCCTCCAAAACAGAACTGCCAGCGACCACAGAACATGGCAGTGGTGACCGTCACGCTGGTTTTAACGCGACGCACGAATGGTTTATCATGAAGACCATGGCGGCAACTCACGTGGAACACGTGTCACCTGCTTCCGGGCGACGGGACTTCGCCGTTACCAAAGGCCTCCCGGCAGAAGCAGTAAGGCACCTGTTTCCACAACCCAAAATAATCCAAAGAGGACTTCTGCCTTTTACGAAAAAAGCAGGAAGCGCAAGTGAGTCTGGAGTCGGACCTGCAGCAGGCCGGGCGGCGGTGGGAGACACACGCGGCGTCTCGGGGCGGCCGGCCGGAGCTGGGAGCTGTGTCTGTGCGTGTCTGGGCTTCTCCCCCATTCAGTCTGCAGCGTTAGCAGCACGTGTCCCTAAGGTGGCACAGAAGCCTAAGAGGGGTCACTGGGGGGGGGGGGGCTGCGGGGGTCTGGGAATGCCCAAAGTTGTTTTCCGCAGGAATCGATGGTAACTGCTTCCCCACTTCGCACCATTTCGGCTTAGAAAAGGTTTCGTGGGGGCGCACTATTTTCGGGTAGCGAGGAAACCCATAGGATCTTTACTTATCGCATCAAGAGAAGATCCCTGTGTTCAAACAGAATTTAAAGTGGGGGGGGGTAGTATTTAGTCTTAAAAAAAAAAAGTACTTATTAATGACAAATCACTTTCTCTTTTTTAATTTTTTTTAAACATTTGTTTATTTTTGAGACAGAGAGAGACAGAGCATGAACGGGGGAGGGGCAGAGAGAGAGGGAGACACAGAATCCGAAGCAGGCTCCAGGCTCCGAGCTGTCAGCACAGAGCCCGACGCGGGGCTCGAACTCACAGACCTCGAGATCATGATCTGAGCTGAAGTCGGCCGCTTAACCGACTGAGCCACCCACGTGCCCCGACAAATCACTTTTTAAAGAGGCTGTACCCCTGCCTCCAGAGAGAGACATACTGAAGAGAGCAGTGTCTTCCTGGAGACACAGGCCAGAGAATCTTCTTGTTATGAACCTTAAAAAAAAAAAAAAAAAAAGGTCCCTTTGTCTGTTGTCAGGAGAAAGGGCAGAAAATCAATCAGACAGTAACAATATTGTTTTTGTTAGTCATTTTCCAATACGTAAGTGATCAGCTTCAACAATCCCATACAGTTGATCAATTATCTTCTAGCAAACTCAGCCTTTGAGGGCAAGCCACTTAGAACCAGAAGTTCCACGGAGATATCACTGTGGCCTTCTTGCGGCCACGGTGACTCACACTAACGGCCGCCCCACAGTATCTTTAAACCCAGGGGCTCCCCCGTGCTCCCAGGGCCCAGCAAGGTGGGGACTCATACCCTGCAGCGAGTTCCCAGCTGCTTCGCTCAGTCAGCCCTGGGCCCGGCGGGAGGGAAGCCCTCCTCGCAGAAAACCATCTACCTCCACGGATCGGGTCCCTCTAACTTTCAGAAAGACTGTCTGCCCCACTGTGGCAGCCCAGCTGGTCCCCACAGTCTTCTTCTGTCCTCAGTCTGCAAAGGGCACACACTCCTCAACCGTTAGTCCCTTTCACAAAGCCCAGCTGAGGGAACGACACTCCGTGGGCTGCTTTAAGGGACAGCCAGCCCCGGGTGGGCACCCCTGGCAGCGGGCCTGCAGCCTTCCCCCCGCCCCTGGCCTCACGCCCCAGGAGGGCAGGGGAGAGCCCCTCTCGGGACATGTGAGCCCGCACGCCTCCCTCGCACGGCAGGGACTCCGGGCAGGCATCAGGCTCGGACACTTCTGACCATTTCTGAGCGAAAGCTGCCTCCACTTACTCATGCTCACCCCCTAACAGGCCGCATCCAGTAGCCTGAGCTCTCCGGCCGCCCTGATCCTCTCCTAAAGGTCCCTGCGCTGGGTGCTCCTGTCCCCACCGGTCTTCCCGCTGGCTCTCCCTGGGGGTCAGGAAGGGAGTGCAGGATGAGGCGGGGGATTCATGCGGCACCCAAACATCCCCGATCGCAGCCCACCTCTTCCTCCAGCTGACCCTCGGGACACATTACATCCCCTCAACCTCTACACCTGCATTTAATGAGTTTCAAAACACAATTCTCGGTAAAATAATTGGACTTAATTATAAAATTATTACGTCTGAAGCTCTCCAAGTGCTTATGCAGAAATACTAGCGTAAGCCCAATCAATGGTCACCTTTTAGTCCCACGAGACACTAAAAGGGCCCCCACGTCCCCATGCCTGCCACCAAGTACAGCCTTCATTAGTGACCAGACGTCATTTCAAGCGACAACTTCCGTGAGGTCGCTTTACAGGTGACAGTGTGAAATTAATGAAGACACAGAAAGAAAGAACGTGATTCGTCCTTGCACACCCAACCTTTCTTTGTAAGAAAATAAGAAAGAAAGGTCCCAAAAATATATTGACACGAATTAGAAAAACGTTTTTGACCTAACCGATTTAATTCCACAAGTGGGCTCAAGACATTAGCAGTAAGTATCCTTAAGGCAATCAAATGTGTCTTCTGCTCCCCCGCAAATCTTAATAGTGTTCGCCTGATTCCAAATGTGGTTAAGTTCTAAGTTCTTAGCTATACCCCAAAGTGCCTTTTAGGTATTTTATTTCCATTTCCCATTCCAAAAGTTCCAGATTGATGTTTTTTAATAATACAGTTATAGCATTAAGAGAACGTAAGGGCTATTACATTTAATGTGCCAAAAATTGCATAACGGTATATAAAATAACCATGTTGAACTTTGAAACATTTCTTCTCCAATGCAATATAACTGAAAATGACACTTCTATCCCCGGAGGCTAATTCTGAATTTGAAAAGTTATCCTTCTGAGAAGCTGTAAAACATTAAGTGACCGTTGAAAGTGTGTGACCGCTGTTCATTCCAACCTGTCCTGAGCAACATCCTCACCCCTGCAGTGAGAGGTGGGTACGGACGAGCTCGTAGGCCCGAGGACTTCTCCGGTCCTCAAGCTGCACTCCAGGACGAAGCTCGCCAGCCATACAGAAGCACCCCTACAGGCACGGAGCAAGCTGCCGTATGATTCGGGGCCCAGCCCGAGGGCCTCGAGCACACCCTGGAAGTGAGGTGGGAGAGGCTGGGGACTCCCTGGCGATGGGGGCCGGTACCCGGCACCACCTGTAAGGCCTGGGCAGTGCCCGTGCAGTCGTCTGGTGCCAGGTTTGTTTGGAACTTCAAAACTTCCCAGACTTACGAAAGAATAATATGGTACACAGCTCACGTCTCATGTAACACACCCAGAAGGGTCTAGAACAACATTCAGTATCCAAACCATTAAAATTTCTGCAGTGAAATGCCCAAATATCCACTATCTGTGCAATAAAGACTATGGACAACCTCACACTAGGTCACATCCGCTTTGCCACAAGATGAGCTGTGAAAACCTTTGTGCTCAGAGCCTGCTGGATTCAGAAGCTCAGATAAGCGCCCGTGGACCCCGACGCCACCCCTGCTTGAAAGCCCCCGGTACACCCAAGGGCCTGTCACCTCACCGATTAAAAATACATGACTGCCTGCCACCACCCAAAGAACTCAAAACAAAATCACACGGGTTCCTTTATCTGTTTCCTCCTACTGAACTAACTCGATAAACCACATGTAATTTAAAAGATTCAGTGGATGGAGTGGTACAATCAAACCTGAACGTGGGTTCGCGGGCTCACGTGCAAGGACACCCAAGCTGTTCTGCAGAATGAAGACAGCGCGTCGTGCTCCACTGGCCAATCCTGCTTTCCGCTCCCCATACTGACAGCTGTGACTCACTGGTCCCCCCCCCCACAACCGGGCCCAATGGAAAACAAACAGGAAGCGAGACTGGGGTTTGCCACAACATTCACTATCCCCCGCTCGTCTGAGGCAAAGCCACCCAATCCCCAGCAGTGCTCGTTAAGATTCAGAGCATCAAGGAAAACTTTGAGCAGAGCTGAAGCCGCACAAATTCATAATTTATAAAGGAAGTCAGTCAGAAACTGGAACGTAACGGCAAACAGAGCAGATACACCACGGGGCTTGGGGTGGGGGGGGAGCACACAAAGCAGATACACCGCAGGGCTGGGGGGTGGGGGGTGTCAAGTTGTTGAAAAAAAAGGAAAACAGGTTTGCCTCCTAACTCCCGTCTGGAAGACCGCTAGAAAGAAGGAAGGGCCAACCTGCCAAGAAGCACATCAGATGGACTTTCCGCAGCCCAAACCTGCAATACGGCACAAGAACCAGCCCCCCCCCCCCAGCAGCAACCAGGAACCTGGGGGCCCCCGGCTGCATCCTCCTGTTTCAGCAGGAACCCGAGCCAGGGCGGCTCCTGAACTCAGGAGTCCGCTCGCTGCCCTCCTCCAGAAGCCTAATTGAGGCTTCAGCTCTCTCGTGTGAGGCCAAGTTCTGTCCGAGTCTCCCTGCTTTTAAAGTCTGCGTCCACCACTACAGAGCAGGCTAATGCAAGGGGAAGAGACAACAGGTAGCTTTCCGACAGGGAACATCAGAAAGTCGTGTCCGTACCCGCCCCCCCCCCACCGGACCTCGAGCGCCAGAGCTCTCCCTCCCGGCCCCTCCCACCCCTGCAGACCACCCACCCAGGGTTCTGGGAGCAAGCAGCCTCCCCACATCACAGGCCTCTACAAATCAGATAAGAGATCGGCACACAGAATAGATTTGCTGCAGAGATCTTAACGGCTTTAAACAAACTACAGATGTTGTTCACGTGACTCCTTCGTGAACAAGTGGGCTTCCTGGTACCACCTCGGCCGCCACCGGGGACACCTGCGTGTGGGTCTATGGGCGACACACCCCGACCTAGTCTGGGAAGCCAACTTGAGGCACGAGGGAGCCAAGGGAGCGACAAGGACTTCCTGGCCTTTCTTGTAACCCTGCCCAGGGTGAAATTTTAAAAAGAAAATCCAATTAACTACCCAGTCTCCTTATCTAAGAAGTGAAAACAAAAACACTTTGTCACAGAGATTTACCATGAAGACATATACGCTTACACATTAACTCCAAGTAACTCAACAGTGTAAAGTCTAAGTATGCCAAACTTAAGTCTATTGAAGCCCACGGGTCTGGCTTGAAGGGCATAATTAAAAGGCGCGTGTTACAGGATGCCATCTGTTACACGGTGGAACAGGACAATGCCTTTAAAAACGTATTTTCAGGTTGCACGACTCCGTTAGTGGGAAACGCTGGGGTTCGGAGCCAACGGCTAACAAAAATTTCTAGAGAATTCGGTGCAAAATGGTGGTTTTACTAAAGCATGGGGACAGGACCTGTGGGCAGAAAAGGCTGCAGTGGGGCTGTGAGGAGTGACTGATTATACAACTTCAGGCTGGGAGAGGGTTAGGGACAGTCTCTAAGGTTATTTTGGAAGCAAGGTTCCCAGGACCTTGAGGGGCTGGCTGCTGTTAGGAAAAGGTCATTTATTACTGTTTGATAAACCTCAGCATGAGACGCTGTAGATGTATGTCAGGGGGCCATATGCTCGGAGGATGATTGCCAACGTATATCTTGGGGGTGGAGATAAAGGAAGTCTCGAAAGGAATTTTTATGTTAAAGGAGACTTATAGGATCTTGGGGAGGGTCAGGCTAATGTTAAGCTAAAATTGCCTTTTGCCCTGAGCAAATACTAACATGAAGGCAGCTGAGCTCCTGGAGGGAGGTCACTCTGCCCGGCTCAGGGACTTGTCAATGGGGTGTAGGTTGTGAGGAAATGTCGTTTTTTCTCGGAAAGAGAAAAGAAGCCTTTCTTTGTCTCCCACATCAGACTCCGTGGGTAAGAGGGTAAACTCTGTAGTGCGTGAATTATATTTCAATAAAGCTATTAAAAAAGACGTATTTTCAGGGCACCTGGGTGGCTCAGTCGGTTAAGCATCCGACTTCAGCTCAGGTCATGATCTCTCATTTCGTGGGTTCGAGCCCCGCGTGGGGCTCTGTGCTGACAACTCAGAGCCTGGAGCTGGTTTTGGATTCCGTGTCTCCCTCTCTCTCTGTCCCTCTCCTGCTCGTGCTCTGTCTCTACCTCTCAAAAATGAATAAATGTTTAAAAAAAAAAAAGACCTATTTTCAAGGACCAGTAAGTGGCATGGGAGGCACCCACACATAACTTGAGCAAAAAGAGGAAGGCACAAAACAATGTCCATAATTACTGTTCGAAATGTGTGAATCCACAGACGCAAAGGACACAGAATGAAACATAAGATGTCACAGGCGGTTTTGATCTCCGAGGAGTGCAAAGTGGATGATTCCTCTTTTCTTCTCTGTGCCTGGCCCTTCTGTGTGTGTATTTCCAAGTTTTCCATAAACACATTATTTCTATAAGCAGGGGGACAGTTATAACAATGATTTAATACAATAGTCAAGGACTCTGTGTGTGTGTGTGTGTGTGTGTGTGCGCGTGCGTGCAATTTTCATTACATTCTGAAGACAGAGAGAATAGCTTGCTCGGCCAGCTGAAGCTTAGACTAGTATCCAAGGCAACGAGCGTGCTGGGATCTCGAGGGGAAATGCAAGGCAGGTGACAGGCGCTGAGCTCACGGAGATCCACGTTCTCAGTCTCGAGCATTCTTTTTTTGTTGTTTTTTGGTTGTTGTTTTTTTTTTTTTGAGCAGCAGGCAAAGTTTATTAGAGCATAAGATTAGAAAGTAGAAAGCAGGAATAGTATGAAAGCTCTTCACAGAGAGGGGACATTCCAAAGTGAATGCCCCCCCCACCCCGGCATCCTAACCGAACCGAACACAGCCTCATAATCAACGAACACCTGCCCCACCGAGTAAGTGCAGCAACGGCTCTCGTCCATCTGTCTCCACGCCTTCCCAGTTTAGGACACAAGATAAAGCTCACTGCTAAAATTTCTTTCTTGAGAATGAGACTGTCCTTTAATAAGTGGATCGATTTCAAGGCGATTTAGAGATTTCTTTTGTTTGATCAGACACTGGGTCACGGCCCTTCTCCTCCCAACGTAAACTAAAACCGGCAGCATCCCCGTGGGAGCGAGCCGTTCGTTCAGGACGGACTCTGCTCCCACTCTTCCTTATCCGGCACTTCTAAAAACAATCCCGAGGCAAACTACACAGAGCCCCCACCCTGGCTGGGGACACACCCGTGGTGGGCACACCTCGACAACAGGCATTTCACAACATCCACGGATGGACACGGCGTGGGGCCGTTTTCTTCCACTCCCATCCCGCTCACGGGCCCTGCAAGCTCCTGGTGGAGGGCGGGGTGCACCTCGACGACAGGGGCCGGGGAGAGGGTCGCAACCCCGTGAACGCTGTCGGGCGGAACACAGCTCCTCGGGGCTCCCAGGAAGGCTACTCGCGTCGATGGCCAACGCTGACTTGAGACGAAAGGGAGGTCAGCCAGGAAGCTGCTGCCATAAAAGAAGAAGGCCCGCCCTGGGCGCGGCAGGAAGGAACCACAAAGGAAAGAAACACCAATGTCAACAGGGGCTAGCGTGTGCTGCTGAGGGGTACCAGAGAGGCACAGGTCAATCAAAGGTCCTGCACGCAGACACTGCATACATGGAGTCACGCCTACAGGGAGGGGCACCTGGGTGGCTTGAGCGTCCGTCCGGATCTTAGTTTCGGCTCAGGTCAAAATGCCAGGATTGTGGGACTGAGCCCTGCGTCGGTGCTAAGCAAGCAGCCTGCTTGGGATTCTGTCTCTCTCCCTCCCCCCCCCCCCCCCCCCCCCCCGCTCACACCCTCTCTCAAAGTAAATAAATAGGGGCGCCTGGGGGGCTCAGTCGGTTGAGCGTCCGACTTCGGCTCAGGTCACGATCTCACAGCTCGTGGGTTCGAGCCCCGCGTCGGGCTCTGTGCTGACAGCTCAGAGCCTGGAGCCTGCTTCCGATTCTGTGTCTCCCTCTCTGTCTGGCCCTAACCCACTCACATTCTGTCTCTGTCTCTCTCAGAAATAAATAAACATTAAAAAAAAATTTTTTTAATAAATAAATAAACTTAAAAAAAAAGACACTCCCACAGGGAAAGAATGTGGCAGGCATCTGCTATCTGTGGTTCCCCATAATCTTTTTTTTTTTTAGTTTATTTATTTATTTAAGAGGGGGAGAGAGAGTGTGTACAAGCAGGAGACAGAATCCCAAGTAGAATCTGCACTGTCAGAGCGGAGCCCTGGCTTCACAAACCTCATCTTCAGAAAACAACGTCAGGACTTCCTCCATGACCCAATGATTCAAAGGAATTCTAAGTGAGAAATGACCACAGGGCAGGGCCACCGGTGGAGAGCATCTAAACAGAGGGGTGCCTGGGTGGCCTCCAAGCCTCGATTTTGGCTCAGGTCACAATCTCATCACGGTTCATGGATCTGAGCGCCGTCGGGTTCCACGATGGCAGCATGGAGCCTGCTTGGGATTCTCTCTCTCCCTCTGTCCGTCCCTTCCCTGCTCGCTCCCTCTCTTTCTCTCTCTCAAAATGAAAATAAACTTAAAAAAAAATCATAAACATGAAGTAACAATTATCAACATCGCAACTTGTCTCCAAGTCCTGCTGGTAGAGCGAGGCACGAACGTCCTCGGGACCGCCGGTGCTCAGCCAGCTGACAGCCAGCCCGGCCTGCGGCCAGGCCCGCGGGCCGGGACCGCAAACCATGGACGCACGGCGCCACCCCTCCACCCGCTGCCCGAAAGCAGGCGCCGGGACCTGAGCGGTGAGGCGTCTGCCACAGCCTGCCGTTCTCTGTCTACATTCCTCCTCGACACTCCTGCAACTCTGCCTAAAATGTTTTGTCTCCAACATCCTCTGTCTGCTCTGCTCTCAGAAACCGTCGCAGAAACACGCAACGCGCCCCAGCACCGAAGGGCCACATCTTACCACCTCGGTGCCTATGGGAACAACGCAAAGCCTCACCTACAATGTGTCTGCAAATGCGGTGGGTTTTCTGCTGACAGCCAAGCCTAAGGGTCTGTCCTGAAGGAGTCATGAAAATCATTCATGATCCCAACAAAATTTATTATTTAGAAGCCAAGGAAGGCGCCTGGGGGGCTCAGTCGGTTGAGAGTCCGACTCTTGGTCTCAGCTCAGGTCATGATCTCACAGTTCGTGGGTTCCAGCCCTGAGTTCGGCTCTGCACTGACAGCTTGGAGCCTGCTTGGGACTTTCTCTCTCTCTCTCCTTCTCCGGCCCAACCCCACTTGTGCACGCACGTGCTTGCACACATGCACACATACACACACTCTCTCTCTAAATAAACAAATAAACATAAAAAAAACATAAAGCAAAACCAATTTCAAAAAGGAATGTTATCTTTCAGGGAACATTTCAAACATGAATCACAGCAAAGCCTCTGAGCCACTGAAGGCCAGTCCCTTCCCCAGGGAGGCCACCTCGCCGTCCCCCTGCCGACCGACCGGGGCCACTCAGACCGCAGCACCGGGCTCACGAGCATTGATTCGTGGGTGGCCCCTCTGGACCGTGGGTGCGTCCACCTCACCTGGTCACCTTTGAAGCCCGGGCCCTGGGCCCCCTGCTGACAAGAGGAAGGCCCTGGGTGAACACGGGAAAGAGAGAGGGAGTGGGAGGCTGTTTCAGAAGCCAGACGGCAATCGCGGCCCACGCAGGACCCCAGCAGTGCCCCCGCGGACCCTCCATCAACACCGGGAAGAGAGTCAACGATCTCCTCAAGTCCTGGGACAGGAAATCCAGCTAGCACAGCCAGCCCTGGGGACAGACGAGCGTGGGGACGGACACCTCATCTCCTTCGCAGCCGCCGACACAGATCGCAGGGCGCCCCTGAAATCTTCCCGCCATTCCAAGAATGCTTCCCACTGTGAAACCACAGAGAATCACCTGGATCCAATCGTTGTCGGAAGCGTCCGCGCAAAGATGCTATCGCGTATTAAACGTAAGCACAAAAGGGAAGGCATGAGAGGCTGGAGTCTAAATATTCATTTCAAACGTCCTCCTCAAACATCTGGGGCATCAGAGGTGGTCAGGGGTCCAGGGGATGCCACAGGATAGGGCTTAGCCCTCGCCCTGTCTGACAGAAACAGAGACTTCAAAGGAATGGAGACACTCAGCCTGAGTCCGGACAGACAATTCACAGGCCAGCTGACAAGCCAGGCAGCACGGGGTCACAGGAGCAGGGGGGGAGACGCACGGGCTCCCCGGGGGGACAGAGCCCAGGCGAGCTGAGTGCCACACCGAGGGGGTGTGCTTCACTGCAAGAGTGGGGTACACAGGCAATCCCTGGCCCTGGGGTGCTGTCGTGAGGTTTCTGAGCTGCGAAATTTGAGGTGCTTTTAGTTCCTTTTATAAATACACATATGCACTAATATACATTGTTTTGCCCTTAAAACTTCCACCCACATTTTGCAGCATTACATCTTTGACAATGATTTTCAAATCAGTTTAAAAAAAAATTTTTTTTAAATGTTTATTTTATTTTTTGAGACAGAGAGAGACACAGCATGAGCAGGGAAGGGGCAGAGAGAGAGGGAGACACAGAATCTGAAGCAGGCTCCAGGCTCTGAGCTGTCGGCACAGAGCCTGATGCGGGGCTCGAACTCACGAACTGTGAGATTGTGACCTGAGCTGAAGTCAGACGCTTAACCGACTGAGCCACCCAGGCACCCCTAAAAAAATTTTTTTAATGTTTATTTTTGAGAGAGAGAGAGAGAGAGAGAGAGAGAGAGAGAGAGAGTGTGCGTTGGTGGGGGAGGGGCAGAGAGACAGGGAGACACAGAATCCGAAGCAGGCTCCAGGCTCCGAGCTGTCAGCACAGAGCCCGACGCGGGGCTCGAACTCACGAACTGTGAGATCACGACCCGAGCCAAAGTCGGACGCTCAACCGACTGAGCCACCCAGGCGCCCCAATCAGTTTAAATTAAAAGTTCAAAGAAAAGCACTCCTATCATAACAGGACACAGGCTTCAGAGAAAAACAATCAGTCACAAAGAGAAAGCTGGGAATCAGAATGGCTTCAGAAATCTCAAGTGGAAGGAGAGCAAACCAGATTTCCAACCTAGAGTTTCGTAGCTAGACAATCGATTAAGTGTGATGACAGAATACAATTAAGACTCTCATAAACAACCCGCGCTCTTTTTAAATGATAGAGAATCGTGTACTAAGTTAAAAATGGACTCACTGGGGCGCCTGGGTGGCGCAGTCGGTTAAGCGTCCGACTTCAGCCAGGTCACGATCTCGCGGTCCGGGAGTTCGAGCCCCGCGTCGGGCTCTGGGCTGATGGCTCAGAGCCTGGAGCCTGTTTCCGATTCTGTGTCTCCCTCTCTCTCTGCCCCTCCCCCGTTCATGCTCTGTCTCTCTCTGTCCCAAAAATAAAAAAAAAAATAAAACGTTGAAAAAAAAAATGGACTCACTAATGCAACGGGACGTGAACAACAGCATCCTGGCATCCCGCCAGACGACAGGCTTGACCCACACATAACCGTGCTTCACTGTTGGACGCCTGGCTCCCGTGAAGCGCAGGAGACAGAGAAGCAAGTGAAACGACGCCACGAAGAAACAATCAGCAAAACCTAAATGGGAGACATTCTCCAGCACAACGCCTGGACCCTTCTGCAAAACGTCAACGCTGTTCTAAAGAAAAAAGGTTCTTGGGGCGCCTGGGTGGCGCAGTCGGTTAAGCGTCCAACTTCAGCCAGGTCACGATCTCGCGGTCCGTGAGTTCGAGCCCCGCGTCAGGCTCTGGGCTGATGGCTCGGAGCCTGGAGCCTGTTTCCGATTCTGTGTCTCCCTCTCTCTGTGCCCCTCCCCCGTTCATGCTCTGTCTCTCTCTGTCCCAAAAATAAATAAACGTTGAAAAAAAAATTAAAAAAAAAAAAAAAAAAGAAAAAAAGTTCTTGATTTGAAAGATAAAGGAGCCACAAACCCTTGTAACAGGTCATAAAGCGGCTGGAGGAACGTGGGCACAGAGCAGGCACCCGACGACAAAGAGGACGCCGCACGGCGCACAGGAGTGACCACGAGGGCAGGGTGGGGAGGGAGGATGTACGCGAAGAAGGGTTCCGAGTTCAGGAGGAAAGAGTCGTCGTGTGTCTGCTTTCAAATGACTCAAAACACACAACAGTGTGAGGGAAAACAGCCAACACGGCAAACTGGAAAGAACGGCTGGATCTAAGCGGAGGACACGGAGCCGTGCGTCACCCCGTTCCTTCGACTCTCCCGGCTGGATGACAGCCTTTCGGAAGAAAGGCCTGGAGAAAACGAGGCGGATCGCAAGAACCCAAGCAAAAACATACTCTGTTGTTTGATCCTCGTGTCCACGAAGGGACAGTTTCCAGACCGTTACGATGCCCAGACTGTGCACACTTCCGTGCCACGCCAGACCTCAGCAGGAAGAGCAGAGGGGCCACAGCACCCCAACACCAGGAGTGTTTTCCGCCTTTCTTGCTAACCTGGGTCATTGGCATACTGGCACCTTCCGTCCAAAACCAAGCCTGTGTCCAAGAACCTTCTGGGTTTTCCTTCAGGAGTGAATTCTAGCATGTCGACGAAGCAGTGCTCCCTCTGGCCTCCTCTTTATCAGGGATACAGGATGCTCCTTCCGGGCGGTTCTGTCACTGGCCCGGTGACCCCCTCGGGAAGGTCCACCTCGGGCTCAGCCCTGTCAGTGACAGCTGCCAACAAGGACCCCCCAGGAGTGCAGCCCTGAGACCACCACCTGCCACCCTCTCCCCAGAGGCTTCCTGCAGGCACCTGTTCCCTCCCCGCACCATCACCTGGCCACGCGGCCCACGGGGCAGCCGGCACTGCAGCCTTGCCGCTTTTTCATGACTACTCAAGTAAATGAAGCCCACCGAACCCTTCTTACTAGCAACAACAGAAACGCTTGCTCACTTTAATGAGCTACGGTTACTGACAACAATGGGAACATTATACATCACAGGAACAGAATTCAGAAATGTTTTCTGTCTATACATCATTATGTTGTATAATTGAGCTTTTGCTGCACGTACCAGGAATAGTAAATGTTTTACATTTTGCTGAGCTGCCTGTATAATGAAAGTAGTAAAACTGAACAGATACGTGGTGGGGAGCAGGAGGTGGGGAGCGGAGAAGGGTTGGAGGAAGGGGAGAAGGGGGAGGAGTGGGGAAGGAGAAGGGGAGGAGGAAGTAGGGGAGGAGGAAGTAGGGGAGGAGGAGGAGGAAGAGAAGGTGGAAGAGGAGAAGGGGGAGGGAGAAGGGGGAGGGAGAAGGGGGAGGGGCAGGGGAGGAGGGGGAGGAGCAGAAAGGGGAGGGGGAGGAGGAGGGGGAGAAGGGGGAGGAGTAGGGAAGGAGAAGGGGAGGAAGAAGTAGGGGAGGAGGAGGAGGAAGAGAAGGTGGAAGAGGAGAAGGGGGAGGGAGAAGGGGGAGGGGCAGGGGAGGAGGGGGAGGAGCAGAAAGGGGAGAGGGGGAGGAGGAGGGGGAGAAGGGGGAGGAGTAGGGAAGGAGAAGGGGAGGAGGAAGTAGGGGAGGAGGAGGAGGAAGAGAAGGTGGAAGAGGAGAAGGGGGAGGGAGAAGGGGGAGGGGCAGGGGAGGAGGGGGAGGAGCAGAAAGGGGAGAGGGGGAGAAGGAGGGGGAGAAGGGGGAGGAGTGGGGAAGGAGAAGGGGAGGAGGAAGTAGGGGAGGAGGAGGAGGAAGAGAAGGTGGAAGAGGAGAAGGGGGAGGGAGAAGGGGGAGGGAGAAGGGGGAGGGGCAGGAGAGGAGGGGGAGGAGCAGAAAGGGGAGAGGGGGAGGAGGAGGGGGAGAACGGGGAGGAGTAGGGAAGGAGAAGGGGAGGAGGAAGTAGGGGAGGAGGAGGAGGAAGAGAAGGTGGAAGAGGAGAAGGGGGAGGGAGAAGGGGGAGGGGCAGGGGAGGAGGGGGAGGAGCAGAAAGGGGAGAGGGGGAGGAGGAGGGGGAGAAGGGGGAGGAGTGGGGAAGGAGAAGGGGAGGAGGAAGTAGGGGAGGAGGAAGTAGGGGAGGAGGAGGAGGAAGAGAAGGTGGAAGAGGAGAAGGGGGAGGGAGAAGGGGGAGGGAGAAGGGGGAGGGGCAGGGGAGGAGGGGGAGGAGCAGAAAGGGGAGGGGGGAGGAGGAGGGGGAAAGCGGGGGTGGGGAAGGTGAAAGAGGGGGAGGAGCAGGGAGGAGCACAAAGGGGCGAAGGGGAGGGGAGGCCACCTCCCCCTCCCAGTGTCTCCTCCTGCCCTGCAGCCCTCTGGACTGTCTCTGTGCCATCCTCCCCTCCCCGCACCCACCCCAAATCCGTCCTATGTGCATCACCCCTGCGCCAACAAAAGGCACTGCTGCTCTGAGACCTGGAGGCTTCACCCCAAGTCCCGCGCGTTGACGGTCAAACTGACGTCCACTTTGCACTTTCTTCACCCCCGTTGAGGCCTCAGCCTGTCCCTCCTCCAGGACAGCAGCGCATCAGCGACTGCCCCCCTCCAACCCGGCCTCCTCAGCTGTCTCCGCACGAACGCCACCCGTGCCCCGAACGGGGACGTCTCCGGAGGAACCCTCGCGGTGGCCTCCAGCCAGCGTGGTGTGGCCCTGCCCGATCTGTCACCCACAGGCGCCGCTGACCATCCCCGCCACCTGGAACGCCCTTCGCTCCGCCGTCTGTGCCACCAACTCCTGAAAATCTCCGCAGAGCCCGGCGACAGCTCTCATCTGTCCTCCCGAAGCCCCCGACGCCGTGGGAGCCCCACGTTGGATTCCACATGGAGCACCGCGTGCCCCACTAGAGCACCTGCTGGAGACAGGAACTCTTTACAAAGGACACGCGAGAACCACTCTCTGGGCATGATGACGTCACAGCACGGGAACCTCCGCGGCCATCGAGAGCACACACCACAGATGCTAAGTGTGTGCCAGAGACAGAAGTTTGAGAATCGCTGGCAAGGCCAGGGCCCGGGCCCCATGGTGGAGAAGAGCTACCCGGGCCCGGGGCTGCACGTCTGGGCACTCTGCACACAGAGCAGGCCCGTCCCAGGCTAGTTAGCATGACGACCGCGTCCCAGCTACCAACAGGGTGACGAGGGGTGGTTTCACATTTGTGTCCCATCTACTCCAAGACCCTATGCGTTTTAGAAAATTATGAAGATCAGGGGCTCGTGGGGGGTCAGTTGGTTAAACGTCCGACTTCGGCTCAGGCCACGATCTCACAGTTTGTGGGTTCGAGCCCCGCGTCGCACTCTGTGCTGACAGCTCAGAGCCCGGAGTCTGTTTTGGATTCTGCGTCTCCCTCTCTCTCTGCCCCTCCCCCTCTCAAAAATAAATAAACATTTAAAAAAATTTTTTTAAGAAAATTATGAACCCTAGAAATACCCACAGGTGTGTGAGAAATTGGCGTGCATGACAGAGGTGGCAACATAAGGCCAAGGGGGTGGGGGATGCTCAACAGGCCAGAAGGGTCTACAGTCACACAAAGGGCACAGGAGGGAAACATGATGAGGTCAAGCACATCGACCTGTGAATCAATCAATCTCTCTCTCTCTCTCTCTCTCTCTCTCTCTCTCTCTGTCTCACACACACACACACACACACACACACACGTACACAGACACACGTACACACCCTGAATGCAGGTTTAGGGGAAATGTCCACCCAGACAAAGTACTAGCATCAATTCTGGGGTTAAAAGAGAGAAGAAATACTAAGAAACAAGACGAAAATATGAAAAAGAACTACGATTTCCAACAGAAAAAACTTGGACGGCCAACACACACTCACACCAAGAAATGCGGGACCTCCTTATTTCTCAGGGAAATCCACATCATGGGACGGGAAGACCAGCCGCAAGTCCGAGAACACACAGTGTTAGCAAGGTTGTGGTCAGACGGGAGCCCTCGGACACTCCGGGACGCAGCGCGTCAGCGATCTTCCTCTCTGGAGAGAGTTCTGGCAACAGGACCCACCTGGGGAACGCACACGCCCTACGACTCAATCCCACATTCAGGTAGACAGCCTAGACAAACCCTCTCACCTAGCTTTAAGTCCGACCTATTTAAGCAGCGTGATAAAAAAACTGTTTTCTTCCGGCGAACAAGGGTTTAACTGAGGGATGAATACGGGGGGCACTCAGACGTGAGGCACACGTGTACACAGCAAGCAGCACCCACACGGGGCCGCGTCTCCGAGGGACCCAGACCCGCCCCGAGACTGGTGCCGGGGGACAAAATGTTCCCCAGTTCCTGTAAACAGGCAAGGCCAAAACAAATTTAACTTTATATATATGTGTGTGTGTGTATATAAATGCACATTGTGTGTATGGATGGATATATATACGTGTGCACACACACACACACACGCTCCACAAGAAACTTCAGGAAACCGATGGGCAAACCACTGGTTTTGAAGTCAAGCATACTGAGTTTGAATCCTGATTCGACCATTAGAAAGCAGGAAAGGGCACAAAAATAATAATCAACCAGTAAACTAAAATACACAGCAATTAAAAAACACTTTGAGGGGCACCTGGGTGGCTCAGTCGGCTAAGCGTCCGACTTCGGCTCAGGTCACGATCTCGCAGTTCGTGAGTTTGAGCCCCGCGTCGGGCTCCGTGCTGACAGCTCAGAGCCTGGAGCCTGTTTCAGATTCTGTGTCTCCCTCTCTCTGACCCTCCCCCGTTCATGCTCTGTCTCTCTCTGTCTCAAAAGTAAATAAACGTTAAAAAAAAAAAAATTAAAAAAAAAAAACACTTTGATTTCTATGTCTCCCTCTCTCTCTGCCCCTCCCCTGCTCATGCTCTGTCTCTCTCTCTCTCAAAAATAAACACTAAAATTTTTTTAAAAAAACACTATTGATACATGAGATTAGAACCATTAAAATATTTTTTACACATTATTAAAACTCTAGTTTGGGATCCAAAATTGCCTCCACGTATAACTAAAATGTGATCGTATCAACAGCCACACAGTAATAAAGTTTTCACACCGTTTTCACTCAGTAGGGAGTCGGAGAAAGCCCCAGGACCGTGCACACACTCCCTCACTGTGCACACGCACCACACTCGGCTGCTAACACGGAATCTACGGCCACCTTTCACTCACTTCATCGATAAGGTCTTTCCCTCACTGGAGAATGAATGAACGTGGAATCTGAGTAGCTCCCTCTAGAATTCCAGAGTGGGGTCTCATCAGAGGAGGGCCCTCCTGACCGCTACGAGGTACACACACACAACAGACCTTGGAATGAACGCAGGAATGCACGAATGGGCAGGCAGGTATGTGGGTAGGCAAACAGGTGTGCAGACAAGGAGATCACGAGTGAACACGTGGACAGGTGGACAGGAAGTACACAGAGAGACACTTAGTGAGCAAATGGGCGGGCAGGCAGAACGTATAGTAGAAAGACTGATTGATTATGAGTGAATGAATTGTTAGGTAAATAGTTAAGGCAAAAGGAAACGGGTGGGCGGGCAGACAGAGAAGCCTGAAGTCTGCCTCAGGGGAAGAATTTCCCACAGTGTCCCCTCTAAAAGAAAATCAGACAAATACAAGCGAAATGGCCAGGTGGCCCCAACCAGGACGGCAGCCCAGCCCCGTGAGCCCTGCAGCCGCACACCCTGAGAGCGGAGATTTAAGGGGTGCCGTCCAGGCAGGAGCGTCCACTCCAGCCGTCGCGCGAGGGCCCTGCCCGGGGCTCTCAGGCGCCACAGCCACACGACGCGTCCTCTTGAAGCTCAGGAAGGGTTTCACGTGCCCTGTCGTCTCCCACCTCCCCACCCCAAGCTGTCAGTAATTGGACTCTGGCGCCGGGCGGGGGGGGGGGGGGGGGGCTCAGGCGGCTGAGCGGCCAACTCTGGATCTCGGCTCAGGTCATGATCTCACAGTTCTTGGGACTGAGCCCGGGATCAGGCTCTGTGCTGACAACACGGAGCCTGCTTGGGGTTCTCTCTCTCTCTCTCTCTCTCTCTCTCTGCCCCTACCACTCTCGCACTTTTTTTCTCCGTCAAACTGAATAAACTCTAAAAAAAAAAAAAAAAAAGTGCTCAGTCTTTCTTTCCTCTTTGCCTGGCTACAAGCTTAATCTTGAGATTCAGCAAAACCTTCCCTTAAACCTCTAGCCCCAGGGCCACGGGAGGGTGTTGTGGGCTAGGACCAAGCCTCGAGACCTGCGTTTTAAACCCTATTTAGCCATATTTTCCTTGAATCCCAAAGAAAGGAAGTCCACCAAAATCACGATTCTCTAGACCCGACACCAAGAGTGCGTCCACTTCAGCACAGACAGGGCAGCGGGGAGCGGGGAGCGGGGAGCGGGGAGCGGGGCAGAAGAGGCTCACGGGAGTCTGGCCGGGCCAGCCCCGCCCCCACCCCGGGGCGTCCTCCGCAGGGAAGCCTGTGGCACCCCGGCCTCCCCCTTCTGTGCCAACAGGCCCCTGGAGCAGCGCTCTCTGCTTCCCTCCCGTCCGCACACCAGCTCGTTACTCTGTCCGATGACAGTCCTGCATTTACAAAGACGGAGGAAATCACGTTAAACACTTTGGTAATGCGATATATTTTATAGGTAGTTAATATTTAGTTACAATTCAGTGCTGTTCTCACAAAACCAACTCCCTGCCAGTATTCAGCACTTGCACAGAAGAGCAGCTCGGGCAAGTTCCATTTTCATCCAATACTTAACATGAAATTCTAAAAACCTAAGTCTCGTCGTCTCCCAACATACCTGCAACTTCCCTTTTGTGGCTACGGTTACATTTCAGAGCTCAGCTGAAAATGGCCTCGTTGGAACACCGCTTTTGCTTCTGGGAGCCGGAAGTTTTGTGCCAAGCACGGGTTGCCTACGTGGCCAGCCCCCAGTAGAAACCCCAGGTGCTGAATCCTTACTGGGCTTCCTTGGTGGCCACATTCCACGCGCGCTGTCCTCACCCACTGCCAGGGGAGCCACGTGTGTCCAGGTACTCCCCCGGGAGAGGACGCTTGGAAGCCCGTGCCCACCCGCTAGACTCTGCCCTGTGCGCCTCTTCCCTTTGTGGCTTTGCTGTCTCACTGCAGTCACTGTGGCCGTGAACACTAGGGGCTGAGTCCCACCGTCCCCCCAGGGAGCCATCGAAGGAGGCGGTGGCCTTGGGGACCTCTGACCATATGCGCCCTATTTGTACAACAACAATCAGAAGGTGTCCTGTTCCCCAGTCCCCTCGATTTACTGCCTATCAGTACTTGATTACAAATCAGACCTTCAGTTAGATCTTAAGCTCTGAAAAACAATCACCATTTGTGCCGCATCCTCCTCATCCCGTGCTGTCACTGCTTTAACAGCTTCTCGATACGTGTCTCTCGGCGTGACGGCAGAACGGTTAGATTAAAATCATTTTCAATTGACTCAACAAAGGCCCCAGGTGGATCGCCTGGGTAAAAGCGAGACTATTCTTATTAGGAGACGTGCTTTTTGCAACAAAAATAAATGGCATGACGGGCGACCACCGTGCTCGTCCCTACCGTCACCGGGCATCAGGAAGAAACCCAGGAACGTACGAACACGGAAAAGCACAAGGCGCGAGGCCTCCGTGGGTGCTGATACAAATGGGCCCCCGGAAAAGTCAGCGGTCTCCACCGACGGCAGGAGAACTGGGGACGAGGCGCCAGACGAGGGAGAGCACGCGGGAGGGCACCACAGACACGGCGACGCTCCCCAGCCCGGTGGCCACCCCCACGGCACACACGGGCACCTGCCACGACGCAGGGATGGGACGGTGGGCTCGACAAACTGCCCCACAGGGGGTGGGGGTGGGGGAGCTGCGGGTCAGGAATCCAGAAAGGGGCAGAGGGGACAGTTAGTTGGTCTCTGCTCTACAACGTCTGGGGCCTCGGCTGGCAAGACGCAAAGGCTGCTGACTTGCGCTGGAACCACCCAGAAGCTTCTTCTCTGACGTGTCGATGACAGGAACACCGGTGCATGGCCTCCCCATGTGGGCTCCCCAGGGGGGCTGGACCAAGCTTCCTCATGGCTGGTGGCTTGGGCCCAAGCACGGGTGTCCCTAAGAGAAACTGACAGAAGCCATGCTGTCTGCTGTCCCCAAGACACAGAGCATCATTTCTACCATGGCCACGGTGGCCCAGACCCAAGGCGAGAGAAAAGGGACATGGTCTCTCAATGGCAAGAGTGTCCCAGCGACGCCACAGGGATGGCACACGGGGTGGGAGTCGCCGAGCGGTCCTCTCCGGAAAACACAACCCGCCAGGCCACCCCACGGCACCCGCCACACATTTCCACGTGCACAAGGCACTGGACACCTGCCCCGGGCCCCACGGCCCACGGGATCACCACCCCAGCCCGGAGCCCAGGGTCCCCAGGCCCCCATCACGTGCAGAGTAGGATGAGGCCCCTCACACGGCCCCTCCGGCTAGAGACCACGGCCACACGGGCCGCCCGGGAGGCCCCGATGGAGATGCTCCGTTTGCCCCAGAAAGCAGCGGTGTTCGCATCTAGGTGCGTTTCTCGGCCTGCCTCCTCCCCTCAGGAGCTCGGGGGGCCAGGCCTCTCACTGTGCGCCGTGTCCCTGCCTCCCCGTCCAGACACACGCGGCATTTCTTTACACACTTTGTGCACTTTGGGGGCATCCATCAATAACCCTTGCCACCCCGCTCCCGGGGACAGGCGGGGGACAGGGCCCGGGGACCGGGCCTGGGGAGCGTCGGGTGGGCCGCGAGCCCCTGGAGGCCCCTGTCCCCGAGGAGGCCGCGCCCCTTCATGTGAGGACCCTCTGCGTGGAGACCGGGCTGGGAATGAGGAGGGGGTTCATGCTTGAGCCCGGCAAGCCCTGTCTCCTCGTCCGAAGGCCAGCGCCACAGGCTTCAGGATTTCAACGTGGCCACACCAGCTTCCAGCTTCCAAAACGTGTCCCACAGGCTCCCCTGCCAAGTAGTGTCGGTCGGCCACGTTGCCACGTTCGGAGTCCGCCTGCCTCCTCTCCGCACGTCTGGGGCCTGAGGTGAGCATCGGCCGGGGGCAGCAAGGTGGCCGCTCCAGCAACGAGAAGCCCAGCGGACCCGAGGGAAGGCCATCCCGGGCCCAGTCTCTGAGATGCCGCGGCCCCCGGTCACAGGGGCAGATCTACGAGGTGGGAACAGAGACCCCACCCGGACTTTGAGCAGAAGTGTCAACATCGCTGGCTGTCTGGGGACAGCACGGTCCGCCAGAAGCAGGGCCCAGACTTCTCTCGCCTCCCCGTCCACCTCCAGGTGCGGCCCCGGAGCAAGAGACCAGCCTGCATCACCACACCACGCCGGTTCCCAGTGACCACTCCAAGAAAACAGCCTGTAAACCCAGCGTAGGGGCGGGAGTGCGAGGAGCTTCTTCCGACGTCCCACCGCCTCCCGGTGAGACCGCGCGCGGAACGGCTCTTCCGGGTTTCTGCTGCGGCCGCGCCAGCCCCTCGGCCGGTCCCTCCCCGCAGTCCCGTCCTCTGCTCCACGCCAGCGGTGCACGAATCCCAGATGCAGAAAGGTCTCATTCTGTCAGCACGATCACCCAGCTCAAAGCGTAAAAGGACCTCCAGAAATCGGGAGTACCAAGATACGGGAGGGCCACCCTCGGAAGAGATGAGCAATCACTGAGTCAGCACCCCTAGACGCCCTGATGCAAAAGGGTCCCTGAGGACTCTGTCACCCAACACACACAGCAGCCTTAGAGTTCTTCAATTCCCTCCCCGCTCCCAGGAGGAAACAAGGACCACGGAACAGCACAATATCCAAAACAGTTCAGCCCAGAAGTCTGAGTTTATTTTTCTCCCACTCACTGCCTTGGCCTCCCCCACCCCCCATCGCTTCTACCGAATAAGCTGTCAAAGGCTCTGGTTTCGTCCAAAGGCCTCCCTACCTTAATCTCCTTGCCTCGATCCCCACTTCTGATCCTCTGTTGTCAAAGGGCCACCATCCGGGGCCCACCAGCACCCAGCAAGCACCGGCTGATAGCACCCACCGGCCCCACGGATCTCCACACGCCCTGCTCAGATTGATCTTTAGGAAACACGGCTTCTGCCGGCTCAACAATCCCCACTGCCCCCCACTGCCTTTACGAGACCAGGCCCGAATTCCTCCACCTGGCCCTGGGGAAGCCTCAGGCTGGCCCTGCTCTACAACCCGTGTGACCCACACCCGGCCACGTGGAACCCCAGCTGTCCCACAAAAAAAGCCATGCCCTGTCTCCTCTGGGAATCACATCAACATCCCCCCTGCAACCAGAACCGGTCCCCCTGGGCCCCAGCCGAATGCGTCACCCAGCCTTCCGCTCTGCCCCTCCTGCTGGGCACCTGGGCCCCGCGTCTGCGGCAGACTCCAGGGCTCCGCCCAAACAGTATGCCATGCTTCTGCTGATTTGGGTCCCAAGGTCACAAAACTACGTTTTAACCTGCTTTCAAACCCCCTCCAGCGTCAACCCACACAGGGCCAAAAAGAAGTCAGCAATCGGTAGCTATCTGCTGATACAGCCTGTGGCTGTGGCTACGTGAGCATCCTCACAAGGAACCAGGGATACCGAGGCCTCCGGGCCCCAAACCAGAGCTGCTCGTCTCCTGTAGAAGCAAGCTGCAGTGGGCTCCGAAAACAAGCTCAGTGAACCTGGGACGCGGCGGCCCGGCTCCACGCCACTCCAGCGCGCACACTCCGCCTCCGCAAGAGTTCCATCGGCTCACGCCGGCAGAATTGAAACCGCATCCAAATGCCCTCTCGACAGGAGTTCCTAAACACAACACCGTCATCAAGGATAAAGGAATAAAGCCACAAAGTTACACAATCTAAGAAACGAGCTAAACAAAATATAAGCCCCCCCCCCCCACCACAGAGAAGCACCACGGATGGTTCCGTGACAACCAGTAAACCCAGGGTACCACATGTCCCTCCCAAAGACCACAAATGTGCCAGCCCATAAGTGGGCTCACAGCTGCTAAGGCAAAACAAACAGTTGGAGCCTAATAGTGGCTGCCAGCCTTCGAAGAATTAGGGGAAGAGAGGGAAAAGGGGAATTCAAGAAAACTTTATAAATGATTAGCCAAAAAGATAAATATACTTCTTTTTCACTTTTTTTTTTTTCCCAAACCTTTACAAAGTACAGATAGGTCAGTCCTCTATTATTGGTTCCAATCCCAGCTAGGAAGGTGGGAGACCAAGGACACCGTGGGAATAATCAGACTTCCTTAAAATGAAATGCAAATACTTGCGATACAAAATGTGAACAAAATAGCTGCCCCACAAAACTGCATCTGGGAGGGGCGCCTGGGTGGCTCCGTCGGTTGGGCATCCGACTTCAGCTCAGGTCATGATCTCCCAGTTCGTGGGTTCGAGCCCCGCGTCGGGCTCTGGGCTGATGGCTCAGAGCCTGGAGCCTGCTTCCGATTCTGTGTCTCCCTCTCTCTCTGCCCCTCCCCTGCTCCTGCTCTGTCGCTCTCTGTCTCTCAAAAATAAGTAAACATTAAAAAAAAAAACAAAAAAAAACTGCATCTGGGAGACCACGGTCTCCAGCGTGCTTTCCTTCACAGCACACATCCAAGCTAATAAACCCTTTCCAACCTGAGACCGCGTGAACGTTCAAACCAGCCTCTCCGGCCTTGATTTTAAATGGTAATAAAATGAAAACTATAACAACCATAGACGTGGTTATCAAGACATAAGCTTACGTCAGCCCAAAAGATAAGCAAATATTTTAGTTATATTTTAGTAAAGTTCCCAGCAAAATCTCCCCAAACGTGGCATCCCTACACAGCAGGGCAGCGGGCTGATGGCCAAAACCCTCATGAGAAAAGTCCAAATAGCTCGGTGATACTGGTAAAAACACGGAAACCGAAACCACGTCCCATACACCTTATCACCAGGGGCTGCCCGCGCTCACAAACGCTTCCCCCAGGACGCTGCTGCTCGCCGCGGCACCCCACCGCACCCCCACGCAGGAGCCGCTGGCCACGGCACTCCACGTCCTCCTGGCGGACATCGGGACTGTTACTGCAGGTGCGCAGGCTCCCACTTGTCCTCTTTGCTTTTTTCCAAGTTCATAAACTAGATGTTTAAGAAAAAGTTGGGGGCTGGTGTCAGGGTCAGTTTCTTTTTATAGAATCAGAAAATCCAACTGAATCCCACTGCTGCACTGCAGTCAAAACCCCAAATCAGCCCATTAAGTTTTTAGAAAATTTTAAATTCTAGCATCCTTCCCCTAATCCGAGTCATTTTTAGCGTAAAATAACTACAAAGGCAGAAAAACCAGGCCATATATGTACATACACACACACACACACACACACACACACACACACACACATACACGAACAGGAAAACAAAGAATCATGACGGTGAACCCTTCTGCCCATTCCAACAGAACAATTCTGGGGGGAAACGGTCACGTTCTCAGAGGCAGAACGGTAGGTACAGAAAGGAGTGCTTCTGCACACCTGGGCGCCTCTCACACCCAGACAGCTGGTCAATCCATCAGTTCAGCCAGGTGAAAAACCAAGTGTACAGAAATGTCTAGCAGCGAATTCACGCCTACTCGGGTATTTTCTCTCTCTCTCTGACTCCTAGGCCCACACCAGCACGGCAGGCGTTTACCGAGCTCTCCCCTCAGTTCTCACAGCCTCCCGGCTCTAACTTCTGAAATGCGTTTCAGCCAACACTGAAAAGGGACAGTTGTCACAAGACCAGATGCTGCAGACTTTTATCTATGAGTGTTTCACGGGAAGAAATCCCACTCGCCAACTGGCAATCCACCACGGCACCAAGCGCAACCCTGCTTATTAATGTTCACCACACTTGAGAAATAAAGGAAGAGAAGAGCCACCCTGTGATGGATATTTTTAATTAAAATGTTCAATTTTCAGTAATGGCTGGTTCTCTGCTGATTTTTAAAGGTTTCGTTCTTGTACTGTGCTCACAGCCCTCAGACAAGCTCTTTCACACACACAGAGGGCATAATACTTTTCTGATTTAGGCAGCAGAAGGAAAAATACTGCAAAGCATTGCTCCCGTGCTGGGTTTCCATGGCCAAGGAGCACAGTTTTGCCCAAACGCGAGCACTTCATGAAAAACATGATGCTGCAAGAACATTAACACCGAAAGCTGTCTCCTCCGATGGCAGGAAATGCTAGTGTCAAACTGAGAAGCCCAAGTTCACCTCCTACATTCAGAAAGCCGAAAGATCGTGAAATACATACCATTTTTTGTTTATTTTTATTTTTTTTAATGTTTATTTTTGAGAGAGACAGAGACAGAACGCAAGTGGGTTAGGGGCAGAGAGAGAGGGAGACACAGAATCCGAAGCAGGCTCCAGGCTCTGAGCCGTCAGCACGGAGCCCGATGTGGGGCTCGAACCCACAGAGCTGTGAGATCATGACCTGAGCCGAAGTCAGGCGCTCAACCGACTGAGCCACCCAGGCGCCCCCCACTTTTGTTTCTTTAAACCAGCAATTCTCAAACGTTTTGGTCTCAGAACCCCTTCACACTCCTAAAAATCAGAGAGGATCTCAAAAGCTTCTGCCGATTAGAACTACCGATTGACGCGTCACGTCGCAAGTTAAAAGTGATGGTTTTTTCACCTTTGTTAATTCATTGAAAATTGATTATTGCAAACCGATTACATATTAAAATAAATGACGTATTTTTATTTAACATACACTGTCCTTCCAACAAAGAAACTTGAATGAGAAGAGCGGCAATGTTTATTTTCGTAAATCGTTTCAGCATCTCTCTTACTAGGCAGGATTCTCCATCTGCTTGTGTATTCAGTCTGTCGCAACATGTTCTTTGGATTTTAGTATATGAAGAAAACCCAGCCTCACGCAAGTATGTGTTGCACATCTACAAGTAATCTTCAAATAACTGTCAACTTCCTTTGATATTACACCAAAACTCAACAAGTGGTAATTTCTCAAAAGCTATTTGCAGTGTAGTATCTGAAACTGTTCCAAGACTCTTTCCATACCCGCACGTTAAAATCTGAGGTTCCATCTTGTACTTTAAGTGGCTCTTGGGCATTTGGTGACACTGCACCCTGGTCATCAAGAAGAAAAGACTGGGTTATGCAGACCTTGCAAATGCTGATGCATTTAATGCTGCAAGAGCAAACAGCCACACGCATTAATGTCACCACTAGTGTCATCAGAAATTGCTGTAGGCAGTGAGAACAGGTTCAAATAACCACTATCAAGACTAAAAAAGCAAGCTCTACATACACTGAAAAGACAGGACAATTTGAGCACGTCGGGTCACTAAATTTTTTAACTTATTAGATAAAACGTCAAATTCCTAGAAAAATACAGCTCTCCAAAACCATGAAGGCATAGAAAACAGGAAAATTTCCATAACCACTTAAAAAAAAGTCACAATCAAAAACTTTTTCACAGAGATAACTCTAGACTCTGATGAACAGCTAGAGAGTTCTATAAATCTTACTGAACGCCAGAGAATAAAAAAATAGAAAACATTCCCAAGCTCTTATTTTTTATATTAGCATAACCTTGGTTTTAAAACTCAACAACAAAAAAAAAGTAGAAGAAAACAAACACAGATCATTCTCATTAAGAACACAGATTTTAAAAAATCACTAGTAAACCACAAACCTAGCAATGCATAAAAAGCATAAGACATGATGCCCACATTGGATTTTACCTGAAACATAAGATAAGTTTCACCATTAAAAACACAGTGTGGGGGGGGGGGGGGAGCACCTGGGTGGCTCAGTCAGTTAAGCATCTGACTTCGGCTCAGGTCATGAACTCGTAGTTGGTGGGTTCGAGCCCCATGTCGGGCTCTGTGCTGACAGCTCACAGCTTGGAGCCTGCTTCCGATTCTGTGTCTCCCTCTCTCTCTGCCCCTCCCCTGCTTGTGCTCTGTCTTGTCTGTCTCTCCCTCTCTCTCAAAAATAAATAAACGTTAAAAAAAAAAAACCAAAAACCCATGATTGTGTGTGTGTGTGTGCGCGCGCGCGTGCACTTCACCACATTAACAAAGAAGAAAAAAACATAATCATGTCAAAAGATGCAGAATAAGTATTTAGTAAAATTCAATAGCCATTCATTATAAAAATAACTCTTATAGCAAGAAAAGGAAATTTCCTTAGTCCTATCAAAAATTATGGCAAAAATCATATTTAATAGCTAAAGGTTGAAAGCTCTCCCTTTGAGATGAGAAGCAAACTAAGAATGCCCCACGTCTGCACAACGCCAGTCCTAGTCAACGGAAAACAGTTAAAAACAGAAAAGGAAGGGGCGCCTGGGTGGCTCATTCAGTTGACCGTCTAAGTCTCGATCTCGGCGGGGTCACGCCCTGTGTTCATGCTGACAGTGCAGAGCCTGCTTTGGATTCTCTCTCTCCCTCCCTGTCTGCCCCTCCCCCAGTTGTGGGCGCACACATGCTTTCTCTGTCTCTCTCAAAAAAAATAAATAAACTTAAAAACATTTTTTTTAAAAAAAAGAAAAGGAAAACTACAAGGATTGGAACAGAAAAAAAACAAATCTGTCATTACTTGCAGAAGACTATGACTATGTTTACAGAAATCCAAAAGAATATGTGGATAAATGTTCAATAAGAGTGCTCAGCAAGGTGGCTGGGTACTAAATCAATATATAAAATCAACTGCAAACACTATAAAATGTGCATACTAGAACAAACAATACAAAATGTCTAAGGCAGCATCAAAATAGCATTTAAAAATTCAAGCATCTGGGGTGCTGGAGTGGTTCAGCTGGTTGAGCGTCTGACTCTTGATTTTGGGTCAGGTCCTGATCTCACAGTTCATGGAATCAAGCCCTGAATCGGGCTCTGCGCTGATAGCATGGAGCCTGCTAGGGATTCTCTCTCCCCCCTCTCTCTGTCCCTCCCCAGTTCACGCGTACACACATATGGATTCTCTCTCTCTCTCTCTCTCTCTCTCAAAAATAAATGAATAAACTTTTAAAAAATTCAAGTATCTAGGAATTCAACAAAAGTCACAAAAGACTTCTACATGGACAATTAGAAAACTTAATGTTGAAATATATACATCAATCCTCTGTTCAAATGATCGATTGACCTATAGATTTGATTAAACCACAATCAAAATCTCAACAGGTCCTTTTGCCCCCTCTATGGAATTTGACCAACTGATTCTAAAATTTATATGGAAATGTAAAGGGACAAGACAAGACAAGATGCTCTGGAGGAGGGTCAAGATGGGACCGTTTGCTTTTTCAGATTACACGAAGCCACAGAGAGTGATGCTGGCACAAAGACAAACCAATTCCCCCAGAACAGCACGGAGGGGTCAGAATCAGACCCAAGCACATACCCCACAAAGACAGCACCACAGAGAAGTAATGAGAGCCCTTGGCAATACAAAGTGCCGGACCTCTTCACATATTCATACAGAACAAAACGAAAGTGGGCCCCTACCTCACACCACATGCAAGAACCAATGCGAGGTAGGCAAAACAGTCTGATCGTACAGTATAACCGATCATCCAAGCTGCACACTTTACAAAGTGAAAAAGGACACTATGAATAATTATGCCAGACAGCAGGTATAAACCTGAAGTTCCCTCCGCACTCTGGGACTTAGATCACTTTGGTTGTAGATCTAAATATAAACAAAACTATAAAGCTTTAGGATATGTTATAGGACAAAGTCGTGACCTCAGGGTAGAAAAAGACTCGAACACAAGCATGAACCACAGGAGAAGGGATTACACGCTCAACTACAATATAAATATCCAGAGAGTCCATAAAAAGATTGAGAAGTCACGTCACAGAGTAGGAAAAGAAATGTGTCATACCTCAAACACATTAAGAAAGGACTTAATCTACAATACAAAGGACACCTACAAACCAATGAGAAACAACCGAACAGAGAAATGGCCAAAAACCCGGGACAGCCATCTCACACAGAGGCTAACCAAACGGCCAGTAAGTCTACGGAAAGGGGCTCGATTCCACTAGTCGCGGAGGAAGTGAAAATGAAAATCACAATGTGATACAAGCCAACAAAAACGTCTCCGTGAAGACAAGTGCTGGCCAGAACACCGCGCAGCCAGATCGCACGCACACCGATGGAAGAATGGAACGACTCCTGTGAAAAGCCATCTGGCAGAATCTTCTAGAAATGACCATTTGCATGCCCGTGGCCTGTAATTCACCCCTAGGCATCTGCCTCCCCCCGAAGGAAGTCCACATATCTGCTAACTGAAAGACGTGCACAGACACGTCCATAGCAGCGCCGATCTGGACACACAAACTGCAGCCGCCTGCGTGTCCCCACAGCTGGGGGTGAGCGAGCAAGCTGCAGTCCGTCAGCGGTGCGCGCACCCGGTGACACCACGGACGGGCTCCTGCCACACGACGCGTGGGGCTCCGGCGCACGGCCGGCACACGGCACCAGGGTCGCGTCCTGGGTGCTCACCTCCCTCTGTATCTGTCTTGTGTGGCTTTCTGTATCGAGAGCACATCTGGAAAACTCAGAAAGGTTAAGAAAAACACTCACGAAGGGCTGCAGGACCGGCTCGTGTTTCCACCCCCGAGGAAACATTTTCTGAAGGCCAGGTACGACGCATTCTGTTCACGGACGGGGGAAGGAGGGCTTCCTCGCCATCGAGAATGTTCTGTATCCAGCGAGGGGAGGTGAGCAGCTACAACACACGGCAGACTGGTGAGGACAGAGGGAAACGTGAACCTCAGCCAGGGAAAAGTCCGACACTTGAGCCTGGGGCAGACCTTCCCGCTGTTCCCGGGGCCTGGTCTGTGTGACGGAGGGACAGAAGTCACCAAGGGGCTGCCCTCCTGTATCCGCCCGGGAGCCTGAAGGCTAATGGTGACAGTGAGGGCTCACAAAGCAGACACAGCAGTTTGATCACAGCGACCGACCGACTCTCCGGAAACACAAAGGAGGGCCCCGTAGGCTGCACCTGCCCAAACGTTTGGAAGGTTCTTTCTCCTTCTGATTCTTTAATTCTCACTTTCTCAAAAAGGAAACTTGAGGGCAGGATTTTGGCCACAAAGAAAGTGGCCTCCCACTCTGCCAGCTGGGACCGCGACGTGGCTATCCCAGGAGGGAGCGCCAGGGCAGGTGAGACGGCAGCCGGCCGGTCCCATGGGTCTCAGTTTAGCCAAATCTATGACGACCCAGGCACGGATTGCTGTCTCCCAGGCTCGATTTCAGAGAAATATAGGCCTGTGGAAAGCCAGCATCTGTGGCACAGATCAGGACAGGCTGAAGCAGAACTTAACGTATGACTTCCCAGTCGAACCAAACAATCAAAGCTGTGCCAGGACCCGAGGACCGATCCCCCTCACAGGTTCTCAGCATCTTGCCTCTCGGCCCCTCCATCTGCCCAGCCGCTCGGCACCTCTGACAAACTGCAGACAACATTATGATGTGCGCTGGGGACGCTGGTTCACAGCCACGACTGACGACGGGGGACCCTAACACTTCAGAGCAGTACCGAATGCGCCGGGCTGAAGGATTCTGAGCAGACCGCGTGTATGGCTGGATCGTAAAAGGAGGCAGATTTAGAATGCATGGCATTCATAAATACTGCAGTGTCTGAACTCCTAGTCACTGAAGGATTGGTGTAACAGGCATCCAAATATTTTAAAACCCAATCCAAAAATAACTTCCAGATTAAGTAAATCTCTAGTTCCTCTTCACAAGTGTGTATCACAAAATGTCTCATTTCTACACTATATGCAAATAGTCCTAAATAAAATTCACTTTGAAACACCACCGTCCGAAGCCAAATAATGCTTCAGGGCGCACAGACTTGGGTGTCATTAGCCACGGGAACAGATGACGGCAAGGGTGCCCGCAGAGACGTGCCGCCGTGCTGGCCCTTCGGCTCTGGGCGCTTCAGAACGCAAAGGAAAAAAAATAATACGCTAGAGCCCTGGAACAATAACAACACATCATAAAACTAAGAACAGTCTTACGTAATTTGGGTTTAATTCAGTTTCCAATTGACCCCCTTACCCAGCTTTCTATAACTATTCGCGCAAAAGCAAATTCTCTTTCTCTTTTGGGTTCGACGCTTTGTAAAGGAGCTGGGAGAAAGAACACAAAATCCAGCGAAGCCAGCCCGTGCTCCTTCTGTATTTTACGGGTTGGTATAAATAATGTGTGGCTCATTTTAAATGCCTGAACTTTGGAAGCATCTTGTCAGTAAATACCCAACACATCTGTGATCGTTTATTTTAATAAAGTGTCATGACTCACCAGCTACCAAAGATCTGATTTAATTCAAAGTTCAAAACGTAATTCCCATCTTCCCACGGTAAAAAATGTTCCCAAATAAATAACAGATCGAAGTAGCACCACAGTGACGGCACTTACGTCCCGGTACCCCGCGGTCAGCGGGCCCTCGGGAAGGGGGGAGTCACGAGGAGGTGGAGGAGGGGGGACGGGGAGAAACGCGAGCTGCCTCTGTCACGTCTGTCGCCGCGGCAAGTACAGGAACACCTGGGACACGCGCTCTTGCCGGGCTCGGCTGCCTGCGAGGTCAGCCGGGGTCCCGCGGGGGGCGGGGGGGGGGGGGGCCTCGGTTCCGTGTGGGCAGGAGAACCCCTCGGTGCTCTTGCCACAGGGACCCCAATCCTCTTGGAAGGCAGTCATTTATGAGTCACCCTACAAAGTCTGAATGTTTACGCTTTTACACATCTTTCCTTCTACTTCCCACGAGTTCTGACCTTAAAAGCTCAAAGAAAACTTCAGCACTCCACAAGGCTTCTCTGAACCCCCAGGTGAGTAGCTTCTCTGCGGCTCTCGGTAAAATCCCAACCAACAAAACATAAGGTTCATTTAAGTGCAATTCAGGATGCTAATTTATTCCCCTTTAGAACTTGGAAAGAACACTGCATTCAGGACAAAAAGAAAAGTAAAGGATATAAAAACCTGTGTCTGCCCGGATGCGACCCGGCAGCAGGTGCGCGGCCCCCAGGCAGCCTCCTCCCCAGGCCCAGCGGGTACAAGAACCGAACTCTCTGCGGGAAGACCTCCGTGGCGGTTAACGTCACGTGCCTCGTCGGCCGGGCCCCGGCACCCAGACGTGCGGTCCCGCATTCCTCTGTGAGCCTGTTTCCAGGCCGGACGAACACCCAACGTGGTGAATCCTG
Source organism: Lynx rufus (assembly GCF_022079265.1). Taxonomy (NCBI): domain Eukaryota; kingdom Metazoa; phylum Chordata; class Mammalia; order Carnivora; family Felidae; genus Lynx; species Lynx rufus. The sequence goes on along the minus strand of NW_025814853.1, from coordinate 1,647,816 downwards.
AGGAAGGCAGACGGCGCTTCCGAGCGTGGTGGGCCTCGTACGATCAGCTGAAGGCCCGCGGACAAGGAGGAACCTGCCTTGTCCGGCCCACCTCCGAACGAGCCAGGGCCGTGTTCCAGAGGCGTTCGGAGTCAAAGGCGGGGACCGCACTCCCGGCAGGCAGCCGTGCCCAGCCGTGAAGGCTGAAGAGGTCGGTGGAGGCAGGGAGCGAGAGCCGCCCGGGCCCGGAGCGGAGGAAACGTCCTCTCTGGCCGGTCCCTTCAACGAAACGGACACCCGGGCAAACATCCAAGGCCCCACACGACAGGGACCAGACGGGACAAGTCCAACGTCCCCTGCTTGCCATGAGCGGCAACAAGCCGGAGCACGTGCGGGCGTCCACGTCCTCGGGGGGCTTTTCCTCTGGGGAACTCGAAGCTCCTTCCGGACGACGCCTGACTATCGCCCCGTTTCTCCTCCCTTCAGACCGAGGCGGCTGGTTTTACCACCGCGGTCACAGACCCAGGTTCTGAAGACAGGGTAGGGAAGCCACCTGGCCCCGCGGGCACAGCGACAGGGCCCCGCAGCGACAGGGCCCTGCGGGCTCCTCCCTGCGTACGAAGTGTGCCGGGCCCCAGAAAGGGGCAGTGGACCCGGCCAGTTCTCGCTGTTCCACGGACAGACGCTCTCACGTGCCCTGGAAGCATACACGAAGCGAAAAATTCTGACAGATCTTCTAATAAGAAGGGCCCGCGTTCAAAACACCCCGTCTTCCCAGTCGCCGCGTGTGTCAGACGTGCGTACACATGCGTGCGCTCAGAGAGGCACAGGGTTGTGCGGTTCAGAGCCGTGGGATCGCCAGCCCCACACAGCTTCCAGGGAGGCACCAGCACGGCCTCTCCCGGGGCCTCGCATCAGTCGCCGGAAGCAGGTACCGGCACCCGGCTTGCGGGGACACGATCCTCGGAGTGAGGGAAGAATCGATCGCTCTGAGTCAGCCGGCTGTGCTCCCAACTCAGCTCCACCTGGCGCCCCTTCTCCTCCGTGGGAAGCTTCCTCCCAGCAACAGGGCCACAGTCCATTGACTCCTGGAGCCGCCCAGCAGGAGCAGATGACAAGGCCCGGGGGAAGGATTCCGTGGCCCTGGGGTCTGCTCCCTGGGGAGCCGCAGGCCAGTCCCTCCCTCGCAAATGCAAATGCCTTCTGGGTCCCCGCTCTTTCCAACTCTCCCTGAGGGGCCTCCGCTCCCAGAGACGGCTCAGGCTCTTAGCCACTAGCCTGCACCCACCCTGCATCTGGTCGGTTCTGTGAACGGCTCTCAAAATAGAGCATCCAGAATTAAATGAGATCCTCCAAACGTGGCCTCAAGTGCCGGGGTGAACGAGGCACGCGGGGCCCATGAATGGAAATCTATACAGCAGTCAAACATCCTTTGCACATGAATTGCTGAACATTTATCTGTGTTGGTACAATTAGTGGAAAAAACAGGAGTGGATAAAGAGAGGGGGAGGAAGGGAAGGCAGGGGGGAGAGCAGGAGGGAGGGGAGGAGGGAAGGAGCCAAACGCGGGACTTGCAATGTGTCCCTGTTCCGTTTGGCACCTTCTACCCGCATTTCATCCTCGCGAGATGGCGCTCAATCCGGATGCTGGCATCCACATGACCACCTGTCCTTCCCAATTCTGCATCACCAGTGACCTTGGAAAGCACACTTCCCAGATCTGTAGCCGAGGAGCTGACAGAAAGGTTTGCAGGCCAGGGTCCATAGCGGAGCACGGAGGGACACTTCCAAGGGGTCGTCCCCTGGCTGCGAGAGTTACAAAACAATCCTCAGAGTAAGCGTAGTGCAGAGTCACCCAGAACTGATGCCAGGCAGGCCACCTGTTCCACCGTCTTACTCCTACGTGGGCCAAGGGCGTAAACCATGAAGGAAGTAATGCAACCGACCCACCAACGTGAAAAAATGTTCAACTGTGCTAGTAATCACAAAAGTGCAACTGAAAAACAATGCTCAGGTATCTCCTCACCTGCAAAGATACGTTCAGTGGCAACGCCGAGGGTTAGCAAGGCTAGGAAAGAAGCGCGCAGACCCGCCCACCCGTGAGTGTGTAGATTCGGAAAACCCTCGGGGACCACGTCTGTTTTGTTCTCCCCACTGCGATGCTTCCTCAAGGGCCCAGGGGTCAGCCGGTACACAACCACACAACCGCCTTTCCAATACGAACAGCCACAGGGCCTCCTTCACTGGCCTCCCACCTTGGGGGCCGCCATGGCCCTGCCCTGATCACCGGGGCCCAGGTACCTGACGAATCGGGGCGGCCCCTGAGCCCCACAGTCTGCCGACATGCAAACCAGCCAGTCCGAAAGCTGCTTACCCTGCCTGCCTGCCTCCCCCAGAAGAAACCCCGGTAAAAGGTCCCGCCCACCAATCCCCCACTCCTCTGACCTCTCCCCTGCCCCACCCCCAGAGCCCCCCCACCCCACCCCACCCCACGTGGCTCCCGCGGCGGGGCCTGCCCTCTTCCCTTGGGAACTGTGAGTAATAAAACTATCTTTTCAATGACAACTGTCTCCTGACCTGCTGGCCTGACTGCACCTTACATTTTCTACCAATACTATTTTAAAACACACTCCTGAACAGCAATTTTGCAAAATATGTCAGTATCATTTACTATGTTTGTATCTTGCATATACACATGACTTCTACAAATCTGAACTAGAAAACAACCAGAAATCGGGACAAAGATTTACACGCAGAGATCCTTAGCATGACGTTACTCACAGTGTTGAAAGTCAGAAACAGCCCAAATACCTAACAGTAGAAAGGTGCTCATAAACAGCACAACTTCAAAGTCAAGTCTTCAAAGAATGTGTAAATGGTAAGGGTGACGCACACCAGCTGATGTTAAGTGGAAAAGCAGAATACAAACAGTTTCCAGAATACGATCTCAGTTCTTTTTTTTTAAATTTTTTAGGGTTTACTTATTTATTTTGAGAAAGAGAAACAGAGCGCACAAGCAGGGGAGGGGCAGAGACAGACGGAGAGAGAGAATCCCCAGCAGGCTCCATGCCATCAGCGCAGAGCCTGATGCGGGGCTCGAACTCAGGAACCGTGAGATCATGACCTGAGCTGAAATCCAGAATCGGACGCTTAACCGACTGAGCCCCCAGGAGCCCCCACGATCTCAATTCTTGTGTAGAAAGGGGTGGGGGAGAAAAACGTGTGCATGTGATTCCAGAGAAATTCTCCTGGAGAAGGAAACAATCAGGAAGCACGGCCTGCGGTAAGGACGCTATGTTCACGCCGAGTGATCAATTCTTCTCTGAACATTTACAGTTCAACTGCTTTAGAATCCCGGTTATCCCTCTAAAATAGAGAAAATATCCTTCTAAAATAGCCGATTACAGATGCACAGCGGTGGGCGCTCCTGCCGGGGGAGACTGAATCTTGGAATGAACAACCACGGACAGAAATAGCGTTAACAACCTGAGAACTTCAAACGCGAGGGTACGGAGATGCTCTAGATTCCGGCGGCGGGGTTTACAACAAGGCGGAAGCCGACGGCAGACCCATCTGCAAACAAGTCAGGGGCAAGGCCGCAGGCTCACGCGGGGCGGGCCGCGACTCCCACCTCCTTGGGAGAAAAGGCTACACTTCCTCCTCCGCACCACCCCGTCCACGGTGACCACGTGGTTCCCGGGCTCTGGTCACACCGATGGCGTGTCGGGGCGGTGATGTGAAGGGGCCCACTAAGTTCTGGAAGCTCCTCATCTGGGCAAGGCTGAGAGGCTCACGACAATTAAGCAAGATGCTACAGCGCCAGGACAGCTCAGGGTCACAACGCTACCCCTGAAGCTGCCGGGAGCTGGGACGAGCCGCTGCTTCCTGGCCTCGGCCTCAGGATGCGGATGCGGGCAGCGGGCTGCCAGCCCCACCTGTCCTTCCCAGGGGGCTTTCTCGGGGCTCCACGGATGGGGACACTAGAGGGAGATGACAAGGTGACAGGAGCAAGCCCGGCTCCTCTTTCTGCTGGCACCTCAGTGCTGCCCGGCAGAGGGGCCGGCCTCCCCCCACCCCCCGCGTCCCCACCTCAGTGGCCTGAACCCCAGCTCCCGCGGTCCTCCGCGAATCCTCTAGATTTTAGTGACTCCAACCCCTCCTCTCGGGTCCCCAGCCCCGGGGCGGGGGGGGGGGGGCCTGCCTCCGGTAACAAATACCTCCAGGCTCCCCGTCTGCCCTCTCAGCTCCTCGGAAACCCATTCCCTACGGACCCTCCTGTTGCAGTAGCCAGGATATGCTGTTTTCTCTGCCGGATCCTGACTGATACGCCTTCGTCTCAAAGAGAAAAGACGCATGCACTCATATCAGAGCTACGGGAGCCACGTGGAGTGCCCAGGTCTGTCCTGTCACCTGGATCAGAAACCCGGACTGGAGGACGCCCCTTTCCTCAGATCACCCCGCCACTCGGGAGGCAGGCCTGGGTTCAGGAGACCTTGTGCAAATTACTTCACGTCTCCCACCCGCGACTCCCTGTTCTGTAAACTCGGGTAAGAGCAGCGTCCACACCACACAAGACTGACGGCTATGAAAGCATCACCCTGCCCCACTGTCCACGGAAGACCGTGCTCCAGGCCACACAGCTCAGCCCCCGACTAAACCTCCCCTGCTGACATCACCTTGACCCCCTCACAATCCTGGCCCAGCACCCTGGATAAATTCCAACTTGCGAGCGTTCCTTTTAAAGATAATGCTTACAGGGGCGCCTGGGTGGCGCAGTCGGTTAAGCGTCCGACTTCAGCCAGGTCACGATCTCGCGGTCCGTGAGTTCGAGCCCCGCGTCGGGCTCTGGGCTGACGGCTCAGAGCCTGGAGCCTGTTTCCGATTCTGTGTCTCCCTCTCTCTCTGCCCCTCCCCCGTTCATGCTCTGTCTCTCTCTGTCCCAAAAATAAAATAAACGTTGAAAAAAAAAAAAATTAAAAAAAAAAAAAGATAATGCTTACAACACACACACACACACACACACACACACACAGCCGATAAACAGAAAAGACAATCCCCTCCCTCATTCTGCACATCACACTCTATTAATGCAGCCACAAGATGACACACGAGCTTTGATTCGTTTGTTGCTGGCAGCACCTCACAGTGTTAAGTCACGTTTTGCCTCATAACTAACGCCTAAACCTGTTTTCAGAGGCAAGAAAGGTGTTCAAATGGACGGTCTCTTCGTTACCCGCACACCCTCCTGGCGATGAATGACAATCCGCCCTGCCCCTCCTGGGAGGACGCTCCTCCAGGGCCCTCGTGACGATGACGCCAGAGCCAGGAGGGACTCTGAAACCCAGGCTGCGGGCGCACGCTGGCCCTGCCTCTACAGCTGTGCGACCCAGAGCGAGTCCCCTCGCTGCTCCAGTCCCCTGTGCCTCATCTGCAAGCTGGGTCTCCACCTCGCCGGGCTACTGGGAGGGAAAAGGACTTAACCTACAGTTAGGTCCTGGCACACAGTTAAATGCACAGAAACGCCGGCTCTCCTTACCTAGAAAGAGAGCTACCAATGACCGTGCTACTTCCACCGACATTTGGACAAGTTTGCTCAAATGAAGCTCGTGGACAAAATTTTACAATTGAGACAGGGTGCTGCACGATTCTACTGGAACCCAGAGGCCAGGGACGGACAGGAGGGAGCTCCAAGGGTGCAATTCCTGGCCCCCCCGGTCACATCCTACACTCTGTTCTTATCTGTCACCTGACGCAAAGGTTCCAAATGTTGCTCATCCAATTCTTGGACGGCATCGCTGGAACGGACCGTCAGCCGGCTAAAGGAACCAGGAATCAGAAACATTTCAGACGGGGGCGCCTGGGTGACTCGGGCGGTGGAGAATCCGGTTCTCAGTTTCCACTCAGGTCACGACCTGGCGGTTCCAGTTCCAGGGGTTCCAGCCCCACATCTGGAGCTGCATCTGGTGGTGTGGAGCCTACCTGGGATTCTCTCTCTCTGCCCCTCCCTGGCTCATGCTGTCCTGTCTCTCTATAAATAATAAACTTAAAAAAAAAAAAAAAGAGTCTGATAACCTTAAAAAAATAAATAAATAAAATAACAGATCAGACAAGGCAACCAAATCTAAGGGGGTAACACTGAGGATTCAATCCTTGGTTCTGCCCTAGCGGGAACCAGCCTTCAGAGCAGGGCTGTGACACTCCGGAAACCATGTTCAAGGAATCCTTTGATGGAGGACGCATCATGAATCCACAGCAGGACGGACCTCCCAGGCAGGTGGCCTGTCTAGGGTCTGCTTCGGGAGAACCTTCTCCCGCCTGATCCGGGATGAAGGGGCCGACAGCACCTCGACGTCCTCTTCGACCAACCAACCAACACCAGGAGCACGGCATTCAGTTCTGATCACTGGGTCCACAAATAAGTCTAAAATAATTCTGTAACCATGCTGGTCACAAAAGAAAAATCTTGTTTTCTCTACACCACATTATACAGGCAGGGTTTTTTAAATTTTTTTTAATGTTTGTTTATTTTTGAGAGAGAAAGAGAGAGCACGAGCAGGGGAGGGGCAGAGAGAGAGGGAGACACAGAATCCGAAGCAGGCTCCAGGCTCCGAGCAGTCGACACAGAGCCCGACGCGGGGCTCGAACCCATGAACTGTGAGATCACGACCTGCGCAGAAGGCGGACGCCCAACGGGCTGAGCCCCAGGCGCCCCGACACAGGTGGTTTTAGACCCAACTTTTCTCAGTCATCTGTGAGCATCTTCCTATGTCATTAAAAGTAAAACAAAATACTTTTTTTTAAACTGGGAAAACTTATTTTCACCTTACAACTAACCTTTCCAGGCACCAGTTACAGTAAGATGGTGATATGTAAATGTAATGCATATTAAAGAAAAATACACTATTCAATTTAGTGATTAAATGTAGAGTTTCTGGTGTGGGTTAGATTAACGTAAAAACTGTGCTTCTGTTGGAAAAGCGTCTCAAATCTGACCAGTAAAAACCGAACCGATGTAGGGGGGTGTGACAAGGATGCGAAGGCCACCAAAGTGCCAGCCCACAGGCCCCCAGCCGTGCCCATGCACACACTGGCACACACAAACACACCCACACACACCCACGCACTGCTGAAGTGACACGAAACACATTCCTCCGGTTTGCTGTCTTCACCTCAAGACTTACGGCAAACGTACAAATCGGCTTTGCACACCACCCCTCTCCTAAAATACGCAACATCCACAGCAATGGTATACGGCTGCCAGTCTGTCCATTTCACAGATGAAAAACTGAGGCTCGGGCAGCAGTTACGTCACAGATGCAAGATGTGAGGCCGGCCCCCAGCCCAGGCCGCCGGGACTTCGTATCATGCCGCCCCCCCCCCCCCCACTTAGGAACAAAGCTGAGAGCAGAGCAAAGGGGACAAAAATGCCCACACCTCCGAACACTTCGTAAATATTCCCGCTGAGACCCAGCCAGAACCTTCCCCGGTAAAACCGTGGACGTGGATATCCGCCGACAAGCGAGCGAACCTACAAGCCCAGCAGTTCGGGGCTGACATGCACGGGGCTCCCACGCCGTGGTGTCCGCGGGGCGAGCGGGAAAGGACGGCTGTCTGCCCCCCCAGCTGCGAAGCCGCAGGGGACTCGGCCGGGGGACTCGGCAGGAAGCGGGAATCACAGCAGCTCGGCTGGCTGTCGTTCCATGGAGAAAACATTTACCCAAAAATGGAAGGATCGATACTTTTTCTCACTGCAAACTCGGACGGGGGTACCTTGTCACGAATCCGTGGATTCTAGCCAAGTAAGGAGCCACCACCCCTGAAAAAAAAAGTGGCAGAAAAACGGTACTAATGAGAACAGTGTGGCAGGCGAGGACCCGGTCCGGGCCGACCACGCAGGGGCAGCGGAAAACGGAGGCGTGCACGTGGGGGCTGCGGACCCTCCACCCACTCTCGCACCCCCAGGAATCTGACTTTTGGGGTCTGCAGTAAGGAAATGATTCATGAGATGGGGGTTAGGGACTCACGCAAGACAAAACCCAAATACCCAACAACAGGTGAATAAACTATATACTAACAAGGGTCCACTAAAAATTAGTGAAAAGAATGCTAAGCAATATGGAAAAAAGCAACGTATGATAAGGTAGATACAATAAGGTAAAAAAATAAAACATAAGACTGTACGAATATCATTAAGGCAACAACGTAATCATATATGCATATACCTTGAAAAATGACAGAAAAGGAAACTGGAATCCATTCAAGTAGTTGTTAGCATTCTTCCATGATTATTACTGATTTTTCAAATCTATGATGTTGCTTTCTTCTGTTAAGTTTTTTTTTTTTTTTAAGGTAAAGATTACAAAATAGCAAACTATGTTATGAAGGTAATTTATGCCGCAGGGCACAGAGAGGTACGAAATGCCGTGGGACCAGAGCGGGAGGCAGTGGAGATAAGGATTCAGTAAGAGGGTAGCATGTGAGACACCTGCGAACGGTGGCACGGCGTCCCCGGGGCTGGGAGGCAGGTCCTGTCCCTTCTGAGATCAAATCTGTACGTGCTTTACCATTTCAAAGGGGGTGTGTGTGTGTGTGTGTGTGTGTGTGTGTGTCTATGTCAACAGCCACTGACCCTAGGACCTTCTGTCACACAGGCTTATAAACCTGTGGAAATAACTGGAAAGCCTGGAATAAAAAAGACTACAAACACACACAAAAAATGCCATTTTAGAAAACTGTGACTATTTATATTCAAATTAATACACTACAAATTTCGAACTCAATTATTTTATTGACCGGCACGCCTGGGTGGCTCAGTCAGTTAAGCGTCCGACTTCAGCTCAGGTCATGATCTCGCGGTCTGAGAGTTCGAGCCCCACGTCGGGCTCTGTGCTGACAGCTCAAGGCCTGAAGCCTGCTTCGGATTCTGTGTCTCCCTCTCTTTCTGCCCTTCCCCTGCTAGCACTCTCTCTCAAAACTAATAAACATTAAAAAAATTTTTTTTGAATATCTTACTGACCTCATTCTAATCCACTAACTCAGTAAATTTAGCTTGTTTATACTTCTAATTTAGCCAAAGTGCTATTTAATAGACTTTATTATTAGTGTCTAAGATCCTTCTCTCTCTTTTTATACATCTGTGTCTTGTCTTTACTGAACTATGTCTTTTCCTTTCCTGCCCTTACCAAAAATAAAAACAAGGAGTAATGAGCGATTCATAGAAACCTACACTTAACATATCTAAGCAAAAACTCTAAGAATGGGAATTGGGGAATTATGTTATCCACAATCATTACTGCAGTTGACCACTGAACAACACAGGTTTGAACTGGGTGGGTCCTCTTATGTGCAGACTCCTCTCAATAGGGGACTGTAAATACATTTTCTCTTCCTTATGATCCTCTTAATAACCTTTTCTCTAGCTGACTTCATTGAAATAATACAGTATATGATACATACAACACAAGAAATGTTTACCAGTAAGGCTTCTAGTCAACAGTAAGCTATGGGTAATTGTGTTTTAGGGGAGCCAAAAGTTATACATGGATTTTTGACTGTGCTGGGGTGGACACCCCTAATCCCCATGTTGTCCAATTATCTACAATTATTTTCCTTACTAAAAAATTCTAGAAAACAAAGGTGATCAACTTGTTTCACACCCCTACCCATTCTCTATCTCCCCAAATCAACTCAATTTCTAAAATTATTCTGGTGAAAATAAAATGCATGGGTTCAGAATTGTGTGGGTTACCTTTGACCCTTGGGGCCAACCGTCACCCCACGATCAAGACCCCCTGAGACTGCGGAACTAGTCTGTATCACTTGTTTGATTTAAAAACAACAGAGAAAGAGGCCCAAAAGCACTGGAGATATTGAATAGGAGTGCAGGAAACATGTGAGCAGAGGAAGACCCCCACCGTCCATGACAAGAGCAATGGTCCCCAGGCCTGGCCTTCAGATGCTGGGCAGCAAGGACAGCAGTAGGTGAGGAGGAGGAGGAGGAAGAGGGGGAGGGGGTGAAGGAGGAGGAGGGGGAGGAGGGGAAGGAGGGGAGGAGGGGGAAAAGGAGGAAAACGGGGAGGAGGGGGACAAGGGGGACAAGGGGGAGGGGGGAGCAGGGGGAAGGGGACGAGAGGGAGGGGGAGGAGGAGGGGGAGGAGGCAGTGTTGCAACCTGGGTCAAGTGTTTTGCTTTCTTTTGATAAGCAATCTGAAACTGCAAGATCAAAATCTAAAGGGCAGCGGGGACCCCGAGACAGCAGCAGACCAGAGGGGATCTGCAAGTGGGGGGAAGGGGAGTCCAGGACCCCAGAGCAAGATGCAAAGCTCCCAGGTAAGCTGGGACGCCCACGGGCCGTACCCTCAGGGCAAGAAAAGTACACGAGGCACCACCCCTCCTCACCCACCCCCGCAAGCACCACTGAGCACTTGGCAATGACTGGAGGAGGAAAGGAACAAAGGGTGGCCCTGAGGACGCACAGCCACAGTGCCGTCATGCATTTCTCACGCAGCTTTACTGAGCTGTACTTTAGATATCAAAAAATCCACCCACTTTAGGTGTACAACTGAGGGGTAGAGCGTTTAGGGAGTTTTGCCACCATCACCACCATCTAATTTCAGAACATTTCCATCACCGAGAAGAACTGTCACGCCCATCCCAAGTCAGTCTCCAACTCCCGCGCCCCACCCCAGCCTCATCTGGGCATTTTACACAGAATCAGACAACACGTCATCTTCTGTGTCCTTCGTGTGACCTTGCGAGCTGGGCGCCCAGCCCTTGATGGCCCAGGGAAGCTCGATCCATGAACGTGGCTTAAAATTATCCCAGACTGGGGACCAAGTGCCTAGAAACACAAACAAGAACGCACCCCAGAGGGAAGCACCTTCCTCCTGCACCCAATCCCCACAAATCACTTCCATGGCAGAAGCAGTAAATAACAAAGCAGAACACAAAATGTAGCACACAAATAAACACATTAGCAGAGGCAATGGTTAACATAATCAACCAACAGAAGACCACCGGAATACCAGGCAAATTATAAAATGTTATACTGACACATTCGGATGAACAAAGAGGCAAATTAAAAATAACTGCAGAAGAGGAAAGCTTTAAAGTGATCTAGTAATAAGCCGAGTAAAGCTCTAAAACACGAAAATTACAAAAAACAAACAGTATTAAAAACTCAGTAGATTGAAAGAGTCGTTAAACGGAATACATAACGAGGGAAAATCCAGTGGATGACTGATAGCAGAGATGTAGCTTAAGAGAGACGGCGTGAACTTGATAAAAAAGAAAAGAAAAAAAAGAAACGGCCCACAATGCAGCACAAAAGAACAAACAAAACAGGAGGGAATGTGGAAGAGAAACACGGAAAAAAGAGAAGAGCATCTAATCAGCTTCAGGATGGGGGGGGGGCGGCAGCCGACTGCCCTGAGCCACAATGGAAGCCAGAGGCGTTGGAACGATGCCCCCATCGTGCCGCAGGAGACCCTCGACACCCCCCCGTCCAGACTCCGTGCCCAGGGAAAGTGTCCCAGTAAGAATGAGGATTAAATAAAGACGTTTTCAGGTTAACAAAGGGAAGGTGGCATCAGCAGGCCCTTGTGACTGGAAATTCTAAAATCCTTCAGCCAAAATAAAAGTGATCCCATACAAAAGGTCTGAAGAACAAAGAGTCATAATTATGTGCACGAATGTGAAAGAACATTGACCGCGTAACGCAAGAATGATAGCAATCACGCGTGGCACCGAAAGAAAAGAAACCAGACACACGACAATACTGGCACAGAAGAAACTACATGTTAAATGGATTGTCCAAAGTCAAGTTGTCCAGGAAGGAGATATAATGGCCTTGATTACACTGTTTTTGAGTATTATTATTATTATCGTTTCTAGGGAACTATTACAAGACAAAAAAATGGTAAATTACTTCAAAAATAGTAAAGACAAAGAAACTAACAAACATTTTCAATCCATAAGAAAGTATATTAAAAAAAAAAAGAAACAGTGCAGGAAAGACAAAAAAGAACAAAACAAGATGGCAAATTTAAGCCCAAATAAAAGTAAACAGACTAAATGCTCCAATTAAAAGACAAAAGTTGTCAACTAGATTTGTTTTTACCCAATCTACAAGTTGTTTACAAGAAATATGAAAAATATAAGGATACAGAAAGCTTGACATAAATAAAGAGACAAAAAGATAATCAGTGCAAATACCAAACAGGAGAAAATGGTATGAGCATATTACTGAGACACAACAGACCCTACAGCAAAAAGTGTTACTGGGGACAGAGAGTGACTCTGTCACAACACAGCCTCCAACGCACTAGGAGACACAGTGTCGACCGTGTATGACGTAATGACATCGCCTCATAATATAAACAAACCACAAACAGACAGGGTCATAAGCAGAATTCGACATATCTACAATCACGGTGTGAGGATTTGCTACACCTCTCAGTTACTGACAGGAGTCAAAAAAGTCGGTAAAGATGAACACCGGAAATGCACCCGAGTACTGCACACACACAGACGACGGCACCACCCACCGCAGACAAACCTATGTCCGAGCACACAAGGAACATTCACAAGTACTGACCACGTACAAGTCTTTAAGGCAAAGCTCAACAAATCTCAAAGGACTAAAATTCAGAATACACACGCACAAGTGTGCAAACGCAGAGCTGTGCAAGTCACATGATCCACAACACCAGGGGGCGCCATTCACATCAGTCAGTGAGGTAAATGGCTTCCCTACACGTGTGCGGTGCACCTGTTACTTCCTTGATAACATCATACAGATGTTCTCTGATCAAAATGCAGTTAAGCAAGAAGTCAAACACCTATCCTAGGAAAATCCTCTATGCTTAAAAATCACAAAGCACATCTCTAAATAATTCCTAAATCAATGGAGCCAAATTGAAATTTAGAAAATAATTTGGACTGAACAATAATAAAAACAATACATAGCAAATTCACTGAATGCAGCTAATAAACTTTTAACTTATACATTTACATAATTTACAATTTAAATTTTTATAATAACGTGCCTACATCAGAAAAGTCAAATGAGTGGGAATTAGTAAGTATCCACCTCAAGAACTTCCTCCTCAAAAACAGGGGAAAAGGCAATAAAGTAAATCCAAGGAAATAAGATTTAAAGGTAAATGAATGAAACGTTAACAAGCGTGCTACAGCATATCAACAAAGCCAAGAAATGCTTATCTGAAAGACTAATACAATGGACAATCTCTGGCAAAAATGGAGAGAAACGGTGGACGCACATACACTCCATGTCGGGAGTATGAAGAGAGCATTACCACGATCTACAGACTTTAAAAGATCACAGGATGAAACCATGAACAACCTTATGCCCGTAAACCTGAAACCTAGATGCAATGGGCAATGTCCTCTACAAAATGTAACTTCTCAAAACTGACTTAAAAAAATAAAATGCCATTTTAAAAACCTAAATCATAACCTTTAAAGACTCTTTTTACAAAGGAAACTTTAGGATTACGTGGCTTCATCGGCAGGTCCTACCAACAGTTCCCGGAACAGACAGTTCCCACGTTGAGGGATCATTTTCTGTGGCTCAGGAGTTTCCATGAAGCCTGAACTGTCCCCAGAGCCGTGGGGGAAGGGTAGCATAGTGGGGCTGACTCCTCAAAGCACCGGCCCCCTGGGTACAGGCAGAAAGCTGGTGCTCGGGGCTGGCCGTGTGATCTGGGACAGCACCTGAAAGAGGACAGCCGTCCAGTGGCGCTGAGACGGGAACAGTACTGAGCCAGGAGGGAGCCAAGGCCCGGCTCCTCTGTGTCCTTCCCACCCCCGCTCCAGCTCCCTCCCAGCAGCCGTACACGCGTGGTGTGGGGGGCGGGGAGGGGCAGCTGCGTGCCTGGGCCATGCCACGAAGGCTGCTTATAAAACAATACGCGAAAATAATTTATGGGCCTGTATACCAGCAAGAAGAAATTTTTAATATAGCTGAACACTTCAATTTTTAAAAGATGCTATTTAGGACAGCATCACAATATCAAGCACCTAAAAGAAATCCAACAAAAGACAGGCAACGCCCTACAGGGAGAAGTACGTAACTTTATTCGGGGAAATTAAAGACCTACCTAAATAACGAAGGCACGCGCTGTTCAGGGACTGGAGCACTCAGTTTTGCAAGGACATCAAATCTCCCCAAACTGCAATACAGGCTCAATGCAATCTCCATCCACATCCAACAAATTTTCTTTCTCCAAACTTGCAAACGAATTCCTCGACTTACATGAAGAGCAGAAGAACAAGAAACCAAGCGTGAGGACCCCCCTCACACGGCGTTCCATAAAGCCCAGTAATTAATTAGGCGTTGACTAAGGAGAACCAACAGAAAGCCCCAGACAGACCTACACTGACACGGACGCCTGCCTGACACATGACAGAGCCTGCAGCCAAGGGGAACGATGAGCTTCTCAGCAAAACTCTCAAGGACAACCAGAAATCCAGGTGGAAAAATAAAGGAACCTGGGCCCCTGCCTCATATCACACACCACGTGTACAAAGGCCTATATGGGGGGCGCCTGGGCGGCTCAGTCAATTGGGCATCCGTCCGACTCTTGATTTCGGCTCAGGTCATGGTCCCAGGGTCGTGGGATCAAGCCCTGCATTGGGTTTAAGATTCTCTCTCCCCCTCTGCCCTTCTCTCCCTGCTTGCAAACCTCTCTAAGAAAAAAAGAAAGAAAGAAAGAAAGAAAGAAAGAAAGAAAGAAAGAAAGAAAGAAAGAAAGAGAGAGGAAGGAAGGAAGGAAGGCAGGAAGGCAGGCAGGCAGGCAGGCAGGCAGGCAGACCGGCCACCCAAAAAAGAACAATGTCTGAGTCTTGGAAGGAAGAAGGAATCGTGATGAGGGCAGGACACTCAAAGACCCCGAGGGGCTGCAGCGGTCTATTTCCTGACCTGGGTAGGGGGAGCACAGATGTTAGCTTTTATAAATGATGATTAAACTGTAAATAGATATTTCATACAGTTTATTACCTTATAAGTTTTTTTTTAAAGAAAGAAAATCAAATCAAACCAGATGAGGAAAAAAACCTTAAATTAAACCTCTAAATGGAAAGAGCAGTTAGACAATTCCTTCCAGGGCTGTAATGATCATTAACACCGAAAGAGGATTTCTACAAGTAACTAAACGCTTAAGGTAGCAAGTCACATCCAGCACTCTAAGGCTGCATGATGAAGTGCCCAATTTAGATCCGTAACACCAAAACAGGAAAGGATTTTATTCTTAAATCCTCTTACATGTTAAACAATTATTTCCATTTCACCCGCTGACCTAGCTGGCTTTCTAAAGCCAAATGAAATGCACATGTTTCTATCAGGGAAAGGAGGAACTCTAAACGTGGCCCGAAAATTACATGTCTGGGGATCTGCAAACTGAACTCTTACCAACTTTGGTCTGTACTATTAATTTGATACACCAATGCAATCTTAAAATTTTAATGCCACATTTAAGCTGGAAAGTGAAATGCTACGGGGGGGGGGGTGGAAATCAGGTTCAGTGAAAGAACAATGCTGACACATGACAGTTTATTAATGGCACAGGGTCAACTACCAACTAATCTATTTAATAAAAAGTGATCTAGTTGCGCAACATTCAAACTTCCTGTCTCCCGTGGCTCACGCGTGGCTCGTTCGTGTCACGCTGAGGAAGATTTCCACCTCCAGGAAACAGGGACTAACTAGTACCAGACCAGTCCTCCCACCATACACAACCAGAAAACTGAACAACACATATAAAACACTTTTTCGGACATCAAACAACATGCAGCACAAGAATGTGGTCCTGAGAGAAAGCAAATGAGGTGAGCCCCGAGATCACCGAGCTTTCTGTGTGGGCATTCAGGGCTCCAAGCAGAGCAGGGTAGGATCACTGAGCTGAGGAGGCAGAGAGGACAGTGCGTGGAGGCCGAGGCAGCTGGGCCAGATGGGCCAGAGTACCAAAGGGGGGACAGCTGCACAGAGGGGGAGCTCCAGAAATCTACATGGGGTCCCTCGCGTTCTCGGCCAAGCACCTGCCCGAGCGGGCAGCCAGCAAGACGGCAGGAGGCCGCGCAAAGAACAGCCACCGGGTGAGGCTGGGCGTCCACGCTCCAACGAGTCAGAATGAAGAGCCCTCACTGAACGCCCCGAACATTCAGCAGAAAGCCCAGAAGGGCCACACCTTCGGCCCAGGACTAACCGAGACCCAGAGCAAAGCCTTCTCTAGACTGAGAACCATCCCACTTTTCCCGTGCAGAGCCAGTAGCAAATATTTCAGTCTCGCGGGCCACGCGGTCTCTGTCTCGACCACTCAACTCTGCCGCTGCAGCATGAAAACAACACAGTCAGTGATGCGGCTGTGTTCCCAAGGGCTCTATTTACAAAACCGAGCCATCGGCCAGAGAAGGCCTACGGGCCACAGCTTGCCAGCCCCTGATCTAGACCCGCTTTCACAAAGCTAGAAAAGAAGGCTTGAAAAAATGAAGCTGATCCCAGGTCCACTAACTTCCTGACCAAACAAAACCCAACACCGTGTAAATGAGGACAACAATACCAGGGGTGCCGGGGTGGCTCAGGCAGTTGGGCGTCCGACTTTGGCTCAGGTCACGACCTCACAGTTTGAGTTCAAGCCCCGCGTCGGGCTCTGTGCTGACCGCTCGGAGCCTGGAGCCTGCTTCGGATTCTGCGTCTCCCTCTCTCTCTGCCCCTCCCCTGCCTGCTCGCGCTCACTCTCTTTTCTCTCTCTCTCACAAAAATAAACATTAAAAAAGTTAAAAAAAATAATAAATGAAGACAACAATACCAGACACTCCCCAGTGCAACATTCACCACATCCAGCATTCAACCAAAATTACTAGATGTGCGGAAAAGCAGGACACTGGAAACCACAAACAGAAGAAAAGCAGTTCATAGAAACAGACCCAGAAACGACAGTGATGATGGAAATAACAGATAAGAGTGTTCAGAGGGTATTACAAATTTGTGCAAGGATTTAAAGGAAAACGTGAATATAAAGGAGAGAGATATAAACCATAAAAAGAACCAAGTAGAATTTCTCGAGACTGAAAATACAGTATCTGACGCTGGCTGGGCGTGACAACATATGACCCGCTGCGGAAGAGGAAGTGAGAGGAGCTGAAGACGGCAACAGACACGATCCACCCGGAACAAAGCGGGGAGGCAGCCTCCGTGGAGCCACACCAAGCCGTCAAACAGCTGTAACGGGAGCTCTAGCAGATTGAAGGCAGAAGGGGGAGGAATAGGAAGAAAAATCGAAACAGTGTGGCAGTACATTTTCCAAAACTTGGGGGAAAACTATGATCCGGAGATCCAAGAATCTCCGTCCACCACGAGCAGGCTCCTCACAAAGAAAACTGCACCGAGGTACGTCGTAATGAAACGGCTGAATCCCGAGGAGACAGAAAAATCTTGTTAGGTAGCCGGGGGAACAGAAGACACATGACCCGTAGAGGGGACAAAGCCAAGGCCAACAGCACACTTCCCACGAGGACGAGAGAAGCCTGAAGTGCCGAAGGGAAAAAGTCAAAGCAGGACTGCACACACAGGGAAAACAGCCCGTGGAAATGACACCGAGACGGACACTCCCGGACAGACAGAAGCTGGGGAAACCGAGGAACCCGCTGCCGGCAGACCAGGGCGACGCGAAGAGAGACGATACCAGATTCAAACTCGGAGCCACACAAAGTAACGAACACTGGAAAGCGAAATATGTGGGTGGACAGGAAAGAGGGTTTTTCTTATTTTTTAAATGTCTTTAAAAGGTCAGTGGCTATTTTAAGAAATAACAGCAATGTAGTGTGGGGTTTATAACACATAGAATTAGGGGCGCCTGGGTGGCTCAGTCGGTTAAGCGTCCGACTTCGGCTCAGGTCATGGTCTCGCGGTCCGTGAGTTCGAGCCCCGCGTCGGGCTCTGTGCTGACAGCTCGGAGCCTGGAGCCTGCTTTGGATTCTCCGTCTCTCTCTGCCCCTCCCCCGTTCATGCTGTCTCTCCCTGTCTCAAAAATAAATAAACGTTAAAAAAAAATTTTTTTTAAAAAAACACATAGAATTAAACGTACGACATCAACAGCACAAGGATGGAGGGACAGGGTGGACCGCCGGGAGGGTCTCACACCACAGGTGACGTGGGCCAGTCAGTACCTGAAGGTACAACAGGAGAAATCAAGGATAGAATACTGCCTGAAAACAACCACCAAACCTCTGCCAACAGGGGTTTATCCTTAAACGTATCCTAAGGTAATCTTTTTTTTCTTTAATTAACATTAAAAAAAAAAAATCATGCGGAAGGTTTTAAAAATTAAGTACAGGAAAATAAAACGTTTTATAAAGATAACTCTACCGATGCCCACTTCCCATCCGTCCCATAAGCGCGGACCATCCCAGAAATGTTTAACACAGATAAGCACGGATGACAAGCACAGATTAGCACAGATAAGTTACGCGTACATATAGCTTTTTAAGAGCACAGATAAGGCTGTGGCCATACAGTTTGTTCTATGCCTTCTTGTGGGATTTCACTTCAGTTTTGTTTTGTTTTTCAATTTAATAATATATCTTGGAAACCTTCCCGCAAAAGCACGTGTAGAATGACCTCACTGTCTTTACTAAGCGTGCAAGTCCAGTGCCCAACGCACCATAATGTAACCGATCCTCTGATGACGGGCACGAGGCCATTTGCAACCATTCAGAAGTACTCAGTGAATGAATGAGCGACTGCTGCCATGGATATTCTTCCAGAACACTGGAATAATCTCAAAATGCCGGTTTTCCACATTTGCTTGGATTTATTCTTCCCGGATTTAAAACAGGCTCACAACTCTATAAAGATGATGATTCCTTAAAATCAGGCCATTTGTAAAAATATTAACATGCTACTTTCAGAACACGTCTCTACATTCAAGCCATCAAACGAAGAATAAAAATAATCTACAGGATGAACCTTAATCTACTGAGCATGAAATTCTTCTCAAGAAAAAAAGATATTGTCAGGCACAATCCGGCAACTACTTCTCAAATGTATTTATTTAAGTGAATATATGTTTAGTTAAGTGAAAACCATCAGTAATCTAATAACGCAATAAAACATCGTAAGTTGAGATCCTCTGGCTACAGTTACGTGTAGTAACATAAGACGCTAATAACCAGCAAACGCATCGTCAACAAGCATGTCCTGGGAGAGCTTACAATAAGCGAGGGCAGAAAGGGCCTCCTGGCCAAGCCCCCGCCAAGGAGGACGGATGGCGGTCAGGGTGGGGGGCGGGAGCAGGAGCAGAGGGAATCAGGCAATCTCCAAGCCCACTGCAGGCATGCTCTTTGGCACCTGGGGTCCTGGACGGCATCTGAAGTCGACACAGCACACGGAGCCTGGCGCCGCCCAGGGGTCACTGCCGGACGCACTGGGCCTGCGGGACCCAGGCGGATCCGAGACCAGGGAGAGTCTTCGGGTACCCAAAACTGAAACTCAGCAGAATATGAAGCAAACCAGAACTCACGGAAGGAACTCAAGCTCTGGGATTCAGTAGCGGGTCCAGCCATTGTCAGGGCAGGGAGTCGCTGAACAGAAGAAGCAGGGGCCCGGTGACCAGCACCGGCAAACAAAGAAGCCAATCCAGGTCACGGAAATGTGGCTTCGGGCACAGTTCCAAAGTCCAGTGGTCAGCGCCGGGCCTTGGAGTTATGCGTCAGCCCCCGCACCCCTTCTCCCGGCGGGGCCCCAGGAGAGCCGAAGGACCTCCCGCTTGGCCCAGGACAGCCCTAGGCTAGCGAGCCCACTGCGGGAAAGGAACACAGAGTAAGAGTCAGGGATGCTACCAGCAGCAGGAAGAAGGAGCCCGCAGCGAGCTCACGTTCGGAGACTTCCCTGGATAGCGGCTCACAGACCAGGTCCTGTTGGAATAGAGCATTTCATCTCCAGAGCACTGTCACTAGAAAGAAGGGGACCGTGATGATCTCTCCTTCCCAGCCTGATCTGGTAGATGCCCAGAATTGTTTTGATGAGAATACTTGTTCTGAATGAAACGAATTTGATGTCTAAAAAACCTGCGAGAGCTATTATTGAACACCTAATGCTTGCCACGATGGCTTGCAAGGATCCATTCATTCTCGGTAATGTTCACAATGATTTACGGGAAGCATGTCGTAAGTCTAGTTTTTGATAAATCTGCAACATTTACCAGAACCTCACATAAACACACTTGGGTGGAGCGTGGATCCCAGGAGAGCCCACACCCTCGGAGGGAAAGGGGCCGGCATCGCTGTGAAGGGTTACAGGAAAAAGGAAGGCAGGCAGCTCAGCCTGCCCAGTGCGGCCCTCGGGGGCAGTCACCTCAACAACACCTGCCCCTTACCAACCGATGAAAACTGCAGGCACAGTGTGCTGTCTCGACAGGGGGCAATTTCCACTCTTTTCCCTCCAAATAGTTGATATTTAAGCCACCGCACAAAAATGGGACGGAGCTCATTAGGAGCTATGCCACGGGCGTGTGCGGAGGAGACGCGTAGGTGCCCGGTTCCCTAAGAAGAGCTGTCGCTCGCTGCGCCCACAACCTGGGCAGACGACCTGGGCACGCGACCGCGCGTCAGCGGTCCCCAGGCTTCACAGACGTCGCCCTGGGCAATCGTCCCAACCACGCTCCCCTTCCAGATGCGAACAGTAGGGCTGAGGCCAAGGGCACAGCAGGGAAGGAACCAGCTCGGGCCGAGGTCAGTCTGACACCAGATAAAAAACACGGCTGCCTCTTCCATTTTTAGAAAAGGTCCGTCGGGATTTTCGGAGTCTCCGTAAGAAGGGACTTTAAACCAACAAGGAATCTCACCCTAGGCCACACCAAGAATGGACTAAGGAGAAGGTGGAAGCCGGGACCCCTGGGTCGTGTCAGATCAGGGCTTGGACCCCTGGCCCTGCTGCTGAGCCAACAACAAGCCTGCCGAACCGCCCAGATCTCCGGAAGCTGCGGTCCGGTCAACGTGTGGCCGAGAGCACTATGCTCAGTGAGAGCGAATGAGCACAGCGGCCGGGAGCAGGTGTCAGGAGGGTGGCTTCCCAGCAGGAGGGAGCCTGACAGGGCCTCGGCAGGACTGGTCCTGGCCGCCTTCTGTTTCTCGAGCCAGGTGCTGGTCACATGTCTGCTCACTTGGTGACAATGCACGGAGCGCTTAGGATGTGAACTTTTGCTTTGGGCTTTAGTGAAGTTTGCTAAAAATAAACCTGAAAACCTGAGTGTCACTTCTGTGAGCCTAAGCAACTATATTTTGCACGGGTACCTAGCACAGGACCCAGAAGAAAGCAAAAGGCCCTGAGCTCAGAAAGGGCCAGAACGGTGCCGGGCCCGACGGCAAGAGGACGCAGGCATGGTCCTGCACCACAGCCGTGACCCAGCCCTCGCTGCGCCTCCTGCCTCCCGTCCCCACACCCTATCCTGTCCTCGCAAACCGTGTTTACCCATAACTGACGGCACACCGTGACCTCCTGTAGCCCAGACCTAACTCTGTTCCCACAGGCGTTTCCTAGTTCAAACTGTTACAGGAGAACGAGATGGGCCCAGCTCATCCTCTCTACAGTCAGCCCGCCCAGCCCTGGCCCGCCCAGCTGCAGCCAGGAAGGGGCCGGGCCGTGGGGTCCACCAAGGGCTGTCGCTTCAGGAGGGGCCAGGGTTAACAAGGGGACGAGGTTTCACTGCAAGGGGCTATGCGCCGGCAGATGCCAAGCAAGCACTTGCGAAACATTATGGGTCAACCGCTTCCCAAACAAGCCTCTCTCCCTCCGCCTCTGTTAAGCCGCGCAATTCCCTTCTCCACTCTGACTGACCTCGCTCTTCGCCCTTCAAGAACTTCCATCCACCATCACCCCTATGGAGTCAATTTCCAAAACTCTTTCTCCAAACTTGACTCATGCCTTCAAGTTTAAGGGCACCTCAAACTCAACCTGTCTAAAACCAAGTTCGTTAGCTTTCCTCCAGAAGCACGCCTTTCTCTCAGTTCACTTTATGTTACTAATCTCTTGGTTCCAGATTTAAACACAACAAAAAACTTAACAAGCAAAACAGATCGGGGGCACCTGGGTGGCTCAGCTGGTTAAGCATCCAAATCTTGATTTCCGCCCAGGTCATGATCTCACAGTTCTCACGGTTCGTGAGTTCGAGCCCCACATCGGGCTCTGTGCTGGTGGTGCACTGCCTGTTTGGGATTCTCTCTCCCTCTCTCTCTCTTCCTCTCTCTCAAAATAAATAAATATAAACCTAAAATAAATAAATAACATATAAAAAAAACAGATTAGACTTGAAGACATCACCATAAATACATGTTTAGCTTAACACAGAGATAGTTACAGCAGGAAATATTTTTAGCCACATATAAATAAGGTGGGGGGACGGGGGGGGAGCGAGACAAGTAGAGACAACCAACAAACACGACCCCGTGATCGTGATCAAGGGCACATCCACAGTAACCAGTCATGTTGAGAGCAGCGATCCTGGATATGATAGGACGTGACAAGAAGGGCACTTTCCCTCCAAGTTCTTCCTCCCCAAACCCTATAACCCCTATCTTATCAAGTGAAAACCATCAGATGCACCCCAACAGAGGACCGGTCGGTCTACCACACCCATGCCCAGGGCTCCTCTGAAACCAGGCTGAGAGACCACGCGTCACAACTAAATGTGGCCTGGTGTCCTGGGTGGGCCCTGGGGCTGACAAAGGAGGACAGCTAAAAACGGGAAATCTGAATAAAGTGTGGGCATTAGTTGTGACAAAGGCACCACCCTTACTATAAGATATTAGGAAGAGGGGAAAGTGGGTACAAAGTATACGGGAATTCTGTCTTCTCAATTTTTCTATAAATCTCGAACAATCCTAAAAAGAGTCCCTTCAGAAAAAAGAAAAGGATAAGAAACCACCACAGTTTTCCTGTCTCCAAATTACTCACCAAGCCTGTGATCCTCTCCTCCTCAGACCATTACTACTCCCTACTTCACAACCCACCCCGACTCAAAAACCTTCAAGATTGTTGCTTTCCAAATAAATGTCCTTTCTCGTTTTGAGAGAGAGGCGGGGGTCGGGGGGGGGGGAGAAGAGTGCACTTGATGGGGGGGGGGGGGCGGGGAGAGGGGCAGAGACAGAATCTTAAGCAGGCTCCAAGCTCAGTGCAAAGCCCAACACAGGGCTCGATCCCACGACCCCGGGATCATGACCTGAGCTGGAATCAGGAGTTGGAAGCTCAGCCGACTGAGCCCCCCCAGGTGCCCCCCGAACGTCCTCTCCCTACCCTACATTCAGGCCTTTAAAGACCTGGCTCCGGTGCCTCTGACACTCCAGGCACTCCGCCGGCTTCCCTTCCCCACTCCACCCTGCCCCTCGGCTCCCAGGCTAAGATCCCCCTACGCACCCCACCCGCCACTCTGGCTTCCTCCTGACTCGAGGGAAGCAGCCAGGTGTGTGTCGCCCCCAGCTCCATTCTTCTGCGTCACCCGGCCTGGGAGCTGGTCCCCACCCCTCCCTAACTGGGAGACAGGGCCAAGCCTTCTACCAGACACGCAAAGCGTGGCTAATGCGGTGGCCCTGCCACAGCCACCCACACTACCCCCCACTGTGCTCTCAAAGGACCTTCCTCTCACGGGGACACAGGACGCCACCCACACTCCTCCCTGGAGGGGCCCTCCCTCCACCTTCCGGCCAGCCAACCCCTCCCGGTCCCCACATCGGGCCCCACCCCCTCCGGGACATTTCCTCAAGCAGACTCCTTTCCAAACCCGCCTCCAGCCGCCGGTCACACCCCTGCTTTCCACCGAGCGATAACACAGTCTGGGGCCACTAGTTAGACATCTGAGCATCATCGGTCTGACCCGCTAGGCTGGTCTGCCCACGCACCGATTTCACGGTGCTCCCAGAGTTCGGGACCGGGCCACACTCCCTCTTCATTCCCACCAAGGAACCGGAGGGCAGAGGTGCTTCCTCGGTGGCCAGCAAACAGTGAGTGAGCAGTGGACGAGCGGCGGGGCCCTGGGCTCCAGAGCGGCCAGCACGGCGCGGTCTCTGCCAGCTCCGGCCGCCGATGCCCACGTCCCCTGAGGGGCAGGAGAAGGCGACAGGCTGAGGCCAGATCCGGGCTCCACTGCTCACTGGCTACGTGACCTCCGGCGAATTATCTGACCTCTCTTGCCTCAGTCTCCTCAGCTGTAAATGGGTAAAACAGTACCTGCTCACAAGACTGTTCAGTAATCAAAGGGGCCTCAACATGGTCACCTGGCCTACAGGGAGTACGACCCAGAACAGAGCAGTAAACATCTTCCTCAACTTACAAAGGGGGTACATGCCCACAGATTTGTCGTAAGTTGAAAACAGCTTAAGTCGAAAACGGACGCAACGCACCTGACCTACTGCCACAGCTCAGCCCAGCCTCGACGCGCTCAGGACACTCACGTTAGCCTACAGCTGGGCGAAAGCATCCTGCACAAAGCCTATCTTACGATACGTGTGACTTGCTGAATGCCGCGCGGAAGGTGACAAACAGTGGCTCTGTGGGGACAGGATGGCTGTCACCGAACCGGCTGCCGACCCCGGTGATTGTCGGCTCACCGGCAGCCAGGCTCCCTGCCCAGCATCACGACCGAGGACCGGACCACATGTCACCAGCCTGGGAGGAGATCCGAGTTCCAAATCCCGAGGAGGGTTTCTACTGAACGCGTG
Source organism: Lynx rufus (assembly GCF_022079265.1). NCBI lineage: Eukaryota > Metazoa > Chordata > Mammalia > Carnivora > Felidae > Lynx > Lynx rufus. The sequence continues at coordinate 1,623,109 of NW_025814853.1, read as the reverse complement.
TGGCTTTCACACCCTTGCAAAGTCGAAAACTTGTAAGTCGAGCCGTCCTAGGGCCTATTGTTTTCCCAGAAGCAGAAAAGACATTAAAGCTGGGGGCTGGGACAGTGTTAATGCTGATGTAGTTCTTGGGTGTTGTGGGGGTTTCCTGAGTATCCATTTTATTATTATGCTTCAGATCCTACAAGGACAAGGGTATCAAATACGGGTAATTCCAGGAGTGCCTGGGTGATGCTGTCGGGGCACATCCAACTTCGGCTCAGATCATGAGCTCCTGGTTCGTGGGTTCAAGCCCCACGTCGGGCTCTGTGCTGACAGCTTGGAGCCTGGAACCCGCTTCGGATTCTGTGTCTCCCTCTCTCTCTCTGCCCCTCCCCTGCTTGTACTTTCTCTCTCTCTCTCTCTCTCTCTCAAATAAATGAACTTTTTTTGAAATACGTAATTCAAAATAACCCTTTAATGACACACAGTAAAGTCTTGGCTGCAGGGAGGGAGTAAGAGGGAAGACAGAGAAGTAGGAAATACACCAAAATATTAACAGTGCCATAGTGGGATTTTATATAATTTTTATTCTCGTTCCATTTTTCCCTATTTTCTAAATATTTTACAACGACATGTGTTATTTGTGTAATCTGGAGGAAAACAAGTTTCCAAGGAACTCAGTTTCGTCAATAAAAATGGTAAGATGTTTTTCAAGTACGAAGACCGCTCCCAGCATAGAGTTTTATTTAAAAGGCGAAACTCTTCTGGGCAAAACGTCCTGCCTGCTGACCAGGTAACGACGCTTTCTCAGGAGAAGCGCTGCGTGGGTGAAGTGAGGGACCGAGTGGTGGCTCTCCGGAGAGGGTCCTGAGCCGCACGGCAGGTGTGACCCGGGCTCTGCCACTGCCAGGCCAGGCCAGCCGCGGCCCGGCCCAGCCCAGGGCACCACCGGTGCACGGTGAAGAGGAAGGACGAAGAAGGACACACGCCGGCGTATGCAGGACATCGGTACAGGAAAGAAACACAAGGCACCTGGTGTCTCCACAATGCTGCCGCCTCTACGGAAACTCAACCTGGACCGGAGCCAGGGCTCAGAGGCAGCGCAGGAAAAGGAAATGCCTCATTTACACGTGACGGTGCTTGCATGTTCGCATACCTTTATTTTTTTTTTTTAATTTTTTTTTTCAACATTTATTTATTTTGGGGACAGAGAGAGACAGAGCATGAACGGGGGAGGGGCAGAGAGAGAGAGGGAGACACAGAATCGGAAACAGGCTCCAGGCTCTTCTGAGCCATCAGCCCAGAGCCCGACGCGGGGCTCAAACTCACGGACCGCGAGATCGTGACCTGGCTGAAGTCGGACGCTTAACCGACTGCGCCACCCAGGCGCCCCACGCGTACCTTTAAACTGATGGTCCGATCAACCCTTAAGGATAAGAGCAGCAGCCATCCAAGAGAACACCAGCACCGGCCCATCAGCAGCGCCCACAGGCGCGAGGACAAGGGTGCAGCAGGGATGAGCGAAGACAGACGCCGAGGGGACGGGGGCCTGGGGACCATTTTAAGCAACACCTGCAACATTTCCCACTGAAACGCTCTTTAAAGAAAACTTTCTCCAGTCTCCAGAGTCAGACACATGCTCTTTCCCCTCCCAGGTGCCCACGGTAGCTCACCCCTCTCTCTGCTGCATCCAGCAGGGCCCCCGAGTCCTTCTGCCGGTGACCGAGGCCCACTGTCCTCTGTCCCAGGGGGCACTCGGCCACCCGCACCTCCCCCGCACTGGCCCAGCTCCCCCCTCCTCAGTGCGCCCGGCCCACGCCCCCTCCCTCACGCAGGTCCTCTCACACACACCCACATACACACACCACACACGTTTCCCCCCATTCTCTCTCTTCCTCTCTCTGCGGCCAGTGCGATCTTGCCAAACTCCTGATTATGCCACTACCCTGCTTTCAGACGTTTCTTAATCATCCTTAAGACAAAACCCAAATTCCCAGGGCCCTGCGAAGCTTGCCGGGACTCGCCCTGTCTGCCTGTCCATCCTCATGGACTCTCCCTACTCCTCCAGCACGGTCCCCGCCCCGTTTACCTGACCACCGTCTACTGAGCACCTACTACCGAATGTCACTCGGTGAGAAGCTGGGGACGCAGCAGTGGACAGAACAGAGCCCTTCCGAGCGGGGCTGACAAACAAACGCGCAACCTGGTGTCCGGGTGGCAGAGGGAAATTCGGCAGGTGGGGTACGGGTGGCCGACAGCTGTCTTAGGAAGGGGGGAAACCCTCTCGGGGACACCCGGCCTCCCTCTCCCTCTGGGGAGAAAGGCAGCTCCCCAGAGGCCGTGCTCTCCCTCCCAGTGTTTGCACACCTCTGTGCTTTGGCCAGCCACCCTCCCCGCAGCCCCCCTCCTGCCCCACCCAACCTCTCCCTTCCCCCCAGCTAATTTCTGCTCGCTTCCAGTCCTGACGCAGTCTTCCAGGAGTCCCTCCCGCACTCCGTACGCAGCTGCCACCACCCCAGTGCCCTGCCTCCTGGGCTGAGTCAACCCATCTTCCCCAAAAAGCTGGTAAACGCCTAAAAAACGGGAGTTGTTCACCAATGAATCACCAATACTTAGCACAGTGCCTGGCGCAGAAAGGCGCTAGACAAGCATCGGCTCAATTACTGAATTCTATAAATCAGTTGGTTGTGACTTCACTGCCCTTTTCCCCACCCCCACCCCAGCACCTGACCTACGCACCCTCGCACCCTCTCACTTGCCCTACCGCACCCAGCACGGAGCTCAGCCGAGCGCCTCAGGCATGCAGACATTGCAGGCAGGTAGAATTCCCGAAATCACTGCCTTGTTACTCGAGTGCAGATACATAATTACCACATTGTGCTTTTACTCTGTAGAAGAATGCCATTTTCCTCACATCAGATGCGAATCTCTCCAGGGCCACACCAGTGTCCTACGCTGCTGTATTACACCCGATCCTCTGTGCCATGAACCTAAGTGGTACTGAATGTTCATGAGAACCACTATTTCCACACAAACCATTGAGAAACCCTGAAACTCACTTTTCAAAATTTATTAGAGAGAGAAAGAGAAAAAAAAAAAAGAGAGAGCATGAGCGGGGAAGAGGGGCAGAGGGGAAGAGGGGGGGAGAGAGGAGAGAGAGAATGAATCTCAAGCAGGTTCCACGCTCAGTGCAGAACCCAACGCAGGGGTGATCCCATGACTCTGGGACCATGACCTGAGCCGAAATCAAGAGTCAGACGTTCAACAAACTGAGCCACCCAGGCTCCCCACTTGAAACTCACTTTTAATTTTTTTTAATGTCTGTTTATTTTTGAGAGAGAGACAGAGTGTGAGTGGGGGAGGGCAGAGAGAGAGGGAGACGTGGGATCAGGCTCCAGGCTCCAAGCTGTCGGCACAGAGCCCGATGTGGGTGCTTGAACTCACAGACCGCGAGATCGTGGCCTGAGCCAAAGTCGGACACTTAACCGACTAAGCCACCCAGGCGCCCCTGAAACCCGCTTCTGACAGCATATTCTCCCAGTTAGGATTTGGGCATCTCACTGCATGCAGAGTGTGCCTCAAACAACAATGTAAGTCAGTATTAACCTCTTAGTAGGTCTGCGTCCCCAAGTGCTGTGGGTTAGTAATTCAGACACCCCCCCCCCCCCTTCTCTGCATCCTGGTCCGGGGCAAGTGACTCTGCGAGGGCAGTGGAGCCAAATCCTCGCCACCAAGAAGCAAGTGACGGGGGGGGCTGCAAAGGGGACAGAGGAGAGCGTGCCCGGAGGTAGTGACCAGCACTGGAGACCCCTCTGTGCACAGAAACCGATAAGCACAGACTGAAACCCCACGTGTCCCCCCACCTGCACTGCTGAGGGGCCCACCGACGACACAACAGCAGCAGCAAGGAGCAAACCTAGTGCCCAGGTCTTGCTTCCAAAGCCCGTCCTCCACAAGGAGCCGGCGTCACGGAGGAATGGCTGACTCCAGGGAGAAGGCTGGGAAATCCGAGAAGAGCGGCAGCATCTGACTGTGCGGCAAAGTACAGAAGCGTTCAGAACCTCGCACGTCAAAGTGGCCACGACCTGCAGAGGCCCTATGAGCAGGAACACAAAGGAGGACGGGAGCGGATCCCACGACCGAAGACAACACTACTGGAAGGAAGCAGGACCACGTGCTTTCCGACCGGAGTCACTTCCACCGGGCTCCCGCCCGAGACGCCCGGGCCGAATCCGCGCGAGGGCGCCGTACACGGCAACTGCCCGGCACCAGCGCAAAGTATCAAGGCCAACAAATTAGCAGACAGTAGACGCCGGGGCGGGGGGGGGGGGGGGGGGGGGGGGGCACAGAGCTTCTCAGGAAGACGATGCAGTTGTGGACGCGCACGGACGGAGGGGCCGCGCAGCAACGTGAACGCGCCTGAGCCGCCGAGCTGCGTGCGCGCTTAAGAGCCGCTCAAGTGGTAAACACGTTAGCTGATTTCACCACAATAAAAAAATGTCAAGGTGAAGACATTCCAAGGCCGAGAAGCTCCTTTTATTTTTAAGGAGGTCACGCGGACGACACCGTTAAGGGCAATGAGGGATCCCGAGCGGGGGCGGGGAGGGCAAAAATCGCCAACAAAGCAGTGCTGCCGGGACAAGCGGCAACATTTCCATGCGAGCTATGGATTAATAACAGTCACGTATCAAACATATACAAACACAGAGAGAATGATAAAGCAGGCGAGGGAAGACGTAAACAGGTAATGAACCCGGGTAAAGGTACAGGGGAGTTCGCTGAACTAGTCTTACAATTTTTCTGTAAGTTTGAAATTGTATCTAAACTAAGAAACAGAAAATAGCACCAGTCAGGGGCGCCTGGGAGGCTCAGTCAGTTGAGCATCTGACTTTTGATTCCATCTCAGGTCACGATCTCAGGGTTGTGAGATCCAACCCGCATCGGGCTCTGTACTGACAGTACAAGCCTGCTTGGGATTCCCTCTCTCTCTCTCTCTCTCTGAAAATAAATAAATAAACTTGGGGGAAAAAATACTACTAGTCAAGAACAAAAGCCACCTCTGAAAGCAAACTGACTTGGGGGTCAAATTATCACTTGTTCTCAGTGGTCACCTCTCCTCCAGCCACCAGGGCGCACCCCCCCTCCCCCCAGAGCTGCACCTGTCTGACAAGTTCAAGCTCAAGAACATGATGAAAGCGTTAATTATCACGCCCAACATCTCCTGGGATAACATTTTCTATATACTTAACTAAACTTATAAGAAGAAAAGAAAAGGTGTCAAACTTCAGCTCTACCGAAACAACAATGGTAGATGCCCCAAGCACTCTTTTAATGTCTTCTCAATAAAGGCAGGAAAGAGTCAGGAACCTGGAGAACACCGTCTATATATAATCCACATGCTATCTTGTTAAAACTCGAGCTTTAGAATTCTACAAGGTGATAATGAGGAGAAATGTTCTTATCCATTTCAGGACTACTTCCCCAGCACGTTGTTCAAAATGGAACACGGCACATTTTTTAAAGCAGGTTAAAAAAAAAAAAATCTATGTGGATGGTCCTTTGTGGCTCCTGTGAAATGCCAAGGGCCAGTTCACACGCTTGAAGCACAGAGCGAGGGTGCCCGTGCTGGCCGCCCGCTGTTTCAGCCCCAAGGTCTGACCCACCTGTGGACCCCGGCCCCTGGACGGTCACCCTGCAGCTCGGGCTGCCTGGCTTTGGACATGGTGTCTCACTCGGATCCCCGCAACTCTAGCCCCATGCCTCCAAACCCTCCACTCCACCCCCGGTCAACAAGATCTCTCCAAACACAAATCTCTGCATGACTTTGCCCCACTTAAATCCACACGCAGCTCCCCACCACCAACCACATCAACAGTCGTTAGTTACTGAGAGTTTCACGCTGGGTCCATGTAACTGATTTGTACGTGTCATAAATGCAGTTCAATGCAAATGATTTACCTATTTAACGTAAAGGCAAAGTTTTCCCCATAATCGTGCCATTCTCCCCTGTAAAACACACATGATGGGGTATCGCAGTTTGGTGTTGATGCGTCTGTCTGTCCTACTGGACGCTAGGGTCCCAGAGAGCACGGCACACTGTGAGCAAGAAACCCTTGCTGAACTACGGTGAAGGTCTCTGGCTGCCTGCCCCTGCCACACTTGGGTCGATGTTCCTCCACTCACAGGACAGGACACGGCTGGGTGGGCAGCACAGCGAACCCCTCCAGGGCGCACGCCAGAAGTCTGGGTCAACGGGAGGCCCTGACAGTGGCTACGTGCTTCCATACAGGGCAACTGCCTTCACAACCCCACAGAGCTCTTCGCAAACACAAGCTCCAGAACGGAAAGGGCGTTAACAGGTCCCTTTTAGGTCTGCTCTTAAATTTCTGGTCCTCTCTGCTTGATATTTTTGGCCAACCACCTGATATCCTCAAGCCCTGCTTCCTAATTTAAGTCTGACACCCACTTTCTTTTTAACTACACTAACGAGTCTCAAACTTTTGAGGATAGAACACCTTTACACTCGAAGATTACTGAAGACTCCCAAAGAGCTCCTTTTTTAAAAAAAAAAAAAAAAAAAAACTTTTTTTTACATGTTTATTTATTTATTGAGAGAGAAAGAGAGAAGAGAGAACGCTGGAGCAGGGGAGGGGCGGAGAGAGGGAGACAGAATCCCAAGCAGGTTCTGCACTGTCAGTGCAGAGCGGATGCGGGGCTTGAGCCCACGAACATGAGACCATGACCTGAGCCAAAATCAAGAGTCAGATGCTCAACCGACTGAGCCACCCAGGTGCCCCTCAAAGAGCTTTTTCCCATATTTTCCATCTTAGAGGTCAAAATTTAAAAAAAAAAAAAGAAGAAGAAGAAGAAGAATGTATTTCCAGGCGCACCTGGGTGGCTCAGTCAGTTGAGCATCTGACTCTTGATTTTGGCTCAGGTCATGATCCCAGGGTCATGGGATTGAGCCTCACTTAAGGCTGCACACTGACCGTGGAGCCTACTTAAGATTCTCTCTCTCCCTCTGCCCCTCTCCCCTGCTCACACGTGCGCACGTGCTCTCTCTCTCTCTCCCTAAAATAAATTAATTAATGTAAACAGTCCTCTATCCTTTTTAAAAAAATGTTTAAAGGCATGTATTTATTAACGGATTTAAAATTATAAATTCGTTATATATTTCAATAAATATTTCTACGACAAAGACATTTTCAAAAAACCATTGCAAATCTCTCTAAGGTCTGCCTTATCAGAAGCCCACTGGACTCCACACTGTCTTCCAACCTGCTGTGACGTGTCGCTTTGGTTGAAGCGGATGGAGAAACTCTGGCCCCACAAGGGTTCGCAGGTGAAAAGGGCAAGAACATCAGCACGTCCAAGTAACTGAGAACGTGCTTCTCTGACATCACATCGAAACTCGGCAAATTGTAGTTGCTTAAAGGTTAGAAGCAACCTACAGGCACAGAGCACTAAACGGGCTACCCGATCTATCGGAAGCACAACCCCTTACTATATTAAAGCGCACCGGCCTCCCTTTGAGTGGATCTCTTGCCCACGGAGGTTTCGGTAAGAGTGCGGATTGGCCCTCTGGAAACACAGGCTCACTGAATTATGCAGACGTTCCAGATGAAGGCACATTGCACTCCACGTTTCGTATCCAAAAAATCCTGTCCACTCTACCATCATCTCGTCGGAAGAGTGGGAAGCTGGGCAGCTCTCAGGGGCAGACACAGGTTTTCCAAAACTCTTCATTTTCACCTGAAAGCTCAGATTTTATCCCAGCCACGCATCCTGTCAGTCTTCTTCCTTGAAGTGACAGCTCATCGTTTGTTCTGGAGGAAACGTCTGCCGGAGACGCCAGCCTGAGCACCCAGAGTCGCCGTTAGCCTCCTTTCGGGTCCAGCGCGGGTGCCCCGCGAGAAGCAGGTGGCCCAGCCGGGGGCCCCCACAGGGCTCTTCCCAGGGCCACCCGCCACGCGGTAGGGGACGGCAGGCGCCAAGCAGGCGAGATCTGACACAGCCCATACTTGTTACAGTGTCACCAGGGGCATCGTCAAGTGGGGTGGAACTGTTGGCCGTGATGGCACAGCGCAGGGAAACAGCAGCCCAGCACCGGCTGGGCGTGACTCACGCCCTCGCCACTCCCCTCGCCACTTCTGCACCATCTGCTCAGATCCCAGCGCAGAGACCAGGAAAGGCCACTACCACCTTGCACTGCTATCATTAGGTCATCTCCGCACCCACTGTGGGGCCCAAACTCACGACCCTGAGATCCAGAGTCGCACGCTGCACTTGTATGATTATCCAAATAGGGGAGGGGGAGCCCAGAGCCCACCGCCCACCGCGGGAACAGGTGAGCCGCTCCCTTGGCACAGTTCTCTGCTTTTACATCCCCGCCACCGCCCCGGCCGTCTTCCCTACACATTTGGTTCTAGACGCGGGGGCCTCACAATGTGAATTTTCAGTCACTGTGATACCACTCTCTTTGTTTCAACTAGGCTTTGTTTCTCAAGTTCAACTTCCCTCATCGCGAGCCCCGTAACTCAGGCCCCTTGGCAAGCCGTTTATTTAACTCAAGCCTCAGTTTCCTCAACCACCACACGGAGATAATAATCCCCAGCCAATGTAAAGAACACGCCCTGTGCAGAAGCCCGTCCCCCCTCCAGTCACTTTGTCCTCAGTACATGTCCACCATGTACCAAGCACCATCCCGTGTGCTAGCATCGATGAGGTCTCGGTCTTACGACAAAATTTCCGTTCTGGGGGTGGGGATGTAGTGGAAAATACCAGAGAAAGAGAGAGCGACCATGAGTGGCTGGGGAGCTGCTTTCGAGGAGGTGATGGGGGAAGGCCTCTCAGCGGCTGACTGTGGAGGATATGGGGAGCCAGTTACCAAGAGCAGAGGCGGGGGTGTCCCCAGGCCTTTCCATCGAGGAAGCAGAAAAGGCAGGGCCAGACCACAAAGTGAACCGGGGTGAGGCATCTGCACTGAGCTCCAAGCACTCGGGAAGCCAGGAGCGGTCCCTCCGGGTCAGAACGCCTGTGGGGGAGACCAGTCAGGACGCAAGCACAGCCTTCCAGGTGAAACACCGTAGCTGGCTGGGCCAGGCTCGCGACGGGCAGAGACAAAATGAGGCGATCCCATGTAAGATGCACTTTGGAGGCCAAGTCGACAGGCTCTACTCATGAGCTGGACAGGGCCACGAGGAGAAGGAGAGGAAAGAATGAAGGGCACATTCTGGATTTACAGCTTGAACACCCGAGTGGGGGTTGAGGCAAAGCAGGCATTCATCGTTCTCTACCTACTCCTCCGGCACACTTGTAGGCACCGTGTGTGTGGCAGTGGTTTTCCTTCAGGTTTCTGATTCCGTCCCACAGGTGCAAGGCAAAGATCTAACTGAGACCAACTGTCCCCACTCGCTCCCTTTCCAGGGGACAAATGAACTCTGATCGCCATAAAGCATCACGGTAAAACACAAACGGGAACATACGTACACATCGGCGTCAGCCATAGGCCCGCGAATTTTGAACCGCGAATCATTTACGTAAGTCTAATTATTTGAAAATGATAAGCCAAAATTGCTATTGATGCATATACGTATCAATTCACTAAAAGCAACAGAATTAACCAAACAACAAACTAATTTGATAATAACAGTATTAAACAGGGGCGCCTGGGTGGCACAGTCGGTTAAGCGTCCGACTTCAGCCAGGTCACGATCTCACGGTCCGTGAGTTCGAGCCCCGCGTCGGGCTCTGGGCTGATGGCTCGGAGCCTGGAGCCTGCTTCCGATTCTGTGTCTCCCTCTCTCTCTGCCCCTCCCCCGTTCATGCTCTGTCTCTCTCTGTCCCAAAAAAAATAAATAAACGTTGGAAAAAAAAAAAATTTAAAAAAAAATAACAGTATTAAACAGTAACTTAGTAACTAAAATGCAATAATAGTGGCATTTGAAAGGCAGCGCGGATCCCCCCCCCCCAAAAAATGTGGGAATCCCAACTGAGAGTGGGCAAGGGCTGTGGCTCTGTCGGGATGCCAAACGTTGAGTGGCAGAAGACTTTTTACAGCTGTCAGTCAACTTAGCAAAGATGTCAACTTTGGGGATCCTTAACAGCTTCACTAAATGGGACACCAAGAGGGAACCAGAAATACATACACAAAATAAAAGTACATGGAATTGCGTCTCGGTCACAGGGAGCAGCAAAGGCCAAGTCTGCGTTCAGGGCGCTTCCCGGCCCACCAGGCCAAGTGGGACGCGTAGGGCCTGCTCCGGGACAAGCAGGCCCACACATGTCGCCTTACAGACAGCCTGGCCTGGACGCCTGTGTGCTCAAGATTCCTAGAATCAATCAGAGCAGCTGCCTGGCGTGGCAGTCACGGAGCACAAGTCACACCCAGGGAACACGCTGGCCAGAACCAGCCCCACAAACCAGGTTTGTTCGGCCCGCAGCGTCGGTTGGACTCCTTCATGTCTCGTAACACCTGAAAGAGCGCCAACATTTTTAAATTGGAAGCCTTCACGTTAAAAAAAAAAAAAAAAAAAAAGTCTTCTGGATTCTCAAAGAAAAAAGACAGAGAGAGAGAGAAAGGAAGAGAGATCTGGCTGAGGCCCAGCTGCCCCCTTCAGCTGCTGTGGCCTGTGCTCTCCAGAGCCCACCTTCCAGAAAATCAGACACGAGTCCCATGTCGGCTGCCGTTTATCTCCGGCCCTGTGCCATTCTTCTTACACCTGGCCTGTTTCCTTCACTCATGCTTCCTTCTAGTTCTTAGCATCATTTGGATTTGCAACTCTGTCCTGGCAGGGGTGCTGAGAGGTCTCGTTGGGGCTGAGTCAGAGGAAGAGACTACAAGGGCAGTTAGACGCCAAGCTCCCACACGCTGAACTGAAAATGTTATCTGCTGATTTTCTTCTTCATTAAACACCTTGCAAAAAGGTCAGACACGGCAAACGTTTCTCCCCTGGCTCTTTTCTAAGGAGTAATCTCAGTAATTACTCAGACTCAGAACTTTTCTTTCTCTTAATAACCTATGACAAGCTTATCAGAAAATGTTACCATTCACAAATTAATGTTTTAAGCAAAAGGTCAAAAATATATCCATTCATCAGCTTGAACAGTTTGAGCGCGGGTTTAGGGTAGCAGAGGGAACCACATTTCACAAGGAAAAAAATAAAAAATAAAAGTCTTCCAGATAGAATGGGGAAAAAAAAATTATTAGACAGTTACTTTAAAACAAGTTCCTTTTCATGTATGCATAACAACCACAAAAAAAATGTGAACTATATAATTAGTACCAAAGAAGTCCCTAAGACAGACTTTGTACAACCTCTTCCAAAGACCGTTTCTTTTACTCCTTAAGCTGCTTTTGGATGAAATGAATTGTCCTAACCCAAATCAATCACCAAAGGACTGGTTACTAGGGACTGACCAAGCACAAATGCCATAATGGTGATCTTACATAGTTCAACATCATACATGAAAATATATGTAAGCCCAGAGCAATCACACCGTACTATAACAACTACCTCTCTTTTACCACTACGATGCTTAAATTTTAAAAAGGCAATCTTGAAGGAGAAAACAAATCACAAAAAGACAAATTTTAACTGTGCGTAGATGGGAAGGTTCCACCCGCTTGCTCCGGAGACCAGGAAGTAGACAGCGGTTAGTTACGGGCAGGTTCACCAAGATTGGCTGTTTTCTTTCCTACTGGCCATTTGTAAGTCACTGTTCACACTCCAACACCATGGAGACCCCCTCAAACCTGGACCCAAGTTCCAACCCATCACCCTCTAACTCCACCGTGGGAGAAATTCTGTCTCCAAGCTACAGCAACGTGACACCACATATATGGAGGGAAAGTCTGGATCCAAGACCAGCTGTTTACAAGGCGGTATGATGAAGTTCATTGTAACTTTAAAACAACCCTGCATGAATTTGTTACTAGCTAAACATTTGCCAGTAATCTTGTTTCCCAGCATAGCATTTAACCTGGCTTGGACAATTAGGGAGAAAAAAAAAAAAAAAAAAAGCAAACTAACCACAGAAGTAGGCTCCCCACGTGGGTACAAGTACTCTCTCTCCCAAGGCATCTTTCCGTCCTGTTAATAACAGCACTTGAGTATACCAAAGAGTGTGTAAGCACTCGCAGTGCTGCACTTTCCAACACGGTTACCTTTCACTGTCCGATTTCGAACTCAGTTTGAGTTAAATTAACACTGGCCGGTGAATACCTACTAACCAGAACAGACTTTTTCCATTTCCGACCCAACGCTGGAGTCTGAAATGGCTTGTGCTCTTTAAGTTGACTTGCAACGTGTGGCTGGGGAAAAATGACCGCTGCTTCCCCCGAGGACACTCGAGTGGCTCTGAACTTTCTGTGGAAGAATCTACCAGGGCCCAAGGGGGCGCGGTGGGAAAATCCACTTACCCGATCCTTCATCCTCCAGCTCTGAGCTAAGGACTTGGAGCCTTCGATTTTCTCACAGTGCCTCTTTTTCATAAAAGCCAAGGGCAGGTTCCAGTCTGTGAGGTCGGCCTCATCTTCCTCCCCGAGTCCCAGAAGAGGGGACTGCAGCATCTCGGACTCCATCGGGGGGGGAGGGGGTGGGGGAGTCCTTGGCAGCAAGCGCTCGAGAACCTCCAGCCTTAAAAACTAGCGTGTACCGGAGCGGTACATATAAGAAGTAAGAAACAGGGAAGGGGGGCGAGTGGAAAAAGAAACGAACGGGAAGTGTGCGGAGACCCCTACTCGGGCAAAAAGTCTGACACCCTTCTCTCTAACTCTGCGCGGGAAGGCGGAGGGGGTAGGAAGAGCCGGGCGGCGGGGGGGAGACCGGGCGGACCAAGGAGCTCGGCGCGCACACACACGCACGCCCCCAGGTCCCACGCCACGGGCTGCTTCGGGGGCTGCACGTCCCAGGAGTGGCTGCGAGCGGGGCTGTCAGAGGCGTGGGAGACTTCAGGCCTCACGATGACCCTGCTCTCGGCCTCCAACGCCTCGGCCGATCCGAGGACAGGAAGGCCGCCCGCTCTCGGTGCCGGTTCGCCGACCGGGCGGAGGTCTCCGGCCGAGGGGGGAAGAGGTTCAGAGCTCGTGGGGTTTCCCGCAGCCACTCTCAGCCCTGCGGGTCCCGCACTCGCCGGAGCTGCTGCAACCAGAGCCAGGACCGGCCCATCGTGCTCGCCCGCAGCCGGCTCCTCGGCCCCGGATCCGCGCGGCCTGGACGGCCCCGGCCTTCGGCCCCGTGCCTCTCTCCTGCCTGAGAACGAGTCCTGAGGAGAGGGCGACGCGGAGGCGCGAAGAAGACAGGGAGTGTGGGCTTATTGGGTTTGGAGAGTTCTGCCCTCTGGTTTGAAGCTACAGTGAAACTCCTCTCATCAGCACATCAAGGAGGACGCCATGTTGCCAAGCCCCAGCATGCATCGCGACCTACGGTGTGACCAACAGGCCAAACTTCCTCAGAACGTTCTGACCGCGCTTCCCAGAATGCGAGGAGAGAAATTCGCCCCCCCCCCGCTTCGTTACTATGGTTACCACAATTCAGCTTTCCAGAGTTTATAGCGTTCATTCAATAGATGCGCGATATCAAAGTCAATCCTATAAACGAAACTATGTCAATTTAGTTAATTTTGAAAAAAGCTTTTTATTGTTACAAACGGATCTACATGCTCCTGAAATTTAAGGAATTCACCCCCTTGTTGTTTCTTCCAGATTTTGAAAAGGCAGCAAAAGCAAGAACTATTGATAATATTACAAAAGAAGATGGTTGGGGGGGTGGGGGTTGCACGTAGTATCCTCCACAATATCAATCAGATTTTCTCCCCCCCACCCCCACCGCCCAGGGAATACCCAGGGGAAAAACTAATTTCAACCATTACAATTTTTTTTGTTATTGAATCCATCCTATTTTCTGAGCAGCTTATCCTTCTTTTGATACAGTTTTATGTGCAAACAACTAAAAGCTACAGGTTTCTTTGCGCGGAGGCACGCCCCCTGCTTTATTCCTCTACTCAGAAAACATTGTTTATTTACAGTGTGTGCGGAACTCTGACCTCCTCTACTAGGAGGGAATAGAGAGCCGAATGCAGCATGTGGTGCCTGCCTTCAATAAAAACAGTGTTAGTGAGCCACACATGTTCCCAGTATATACAGCTTGGCGGGGAGCAAACAGACTGGTCTTCCCGTCTGCATGGGGCTTTGGTGCCTGGATCCCGATGTTGGCTGAATCACTCTCCACCTCTGTAACCTTGGTCAATTGCCTAACTATTTCAGCCTCAGTTTCCTCATGTATAAAACTGGGATAGGGCCTCCTGGGTGGCTCGGTGGGCTAAGCGTCTGACTTCAGCTCAGGTCATGATCTTGCGGTCGGTCTGTGAGTTCAAGCCCCACATAGGGCTCTGCACTGACAGCTCAGAGCCTGGAGCCCGCTTGGGATTCTGTGTCTCCCTCTCTCTCTGCCCCTGCCCTGCCCACGCTCTCTCGCTCGCTCGCTCTCTCTCTCTCTCTTTCTTAAAATTAAATAAACATTTTAAAAATTTCAAAGAAAAAACTGGGATAATGCCCACCTTGAAGGATACAATTAACCCGTGAAGGTGCCTAGTAATAGTAAGAACGCTGAATAGAATACTAACAATTAACTTCCCATAGCTAGAGTGAAACCTAGCAACACTGCCTGCCTTATTAATCTAAAACCTCCGACTGGACACGACAAGATACCTTGTTTCTCTGTGGTTGCCCAGGGCTTGGACACAAAGCGGGGATCCGTATCAAAATCCTGACATTTGTGTTCCTTTCAACATTGAAATGAATAGTGCAATTCCAGATCTTTCACACCTAGCACGTAGTGCATGTTCCAAGCATTCGTTGCATTATTGCATCCCACTGAGCCTGATTCAACCTTTAAAACTCAGGGTAAATTCACCAAAAAACAGATGGAGGCTAAAACCTCCCTTTTCCCAGCTCCCTGGGTTGGCAAACTATCCCCACAAGCACCAGCAGAGGCTTTGGGACTGCAGCAGCGTTAAACCCCTTTATTCCTAACCACTCGGTGGCTTGGGAAAACCCACTTAATCTGTGTGAGACTCAGCGTCCTCACCCACAAAGTGTGTGTCACCTTGGGAAATCATCACTTACCTTGTCCGATATTCTAAATAAAGATAGTAAAGGTGCTGATGGAGGGGGCGCCTGGGTGGCGCAGTCGGTTAAGCGTCCGACTTCAGCCAGGTCACGATCTCGCGGTCCGTGAGTTCAGGCCCCGCGTCAGGCTCTGGGCTGATGGCTCGGAGCCTGGAGCCTGTTTCCGATTCTGTGTCTCCCTCTCTCTCTGCCCCTCCCCCGTTCATGCTCTGTCTCTCTCTGTCCCAAAAATAAATAAACGTTGAAAAAAAAAAATTAAAAAAAAAAAAAAAAAAAAAACAAAGGTGCTGATGGAACCCTAATCTGCCAGGCCTTCAGAATCACCAGGGAAACTATTCAAAAGTAAAGATACCCGGGTCCCGCTCCAGGCCTACTGAATCACGGGGAGGGGAAGACAGGGATTCAGGACTATATTTTGTAATCAGGGAACCCTGATGAGAGTTAAAATCAGTCAAGTTTGAGGATACCGGAAAACACTCTCTCTAAAGACATCAGACAACATTTTCCTCTAATAATTGCATCCCAGCCACATGGTGGGCCCTCAATAAAAATTTGTATCAGGGCCGCCTGGGTGGCTCAGTCGGTTAAGCATCTGACTTTGGCTCAGGTCATGACCTCACCGTTCCCGAGTTCGAGTCCTGCATCAGGCTCTGTGCTGACAGTTCAGAGCCCGAAGCCTGCTTTGGATGCTGTGTCTCCCTCTCTCTCTGCGCCTCTCCCATTCACGCTCTGTCTCTCTGTCTCTCTCAAAAAATAAACATTAAAAAATTGTTTAATTGTATCAAATAATGCTATGAAGAAATTATCCAATAGTCCATCTAATAAATCAGAACAAGACTCACCCTCTCCCCCAAACTACAGAACAAAACACACCCACCATTGTTTTACAAACGTGACCCCAGGATCAAGAAACCATTTGGGGTCCACGTCCTAGGCCGAAGGTCGGGATACACACGTTCCGGCCCCCAGTCCGGCACCGATTCCCGCAGACCCCCCCCAAAGCCTGTGACCTCCTCTGCCCTCAGTCTCCACATCTGTGACATGAGACACTTGAAGAAGGTGAATCTCTAGGATATTTCGGGTTCAAAACTCTGTGATTCATGTACAAACCAGAAAGGGGCTGGTGACAGCCCAGCTCCCAACCTGAAGTCTCAAGAACGGGCTTGAATCATTTCATAGCATCCTGACATTTAAAAGAAACCTCGTCCCAGTGTGTTATGGATGATTCTATTCAAGTCCCAGATAAGCATTTGGAACTGTGGCTCCAGGCTTCTGGAAGGCAGTGAGCGTCGATGACTAATGACGAGCTGGAAATCCAAGGCCGACAATTTCTCACCTGGGTGATCTCATCACCACGGTGTGTGATCTGCTGGCCACCTGGGCCCGCCGTTCTGATCTCCAGTGTCCAATTCTTCACAAGCAAGGACATCTCATGCTTCCCACAAAACCTCTAAATAAGATACTTTAATCTTGAAAACAGTTTTATGAATCTCAAAAAAATGCACGAAACCTGGTCTGATTGTCCAGCTACAAAAATGTTGATAACGTGCCGCTGGGAGTGAACATCCGGCTCGGGACTGGGAAAGGAGGAGGTTTTAGGCCCAGCTCTCATCTGAAACAGCGGAATCGCCTGTCACCTGCTTGTACGCAGAGAGGGGGGCCTCTTCCTGGAACGTGAAGGTAGACCAGATGACCTCTTCCAGCCCTAAAACTTGGGCTGTTTGACAGCCTGAAGCCAGAGACACAGCAAAGTGAGCAGCACAAGATCAAATATTAAAAAACCTGGACGTGTGGGTCCAATACAGTGGAAGTCAGGGGTAAATATGGGAGGAAAACAGGGAGGGGGCCTGAAAAATTGCCACAGTACAGGACATGTTGCCCAGCGAGAACGGGGAAGCTAGATTTTCACAGCCTTCAAGCTCAGCTGTCGGCCCCGCACAACCGACCGAATCTCTTCTCAAAACACAAGCCCGTCCAAGGCAGGAGTCCCATCCTCCAATATTGCAGCTTCTCCACCAAATCAATCAAGGGCATGGAATGTGTTTTGTCATCAAGAATCGGGAGCGAGTCTGGAGGTCAAGAAAACTGGTGCTTCGCTGAGCTATATGGTTTTCCACGCAGGGAGACCGGCCAGCGCCTGTCCTTTCCAGAGATATCTGTGCTTAGCTTAAACCAAAATAGACATAAAGTACTTTGCTTTTGTCTGAGTATCATTACTCCGTTTTTAGCAAAATCCCAGCCACCCGCCCTGGGCAGGTCAGATGCGTTGTTGACGAAGTGAGAAGAGAAGGGAGCGGGAAGTGACAGCCTCAGCATCTCCGTCGGAAACGCAGGCCGCAAGACGCCAAATGTGCCTGTCTCGTTCTCCCCCCTTTTCATCCGTCTAAAAATACGGTGATATTTACGTACGTGAGCTTCCTCCCCTCTCGCACACCTCTCTGTTTCATGTTCTTGTTTTTGTACACTGAGTACGCGTGGTTTGGGGAAGCAGAAACAACGGTCCGTTTAAAAAAGGAGGTGACCCCCGAGGAGCCCGGGGAACTACGATGAAACGTGCTTCTTTTTGAACAAACTTTACCCACCCTGGGCATTTCTTCTTTCCGAACTGAGAGGCTTTGCAGCGGCAGCCTTAAGGATGCAGCCACAAGGCAGAGCCGAGGGGTAGAGAAAACAGGGAGAGAAAACAGAAGTGGATCCTTAACAGAAATGTGACATTTACCCCCCCCCCACCCT
The DNA here is from genome assembly GCF_022079265.1 of Lynx rufus. NCBI lineage: Eukaryota > Metazoa > Chordata > Mammalia > Carnivora > Felidae > Lynx > Lynx rufus. The sequence goes on along the minus strand of NW_025814853.1, from coordinate 1,605,267 downwards.
TTCCTTCCCACTCTGGGGGCTGTTTTGTGTAGGGCAATGAAGAGCTTGCGTGGGGTACCTAGGATCTGGGGGCAAAGTGAGGCACAAAGGGGCTGGAAGCCAGTGTGCCCCAGGGCCCCTCCCCACCGGCACCGTGGCCCGCCAGTCTGGATAGCCTGGTGCACCCCGCTCCAAGCCTTTACAGGCTCAGACGCCGCTGGGAACTCTTTATGGAGAAGGAGAACAGACGAAGGCCAGTGTCTTTCTTCCCCAGCTCCCCAGCTCCATCCATGGGTGCACTCTCCTTCCTCCCACAGGACCCTGGAGGTCGTCGAATGGCAGGGATATGGTCTATGCCCAGTACAGAGTGTTTGACAAGGAAAAATATATATATAAAGGAAAGCTTTTCTTTTTTTTTTTCAACGTTTATTTATTTTTGGGACAGAGAGAGACAGAGCATGAACGGGGGAGAGGCAGAGAGAGAGGGAGACACAGAATCGGAAACAGGCTCCAGGCTCCGAGCCATCAGCCCGGAGCCCGATGCGGGGCTCGAACTCACGGACCGCGAGATCGTGACCTGGCTGAAGTCGGACGCTTAACTGACTGCGCCGCCCAGGCGCCCCTAAAGGAAAGCTTTTCTGATAGAGACTGTACTGAGAAAATTTGTTATCCAATAAAAAATATACAAACTAAATTTTATAACCTTTTATTTTAATAGAATTGCCTGCAATGAGATTCTACCTTTATGAAAATACAAATAATACAACCAACCGTCTCTTTTTAAACTCTCCATTTGTTATTTTATGTAATATTCACCTCTCATCAGCGATTCTCAGATTCTCGGCACACACAAGACCCTGGGGGAGCAAGGCTAGCCTGACCACGCCTCTGCCTTTAATAGGGGGGATTAGGGAAAATGCCTGTAGCTAAAATATTATAATCCTGGTAGTGAGTGAGTGTTTGTGATGAGCCAAGCCCTTTTCATGAGAATTAACTCATTTAATCCTCCTCATAGGCTCACGTAAAGGCTCCTGTTTTACATCCGTCTTACCAGGAAGAAAATTGAGACACAGAACAATTAAATATCCTTCTCAAGATCTCTCTGCTGGCCAGGGCCTGGCGAGGGTCCAACCGGGGCCGCCAAAGGCCAGGCCCCGGCTCAAACACCTCCTCGGGACCCCAGACTCAAATCCCTTCTCCTGCCCTTCTGTGCCCAGGACCCCAGGAAAGGCACTCGATGCACCCCCGTCCCAATTTCACGTATGAACCGCGAAACTAAGAGTTTCAACGTCTAGACGTTGTTAGTATTAAATGAGCTAATGCCCAGCGCACAGTAAGCACTCAATAAAGGCTAACTGTTATTAACAAAGTGCTGTAAGAAATAAATTCCATCCAGGTTGATTAAAAGGCTTCCTGCAAAACACAGCACGTGTGCCTGAACCTGAAAAATGGATTCCTTTTTTGGAATACGTTGAATTGTTTTTCTGAAGGAGAGTCTCACACGTGGGGTGGGAGGGAGATTTTTCACGGAGGTCAGTGGATCAGACCGTAAACTGATTTTTTAAAAGTGAAGAAAGGCACTGTAAACATGCAAGGTCCGAATGCTGAGTTGGGTGTGAGTAGAATCAGCCCAACACATGTGGCCAGCTGCTCCCGGAGGTGAGGGGAGATTTGGGGGTGGGAAACGCCTTCAACCTGCATTTAATCCCAGAAGTGCTATTTGGCATTTTAAACAGTATCGCATAGTACTTTGGCAATTCTTCTTAAATTTAAAATATAAAAATAATAAATACTTGCTGGAGGAAACTGGAAAATGTCAAAGAAAAAAAGAAAAAAAAGAAAAAAGAAAAAAACCCGACTGTTTCCATTTTGTGTATTTTCTTTTTGCCTTTTCTTTCTGGCTTTTATGTATATATTTAAAACCTATTTGTTTTTTACATTGCAAAATAACATTATTCTGAGGGTGCCCAGGGGGCTTTGTCAGTTAAGCATCCAACTGCAGGTCAGGTCATGATCTTGTGACTTGTGAGCTCAAGCCCTGCATCGGGCTCTGTGCTGATGGCTCGGAGCCTGGAGCCTGCTTCAGATTCTGTGTCTCCCTCTCTCTCTGCCCCTCCCCCACTCGACACTGTCCTCTCTCTCTCAAAAATAAATAAACGTTAAAAATTTTTCAAAAATAAATAACATTCTGAAACATTATTTTCAAAATAAAGACGAGAACAAAGAAACGCTTAATTCCCCTGCCCGGATATAGCTGCCACTAATATTTCTACGTACAGCCTTTTGTGTATATTATAAACATGTATGGTAAGCAGACATACTTATTTGTACAGTTTTTGCAAAAAAGAATCGTTCGATTTTATATAAACAACGCTGTTTAACAGCACATCTCGTGTCGCGACTTGTCTTTCTCACGTACAGCGGGAGTATGTTCTCCCAGCTCAGCTAGTAACTGAGAAATGCGGAGGGGTGACCCACAGAGAAGAGTACAGCCTTCGGGGTCATGCTGCAGGAAGCCGCGACCTTCACGTGGCCTAAACGAAACTCAACAGGCCAGACTTTTGGTTACAAAGACATAAGGCAAACAGTGTTCCGTGCCTTTCCCAAAATATCCTGAGGGATGTCAACCCTGCACGCACAGCTGTGGGGAGGGTAAGTGTTCGGTTTAGTACTAATAAAAATTATTATTATTATCCTGTAATAGCAGTGGCCAACCTTACAGTGCACGAAGTGCCCATTGTCCCCATTTCACAGATAAGGAAAAGCTGAGGCAAGGGTAGATTAAGGAACTTGCCCCAGGTCACACAGTGAATAATCTCTGGAACCAGGATTCCAACCAGCAGGATGACCCCAGGGCTGAGGCTCCCACATGTTCCAGTATATCAGAACTGCCTTTAAAGGCCCCACGTCCGGGCTGCACCTTCACCAGTGGAAAGAACGTCAGGTGACGGCAGCCCGGGATCCCCAGACGCTCCAATGTCAGGGATGTGAGGGACCCACAGTCTCGAGGCCCGTTCTCTTAACCACTGTGTTGATCACACGCGGGGCATTTGTGTCCAGTAGGCTGTGTCAGCAGTGACACGGCTTCCTGGAAAGTGAGGTTCCACGGGGGCTTGGACAAATGTGTGGTTGTGGTGTCCCATCCAGGCTGTATGGTCTACCCTCAGCTGTCGGTGAAGACTGGGTTCCAAGTTGGTGTAACTGACCCAGCCACCCAGGCGCCCCGACCGGGTTCCAAGTTGGGAGCCAGCTAGTCAGAGAGGGTTCATGAGGGCTACGTTTAGGTCTTTCCCAGGTGACCACGTGTCCTGGTTTCCTGGGGCAGTCCCAGTTTTCACCGGCTGCCCTGACACAATTATCGATAATGCCTTCTTACGTTCTCGAAATTGTCCTAGTTTGGGTGATAAATCACTCCACCTCTTACCCACTGACACCTATACTCTCTACTCATTGCGGATATCACTGTTCTAAACAATGTTTGTTTTCACGTCCCTTCCCCCAACTAGATAGAGGCTCCATAAAGACAAGGACCATACGTTCTCATTCCCCGATTTACGCCCTGCAGAGAGCACCGAGCCGGTGCGGCAGTGGGCACACAGTGTGTGTTGAAGGACTCGGGTGAGAAGAACCCCAAGAAGCCCATTCTGGAAACAGAAACGAAGGGCAGCCTGGACAACTCAGACTGACCTGCTCAGGGGAACATCGGGACCCGAGGCACAGTGATCACACGTTAGGGTCACATGCTGAGGACCAGCAGGGGCAGACCTGGGAACTCTATAGGAGCCCCCACCCCCACCCCCAAGAAGAATGGCCTGCCCAAAGATTTGAAGTACAGGGGGCCTCTGGGTAGCTCAGCCCATTTTGGCTCCGGTCGCGATCTCGAGGTTCGTGGGTTCGAGCCCCACGTCGGGCTCTGTGCAGACAGCTCTGAGCCTGGAGCCTGCTTCATATTCTGTGTCTCCCTGTCTCTCTCTGCCCCTCCCCTGCTCTCTCTCTCTCTCTCTCTCAAAAATAAATAAATGTGAAAAAAAATTTTTTTAAAGACTCGGGGCCACTGACATGGAGATGAAAAGACAGCAACTTCATCTGAAACCCCAACGGAGCAAAACAGGCCGTGAGAACATCCTCGAACACGGATCTTTGCTTTTACCCCTCTCATTGCTTCCTTGTATCAGCCAAGCTATGCTAAGTGCTGGCACCCTCCTGTCTCAATAGAAGGTCAATGCTCCTTCACACAGCCCTTCAATACAGGTGTCTGGGGTAACCCGGGGGCACAGACCCTTTCCATGTCAGGGTCCCCACCATCCCCAGTGCCTCTGGGCACACTGCTAGACGTCTGCTCCCAGCCAGGGGGCTTGCACAGGGGCTGAGGCTTCTATTGGCCAGGCCTGAGGCTTACATCATCTCGCCTGCATTCTATTGGCCAAAGTTGGTCACATGCCACAGCTAACTGCAAGGGAGAGTGGGAAATGTAGTCCATGTACCCAGAAGGACCTGGGAAAAAATTCGGTAAATAAGGAGCTACAAGATTTCTTCCTAGAAAGGAAAGTCAAAAGTCAAAAAGCTCTATTCATCTACTAGAACGGCCATAACGAAGCGTCACAAACGGGTGGCGTCGAACAGCAAACATTAACCCTTTCACAGCGTGGAGGCCGGGTCTGAAATTAAGGTGTGAGCAGGGCAGCGCTCCCTCTGAAAGCGCTAGAAGAAAATCTGTTCCGTGCCTTCCTGTTACTGTCTGGTGTCGTCTGGCACCTGCTGGCACGTCTTGGCGAACAGCTCCGAACACCAGCCTCTGCCTCCTCCAACACGTGGTGCTCTCCCTGTGTGTCTCTGGGTCTCCCTCTTCTCTCTCTCTCTTTTTAAGTCTCTTTATCTATTTCGAGGCTGGGAGAGAGCCAGAGAGAGAGAGAGGGAGAGAGAGAGAATCCCAAGGAGGCTCCACGCCATCAACGCAGAACCCTACGCGGGGCTTGATCCCACAAACCATGAGACCACGACCTGAGCCTCCCTCTTCTCATAAGGACACCGACCAGACTGGATCGCGGGCGTCCACATCATCTGCAAAGACCTTATTTCTAAGTGAGCCCACATTTGCTGGTACCAGGGCTTGGGACTTGAATATACATCTCTGGCAACGCAAGTCAACCCAGAAGAAACAAAGGGCACGAACTTTTTAATGTGTATTTATTTTTGACAGAGAGAGAGAGACAGAACATGAGCGGGGGAGAGGCAGAGAGAGAGGGAGACACAGAATCCAAAGCAGGTTCCAGGCTCTGAGCGGTCAGCACAGAGCCCGACGCGGGGCTCGAACCCACAGACCGCGAGATCATGACCTGAGCCGAAGTCGGACACTCCACCAACTGAGCCCCCCAGGCGCCCCAAGGGCATGAACTCTTTAAAGGTGTTTGCTCTCACACCGCTTCCAAAAAATACTCTGCACACAAACCAGCAGCAGCAGAGAGCATAGGTGTCCTCCCACCTTCCCCCAACGCAGGAGCAGTGTTTTGATTTTCTTCCTTGTTTTCGCCGTCTTGATTTTTGGAAATTCGTTAAGTGAACAACAGCGTCTAGTTTCCGTTTTGATAGGCACCCCTCAGGGAAGACCCAGAAAGTGGGAGAGGGCCCAGGAATCACGTCGTCCAGGCTCAGGGAGCGGAGGGTGTTTGCCGGGCAGCAGGCCGGCCGTCCCAGGGCACAACGCAGGCAGGGACTTGGGAACATTTCACTGGCGGTAGTGAAATGCTGAAATCGTTTTCTCTGCCTGCAGAAAGCCAATATCAGAAGGCAGGAAGGACAAAACTTTCCATTTATCCATCCGAAATTAATGTTTCCAGCCAGGAGGGCTGCAGACAGCCAGCTGCCGGGGCTGCGAGTCCTGTCTGGTTTGCGTGTCGCCGTGGCAAGTGCGGGCTCGCGGTTGCCAGGAATGAGTGTGGCAGCGACACTCCGAGCAAGCAGTCCACAGAGCGGCTCCCGGGCTCCTTGGATGCCATCACCCGTCAGAACACTCTGTGCTTGGTCCAGAGCTATCCCGCACCCGTGAATTATTCATACCAGCCACCTTGTGATATGTGATCCCATTCTGGGCAGAATGTCAGCCAGGGAGAAATGGGTAAATGTAATTTGTAGTCTCAATTTCTGTCATAGTTTCAGTCATTATTTTTCTCTCATAACTCTCCATCTCCCTGCCGTATTTTCCCTTCTCGGGTTTTTAATCAGAGGGATATGTCAAGAGCGAATCTGAAAGCCTCTTCCTTCCTTCTGCCTGTGCTCTCCCGCGACGAAGAGGTAATATGTTTACGATACGTATTTTATTACCTTTGAGCGCAAGTAATTGCTATGGTTATTTCTGTTGGCCTTAAAAAACAAAAAAAGCCAGCTCTTTGGCCAGCAAAGGAAGTTTATGGAGGACTAGAAGAGGAATCGCAACCCGGACACGGGAGTTTGGGTGAGCAGGGGGTGAGCGTGGAGAGCAGCGCAGAGGGGCTGGCTTTTATAGGCAAGGGTGATGGGCGGGGCCCCTTTGCTGAGCTCTCATTGGCTGGACTGTTGCCAGGCGAGGGGAAGTTCTGCCTTCCACCTTCAAGTAGTGAAGTAGGTTCCCCCCATTGGCCGCCTGATGGCAGTGCGACAGAGCGCCCCCTTCAGGGCTTTCCCACTCCGTTTTAAAGGAGGGTTTCTCTACCATCACATCTTTTTTTTTTTTTTTAATTTTATTTTTTATTTTTTTAAATTTACATCCAAATTAGTTAGCATATAGTGCAACAATGATTTCAGGAGTAGATTCTTTAGTGCCCCATTTTTTTTTTTTTAACGTGTGTTTATTTTCGAGAGACAGAGTCAGAGCCTGGGTGGGGGAGGGGCAGAGAGAGAGGGAGACCCAGAATCCCAAGCAGGTTCCAGGCTCAGAGCTGTCAGCACAGAGCCCCACGCGGGGCTCGAACTCAGGAACCGCGAGATCATGACCTGAGCCGAAGCCGGACGTCCATCCGGCTAAGCCACCCAGGTACCCTTCACATCTTCTTGAACACGTATTTTCCTGTCCTTTATTTTGAGCATGGTTTGGATTTAATGCACCTTGCAATCTGTGCTCCCAAAGGAAGTGGGATGGGGAACCCACTTCTCACCTCGCAGTACACCTGTCACTTTCGTGGCGTCACCTTCTCTGAGAAGGGGAACGATCTCCCTCTCTGCTCCGTGGGTGAGTCGAGAATCCCTTCCACCACCCACATCCCCAGGTAAGCCCGAAAATGCCAAGATTAGAGATGCAAGGTGAGCTCCAGGTAGACTCAGAAACCCAGTCCCAGAGGCTGCATCACTGACCTAACGTCCTTAAGGTTGACAATATACCCAAGGCTTGAACCCCCCTAAATTGGGTCCAAGTCTATGGCTCAAAGGGTCTGTCTACCTGTGATTCGCTCTTCCCTTCAGCCTTTCGACACAGATGAAACCACTGTGTGATTTCCCCCCGAGCACAGGGTTAGATCTCACAGGTAATGGGATCCGATGAGAAAACTGGATTTCTCTAGCCCATTTGCTTTCCCAAGTGACAGGTTGGACCTCACAGCCGTTCACGTTGACCCCAACGCCATCCAGCCCATTGGCCTGCAGAAGACCGTGGGAGCGTGCACATCGCAGCCCAGCCTGCCGCGGGGCCTTGGGCCTAAGACAGAGCCAGACTCCAGCAAAGCTCCACCACTCCCAAGCTCTGCACTCAGGGAAGCCACTTAACCTCTCCGAACCTCGCTTTTGTCATCTGCAGAATGGGGAAGAGATGAGATTACCCAAGGGCACTGAGTCATGAGGAGGCAATGGAGTTTTGCAAAGTGAGCCTTTTAAAGCTTAGAGGCTAGATTGGGAAACATTCAGGATTCAAAAGGCTCCGAGAGCCCTAACTCCCTCCGGACATATCCAGTGTCTACCCTCACCCCCAAAGCTATACAGGATCTGACCCATCTACCCCTCTGACTGCACGTTGGTCGTGACCTCTGTGCTCCTCCCGGGACACCCCAAAACTAGCCACTCTCACCTCCAGGCTCTGCACTGGCTGCCCCGCTGCCTGGAACACATTTACCCAGATGCCTTCATGCTTCCTGCGCTCCCTTCCTCGGGGTCCCCACTGACATCACCACTCAGAGGAGCCTCCCGACCACCCATGCCCTTTAGTCCCCTCGTCCGGCTCTTTCTCTCTCCATAGCCCCCGGTACCACCTGACCCATTTTGCATTCACTTTATTTATTCATTGCCTGCTAACCCCTCTGGAAGGTAAGCCCGGTAGGGGCAGGAATGCAGGTCTGTCTTCGATGGTCCCAAACCTGGTGTCTGCCATGTCACAGGCAGGGGTCTGGGGCTACTTGGGAGTTAGGCTGGTGGCCTGTGGCTCAACTGGCTAGGGTTCGGGGAGAGGGGGACTCAGAGCACTCCCACATTTCTGGCTCAGTAAGTCTGGGGCCCAGGGCACATGGGCCACGAGGCGACCTAGCTTCGAGATGCTCCCCACCCCTGGTCTCTGTGCTCCCCAGCCATGCACAGGAGCCTCCGTTTGAAACTAAGAAGGGAAGAGTCTGATTTGGGGCTGCGGGGGAGGTAAAGATGATGGAGGGGTGGCATATGCTCTTAGCTGTTTGGAATGGAGCTAAGCCCAAACACTTACATGGGGGAAGGTACCAGCTGGAGAAGCGGGAACTGGGAGGGACTGTGTGGATTCTGGGCATTAGTGGGGCCGCTTGGAACCAGATGACACAGGGTGGCATGGCGTTGGGGGCTCCTTCTCCAAGAAGGCAGCCTCGGTGTGTCCAGGGGGGACATGGGCACCGACACTGGCTCTCACTTGAGGGTCCCTGACAGCGGAGGCTGTCCCTTTGAGGGTCTTGAGGGTGGGCAACATCAAATCACAACGGGACGGCTGGGGGGAACAGGGGTCCTCCCGGGTGACCACCCAGATTGCACACCAGCCTGAAGTTCCTTGGGGATGTAGGGCTACCCTAGTGTACTTTGGAACGGGGACTGGGGGTCCGGCGGGTCCTGGTGCAGTAGAAGGAAGGACTGGGCAATTGCTGTTCTATAAGTTGTGACATTTGGTGACACACGCGTGTAGTGGCTGTGCTTTCCCTGCACGGCCATAGCTACTCACGCTACTCGTGTGAGCAGAGTGTCACATGCAGCCACTTACGCCAGGTTTTCTCAGCCTCCACGCTGCTGACATTTGGGGCAAAGTATTCTCTTTTTTGTTTGTTTGGCTTGCACTGTAGCATTGTTACGAATTGTGTAAACGTACACGACGAAACGCTGTTTTAACCACATTTACGTGACCCGTTCGGTGACATTCACACTGTTGTGCAGCCATCACCACTGTCCCCACCTCCAGCCTCTTTTCATCTTGCAAAACTGAAACTCTGTCCCCATTAAAGCTAACTGCCCTTCCCCCTTTACCCAGCCCCCCCAGACCCCCACCATCTACTTTCCGTGTCCGTGAATGTGACTCCTCTAGGGGCCTCTCCTAAGTGCAATCCCACAATGTTTGTTGTTTGGTGACTGGCTCATTTCGCTTGGCATAACGTCCTCAAGATTCATCCATGTTGTGTCATATGTCACGATTTCCTCCCTCTTTAAAGCGGAATATTATTCTGGGCAAATGGTTCTCTGTTGCAGAACCATCCAGTAGGAAGATCGCCAGCGGCCGTGGCCTCTGCCCACTAGATGCTAGAAACACTTCCTTCCTCCCGATCATGGCAACCAAAAATGGCTCCGGACTTTCCCCAACGTGTCCGGGGACTAGGTGCACTCACCTCTGACAACTTGCGTCTCCCCTGCATGTACCGAATGCCCCAAAGAGCAGCTGTACCCCTGCAAAGGGGCAGGGGCACCTCGGGAATGTGCACCCCGCGCCCGGCTGCAGCTCAGATCCCAAATCCCATCTGCAAGTAACATCCGCACACATTTCGTGTCAGAATCGCTTAATAACATTCGGGCAGATTTTCACAACATCAATCTCTAATAGCAGTAATAATAATAAAACCCCTCTCTTTTCTTAAATCCACATCAAGCATATGGCAAGTCATGTGCCGGCTGCATTGCCTCCTGCAGACCGAATGCTGGCCTCTTGTTTTTAACCTTCCGTCTGGGGAGACACAAATCCTACTTAGAGTCAAACCCCAGGAGATGCGTGAAGCATGTAGGAGTCAAAGATAAACAGGCTTGCTTTGCCCTTGGACACATAAGCTGGATTTTCTTTAGTAATCCAGTCTCTTCACGGAAACAGCCAAGAGCCGGGAAACTTTACAGCACAATCCATAGCGCGCGCACACACAGACACGCGCGCGCACACACACACACACACACACACCAAAAAGAGGGAGTCTGGCAGACCAGGCGGCTGACAGCCACAACTTGGGCAGTGTTTCAGCCCGCTCACTCCCTCCTCCCAGACCCCGCCAACAGAGCTCCGTTTTGATCCGCACAAATTCTGCGTTTCCACGCGAGCCCCACATAGCTCTGCTAATGCACATCGGCCCTCAGACAAAATCTTTTATTTCCCAGTAAGCCTGGAATAAAAAAGATGAATTTGCAGGGGCTTTGGGGACGAAAGAGAGACACTGGAGCCCCTCAGGATTATCTTGGCAGAGAATGAATTTCGTTTGCTCGTGTGTGGTTCATCAGGCATCGATTAAGAGTCATAGAATTTGGGGATTGGAATCAAAGCACCTGAAGGGGGGGGCAAATAAACCTCCCTTCCGGGGCCAGAAGGGACAGAGGAGCCGGGGTCATCCAGCTTTTGTTGGAACATCCCAGACAGGTGGCAGATTTGCCCCAGTTCGTCGGCCCTCCAGCGCCACCCCCTCCCCCCCGCCCCGTGCTCTATCATGTGACTTGTGGATCTTCCCACAGAGACTGTGCCTCCCCTGACCCTTGACTTTGGGCTTGGCCTGAAGGCTTGTTTTGGCCAATGAGACGGCAGGAGTGGCAAAAGCAGGGGGCCGGGAGGGTGCTGAGGGGTTGCCCCTTTCTCCAGAGGGAGCAGCACCCCCCCCCCCCAGCCAGCCCACAGATCCAGGCTAAGCTGCTACACTAAGCCGTGAGGTGGGGCCGGCTCGTTGTGCATCGTTGCTGGGCCGATAGCTGTCCCATTCAGACACGGGCCAGCTCACGCTCTCGCGTGGGCCTCCGAGGTCCGTCACTGCTCTTACGAAGAACCTACAGGGGAGGAAAGCACAGCTTCACGAGGCAGACCTCGCCTTTGTCAACGTCATCCATTATCGAACGGTGACTTTTCTGTCGTGCCGACTCCACCTGCCTCCACCGGGCCCTGCGTGGGCCCGGCCACTGAAACGGCCCACACAGGAGTGATCAGTTCTGGATTCGGTGGCCTGCCCGCTATTTTGTGACAGCTCTCGACTCTTCCCTCCATTTCCCTCCCTCCTTGGGATGCCGGAGGAGATGGTTGTGGAGGAGTCTTGCTCCTGGCCCACAGGGTCTATACAGCAACCGAGCATTTCCTAGAGAGTGAGAGACGGTCAAGCCAGAGGCGGGTCACGTTATGGAGAAGACAGAGCCCTCCATGGCACCCTGGCAACTCTGACCTTCTCTCCAGCCCTGTCCCCTTCTTGGCTCTCATCACCAGTGCCCTGCCCTGAACAGATGCTTGCACGCCTGTGTTCACAGCAGCATTAACTCACGAAGGCCAAAAGGCGGGAACGACCCAAGTGTCGGTCGACGGATGGAAAACAAAATGCAGCCCGTCCACGCGGTGGATTATTATTCAGCCTTAAAAAGGAAGCAAGTTCTGACACCTGCTACCCCATGGATGGACGTTGTGGACACTCAGTGAGGGCAAATCCTGCAGGATTCCACTTACGTGAGGTTTCTAGAGTCCTCGTTTACAGAGAGACAGAGACTTGAACAGAGAGCACCAGGGGCTGGGGGAGGGGAATGGGAAGCTAGCGTGTAATGGACAGAGTTTCAGTTTGGGACTATAACAACGTTCTGGTGGGGACAGCGGCACAACCACGTGAACGTACTTAATGCCCCTGGACGTGCACTCAAAAGGGGTTAAAATGGTAAACTGTACATTATGCATATCTCACCACAATTTTGCAGACACGACCTGTCCTATTTCCCGGTTCCTTGAGGACCGGCTCCCAGCCGGCTGGCAGACAGCAAGGCCCTCCACTAAGAGAGCCACAGGCCGGGCGTGCCCGGGGAGGAGGCATTGGTGCCACTCGCGCCTGTCTTCCCTGCTGTCAGTGGGGTCTGCGGCATCCTCTTGACTTTAACTCACGGTCATGGCCAACAGGGACCACCCAGGTATGGGGGGCCAGTAGGGAGGTACTGGGGACGGAGAGAGAGTCCCCCCGATGGTCCTCTGACTCCACACGGGATGGCAGGCGGCCCTGCCGTGGCAATTCTGTGCAGGGCATGCTTGCTGGTGTCCAGCTGGAAGGTTGGGACATGGGCGGGTAGATGGGAAAGTAGGTGGGAATGGCCAGGGCAAAACCAAGTGAGCAAAGACCGTGGGGGCAGTGTGGGGAAGGCCTAGGGACCTGACGCCCCGGGCTCACGTTCCAGCTCTGTCACTTGCTGGCCGCGTGAGCCTCAGCGGGCCACCCGACCTCCCTGAGGCACAGTGTCCTCGTCTATAAGGTGGGCATAAAAACAGGACCTGTGCCTGGCAGGCTTTTGTGCAAACTAATATACTGTGATGCTTAGTGCCGCGTCACACGGTGAGGGCTTCGTTAGTATCAGTCCCTCCGGCCCTGCCCCCAGCAGTCCCCACTCCCGTTAGCCTGCCTCTGCGTGATCCCCTCCCCTGGAGTGGGGGCCGACCCGGGGCCTCGCTTCTGAAAACAGACTGCAGCAAAGGTAACGGGGCGTCGTGTCCACGATTCAGCAGCCAATGGCGGAGACTTCCACCCTGCTGACACCCTTGCTGGTCCTCCCTCCCACCCTCCTGCTTGCTCGCTCGGATAAAACGAGTCGCCATGTTATGAGATGCTCCACGGAGAGGCCCACGTGGCCAGGAACTGTGAGAGGCTTCAGCCCAACAGCCCGCGAGGAACGGCCTCCGCCAGCAACCACTTCAGCAAGCAAGGGAGCGCGTCCTTCCTGGTGGCGCCCTGAGATGGGCCTGAAGCCCAAGGGACCAGAGACAAGGAGCCAGCCGCCATGCCAGGTTCCTGCCCCCCAAAACCGCGTGATGACTTCCTTTGAGCTAACTTGTTACACAGCGTAGCTAGCTAACAGCCAGCTCTCCTGGACTCCAACTAATTCTGTCACTTGTGACTTGTTCTCCCAGAATCTGCCCCCCAGCCCCCAACCCCATTCCTCAGTCTCTCCCACATTGTGCCTCCAACACCACACATGCCACACACACCACATACACACACACACACACACGCACGCGCGCGCGCACACCACACCTTATCTAATACATGTTGGCTGAGACTGATTCGGTGGCAGAATTCAGAGTCTCTGGGGAGTGAGTGTGGGGGAGCCCCACGAGCTCTAGAGGCTCCCAGAGGACAAGGGTGTGTTTGTTTGTCTGGCACCAGCAGGAGAGGGGCCTCTGACCCTCTGTTCTTTACGCAGAAGTATCTCCAGGAGCATCTCGCTGCCCGGCTGCAAATGTCTCCTGAGAATATCCAGCTCCCTTGTTTCTGGCTCTGTCTTCACTCCCACGGCCAGAGGCTGGCATTCGTCTGGCTGCCGGATGCAGAAATAAACCCATCTTCTCTGTTTGTTTTCTTGGATGTCCAGGAATTACATGTGTTTGCCTGACACACACAATTTTTTTCCGGTCTATAATTTGGTCTCCACGGAAAACACGTTGACATCTAAGTTCTTATGGTGAAGTTTGGGCCCTTGAGGGCAAGGCCGCGGGGGGCCGCTGTGCCCGGTGGAGGAGACAGAAGGCGGGGAAGGAGCCCCGGACTTGAGTTCAAGCTCAGCTCTGCCCTGACAAACTGCGCCACTTTGGAGGTGTTCCTGTCCATTAACGGGCCTCCGTCTTACCCCCTCAGGGGTCTGCTGTGGGGGTAATGTGTGTGGAACCTTCTCTTCTGGCTTGGCTTCAGGAGAGATGAGCCACTGCTGGCCAGAGGCCCCGCTGCAGAGCTGCAAGCCTCTCCCTCCCTTCCATGGGGAGAGGCACACTGCCACTCGATTTACCATTCAGTCTCTTGTGACTTCGGTTCTCAGGAGTCAATTCCTGACAGCCCGAGCTCTAAAAAGCTACTCCTGGCCCCGCGAGGTGGGGGCTGTCCCCCCTAGTTGATCCTCTGCCCAGATGCTGAGCATGTCAATGCTCGTCCTTCGCGATGTCCCTCTTATATTGTCACAGTGCTCTCCTCTCATAAAAGAACGGCCTTTGCTTGACCCTGCTGCCCGAGAACTTGTCTCTAAGAATCTTCTGGGCTATGAAGGGGACACTAGAAGGTAAGCTATAAATCAAAGTGCTCATGACATTAGAGCCATTAATCCATCACAAGAAGATTTGCTCCCTCTTAGTGTCTAGAGAGAGACCAGAAATCCCGTCATACAAACGCTCACACGGAGGCTCAAGCACAGTTAATCCTACTCAGCACTTTGCATCAGGATCTTCAGGATCTCATGGGGTGTCAGCGCTCTGCCCTGCGCCTTACCACACACGGTCGCGCCAACACGGGAAATCCAGCCAAAGCAGTCTGTTACAGGTGACTCTGCCTGTCCCCAGACTGTGCACGAGGAACAAAGCTAATCCTGCAATATAATGAGACTATAAACCACCGCTGTTACCTACTGGGTCCAAACAACTTCCAGACTGGGAGTTCTTTGAAAGCTATCTTCAGGGGCACCTAGGTGGCTCAGTCAGTTACACTTCCGACTTTGGCTCAGGTCATGATCTCACAGTTTGTGAGTTCAAGCCCTACATCGGGCTATCTGCTGTCAGCACAGAGCCTGCTTTAGATCCTCTGCCCCACTCTCTCTCTGCCCCTTCCCTGCTCTCCCTCTCTCTCAAAAATAAATAAACATTAAAAAAAAAAAGATATCTTTAGCACTTAGTCCTGGGCCTGGCAATGCATGGATGACTGGGTGGATGAGTGGGTGAATGGATAGATGGATGTATTCTTAGGTGGATAGGTGGATGGATGGATGGATGGATGGATGGATGGATGGATTCTTGGGTGGATGGGTGGGTGGATGGATGGGTGGATGGGTGGGTGGATGGATGGGTGGATGGGTGGATGGGTGGGTGAATGGATAGATGGATGTATTCTTAGGTGGATAGGTGGATGGATGGATGGATGGATGGATGGTTGGATTCTTGGGTGGATGGGATGGGTGGGTGGGTGGGTAGGTGAATGGATGGGTGGTTGAGTGGATAGGTGGGTGGGTGGATGGATGGATGGATGGTTGGATTCTTGGGTGGATGGGTGGGTGGGTGGGTGGGTGGATGGATGGAGTGGATGGGTGGGTGGGTAGGTGGGTGGGTGGATGGATGGCTGCTTGGGTGGATGGGTGGGTGGATGAATGGATAGATGGATGGATTCTTGGGTGGATGGGTGGTTGGGTGGATAGATGGGTGCCTAGGTGGATGGCTGGATGGATGAGTGGTTGGGTGGATGGCTGTTTTGGTGGGTGGATAAGTGAGTGAAAAGATGGATGGATGGATTCTTGGGTGGATAGGTGGGTGGGTGGGTGGGTGGGTGGATGGATGGGAGGGTGGATGGACGGATAGATGAATGAATAGATGGATGGATTCTTGGGTGGATGGGTGGGTGGGTGGATGGATGGATGGGTGAATGAATAAATGGATCTTTGGCCAAGGAATACAAGTTCTTGCCCAGAATCCATCACTCAACAGCTTTGTAACTTCCCTCATTTATAAAATGGAGTGAGGGGAGTTCTTTTTCTGCCCATCCCATAAGGTTGCTGTGGGAATGAAATCAATGACTTAGATCTTCTTGGGAAAAACAGCCCTTTATGAGTTCGTCAGAGGTGGGATTCAGAGAAGCAGATGCTTGGTAGACGAGCTGTCTCATCTTGGACAGGTTACACCTGTATGTCCCACAAGAGTGAGAGCTTGTAGAGGACAGGTGCTGTGTCTTAGACCTTCAATCCTCCTTGTCAGTAAAAATGAGTAACTATGGGCACTTAAATACCTATTGCAATGATTTCAGTAAAATAACCATAGTAGTAAAAAAAAAAAAAAGTATAACTTTACAAAAAGACCACAATGCAGAGGCACTAGAGTGAAGTGCCACGTGTGAACCACGTCCTTATACCATCATGTCCTGTTACAACCTGGAGACTGACATTCAATGTGGCTTTTTTCCCACAGAAAAATGCTCAATCCATGGCAGCTTATTATGGTCATGGTGACTTGGGGTCCAGACCCCTACTGTGTCCCTTGCCAGTGTGGCCCTAGATCCTTTGTCTTCTTTCCCTGTCTTGCTTCTCCTCTGGGTGGGGGGGAAGGTGGTGAGGGTGGTGGTCCGGGTCAGAGCGGGATGGGAGCATTGCAGCCAAGCAGGGGGAGCTGAAACCCCTGCACCCTCCCCCGTCCCCTCTTCCTCCTCGCTCCGGGCACTGAGCAGCCAAGCATTTGCTTTTCCCGGGTGTGCGCGAGGGTGCAGGACTGCCCCCGGACTTGGTCTGGGGCTCTGGACCAAGAAAGTCAGGCTGGGCTGGGAAAGACAGTGGGAGCGATGGTCTTCAGCACGCATGGGCTTGTCCTTGGAGCACCCCCAATGTGCTGGCAGGCCGCCTGCTGCGGGGCTCACTGGGGGACAGGAGTGAGGGAACACAGTGGCAGTTTTTATGCATGACAGCTCTGTGAAAAGGGCATAGCATTTACTTTAGCAAATTTGGGACTGAGGACTGGTGAACTGACCGGAGTTGGTAAATATCAAGGGTTAAACAACAGGCACCCCATTATCAACCCTGACACCGAGTGGCAGACATCATGCCTTCCAAAGGACAGGAGCTGGGGGTCAGGATGGACCGCGCGTTAGAATTTCTAATCACAGTTCACACTAGGGGACGAAATAAAACAGCTCTATTTTACCACGTGCCTTCCCCAAGAGCTGGACCTCAAATGATCCCTAATTATTACAGAAATCTCTGATTTCTGGGCCAGCGTCCAAGGCCGCTACTGTGGCCGTTCGGCAGAGGCACCCACAGCCAGGGGCCTGGACTGATGGCCAGAGAAGTCACATGTAGGGCAGTGGGAAGTCACATGAGGCCCACGGCAGGGTCAGGACCTAGTCTGCGCTCGGAGGACACGACGAGGAGGCATTTGCTTAGCCTCAAGACGTCCAACCACTCCAGTTGAGTAGAGAAAGTAGATGGGGCCAGGAGCCGCGAGCCGGTGCCCAGAGCACTGGCCTGAGGGTCCAGGTAGCTTTGGGCTCTCTGACCACCTTCCTGACTGACGCCTTCTCCTGATTCAGGAGCTTCCCCCTCCCCCCCCCCACTTCCCTCCTCCCAAGGGCTGATTCGGAAGCAGAGGGGAGAGGACGTGTCTTTGGTGGTCACCTCTCTGCAGCATCCCAGGGTTGCCAAACGTCCCTCGATGCACACGCACAGCGCCACCGCGATGCCCAATTTTCTGTGTCGACTTGGCTGGGCCACGGTGCCCAGTTGTTTGCTTGGGCACCAGTCTAGGTGTTTCTGTGAAGATGTTTCAGATGAGAGTGACACTAAACTCTGGAGACGTTGAGTAAAGGAGATGGCCCTCCTCAAGGTGGGAGGGCCTCATCCGGTCAGGGGAAGGTTTTCAGCGGAAAGACTGAGCTCCCCTGAGGAGGAAGGAACTCAGCCTCAGACGCCCGTGAGCTCAGGATGCAACCACAACTCCTGTTGGAAGCTCCAACCAGCCAGACGGGCACAGCCAACTTCAGATGGCCTCCCGATCTCGTGAGCCAGTTCCTTAAAATCTCTGTCTCTGCCTCCCTCCCTATCTATCCTATTGATCTGTTTGTCTGGAAAGCTGTGACTGATACAGCCACCCTGCCCCAAATGCCACCAGGGCCCCCCAGAAGCCACCCAATGGCCTGGATCAGTCCCACACAGACACCCTGTTCCCTGCCTGTAAAACGAAGGGTCGGGAAAGACCACCCTGCACGAAATTCTGTGACTCGACACTAAGGGTGAACCCCACGGGCAGCCTGCGGGAAAGCACCTGATGCGTAGAAGACACAGTGTTCCAGGCCAGGGACTGAGGTCCTCGAAGCTGGCCTGTGAGCCTGTCCACTTGCCCTCAAATGTCAGCAGCCACTTTGCAAATCGCCGCAGCCCATAGCCCTGTCCCCCTGTCCCCAGACACGTGGAGGCTCCGATCTCTGGGTAACTGGCGAGACTGGATTGTTCAAGACAACAGCGACAACAGAGGTATGTGGTGTGACGGTCCCGCGGCGGATTTCTGGCCTGCGTTCTCCAGTCAAATTGTCCTGGAGGGTGTGTTTGTTCTCGAGCCTCAGGGCACAGCTTTGCCTAGGAGGGCAGCGGCAGGGGCACAGGGACAGCCAGGGCAGGAAGGCTGGCACCGAGGAGCAGGGATGTCTGTGTTTCTTCATCCAGAGTTGTCGGTTCATGAGGCTGACCACGCCGGACCTGGGTCACGGGTCCCCTTGAGAGAGCTTTACCTGCTGGCCTGAGTGTTTAGAAAGCCCAGCTCTCCTTGGGTGGTTCCAGCTTTGACGGCCAGAGAAAGTTAATGTTCTTAATTAAATAGTTTGCTGGGGTTTTCTTTCCATTGTAAGAGCAATACCCACTTATCCATGGGACAGAAATGGAGTCTGCACCGTGGTAGGTGCTGGGGACACCAGGGTCACACCTGGGTGACACAGTCCTCAAGTTCAAGGAATTTAAACCAAATCGCTGCTTATTATAGGACATTTGGAATTTTTTAAGTAGAAGGGGAGGGGAAAGAAATCACCCGTGCTTCTCCACACCCTACGCATTTTGGTAAACTTCTTTTTTTTTTCAATTTTTTTAAATGTTTATTTTTGAGAGAGAGACAGAGCATGAACAGGGGAGGGGCAGAGAGAGAGGGAGACACGGTTTCCGAAGCAGGCTCCGGGCTCCGAGCTGTCCACACAGAGCCCGACGCGGGGCCCAGACCCACAAACTGCGAGATCATGACCTGCGCCGAAGTCAGATGCTTACCGACTGAGGCACCCAGGCGCCCCCGTAAACTCCTTTTTTGCTACACATCAAGTATTACTTTCATTGTGCATGTGGCATGGACATGTTCATATGATGGTTACAGCCTGGCACCCTTTTATTTCACATACACGTTTTCAAATTATTTAAATTTAGGGGGGGCACCTGGCTGGCTCAGTCGGTGGAGCGTGTAACTCTTGATCTTGGGGTCATGAGTTCGAGCCCCACGTTGGGCATCGAGTTTACTAAAATAAAATAAAATAAAATAAAATAAAATAAATGTTCATAAAGAACGCACGTGTTTAGTGGCGACTGGTGTTCCAATACCTAGCCATTCTACCACTTAATCAGTTATTCCCTTATCGCTGGGTGTTTAAGATTTCCTTTCTCGTTTTGTGACTGTTATAAATAACCGCATTGTGAATATCTTGGTCCTTAAAGCTTTTTCAATATCTCTCTTCCTTTGGGACACATTGCTGGGAATGGAATTACAAGACAAAGGATCTTACTTTTTCTTTCTCTTCCTTTCTTTAGTAAGTGGCTTGAAACAACAAACATTTAGTATCCCCTTCTAATTCCTGCAGGCGAGGAATCCAGGCCTGGCCCAGCTGGGTCCTCTGGCCCGGGGTCTCTCGACAGCCTTCAACTGAGCCATCGGCCAGGGCCACATTCTCTTCTGAAGGCTCGACCGGGGGAGAATTCGCTTCCAAGCTCACTCCCGGGCTGTGGGCCAAAGTACCTCACAGGCTATGGGACGGAGGGCCTCACTTCTCTGCGAGCTGTTGGCCAAAGGCTTCCTGCAGCTCCTTGCCGAACGGACCTCCCCGTCGGGTCCACAAACATGGCAGCTGGCTTCCCTCGGAGCGAGTGAGAAGCCACAGGGACAGCAGTCAGTCTCCATCGGGGTGGCCCCGTCTGCCCTTAGCGCGAGTGTGATGGCAGTGGACTCACTGCCCGGAACCAGCCATGACCCGACCCAAGAACGAGCTGAACTCAGCCTTTCCTATGCTCAGACCCTCTCAAACCGGGAACACGAGCTTTTGGGGTGGGGGAGGGTCTGTTCCCTGGCCCAACTCAGGGATAGAGAGTTCTGGGGTGGGGGGCACAGCTTTGCTTCTCTGGCCAGCACACGCCTTCTCCAGCAGAGGGCACAGAGGACGCACCCTGCCTCTCTCGTGGTGGAGAACCAGAGAGGCCCGGAGCGCCCCATGCAGAGGCCGGAACTGCCTGAGCGCCTCCGGCCCCAGCTGTCCACCGAATGTTCCCCCGCGGGTCTGACGGGGTGAAATTCCATTTTGAAGAGGGGCCAGTGCAGCCAGAGAGTGGGCGAGCCCTGTGGTTGCGCACTGAGGGTTGCCCGGGTCCTGGGCCTGGGCCTCGAGCACCACCTTCTAGCCGGTTGGTGTCCTCAACTGTCCCCCGGGTCCCCGGGCCCATTCTCCATCCTGAGCCAGAACAGCCTCCCAGAAAACTCAGACCTGGCCACATCCCTCTCCTGCTCTAAACCCTCCCTGTTGTCTTCAGGATGGGGTCCAAGCAACGTGGCCTAGATTAAGGGTCCCAGTGTGACTGGTCCCTGCTTCCTCTCCGGCCAAGCCTGTGCCCCCTTACCCTCAACTCCACACTCAGTCCCCAGGCTCCTGGCCTCTTACGCACACGGTAGACGGAGCCCCCACTTCCCTCCTCACCCTGCCAGCTCCTGTTAACCTGCTTGGGTCTCACCCAGGCATGGCCTCTCAACTGTCCCTCGGCCTGTTCCCCCCCACCCCCTGCCAACCTGCAATGCTGGCCCAGCTGCCTCACCTCCTCCCACAGACTGAATGCTCCCTGGAGGAAGGAGCCTTGCCCTCCTGGGGGGAGGGGGGGGCAGGAGGGTGCTCTGCCCGGGTACTAGCGAGCGCCCCTTGGGGCATGCACGGGGAGAAAGCAAGCGTCAAAGTCCTCTCCATCTATGTCCCCATCAGGGTTTGCTGGGGGAGGACACAGAGCTGAGCGGATCAAGAAAGACCTTTGTTCTCCGTGGAGCTGTTTAGACTTGAAGGAGGGTCGTGGAAGGAAGAATGAGTCCCAGACTTGGCCCCGGCCTCCCAAGGCGCTCCCAGGTGCCCTGGGGCGAGCCCATCAGCCTTCTATGCCGTGGTTTGCCTTCTCTGCGGGGGAGATTATGATCCCTGCCCTGCCCACCGGAGGGACCAAGACCACGTATGTGCACACACGTGAGTGTGAAAGTGCTTTGGACGGCAGAGGTACAAGTGCAGACAGGACCCTGGGCAGGGGAGGGCCGCGCGGACCTCAGAGCAGGGGAGCTGGGCACAGGAGCCTCGATTCTTGACTCAAGAGGACCTGGCTTCCGGATTCTGGCCACGGCTCTGCTGTGTGACCTTGGACAAGCCACTTCACCCCTGGGTCTCAGCCTCCCCTCTGGAAGTGAAGGCCTCGAGGCCTAGGGGCGCTGGTGGCCCCCAGGGAGCCATCACGACCCTGGCTCAGCCTGCCAGACCTCAGAGATCACGCCACGCCCGCTGCCCACCAAGAGTCTTGCTGGCCTCCCGCGCGAAGAGACAGCACGCCTCCCAAGGCTGGACAAAAGCCTCAGCACGAACGAACAAGAAAGTCCGAGATACCAGAGTGACACAGTGGCTGCAGAGCAGAGCCCAAGACGCAGTGGCAGAAAGAGAGGTGACCAAAACCTGGGATAACGGGGGTCTGGGCCAGGAGGCGTGGCTCAAGAGCCTTGAGGACAAGGGTGGGCGGAGTCCAAGCACAGCCAGAGGGTAACAGGGATGAGAGGGGGTCAGGGCAGCCCCCCCCCCCGCCCCGTCCCCGCATCATAAAGAGAAGGAAAAAGCCAGCAAGATGCAGGAGGAGAGGCGTGCCCGTCGGAGGCCCGGCCCACCGTCAAGCGAGCGAACGAGGAGGGATTCTGCCCTCGGTGGAGGCCAAGAGCCCAGGTGAGCCCTCCAGGCATGCGGTCCTGCAAGCCGTCCAGGGCCTCGGGACCTAGAGAAGGACGCGGGGCTGAGGCACCTGCCCGGGGGCCACACGGACACGCTCTGGAAGGGAGAACATCACTCCTCAGCCAAAGCACCGAGCCAGTGGCTGCCACAGGACAGCCAAGGCCGACCAGCCTGGCAGTGTGGGACTGGGCAGAGCTGCAGAAGCCGGGAGGACAGAGGCTGCAGCCGGTCCACGCAGAGACCGGGCTCGCAAGGTGCCAGCCGGGGACCCGCAGGGGCCTTATGCTGACGGAGGCGGGCGCCCCCCGCGTCACCGGGCTGAGCCTTGTCAGCGCGGCGGGAACTGAATAGATGGTCTGTAAAGCGGGGGGATCAAGAAATGGTCCACGAGCGAGTTACGTAGACTCCCAGAGGTGACGGCCGTAATAATTAACAACGGAAGCAGTTACAGGTGGTTGCCGTGGGGCGGGCAAGGAGGAGAAGGGGGGGTCTCTGGGACCCGCTCTGCGCTGTCTGACGCACACACGTGGGCTCCACCAAGGAGGGAAGGACCCGCGCTCCTAGCATGGCAGGCCTGAGGCCCCTTCGGCAGCCGCTGAGCGCATGGGACCCTCCGTGCGAGGCGTCCCCCCTCGCTTCCCCCACCCGGGGCCTCCCCCGGGCCTGCCCCGCCGCCCCCGCCCCCGAGGAGGCCTGGCTTGCCCACTTGGAATGGAGCCGCCTCCAGACGGGACGGGGCAGGGCGGCCGCAGGAGATACAGATCAGCCGTGCGAAAGCACGCTCCACGCCGTAAGCTCTGCGCGAGGGAGGCTCACATCCCTGTTCACAGCGTCTTGGAAAGCGTTCTCAGCGTCCTCTGTGATCTCTGGACTCGGATCCGGGCCTGGCTCTGCCCTCCCCTTCTTTATTCCGCCATCTAGCGATGATGCTGTCCAGGAGCCCGGCTGCACCCGCTACGACCAGGCGGGGTCAAATCCCAGGGCTGCCCCTCAGGAGCTCTGGCCTGGGCACGTCTTTGAGGGTCATCTTCCCAAAGAGCCGCCTCCGAAAAGGCTGGATTCAACTCCACTCCCAGCACGGGTCTCCTCCACTCCTGTGCCCTTGGCCCTTCTCTTGTGGGAGGCAGCAGAGGGGAGGCCCCACCCTCCCATCCCTACCCCGCCCCACCCCTCCTCCCTCACCCCATCCCCGTCCCTGTGAGCTCTCTGGAGGGGCCCCATCCACGCACAGCCAGGAAGGACAGCTGTGCGCCATCCACAGAGAGCAAACGAGGTCTGGTCCCAACTAAGGTGACACACTGGTGACGGAGAGCTTAGCTCGGCTCTTAATTATCATTGTTTATTGTGGTAAAATACACACAACATAAAAGGTATCATCGTAACCACGTGATGTAAGACGCCACGTAAGTGTGGAGTTCAGTGTCACTAACGCTTTCACACTGCCGTGCAGCCGCCACCCGTCTCCTGAACGTTGTCATTGTCCCAAACTGAAACTCGGTCCCCAGGAAACTCTAAGTCCGCCCCCTCCCCCAAGGCCTGATGCCCACCATACTTCTGTCTCTGAGAATTTGAGTATCCTGGAGACTCAGTTGTCTTTTTGTGATTGGCTTACTCCTGAGCATCGTGTCTTCAAGATTTATTTACTTTATGGCAGGTGTCCGGATTTCCCTCCGTTTTAAGGCTGAGTAATATTCCACTGTGCGGATGGACCACATTTTGTTTACCCCTTCATCCACCGGCGGACTCGGTTGCTCCCACCTTTGGCGATCGTGAGTCCTGTTGCTATAAACACGGGCGTGCACATCCCTCTTCAAGACTGTGCTCAGTTTGGGGCGTCTGGGTGGCTCAGTCGGTTAAGCGGCCGACTTCGGCTCAGGTCATGATCTCACGGTCTGTGAGTTCGAGCTCCGCGTCGGGCTCTGTGCTGACAGCTCAGAGCCTGGAGCCTGTTTCCAATTCTGTGTCTGCCTCCCTCTGCCCCTCCCCACTCTCTCTCTCTCTCTCTTTCAAAAACAAGTAAACATTAAAGACCGTACCCAGTTTGGGGGTGTCTGGGTGGTTCAGTTGGCTGAGCGTCCAACTTCCGCTCGGGTCATGAATTCGTAGTTTGTGAGTTCGAGCCCTGCATGGGGCTTGCTCTCAGTGCAGAGCCCGCATCAGATCTTTCTCTCTCTGTCCTTCCCCAGCTAATGCTCTCTCAAAAATAAATAAAATTTTGGGGCGCCTGGGTGGCGCAGTCGGTTAAGCGTCCGACTTCAGCCAGGTCACGATCTCGCGGTCCGGGAGTTCGAGCCCCGCGTCGGGCTCTGGGCTGATGGCTCAGAGCCTGGAGCCTGTTTCCGATTCTGTGTCTCCCTCTCTCTCTGCCCCTCCCCCGTTCATGCTCTGTCTCTCTCTGTCCCCAAAATAAATAAACGTAGAAAAAAAAATTTTTTTTAAATAAATAAAATGTTAAAAAAAAATTTTTTTAAAGGACTGTGCTCATTCTGGGGGACTTTGCGTTTCCCGTAACTACTCTTCCCACAGAGAAGTCCAATCAGAGTCTCCCTGAGTTCTTACTGAGCAGAGTGACCATGGAGGAGGCCTTCCCCGCCCTGGCTGATGCTGAGACGGTCCTACCTAATCTGCTCAGCCCGGGATTTCTAGGACCGTCTCCATTTTATAGGTGGGGAAACTGAGGCCTAGAGAGAATGATGAGCTCGTCCAAGGTCATGCGTTCAGCCTCCTGAGGAAGGTGGAAGCCCGGTAGTCTGACGCCTGAGCCCACGTTCCAAAAGCACTCTGCCCGATGATTTTTGTGTCCCGTGTAAAACCGGAGGCAGAAATCATTGTCATTCTGGGGAAAAACCCAAGTCTCGGGCAACTCAAGTGGCTCTGAAGGTCACATCGCTGTTATCTCTGACGCCCATTCTGTGACTTAGAAACCGAGGCACGATTATTGGCAGACCTTCCCCCTCCCTTTGCTTCCTTGTCCGACAGTGTCCCAGGACCTTTCTTTTCCTGAACGCAGCCTGGCCGGCCATCCCTCCACTCGACAGAGGCATCGTGATAGCCTAGCTGCTCAAGAGGCACAGTGTCTGCTGAGCCCTGAATGAATGAGACAAGAAAAAGGTTAGGCGGCCAGAGGAAGCTAAAAGCCCCTAAAAGTTTAAAGAGATCCTGCCAAATGGGTGATTGGCTCCCACTGAGGTTAGTTTTAATCAATTATTCAGCAATAGTTTAATATTTTAGGAGCATATGCAATCACAGAGAAAGGAAAACATTTTGCGATTTTCTTCCCCTCCACCTTCCAAAATACGAAATGCGAAACAAGTACAGGTATAGCGGCACAAAGTCATCTTAAATACCCCTTCTATGGAAAGAATAGGGTTTCTTCATTTTTAATTTGCTAACTCCCTTTGCGTTTCCCACAATACTTAGACTCTTGGGAGCCTGAGTGGGTGCTGAGTTCCGATTGCCTGCCTTTCAAGCACCAGTTTTGCTCAAAGAACACCGGGAAACATCAAAGCGTCCTAAAGTGCCACTGGCTTCCTGACAGCAGCATGCAGCCCATGCGCCCAGGTTCCCCGGGAGGGCCACACGGGAGAGAGCCAGCGTCTGGTCCTTTATCTTTCTCCTTCTTTTTTTTTTAAGTTTATTTATTTATTTTGAGAAAGAGAGAGAGCGAGCGAGCAGGGGAGGAGCAGAGAGAGAGAGGGAGAGAGAGAATCCCAAGCCGGCTCCACACCACCAGCACGGCAGAGTCCGATGTGGGGCTCAAACTCATAGAACTGTGAGGTCATGCATGACCCGAGCCAAAATCAAGAGTCGATGTTAAACTACTGAGCCACCCAGGTGCCCCGATCTTTCACTTTCCATGCTCCCAAGGTCTGGACCCATCCCACTCCCTCCCCCTGCTCACCAAGCCCTGCCTTTCCAGTCAGGAAGTGGGAAGCAACAGATAGAGGAGGAGAATCAAAGCACATTACCACCTATATGACCAGCCCTGCAAAAACATAGGTGACTGGGCTCCCATTTTTATTCTGTGATCAATTTGCTTTGGAATCTGATATAATGTTCCTTTTTTCACCCACCCACCCATCCATCCATTCACCCACCCAATTTTCTATCCATCCATCCACCCATCCATCTGTCCACCACCCACACATTCATCCATTCATCCACCCATCCACCCACCCATCCATTCACCTACCCATCCACCCAACTATCCATCCATCCATCCATCCATCCATCATCCGTCCATCCACCCAATTATCTATCCACCCATCCATCCACCCACCCATCCACCATCCATCAACCATCCATCCATCCATCTATCCATCCATCCATCCATTCATCATCCATCCATCCACCCACCCATCCACCATCCATCCATCAACCATCCATCCATCCATCTATCCACCCATCCATCCATTCACCCACCCAATTTTCTATCCATCCATCCACCCATCCATCTGTCCACCACCCACCCATTCATCCATTCATCCACCCATCCACCCACCCATCCATTCACTTACCCATCCACCCAACTACCCATCCATCCATCCATCCATCCATCATCCGTCCATCCACCTACTCAATTATCTATCCACCCATCCATCCACCCACCCATCCACCATCCATCCATCCATCTATCCATTCATTATCCATCCATCCATCCACCCACCCATCCACCATCCATCCATCAATCATCCATCCATCCATCCATCATCTGTCCATCCACCCACCCAATTATCTACCCACCCATCCATTCATCCACCCATCCACCCAACTATCCATCCACCCACCCAATTATCTATCCATCCATCCATCCATCCATCCACCCACCCATCCACAATCCATCCATCAACCATCCATCCATCTATCAATCCATCCATCCATTCATCATCCATCCATCCATCCATCCACCCAGCCATCTATTCATCCACTCATCTACCCACCCATCCATTCACCCAACCATTCATCCACCCATCCATCCATCATCCATCCTTCCATTCATCATCCACCCACCCATCCATGCAACAACATGTGTCAAACTTTAAGTCAGGTGCTTAAGGAACTCACTCTCTGAAGTGAGACAGACCTGGAACCCTACATGCCATGCAGGGTGCTGGGTGCTAAACCAAAATGTCCTCAAGGTATGGAGGGCACAAGAGAGAGCGTGCCCTTTCCTCCAGACAGTGGGCCTCAAGGGAAGGGCCCCTGTGCTCCGTCCAGGGAAATCAGATGGCCTGTGGAGGTGCTCCACACAGAGATGTGGGCCCCTGGCTCACCTGCACCGGTCTCAGCACACTGTGCTTTCCCATATCCAGAGTCCTGCCCTGTCAAATAAGGACACGCCACCCATTCTCTTGGGGTCTGCATCATGTGGCTCACTTTGGAACGGTCTAGGTGCTGGGCGGACCCCAGCATCTCTCGCCCGCCCCGTCTTCGGGGGAAGCTCATACGAGGGGGCAGGTGGTCAAGGTTGGGATCATTCCTGTAGCTTATTCAGATTCATTTGCTGTATCTAGATCATGCCGTGTCCTAATTAGTGCAGACCTTCAAGGTTGTACCGCATTTGCAAAGTTTTCTGAAATGGGCCAGTGCTTTAAAACCCAACCATTTCTGCCTCCCCACCCAGAATGTTCTCTCGCTCCCCACGACTTCCCCCAGACACCCCGGTGTCTAGTCCTGGGGGGAGTCCTGCACAGCAGGAACACGAGAACCTACTTTTGCCTTTTCTGAACTCCGAGGCTTTTCTGAACTCACTAACCGAGGGACACGTTATAACTGACTTGCCTCCATAAAATTCATAGGTGACTAACATGCCCACAAATTCCCAGGCAGCCCCTGGAGGCAGCTCTGTGTCACCCGTGTGTGGGATGTTTTCATCGGACGTCACCGAGTGAGATCCGAGGCGGGAGCTGTGGCTGCAGGAACGTACAGGCAGAGCCGGGGCTGAGCCTCTCCTATATTCTTTGGGTTCGGTAACAGGGATTGTTTCAAGTCTTCAGTCGGGGGATCTGTGTATCCTAAAGACAGTATGTAAAATATTTATTAAGAAGAATATCTATTTTTAACCAGGGATGATTTCAGTTCTATTATTCATGCAGCCTCGGAGGGCAGACTTCTGGCTTATCAGTTTGCAGGGGCTGCATGAGACAGAGCAGAGGCGAACCTGAAGTCAGACGCGGGGACTGGGGGAGGCAGCAGGGGGCTCGGGCAGCTGATGTCACCTGCCTGATTTCAGTCAAACCTCTGCGTCTGTCTGCGTGAGTTGGCGACAGCTTTGGCCTCGTTTTAAACACAAAGACGCCTGCGCCCCCGGCCAATCCTTTTGCGGCTCCCTCCTACAGGGAGATGACCCTGAGCCGTGTAGGAAGCAGCAAACGCGGCCCCCTTGGGCTTGCAGAGCCCGGAGTAAACAACCAGGCCAGAGACAGGTGCCCTCCTCCCCGCAGCCCCATGCTGACAAGGTCCTGACAAACAAGCTTCAACCAGTCAGGACCCAAACAAGAACACGCTCGGCCACCCGCTGGGCTGGCGAAGGCGCCGGGGCAGTGCCCCACTGAGGGACAATGTTCCCGTGCCCTCTGCTCCCCAAGTCCCTGGGTACAAAGCTGCTGAACATCTGGTCGCCTTGGGGGAGGAAGGAGGCCATCACACACACCGAGCAGCGATGACAAACAGGAGTGTGGGTGTCGGAAGACCAAGCTCGAGTCCCAAGTCCGGCAGGACCAGCGCTGGGACCCGGGCCCAATCCCTTAACCATTCTCAGCCTCAGTGTCCACATCCATAAATGGGGGGCGAAATACCGCGGCCCTCCAGGGAAGGGGCTATTCATAGCAGATGCTCCCGCCAGGTGCTGGCCCCAAGCCAGCACAGAGCAGCAGGTCCCCTACAGTAACCAAGAGGGGGCACACGGTCCCTGGGGGCAGGGTGTTCTCACTGGGACATCCAGCCCCTCCGTTCGGTAGATAGGGAAGCAATGAGGGAGGCGGGGGGGGGGGGGGGGCGGGGAGGCTGGTGCCATTTGTGCCGGGCCCTGTGCTAGACACGTGATGTCCCCCAGCCTCCACGGACGGTCCGCCCACGTGCGTTACTGCTGCCATTTGCAGACGAGGAGTCCGTTCCCAGAACCCCTTCCGTTCCTCTTCACACACATCACGGACGCATCAGAGAGCAGGTCCCTAAAAGGGGGGCATCGCCCAGCAGCCTCCGACGCCTCTGGGACGGCAGCCGTGGCCTGTTACTCTCCAGGGTGCAGACCCAGGGCTCCCCTTCTTATTCAAGGGGTGGGGGCCCGGAAACGGCCCACACGGAGCACCCTTGAGAAGCGTGCACCATGCCAGGCCCCGGTGCCAGCCTGACCTTGTCGGGTAGAATCAGGGCGGAGGACGAGATTGAGAGAGAAGGAGGCTCGATGCCTGGGGTTCAAAGAACATCAGGGATGGACACTCAGGGCAGAGGAAGGGGGGGCAGGACAACCAGGCCAGTGCCAGAGGCTCCGTGCAAAACCCAATTACAACACATGCTGTCAAGGGAGCGTCAGGGCCGCGGGGAAGGTCGCCGGGTCGGAGCCGCTCCGGGCCCGCATCACACTCTGGTGCGCTAACCCTGGGGCGCCGGCTCTTCCGTGGAGAGCAGGTGGGCGAGGAAGGGAAGGAGGGTGCCGCCTTTCCGCTTCCCTGCAGGGGTGAGGCGGCAGAGACACTTGCCTGTTCTGGGGACCTACTTGGCTGCCCCTGCCCCCACCCTCTGCGCCCTGCCCCTGCGTCCTGCTCGCCCTCGGGAAGCCACAGACGTAGGGACGTCACCCAGCTCAGCCTGGCTCTCACATGGGAGACCAGCCTCCAGGCCCCCCCCCCGCCCCCCCCGCCCCCCCTCCCCACCCTCCCCCCCCCCCCCCCCCCCCCCGTCCCCAGCATCCTGGTGCGGCCCTCAGGCCCCTACGTGATGTCATCCCCTGCCTCTTGTGTCCCGGTGGCTTCCCCTTTCCTCCGAAGCCACCTTCTGGCCCCTTTTAGCTTTGTGGGGAGAGACTTCCAGCCCCACCTCGCCCCTGCCCTCCCCATGTGCCAGCTCAGAAGCTCCCTAAACACACAAGGGGCGCCACTGTGTCTTTGGGCCACACGGTCACATTTGGTAAATATCTGTAGAGTCTGAATTGTTTCTCACGGGCATGGATATTTTGGGGTTTAAAAAAAAGTGTTACTAAGTATAAAAGGCAAA
Organism: Lynx rufus; assembly: GCF_022079265.1. Classification (NCBI taxonomy): domain Eukaryota; kingdom Metazoa; phylum Chordata; class Mammalia; order Carnivora; family Felidae; genus Lynx; species Lynx rufus. Next base: position 1,574,974 of record NW_025814853.1, on the reverse strand, counting down.
AAAGGGAAAACGGCGCTGTCACAAATTTTAAAGGAAAGAAGACAGAGGCCCAGGGTTGGTGGGCGGTGAAAACCCTCAACTGTCAGAGATGAAAATTGAGAAGTTAAGCAGCCTGGGGTCCTCCGAGGCTTCCCAGGCTCAAGCCTGCCAGGTCTAATTAGTTCAGTTGGATTCCAGGCCCCCGAGCAAACGCCCCCGAATGAAGCCAGCACCCCCACCCTGCAGGGCTCCCTCCAGTGGGGCTTGGCCACCAGCCAGTGTTCAGTCCCACCTTGGTTTTTTTAAGTTTATTTATTATTTTCGAGAGAGGGAGAGACAGCACACGAGTGAAGGAGGGCCAGAGAGAGAGAGAGAGGGAGAGAGAGAGAACGCCAAGAGAATCCCGCCGTGGGGCTTGAACCCACACCCACGAGATCACGACCTGAGCCGAAATCAAGAGTCAGACGCTTCACCAACTGAGCCACCCAGGAGCCCCTCACCTTTGACCTGAGATAAGGTCAACCCCCCAACAACTGCCCGGGTGAACCTGGTATCTGGCATCTAGTCTGCGTTGGGTGGGGGATGGGGAAACCCCCCAGGCAGCCAGGCCTCGCTCACCCCAGACCGCCTGCCTGGGACAATCCAGGCCAGGACCTGGCTGAGCATCACAAGGGTGACACTGGGGCCCAGCTCCCGGGAGTGGAGGCCATCACCGTCTTGACTCTACACGCAAAAGACCAAGGCTCAGGGGGCAGGTGGGACCCGCCCAAGGGCACAGACATTGCACCACGTGGGGCCCGGGCTTGCACCAAGGTTGACCTGGCTCCAAAGCCCGGGCCCATGACCACCAGGGTTCACTGCCTCCCCACCCCGGCTCTGGATTCTAATCTGTACGTCCCCACCTGCACTCTCCGCATGTGGCCTGGGGAGGGCAGTGGAGGTGTCCCCCTCTGGCCCGTGTCACCATGGTTAGTTCCTGCGCTCCGTTCCGGGAGGACAGCCTGCCCCACACCCGCCCGTGCCGCCCTGGCCAGCGGCACAGAGCCTGTGCCCACCCCCCACTCTGCTGGCAGCTCAGAGAATAAGAGGTAACTGACCCAGAAACGGCAAGTGAGAGCCGTTCGTCCCTCCTCCCCCTGCGCTCCCCCGCAGGGGCTTGCTTGCAGCCGGCGGGGGTGCTCCAGGGCGGACACACCCTGGGCGGCTTCCTAGTGGCCACGTTATTACCCTTATTTATGTCCCTCTGTGGAGAGGCTTGAGGCTTCCCAGCAGCAAAACACTTTAAAAACAATAAAGAGGAGTTGGGATCCCAACCACAGGAATTCTAGATGCCGCAGACGGGAGAGCCCAGCCCGCGGCTGGGGCTCAGCTCTGTGGACAAACAGCAGGGCCCGGGGCAGTGCGGGCAGAGCGGGCGAGCCCCCCACGGAGGCGAGGGGCGGAAGGGGGCAGGTGGGGCGAGGGCTGAGCAGACAGCGGGGTTGGCCGGATGGACGGCGAATTGAGAATCTATTACGTCCAGATACCGTGCCAAGTGCTTTTTTCACCTCCTCTCCTGCCATCTCCCCGCACCCCTGTGGCTGCTGTCGTCACTAAGTTTCAGACGTGCTCACCGGCCTTCAGACTGATTTGAGCAGGGATGCCCAGCTGGTATTGGGACCCGGGCTCGGGGGATTAGCGACGGGGCCTCTAGAGGTGGGAACGTTCCTTTAATGTTCCAACACGCATGCCCGAGTGCACGTTCACACGCACACACATCTCTTCCTGACGGGGAGCGTGGGGCAAGTTGCGGGCAGAGTACAGGCTAACAGCACCTGCCCCCCCCCCCCCAGGTGGGGTCTGTGTGACGTTCCTCGGACACTCCCGGCTGCCAGACAACAAAGGAAAGGGGTCTAAGTGCTCGCCATGGTGATGTGGGAAACTAAGGCAAATGAAAAACTAAATCCCCTTACTGCCTGCAGCCCATTGATGAGTCCTTGAAACGAGCAGAGTGACCGCCCTCTAGGAGCTCGGCTGCCTCGATGGTGACACTCTGCTGGGGGCAAAAGGGAATCTTGGCTTAACATTATGCCAACCTCGAGGACCCTGTAAGTCAACTTCCTTTATCTCAACGGCCCCAAGATGTATGCTGGCAATCCCACTCCAAGCTTATGCACCACCCGCCCCCACCCCCATACACATCTGAAGGGTCTCATGACGGAGGTTTTACTAAATGGTAATAAATTGAGTTTTCCTAGCAACAGCTAGCCCCTCAAGGTCCTGGAAACCTTGCTTCTAACATTCCTTAGAGACTTACTAAGAGGAGGCTGTCCCTGCCTCCCTCCCAATCTGAGGGGATATAACCTGTCACCCATCACAACCCCAGTGCAGCTCTTTCTGCCCACGGGTCCTGTCTCCATGCTTTAATAAAATCACCTTCTGCACCAAAGATGTCTTCCAGAATTCTTTCTTGGCCATTGGCTCTGGACCTTCCCACCACCACCCCAAAACCCCATCATTCCTACACACACACAACCGTACAAGCACATCACCCCTTCTCCGATGGCCCTCATCTGCCTTTGCAACCCAGCCCCCTACCCCTCCCGGCTGCCTGGCCCACATCCCAGTGCAGTGTGGGCTGGCGACGGCTGGCACAGCTTCCTCCGCCAGGCAAGGATGCCCTGTGCCCAGGGAAGGCCAACAGGGGTCAAGTCAAGCAGCAAAGGGAGTTATTGAAAGGGTGCTGGTTACCTCAAAGAGGAAACAGAAGCCAGAGAACCAGAGGGCAGGACCCAGGAAGGCAGGCTGGCCCTCCGCGGCGGGGGGGGGGGGGGGAAGGGGGGGAGGCATTGCCGGGCGGTGCTCCATGCAGTGCTCCAATAGCCTGCAAACAGCCGTGAGGTACCAGGGGCTGGGACAATGGGTTTCCTTTCTTGTTCCCTTGCCAGACATCGTGCCCCAGGTCGGCAGGAGCCGGTCAGGGACCCTGTTGCTGGGCCACGGGGAAGAGAGAGAGAGAGAATGAGCCGGAGGGTCTGCAGTGCCCCAGCCCAAGTGACACTCTTCATTCCAACCCGATTCATTGACCGCAGGAGGCCCCCAACCGCAGGGGACAGAGTGCGAGGCTACACGGAGGGGGGAATACTTGGAACCACGTGCCAATATGCTAATAATACAGATGTCTGCATCTGGGTTCCCTGGGAAGTGAGGGCGCCTTTCGGTTACTACAGGGAAATTGCAGGGCCTTTGGGCAGGTGTCCCGGCTCCTGGAGGCGGGCCTTGCTCTAGGGCAGGATGAGCCCCTCCGGATCTGGGGTCTCGGATCTGACCCAGCCCCGTCTCGTCCACTCCATGCTCTCATTCCTGCTACGTTCAGGAACGCCCCAGAGTCTGCACCAGCTACCCTGCCCTTTACATGGCACTCTCTCTGATTTGGGAGGGGGCTGCTGTCCCAGGGACTCGGGCTCGGCCGGTGCCGAGTGAGAGGACAGCAGAGCCCACATCTCCACCAAGGCAGTTCCGCTCCCCCCCTCCCAGGGGGATGAGCAGGCGCTGGGGACAGAGGGCACTGCCACAGAAGGCCCTCTGCTGGACCTCCTCATCTGAGCCAAGGAGAACAACGCAGGCCCCCCCTGCCAGGGACAGGGACTCCCGAGGTCCAGCCGAAGCTGAGGTGGCCGCTGAGCACAGGGGGCACCTATCTCCTACCTCTGGCGACCCAGAGCTGCAGCCCTGTGCTCCCTACGGCTACCTTACTGCCTTGTGGAATCTGCTGCTAGTCTCTACTTGGGAGACTTCGTCTGGCCATTGGCAACTGTGTTCCCAGTACCGGGGACGTGGCCACGCTCAGTCCCGGCTGTCGGTGAGTGGCCACTGTCGTTCTGGCCCAGAGCCCCCTTCCCATGACGTGAGCAATGATGCTTGTTTGGCGTCCCCTTCACAGAGGGCCTTCCAGTGGCCAGGGAACAGGTGCACAGGGACTGGAGCGGGGGTGGGGGGCTGGGGTCCCAGGGCGGACTCGGGAGCTCTTCTGGGTAGCCTCACTCTCTGCAATTGTAAACTAACAAAAACAGACGGGATCACATAATCCAGCAATCCCACTTCTGGGTATATACGCCCCCCCCCCAAAAAAAAAAAAGTGAGAGCAGGGTCTCGAAGAGCTTTGTACACACCCACGTTCACAACAGCAGGACCCACAATCGCCAAAAGATGGGAACAACCCAGGCGTCCATCGCCAGGTGAGTGGATAAACAAAATGGCGTCTCTCCGTGCGATGGAATATTACTCAGTCTTGAAAAGGGACAAAATCCTGACACCTGCTACCATACGGATGCATCTTGAGGACATGACGCTCAGTGAAGTCAGCCGGGCACAAAAGGATCAGTCGTGCGGGACGACATTCACCTGGGGCCCCTGGAGGAGTCACATTCACAGAGACAGACCGGAGACAGGGGGGCCCCAGGCGCTGGAGGAGGGGGAAGGAGAGGTGGTGTTAAGTGAGACAGAATTTCGGTTCGGCAAGAAGTGGTCTGGAAGTGGACGGTGCTGATCACCAAACTGCATACCGAAAACGGTTACGGTGAATTTTATGTATGATTTACCACAAATTAAGAAAGTTATTAAATTTAAAGTAAAGAGGGGGTGGTGTGCAAGGGTCCAGCCTGCGGTGTTACTTTCCTTCCTTCTCCCTGGCGTGGCACTAAAGAGCCCCAACTCTGGGTCCGCCCCTGGTACTATTTTTCTTTTTTAATGTTTATTTATTTTTGACAGAGAGAGAGAGAGAGAGAGAGAGACAGAGACAGACAGAGCATGAGCAGGGGAGGGGCAGAGAGAGAGAGGGAGACACAGAATCGGAAGCAGGCTCCAGGCTCCGAGCTGTCGGCACAGAGCCCAACACGGGGCTCGAACCCACGAGCTGTGAGATCATGACCCGAGCCGAGGTCGGACGCTCAACCGACTGAGCCCCCCGGGCGCCCCTCTCCTTCCCTGGTACCGGAACACCTTGAGGGAGGGAAAGACAGCCACGTAATCATAATCGGCACTCACCGAGTTCTTCCACAGGCCAGCAGCCTTCCAAGAGCTTTACGGGACTTATCCAGCGTAACCCTGGATGCAGCCCAGAGGGGTGAGGTCACCTGTCTGAGGTCGCGCGGTCTGAGAGAGGAGCGGGTTCCAGCCCAGCATGACGCTGGCGTTGCCCTCTCACCGCCAGGCTCCCCGATCTTTGCAATGTCCAGTCGTGCTCAGCAGGTGCCCCACGCTCGCGCTCAGGGAGCACCTGCGCAGTGCTCTCCCGCCTGTTGTCTGGCTTTCTGTCAGGTCGGGCGGTCTCCATTTCGGCCCATCTTTCTGAAACGCACCTCTGGCCTGGCAGGAAAGAACTGCTTGTCCTTTTTCTGTCCCAGGTGGTGACACACAGGAACACTTTTCTGTCCAGACAGACCCCCTTGCCCCAACGCGCCCTGCTCCCCTGAATGGCCCCAGCTGCCCAGCCGTGTGAGTCCTGGGGTGTCATGGCCCCCACCTGCTTCCCCAGGAATGGAGGAAGGTGCCCCAGGGGCAGGAGACCCTGGGCCCGGCTGGCTGGCTCTGCCCCTCTCCCTTGGGAGCCTGCCAACCCAGATCTTGAGACCCCTGCTCTGGCCTCTGCGGTGCCCACAGCTCCTGGGGGGGAGGGGACAGCCCCTCCAGGGGTATTTGGGGTTAGTCACCCTGCAGGCTGGGCTCTGGGGGGCCCTCCGCCCTTCCCCGGGGCACCGAGGACTCGCTGTGTGTCCACCACGAGTGGACAAGGACATGTGTGCTGACGTTCTGTCGTGGACACGCGGCCGTGACCCGTGTGGGCGGGGAGGGGAGGGCACCACGCGCGGAGGAAGGGCCCCTGACACTGGCGTCACCCCTGGCGAGCTGTAAATGCTAAGGCAGCAAATCAATTTCACAAAGCAATTTGTCCTCTCTCTCCAGCCGGCCCCAGGAGGCTTAACTTAATCACTCTGGAACAATGTCAGAAGATAGCCGGGGACGCACAAATCCCGGCCGTCCGCAATCACCGGGCTGCGGGGACGCGCGGGGGCACAGCCCGCCCCAGGCGGCGCTAGGAAGTCACCAAGCCCAAGCGTCTCCTCCGCCCCTTCCGTGTGGCCCCCTCCCGCGCCAGATCCGCCGCTCCGCCAGCCAGCCCCTCCCCCTCCCCGAAGGAGGAGCAAAAGGCCCCCCCTCCCCCAACCCCCACTGGAGAAGAGGTCTCTGGGAGGGGTCTGTGAACTTCGGCCCTGGAGGGAGTCCGGATGGAGAAATAAGACGGGGGGGGGGGGGGGGGGGGCACCAGCAATTCCCAGCGGGGGTCTCGTGGACAGCTGCCCCGCGGCCACGTGGGGGTGACGGTGGCACCGGCTGGGAACCATGGCTGGGACTGAGCTCAGAGACGGCCAGTAACTTGCAGGAGGCCACACCGCCAGGGTGCAGAGCCTGGTGGCAGCGCTGACCTTGACCGGCAGGGATACAGGGCATGGGGTCTCCCGTGCAGGCGTCCCCCACAGCACCCGGGCCCTCCTCCAGGGCCTGGGCTCGCAGGAGCCGCCGTCTCCACGCGAGCTCCGGAGGAACATTTTCTATGAATGGCCCGTCGTCGTCGGCTCCCTCGCGAATCCGGAGCGGACGCCCCGGCGGGGGGCAGGCAGCCAATCGGAGAGGGCCTCCCGCTCCCGCCTCCGAAGGCCCCCTCCCTCCCCCGAGGCGCGGGGTTTCCCCCTCCCCCTGGCCCGCTCAGCCCCCCACCCTTTGCAGCCTCCGCCATCCTTTTCAAGGGAACACTGCAGATTTAAACCACAATTAAATTTTTCATGAAACCGCATAACAGTAGGGCCTGGTGCAATGCAATATTGATGAGATCACAGTGTCCGGCCGGCGGGAGTTTGCCCCGGAAAGCTCTTTAGGATGTTATGCAATATGGAACCGAATTAATTATTCGCAACAAAGGGATCCGTGTCTCTGTAGTGCTGCTGGGGCCCAGTGAGTGTAAAACGGGCGCTTTTCATTATTGCCAGCTATAAATGGCATTCACGGGAAGGAAGCGGTGACTTCACAGACCCAAATACTAGTGTGAGCCGAGATAACACGACAGAGTAGGGAGAGGGAGCGTGTGTGAGAGACCGTGGAGGGGAGGGGGTGGGGAGAGGGAGGGAGGAGACCGCCGGGGAGCACTTGGACCTAGGAGCAAGATACTGCGGCAAAATGCAGCAAATTTCTCCGAAGCAGGGCTCTGCTCGGAGGCATCCCCTCACTTAAAGGGGCAGGAGCAGAGTTGGGCACCTCCAGCGGGGGAGGGGGGGATCCGAGATGATGCTCCCCAGCCGGGGATGACAGCCGCCCCTGAGTGGGGCCTGTCTGGCCGGGGGTTCGGGGTGTGAGGCGGCCTGAGTCTGGCCATGAGAAGGTGAGCTTCCTGGCGGCCAGGTCTCTGTCCTGCTGCCTCACTCTCCCAGCCGCTCCTGGCTCTGGCCCAGATGTGGGTCCTCTTCTGCAGGGCACCCCACAGCCTGCCCAGGGCCTGAAGGGCATGTCGCTGGACCAGGCAGCCCAGCTCCTCCACGCATGAGAGAGCTGGGCCTGCAAGAGGCCACCCGGAAGCCACCCCTGAGTGCCCGGGGTCACCCGACGTGGGAGCACACTAGTGGGGGGGTGAGGAATGGCCGGGACCCACAGGAGCTGAGCCCCGGGGCAGTGTGAGAACACAGAGCTGCCCTCCTCCATGCCCCCACCCCCTCCATGCCAGTCCCACCTCTGGGCCCACCACCGGCCCATGCTTCACCTCTTGACGTACTTTCTCGAGAGGCAGGAAAATCCCTCTTTCATAGATGAAATAACAGAGACCCCAGAGGTTGACTTGTGTAAGGTTTTAAGACTCCAGAGGGTGCGGGGGGGGGGGGGGTGGGTCTCGCACAGCCTGCACCTGGCCGGCCTCTGCGGAGCACGTCCGTGGCATCTGGGCGGCATCCGGGCTCCTTCCCGTGTGCCACAAACAGGCAGGTCTCCTCCACATTCGTCCCGTGGGAGGTGCCTCCGAGAGAGCTGGCCGCGGCTGGGAAATGCCACAAAACACGACTGCTGGGAATGTCCCCAGACCCACCTAAGGAATAAAGAGACAGAGGAAGGGGGGCTAGAGGCCTGTGGAGGGATTCGGGGCTGGTGGGTTCGTGACAAACCACCCAGAGCAGCCGCAGAGGCCAGGAGCTAAATATGGTCGGTCTCGTGATTCACACAGAACGGACACTGATTCCACACAAAGCATAATTTGGGGGTGTTCTCCACCTCCACCGCCATCACCCCAGCCAGGACAATCACCTAACTGATCTCCCTGCCTCCACTGGTGCCAGAGCCAGATCTATTCTGCACTGAATGGCCGGCAGAATCTTTCTAAAATAGTCGCGTGCTCCAAACCCTGACGTGGCTCCCCACAACCGCGGTGTAATCTAAACCTTTAGTGTGACTTACCAAGAAGGCCCTGTGGACGTCCACATCTGCCTCTCTGTTCATCCCACTCTCTGCTAGAGCTGCCTCGGGGCCTTTGCACACACGCTGCCTTTCCTCACTGAGAATACCTCTTTGCCTAGGCAATTCCCACCTTGCTGGAAGTCAGTCAGCCGGAATGGCCAGCTCCTCGGGCCTCTCAGAGCTCGGCCTTAGCCGTGCCTGTGTGGGGACCCGGGCTGAGGGACCGCCAGCCGATCGGGCTGGTCCTGACTGAGACTGGCACGATGGAAGGCCTGGCTCTGAGCAGCTTCCTGTTTTCCTGCTTCAGCCCTGTCCCCCAGAGCACTGTGCTGAGCAGGAGATGGAACAGGAAATGAAAATCTTCCCAGAAAGAGGGCTTTTGACCCTAAGACATCATCCCACTAGGACGGCTTCATTTCTTTATTCCTTTGTTTTCTTCCCAGACACCTGCACAGTTTAAGATTACTCCTCCCTCCCACATGAGTGCAGGCGCTCGCGCGCCGCGCGCGCACACACACACACACACACACACACACACACACAACGGGCGTGTGAGGAACACTCACTTGAGACCCCTCTCCCAGGAGCCCCCCTGTGTCCCCATGACATCCCCAGGAGGGTAGGGGGGACCACACACCCCACAGGATCTGACAGCTGTAGGCACTGACTCAGCACTGCACAAGAAAGAGGGGGGATGTGTAGCCCCAAAGGAGAGAGAGCTCCCTGCTCCCCGCATATCACCTGGGCTCCCCTCCTGGCTCAGGGACCCTTCCTGGACTGGCTCCGTCCCGCCGGTCCTGCCCCTGCCGGGAGCTCAGCAACGTCACCATGATAACAACAACCGCCACCATTGATCCGTGCTGGCAGTGTGCCAGGCCTCTGCGGGGCGCCTCCCCCCCCCAAACGCCTCCATCTGATGACATCCTTACGTCTCACTGTCTCACTCCGGGTGCTGGGTAAATGGTGGCAAACGATGACGCTGAGGCAGGGGCACGAGGGGACGCAGAGCTCAGGGTCGGGGACGGGCCCAGAGAGCCGAAATCCTGCCCTGCTAAGCCACAGGTCATGTAATGTTCTCGCTTCAGACCCAGCCAGACAGCAGCCTAGAGCGATCTCGATATAGCTCCCGGTAGCGGATGCCAATGTTTTAAGGAAAGTGCCTGAAATTGAAACTTAAAGCCCAGAAAATCGCAGCCATCAACTTAAAAGAAAGGTAGCTGGAAAGCTCTCGGGTGTCCCCCATCTGGGCGAGTTCCTTGTGACACATAGTAGGTACTGGAAAGATGTCCCCTGAATGAGTGAATGAATGAGTGAGTGAGTGAATGAATGAGTGAGTGAATGAATGAATGAGTGAGTGAATGAATGAATGAGTGAGTGAATGGCAGCTCAGAAGGGCCAGGTCTTGCATCACTGGAATTAGCTGTGCCGTTTCGGCCAAGGCACTAAAATGGGTAAAACGGCGCCCGGGCTCGGTGGGTTAAGCCTCTAACTCTTGATTTCAGCTCAGGGCATGATCTCACGGTTCTGAGTTCGAGCCCCACGTCGGGCTCCATGCTGACACGGGGAGCCTGCTGGGGATTCTCTCTCTCCCTCCCTCTCTCTCTGCCCCTCCCCTGCTCGCTTCCTCTGTCTCTCAGAAGAAACAAACTGTAAAATAAAATAAGAGAAAAATAAAGTAAAATAAAACAACACAAAAGATAACATAGGTAAAAAAAAAAAGGAAGGAGCAAGAATCCGGCCTACTGTGCGCTGTGAGACTCCCTCCAGGATCACGTGCAGGAAGGTGCGTGCAGATGCCTTGTCCCACGCAGACGCCGGACGGGCTCATTCGTGGCGAGTCCTCGGGCCACCGCCAGCCCCAAGGGGCCCTCGGCATCAGCCCTGTGGCGGGAGCCCCAGGCCCCTGGCAGCCTGCGGCCTCTGCCCAGCCCCCCACCACCCCCGGCCTCGGCCGTGGCAGCCGGTCCCCAGAGCGGGAAGCGCCTGCCCTGTGGGAAGGAGCCCACGCTCTCCCCGCCCAGCGTGAGTGATGGCTTCCAGGCACAGGCTTTGCAATAACTGTAATCCCTTGCTGGTACACACCATTTGTATTCCGCAACACCTTTACGCCTCCCCTCATTTTATGTTTCCTGTGCCCTCTCCTGACGGTGGGCAGATGGTGAGCTTGACGGGCAAGGACACGTCGGGCTGGCGGCCCGGCCAGATGCTGCCGGCTTGGGGGAGCGAACCGAGTTCACGCACACGGGTGTGGGCGGGGTGGGGGCTCCGGGCCCGGCCCAGACCCGGCCTTCACACTTCATGGCTTCCAGAGGGCACAGAAGGGGGGGCAGGGGGCACGATGATGCTGGACATTGCCACATGCGTTGCTGAGAGCCCAGCACCCGGAGTTCAGAAATCCTACAGAACGGTCCCTTGAATATTGGAGCGGGGGGCGCTCCCCATCCTCCCCTGTTTCCCACCCCCTCCCTGGGCCATCTCCCCGCCATCCCGCCATCCCGACAGCCATCCCGAGGGTGCCAGGCCCCTCCCGGACACACTGAAGAGCCCACTCACTAAGGGCTGGGTTCTGGGACAAGTGCCTGGACCTCATCACCTCAATCTCCTCCTGGCTGGCGGAGATGTGTCCCAGTGTGCATGGGCGGTGTCTCCCTCCCTCAGGACCTTCCTGTCCCCAGGGCCACCAACCCTCCCCCCCACCCCCGCCCGTCCCACAAGGGAAGGGTGGGGAGTCAGGCCTGCTCCGCTCCTCGACCCAGGTCAACACCAAGTCCTGACAACTTAATCTCTGGAAATGTTCTCGAATCGATCTTTCTCTCCCCACTCCTGCCTCTCCTGCCATGATCGCCGTCCCCTCCCTGTCACTTCCAGCAGCAGCCTCTGAGGCAGCCTCTTCGGCAGGCCCTGCTCCCCCACAATCTGCCCCCCACGGAAGTGTCCCCAGGTAGGATCTCTCACACTTAGGACTGTAGTCACACCTCATTGTCCCAGCCCGAGCTTGCAAGCCCTCTGCCATGTGCCAGCCACACCTCCTCCGGCCTCTGCTCCGCACTTTACTGTCAAAGACGAAGGGTGTCCCCTCCCTCCACGGGGTGCCCCCTTCACCCCAGCACCGGTTATGCTAGCCCCGTCCTTCCTCACTCACTCCTCAAGACCCCTCTCTGGTGGCACATCCTTAGGAGACCCTCGTGACTGCTGAACCCCGACCCACCCGTCTCCCATGGCTTGGGGGGGGGGTCCTCTCGTCCCCACGGCACACACCTGCCACACTGGGGGTGCATTTATACCTGTGTCGCCTGAGAGACGAATGCTCTCTGGGACACAGAACAGCGTATCGGTCCCCTGTAGCCCGGCACCCGGCCTGCACCTCAGTAGATGCTCTGGAAATATTTGCTGAACTGAGAGCAAACTTTATGAATATTTACACTGTACTCCATGCCCACGATTCTGCCTGGCACCAGAAACTCCTGCTCGGAGAAAAGTGAGGGGAACCTTCCCGAAGAGGGCTCACGTTTCTGCCTTTTATAAAACTCCCATTCACTGGGGCCCCTACCAGTTGGTCACCACTGACCCCCCTGTGCTGGGCCCCAGGGGAGGGCAGGGCAGGGCAGGGAGGGAGACCACCCAGGGCTTTGTCCCCAGCCAGACTGGGCGGCTCGGAGGAGGGAAGGGCTCAGAGGGAACGCCAGCTGGAGGTCAGCAGGGACCCTGCTGTCCCACGCTGATGACCACTGTCCATGATTGGGGAGCCCCTGCCATGGCCACTGAGAGTTTGGTTGTATTGGCCCAACAGACGTGAATCTGGGACCCCTGTGGTGAAACAGGGGCTGCGTCTCTTCCCAGGGCGGCAGGTGAGAAGCCCGGAGCCCAGGTTCTATGGACCCGGCCTGATCTCCCTCCACCACTGGGTGTGGACAACATGGGCCTCTGTCCCTCCTCACACCTCTCACTGCCACCGGGTCCCATCCATCAGAGGGCTCTTTCCCTTGCTGCTCAGGGCTCCCCCGGGGCTTGGGGGTGGGGGGACGGGGGGAGAGGGGGCAGTGTGGAGGTCAGGGCTTACCCCTCACCAATGCCTTCACCGGACATGCACGGCCCTGGGCTTCTCTGGGCCTCCCTCGGCTTCCTCATCTGTCAAGTGAGGACAGTGGCCTGGCCATGCCTTACAGGCAACTGAATGAATGTGGACAGAGAGCTTTGCAAAGGGACAGTTTTCTTTTTTTTTTAATTTTTTAAATGTTTATTTATTCTGAGGGAGAGAAGGCACACCAGCAGGGGAGGGGTAGAAAGAGGGACAGAGAGAGAGAACTCCGGGCAGGCTCTGAGCTGTCAGCACAGAGCCCGACACAGGACTCGATCCCACGAACTGTGAGATCATGACTTGAGCTGAAATCTAGACTCTTGACCAACCGAGCCCCCCAGGCGCCCCCACACAGGGACAGCTTCTTGTTTGTGAGATAGGGTTATTACGGCAGGTGGGGAAGAGGGGAGAAGGAACCGCGTGGGTAGAGCCCGTCCCCCAGCAGAGCTGGGCCGCAGGGACCTGCCCTTGTCACACCAGAGTGGGGAGGCGGAGTCTGTCTGGAAAGCTAGTCCACTGACGCCCCACCTGGCTTGCTGCTGACCGAGCTGGCCCACACTCCCTCCTCGGAGCCCAGAGCCATCTCACGGGGCAAGGTGGGGGATCTCGTGGCCTGGCTCTGTTCCGAGGGTCTGACTACCAAAGGTCCCACTGGCCCTCACCTGGGGGCAGCCAGAAGCCCATCTCCTCTGCTCCAGGGACAACCCGTGGGTGCCACCTCCCGTGAGGTGCAGAACCACAAACAGAAGAGTGCACAAGCCGCACGTGCCCAATGAGCTGGCACAAGGTGAGCACTGATCGAGAAACAGATCCCAGCCAGCACCACAGGGGCTGCTGAAAACACAGACACAGAAGCAAAGAGCAACTTGGGAGCATTGCCGGAGGTGTCCCCCCCATGTTTAAAATGCCAGCCCCTATGCAAAGTGTCCTCCCATCCTGGCTGAGACACCAGCTCACCCTGCAACCGCCCCCCCCACCACCACCACATGTCCTCCAGGGAACACGGACCTGTGTCCCAGGGCTGGCTTAGCGAGGACTCCTGCCTCCTTCTCTTCCCGGATGGGGGTCCCAGCTGAGCCCACCCCAACCCTCTGCTCTCCAGCCTGCCCACTTCCGGGGTAGCCATTTCAAGAGGCAAGGTGGACCTGAATTCCGGACAGGCCGTGTGTCCCTGCCCTGGTGTTTTCAGCATCTTCGGGGGACCCTCTCGGTGTCCACCCAGTGGTCCTGGGCAGAGGTCCTAGACCAGCTCATGGCCTTGCGCCAGGGAGAGGACAGGCCCAGGAGACCACGCCATCGGCCATTGTTTCCCACCAGGGGTGCACAGAGCTGCTGGCACCCACTCATTGCTTTGTTTTCAGGGATTTGCAAGCTGATTGTTAAATGGGGCCATCATTAAGATTTAAGTTACGCAAACTTATTATTAAATACACTATATTGCAAATAAAGGCAGTGCCTACTCAGAACTCATCAGTTTCTAATGCTTTTTCTTACATTTTACTATTGTCTACGTCTTTGGGGTTACCTACATCTGTTACACCCTTATGGTGGGAATGTCGTGTGATCGGGGTAGACGCCTCTCTTCCCGGCCCTGCCGCCAGGGTTTCCACTTCCGGGATGCCCTCTGCGGTTCTGGGATGTGGAACCCTGGCCAGGCATGGGGGGTGGGGGGACCGCGGGTCCACAGAGGAAGGTGCCCCTGCCTCCGCGGACCTTCCCACCATATAGTTAGGCATCTTGAGGCTCCTTCTCTGAGGGTTTTGGGCAGGTGGCCCCAGAGATCTTGGATGCCTCTGAGCACTGGGGAGGGAGAGGAAGCCGCAGACGCGATCAGGTTTGAATCCTCCCCTGCCCAAGGTCTTGAGTCGGGCTAAGTGGATCGAAAGAAGGCAGAGAGATCGAAAGAAGGCCCTCCGCCCACCTGTCTGAGCAGGGCGGGCCTGTCTGCGCAGGGGTCCCTCATAGCGCTTCCGGGTGGACAGAGCGCTGCAGAGGTCGCCGGCCAAAGGGTCCCGGCCGGAGACCGCCGTCCCCTCGCCGCGGGGCTCCACACCTCCCTCTCGCTGCCCCTGGACACTGCCCCAGAGCCCCTCCTCCCCCTCTGAGGCCCCCTACTCCAGTCTCGGAGGGCTGGAGGGGGTGGCCAGGTGCCCGGGGTCTCCTCTCCGGCTGGCGATGGCCCAGGCCCCCCACCTTGCGCTCGCGTAAGCCCGGCCACCCCGGCGGCCCAGGACGCGAGGCCGGACGTGGGTTCCGGCTCCGTCCACGCGAACTGCCCCGGGCCCCGCCAGGCCCTTCTCCCGCGCCCACTCGCTCGCTGCGGCGCGCCCTCCCTCCCGGCCCGGGACAGCCTCGCCCCGGGGGCCCCGCGCGGGGAGTTCCTCCCGAGTCGCCTTCCAGCCTGGGGAGATCCTCAGGACCGCGGGGGCGCCGGTGGCTAGCCCCCTCCCGCGACCTGGGCGCCGGGGCCAGAAGCCCGCACACCCCCCGGGGCCGCGGGGCTCGGAGCGCAGGACCGCCGCGTGCGGCCCGCGGGGTCCCTCTGGCGCCGGGAAGCGGAGGCCGAAGGACGCGCGGGCTCCGGGAGGGTTCAGGGCTGAGGCTCTGAAAGAACGCAGGCGGTGGGGCGCCCGGGGCACGGGTGGGACGCGGCGGCCGAAAGGCACGGAGAAGACCGTGGTTCCTCAAAAAGGTCTCGAGAAAGCCGGCTGCTCCTCGTACCCGCGGGGCGGCGGCCCGGCGCCCGCACCCCGCAGCTGCCGGTGGGTCCCCGGGGGGGGGGGAGAACCTGCTGGGGACCGCCAGTGCAGCGCCCCGACTGGGGGCGGGGGTGTGCGGAGGGAGCGTCAGCCGGACCGCCTCCACCGCGGGTGTAGCCTGGTCGCGTGCCGCCACCTGGGGCCCGCCCTCGGGGTCCTGGCGCCTCAGTTTCCTCCTCCGCACAGTGGGGGCTCGGACCCCGGCAGCCTCCAGAGAGCGTTTGTCCCCGAGCGCCTCGGGCGCGCCAGGGGCTCGGGCTTGTCCGGGGCTCCGCACCCGGCGTCCGAACCCGGACGGGAAAACAGGTGCAGGTGGGGGGAGGGGCGAGGGAGGCGGCCCCGAGTAAAGTGCCGTCTCGTGGGGCTCCGCTCCGGCGACCTCCCCGCCGAGGCCCCCGGGACCCCTCCCTACCTGCCATCGGCCGAGAAACGGGTCGAGCTGGGGCTCACGGAGTCCCGAACGCCCAACACGCGCACGGACACACACGGACGCGCACACGGACACACACGGCCGTGCACGCGCGCCTCCGCGACGGGCGGGCGCCCCGGGAGCGCGGAAGGGTCCGCCCGCCCGGCCCCCCTCGGAAGCGCCGCGGGCCCAGCGCCTCCCCCGGGGCTGCAGGGAGCGTCCAGCCCCGGCGGCGCCTTCTGCCCGGAATCGGGCCGGCTCCGCTGGCAGGAAAGCCCCGATCCGCTAGGGCTCCATCCGGGGCGGGTGGGGGGGGGGGGGAGGGCTGTGCTGCCGTCCCCCAGGACAGCGTTGCCGGGTCCCCCAAACCCCGGGCCTGTGGGAGGGGGCGGGAGCGCGGGTCCCCAGACCCAGGGTGTAGAGCGGCTTTCCAACCCTACACGGGCATCCCGGAAACCCCCTCTCTGGACTTAGGCGCGCCGCGAGGATCCGCTTCCCAGCGCTCCTCGCTCGGCACCGGGTGTAGACGGATTGAGTCCCTGGGGACCCGGCCCGAGCCACCCCCCTCCCCGCCTCCCCCCAGGGTGTTCTGTGCCGCCAAGCGCGTTGAACCGAATCCTGTCTCCCGGGCCGGCCGTGGGCTCCCACCCGCCCGCAGCCCCGTCGGAAATTTGGGGACATCTTGCAGGTGGCCCATCCCATAGTCCCAGGCCGCGCCCCCCCCGCCCCCCCCCCTCCCCGCCCCGGCCCGGGGCTCTCCCAGCCTCCGCGGAAGCAGCACCCGCCGCGCGGGGGGAGGGGGCGGGGGAGGAGGCCGGGGGAGGCTCAGCCCCCACGCGCGCCCCAAAGACCCCCGCCGCGCCGCGGGCCGGGCCGCAGACAATTAAAGCGGGATTCCTCCCCCGCTGACGTCGGCAGCGCCGAGGCCCCTCCCGCGGCGGCATAAAAGGCGCGGGCTCCGCAGCGCGGGCGGCAGTGAGGGCCGGGCAGCGCGGCGGTGAGGACTGCGCGGCCCAGCAGCGCGGCGCCCAGAGCGCGGGCCGCCCGCCGAGCCCCGCCGAGCCGAGCCCCCAGCGCCCGCAGCCATGCCGGCCGGCCGCGCCGCGCGCACCTGTGCGCTGCTCGCCCTCTGCCTCCTGGGCGGCGCGGCCCAGGATTTCGGGCCGACGCGCTTCATCTGCACCTCGGTGCCCGTGGACGCCGACATGTGCGCCGCGTCCGTGGCCGCCGGCGGCGCCGAGGAGCTCCGGAGCAACGTGCTGCAGCTCCGCGAGACCGTGCTGCAGCAGAAGGAGACCATCCTGAGCCAGAAGGAGACCATCCGCGAGCTGACCACCAAGCTGGGCCGCTGCGAGAGCCAGAGCACGCTGGACGCGGGCACCGGCGAGGCCCGGGCCGGCGGCGGCGGCGGCGGCGGCCGCAAGCAGCCGGGCTCGGGCAAGAACACCATGGGCGACCTGTCCCGGACGCCGGCCGCCGAGACGCTCAGCCAACTCGGCCAAACTTTGCAGTCGCTCAAAACCCGCCTGGAGAACCTGGAGGTCTGCGCGCGCCGCGTTCCCCCCCCCCCCCCCACCGTCCCCGGCTCGTGCGCCCCTCTGCCCTGCCCCACCCCCACTCCCGACCCGGCCCGACATCCACCACCCCCCCCCCCGCCGCCGGCCCCGCCTCGGCCGGGCGCCCGTGCCCCACCGGGGCTGCGCGGAGCCTGAGGGGCCCCGCAGACGGCGGCCACTCGCCCGAGCTCCCCGCCAGGCCGCCCCCGCATTCGCCCCGAGGGGACCTCGCCGCGGGCCTCCCGGCACGGTCCCCGCTCCACGCGTAACGATGTGGTTTCCCCCTGCCCTCGCACCCCCGCAGCAGTACAGCCGGCTCAATTCCTCCAGCCAGACCAACAGCCTCAAGGATCTGCTGCAGAGCAAGATCGATGACCTGGAGAGGCAGGTGCTGTCTCGGGTGAACACTCTGGAGGAGGGAAAGGGTGGCCCCAGGAACGACACGGAGGAGAGAGTCAAGATCGAGAGCGCCCTGACCTCCCTGCACCAGCGGATCAGCGAGCTGGAGAAAGGTACCGGGGCTGGAGGTAGTGGGGGGTGGAGCGACCTGCTGCCTGCCAGGCTCCCTGGGCCATGGGGACCCTGCCTCAGGTCCTGGCCTCCTGCCCAGCTCAGCTCCAGGCTGAAAAGCCCAAAGCTTCTCAGCCTCTCCAGCCCCCTTCCCGCTTCCTGAGTCCCTGCTCTAGGTTTTGCGTTTCCAGCCCATGTTCCTGGTGGTGCCGGGGCCCCCTGGGCTGGGGACATATGGAGACAACAGAAGCAGAGTGAGAAAGGGATTGGTTGGTGTCGGCAGCACCCCCGTCCACACACACACATACACACACACACACACACACACACACACACACACACACTGGGAGGATTTTTCCAAGTCTGATTTGTTTAATGTTCAGTAAGTTTGCACCGTAGTTGTGGTGCTCCCAAGCCCTCCCTGGTAAGAAAGCCGGGCTCCAGCTCGTCCCCATCCCCGGTAGAGAGAGTGGGGTGTGGGCCGGGGAAGGGTCCCCTGGTTCCCAGCAGATTTGGGCCCTGAGTAGGTTGTCTCCCAGCTCATCGCCCCCCCCCCCCGCCCCGGTGTCCTGTGGGGATCTCCGGGTCCCCCCCTTCCGGTGAGCCCCCTCCCCATGGTTTTATCTTCTGAGTAATCCAAGCCCTGGAATCTTGCAAGACCCAGTTGGTTCCTGGGTCACCAACTCTGGCCAGCCCCAGCTGCACCCCAGGGCTCACAGATGAGCTGGGCTCAGCCTTGAAGTCATAGAAATCAAACAAGGTTGTAAAAGGGGGGGGGGGGCGTTCCTGGGCTTGGAGCAGGGCCACGTGACCCTTCTTGGACCGCAAAATGTGCCGGATGGATTTAAACAGTGCCGTCTTAAGGCACGTTATGTAACTGAAAAACAGATCAGGGGAAGGAGGGACGGGGGAGGGAGGGGGAGGGAAGGAGGGGAGATTGGGGGGAATGAAAAACATCCCCTAGAGAAGCCAGGGGCTGGTTCTGCTTGAAGGTGGGGGGGGGGCATGCAAGCCGGGGATGGTTGGGGGAGCACTGAGGGGGCCAGCTCTGCTATTCCCTGGTACCTGACTTGGATGGGGGGTTGCTGGCCCAGCAGGATGCCTTCTAGAAATAATTCTTGGCCTGGGGGCCGCTTTAGTTCTGGACTGCCTGGCAGGCCCCGGAGCACACCCAGGAGCTGGCAGGTGTGCGTGTTCCTGGCTCTGAGCCTGGTGCCTGTGCCCACTGCTGGGTTGGAATGTTTTGCCTGGAGTCAGTCACACCATATCCAGGGCCACAGCTACAGCGTGTGTGTGTGGGTTGGGAGGGGGGCAGACAAGCATTCCCCGAGACATCACTGGCAGGCTGGGAGCTGGTGGCTGTTGTGGAAAGGGAAGCTATCAGGCCGGGAGCCTGAGTTTTCAGGAAACACACAGGAAGCTCTCCCGGAGAATGAATGGCATAGTCCTCAAAGCAGTCACTTTGGGGGGGGGGGCCCTGGCTCCCTGGCGCCCAGGACTCCGGGCAGAGTTGCCACAAGAGCCTTAGAAGGACCGCTTTCCCTCCTGTGGGGAGATGGGATTCTGGAAATAGCCAGACTTCTCAGGGCCGGTTGATTGGGTCCGATGAGTGGCCAGGGACTGCGGCATGTGCTGGCCTCAAGGGGAGTGTCCTGGGCACCAGGGGCCTGGCCGTCTCGGGTGGGGATCCAGGTGGGAATCCAAGAGGCGTGTTTGTGAACACCCGCCGGCAGCCTGCATCCTGGAATCCGGGCGGCTGGCCGCAGGGGCTGCTCTGGGGGAGCTGGCCTCCTTCAGGCTGGAGGAGACCTCCCTCTGTGGCCACACATCAAGGGCCGGTTTACCAGGAGTGCGCTGAGCCATGCCCACCGTGCAGCCCGCCAGGTCCCCCCTCACACCCCCATCCGGCTTCCCCAGAGGCAGGACGTGGGAGCCAGACCAAGGAGTGCGGAGATCTTAGGTCAGCTCTTTCGTTCTGGCCCCGTGACCTCAGGCAAAGCACTTGCCCCCCACCCCCCACCCCAGCATCTATAGAATGGAGACAGTCGTGTCTGCTTTCCTGAGCTTGGGTTGGGGGTGGAGGGGAGCACAGAATGATTTTCAGACCCGGAAGAGTGCTTTGAGGTGCAGACAGATGAAGGGACTGCATCCTGTCCTTCCCAGGTCAGAAGGACAACCGTCCTGGAGACAAATTCCAGCTCACATTCCCACTGCGGACCAACTACATGTACGCCAAGGTGAAGAAGAGCTTGCCGGAGATGTATGCCTTCACGGTGTGCATGTGGCTTAAGTCCAGCGCCGCGCCCGGGGTGGGCACCCCCTTCTCCTACGCCGTGCCTGGCCAGGCCAACGAGCTGGTTCTCATTGAGTGGGGCAACAATCCCATGGAGATCCTCATCAACGACAAGGTAGAGCAACCCCGCCCCCTCCGGCCACCTGGGCTTATAGGAAGGCACAGTGAGGCCCCCAGGCCCGCCTGGCTGCTGGGGCAGGTGCCTGGGGCTGGGGGTGGGGGTGGGGGGAGTGGTGGGCATGGGAGACACAGCCACAGATGCAGCTGTGGTCCCAACAGAAGTGCCCGCCAGGCAGGACTGAGGGAGGTGGAGGGTGAGGACGGGGGGGAAACGCAGAGGGGCGCCCTGGCCCTACTCGGAAGAGGGTGAAGCTGGAACTTTCTCAGACCCAGGCTTCCCGGGGAAGGCAGGGGAAGATCCGAAGGGCAGATCAGACCCTGGGTCCACCTCCCCCAGCTGGCCTCAGGGCTGGCTTTGCTCCTGTGGGGAGGACCATAGATGTTCCGCGGTGAGTCAAGGTACCCCAGTCTGTCCTGCTCAAGCCCCCACCGCTGGGAGGAGGCCAGACGCACGCAGCGCCCTGGAGAGTCCGCCTTTTCCCTCCAGGGAGCCTTCTCCATCCTGGTCCCGTACAGCTGTGGAGTGAGCTGCCAGCTTTCCAACACCTCTGAGGCAGCATTGGCAGTAAATCTCTAAAACCCAGGCTGGGGGCTGGAATCCAAGGCCCTGCTGTTGACGCCTCGACCAGAAAGGGTTGTTCCTCTCTGGGCGAGTTAAAGGGTGGGCAGGTTCCCTCGTCTGCTGCATCTGCTGCGCCGTCTGTCCCCTCCGGAACGTGAGAGAGGGAGGGAAACCCCAGGCCGCAGGCTGGCCTGAGTTTTTTTTTTTAATTTTTTTTTTTAATGTTTATTTATTTTTGAGAAAGAGAGAGACAGAGTGCAAGTGGGGGAGGGGCAGAGAGAGAGGGAGACACAGAATCCGAAGCAGGCTCCAGGCTCCGAGCTGTCAGCACAGAGCCCAATGCAGGGCTCGAACCCACGAACCGTGAGATCATGACCTGAGCCGAAGTCGGCCGCTTAACCGACTGAGCCACCCAGGCGCCCCTGGCCTGAGCTTTAAAGGCATGGTGCCATGCCCCCTGGCGTCTGAGCCTCTGCAGAGGCTGCACGGGTGTAGACCCAGCAGGTCTGGCAGTCGGCGGCGTTGCAGGAGGGGGGAGAGGCCCAGGCGGCAGCAGTGAGCTGAGACCCCAGCGGTGGGATGCTGCTTCCCGAGGGCTGGTTCTGTAGGACCAGCGAAGAGGGAGGAGGGCCAGGAGGGGTGAGGACATTGCGCACCCAGACCCGTCTTAGGAGCCCCTTGCCACATCGTCACATTTCCTGTGTGACTCCAAGGTCCATGGAGGGATGGGGCTGACGGGCGCTAAGGCCCAGAGGGGCAGGGGCTGAGAGAGTTCAGTAATGGTGTTTACTGGCAACGTAGGGACGGGAAGAGAAGCAGTTGAACTGGTAAGTAGTGACGATCGATCGCCGGTCCCTGTACCCATGATGTTGCGTGTGGCGTCCTTCCCAGGTGGCCAAGCTGCCCTTTGTAATCAATGATGGCAAGTGGCATCACATCTGCGTCACCTGGACCACCCGGGACGGGGTCTGGGAAGCCTACCAGGACGGCACCCAGGGTGGCAATGGCGAGAACCTGGCACCCTATCACCCCATCAAGCCCCAGGGTGTGCTGGTGCTGGGCCAGGAGCAGGTACTGGCCTTGGGGAGGGGGTGCTGGCTGCGGGGGAAGGAGCCCCAGAAGCAGAGAAGGGAGGGGGGCGAGGAGGGAGGGAGTTGGAGAGGGGAGTGGCTCCCCCACCCCCAGAGGGAGCCAAGAGAAGCAGGTTAGGCAGCACTGGGCAGAGAGCGCGCTCTGGGTGGGCTCCTGGGGAAGTTCGGTGGGGCGTCTCTGGCACAGGAAAGCAAGCCTGCCCTTAGGGTTGCGGGATGCATTGCCTGAAAGGGATCGGTCTCCCCCTTGGGCACCCGCAGGGAACGCACGGGGGAGGGTCCCAGGCCTTCCAGGCCTTCTGCTCCCGTGGGGCTCTGCAGGGAGAGCGGCAGCGGCCCCCGTGGTTGTTTGCGGCCCCGGCCGACCCCCCTCACTGGCCGAGGGGGAGGCAGAGTCCAGGCGCCCCCAGGGAAAGCTCTGCATCCCGAGCGGAGGTGGCCAGTAGTGTCGCTTTTCCCGGGCACCCCATGGGAGGGGGACCAGGGTCTGGCTGGAGACCCAGAGACGGGACGGAATGGTGCGTGGGAGGCAGATGCGAGAGCCCCTAGTGGGGGAGACGCGGAGACGTGCCCCCTGGGGATGGCCCCCCCTCCCCCCCCCCCGAGAGACCCTCACCGTCTGCTCTTCTCTGAAGGACACCCTGGGTGGTGGGTTTGATGCCACCCAGGCGTTCGTGGGCGAGCTGGCCCATTTCAACATCTGGGACCGCAAGCTGACCCCCGGGGAGGTATATAACCTCGCCACCTGCAGCACCAAGGCCCTCTCCGGCAACGTCATCGCCTGGGCCGAGTCCCACATCGAGATCTACGGCGGGGCCACCAAGTGGACATTCGAAGCCTGTCGCCAGATCAACTGAGGCTCCTGGCGGCCGAGCCTCCCGCCCCTCGGGCCGGCCCGCCCGCCTCCCCCCTGCTTGTGCG
The DNA here is from genome assembly GCF_022079265.1 of Lynx rufus. Taxonomy (NCBI): domain Eukaryota; kingdom Metazoa; phylum Chordata; class Mammalia; order Carnivora; family Felidae; genus Lynx; species Lynx rufus. The sequence continues at coordinate 1,552,224 of NW_025814853.1, read as the reverse complement.
GTGGCGACCCGTCTTGTGTCTCCTTCTCTCCCTCTCCCCAGGAGCGACTCAGGCCCTCCCCCTCGCACGCGCTCGCACGCAGCCTGGTTTGTCCTTGTGCCCGGGAAGCAGGTCCGGCTGCCCCCCCGAGGAGCCCGCGCCCCGGGCCTCAGGCCTGCTTGTGCTCCCGCGGGCGCGGTGTGGACGTAGGTGAGAGAGCGTGTGTGTCTACGGGTGTGTGTCTGTGGGGACGAGCGAGGTGGTCTGTGTGCTGCGGGGAGAATCTCACGACTGGTCGGAAGACTCTAGTAGCTGCCCGCGGGCCCCCGTGGGTGGCCCGTGTGGCTTCTTCAACACACGCGCTTGTCTTTGTTTGCAAACCTTTTCCGGGGGCGCAGTTCTCCACCGGTAAAATAAATGTCTTCTGTCGGTTTGTTTGCTCGGGGCCGGGCCCCCCCCCCCTTCAGAGAATTTCTCTTTTGTCGTGGGAGCGGATTCTCTCTTGCTCTCCGGGGGTGGGCAGAGGTGGGGGGGTGGCCCTGGGAACCGGGCACCCCACCCCCACCCCCGGTGCCCGGCCAGCAAGCTTACAGTTGGCATCCGAGGGCAGCGGTGCTGGGCCTGGGAAGCTGCTTTGCTGGCTCTGGCCCAGGACAGCGCCTCAGCCCCCAGTCTGCCCGCCTCCTTGCACCCTTCGAGGCTGGGATCCGTCCCCCTCTTTTGGCTGCCGGCTGGTGCCCCTGAGAGAGGAGTGTCCCTCCCACAGTCCCGGAAGTCTTGGCTTCTGGCCGTGGGAGACCAGAGGGTCCTCCAAGGAGGCAGGGCCTCCAGAGGCCTCTCACGGGGAGCCAGACTCCCCCCCCCCACTTCTTTCCAGGGCTCAGGTCCTGGAGCAGCCCCCAGCGTGTCACCGGCTGGTGACACTGAGACACGACCAGCGTCCAGACCTTTAACTTTATTCTCCCCCGTGAAAAGCAAACATACACATTTCCCTCTAGTCCTTCCGAGGCGGGGAGAAAATGTGTGTGTGTGTGTGTGTGTGTGTGTGCGCGTGCCCGTGTGTTGAGAGAGAGAGAGAGAAGAAGCACACTAAGACGGATCATACCCAAGGCGAGGTGAGCTCCCTGCTGGGTTCCATCTGGGGGTCACACGCCTTGAGGGCACCCTGGATTCCGTCACCAGGAGTCTAATTAGCAAAAGGCTGGCGAGTCTTTCTAGAAATTCTACCGCACTGCCTGGCTCATCCACAGCTGCAGACATTTCTTCCGGAGGCGCAGGTGTGCCTTCAGGGACACCTGTCTCCTTAAACGCAGGTCCGTGTTGCGTCGGGAACCGCGTGCGTCTGTGTGTGTCTGTGTTGGTGTCTCCGTGTTCGTGTCCCCGTGGTGTCGCCACAGCACCCGGTCGCCGTTCCGCAGCGCGTCGCTCTTGTCTGGAGGGTGCGGGCCAGGCGCCACGCTGCGTGTCGTGGCTCCACGGTGGCTTTCTCTGAGGACCCTGTGCTCCGTCCCAGCCCGTCGGGCCGTGGCATCTCTGGATCCGCAGGGATCTTGTCCGTTTGCATGTTCCTTGGGGTGGCGTGTCCCTTGCTCCTTTAGTCTGATGTGTGTCCCCTGCCTGCATGGACTTCTGGTTCTGTGTTGTGTGCCCAGTGCTACCCATTGTTCCGTGACCATCCGTGTAGCTACCGAAAACGGCCGGATAAACAAGCCACGGGTGTCGGGGGAGGTCAAGGGAGGGATCCGTTTCCCTCTCCCCGTCCCCACTCCCCAAACACACCAAGAAGTATTTTTTAACATGTAGGTTGACAAGGAGCCGAAACAGAGCCCATGGTTGGGACAGAGCGAGAGCTTGGAATCACCCCTCGAGACCAGATGGGCCCCACCCCTCACTTCAGCCACCTCGGAGCCGTTGCTTAGGCAAAGGCCCAGAGGGTGCTGGGTGCTCTCCTGTCAGCACCTCCCACCGGCCCCTGCCGATCGGCCGGACCCCAGACCACCTTCTGCCCCCGCCGCGGGCGTGGTGGGAGCCGTCCGTTTAGGACCACAAGCCATCCTCTGCCCCAACTAGAGATGGGCAGAGCATACCCCCAGACGCTTATGCCTACGTCCCTCTGGCCTCCTGACCCCGTCCACCTTCCTCGCCCTCCTCCCCTGAAGCACCCACGGCGCCAGGGACGGAGGCTGGCATCTGGCTCCCTCCCCGCCCCCAGCCGGAACGCGTGCCAAGCCCCTTGACTCCCTCACTGTGTTAACACTTGGCACTTTGCTGGCCCCGAGAAAGGTCGATTGACAGGCACAAATGTATCCCACGTAGTTTTCATGTACTCCTTAATCTGATCGACGCTCCCTCTTGCACTGAATAACCCACACCTATCTCAGGTAAGCCATTTTATAAAATAGGAAGAAACCCAGCACTGCGGAGGCAGCGTGTGCTCTTCTGAGCTGGTGTCCCACAGAACCCCGGGCGTCCGGGGCCGGGGAGCTGCCGCCAGGGGCGCCCCGGGCCCTGGGGGCTTAGATCCCACTTGAATTGTAAGCCTTCCTGCTTTTGATAACACAGTATTATTTCTCTTACTGTAGAAGAAAAAGTTTATTACCAAACGAGTATTTTTATGAAAGAAAAGGACAAACCTATAAATTAACTCAACCTATATCTCCCTCGAAAACACTTTCAGGCTCCGCCAAAACGTAGGACTGAAAGCGTGTATTTTGGAAGAAAGAGATACGTTTTGTATGCTTTCTTTTCCTTTTGTAGACTCCCAGTTTATTTTCTAAGACTGCAAAGATCACTTTGTCACCAGCCCTGGGACCTGAGACCAAGGGGGTGTCTTGTGGGCAGTGAAGGGGAGGGGAGAGGCTGGCGGGAGGCTCCAGACAGGGGCCACCTGTGCCCAAAGGCGTGTCGGGGGGACCGGGATGGAAATTGGCCGTTTACGGCGGACCCTTTGCCGTGGAGCTGACTTGTTGACGCGAGGACCCGTCCCACTCGGGGTGGAGGCAGCTAGGGCAACGGACGTTAACGCAAAGAGGACAGTATCCTTCGTGATCTCATGGCAACCAAAACAACGTGGCTGGCACAGCCATGGTTTCATCTCTTAAAACACAGTGTGTAAATTTAGTCACAACCAACGTTGGGAAGTGTATCCCATCCATGCACAGTGGACTTAAGTGCAACTTGTTAAAAGGGAACAAGTCATTGAGGAGGAAAAAAAAAAAAAGCCCAATACTTAGAGTCCCAATTTTGTCTTACTTGCCAAAAAAAAAAAAAAAAAAAAAAAAAAAGTCCAAAAAGCAACCCCCCCTACGGTTGATGTTGTTATAATGTACATACTGTATAATATGAAAGAAAATCAATGTACCTTAATTTTTCATTATTTGCTAACCAAAGCTGTACATTTTTCATATGATCTGCAGCCTTTTGGGTATCAAATGGGTCAAAACCATGGGACCTGCCACCTGCCATCAGCAATTCTGGAAATGCACTATTTCTACTGGTATTGCTTTTTTTTTTTTTTTTTTTTCATTTTCTTGCTGAAACGACATGAATTGTTGAGTTTATTTTTACACAGTAAAGAGTGAAGAAAGACTGTGGTCTCCTTGGGGTGTCTCTTTTCTCAAGCCTGCATATGCCATCTCGACCTGCCCCAGGGGGCCTCCCAGGGACCCCTCTCCCTCAGGAACATGCAGGCACAGCCTGGGGGTGGAGAGGGGGCCGCCCCGGTTCATAGGTGCGAGAGAGGGAAGCGGTGTCCCCGCGTGGCGAGGCCCGCCCTGGGCTCGGGGTGCAGAGGAACTCCCCGTTCCGCCCCTCACCCCTGCGCCGCTGCTCTGTGCCCCGCGGACACACTACCCCACGGCACAGCCGGGCCAGGTTCCAGACGGCCTTCGCTCGTTCTTCCCAAACAGCCCTGCTCTGTTCTCCTTTGCCACATCACCGCTGACTGGATCTCGGCCAACGTCTGGCTACCTCCCCTTTTCTGGGGTTCCGGGGCCCCTTCCCTGCACTCAAGTGGAGAGCATCCTCAGGGTCACGTAACGGGGAGTGGGTGATGCGGGAACCCCGGGCACTGGGAAGAACTTTCTTCCCCGCCCCTCGCGAACCAGGCTAGACTGTGGACGGACAGAGAGCGTGTGAGCTGTTCCGAGGGACAAAGTGACCGGGAACCAAAATAGTCCACTTGGCTGATCGGTCTCCCCAAACCCCCAGAGCGCACACCCGCACACACACACACACACACACGGGGGCCTAGCAGAAGGAGTGAGTCCCACTGGCTTCTTGCTGTCATGGCTGAGTGCGCCTTGGCCGCAGACCTCCTGCCCAGTGCAGTGGTGTTTCTCTGTTCGGGACTCAGGGGCCGGGGCTTGGGGCGCGTGAGCCCGCTGCCTGGTGGCACAGGAGGAGGGTGGTGTCCGCCCGCAGGCTTCACGCGTGGCCCCTGTGGCCGGGCCCCGGGCTGTGCCCAATTCCGGCCACCGCGTCCTTGCCCGGTTACAGCTGCCATAACGTCACTCTCCTGTTTCTCGTTTCCATGAAGAGCTCATCCCAAACCTCGGGTGTTTTAACTCTCATTAGAAACAAATTACTTTCCACACTCCTTGCACCTGGTCCCGGCACACCCCTGAATGACGCCGGGAGGCCTTAGAGCCGAGGACAGCCACTCAGGGGGAAGGGGCCAGACTTGCAGTCCAGCCGGCTGATGTGGGAGTCTGAGCATGGACACAGGATTAGAGTTCAAAGCCAGAGTGTGCCTTGGAAGTCAGTGGTTCCAACAGCCCTTCGGATGCCGGAACCGGTTCTCGGCTTGCACACCTCTAGTGACGGGGAGCTCACTGCCCCGCTTTCAGACGACTCCGTCAGGGGTTTGTTCCCTATTTGTTATCTTCCTTGTGCCTTGTGCTCAGGTCCCTACCCTGGCCTGTCCCCCCACGTGAAGACACGTGCGCCCGGAGTCTTCGCCACCCCATCTCCTCAGCCACCAAACCACACTGTGCAAGGGGCTCCCTGTGTGATTTGCAGCCCTGTCTAACTCTGCCCTTGAGGAGGGAGAAATGCCGTGCCCAAGGCCTGGAAGATGTCTGGGCCGGGAAAGCCTCAGGGACCAACCCTGAGGTTGGTTCAACCCCTCCACTCTTTGGGTGAAGAGATCGCGGCCCGGAGAGGCCGTGTTCAAAGCCACACAGCTCGCGTGTGCGGGCTGGACTCGGAACCCAGGAACTCAGGATTCCTCCCCACCGGCCCTTCCCATGGACCCTTCCCTCCCAGGGCACTACATACCCACGAGGAGCTGGGAAATGCGGCCCAGGCCGGGGGGGTGGTCCTCCGGAGGTTGGGCTGCGGATGGACGTGTCGGCTGCAGCCCTGGGGTCCGATGGCCCCGAGGGAATGTGGCCTGAGCGTAGCATATTGGCCGCGAGGCAGTTCTCAGCCCCGGGCAGCTCCCGAGAGCTGCTCCCCACAGCCGTCCCCACCAGCACCCAGGACCCCAGAGGCTCAGCCCTCCTGTCTCTCCTGCATGGCTGACCTGCTTGTCAAACTGCCTCCCTTGACGCCCCCTCAAGGGGCAGCAGAGAAGCGTAGACCACCCCCTGGAGGGTCTGGGGCGGGGCTCGACGCGCAGGATCTGTTTGACCTTAAACTGCATCCTTCTCCACATTAGATCCCGCCCCGTCCCCTGTCCCGTCCTTGCCCTGGCAAGCTGGCGGGCATGGCCCCCGGCACAGAAAGACAGGGTAGGGCCAGACGGTCTCTGCAGTCCCTTTGGGCTCTCCCTGGGGCCGAAGGACCGTCTCCCCAGTGCATGGGTACCAGTGCAGTCCCTCGGCCCCAACCCCCTGCTCACACAGGACCTCTGCCCCCGCCCCCGCCCCCGCCACTTTCTTGTGTCCCCTGCCTTGCCTGTGTCCCACAGCCACGGGACCTGCCCTCACCAGACCTTCCCACAATGTTGGCTGTCCCCTCAGGGTCCCTGTTGTCCTTCCTCAAACCCTCAGGCCAGGCCCCTGCCCTCTCGACCACACATGAGTTCACATCTCTGATCATCGGTAGTGGACCCAGGTCATACTCTCTCCCCAGAAGTTTCTTAGCCACCAAATAGATCAGGGTGCACGTAACTCCTCAGGGTGGGGACCGCACGTCGGAGGTCTGGAGCGCAGAACCCCTTGCTGTGACCCAGTCCCACACCCTGCACGAGCTAGACTCCCGTCCCGGACAACGTGGAATCCTGCGGTGTCTCCTCCAGGCCGGGCGCAGGGCACGGGGAGGCAGAAAGCCATGAACAAGTCCTTAGAAACACATTCGTTTATTCACGAAGGACATACTTCCTGAGCACCTACCGTGAGCAGGCACCTGGGCCAGGTGCCTAGCTGGTGGTCTGCGGGCCGAGGAGGGCACGTCTCTGGAGGGTTCCTGGCCGGCTCCCATGGCGGGGGAGGGCAGGGAGGGTTGGTGTGAGTGCGCAGGCTTCCATGCCTGTAAGACATTGCCAAGGAAGCCGTCTGTCCCCTGTTTGATTTCTGTGCTTCTCAATTCAGGCCAAGGTGGGGGGCCATCTGCTAAAGTGGGCACAGATGAAACATTTTCGCTGTGCAGAAAATTGGCTTCTGAGGGGAGGCTGTGTGCTCAGCACAGAAGCAGCCTGCAGAGTTGTGCCAGAGGCGCTGGGCAGGGCTCGGCTGCAGGGAGAGAGGGATCCGAGTGGGTTTGGGCTGCGGGAACGCCCCTGCAGCGCCCCTCCCCACCCCTGCTGCGCTCGGGCCCAGACCGACCAGGGGCGCCAAGTCACTTCTTAAAACATAGGGGCCGTTGGGGGCACCTGGGGGGCTCAGTCGGTCGGGTACTTAACTCTTGATTTCGGCTCAGGTCATGATCTATCTGACGGTTCGTGGGTTTGAGTCCCACGTCGGGCTCTGTGCTGACAGCCTGTTTGGGATTCTCCCTCTCTTCCTCTCTCTCTCTGCCCCTCCCCTGCTCTCTCTCTTTCTCTCTCAAAAAATAAACTAAACAATATATATATAATAATAAATTAAAAATAAAAATAAACACCACAGGGGCACCTGGGGGGCTCAGTCGGTCGAGCACCTGCCTCTTGATTTCAGCTCAGGTCATGATCTCACGGTTCGTGGATTCGAGCCCCACGTCGGGCTCTTCGCTCACAGTGCGGGAGCCTGCTTGGGGTTCTCTCTCTCCCTCTCTCTCTGCCCCTCCCCCACCCACACGCACACTCTCTATCAAAACAGATAAACATTAAAAAACGGTTTTAAAATTGCGGTAAATACATACAACATAAAGTTTAATGTCATTGGAGTGTGCAATTCACTGGCTTTAATTGTATTCACAATGTTGTGCGATCACCGCCACTATCTAGTCCTAAAACATCCTCCCAAACAGAAACTCTGTCCCCATTTTTTAAATGTCTACTAATTTTTTGAGAGAGGGCGGTGGGGAGACAGAGAGAGCATGAGCAGGGGAGGGGCAGAGACAGAGGGAGACACAGAATCCCAAGCAGGCTCCAGGCTCTGAGCTGTCAGCACAGAGCCCGAGGCGGGGCTCGAACTCACGAACTGCGAGATCATGACCAGAGCTGAACTCAGATGCTTAACCGGCTGAGCCCCCCAGGTGCAAAACTCTGTCCCCATTAAACATTAATGCCCCCACCCCACCCTCCCCCAGCCACGGGTACCCTCTAACCCACCGTCCATCCCTGTGAATTTGCCTACACGAGACTCCTCACGTAAGGGGATCAGACAACATTTGTCCTGTTGTGACGGGCTGGCTTTGCTGAACATCGTGTCCTCAGGTTCATCCATGGGGTACCAGGTGTCAGGGTTTCCCTCCTTCCCCTTCCTTTTTCATGGCCGAATAACATTCCACTGCGTGGATGGACCACATCGTGCCCCCCCTCCACCCACTAACGGACACGTGAGTTGTTCCCACCTTTCGGCCGTCGTGACCAGTGCGGCTAAGAACACGGCACACGGGTGTCTGTTGTGGTCCTTGCTCTCAGTCACTCGGGGTGCACACCCAGGAATGGAATCACGTGGTGATCCTATGTTTAGCCGTTTGACGAACTGCCAAACTCCTTTCTGTAGCGGCTGCACCGTTTTACGCTCCTGCCGGCAACATACTAGGGCTCTGGTTTTGTTATTTCTGGGTTTTCTTCTTTCTTTCTCTAGTAGCCATCCCAATAGGTGCAAAGTGGCGTCGCATTGTGGTTCCGATTTGCATTTCAAAATGATTCCTGAGGTGTGAGCTCGCACAGTGTGGGGAGATGGTGAGTTTCTCGGCTCATGGGCCATTTGAATATCCTCTTTTGAGAAATGCCCACCCAGACCCTTTGGCCGGTTTTAAATCAGGTGTTTGGGTTTTTTGTTGTTGCCTTCTGGCTGCCCTTTACGTGTTCTGGGTATGAATCCGTCACAGACACACGGCTTGTGGATATTTTCGCCTGCCCCGTGGTCTGTCCTTTTGCTCTCTCAGCCATGCCCTTTGAGGCACAGAAGTTTGTCACGTGGATGAAATCCAACCTATGTATTCTTTCTTTTACTGCCTGTGCTTTTGCGGGCACAGCCGAGACATCGTTTGCTTGGCTAAATCCTACTCGTCCCTGACCCTCTCCCTCCCTGTATGAGTGAGTCCTCTGAGCTACGGGGTCTCCCGCCGCTGGGACCCCTGAGTGATACCAGCCACACCCGGGGGGGGGGGGCTCTGCGCGGCTGTGTGACCAGAACCCAGCGGGCGGAGTCCCGGTCTGTGTCCTTCCTCACAGAAGTCCCTTCTGGCTCGAACATGCCTGGCTCTGGGCTTTGCTCTTCAGAATTGTGGTTCTCTAAGAATCACAGAATGTCAGCACAGATGTAGAAAGAAGAAAAAAACAGAAACGCTCTTTGAAATCGGAGCTGAGTGCTTTCACATTCTAGGGGAGCAGCAGAAGTCCCAGGCAGGCTCCGCTCCAGTTAGGAAGACACCCCCGTGTCTTTTGTGGATGTGAAAGGCGTGCCCTGCTCTGTGCCCACCCTCTCCCCTGCCTCCGGGGGTCTAGGCAGGAGGGAAGGGGTGGAGGAAAGGGAGTGGGAGGCTGTGTTTCTCAGGCATCCCGGGGGAGGAGGTAAGAGGTGAGAGCTTGAGGAGGGGACGAAACAGGCGACGGGGTCCAGAAGGGCAGGGAGCGCCATCTCAGGCCAGGGCGCGGGGCAGGGGTGGGCGCCCAGCCGCCAGGAAATGCCCTGTGTTGTCACCTGTAGCGTGCTGCTGGCCAGTCTCAAATGGCGCCACCTAGAACGACCCCCCCCGCGTGAAGGATGCTGGGCACAAATGAAGGAGTTGGGGGCTGTCTGGTGCGGACCACCCGTGAGCTCACGGCAGAAGCAGGAAACGCAAAGGGAGGTAACCGGGAGAAATGTGGGGTCCCCCACGGGACTCGGGGTTTTCCACCATTTATGGATGGGGCTGTGCCCCGCTGAGCAACGTTCCCCCAAATTCACGTCCACCCAGAACCTGTATGAACTTATTTGGAAATGGAGACTTTGTAGATGCTCAGTTGAGTGGCTCTGACCCAGTGACCGGTGTCCTAACAAGAAGGGGGACGTCTGGTCAAAGACACAGACACGGGGGGAGCCCAAGTGAAGACAGAGGTGGAGACGGGACTGGTGCGTCCACAAGTCACAGGTGCCAGGGGGCGGCTGGCAGGTCCAGACGCTGATGGAAGGACTCGGAACATTCTGTCTCCCAGAGCAACCAATCCCACCGACATTTGATTTCAGACTTCCGGTCTCCAGAACCGTACGAGAGTACATTTATATTGTGTCGAGCCCCGGGGTCTGTGGGGTCTGGCCACGGCAGCCCAAGGAAGGAATAAAGGGGCTGAGCTTGCATTTTAGAAGCAAAAAAAGGAGGGGCCCCTGAGGCTGGAGGCCTGGGAACACCAGACGGCCGACCCTGGCTGGCCGCGAAGGCCCTGCCTCCCATCAGGGGCCGGGTCCTCCTTCGAAACGGAGCCAGACCCCAGTGGAAAGAGCAAAGGGCCGGCTCTGACTCCAGCTTCCCTGCTCTTTAGGGCTCGGGGGTCACCAGGCTCTGGCCCCTTGGCCTCTCTGGGAGGGCGGGGGAAGCGGAGGCCGAAGAAACTGGCCGAACCCCCTCCCCCCGCCACCCTGCACGTGTTCTGCCTGCAGCCAGCTCTGGTCTCCACGGCCGCAGCACAGACAGAGGCCCCGAGTGGGCTCACCCACACCGGAAAACGCCCGGAGGGTCTGGAGGGCGAGAGCTACACCCACGAACCATCCCTGCCCTCCGGCACTGTGATGTACTGGCGTGTGACCAGACCCCGCGGGCTGTGGGATGTGGCGGTGGCCTTGGGAGAGGCGCACGGGCCGAGCTGGGGCCTGACGGCAGGAGGAGGAGGAGCGCAGGAGGAAAGGGCAGCACCAGGGCCGGGTCTCCAGCGCCCTGGACGGCGGCACCAGGCGGAGAGAGCGAGCGGCCGCCCGGAAGGGCCCGAGGGGCAGCCGGCGCAGCCACGGAAGGGACTGGCGTGGGGCGGGGCAGCGGGAGGTCGGGTCGCTGGGGGTCTCGGGAGGGGGAGCGGCGGCCTTGGCGTGCCAGCTGCTGGCCCGCCAATTTCAGGGTAACTATCGTCACCGGACACCGACACGGACCAAGAGAGGGACAGATCAAGACCAAGGCCAGGGCTCCCTGCAGTCACGTCCGAGGCCAACAGAGCGCGCACCCTGTCCAGACTCAGGGATGAGCCACGTGTCCCTTTTCTCGCTGGTTTGAGTTTACCAATTTCAGCCTCAGCTTTGCTCTGTTTTCCTGCCTTCTGCATAAAATTATTAAGGTACCAGTAGCGGAATCGCCTGCTCCCTTGACCCTGCCCTCAAGGCCCCCAGCGCCGGGCAGTTATAAATCCTCGCTACGCCCCCCACGCGCGGGGACACGGCCCTCGGCCCCCACGCTGTGCCCTCTCCCCGGCTTCTTTCCACGGCAGGTAGCTTCCTGGGGGTCCATGGACGGAAGGTGACTGACACCCCATACTCCATGGAAAGAACTCGGGTTTTACTTCGAATGACATGGGAAGCCGCCAGATGGCTTTAAGCAGAGAAGTAGGTAGTGAGTTTTGGAAGAAATGTTCTGGGAGACAAGTCAGGACACTCTGTCTGGGAGCACAAGTGATGGCTGCTGGGGTGGGGGCAGGGCCCGGAGGGAGCAGGGACAACAACGTGCAGGTGGCCTCTGTGTCACAGAGGGGACTCCCCGGGGCTCCTGAAATCGGTGTGCGGAGGACGGGGCTGTTTGCACCACGACCGCGGGCGGCCGGGAGACCAAGCGTCCTGCCGAGGGGGCCCAGGTGCCTGCCAGTGCTGCCACCAGGCCCTGAGCAGGGAGGCCACCACGCTCAAGACACCTTTAAGGCAGACTCTGTGGAAACAGCACCACCAGCCCAGACCCGCAGGCACCTAGACGCGTGCGGTTATGCCCTGTTCTGCACAGACGTCTGGCGGGGTGGCAGCCCGACAGTCCAGATGAATGGCGAGGTCATTCCCATTACCCTGGGGGACGGGGTCGGGGGGACTGCGTGCGCTCAGAGGGCTGAGGGGCCAGGCTTACCGATCGCCCGCCACCCCTGTCCCGGGCTCAGAAGGGATCCCGCCTCTCCCCTCCCCTGCCCGAGTGCATGGACACGTCGCTTCCAACTCGTGCCCAGGATGGTGGGCTAGCTAGGGGCTCCTTCCAGGGTACCAGACTACAACACGTCCCCTTGTCCTGCTAAGGTGAGACCATGTGGTGTGTGTGTGTGTGTGTGTATGGGGGGGGGGGGGGGGCTCTCCTTTGGTTATCGGTCTTACAGGGTGGTCCCTAAGGAGGGCAGAGGTAAAGGGTTGGCCCTGGGCCTCTGGCTGCCTCCCTGTCTGACCTGCTTTCCTGCTTCTCCCAGGACGCTCCCATGCCTGGAGGGAGCCCGCTGGGTCAAATTCCCCTCCCTCACGGGACTGGTGGGCTCCTCAAGCCTCATCCTGATCCTGTCCCCCACCCCTGCACCCCTGGCCTAAAGGAGAAGGTCAGAAGAACTTGGGGCCATAGAAAGGAGCTTGGAGCATGGACCCACTACACCCCCCGGGAACGCCTCTGTAGGGCGAAGGTGGGGCTCTGGTAACCAGAGCAACAGCCACGCCCGTTTGTCCTGAGTCCTGGGGCTGCCACCACGTGCGCCTGGGGAGGGGAAGTCCGGCCACATCAGGAGCCTTCATCCCCACTCCTACCCAGGGGTCTAAGGGGCCCTGGAGCACACCCACAGATCTTACTGGAAAATGATGTCTATGCAATACAAATGCACTGAGGAAAAACGAGACTGGAAGAAAACATTCTCAAGTAACAGTGGTTCTATCTTGCGGTGGGATCAAGGGTTTTTATACTTCCATGTGTTTTCCAAAATTTTTTATACCGAACACGTGTTAGTTATGTAATTTAAATTTTATTTATTTATTTTTAAACCAAATTCTCCAGCCAACTGTGCTCTTCCCCAGTGCGGTAACTTTCCTTTGAGGCGGATTTCTGGGTGAACTCAAGGAACAAGGAGTCCTTCTCAGGCTCACATTACCGCACATTCAAGTTTTCCTGCCCCTGGTCGGGCTCCGGGGCGGACGGCGCTGGGGCTGAGACAGGGGGTCTGTCCGCAGGCGGCCCCGCGTCCCCTCCGCCCGCCCGGGTGGACTCTGCCGGGCGGGGCTGGCGGCCCTCGGGGCCGGCCGCCGCCCACTGACCCCGGCTGCCCAGTGTCCAGTCCCGCCTTCCTCCGCGTCCAGCGGCTGCAGCCCTGAGCTCGCGGGGGAGGGGCGGAGGGGACCCTGCAGGGGGCCTCGGGCCAGGGCGGGGAGCGCGGGGGTCGGACCGGCGCGGGTGACCGGGGAACAGCGGGGACGGGGGAGGGTCCGGGAGGGGCGGGGGAGCCCCCTGGGCAGGACTGTCGCGGCTGAGGGCGGGGGGGGGGACGGGGGGTGCTGGGCGGGGTAGGACGGTGCTCTGAAAAAGTTAACGGGGCCCACGACTCTCTGCGGCCTCCCGCCTCCACCCGCCCCCGGGCCTCCCAGCGAGGGCGCTGCCGGCTCACCAGGGGGCCGCGCGGGGACCCCGGGAGCGCCGAGGCCTTGAGGCCCGGCTCCGGGGGGGTCAGGACCCGGGCCGGGACCCGGACGCACCCGGGTTGCCACGGCAACGCGCTCAGGCGCGCGGCGATTGGCGAAGAGCGGAGGGGCGGAGCCCAGGAGACTCTCTCGCGAGAACTCGGCTTTCCGGCGTCCGGTCTGCGGGGCGGAGCTTCCGGCCGGGGCGCGGCCTGGGCTTTCGCCCGCCCCCTCCGGGCGGGCCTCCGGGCGCGTTCGCCGGCCTGAGTCCTCCTCCCGCTTGCAGCGCCGCCCCCCTGCCCCCCCGCCCCGGGTCGCCGCCGTCTCGCCCGGCCTCCCGCCCTGGTCCCCGGGCCTGGTCTCCCTCCTTCAGCCTCGGTCCGCCTGTGGACACCGCAGCCGGTGACCTTGTCATGCCCCCTCCCCGTGGTTCCCCGGAAGCCACGCCCTCCCGGTCCCGTGCCCGCACAGCCTCGCCGCCTCGCCTCGACGAACTGCGGGCTCTGCCTTCCTCGCGCCTTCCTTCCTGCCCCGGGGCCTTTGCACTTGCGGGCCCCTCGGCCTGGAACACTCGTGCACCGATTTCTGCACAGATGCCAGCGGGGCTCGCACCTCCTGAGTGAGGCGACCGCCCGTGTGAAACCACACCCCACCCTCGCCTGGCCCCCTGCCCTGTGTTTGCCGCATGGGTCTTATCCCCATCCAGCATGGTGTTTGCTGCCTGGGAGCCGCAAGCAGGTGGAGGGTTTGCCTGGTTCAGACCACAGCAGGTGCTCAGTAAATATTGTCGACTGAGCAGGTGAATGAGGGATCTTTCCTCCTCTTCCTCCCCACCCTGGGGTGATTCTCTGGCAGGGGAACCAGCAGGAACGAGTGACTGCCCACGTAGCAAGTGCCTCACTCGCAGCATCTCGCTCCGAAAAAGCTCATTCGTGTGGGAGGCCCCAGGCGCTCAGGGAATCCTACCCTTCAAACACTGTCACCCTCTGCTTAGGATCCTCCGGGCTCCAGAGGTGCTGAATTGGACCAGGGCCCTGGGTCTGGTGGGAGGGACTGGGACGAGCCCACCGCCCCCGCGGGAGGGGGCCGGCGAATCCGCGTTCAGCGTGGGGTCTCCAGGAGTCCTCCCAGTGGTCCCCAGAGGCCACTTCTGCCGCGAAATGTGCCCCGCGGACGGCCGTCACCGGCTGCTTGCTCTGTGCCCATGGGGTTCTAGCGCTCAGGCCCCATGCTTATCCTTTCACAAACGAGGAAGCAGGCTCAGGAAGTGTAGCCCCTTGACCGCGATCATGCCACTGGCACACGGAGGCCCCGGGGCCTCGGTCCAGCCCTTGGTGGCCGAGAAGCCCGTGCTCATCCCGCGGCACGATGCCGCTTCCCAGGCAGGAAGCCAGACGAGCATCCAGGGCTGACCGGAATGGCACGCAAATGGCCGGACGACTGGCTCCCCCCGGGCATGGGCACCGGCAGGGGAGCTCTCTGCAGGCTGCGTGGCTTGGACAAGCCAGGGCAGCCATATGCCGCCAACCTCGTGGGGAGGGGGCACAGGCCACCCCAGCGGCCAGATGCTCCGGGCCGGTTGGTGCCTCAAAGGCATTTCCTCTAGGAAATGGAGCCACGGGGCCCCTCCCCCCCTCCCCTCCCTCCCCCCCTCCCTCCCTCCTGCCCCCGCCTCCCTTTCAGCTCCAGAGTCAAGGGTTTCAGGGCTGTGTCAGCAAGGGGCCTTCTGTACTGTCCTTCTGGCACGGGGCACTGTGGCCCGGAATGGACATCTGGTCTGCCTTGACCCCCACAGCCAGGGCATCTGTGGCCCCACGGAACTCAGTGGCAAGGACAGCCGGAACCAGGGAAAGGCCACGCTCCCCTGCGTGCCTGCCAAGTGCGAGAACATCCCTAGCAAAGGCCTGCCTGGCACTGCCCTTGCCACGGGGGCTTCCTGAGGACGACCTCCCCCTCCCCCCCCCGGGGGCCTGTCATGCCCGGGCTCCCCCTGCCAGGTGATGTCTGCTCAGGCTGAGGGACGGAGGGAAGGAGGGAGGGAGGGGGAGGGGCATTGGCCAGAACTGGTGGTGCTCGGCCAGCGGGATCTCGCGCCTGAGGACGGTAGGGGGCGGAGGGCGGCCCCTGCCCCTGGCCCACCGTGTGCCCTCCTGGCTGGCAGGGCCGTCCAGCTTGCTCCGTAGAAGTCGGATCTACAGACTTGGGCAGAGGGAGAAGGCTGAGGCTGCTTCATTTTACAGGTGGGAAAACTGAGGCCCTGCGAGGGGCGTGCAGTGTGTTGCCCTGTGGCCTTGATCGCATCTGCGTCGATCTTATCCTGGGCGCAGGGCTGGCCTCGGCATCACTCACCCCCTCTTACTGAGGAGGGACTGGGGGGTGCAGAAGCGAGGTGTCACGTTCACGTTCTCCTGCTTGAGCCGGTTCTCTGGCCCTGGCTGGTGCAGATCTGAGTCGGAGACCGACTTCCCTCTGCCGCGGATGGAAAATAAGCCTGACGAAGCAGGGCTGAGGGAAGGGGGCGCCCGGGATCAGGGACGACCCCCCTGCCCGAGGCAAGAAGCTTTGAGGCCCCAGTGGGGCTGAGGAGGGACTGCAGCCACCTGTGTCCCCGCTGTGCTGGCCGACAGAGTGGCACTTTTTTTCACCCAGGGTTCGGACCAAATCGTGAGGGCCACCCCCGCTCTTGTCTGCAGCCTCTGCCCCTGCCGGAGCTCCCTCCCTGCAGACCTTTCCCTCCCTGCGTGTCGACCCCTGGAAACCGGTGCAGGAGACCCGGCCTGGATACCGGTCGAGACCCAGAACCCCCCCCTCCTCCCCCCGCAGCATTCTGGTCCCTTCCAGGGCTGGGCGAGGTCCAGCGGGGGGGGGGGGGGCAGGTGGAGCGCCCGCCCGTACTGGGTAACTGTGGCCCCAGGACAGATAGCCGAGGGGCCGAAGAGGGGTGCAGCCGTCCCCAGGTCCCCTCCCACCGGGGCTCAAGAGGGCGTCCTGGAGGAAGCGTTGTGGCCCCCAAAGCGGGAGAAGGCAGTGAGCTGCCCCAGGAAGCGAGGGCCTGTCTCGGGGGCCGGACCCGGTGCACCCCGGACGCCAGGCTGAGACGTTGGAACTTGCGAGCCACGGGGAAAGTGTCCATGGGCTCGGAGCCCAAGGCTGATGGGAGCACAGCCCAGCTTGCGGAAGCAGCTTTTCAGCAAGTGCCTCGGAGCTTTCTTGGAAACTGGCTGAGTGTAAATTATAAATAAACAAACGGGAGCTTCAGCAGGGCCGGTGGGCAGAGGGGAGAGGCTGGGGGCCGAGGTCCCCACGAGGGGCTGGTGCCCCTCAGAGCGGGAACCCGCCGCCCCTCCCCCACCCGGCCGCCCCATCCTTGGGGGGGGGGCTCCTGTGGGGAGCATGGCCGGGGGTCTGTGGCTCCTGGGAGCTGACTTTGGCCAGGCTTCCCGGGAGGCCCCGTGCAGACCCCAAGACGGGAGTGGAGAGCCCATCCGGCTGGCGCCACCCGGAGAGGTGCAGGCCTGAGTCTCCCTCGGACAAAAACAGGCCCCCGGTGGACACTCATCCGTGTGGGAGGTGTCTTACCAAATGTTTGAAAGGGAAAAAAAAATCCCATTTTCTTAGCTTTTTTTTTTTCCTTTCTATTTTTTGATTATTTTTCTAGATGACTTCATTTCTAAGAAGGGTGTAGGGGAGAGAAGGAGGACAGAGGGAGGGAGGACATGGGCCCCGAGGAAGCCGAGGGACGAGGGACGGGAGCAGGGCTGGAGGGAGGACAGCAGGGTACCTGGGCCCCAGGGAGGAGCTGAGGCCTCTTCACCTTGGAGAAAGCAGGCGTCTGGTCCTCACTGTGGGTGTCCCCACCCCCCAGCCCCCACCGCTGACCCCTCGTGGGCCTCCCGGCCGACTCCGTGCCCGCCAGGCCCTGGGGCAGAGGTCAGCTCATCCAGCTGGGATTAGCGGGGGTCCTCACTGGCTCATGGCCTCTGCCCGCGGACAGAGCCGAGAGGGGGTCCCCGCCCCCCGCTGAGGCCCCCTCACCCCACACGCCACTTGGGACCCATGGGGCCCACTCCGGCTAGCCTAACCAGAAAGGAGGAGTTATCTCAGGATATCAGCAGGCTCAGGGAATCTTCTGGAGAGCCCAGTGGCTACATACCCAGGAGCAGCACACGGCCCCGGGGCCCACACCGTGTGACGCCGGCCGGCCGCGAAGGCCATCCTGGGGGGAAGTGACTGGGCGCGCTTTCCTTGGGTGCTCTCTTGTGTGTCCGTTGGGGCGCGTGTGGTCGCGGGAGCCTCTGTGGCTGCAGGGGCCCCACTCCTGCCTTAAGGGGACGTCCCGGGCGGGGCGGGGAACCCTCAGCGAGGAGCAGGCGCCCCGCGGCCCCCTTAGCTCACAAAGGGTGTTTCCAGCCCCAGATGCAGCCGCCGGGCTCCCGGGGGGGACCTGTCCCTGCCTCTGCCGGTGTCCCGGGTGCACCACCCGCGTCTGCCTCCCTCCTGAGTCTGAGTCTCCGCCTCCCCCTGCCTTTCTCTTCCCACTGGGAACCCCTGACATTGGGTTTAGGGGCCACCCCAGCCCTGGATGAGCTCATCTCAAGACCCTTAACTTGGTTACCTCCGCGGAGTTTTACTCCAAGTGAGGTCACATTCCGAGGTGCCGGGCGGACACATCTTTTGGGGGCCACCCCTCAATCTGCTACAAGAGGCGTGAGACAGGGGCACAGAGCAGGGGGTGGGAGGGAGGGGAGCGTTGGGGGCAGGAGGAGCCAGCTGTCCCCAGCCTGTCCAGGGGTGTGGGGCCATCTGACCTTCACGGAGGTATTTAAACCCTAAGGCGCCTGTGTCTGCCCACGTGGGTTCTCCACTGAGGCCGGGGCGTCCCAACTTCCAGGTTCCATGAGCACCCCATCCCAAGGGCTTCTGGCCCCCCTGTGCTTGGGAACCCCAGAGTCTGAGGCCAGCCTCTCTCGGGGGTCCCCGGGCCCCGCGCCAGACCCCCCCTGCCACCCAGCTCCTCCCCCTTGAAGTCTGAGCCACCCCGCCTGACGGGACCCATCCCGACCATGGAAGCAAACGCCCTCAGAGGTGGAGACCTCCAGGTGCACGGCCCGCACCAGAACATACACGCGTCTGTATACACGTTCCCTGCACGGTCTTGTCCCATGCTCAGGAGATACTGACCCCGCTCCACAGACGAGGAGACGGCCCCGCAGGCAGATTGACACCCCCAGGTTCCCACAGGCAGACCGGAGATGAACCCAAGCCCACCCGGCCTGCAGCGCTCTCCCCTCACCGGGCTCAATCCACATCAGGGCTTGAATCCTCCTCGGAACAGGAAACTCACTCCCTAACAAAATGGCACCTTCTCCTGACAATCCCATGTCAGGGAGGCTTCCTTCCTTCACTGAGGGAAAGCTCGTCCTCATCCAAGTGACTCGGTCCAGGACAAATTTCTCCATTTCTTCCCTTTCTTGAGAAGTTGGGTTCTGCCCCTGCCCCACCCCTCACCCTCCCCAGGAGGGTTTCTGGCCTCTTGATATGCTCAATCTACAACATCAAGGACACAAGGTCCTTGGGTCGTGGGACAGCTGTGGGGGGTGACTTTGGACAGGCGTCCCCAGCACCATGCCCGGCTCAGGCGGAGCATGCCTGGTCTGGAGGTGACAGCATCTCTCTGCCCGGGACCAGAGCCCAGGGGTGAGGCCCGGTCATTTGGTCACCTTGGCCGCCTCGAGCCAGGAGCCACCCCGGGCACTGCCGGGCAGAGGCCGTCAGCCTGCCACAGCACAGCAGCGACGCCACACTTTGGAAAAGAAAAAGGGGGAAAAAAAAAAGGCAACCACCAGCCGAGAGGCTAACAGCTGAGCTGAGTCACGCCGGGCGGGCGGAGGCGGCTGCAGGGGCGGGTGGGGGCCGCCCAGGATGGGAGGGAGGCGAGAGGGGCACGGGGCCCACCTGGCACCCTCCCCTGGGCTTCTGGAGCCGGGCAGCCCTCCAGCGGGGTTGTGGGGCCTGGAGCCCAGGGGGTCGCGCTGAACCCCCGGCCTCCGTCCAGCTCCGCCTCTAACCTCCTCTTCCAGCCGGTGGGGTGATGCTGCCTCCCCTGCTACGGTGCCCATGAGACGGGTGGCTACGTTGCTAGGTGCTCAGGGCAGCCTCTGGCACACGACAGGGACAGAGCCGGGTCCCCAGCGTCCACTCACTGTCCTTAGGAATGAGAAACCCTTGAGCTTTCCAGGGCAGGATGCTGGCGCTGGCCCAGGGGGCCTCCCCTGCCCCAGGCCCTCCCGGTGCCCGACAAGCGCAATCCCCAGGCCCTGGGTTGTCGCCTTGCCAACTTTTCCACACCTCCCCCATCCACAGCCCCACTGCCCCCCAGGGTCCAGGGCCCAGGGTCCCGCGGGCCTGGGGCAGCCAGGCGGGGGGGTTCTGCCTTCGCAGCAGCCTGCCCAGCAGCCTGGCCCCCGTGACCTGACGGGACCCTCGGGGCACGACTCTGGCTGCAGCCAGCCGGGGCTGACGTCAGGTCCCGCTCCGAGGAGTGGCCGGCAGCGTGACCTCACCTGACTGGCAGCGTTACCCTGACCCCTCTGGGAACCACGCCCACGTGCTCTGCCCGGCGTCCCCACCGCCCTCACCCCCTGGCGGGAGGGCCCCGCGGACGGCAGGCGTCTGTTTGCCCAGGACACCCCTGTCCTGCTGAAGCTCCGGGCTTGGGCGCCGGGAGGCACCCCGAAGATGGTCACCAAGGCCCCGAGAGGGAAGGGACGTTCCTAAGGCCACCCTGCCCTGCCCGGTGCCCCCAGGACCCCGCCGCGTGCCTCCCCCCCACGCTCAGGGCCCCTGCCATCCCAGCCCCCTCCCCCTCGCAAGCACTCCCCGCTCCCCCCGCCGGCCTGCCTGCCTCTCCCGCCCCCACGCTCTGGCGGGAAGGGGTTCCTATGGCACCCCTTCCCCCGCACACACTTAGCTCACTGGCAGCCCATCTGCCCCGAGACACTGAGCGGCAGATGCCTCCATGCACAGCGGTGCCTGAAGCGAGGCGGCCCAGCGCCTGCCGGACGTGAGCACCGCCAGCCAGGCCTGGGGGCTCACGCTCCGCCTGGCTGAGGCGGGGACCCACCCAGACGGCCCACGGCCCACCAGGGGCGGGGGCCAGGGCGTGGGCGGGAATGGGAGCCGCCCTTGGGCCCCCCCCCCACACCCCCCCCAGGGCTCCAGCAGCCTGGGAGCCGCTCCTGGCAGGCTGCACGCTTGGGGGCAGGGATCCGCAGCTCTCTGACTCCCCGGGGAAGGCCCAAGCTGTGGGGGGGGGGGGGCTGCTCCCCAGCCCCCAGCCGTTCCCCTCCCCAAGAAGGAGGCCGGTGGACCCCCCCCCCCCCGGGGAAAGACCCCACATAAGGGCCTGGCTGTGGGCTGGGGCTTGTGGGACGGGTTCTTCCTCTCAGCTCAGCTGGCTTCAGACCTGGGCCTGCCGGGCCCCAGGCCCAATTCTGGTGTCCCTCGGCCCCCTCTCTATCTCCAGTGACTTCCCTTACTACCGGCGGGGACACCTGGCCGAGCAGGGTCGGAGTCCCTGGGGCTGGGCCTCCTGGGAAGTGGTGGCCGTGGTTCCTGGACCCACCAACCGTTCCCAGGAGGCCTGCGGCCAGTTGGCAAAAAAGCCTCGTTGCCATGGCAGCAGCCTCTAGCCCTGGGTCCGGGAGGAGGGGCCGGCTGAGGACCCCCAGAGCTCAGCCTGTGGCTCTGGCCCTGCCCTCCCCAGCCCCGGGAGCAGAGCTTCGTAGCCTGTGGGTGCCCAGCCAAGCCCTGGGGTGCCAGGCCCGCGTGGGGCGAGGGCCGCCGTGCCCCCAGCCGCCGATGTGGGCCGGCGCGCGCGCTCTCCCATCCCCAGTAGAGACAGAAGAGGCTGGCTAAGCCTGGAACTCTGGAGTCTCCGGCTTGACATTAGGTGGAATTTCCTGGTTCTGGAAAGAATGAGAACATTTCAGAGATCCGCACGCAGGGCTGCAGGCTGCTGGCCTGTCTCGCTCGCGGCCTCGAGCGCACGTCCGTCCGTGTGAGGGGAGAGAGCTGCCGTGAGCCGGCCTGCCCGGGGCAGAGGGATGGACAACTTGGCCTCTGAGGACCCACCCCATCGGCCAAGACCCAGAAGCCACGAAAACCCAAACTCACTCCCCCCGCCGCTTTCCTCCTCTCCTCCCGGCGCCCCCGCAGTGTGGCACCAGCGTGCAGACACACACACACGCACACGCACACGCCCCCGGGCCGCCTCTGCTCCCCTCACATCTTGCATTTGTTTTCCTTCAGCCGGGCTCGAATGGGGACGCGCTGCACTCACAATTGGCAGCTTCCTCCGATCCCCCCCACGGAGGTGCCATATGTCAGTGTCATGAATAAGCACGAGGCTCCCTGGCTGGGAGAGCTGGGAAGTGGCAGCTGCCAATCAGCGCTGAGCACACGGCGGGGGGGGGGGGGGGGGGGAGGGGCGCGATCACTGGGTGGGGGTCAGCTCCACCAGAGGCGCAGGCCAGGTGTGGGGACCCCGTGGGTGGGGACAGGGCTGGATGTGAAAGCACGGTCACTGGTCCACATCCCCGGGGGGCCAGGGTGTATTCCTGAAAACAGCAAAACCCAGAAGGCACCGTGACATCGGGTGGCCAGAGTCCCCAGACTCTGCCCCCGTGCCCTGCCTTGTCTGCCTGCCTGCCCACTGGCCAGCCCACACCACCTGCTCCGGGATGGCCCTTTCCTCCCAGGCCGCTTTCCTCATATCCCTCGTTCCTGTGCCTCTTCTGGGCTTGGGCTCCATCGGAGCCTCCCCCCAACCCTCCCACCCCCCCCCGCCTCACCTGTGCGTAGCCTGCGGGGCAGAGAAGGGGACCAAACTCTGCCAGCACCTGCCTGTGGGCCAAGCACAGAGTGAGGCGCATCTGCCTGGGGCACTGTTCACTCTCCCAGCACTCAGGGAACCAGGGATTATTAGCCCCATTTACAGGCAAGAAAACTGAGGCCAGAAAGGTTTTAAGAAACTGTCTCCAAGTCCTACAGCTCAGAATGGCAGATGGACTGCCGGTTCGTTGCCAGAGGCCCTATATCTGTGTTGAACCTGGGAGCCCTCTGCCTGGTTGCCCCCCCCCCCAGCCCCCACCCTGAGAGGCCTTCCCCTGGCCGCTCCTCCTGCACCTCCCCGCCCTGACCCCTGTAAAGTTAACCCTTCTCTCCTTCCTGTCCTGTGAACGCTCTTACCCATCTTGGATCCTACAGAGATCACACAGATCACAGACCCCCGAATGCACGTTTGTCCCTCGAAGCTCTGCCCCACCCCCCACCGGAGGTGACCAGTCAAGGCCTGACCCAGCAGGTGGCTGTAAAATGAATGAATGATGGACAGACAGGCTGCAAGGCCAGGGCCATGCACCCAGGTTCCCCAGCGTGACCGCAGACGCGTGCATCCTGGGGCGGTGGAGGCCAGGCCCCGCCCACCCGGGTAGTGCAGGCCCCTCCCTTCATTCTGAGCCCTGCTGGAGGCGGAGGCAGGTGACTGCTGGGGATCGGATTAACCGCTCCAGGTTAATTGGCTGTCCCCCGCTACCAGCATGACAGATCCTGCTTGACATTTCCCTAGATAGTTAATTGATACCCAAGTAATTTGTCATGGAGACCTCGTTATATGCCAACTAGGTCCCCTAAGCCGTCAGCGTCTGTGCCCCAGAAACAAGATTGGCAAGTTAATAACGGAGCCTTAATCACGCTGTTTCCTGCTGGCGTTGGAAGAGAATACCCAGAGACAGGACGGGGTGTCACTGGGCAGAGACGATGCTTTCTAGGGCCTTGGGAACAGAGTGTCCTGAGAGATCCCAGAGCCCCTGCACCTTCCTGGGAAGGTCCCTTCCCATTTCCCCAGCCAGGCGTGCCTTCTGGTGACCGTGTTCGGCCTGCCGAGGAACCCCCTTCCATAGGTGCACTGGGGCTGATTCCACTCCCTGGCTCCGGCAGGTATGTGGTGCCCCCAGAGTGAACTGACAAGTCCGTCTTTACCTAAGAGGGTTTGTGTTGGTTTCTGTCACATGTAATCTGGAGGCTTCTCAGCTCAAACCCCTCTGGGCTCTTACCCCAGGATTCGAGCCCATCTGCAGAACCTGTGTGGGGTCTGATCAGGGGCCTGGACAGGAAGACAGCCTGGTGCAGAAAGGGGAGGCCTGGACAGAAGGCCAGGGCCGGCAGGGAAGGGGATTTTTCAGGACGGACGCAGTATCTGGCCTCGGGAGAAGGGGAGCAGGGTGAGAGAGGAGTAAAAGTAGGGCAGAGGCTCCCTCAGCGTCCCAGACCAGCAGCACAGAGGGACGCCTCGGCATCGGCTTCAGCACCAAGGACAGCGGTGGCCTCATGGCCCAGAGGAGGGAGGGGGGCACAAGTTACTGGGGTGAGGGCAAGGGCGGGGTTGTAGCTCTCATACACTTGTTCTCAAGAAGCCACTAGATGATGCACACCGTCAATACAAGGGAGCAGACCCAAATAAAGGGCTTCAGAATTCCCGAAGGAGGGGGATTCAGCACAGGAGAGACGAGGGTGGAGAGAGGTCCTTGGTGATGGATGTGTAGCAGGTGTACAAGGCAACTGGGACAGGTGGATATGGGAGGAATGGCTCTGAGTTAGTTGTCTTTTGCTGTGTAATAAATTATCCCAGAACAGGGGCGCCTGGGTGGCTCAGTCGGTTAAGAGTCTGACTTCGGCTCAGGTCATGATCTTGTGGTTCGTGAGTTTGAGCCCCACGTTGGGCTCTCTGCTGTCAGCACAGAGCCCGCTTCAGATCCTCTGTCCCCCTCTCTCTGCCCGTCCCCCAGTGGTGAACACACTGTCTCTCAAAAATTAAAAAAACAAAAATTTAAAAAACATGTAAAATTGTCCCAGAACAAAGATCTATTGTCTCGCATGGTTTCTCATGGAACCATCCTGGAGGCTGTCTACCACAGGCTCCAAGAAAGAAACCAAATTTATAGATGGCCTGATGTTTTTAACATACCAGAAAAGAGATTTATATTTTTGTTACAGGGTTTGGGGATGAATAAGTAATAGGTACACAGAAAATAAAGCAAACCCAAAACACGAGGCAGTTATTAAGTCCAGGAAAAACAAGAGGTTGTACAAGAAAAAAGATGTAATTACGTTACTCAGCTGTGAGTAGTATGTGCAAAGAAATAATAATGCATACATTGAATTATAATTCAGCCAAAATGAGAAGATGGGTGGAAGAAAAGTGTGTGTGTGTGTGTGTGTATGTGTGTGTGTGTGAACAAACTCTCAACAGCAGGAAGTGAGTGGATGATTTCCAAGTCTGAAAAAAAAGCAACGTTAGCACGTTATTTAGAAGTAAATACCAAAACAAACTAAAATAACAAAATTTTGCCTCTGAGAAGGGGAAATCAGGAGAGACGGTGGGTACGGAGCGAGCGGCTGGTTTTTCATGGCAAGTCTTACGGAGATATTTGATTAAGCCACGCACGTTTATGATTTTGGTGAAAAACCAAGTGGAATTCAAACAACTATAACGCAGACACACTCCGGCCTGCTCCATACTCCCGGGAACCCCAGGGAAGGGCGTAGGGAGCTGCCTCCTTTTTGGGGGGCAGCCCCCCTCCCCCACGTCCTGGAGCCTGGTCTCCCTCCCTGCCCTCACAGGGGCCCTCGCTGGCTTCCCCCACTTCCCTCCCTCCACCTTGGACCCTTCGCCTGTCTCCTGCCTTCACTGTCCCCTTGTCCATTCTTCTGCCTGTTGGGTGGGGAACAATCAGACGGAGGGGGGCCCAGCCCTGCCCCCAGTGCCGCCTGTGGTGGTAGGAAACCGCCAGAAGTCGCTCCTGCTTCCTGGGGAGGTGAACTGGGGATACCGGGCTGTGCTCCATCATTTCCATGACACCTCGTCTAATTACCCAGCATGCTATTCATTTGGATGTCAGTGCTGCCGCATGCCTGTGCCTTTAATTAATAATTTGGTAAAACTCCATGCAGGGCCTGGCCAGGGTGGTGCAGCAGGGGCTGCTGGGGCCAGAACAAACCTGGAGTGGGTGGGCCAGGTCAGTGAGGCTCCCCTCCCCCAGCGAGTGCAGAAGGCTTGGGCTGGAACCCAGGTACCCTGGTTCCTTGTCCCCAGCCATTCCCGCTGGGCCCTAAAGGCCCACCCAGGAGGAGGCAGGAAAACAGACCCTGAGGGGTACGTGCACACCAGTGACTGGGGCCTGAGTGGGGGGGATTGGCTTCACTGGAGCCCAGGCTGGCCTTTGGGCCCTGGAGGGTTGGGACCCCAGGAGCCTAGGAGGAGGGGTGAATGCCAGTCAAAGGTGCCGAGAAGACTGGCAGAAAACCGGGCTCACACAGGCCAATGTCTGCGGCCAGCCAGAGAGGTGTGGGGGTGGCTAGGGGAGGGAGTGCTCGGGGCAGGTTAGGACCTCCTCCCTGAGGCCCTGCTTTGGCCTGATCACAAAGGGCCACTCCCAGCCCTGGGTGTCCCCCATTTCTGATTGCCCCAAGAGAGGGGAGGGTGCGCAGGCTGGGGTCCCCAAAGTGAAGAGACCTACAACGTCCAGGCCAACCCACCTTGCAGGAGCCTCTTACTCCCGGCCCTTGGGCAGGGTGGGGGCCTCGGGAAGGGGCACAGAGGCCGCCAGGTTAACAGGAAAGTCTATTTGGATCTGACTTGAATTATTGAGTGGCTCGGACTTATTCTTGGCTCTGGGGCAGGCTGTGGTCTGTGAAGATTGACATCGTCTCGGCCCTATTTTTAAGGTTCCGTGGTTAGGAGCTGAGACACCACCACACGCAGGCCCCCACGTGCCCTCTGCGCTGGGGCGAGAGAGCTCCTGGGTGGGGGTGGGGTGGGCAGGACATGCCACCTGGGACCCCCTCCCCACACCCACCCCTGGGGCTGGCGGGTCCCCACCTGGGCCCCTCCACCTGAGCTCCCAGCCCGGCCCACCCCGGACCCCTGCACGCTGTTCCCCTAAGCCGAGCCCCCTCTGAGAAGTGCTGGCTGTATCCATGCCGGCATCCCCAGGGCGGATGGGCTGTGACTCTCCGTCTCGTCTCTGACCTGTGCTCGGTGCCCTGCTTGGCCGTGAGAAGGGCTGACGGGCCCACATTGCTGTGGGTTCTCTTCCTGCAGGCCCGTGTCACCCTGATATCAAAGCCAGACAAAGACATCACAAGAAAACTACAGACCAATAACCCTCACGAATACAGATCTAAATGTCCTCAGCTCAACACTAGCAAATCAAACCCAGCGGCATAGTAAAGGGACTGTACATCATGACCGAGTGCAATTTATTCCAGAAACGCAGAACGGCTCAAAATGTGAAAATCGGCCCGTGTAACACACCACATTAACAGAATGAAGGAAAACAATCATTTCGATGGTTTCAATAAATCCAACACCTGTTCGTGATAAAGACACAGAGAAACTAGGAGCTCCTTCAACCCGATAAAGGGCGTCTGCGCCCGTCGCTGTGTGCGTGTGCATGCGTGTGCATGCGTGTAAGTGTGTGTGCCCGCCTGTGTGCACATGCAGGGAGAGACCAAGAGCTTTGTCCCTGAAGTCAGGAGCCAGACAAGGGCGTCTGTGCTCGCCACTTCTATTCAACGTTGTCCTGGAAGTTCCAGCTGGACCGTCAGGCCGGGACAAGGCGGAAGAGGCATTCAGATGGGAAAGGAGGAGGTAAAGCCACCTCTCTCTGACGTGACGTGATCTTACGTGGAAAGCACCCTAAAGAATGTGTGTGCGCACACACGTGCGTGTGCACACAAGTGGGCACACGCACACACAATTACAGCCAACGCATTACAGCACAGTTGCAAAATACGACACAAAAGCCAGATGTATTTCTTTAAAAAAAAAAAAATCTTTATTCATTTTTGAGAGAGCGTGAGCGGGGGAGGGGCAGGGAGAGAGGGAGACACAGACTCTGAAACAGGTTCCAGGCTCCGAGCTGTCAGCACAGAGCCTGACACGGGGCTCGAACCCACGGACCGCGAGATCGTGACCCGAGCCGAAGTCGGACGCTCAACCGACTGAGCCCCCCAGGCGCCCCGAAAACCTGTACGCTCGTGTACACACTAGCAATGGATAATCCCAAAACAAAGCCGATAAAATAGCGTCAAACAGAATTTGACCAAAGGAGTGAAGGCTCATACGCTGAAAACCACGGAAGGAAGGGGAAAGAAGTTGACAGAGGTGTCCGTGAAATCGCTGACCAGGCGCGGGACGGCAGGACCGCCGAGCGCCGCGGGGTGGTCGGCGCAGTGCCCGTCAGAACCCTTTTCTGCCCTTGTGCAGAAGTGGACGGCCGGCCCTGAAGGTGGCAAGGAACTGCCAGGGGCCCGGAACAGCCATACATAAACACTGACATATCATCAAAGTGGGTCCAGGATCTAGACGTAAGGGCTGAAGCCAAAGGACTCGCGGGACTTAGGCAGCAGCTCCTTAAATGTGACACCAGACGCACCAGCAGCACGCGAGCACAGACAGGCTGGACATGTCACACGCCGTGGCGTCCGAGCACCGAAGGGCCTCTTCCGGGCCGGGGGAGAGCGCGTGCGTCCGCACGGGGTGGGGGACAGGGCCCGGGAGGAGCCTGGCAGCCACGTCTCCCGGAAAGATGTACAGAAGGCCAACCGTCACACCAGCAGGTGCCCCACGTCCGGTCAGAGCCACGAGACCCCGCCTCACGGCCACGAGGACAGCCAGCCGGCCGCCCTGGAAGACAGCCTGGCCCTTCCCCAGAAAGGTAAACAAACACACAGCTGCCACGGGACCCAGAGCCCCCTCCCCGGTGCAGACCCGAGACGACGCAAACATAGGTCACACAGAGACTCGTACGTCGCTGTTCCTGAGGGCCCCGAACAGAGAGAGCCAGGTGCCGCGGGGGGGCGGAGGCCGGTGGCGCTCTGTCCCTACAAGGGGGTAGCGCTTGGCCATAGAGAGACGCGCCGCTTCACGGTGCGACGCGGGAGAACCTGGTGCTGAGAACATTGGGCCCGAGACCTGGCGGAAACCAGCGCAAGGGCCGCACGGCGTGCGACCCGGTGCCCCCGCTGCTGGGCCGGACCCCTCTGGGGCGATGGAAAGCCCCGGAACTAGACGGCAGTGACGACGGCACAAGGTCTGAATACACGAGAAACCGCTTCATACAACTTAAATGCGCTTGAAGTGGCAGCTTTGGTGTTGGGACTTGAATTTCAAAACATAAACGAGTCGGGTGAGTTGTCTGCAAGGTCCTCTCCGGGCTCTGGCCTGCTCTTTGCTGAGGGGAGGAGGCCGGGGTGGGGGACGCAGCCGCGCAGGTCACGCCCTCGGCCCGAGACCCGCCCGGCCCCTCTGGTCACCGACGCAGAGCGCCGTTCCCGCCCCTGTAGGAGGTGGGGCCGCCTGCAGGGCTGGGGCCGGGGTGCCCTCGTGTCCGCACGGGCCCAGGAGGCAGGGTCCTGCCTGCCCAGCCCCTGCAGGGCTCGCATATTCTGGGGACGCGGGGTGACATGAGGAGTTGGTGGGAGGGGAGGGCTCCTTCCTTCCTGTCTCTGCCTTCTCATGAGGAGCAATAGCACAGCCTTGCAGACAGACGGCCGTCAACCCCGGCCTCCACGGGCCCCACTTCACGCGCTGTCACCCTGTTAAGGACTGACCACGGCCACTCCACACGGGGGCACCAGTGTCCGGGGATGCTCGAGCTTGGCCCAAGGCCGGTTGGTAAGAGGCAGTGGGACCGGCCGGCTCTCCCCGGCCTTGACCCCACACGCCTGGTCCTGATGGCTCCGGGCAGGGAAGGACCTGGAAGAAGTTAGGAGGGCAGCACGGGCCCAGCACCAGGCAGGCAGGGCCGAGAGCTTTGCTGTGGGTGGTGGAGGCCAGGCCTGCTCAGCCAGCCGGCTGGGGCTGGGTCCAGCTTGGCCACGCTGGCACAGTGCCACGTGCGTGCGGGCTGCTTCGGAGCCCTTGGCGGGCAGGCTGGGGCCCCATCCGAGGGCTACTGTTTCCCTTGTCCACCGGCCCCGGGGTGGGGGCGGAAACTGGGCACCCCTGGGACCATGCGGAGCCTGCCCGGACCTCCGTGCCCTTCTGTGGGGCAGGGCCGCGACTCCGTTGCCAGCCCTCCCTGTCCTGCTTCGGACCCTCCTCCCAGAACCCAGGTCTCACCAGGGCCTCGCGGGGAACGCGGGCAGGTATGCGAGGTGCCGAGCTCCTGGGGCTGCTGGCCTCCCGTGGGGTTCAGGGTAAGTGCGCCCAGCACCGGATGACAGACTACAGACATTCTCCTTCTCCATCCACCCAAGCCGGGCTGCTAGGAACCCCGGGCAGAAACAGGCTCCGAGCGCGAGGTCGCAGCCTCAGAGCTCCTCCCGATGGCGTGTCGTGCCTTCTCGAGGGACAGCCCGTGTCTCGGTTCCAAAGCAGTGACAGCCGGGGCACCGAGGGCACGGGTGAGATGACAGCTGCGTGTGCTGGGGCGCAGGGTCCGACGTCAGGGGCACAGCACCCGGGAGCCGGGGGTCCTGGTCCTTGCGCCGGCAGAAGCAGAAGCTGGCTTGAGAAAGGAGGGGTGGGGCCCGGGGGCCGCCTGGGGAGGCAGGGGGAGCAAGACAGGAGGACAGAGCCTGGCCTGGCCCGTCCCACGTGCGGGAGTCCCCTTGAAGGCACCTGCGGAAACTGCTCACCCCGCCGGGCCACGGCGGAGAGCCCAGAAGCACCCGGGGGGAACCCACAGCCCCACCCGCCCTGGGGCGGCCCTGCTTCCCTCAAGTGGGGAGCCCGGCTCAGCCTCCTGCAGCCACCGGGCCTCCCAAGGGGCGCAGGCAGAGCAGGGTGCGGCCCCAACTGCAGCCCGCCGGCTCACTGTCCCCGTTTCCACCAGGGGTCTGGGCCTCGGACAAGAACTCACCCCTCATAAACGAAGGCGACACCGGGGAGGGGACAGGGAGTGAGGACACCCAGGGCCTCCGTACATGTCTGGGTCGTCTAAACCATGACGAGAGGCTCCTTGAGCAACACTAGGAATGGGCACCCGGGGGGCTCAGTCCAGTTGAGCGTCTGACTCAGGGTTTCGGCTCAGGTCATGACCTCAGGGTTCATGGGTTTGAGCCCCTTGTCAGCTCTGTGCTGACAGCGCAGAGCCTGTCTGGGATTCGCTCTCTCTCCCCTCCCCTCCTCGTGTACACTCGCTCTCTCAAAATAAACAAACAAGCTTAAGAAAACGTATGAATGGCAAGAAAAACCTCTTCGAGTCGTACTTCTCAGCGAATGCCAGAGTGTGCAGGGAGCCTGGGGCGAGCTGGCCCGTGGGGCACAGGGGGCTGTGGGTTTGGCCACGCCGCCCACATGGAGATGAGGGGCCAGCAGGGGGCCAGAGGCACTCTCAAGGACCCCCGGAGGTCGGGCCTGGGGTCAGGAGGAGCGCAGGGGAGGGTCCCAGGCGGGTAGCAGTGAGGGCAGGCTAACAGCCCTGCAGTCGGGGTGTGCCGTGCTCAACCGGCTTCCCAGACGGGGCCGCCTGCCCTCACAGCCCCAGCCAGGGCAGCGGCACCCGTCCCATCGGGTACCTGACCACCCCGCGTGCCCCCTGGTCCCCTCGTGTGCCTGCAGCAGGCCGGCTGGCAGATGGGCGGGGCAGCCGCGAGCAGAGGGCCCGGCCGCCCTAGCTCGCACCCTCTCGGGTCAGGGCAGAGGCGACTCAGCGGCCGCCTGAGAGACGAGGGAAGCGCTGGTGTGAAAACCAACGCCGGAAAATAAAATCGCGAAGGCAAAAAAGCAACGGCGCGTGCACTTGAAGGAGCAGCTGGACGAGAGGCCACGAATGCACGTGCAGTCGGGCAGTCTTAAGCCCCCTGGGGTGCTTTTAGAGAAAAAACAAAGACACCCCGAACCCCACGAACCCTGAACGTCCTTCCCGTGCCCCTGGGAAAGCAACGTCACGCTCCTTCCGGGTCCGGCGCTCTGCCGCGTGACATCTGTCTTCGGCCGAGCTCCTGCAGCCTCGAGACCCAGACCACGGGGCAGGCGGTGGCCGGGCCCGTGGCCGTCCCTGTGGGCGGTGCGGCCAGTGTGTCCTGCAGCCTGAGCGCCCCACCAGCTGCCGTGGGCACCACGGCCCCGTGACGGTCCAGGAGGAGCGGGAAGCCGGGCGGCTGGAGGGTTTCACCGCGCGCAGCTCGGCTCCACGCTCGCCGCCGCTGGGCGCGTGGCTCTGGGGCTTTCTGCTGTCTCGGGACCTTGGCCGTGGGCCTCGGGGGGCCTGCCCTCATCTTCGAGCTCTTCCGAGCCTCCCTTTGGCCTCTGTACCTTCTGGCTCCTGGTGATGACATCGAGAAAGGGCAGCATCAAAGGCAGAGCCAGCCCAGAGTTCCCCGTGCTCCCCACGTGGTCCCCGCAGCTGCTGCTGACTCGAGAAGGAGCAGACCGTGCCGTGTGCACTCCAGCTGGCCAGCCCCCGTCCCTGGGGGAGCTCGGGGGTCCCTCCGTTCTCAAAACAGCCCAGCTGGGCCTCGGACAGCCCTGGGCTTCGGGAAGAAGGAGCTCGAGGAAACGCCGACTGGAGCCTCTCTGCTGCTCATCAAGGCCACGCCTCAGTCTCCTCGCGTGTAAAGTGGGGTCACAGTGTCCGCCTCGTGCTGCTGTCAGGGCCAGATAACCTGCCCCTGCCGGCTGTGACATCCGTGCCAGGCCCCCCCACAAGAAGCTGCCGGCATAGGAATCACCGTGCCTGGCGTGCAGACAGGGAAACCGAGGCCCGGGAGCGTGATCACCAGAGCTGGTGGTGCAGAGCCGGGACGAGGACCGGTCCATCTGATGGGGTGCCCAGGCCCCCACATCCTGCCGCCTCAGTGTCCCACCCCAGCAGGGACTCTGTCCTTCGCCCGGCACCGCGGGGAAGCCATCCCGCCAGGACGGCCCCACATCGTCCCCTGCGGGTGCCCCCAGCACTCACCTGTCCTGCCCTGGTGCGGGGGGCGTGGGGGCTCCCAGGGTCCTGCGGATGTAGTCTCGAGAACGGATGTCAGCCTGAGGAGAGGGCGGCTCAGTGAGAGGTGGTGGCCTCGGGACAAGCCTCCGCCTCACGGCCTGGCGGAGGCGCTCTCGCTTCCCCGAGAGCCCACAGAGGGCACTCCGGGCCGCCACAGGGACAAAGGCTGCAGCCCCGTGGGCGGCACACTGCCAGGCCCCCCGGTCAAGGCCCTGTGATGGCCAAGTCCCCGCAGGGCCCGAGTGCACGGCTGGGGTGGAGGCTCTGGCTCGTCCCCCACGTTTCCGGGGGCCGCTCGGCTCGTGCTCGGTTTGTGGCTTGGGCTTTCCGTAGGTTTCGCTTCTGCTTGAACCCCCTCCTCCGAGGAGTCTCCTCAGCCCAGCCAGTCTGTCTCCCCAGCTCGTGTCTGTTACGACCCCCTCCCTGGGAGGTGTCTACAGAAAGTCCTGCAAAGTCACTGGGACGGACGGGACCGAGGCAGACTTGAGGGACAGAAGCTCAGGCCGGAATGGAACCCTCTCCCACACACCGGCCCCTCCGCAGGGTGATCGCACTGGCCTCGGGAAGGCCCCTGATCCCGGCTCAGATGGGCTTAGCCCCCTTCAGGCCACAAGACTACAGGCCACAGCAGTTAATCCCTCCAAGTGCTGTTCCAGAGTGAACAAGCAGGCAGGAGGGGGGAGGGCAGTGGGATACTCTGGTGGGAAGCCCCCCACCCTCCTGTCTTTCCCTGCAGCAGCCAGGACCGACCTGACCAGACAGCCCACGCCTGGCACCAGAGGGCTGCCTTGATGGCCTGGGGCGGGGGGGACCCACAGATTCCATGGAGAGAAGAAGCAGGCACGCAATCCCCCCTCTCAGCCTCTCCTGGGGGCTTCCAGAAGTAACAAAGAGAACAACGTGCTGACAGGCCAGTGGCCCAGGATGAATACGGGTCAAGAGACGATCGCGGCTGCGGGACAGGGCCCTCCCCCCACGGCCAGAGCGGGGACGGGGACTGCGGGGTCCTGGCACAGGCGGCTGCTTCTCCCCCTTGGGAGGGCAGGCCCAGGAACCCGGCGGGCTCCTCTCTAGGGCAAACGCACAGTCCTTGCCTGCCTTGGAAGTGTCCGAGGTACTTTACAGGCCATTCTCCACCTGCAAGGATGGGGTCACTGTCCACACGGGGGGCAGAGAGAGGCGTGGAAGGACTGTGCCAGCACCACAGAGTTCTTGGCTCTAGAGGTCTCGGGAGAGTTGCTAGATTTCTCCCAGAGACAGGGTCAAGGGAAGAGTTAAGGCCTCCAGGGAAGGGAAGGGGAGGGCGGGCGTGAATGTCACAGCCTGAAGACCCACGACCTAGGAACCCAGCGGAGCCCTGGACAGGGACAGGGACAGGGAGGCTGAGGCTGGTGGGAGCTCGGTGCCGGGGCAGCAGGGGCTGGGAGCCACAGCCGCACGTGGGCTACTGCTGCCCCCTGCAGGCCGCCCTGCACACCAGCAGCTGGGGAAGGTCCCAGGCCCCCAGGAGGCGGCGGGAGGTGAGGGCAGCAGGGCCGGGGCAGAGCCAGGTGTCACCAGGGCGCTGGGCCGTGTGGACTGGCTCTCGGCAGTCTGGCCGGGGCTCCTCTGCCCAGCCGCCTAGAGCTGAGCCGGCACAGGCCATGGGGAGATGGCGGAGGCAGCAGGCTCCAGGGAGACCTCCAGACACCCTGCCCTCCCGTCCTGTGGCCGCACTAAACCGGGAGCCTGCGCAGGCCAGCACCTGTTCTCTAGACGGGCTCCCCCAGCTCCTCGGAGCCGCCCGCAGAGCCGCAGGCCGGGACTCACAGCCAGGTCCCTGTGGGCAAGTCTCCAGCATCCGGGCAGCCTCCCTCGATCACGGGCCCGCGCCTCCCTGGTCCCAGCTCCAGCGACACCTTCCTCTCACTTTCCTGGCATCAAATTCCTTCCCACCCCAGGGCCTTTGCAGGTGGGGGTCCTTGGGCCTGGACCACCTTTCCCCCTCCTCTGGCTGGTCTCTCCCTGAGGAGAGCTTCTCACGAGTCCTCATTCCACGGGCCTCTCTGGGACACACACCTACCTATGACGAGACTCCCTGTCACGACTGAGCTCACCAACGCGGGCCACAGGCCATCTTGAGCTCAGCTCTCGTCTCCTACAGGCTGAGCTTGTTCCCCCAAGTTCTGCCCACCCTCCCCCCACCCCACTTTAGGTGCTAGGTGTCCGGCACAGCCACATCCCGCAATCTCCTGACCGAGGACTCTGGTACAGCCGGAGCCTCCCCAGCAGAGGACGGCTGTTCCCCACCCCCCCCCCACCCCCCCCCCCCCCCCCCCCCCCGGGCCGGCGGGGCGGGTCGGGCCCCCGAGGGGGTGGCTGGGAGTTGGCAGGACACTGTGCCGCCTAAGCAGATTCTCCCAGTGGCCCCAGTAGGGTGTGTGGGAGGCCGAGGAGAAGTGGAGCACGGCAGACCCGGGGCCTGGGCGGAGCAGGGCCCCGGCAAGAACTCTGGTCCCCTCCCCTCCCTCCAGGGCCCAGCGTGGCCCCATCAGGCCCTTCCACAGGCGCCCGCGTGGAGGAAAGTCCAGGAGGCGCACGCCGGCCCACCCACCTGGCGCACGGGCTCCGGGACGCGAAACCTGCAGCAGCCTCGGGTCAGGCGCACGGCCGCCTCCAGGCTGATCTTGTGGCCCACGGAGACATAGAGCGGCTTGGTGCTGTGGTCGTGGCTCCTCAGGGCCTGGGACAAGGCAGGCGAAGCCAGGGCACGGTAGAGACAAGCCCTGGGGGCTTCGGGCCGACCACGCATCCGGGGGCCGGCTGGGGCACGCGCAGCCCAGAGCTCCCCTCGGCACAGCCGAGGGTGCCGGGCAGGGGTGAAAGGCGCAGACCCGCCCCCCCGCCCCGGGACCAGTCAGGGTGGCAGGGGGAGGTGGACGGGGTCTGGTGCACACGGACAGGCGCCCGCCCCTCTGTGGGTGTCATCTCAGTGGCGCGCAGGCCCCTGGCCGCTCACCATGCCCAGCACGGTCCCAGAGCCCCCCGTCAGAGGAAACGAGTCTCCTCCAGCCCGCAGGAGTCCTATCTGGAAAACAGGAAAACACACACACACACACAGAAGAAGTCTTTTGTCGGGGAAGGGTGGAGGGCAGGGCTGTCCATGTCTGAGGCCACGCAGCCGCCAGGCAAGGGGAGGGCGGGCGAGTCTGTGCGTGGGCTGCAGCCCAGGCCGTGCCCACCCCCATGCCATCGGCGGGCTCGGCGTCCGGGAGGCCTTCCCCGGCAGCGTCCAACCCCGACGAGGCTGTCGGACCTCAGTTCCCTCCTTGTTCCGTGCACGAGGTGCCCGGGGCCCAGGAAGGGGCAGCCCGCCCAGGCCGCGGTGCTGACGGGGGGAGCCGCCAGGCTGGGACGAAGGCTGGCGTCCACCAGCCCGGCCTGGCCGGTAGGTACACGGACACCACCTGGGCCGGAACCACCGCCTGCCACTCTTTCTCCCGCGAGGGACTTAGGCATGTTGGATTCACCCCAGCAAGGCTTTTGTTAGGGGTGGGGACTGGTCCACCGAGTGTCTCAGGAGTCACGTCAGTTTGCTCTGGGGTCCCCGTCAACTCAACAAAACTATTCTGCACAGACACGGGACTGCCTGCAGGAGTGGGACGGACGTGATCACTGTTCTCAGCATCAGCCATCTAGCGGTGGGGCTGGGCACGTCTCCGGCTCCCTCCGGAGTGGCTGTCACATTCCCAAAGCCAGCCTTGAGGGGGCCGAAGGAGGGAGATGCTGGGAGAAGGTGGGGACGAGTACAGAGGGCCACATGGGCTCCCAAATGTCCTGCGCGCAGTAACCGGAGGCCCTTCCCCTACACGGGGCACCACAGCAGCGCAAACGTAGCGGGGATGGGAGAGGCAAGCCTGTGCCCAGGAGGCTGGGAGAGCTCGGAGGGCACTCGTCCGGCCTGGGAGTCTGCTGCCGTGACCCCCGAGCCGTGAGGGACACACAGGCCACGCAGAGAGAAAAGTGGGTCCTTCTTACTCCGGGTTAGGGAGCCAGGACGGGGAGGATGGTGCCAGCAGGCAAGGGCGGGAACAGAGGCTCGTACGGGGAGGGCTCTGGGGCTGGCACAGGCACGTGCCCAGCCTGTGCGCCCCCACAGGCCCTCCCCTTGCCCTCCCCTGGGGCAGGGCATCGCCCCATCCCTCACCTTCTCCTTGTGCTGGGTGTTGTTCTCCAGGCCATCGACCTGCAGGAGTTTCTTGGCCACCCCAATGCAGGGCAGGTCCGTGAGGACGCCGAGGTGACAGGCCACCCCAAAGCCTACAGGGGCAGAGGGTGAGGCTGGGCTCATGGGGCAGCGAGCCAAGGCGACCAGGGACAGCGTGGAGACTGGGGACAAACCAGAACCCGCCGCAGCTCCCCAGGTAAACAGAAGCCTATCGGCAGACTGAGCCCTGGGGAGCCAGGACGCGGACGGCCAACCTGACCCCGAATGTGGCCCTCGCCCCGCTTCACGGTCACCAGGCGGAGGACGCCCCCTTCCCTTCGGCGACATTAGGAGCCTGATTAGCTCACGATACTTCATCCCGTTTCTCCTTCCGCTTTCTGGCACTTTCCATCCTTTCTCTTTTGCAGCTGCCACCAGGCCTCTGCGTCACCCTCCCAACACACTCTTGGGGCTCCGGCCAGGCGGTGCGTAGTCACACGCTGGCACCCAGGGTTCTCGAGGCAGTGGCCAAAACGTCCGATGCCAGCCCTTCCCACATCCCTGTGCGGCCCCACCCCCAGGCTCGTGACTTCTCCCTCAGTCATGCTCTCCGGGGTCAGCACCCCGGCACCCAGGCGGGGGCAAGTTCCCCAGTGCCAGTGAGGAGCGGGCACTCCTGTCCGGCTTCAGTGGGCCTGTCAGAGCTCCGGGTGGGTAGCGGCGGGACAGGCCAGCTGAGCAGCAGAGTGGCCGAGGGCACCTGAGACGGGCCAGCATGGAGCGCTAGGGGAGGCCTCAGGGGGCAGGCAGGGAACAGGCGGGGGTGACACGAAGCAGGTTCTCTACTGGGTGGGGTCCTGACCAGGACAGCCAGCCCAGGGGGCGAGCGGCCAGGGCCAGGCCGGCAGCAGAGGGTCCTGGGCAGGGGGCGGGCCCTCTGTGAGGGGACCGTCAGAACCGTCCCCTTCTGGGCCCTGTCTTTCGGGGGCAGGGTTACCTCGGTGGTGGAGAAGCCCATTTCCATCCACAAGGAGTACCTGGAAGAACCACACGTGACAGTCAGCCAGCCGGACTGCCCCTCCCCCGTCAGGCCGGGGCAGCCTGGAGCAGGTGGGGTGGGCTCACCACTTCTGGGGGTGGGAGGCTTTTTGGGAGATCCGGCAAAAGCGCACCGTCTCCAGGGAGGTCAGAGACCTCGGCCTGCAGTGGGTGACGTGGCCTTCCCTCCTGGGTGGAAAGAGGGGGTCTCCCTCCTTGGAGTCGAGGTACCTGCCTGGGGCACGAGGCCGGGCTCCTTCTCCCGCAGCCGCCGCACCGCAGCCACCAGAAAGGGCACCTCTCGGAAGGCCAGGAAGCCCGACACGTAGGGAGCCGTCAGGCTAACCATGCGGCAGTCCTCATACACCACCTGTCGCCAGGCACCCGGTCACCGGCAGGCACGGCCCCCGGCTCCTGCCGGCCTTCAGCCTGTCACCCTGCAGCCCTTGGTTCGCTGCCGCCGGCTCCCTCCCCTTCTCCCCGCCCCCCCCCCAACTCCTCCTCTCGGCCTCCCTCTCTGGGGGGGGCAGGTGTGAGGTGGCCAGGCGAGCACCGGGACCCCTCGAGCCCCTCCGCCGCCCCACGCCGCCCCCGCTGGGCTTCGGGGAGGCTCAGAGAAGACAGAGCACAAGAAGCACGTGTGTGAAGCGGCACCAGAGTGAGGATGTTACTGTTCCCCACTAGCAGGGGACTTGGGGAAGGAGAGGCCGGGTCTTCACAGAGAAAGCAGCCACAAGGCAGGCAACCCCAGCTTCGTGGAAAGAGTTCAGAGACTCAGAAAAGGACAGGCAGGGCCTCAGAGCTGGGCAATCTGGAAGAGAAGAGGGGTTCCCGGGGACAGGACAGTGCAAAGAGCCCCAGGGCCCTTTCGAACCACAACTTCAGCCCTCCCCCAAAGCTGGGCTCTCCCCACCTGTGCCCCCACGAGGGAGGGGGCACGTGCCCCAGCATCTCTGTCAATGACTCCCGGGAACCTTCTCCAACTGCCAGTGACCCAAAGCGGGCAGGGTCTCCCGTGACGATGACCGTGGCACCGGACTCACAGGGAACCCAGCAGACCGGAGTGCTGAGCCCCACATGACGGGGTGACTTCACAGGAACACGCGTGAAGTTCAAGCGTGGCCTGAGTTCTCACAGGATGATGGCCGCTTATCTCTGAATCTGTCCGCACAAGTTCCAGAAACCAGAGATCTACAAGGAGAGGGCAAACACTCCCCGACACCATCTCACAGCGTCACCGAGGGATGAGCCTACTGTGACCATCGGTGTGCGCCTCTGTGCGGAAGTAAACAGCCCGGGACGGCAGAGCCCCGCTCTAGACGTGCACTGGGCAAGGCCGGGGGCACCTACGGGACGAGACCCGTAGGCAGCCCGGCCAGCCGGGACCTGGAGGAAGAGGCCTGGAAGGCCACAGGGCCAGCAGCGGCCTTCTCGGGGAGGGGAGAAGCAGGAGAGCCCTGCAGGGTTGTGGTGAAGAAAACGAGGTCAGAAGCGTGAGGCTCTTCAGAAACAAGAGTGCCAAGAATCAGAAGGCGTGCTGGCTATCTTCACCTCAGGAAAGGACACCATTCACTGGAGCGACCACACCTCACTGTCCCTCATGAGCTAAGAAGCCCGGCCAGCCACCCAGACCCCAGCCCTCCAGACCCGGTTAAATCCAACTCTGGATGAGCAGTGAAAGGCCGTACAAACCCGGACAGAAATAATCCAAGCCCATCAGTGGTGAAACAAATGCTGCCCCCTAGCCAGCTGTGCGGCAGAGGAAAATCAACTATTCTTAAATGGCACGTGGAGAACACAAGGCAAAAATTAAAAACTTGGAATGGAAATACACAAGAACACAAGAAAGACAGAAAGACCAGAGCTCATGACTACAGAAGAAAAACAAGGCAAGAGAGCCGAACTAGTAAGTAGAGCACTTAAAACCACAACGCAAAAAATGTTCCAAAAATAAAAGGAAATCTGACCCCGCATGTTCAGAAAGCCAAGTGTGAACTTGGAGAAACGGACCCGGAACAGCCAGATCAAGAAGTAACTTGTGAAAAAAAAAAAGAAAAAAAAAAAAAGAGTAAAGGAAACACAGGCAACATACTGGACAACCCGTCACTCCCCACACGGTGTAACAGCAAGAGTGGACTTAAAATACACCTTAAGGGGGGGCGCCTGGGTGGCGCAGTCGGTTACGCGTCCGACTTCAGCCAGGTCACGATCTCGCGGTCCGGGAGTTCGAGCCCCGCGTCGGGCTCTGGGCT
Source organism: Lynx rufus (assembly GCF_022079265.1). NCBI lineage: Eukaryota > Metazoa > Chordata > Mammalia > Carnivora > Felidae > Lynx > Lynx rufus. The sequence goes on along the minus strand of NW_025814853.1, from coordinate 1,512,641 downwards.
GATGGCTCAGAGCCTGGAGCCTGTTTCCGATTCTGTGTCTCCCTCTCTCTCTGCCCCTCCCCCGTTCATGCTCTGTCTCTCTCTGTCCCAAAAATAAATAAAAAACGTTGGAAAAAAAATTAAAAAAAAAAAATACACCTTAAGGGGCGACCAGGGGCCTCAGTAGGTTGATCGTCCACCTCTCGATCTTGGCTCAGGTCACGATCTCACGGTTCATGGGACTGAGCCCCCACGTTGGGCTCTGTTGACCCTGCGGAGCCTGCTTGGGATTCTCTCTTTCTCCCTCCCTCCCTCCCACTCTTTCTCAAAATAAATAAAAAACGTGAAAAAAATCTTTAAAAAAATGTTAAACCTTTATAAGCTCAGAAAACAAAACAATACTTAAGAGGAAACTGGGGAAATGAGCCGTGGAAAGGGATTCAGGTGATGCTATAGGATTACAGTGACCGCTCTGAGGTCCGGTAACGACACTGCTGTCATGCGTAGAAGGCCATTCTCGGGACAGTCCTGCTGAGGTGCTCGGAGGTGAGCTGTCACCTCTGGGAAACACTTTCAAATCCCTCAGTACACACACACACACACACACACACACACACAGAAATCAGTCGGCAACAGGCGGATCTAAGTAGAGAGTATTCAGGTGTCCATGTATTATTCTTTCAACGTTCACACATTTTCAGCTTAAAGATCTGGAAAAAGGAAAAAACTCAATTGTGTGAGCCCCACGTGGACGGTCAGAATCTCTGTGAAGGTCTGCAGGTTTCGACCTGGGTCGATGAAGTGGTGCCCCTACAAACTCCGTCTCAGGCTGCACGTAGGTCCGCCGCACTGGGGAGGAACTACATTTGAGGAGGATGGCGGGAAGGTCTGTCCTGCACTCTGCTGCCTGAGGCACAGTCGATGGACCGACGTCACAGACAATTCAGCTTCCCATGGAAAAGGACGCACTAACCGGGTGTCCAACTACGAACGGGCTGCGTGGTGAGACCACCATCCGCCAGGGCGACCAAGGAAAGGACTCCTGGCTGCCTGGAGAGTGGTTCAGTGCTCCCCACCCCGGCTGTGCTCTGTAATCACAGGGATGCTGTTTAAAGAAGCGGGTTTCCAGGCCGTCCACTGGGAGACCTTTTTTTTCTTCAGGAAATGAGTTGGGGCTCTGGGGTCAATACATTTTTCAAAAACTTTATTGACATAAATTTACTACCATAAAGTTCACTTGTTTGAAGTGTATCATTCAACGTTCTCGTTATTTATAGACTTGTACAACCGTGTAATTCTAGAATACTTTCACGACCGCCCCCAAGTAAACCTCACCTCCGTTAACACTCACACTGCATCTATCCTACTCCTTAGCCCTCGGCACCCAGGAATTTACTTTCTGTCTCTGGATTTGCCTATGGAATTTGTATTTCTAAACACGCTTCCGGAGACTGACGGGGCAGATCTGTGCGATTAGGCGTTTGGGAGCCGCTGCGCCAGGCTCTGCCAGAACCCTTTCCCAGTGCAAGCTTCCGGAGCACAGGATGACGGGTGCCGACTCCATCCAAGCAGCAGGCACTCTGCTCCGTGCTGGGGCTCCACGACAACACAGCATCACCCTACCCTCGAGAACCTACGCTTAGTGCGGTAACTTTTGAGTACAACGTAGAAGCGCTGCGTAAGAATGAGACCAAGGACAGGGATGAGAGGTGATTAACTCTGCAGCTAGGGACAAGGACAGACCGACGGGACTATGTGAACCGGGCCTTGAAAAGTGAGAAGCTGTCCTAAGCTGTCCTAAGCTGTCCTATGCTAGGACATAGCTGTCCTAATAATGCTATATTTATTTTTTGAGGGCTTACCACGTGCCAACCAGTTGCTTTCCGTGCACGATCTCATTTATCCCTCACCACAGCTAGCTATCAATAGTATTTTCATCCTTGATTTAGAAAGGAGGAAATGGAGGGCCCAGGGGGTTGAAGTGGGAGCGGCAGAGTGGAGGTAAAAACTTAGGCAGTCTGGCTCCCGTGTCTATGCCTTACTCCAAGGCCATCCTACCAAGTGACCAGGCGACCTGGGAGGGCAGGGACTCTGGTTCCATTACCCCGCTATACCCAGCTCCTAGCAACGGCAGGTGCCCAGTACGTTTTTGCTGAATTTTGACTCAAGGGGTCTTCCGAGTAAAGCACAAAGACACGGAGGCTGGAACATGCGGTCGTGGGGAGCTGGCAGATGAGCAGGAGGGGCGAGGCTGTGTGCTAAGAGCAAAGCGTTCCCTGTCCAGTCTTCCTGAACTGTTGACTCCAAATCAATCACGGGCATACTGCTCATTCCTTCACGTATCTGGGTGTCTTCTCTATGACAGGCATCGAGCTAGGCGCCTAAGGCTACAACTGGTGGGCACGACAACCTGATTTCTATCGTCGTGGAGTTTACATTCTGGTAGGAGAGACAGATCCGCCAATCCCATCCCAGGGCAATGAAGAGAAAAGACAGGGTACTGAGAGTAACTCCTGCTTGCAGGGTGAGAGGGGTGCTTACCGGAGCACCTGAGACACAACTAGGGGGTAGCCAGGAGAATATTCCAGGACAGGAAACACCAATGTAAGTTCAGGCAGGCAGACAGAGCATGGCGTGTGTGAGGAATCTAAAGAACTCCCGAGTGGGGAAAGGGGGTTGGTGACAATCTAACCTACAGCGTCATATTAAGCTGGGTCAGATTCCCCAAGGGCCTTTACACTTGTTAGGAAGCACACAGAATCTCCTTCGGTTTTTACCTCCCTTCTCTTTCCTTCAGAGGCTTCCCCACCGACTACGAAATCCTACAAAAGGAGAAGCGTGGTTCTACGCTGGCCCCGTTCCCTGTCCCGCCTCTCTCACTAGCGCAGCCCGAAGCCCGAGCGGGGCGGCCCCGCGGGGTTACCTCGAGCTCAGGGTAGCTGAGCACCACCAGCGAGGCACAGGCGCTGACACTGTCTCCCTTCACAAAGGACACGTCCACGCCCCCGACCCTCTGCAGCCCCGAGAAGCCGGGGTCCCGCTGCCACGCCTCCGTGTCCCGGTCCACCACGAGGGCCTTCAGCTGGGCTTGCTCCCTGAGGGCAGACACACGTCCAGCGGGCCTCCCGGCCCCGCGGGGCTTGAGGCTCTTCCCCGGGGCACTCCCGGTCTCACCACCCCCCCCCCACTTCCCGGGGAGCCCGGCCTCGGGGACGCCCCCTCCACGGTCTCACCTTCCGGCCCCCTGCACCGAGACGCGGCGCCGGAAGCGAGCGCCGCCAACCCCGCTGACTACAACTCCCGAAGGCCCTTTCGCCTGCGTGCCGGGCCTCCCCCCAGCCCTCCGCGGCCCCAGAGTCGCTCCAGCCCCCGCAAATTGGCTGTCACCCGACCCCATTACCTTATCCAGAGCGACAGGGTCTCCTTCGGAGGCAGCTCCGCCGCCTCCCTAGCCATGGCTCGGCCCCAAAACGCCCCTCCCGTGGCGTCCCTTCCTGGTGGCGTCACTTCCGGCTACTCGCGCGCAGGCGCCCTGCTGCTTTCGTGGCCTTGGCGTTTCTGGTTGGTGAACCCGGGTCCGGACGCCGCCGCCTGGTGGCGGGAGGCCGGCGGGGAGCCCTGCCTGCCCCTGGCCGCCCGCCCACCTGCCCCGCCCGGGTCTGAGCGGTCCCGGCCGCGCGCGGGCGCCTTCAACCGGGACGAAGGCTCGAGCGGCGACCAGAGCAGCTTCGAGACGGCGCGGGCTGCGGGCGGTAACTGGCGACGGCCGGGTTTGCTCGCAGCCTGGTCGGCGCCCCGGTGCCCGGGGGTGGGTGTGGGAGGCGGGGGAGGCCGGCCGCCCGCGTCCCGCGCGCGGTGTGCAGTGCAGGGTGGGCGAGGCAGGGTGACCTTCCACGTTGGGCACCTCGCACGCTCCTCAGCTTCTGGCACCGGACGTGCCGAGCCGCCCGGACCCCATCACCGATCACCTGCCCTCTCCGCGGCTCGTGGGTTTGGGCCCGGTGACTTCCGTAAAAGCTTTGAGAGCACGGCGCAATCCTTAGTGGACCACACTCGCGAATTCGGGTGGGTCCCAGTGGGCCCACAGCCCCGCCCAGCAGACCAAACACGGACCACCTTTGGCACGTTGACGCTCACCCCAGGCTCCTCAATGTAACGAGCTCTTCGTGCCCGGCCTCGTGCGCGGTGCCGTGAGAATGGCAGGGATGCCTACTTTACCCTGGCGGTGGGAAAGTTAAGAGGAGCCCTGGGGGTTGAGTGGGAGACAGCATTCCACAAAGGGCACAGCACATGTAAGGGTCCTGGGGTTGAAAAGAGGTTGGTGTAGTTGAGGCACTGAAGGCAGCCAGTGAGACTGATGGGTAGCGATTTGACCCGTGGTTTATATTCTCCCAGGGGAAATCGGGGAAGTGTGTGGATAAGAACTGTAGTCTGAATATAGATTTCAAGAGGAAATATGGAAGTTTGAAGTTCAGGAAAGGCTTTATGTAGCATTTGACAACCCACAGGTGTGGGTGCTTAAATGGGGTGTCTTTGGATGGGATGGGAGCCCCCAGATGTGGGACAGTGATTGGTGGGAGTCGGTGGCACAGGATGTGAAAGAATTCACCTGAGGCAGAACAGAGGAGACGGAAGGTTACTGAATACGCCGCAGGGGAGAAGCAGGCAGGGCAGGACAGTAGAGGAGAGGCTGTCTGCCAGGAGGCCGTGGGAGGGGGCTGCTTTAATAAAGAGAGAAGGTGAGGAAGGGGCTTGTACAAGGCCCTGGAACTGGCAAATGGGAGGGCCAAGGCCTACACTGGGGGCCATCTGGGATGTATTGTGTCGGCCTTGTCATCGTACAGGGTGGTGAGGATGAGGAGGCCCTTGGCTTGGGTAACTGGGGGCCACTCGTGGGCCTGTGGAGCTGGGGCCAAAGTTGCTCTGGGCTGAGGCTCTGCTGTGCTTGGGGGTGCGGGCAGTGGCCACCAGGGGGATGCTAGGGCCTGGGGCACCCTCCTAATCAGGATGGGTGTGGAGGAAGGGGCGAGGTTGAAGGCAGGCCTGTATAGGATGTGCAAGGTCCCGGGGCAGCTTGCATGGCTCCGGCCAGGGCCCTTCCTCCATTTCTCTGCTCTTGCCTCAGTGGTCCCCCCAGATCCTTCCTCCTCAGAAGGAAGCAGGGCCCTGCTGTCCCCAGTACCCTGATGATGTGTGAAATGCTCAGCATCTGTGCGTTCCTGGTGCTGGTTTTCCAGTTGGAAATGGGAGCCATGAATGCTTGTGCATAAGTTTAATTAGTGACTAAGAAGGGACTGGAAGAAAGGCAGGAAGCGATGTGAATGCTAGCCATGGCTTGGATGGATGGTCACCCAGCTCGGGGCCTCAGGTTTTCTCCCTCAGCCCCATCCAGTAGCTCTCCTGGCCCCGCCGATACAGCAACTTCTCAGCACGTGACTGTTAAGTCAGAGATGTGCCAGGGCCCGCGTGCGTGCCCAGACTTGGGCAGCGCTACCAACCCTAGCATTGCCTTTGCCGGCACCGTCTTCACGGTGAATGCTTATCGCTGGAAGTTCGTGTCTAGGTTAGCATCGCCTGGCTCTGGGAACAACCGACATAGCTCACGGCTGCCTCCGTGAACAAGTGATGGAATCCCGCAGCCCGTGACAAAAAGTGGCTAATTTACACACACCGGTAAGGTCTTAAAGAGGAGACAGCAGGGCGCCTGGGTGGCTCAGTCGGTCGAGCGTCCGATTTCGGATCAGGTCACGATCTCACAGTTTGTGAGTTCAAGCCCTGCGTTCGCTGTTGACAGCCTCTGCTGTCGGCATGGAGCCTGCTTGGGATTCCGTCTCCCTCTCTCTGCCCCTCCCCTGTGCACTCGTGTGCTCTCTCTCTCAAAAATAAACATTAAAAAGAAACAAAGAGGAGACAAAGTGCCGTTTCTGCCTGGGCGGGAAGCAGGAGGGGTGCATTTGGGAAATGTGCAAAGGAACGGATGTGAACGGAGATGGGAACCGGGAGGAGGAGGGGGAGGATCGGCCAGGGGCCCGGAACAGAAGCTGCCGGAAGAGGAGTCTGACGGCAGGGGGCGAGGCCTCCTCTAGAAGCCCCCAGTTTCTCTCTTGGAGGAGCCTCTCCATTTGGAAGAGAAAACGCAGTTTCCCCCTAAAGTGGGATTTTCCCGCTCGAATGTAAGTGGGCCGCTGGAAGCTCACAGTTTATCCCTTGTTACCCCCGTCTTTCCTTCTGCAGAGGAAAGGTTTGCCCGTCTCGCAACCCCGCTCTGTGAACAGAGGGGGCTCTCCGACAAGGTTAGCTGCAGCGCTGCTGTCTTCCGGCGAAGGCGTTTCAGGCGGGGAATGGGGGGCTCGCCCTCTGAGGCCGAGGTGGAAGCTTCTGGCTTGGAGTCTGGAGACCGGGCAGGGATGGCCAGCTGTGGGTCCCCCGCTTGGCTATCATTTTGTCCCGAGGAAAGGTTTACCTCTCACTTTCTACACTGGGGTGTACGTCTTCTGTCCAGAACCTTCCACTACATGGATGCATCTACATTTCCACACACACACACACACCCCCAAACCATTCCCCATGGCTGAGCTGATGTCTACTTGCCATAAACTGAAGCTCTACCCTCAGAGAGAAGGATTCTTTAGCAGCAAAACTCAAGTTTATTAAAACAGGTATGACAAGTATAATAAAATTGACATTTGCTTGTGCTAGGCCAGTGTATTTCTGTATAAACAAGATAGTCTAGATATGACCATTAAGGCTTTGAAGGTATAGCATACGAAACAAAATATCTTAGTTAAAAAACCCTTCATTAAAAGTGGGGGGAAAAATTCCCAGCCCCAAAAAAAGATTCACAGCAAGATATTGACCCCTAACTCCCACTGCTAAGGTGTGGCACAGTGAGGGACCAGAGCAGCACCTGGCGGGCCACACCAGCTCCGTCCCAAGCTTGGAGGAATCAAAGGGATTCCCAGTGCAAGTCGACGAGCTGAACAGGCGCCCTCCCTGCTGCACCTCAACCCGTTCGGGGGGGCTGGGGGGGTACCTTTGCATAGTCTAGAATGATACAACAATCACGGGTTACTAAGTTCAAGGGGGTGTTGTTTCAGATTAATTACTGAGGGGGCCCGGGCCACCGTGCTCCCCTTCATCAGACACTCTGAGGAGCACGGAGGACGGTTCCCACTGCAGCTCCCTCCGCTGTGGCCGCCGCGTGTTTGGTGGTCCCGGCAGCGTTTTGTTTCCGCAATCTCAAGCTGCCCACGTCGTTAACTCACTCAGAATGTATACTGAAGACACTCGCCTCTGACTTGTAAACAGCAGTCACCTCTGACTTGTAAACGGTGGTCATCTCAGTGCCGATGGGTGCCCAGCCACCTGGGAGCAGGCGTCAGTCCAGAGGCCACCAGTATCCAAGGAGACTGTGCAAAAGAGACACTTGCCTCACAGTAAGAAACGTGGAAGATCAGATCGAGTTGACTCTTCTCCTTTTTTTCCTTTTGCAGAAACTTAGCTGGTTCTACATTCTCTCTGAGTCTGTTTTTTATGCCTTGGTGGAGATTCGGAGGAAGGACCAGATAGATTCAGAGGGAGGACGCGTTTATTTAGCACGATCCCGGACAGTTTAAAAGTTCCCACAAAGGTGCCGCAGCCATGCCTTTGATCCAAGTTTGTTATTGACCAAGTTTCATCTGGAATTTAAAACCTCTAGAAATAGAAGCAAATGTGGCCATCGCTCCAGTCTCTTCATCGTGTAAAAGAGGAAGGAACACCCGAAAAGTACCCCCGACTTGGCCCCGCGCCCTCCACAGTGAAAGCTTTTTGGCTCTGACCCCTGAAGCTCAGCGGGTGAGGTCTCGGAGGTGTGGCCTCAAGGCACTGAATGCCCTGACTTGTGTTTGGGAGGACACAAACAAGGGTCTGGCACTTTTGCAGACCTTTCTGGAAACCTACGCATCTTTGCACGATACTCAGACTCAGAGGGAACAGAAGAAAGGGTCAGGCTGCATTCTCCTCTGTGAGTGCAGAGCAATTTAGAGAACAGCGAAGTCAGTAACCCCGTCTCCCCTCCTTCTCATCCAGCAGTGAGAAGGGCCGGGGTGGGCGTGTGCTGTACTCCAGCCGGCGAGCCGAAGGCACAGATGGCTCCTGTTTCAGGAAGCCGAGGAGCACCTGCCTGGCACCCCGGGCAACCGAAAGGTGATCTGTCCCAGCTTCCCGGGGTCTCCAGTTCTCACCTCCCACCGGGAAGTTTCCATAATCCGATGGGAACGACGTGGAATGTGCACGTGTTCCTGGGACAGCGTGGCTCTCGCAGCTGTCTGCGGCACGGCACCCGGGGATCTTGAGTTCCGAGCCACGCCAGCAGCCGCCCTCGTACGCCCTGGCCCAGGCGGCGGCTGGTGACAGACGAGGGAAGAGCCCGCTGTCCCCCGTCAGGAGCAGAGCACTCTACCTCACCTGCCGACCTCGCTTCAGTTCAGCGGCCATCCTCCACACGGGGACACAGCTGCACAGCAGTATCTTCTCTGGGAACTGAAATTCCAGTTCAGGAGGAATTTCACCCTCTTTAGTTTCCATGTAACTTACTAGAGTGTCTCTCAGGCTGAAAAACCAAGGGACAAGAGATGGAAGGTTAAGCACTCTCCCATTTAACGCAAAGATGCCATCAGTGGCCGTTGCTATTTCCAAGTCAATAGAACCAAAGTGCTTGTGGAGACCAGAAATGCTGGGGGGGGGGGGCGGGGGGTCATCCTGAAGTCGAGTTACAGAACGGGGACTAGAAGCCGGGGTTCAAGGGCTCCAGGACATGCCTGCCACCTCCCACACTAAAGTATACAAACACCACAGAACAGACCTGACCTTGATAATTAATGGCCAGGTCACGTCCCCTTAAGCACTCTGGTAATGTGATCTGCTCCATAAACACAAAGCCTTGCCATTCAAAAAAAGATTATATTCCATTTCATGTTTTATATTAACAAGGATGGTAAATTCTCCAGGAAAGGGATCTTTTGTTCTCTGTACTAAAATTCCCAGGTAGGAAAGACTTGTTGAATGTGTTCAAGGAATATAAACGTATGCAGGCATATGCCAGACGGCGTCATGGAAGAAAACAGCACCGATGACGTGTGCTGGTGAGGAAAAGTGGGAATGGAGTATCTATTTAGGAAAACAGGACTGGCAAATCCCTACCTCACATCATACGTAAAACATAAACTGGTTAACAAAGCAGATGGACAACCTAAGACTATAAAAGCACAAGAAGAGAATGTGGCAGAGGGCTTTGTAACCTTGGGATAAGGAAGACCCTTCTGGTGTGTTTTTCTAGTCTTTATAGAAAAAGATCTGTCAGATTTGGCTTTCTGAAATTGAAGACTGAGGCAGAGGTTCTGTAACAAAGATTAACCTTAAATATATATTTTTAAATTTAACGTTTATTTTTGAGAGAGAGAGGGTGAGAGGGAGTGCGCGTGCACAAATGGGAGAGGGGCAGAGAGAGGGAGACACAGAATCCAGAGCAGGCTCCAGGCTCCAAGCTGTCAGCACAGAACCCAAGGTGGGGCTCGAACCCACAAACCGTGAGATCATGACCTGAGCTGAAGCCGGACGCTCAACGGACTGAGCCACCCAGGTGCCCCTAATCTTAAATCTTTTAAGATTATGAAAAAGATAAATAGCCCAAAAGAAACCTAAAGGATACCAAGAGATAATCTAGAGAAAGACACAAAAATGGCAGATGAGTAGGAAATCTGCAGCTTCACTATTAAATAGGAAAATACGAGTGAAAACAAGACACCTATTTTTGGCCATTAGGTTGGCAAAAATGTAAAAGATGGGTAATATCCGACGTTGGGTATTCTCATACACTATACATCGGTGTGACTTTTTATATCAAATTTAAAATGCACATCTCTCTCCCTCTTCTCCCTCTTTGGTGTGGAATTGTAGAAGTTCTTTATATATTTTGGGTACTAATCCTTTATAAGGTATGTCACTTGCAAACATCCTCTCCCATTTGGTAGGGTTGCTTTTTGGTTTCGTTGATGATTTCCTTCACTGTGCAAAAGCTTCTTATTTTGGTGTGGTCCGAATAATTTATTTTTGGTTTTGTTCCCTTTGCCTGAGCAGACGTTGCTAGAAAAATATTTCTACAGCTGACATTGAGAAACTACTGCCAGTGTTTTCTCCTAGGAATTTTATGGTTTTTGGAGAAAAAGGAACCATCACGCATTGTTGGTGGGAATGAAAAATAGTGCAGTCATTGTGGAAAATAGCACGGAGTTTTCTCAAAAAAATTAAAAATGGGACTACCCTACGATCCAGCAATTATTTATTACTATTTAGTACTATTATTTATCCAAAGGCTACAAAAATATAGATTCAGAGGGGTACATGAACCCCAGTGTTTATAGCAGCATTATCAACAACAACCAAGCTATGGAAAGAGCCCAAATATCCATCAACTGCTGAATGGATAAAGAAGATGTGGTATATACACCCACACGTATACACACACTGGAATACTAGCCACAGAAAAGATTGAGATCTAGCCATTTGCAATGACATGGATGGAGCTAGATAGTATAATTATAAGTGAAATAAGTCAGAGAAAGAAAATACCATGATTTCACTCAAATGTAGAATCTAAGAAACAAAACAAATGAGCAAAGGGAAGGAAAAAAAGGCAAACCAAGAAACAGACTCTTAACTATAGAGAACTAACTGACCATTACCAGGGGGCAGGTGGGTGGGGAATGGGTGAAATAGGTGAAGGAGATTGGGTCCACTTCCCATGATGAGCATTGAGTAATGTATAAAATTGTTCAATGACTATATTGCAAACCAGAAACAAATCTAACACCGTATATTGTATTTCATCAAAAAAAAAATTAAAAATAAAATGGACATCTGACATAAGTACACTTGTCACAACCAGAATATATGACTTCAGTGATTATTATTATTTTTTTTTTTTATTTTTTCTTTCAACGTTTATTTATTTTTTGGGGGGGACAGAGAGAGACAAAGCATGAACAGGGGAGGGGCAGAGAGAGAGGGAGACACAGAATCGGAAACAGGCTCCAGGCTCTGAGCCATCAGCCCAGAGCCCGACGCGGGGCTCGAACTCACGGACCGCGAGATCGTGACCTGGCTGAAGTCGGACGCTTAACCGACTGCGCCACCCAGGCGCCCCGTCAGTGATTATTTTTAAAAGCCCAGCAGGGGTGCCTGTGTGGCTCAGTCGGTTAAGCATCTGACTTTGGCTCAGGTTGTGATCTTGTGGTCGGTAGGTTCTCAGCTGTAAGTGCAGAGCCCGCTCTGGATCCTCCATCCCTTTCTCTCTCTCTCTCTCCTCTGCTCTCTCTCCTCTCTCAGAAATAATTAAACATTAAAAGAAATAGGGGCGCCTGGGTGGCGCAGTCGGTTAAGCGTCCGACTTCAGCCAGGTCACGATCTCGCGGTCCGTGAGTTCGAGCCCCGCGTCGGGCTCTGGGCTGATGGCTCAGAGCCTGGAGCCTGTTTCCGATTCTGTGTCTCCCTCTCTCTCTGCCCCTCCCCCGTTCATGCTCTGTCTCTCTCTGTCCCAAAAATAAATAAACGTTGAAAAAAAAAAATTAAAAAAAAAAAAAAAAACATTAAAAGAAATAAAAACCCAGCAGAGATCAAAGCCAAAGGGCCAATCTGCTGGGGGCCTGGAAAGGTTAAAACAGCAGGGCACGGGCTTCAGAGGTCAGACGGGAGCTCTTTCCACGTCTGCAGAAGGTCACGGGAAAGACCACAGGGCACCCCGTGTGTGCAGGTCCCACCCGCGAGCGAACCCGTACCTCCACTCTGGGTTGAAGTTGCCCTCGGCCTGGGGGCTCTTCAGTTTCAGGATCATCATTTCATGAAGCTCCAGGAGGAAGGAGTCGAGGTCAGTCTGGTTCAGGAAAGTGCGAAGGCACTTGGCATTGTCTGGGCTGAGACCAACTTTGTACCTGGCGCTGATTTCCCTGAAGGGCTCCTAGAATAGAGAAGAAGGGAGGCAGCAAGAGGCTGGCTGGGAGGACAGAGGGCGGCCCCCAGCCCAGCGGGGTGGGGCTGCACCCACCTTGTGCAGACGGAGCAGCTGTTCCGACCGGTGGGCTGACAGGAGCTGCCACAGTGCGATCGTGTGCTTCAGCTGGCATCGGTGTAAGGCCTGAAAGCGACAGGCTCCTGAGCGGGAGGCGGGGCCGGGAGGGCCAGGCTCCAGGGCAGGAGGCGGGGCTGGGCGGGGACAGGCTCCAGGGCAGGAGGCGGGGCTGGGCAGGGACAGGCTCCAGGGCAGGAGTGGGGGCTGGGCGGAGACAGGCTCCAGAGCAGGAGGCGGGGCTGGGTGGGGACAGGCTCCAGAGCAGGAAGCGGGGCTAGGCGGGAACTGGCTCCAGGGCAGGAGGCGGGGCTGGGCGGAAACAGGCTCCAGGGCAGGAGTGGGGGCTGGGCGGAGACAGGGTCCAGAGCAGGAGGCGGGGCCGGGTGGGGACAGGCTCCAGGGCAGGAGGCGGGGCTGGGCGGGAACTGGCTCCAGGGCAGGAGGCGGGGCTGGGCGGGGACAGGCTCCAGGGCAGGAGGCGGGGCTGGGCGGGGACAGGCTCCAGGGCAGGAGGCGGGGCTGGGCGGGGACAGGCTCCAGGGCAGGAGGCGGGGCTGGGCGGGAACTGGCTCCAGGGCAGGAGGCGGGGCTGGGCGGGGACAGGCTCCAGGGCAGGAGGCGGGGCTGGGCGGGGACAGGCTCCAGGGCAGGAGGCGGGGACAGGCTCCAGGGCAGGAGGCGGGGCTGGGCGGGAACTGGCTCCAGGGCAGGAGGCGGGGCTGGGCGGGGACAGGCTCCAGGGCAGGAGGCGGGGCTGGGCGGGGACAGGCTCCCCAAGCTGGAGGCGGGGCTGGGCGGGGACAGGCTCCAGGGCAGGAGGCGGGGCTGGGCGGGAACCGGCTCCAGGGCAGGAGGCGGGGCTGGGCGGGGACAGGCTCCCCAAGCTGGAGGCGGGGCCGGGAGGGAACAGGCGAGCATGGCGGCACTTCTGCCCCGGGCTCCTCTCTTCCCATAACTGTACACCAGCCGCTGGCCTCACCTCCAAAGCGCCACCCCTTCCCCGCCATATCTCAGAGCCCCTTCGCATGGCGAGAGGGTGGCTGTCGCGCTGGGCCTCGCCTTGACATGCCACTCTCACCTCCTGCCCTTTCCAGAGGTCGCCCAGGTGGGGACTCCCTTCGAGGCGCAAATCCCGGCAGGCAGTGGGGAGGGCAGCGTGGATGAGGCTGCAGCGGAGCCCCAAGCAAGACCCACCTTCAGAACCAGTGCTGTCTGCTCGCCCATGCGCAGCACGTCCTGGACGTACACGTTCAAAGACATGTTGGGGTTGCCGCCAGCCATGCTCAGGAACCCCAAAGTGACTTCTATGAGCGACAGGGCCTCACAGGCATCGCTGTAGGACTGCAGCTGTCCGCAGATGGCGCTGATGGCCGCGTTGTGGAGGGGTTTCTAGGAAATCAAAGGCGGGACAGGGGTCCGTGGCTGGGGGTTTCTTGTGCCTCATACCCGGCAAGCGGGCTTACCTACTTCACGGCCAAGGCCTTAAGGTGAGAGACCTACCAATAATGACAGTTAATGCTCGGTGATTCTGGGGCAGCAGTGCCCCAGACACTTTACAGAAATTGACGTGAACTCACAGTCCTCCAAGCAACCTTGTGAGGATATTCGCACGGCCGCGCGCGTGCTCACACACCCACACACCCACACACAAGTCCAAAGAGCGGGAATAGATAAGTTCTCTGGACCTTTTGCATCAGCACGTGTGGTCTGACATCATGACTAAGAAACTACCACCAGGTTTCAACAAGAGAACTCTTGCTGATTTGCTGCCCTGCTGGCCTTCTGGAAAGAACAGTGGGCTCAGGGAATGCAGGGAGGCCGCTGGAACCTGGCGGGGCTCCCAGCAAGGCTGAGCGGTCCTCCCCAAGAGGAAGCCACCACCACCGGGTAAAAGCACCGTGCGAGCGGGGCGGTGTGCTGTGATCACCTGCGGCATTTTGCTCTTGATGTCCGCAAAGAGATGCTCATAGTTCCAGTCACGTCTGTGCACCAGAGTGGGGATTCCCTGAATTGACAAAGAAAACAGCCTTTGGAGATGGAATCCACTGCGGAGGTTTCTGTCCGACGACAACTCTATTCCTGAGCAGTGACGCAACGGCAGGCCCGTGCTCCTCAGCGTGTCGCCGGACAGAGTGTGCCGCTCTTGGCGGCCGTGTGAGGTCTGTGTTTGACCCACGGTCTACAGAAACAGTGACACGGCAAAGGACCCGGCCTCGCCTCAACGGCCAAGCAGGTGCCGACACGCAGAATGCTAGAGGCTTGCTGGCCACTGGGGGGAGCAGGTACACGGGGACCTCCCGTTCCTGTACTCCCCCAACCACTACGGGGCACAGACAACAGGACAGCAGAGCGAGTTAAGACAGCCCTGGGTGCAACAGGTCAGGGCTTCACCGCCGGCAGTGAGGGAGCACACACACGGAACCAGTGTCCCCGGCTGGACCCGGCAGGGACAAGAACAGCCCAGGTGAAAGAACAGAGATGTGTAGGTGCACGGTGTGTTCAGGGAGGGAGGGCGGCTTGGTGTGTGAATCAACCGGCTGGAGAAGGGCTGCGACAAGCAGTGTGGGCGTTACGCCACGCGCACCGGGACACCAGTCGGCCTCAGGGCCGTCACCAGGGAGCGACGTGGGCCAGATGTGGTTCGGGAATGTGGCCTTAAGACTCGGAAGGCAGGCAGCAGCGGGCCTGTGGCAGTTACACAGGTGCCGTGGTGTCGGGTGACAGGCTGTGTGTGGAGCGTGAAGGAGCGGGTGGCCGCCAGGGGCTGTCAGGGGCGGAGGCGATGCCGTTAACGACACAGAGAAATCCAGCAAGTCCACGGGGACCTGAAGAGGCCCAGAGGTACGGAGGGGACCCAGGTTCTGGCCTCTGGGGGGACCGCACGGCTGGACGGTCATCCCCGTGCCCGTCTCGCTCAGAAACAGCTGGGATGCGAGGCTAACTTTCACAAAACAGACGTGCGGGCCCGACAAGTCCCGCGGGGGGGGGGGGGGCAGCCGCACCTTGAGCGTGAGCCTGGGTTTGCCCTGGAGGAAGCGGCTGGTGACCTGGTGCTGGATCTTCTCCAGGTCGAACTCCTGCAGGGTCTCCTGGCCCTGCTCCACCCGGTACTGGCAGTTGGAGAGGATCAGGGGCACGAGGTCCCGCTCGACCTCGTAACTGATGACGTGCAGGTCCGTGACCTCGGAGGCATCGACCGTGTAGCTGAGGGACACACAGACGTGGCGCTCGGGGACCCACCCGGAGCGGGCTCCCGGCTCCCGCCCTCCGTCCTGGCAGGCGAGCGCGCTGCCCGGGCCCGTGCACCCAGCCGAGGCAGGGAAGTGTGCCCGCCCCCGCGGCCCCCGCGACCCCGCGACCCCCATCTCAGACACGGCTCCCGCGGCCGGCCGTGCGCTCACCCGTTGTTTTCTCCGGAGAACTCTCCCACCGCGTAGACCATTTCGTTGTGCAGCCTGATCAAATAGCTGACTAAGGCGGTCGAGCAGAGGCCCCGGCCCCGGCGACGCGGCAGAACGACCTCGAAGTCGGTGTCCTCGTCCAGGTCGGCGTCGCAGTATTCTTCGGGCAGCTTGATTTCACCTTGGGAGGACGGGGAGCCCTCAGCAGAGAGGCCTCCGCTCACCTCCGCGCCGCCGCTCCCGCCACCTCCAGGCCGGCGCCCAAGCCCGCGGGCGCTTCCCAAGTGGGGACGCGCTGGAGCCGGGGACGCTCTGCGCGCTCTGTCCCCACCGCCCTCACGCGCCCACGGGTTTCAAACGACCTCAGCTCCTTCCTGAGTCCACATCCACAGATCCGAGATGACCCACGGGTTACTTCTTTCGTGCTGTGTTAGTTCGCTTGCCCCCGACACCTGTGCCCAGAGACTCACGGACCAGGGTCGGGCGGGAGACAGGGAGCGTGGCACCTACCACTGGTCTGCAGTGACATCCTCAGCTTGTTCCACGTCGACAGAAAGATACGGATCCTCTTGCGGAGTAACTGCTTCAACCCGTCTGTCCGACAAAACACCTTCTAAGGGCCCCGTGAAAACCCCTACCCAGTCGGGTCCGGCCAACACCGTCGCGCGCTCTTTGGGAAGGGCCCGGCTTTGCGTCTCCGGCCTCACCAGCGTGTGCGAGTGTGGACGCCGAGTTTCAGCCGCAGCCAAGCCTCTTTTGGGCTTTTGGGATTCACGGCACCCGTTACTTCGCACTGAAGGCTGAGGGGACAGAGGCCCCGAGCCCCGGGCTGGCTGCAGCGGTCTCTGCGAACCCCCAAACACAGCTGGCGCTGACCTCCTCCTGGAGCGGAGACGTACCTTCGTGGTGACTGCTGATGAAAGCTCGGATGGACTGGTAGTCAGCTTCCGAAACGTTCTGGAACTGCTTCACTAGATCCCTCTGCAGGGCCAAGATCTCAGGCAGCGATTTCACCAGCCTCAGCTCTGCCTCCTGCCGAGGGAAGACCGCCAGGCCGCACGTGAGTTCACCTGTCCCACGTTCCTGGGGACACGGGCTCCGGGGCTGGCTCAGGACCCGGGTTTGCATCGGAGCCGGTCGAGGCGCCATTTTACGTGACGCCCCCTCGGGCTCCTCGGGAACAGGAAAAGGCCGTTTCCGTCTTTCACAAGGGCCCGCCGCCTGCCAGCAGGACACCCTGCACGCTAGGGACGGAGACGCCAGCGGGACGCGGTCCCTGCCGTCACGGGGCTGACACGTCACATGTGTCTGCCGAACACTCGGCAAAGAAACCGGCCTCCTGGGCCCCGGCGACGGGCTGGCGGTGCAGGAATCTGCCAAGAGCAGAGGCTGGGGATTTAGGCGCCGGCACCCGGCGTCGCTCCCGTGTGTCGTCGGAGCCCCAGGAGACCCTCCCTGCTCGGGCTCTCGCCCTCCCGCTGACCGACAGTCATCGCACTTGTCCCGAAAGCCAACACTGGTACACGGCGGGGAGGGGGGGACAGACGCTACCACAGAAGGCGAAGTTTCAGGGGGCACGAGGCTCAAATGGGTCTGTTTCCGGTCTCGGCCCGACGAGACCCTTCACTGCTCCCTTCCCCCCACCCCCAACACCTTTCTTCCTTCTGAGGCCGAGTCTGGGACACGGAAGACTTTTTTGTCTGTTGGTTTCATTCTGGTTACGTGTTCCCCACGAAAAAAGCCTTTTCTTTCCACAGACCCTCACTGATGGCCAAGCGCTCCCGGCACCGGGGCCAGGATGGTGGACGGGCACCCCCTGGGATGACCTGAGTTCTGTTCCTTCTTGCTGAGTGACCGGGGAGATACCATCCCGGCTCTCACGTTCTTTACGGATTCCCGATTCCTGCCAACTCTGACCGGTGTATTTCCTCTGTAACTTTATGCTTCAAACTGCCTCACGGCCTGACGTGCATGAGGAACCTACCCTCCCCTGCCACAGGTGGTCCAGCAAGAAAGCAGAGCCCTGGGGCACCAGGGACATGGGCAGGGGGTCACTCAGGGGCAGCCTTACCTTCTGCAGGAACTTCCAGAGGACGGGCACCGTGTCTCTGCCAGAATTCTGCTCCACGATGTGCTGCAGATACTCAACCGTGACCCTCCTCCTGCAGGCCCACATCTTAGAGCAGTGGACCACACTCTTCTGGGGCAGGTGAGGCAGGAAGGCCCCGGGGTCACCGTACACGATTCTGGCCACGGGGTTGGAGCTGATCCGCTCGTCCTGGCTGATCTGGGTGGTGACGGTCAGCAGTGCTTTCTCCAGATGCTGATGCTGGGTGCGAGAGCAACACAGGGTTCTGGAGGTGAGGCCGCTCACGCAGACCGCGACACGGGGGCTCCACCAGTGGGCAAGGTAGGGCGTCCGCCCTCCCCGGTTTAGCAAGCGACCAAGTTCTCTTCCACGACGATTTTCAGGTTCCTTGCCTGTGGGCTCATGTCTCCCCAGATGAGAGACCCAGAGACCTGAACTGTATCCCCATCCTTTTACTTGGTGGCTTTTATCTCCCTCTGGGTGTATTTACTCCCAGTACCGTTCTTATCTGAGAGGAGCAGTGAATCCATGACTACCCGTGCATTTTTGCTGGGCATCTACACGCGAGTCTTGTCTCCCTACCTGCTGTTCTCACTATTAAAAGTAGCGCACAGAAAGCCACCTACCCCTCCTGGACTCACAGTAATTCCTCAACCGGCCAGCCCGGCCTCCGGGACGGAGGGCACGGGGACAGCAGAATGGTCGAGTGGCCGGTGGTCCACACCTGTGCCTGGGGTTCCGCCAGCGGCCCCACAGCCCTTGCGCGAGGGACGACGCACAGCCCAAGTGCCCAGGACGCTCCCATGACACCCACCCGTGGGCTCCCAGCTGGCCGCCAGGGCCGCGTACCTCCAGCTCAGGGAGAATGAGTGTCTGCATGGCCTTCTCCCAGCTGTTTCGGAACTCTCTGGACGACAGCCTCGCATCGAAATTGAACATTCCTACAAGGAAACACACGTTACCCAAGGAAAAGAAACCACAGCAGCTACGTAAACACTGACTAAAGGCGAGACCAAAGTCACGCTCCCTTCCAGCAGGGGGACGAGGGGGGATGCGGGGCACTTGTTGCTAAATTAACCTGAGTGTTTCAAAACGGTCCCTGCTGCTCCCAGCAAGCCCAGGATCGTGGCGAAGATAGAAACAGAAAGAAAATAAAGTGACTCTCAACGCCGCCCCTCAGAAATAGCCATTCTGCTACGTCACCTTGAAGACCTTCCCTTTCCACGGGTTTCGGTCTTTAAAGTGGGAACATTGGCTCAGTGACCACAGTGGTCTGTAGCCCCCTTTTCCACGGGACCAACTGTGGACACGGGAACACGGGCAGGTAACCCCGGACTGCGTGTCCTTATAGCAAAAGCAGAAGGGGCCACACAGGCCAGGGGTCCAAAGAGGACAAGTCCCAACAGAGGAGCAGACACTGGTCTCTGGACGGTGGGGACTCAGATGCCCTGCCCGCCCTGGATGACACACGGCCTCCCCACACGCACGCACACATGTGACGCCTCTGTGCTCACGTGCTGACCCGGGGCGGGGAGCGCAAAGACAAGAGCCACCCTTCCCTCCGCTCGTCCCCACACCCCTCCCCGCTTCCCTTATCCATCCCCGGCGTCGTGAGGAGTGACCAGCCACCCCCTCGCCCCTCGAGCTCACTCTGGCCGGAGGGGTGGCGCTGCCTTCCCAGGAGGCTGCGCAGAACGAGGTGCACGGCGTTGATGGCCTCGTCGGCGCTCCTGCCCAGCGTCCTCGTCAACTGCTCCAGGTCCTGCCGGATGTGCTGCTGCAGAAACCCTCTGGGGTCCCTCACCGGAGGCTTGATGATGTTTATCACACCCTGCGAGGGACACGAGATCTTGTCTGCAGGGAGCCGGCGGGCCTGGCACACGCCCCCAGGAAGGACGGCCGGTGCCGAGTCAGAGGGCGCTGGGGAGGGGCAGAAGCATCGCGCGCACAGAGGCGGCGGGGCGGCAAAAGTGACCCTGTGACATCGTTGGCGTGACCTCGGGCCCATGCGGCCCTGCTCTCAGCTCGTTGAAAACACGCTGTGTCCCTCACGCGTTAGGGCACACGTTCGTACGGTCACGTGTGCAAGCACGTGGGAACAGCCTCATCCCTAGCTCGTTAAAGCTACACTGCACGTTGGGGCGCCTGGGTGGCTCAGTCGGTTAAGCGTCCGACTTCGGCTCAGGTCATGGTCTCGCGGTCCGTGAGTTCGAGCCCCGCGTCGGGCTCTGTGCTGACGGCTCGGAGCCTGGAGCCTGTTTCGGATTCTGTGTCTCCCTCTCTCTCTGACCCTCCTCCGTTCATGCTCTGTCTCTCCCTGTCTCAAAAATAAATAAAACATTAAAAAAAAAAATTTAAAAGCTACACTGCACGCAAACCCAAAACAAATAACGTTCGGGTCCAATGGTCGGCCGTCATGGTTCATTAACTTCGAGGGGACGCGCTGCGCTTTCTTCCCCCGAGCTCCAGCGAAGACACGGGTAACGTCGAGGTCGAGTAGCCTCCCCGCTCCCAGTGTGCACCGAGACGCGGAGTGTTTGTTTAAACTTTGATAATAAGACTTATTTTGCCAGGGCGCCTGGGGGGCTCAGCGGGTCGAGCGTCCGACTTCGGCTCAGGTCGTGATCTCACGGTTCGTGGGTTCAGGCCCCGCGTCGGGCTCTGTGCTGACGGCTCGGAGCCTGGAGCCCACTTCGGATTCTGTGTCTCCCTCTCTCTGTCCCTCCCCTGCTCGCTCTCTCTGTCTCTCAAAAGCAAATAAACATTGGGGCGCCTGGGTGGTTCAGTCGGTTGAGCGTCCGACTTCGGCTCAGGTTGTGATCTCGCGGTTCGTGGGTTTGGGCCCCGCGACGGGCTCTGGGCTGACAGCTCGGAGCCTGGAGCCTGCTTCGGATTCTGTGTCTCCCTCTGTCTCTGCCCCTCCCCCGCTCATGCTCTGTCTCTCTCTCAAAAATAAACAAACATTCAAAAAATTAAAAACAAAGAAAATGGATTTTACGGAACCTGATGGGTAGGGCCCCCCGCCAGCGGGGAAACGAGGGGGGTGTGAACCTTACGCTACTTTGTGGATTTGGCAACAAATACGTACTCCTGACCCGCAGGAGGTGGCCAGCACTTTTTGGACAAAACGACTCGCGGGTCGTTACAAATTCGCGACCGAACGCGAGGCTTGCGGGCCGTACCTCAGGACTCTGGGCCGCCCCCAGGAGCATGGCCAGGTGGGTGAGCAGTCGTAGGAGCAGGAAGACCGCGGGGGCCAGCTGTCGGTCGGACACCACCGTCTCACGTCTGCCCAGCGCGACTCCCAGCACGTGGCCAGTCTGCGTTCTGTCTGCGTGGTTTCTGGAGAGGACGAGAGAAGACAGGGTAGAGACTGAAGACAGTCATCTCTCCTCAGCCCCAGGGGCACACCTCGGAGTCTCGGGCCGTGCAGACGAGGTTCGCATTGGGAAGAGAATGGTGCCATGGTACTCGTCGCCGGGACCACGCGCCTCGGGGCGTCCCCCTTCCAGCCTCACCTTCCCATCTGACCGGCAGCCCGCGGCATTCTCAGCGTGAGGCGGCTGACCCGAGCGGCCACCTGTGCTGCCCCCGAGCCGCGCGTCCAGACAGGGGTCTGCACCTGCTCCTTCCACTGAAGGGGGGGTAGGCAGGCTAGGGACAGGTGACGTCGACCTCGGGGGCATGTGCACCCCGATCTCATTTTCCCCAAATCAGAAATGGGATGGAAGGCCCGGCAAAGAATTTCGTGTCGCACCCAGGTGGGAGGCACAGCAGGACAGACAGCTGCAAAAATACTGGAGATTCTGGGGCGTTCCGACGGTTTGTGGCGATAACAGGCTAGGATATTTTAAACTCTAATGGCAGCAGACTAGCGAAAATGTGATGGCCACGGAGGGGCCCCAGCTGCCCTCTGGGGGAGCACGGAGAGCCACACTCCTCTCGAGAGAAGGCTGGGATCAGGACACCAGCCTAGGACTGTTTGATAAGACGGACTCTGTCTCCTTCACGTCCCACAAATAGTGGTGGCAGCTGAGAGTCTCCAAGTGAGACGGCGTGGGCTCAGATAGAAAAATGCCCACTTTGTGGCTTCGCAGATTTAACTGTCGCTCTGAACCAGGTCACTTGCGTATGGCAAGCATATCTCTACAGGGGCCACGCCCCAGGCCCCAACAGAAGACATCTGAATAACAGGTGTTCTTGCAAGTATGTATCCATGTGTGGCCTTATTTACAGAGAAGAGGTCAGTCAGGGGCGCCTGGGGGGCTCAGTCGGTTGAGCGTCCGACTTGGGCTCAGGTCATGATCTCGCGGTTTGTGGCTTCGAGCCCCATGTCAGGTTCTGTGCTGACCGCTCGGAGCCTGGAGCCTGTTTTGGATTCTGTGTCTCCCTCTCTCTGCCCCTCCCTTGCTCTCTAAGAATAAACATTAAAAAAAAAAAAGGCCAGTCAGCCAGTGACAGAGCAGACACCGCACTGTTCCATGACCACAGGGACCTTGGCATTGAGATCCGACAGGCCCAAATGCACAAGTTATTAATACCGTATTCAGTATCAAGTTACCCGCTGGAATAGAACCAGGCTCCAGAACCCGTAGTTGGATCGAATTGAAACGAATGCCGTCTTACTTACGTGACAGCAAGAAACCCGTCCTCAGGTCTGTGGTTAATCCCGCCAATTACAGCCCCGCAGTCCACACAGTGGCTCTGTTCCATCGGCCGGCCACACTAGGACACACACAGACGGGGCCACGCTCAGTTGTGGACGACTGTCGCTGCAGGCGCACACGCCCACGCGGGAGGCCGAGGACCGCGCTGGACAGCAGGCACGTGCGGGGGGCTGCCGGAGCCGTGGGGCCTGGGGCGCGTGCTCCGTGCAGACGTGGTGTGTGCCAGGACACGGGGGCTTTGAGCAGGACAGGCTGATACACGCTCACAGCTCCTCCCTGCTGCCCCGACTGCCCACGCCCGGGCCCTGTCATCTCGCGCCGGGAACACCGCCTCGGCCTCCAAACCCAGTTCCCAACTCTGTTGGGACTTTTTTTATTTAAAAAAAAAAAAACAAAACACATATGGTTCGCTCCTTCCACAACCTCATTTTTTCCCAAACCAGACTGTGTGCTCCTGGATACAGCGAATCGCAGCCGGACCAGCCTCAAGCCCCAGAGCGCGGAATGTTGGAGCCGAGAGCGGTCCCGGGAAGGACGGGTTTTCTCCTCTAGGTCTCTCGTTTACTTTGTTCAACTCAACAGCCTCCTGCTGAGCAAGCAGAGCCCCGGCCGGGTGCTGCGGGACGCAGAGACGGGGCGCACACAGCCCTCTCTCCCGGGGCTTGTAATCCCGGGGGTCTTCTTCCCGTCCCTCGGTGTCTACACCACATCTCCTCCCTGGGCTAGTAATCCAGACTACGGACCAGCCAACACCTTGCCGTTACAGAAGGACACGTGTCACACATCCCGTGTGGCAGTGGCCGGGAAGGACGGCCAGCAGCAGTCTTGCCTCCCACAGGGACTTTGGCAACGTCTGGAGACACTTTTGGTTGTCACGCTGGGGACACGGGTGCTACTGGCATCTGGTGACTCGAAGCCAGGAACACTACTCTGCACCCGAGCACACCCCACAGGGCCCAGCACAGCCCCCCAGTAGACGGTTACGTGTAGAGACCCGCAGCGCCCTTTGGTCGCCTCCAACAGCCTTCAAAAGGGTCTGCGCTCCCCTAGAGGTCAAGACCCTCATCAGCCTTGTCCTCCACGCCCGCCGCTCCAGCCTCAGATCTGCAGGAACAGACGTTTTGGGCCCCGCCCCCCTCCCCGCACACCACGACTCACCTCTCCCACAGAGCAGGGGTGGCCGTTGGGACACACTGTTGAAAGAACAGGACACACGTTGGCGGCTGAGTTTCCACCCCATGACCCGAGGTTAAGAGAGAAGGCCAACGCTCTCCTCTCCGGCGCAGCCACAGCAGGACGCAGAGCACGTCAGCGAAAACACGCGCTGAGCACGTCAGCGAAAACACGCGTGGGCCTGATTGGACACGCAGAGAAGCTCCCTTCACGGGCTCGTGCCACGGGCTACCCTGGGAGCCACCCTTCCTTTCTCTTTCAACTTTTTTGTTTCTGAGGAGTGTGTTTCGTAACAACTTTTTAAACCCAGTTTAAAAGGATTCTTTGCTCAGGGGATGCCTGGCTGGTTCAGTTGGAAGACTATGGGGCTCTTGATCTCAGGATCGTGGGTTCGAGCCCCATGTTGGGAGATTACTAAAAAATAAAAAAATAGATAAACTGAAAAAAAAAGGGGGGTGCTGGGCAAGTCCTGGCTGTGTCTGTTTAGAATAATAAATAGGGGCGGCTGGGTGGCTCGGTAGGGGTTGAGTGTCTGACTATTGATTTTAGCTCAGGTCAGGATCCCAGGGTTGTGGGATTGAGCCCCACGCTGGGCTCCGTGCTAAGCATGGGGCCTGCTTAAGATTCTCTCTCTCTCTCTCTCTCTCTCTCTCTCTCTCTCTCTTTCTCAGGGCACCTGGGTGGCTGAGTCAGTTAAGCGTCCAACTCTTGACGTACTCTTGGTGTTGGCTAAGGTCACGATCTCGCGGTTTGTGGGTTTGAGCCCTGCGTCGGGCTCTGCACTGACAGCTCAGAGCCTGGAGCCTGCTTCGGATTCTGTGTCTCCCCCTCTCTCTACCCCTCCCCTACTCACACTTTGTGTCTCTGTGTCTCTCAATAATAAATAAATGTTAAAAAAAAATTTAAAAAGATTCTCTCTCCCTCTCTCTCTACTCCTCCCCAGCTCACTCTCTCTCTCTCAAACATAAATTAATTAATTAATTAATTAATTAAACAAAAGGATGATTTACTCAGGCAACAGCAAAGTTTACACGAAGTACAGGTGCCATCGTTAGGGCTCCCGCTTCTGTATTTAAAAAAGAACTCTCTTTGGGTCGGAACCTGGGCCGTGGCGTGAGCTGACCCTTACCCGGGCCTCTGGTGTGGCTCACGTCCCAGGGAGAGAAGAGTGTGCCCAGCGCGCCCTCCCCCGGGGGCTCAGGAAGGGGCTGACGCGCCCCGTCCGCGGCCAGCAGGCGCCGCGCTCTGCGAAAGCACCGATGGCGGAACCGGCCAGGTGTCTGGGACCTTCGGGCACAAAGCGCGTGGGCCCCGGGTCACATCGCAGGGACTGACACTTACTGTACCAGTGCACGCCTTCCAGACCCTTCCAGTTCTGAGCCTGAGCCAGCAAGTCTTCCGGCATCGTTGGAAGAAAAGCGCTCTGAAAAGCCAAGAGAGCAGAGAAGCTTCAGGAACGTGGGCGCGCGGCCGGCTGCCACTCCCTGGGGCTGGGAAGTGGGCTCTGCAGCCCGCTTCAACGCTCTCCACCGGGGAAAACAGAACAGGGCTCCCTGCGCGATGACACAGGGCAAGGTCTTCGCCATCGCTGGGGGCTCAGGCGTCAAGTGAGACAGAGGCAGAGAGGAGACCGCAGGACGACCACGGCTTCTACGGGTGCCCAGGGACGGCCTCGGTCTCTGTGGTGACAACCAGTCCCCGGGCTTACCGCCATAGTGGCCGGGGAGAAGGCCAGATTCCTCAGGGGTTCCAAGACTTCGCTGTGTCCGCACAGGAGGAGGGTGGCCACGTGGACGGCCAATTCTGCCACCGTGCCTTCGAGGCTGCTGTCCCGGACACCCGTGCTCAGCAAGGGCAGAGTGTCGGCCACGAGGGAGGTTGCGAAAAGTTTGATATCCCGATGAGAAAGGACCTCGCTCTCCTCGATGAAGCTGTTGAGAGCCTCACGTTGCTGGCGAGAAAACATGTTGAAAAATATATCAAAGACGATGACGTGAAGGCCAACATTGGCTCCTTAAGCTAGCCACATACTTCGATCCAGACACGTATCGAGTAGGAAGGAAACTACGGTTGATTGTCACCGTTTGAGGGGAGATTATCCAGATGAGAGAATTTTCATCTTCAGACACAGCACCACACATCCCGGGGCTAACTCTGACGTTCTGCTTTGTAAACGCTATCTTATATTCTTGACTTCTCTTTTTTTTTTTTAAGTATTTATTTATTTTTGAGAGACAGAGACAGAGCGTGAGCAGGGGAGGGGCAGAGAGAGAGGGAGACACAGAATCTGAAGCAGCTCCAGGCTCCGAGCTGGCGGCACAGAGCCCGACGCGGGGCTCGAACTCGCGAGCTGTGAGATCGGGACGTGAGCCGAAGTCGGACGCTCAACAAACCGAGCCAGCCGGGCGCCCTTGTGGTTTTTACTTCTATTCAAGAAAGTCCCTCTGGGCTTTGAGACTGTGAGCACCGTCCCGAGAGTGGACACTCACCTCTGGCTTAGGATGGAGGTTTGCATCAGGGAGTCTGTACAAAGTGGCGACCTCTCTGAAAAGCGCTAACAGTAAGTGGGCCGCCTGCTGAGGGCCGGGGTTCCTGGAGACCTGAAGAGGCAAGGACGCCGGTGAGGCTCGGTTACACACGTCCGACTGAGGGCCAGAGTCCTGCTGACTCTGGCCTTAAACCGGGGGGAGGCGGGACAGCCTTTCCCGAGACCTGGACGCCCGCCACCCCCCGCACCTCGAGGGTGGCCCCTGGCCAAGGACTCTGAGGCCGCCCGGCTCATAGACATTCCGCCATGCAGCTCAGTGCGTTTATCAGACCGCTTGGCACCCACGTAAGAGAGAGCACCGCTGTTCTTCTGAGCACCCCGCCGTTCCTGGAAACCCCCACCACCGAGCCGAGCGAGGCTGTGTGTTTACTTCCTCACTTCCCGGCACAGTCCCAGGGTACACGGGGCCTCCAAGAGGAAGCAAGAACAGAACCGCTCGAAGGTGACTCTAGGAACTCCCTGCCTCGTTAAGGAAATGAGCGCCCACGTCAGCACCGACGGGAGTCACGACCGTGCACAGGTAGGAGCGTCGTCCCCAGTTTTGTCCGCGCACCTCCCATCAGAGGGTGACCTCAGAGGAAGTGATGTTCAAGCAGGGTCTCACAGGAAGTAACATGTGCGCCGTCACATAGGGGCTGCTGATGGCCCCGACCGGGCGGGTCAGCGACGTCAAGCAAATCTGTCCCCTAACTCGGTTACTAACATCCTCCTGTTTCGGCCGGGCGCGCGGAGGCCGTGGACACACGACTCGGCTCTGGGGCGCCGTTTGGTACCGAGGGAAGCGGGGGGGAGGGGCCGTCCTACCTTCACAGCAGCCGCAATAGCCAGGGGCTTGCACTCGAGGACGGCTTTGCCCACCGCGTCACGAAGGGACTTGTATTTGTCACCGTGCACCAGGTACCGGTCCATCTGGCTTGAGTGATCCTCCTGCAAGGCCAGGGACACGGGTTCATCACGGTGGGGACGTGGGGGGACACGGTCAGCAAAGAACCGCCCTGACAGGTAGAGGACCCAGGCGATGGTTAGAGGTCCGGCCCCAGGCAGGACGGTCCCCTGCTGTGCTGGGACAGGCCGCCTCCTTGCGCAGTGGAGGGGGGAGTGGGTGCAGGCCTGGGGAGCAAGAGGCAGCTCTGACCGTGTCGCTGTGTTCTGTCCCCGCCGGGAGCACAGACGACAGTGCCGTAAGGATGCCCGTGCCAGGCTCCCAGTGGAGGTAACACGGAAAGCCAGCATGCCGAGTGCCACTTCTGTCACCCCGGGAACGGGGCCCGGAGCCAAAACCGCTACAGCTTTTTTACCCTCTTTCTCCTGCCTCCCGTCCCTGCCCGCGTGGGAGAGAAAGGACTTCTTCTGCTAGCTGACCACTATTCATTTGCAACAGCAAAAGCCACACGTTCGTTCTTTTGCGTTGCCCACGTCACGCCGGATCAAAGGCGAGGCCCAAATAAGCTTTTTGTGCAGGGAGGTGACAAACCAGAAGTGCACGCGCCCACCTGTCCCCCAGGGCAGGCCGCCTAAACGCCACCACGAGCCTGGGCAGGTTGGCTGCAGGGAGGCACCGGGGACCAGGCTGGACCGGCGGGGGTGGGGGGAGGAGGCCAGGACGGGAGGCCGCGCCACTCACCTGCTGCGCTAAGACCGCCTGGGGAAACACCCACCGCGCCGGGTGGCCCGGCCTGGAGAGGCGCTGCACGAACTCGATCCCCCGCTCGCTGGCGAGTTTCCGCACCAGGTACACCCGGTACCAGTCGTTCTTGACCTGCCTGCAGAAGCGTTCCACCTGCTGAAGGTAGCGCTGCTTGTCCTCGGCCGCCTCTGCAGAGCACAACGAGACAGGCGTGAGGGCCCGGCGGCCCGCTGTCCTCACTGCTCACCCGTCCGGGACCCGGAGCCAGGCGCGAACAGCACGGGCCCCGGCGTCCGGAACTCACAGTGTGACGACCGACCCAGAAGGAAGGGGACACAGGACAGACCGGGATCGCTCTGCTTCCCGAATTTCCACAGAACGAGGTCTCTAGGCCCGGGGCGGAGAGGGGTGCAGACGAAGACCTGCCTGAGCCCTCCTGGAGCCCGGAGAGGAAGTCAGAGGCCCTGCTGAGACAGAGGCGGATCCTGGCCAGCTCCTGTAGGTGGTCTACCGAGGCCTCGCTGGCAGGCTCGGGGCCGCGCCGTGCCGAGTAGGTCTCCAGGAACACCCCGTCCTCTCTCAGGCATTTCTGGCCCTCGCTGGTAGAGAGGGCGCTAACCTTCTCGTACATGGAATCCTAGGGAACAGAGAACCGGAAAATAAAAGGATGTTCTTTCTTTTTATGTTTATTTTTGAGAGAGAGAGAGAGAGAGAGAGAGAGAGAGAGAGAGAGAGGCAGAGTGTGAGCGGGGGAGGGGCAGAGAGATAGAGGGAGACACAGAATCCCAAGCGGGCTCCAGGCTCCGAGCTGTCAGCACAGAGCCCGACGCGGGACTCGAACTCACAAACCTCGAGATCATGACCTGAGCCGAAGTCGGACGCTTAACCGACTGAGCCACCCAGGTGTCCCAGGATGTTGTTCTTTTTAATATGCACATCCCCAACCTTCCAAAATTCCCACAGTGTGACCACGGAGAACAAGACAGAAATACTGTAAGTTTGGGGGAGCCTGGGTGGCTTGGTCAGTTGAGCATCTGACTCTTGATATCGGCTCAGATCACGATCTCACAGTTTGTGAGTTTGAGCCCTGAGTCGGGCTCTGTGCTGGCAGCGTGGAGCCTGCTTGGGATTCTCTCTCTGCCCCTCCCCAACTCGTACACACGTACACACACACACACACACACACACACACACACACACACTTTCTGTCTCTCTCTCTCTCTCTCTCTCTCTCTCTCTCGCTCGCTCAAAATAAATAAATAAACATGAAAAAAATATCGTTAAGGTTGAAGGTAACTGTTTCGAATCATGGAAAACAAACAACCCTTTTTATTTTAGGGGCAAGAAGGAGGGGAAGAGAAAACCTTTGAGGAAGAAAAAACAACGTCGTATAATCTGATTTTCTCATGTGCATCGTCACATTTTTGCAAGTAGCAAAAGTACGGAGAGAAGAAATACGACAAGCAATCAAAGCCACAGCCTCTCCAACCCGCAGAGATGAGCTCGGTTAAGCTGGGAGGAGTGGTGTTTTCCTCTCGCCCAGGCTCGGACACATCAGAACACACGACTGCTGGGGGCAGAAGCAGTGTTTCTGTGTGTAGAGCGGAGCATCTGGTAATTTCACCCACTAAAATGATATTCTGTAAATTTTCAGAGACACTTTTCCACTGAACAGACCGGGTGGTCCAGCTAGTTTGCAGAAGGAGCTCAGGGTACTGACGGCTTGCTTACCTCCAGGCAGGTGCTAAAGAGGATGTACAGCTCAGTTTTATCTTCAGTCAAGAACGCTTTCTTCTCCAAAAGGGACAAGTAAGTCTGGATGTAATCTTTCACTTCTTGGAAGCTGCAGAAAGAGACATATGGTACCTGGTGATCTCAGGTCTCGTGTTGCAAAAAAAAAAAAAAAAAAAAAGAGAGGGAGAGAGAGACAGCATCTATCTGTCTACCTACCTACCTATCCATCTCTCTCCTCCTGTATAAATACAGCCGTGTGTACATATACTTTATAACATGGTTGTACTGAAAATATTTTAGCACAATATTGGAGGAATACAATTCTGTACTTTAGACCAGCTGTTCTCAGCCTTCTTGGCTTCAGAACTCTTTAACGGACTTAACAATTACACAGAACCCCAAGGGCTTTGTGGATGTGGGTCCTATCTATCGATGTTGATGACGGTCCAAATTAAAACTGAAAAAAATTGAAAATACTTATCAACTAGTTTAAAACATACACCCCACACGTGTTAAAAATTAATAACGTTTAGGGGAGTCCGGGCGGCTCGGTGGGTCAAGCGGGCTCCAGGCTCTGAGCTGTCAGCACAGGGCCCGACGTGAGCCTCGAACCCACGAACCGTGAGATCACGGCCTGAGCTGACGTCGGACGCTTTACCGACTGAGCCACCCGGGGCACCCTGTCTGTTGGAACTTTTCTTGTAGCATCTTGACTTTGCCGTCGCCTCGAAGTATGCTTTGTCAAGCCAGGGCACAGGCCGGGGGCACTAAGTGTCCTCTGAAAGAAGCCTTGGGACACAGGTCAGCCTTCTCGGCATTTTCTGAAATACCATAATTTGACACGACCGCTGGCCTTTGGCACTGAGTGGGCGTCTCTGTCCCTTCACAGAAGCAGACAGATGTAACTGCTGACACAAAACGTAGGTGACGCCTAGGACGACGAGGGCGGGGGGCCGCTCTAAGTTACCGTCCGTCCCCCCAAATCCCCAAACGAGATAGCTGTGCGAGGAGGCTCAGAACCGCAGGGCTCACGCGTTCTCGCACGTGAAACACGCTCCCCTGCCCAAAACACGTCTTCTTCCCCCCCCCAACAAGGTGCCTCGTAGCTACGCTGAACTCATTTGCCTACAGCCGCAGACGTCACACACACAACCAGGGGGTGCCCCACTGAAAAAGCTCCCCCAAAGCAGCTTCTAGAAGCTCACTCCAGGCTGGCTGTGCTTACCTGTACTTCAAAAGCAGTTTCAGCACCACCGAACGGATGACAGGGGTCTTATCCACAACGTCATCGAAGGGGGAGAGAGATTTTGTGTGTTCACGGTGCCCTTCAACCAGAGAGAGAGGGGGTAGCTCATTATTCACGTCGGACACAAAAAAGTCAGAGGAGGAAGCCAGGATTGATTTCGGTCTACGGGCAGAAAGCAACTTACTTTGGAAGGTACCTCTTAAGAGCTCCTTTTGCGCGAAGAGTAAATTTAGCAGAACATCGATCACCTCCTTCTCTGGTGGGGAATTATCCTTGAAGCATATGGTGGAGACCAGGTCTATGAAGAAACTGTTACACATCTGCCGGATACAGGCGTGCTTCCTGATGGCATTCCTGGGGGAACACGGTGGGGAGGCACAGTCAGTGCTTGGAGAGCGTGCCCCAGATCCCTGCCCAGGCTGGACACCTCGTGTTCTTCAGTAAAGAGATACAAGTATCTCCTTGCTACGGGCGCGTAGAGCTGGGTGCAAACTTAGAGCTGGGTGCAAACGGCCGGATGGGGTGCAAACTCCTCTCTAGGGGCCCCTTGATCGTTTGCACCAGCCAGTGACACCCTTTTCTGCTAATGTCTGCAAAGACCCCGCCCGCTGGACTGGCCGTGTGCCCCGCCTTCGGGCGCTCATCGGAAGGGGGGCGGGAAGGGAAGGCTGCCGAGTCACCGATGGCAGAGCTGAAGGCTCTGAGCCCGCTGAGCGTTCGCCGATGCCAACCGCTGCCCCGCAGGACATGTGGCCAGGCACAGCTGACGCCTCGGGTCGGCGGGGAGGCAGACTTCTTCTATCTAAGCTCCTCGGGTGTCTCGTGACGGCTGTATCTAATTTATGACTTTCTGATTTATTTCCGTTAGTCGGGTCATCTCCCAAATCTATGCTCGCGTGTGTCTCGGGGAGAGAATCATTTTGGGACACTAGGTGCTTATGAAGCTACACAAGTGGCCGTCTCTCTTAGGATGGTTCTCTGAAGTCAGCTTTTCTTTTCTTTTTTTTTTTTTTAAGTTATTTTTAAAAAATGTTTATTTATTTCTGAGAGAAAGAGAGACAGAGAGGGAGGGAGGGTGAGAGCAGGGAGGGGCGGAGAGATGGGGAGACACAGAATCCGAAGCAGGCTCCAGGCTCCGAGCTGTCAGCCCAGAGCCCGACACGGGGCTCGAACCCACGAACCGGGAGGTCACGACCTGAGCCGAAGTCGGACGCTTGACCGACTGAGCCACCCAGGCACCTCTGAAGTCAGGTTTTCTAAGGTTAATACGGTTTATATTTCTGAATACTGTACTCGCCAAACGAGACAGAGAAGAAAGAAAGGGCGATTTACCTGTGCTCTTGGGACACCGCTGGAGAGAAGCTTTCCGGCAAGTCTGTTAAACACAAAGGACATCTCATCTGGCCTATGATGACCCAGACCTTGACGCAGGCCAAGCAGAACACGTGGTCACAGGGCAGGCACACCGGGTCCTGTGCGTCTCCCAGGCAGACGGGGCACGGCTGAATCTCAACCCTAGGATCCAAGAAGGGTGACCGGTTCTGAAGCTACCGGGGCCACACGTGCAGGGCTGTCTCCCGCAGGGATCGCGAACCAAAGGTCTCACCTGGCGAGGGTCTTGCAGACCTGGTCCTTACACTTACGGAGAGTGACCATCACGGCAACGAAGGGCCGGTACGTCTTGATGTCAGAGTTCTCCTGCAGACACTGAGGGACGGGGGGCAGTGACAAGGATGCTGATGAGCAGCGAAGAGGGGCAGAGCTTAGCCAGCCAACACAACACTCCCGGGGCGACACGGTGGGCACGTCGGGCACCTCCGGCCACTGGGCTGGAGTTGGGGGCTGGGGCTGTGGTGTTTGCCTGCAGGGTAAGGCCTTTCTGTTTCTAGCAGTTTCTCTAGCTTTGAATGTCCTTTGTTATCATGCTGCTTTGGGGCCGGGGGGGACGACGAGATGTGCAACTTGTGATTCCCCCCCTTCCTCTCTTGTCCTTTCTAAGGCTTACGCTTCTCCCACGACGAGGGATTCCAAACTTGAAATGATGACGTAATGACCACACGAGGATCCACCCCCACGCTTTAAGAACTCTTAGCATTTTTGGAATATTTGCTTTAGCTGATTTTTTCAAGAAACCAAACGCAGCAGACACAGCTGTAAGTCCCTGGGTGCCCTTCTGATAGCGTTGCTCTCCTTCCCCTCGCACACAGGCCCCCCGAAATTCCCGCGTGCAGGACATTTGCACGCCTGCATAAGGACCACGTTATTGTTTTCAGTGTTTTTAAGTCCTGATCGTTCATGTTACCTGCTGTATGGCACCCCCGGCAGACACGCCAGCTCCTTGTTTTCTGGTTACCTGGGCATCTGGAATGTTCCCACCGTGTTGCACCCAACATCCTTCCACGTGTCTGAGTACCAGCGGGAAGTGTCTAGGGTTTGTATTCAGAAGTGGAGATGCTAGTTTTTAGGAAATGTGCATCTTCAACGATACAAGCTAAGAGTCTGGTGGGTGTGCTTCTGGAATTTTGGGCTTAGGCATGAGGCTTGCGATAGATATCTTTATGTTACGTATACCCTTGGGCGTTAACAGCATAACAAGGAACTCCTTGTATCCTCAGTTTGCCACGAGTATCTTTTTTCCACTTCATAAATTTTACCAAATGCTTTTCCTGTCCCTTCTGAAATGATCATTTAGAGTTTACCTTCTAATTCGATACGTAACTGATACCATTTATAGATTTTATGATTCTGAGCTACCTTTGAATTCCCAGGATTAATCTTACTTTGAAATGAGATAGGTTTGGGGCGCCTGGGTGGCGCAGTCGGTTAAGCGTCCAACTTCAGCTCAGGTCACGATCTCGCGGTCCGTGAGTTCGAGCCCCGCGTCAGGCTCTGGGCTGATGGCTCAGAGCCTGGAGCCTGTTTCCGGTTCTGTGTCTCCCTCTCTCTCTGCCCCTCCCCGTTCATGCTCTGTCTCTCTCTGTCCCAAAAATAAATAAACCTTGAAAAAAAAAATTAAAAAAAAAAAAAAAAGAAATGGGATAGGTTTTTGGGGCACCTGGGTGGCTCAGTCAGTTAAGCGTCTGACTTCAGCTCAGGTCGTGATCTCACGGTTTGTGGGTTCGAGCCCTGCATCGGGCCCTGTGCTGACAGCTCAGAGCCTGGAGCCTGTTTCAGATTCTGTGTCTCCCTCTCTCCCTGCCCCTCACCTGTTCACACTCTGTCTCTGTCTCAAAATAAACATTAAAAAAAATTAAAAAAAAAAAAGAAATGGGATAGGTTTTTAACACCCTGCTAAATTTGATTTGTTAATCAACAGGCTAATTCGAAAGGGAGCAAAGGACTTGGAGAGACATTTCTCCCAAGAAGACGTACAATTGGGCCGTAAGCACCTAGGAAGATGCTGGCTGTCATCAGTCATTAGGGAAACGGCAGAGCAAACCCACAAAGGGATACACCCATCAGGACGGCTATGATAAACAAAACAAAACGTAACAAGTGTCGGCAAAGATACGGAGAAATCAAAACCTCGGTGGGTTGCTGGCAGGAGAGGCATGGTGAGGCCGCTGTGGAAAACGGTTCGGCGGCTTCTCAAAAAGTTACGCACAAAGTCTCCATATGACCCAGCAGCTCCACTCAAGGTTCGTCTCCGGAAGAGCTGAAAGCACGACTCAGACACTTGCAGACCTGTGTTCACGGCAGTGTTCCTACCTATTTTCAGAAGGTGGGGGCAGCCCAAGGGTCCATCAGGGGATGACTGGATTAACAAACTATGTCCATCCACGCAATGGGATATTATCAGCTTATAAAGGACGGTCCTGACACCTGCTACAACATGGTGGGCCCTGAGGACATGCAGAGTGACATCGGCCCGTCCCCATAGGACAGATGCCATAGGGTTCACCTTCTGTGAGGTCCCTAGAGTTCTCAGAACCATAGACAGAAAGGAGGATGGTGGGCGCCAGGGCCCGGCGGGGGGGGGGAACCGGGAGCTGGTGTTCAATGGGGGCAGAGTTTCCGTCTTGCGAGACAGAAGAGTTCTGGAGGCAGAGAGTGGGGAATGGTTGTGCAACAGTGTGAATCAATCAGCGCCACTTGACTGTAGGCCTACAGATGGTTACAGTGGCAAATTTTATGTGATGTGTATCTTCCCACAGTAAAAAAAAAAAAAAAAAAAATGGCAGCAGTCTAGTGGTTGGACAGTGGATGGTTAAGGATAGAGTGTTACAGACTGGAAAGTCAGCAAAACATCCGGTGAGACTGTCATCCGTGACACCGTGGAAGGCGGATCACAGGGCAAGAGAACTCCCTCCCTCCCTGTATCTATTATCTATCTATCTATCTATCAATCATCTATTATCTACGTAGTATCGATCTACCTATCATCTATCTATTATTCATTCATCTAGTATGTATGTATCTATATCTAGCTACCTATGTACCTACACCTATCCACCCACCCACCCATCCTTTCTATCAGAACTGAGAAAACTCAGAATATCCACCCTCCTGCAGCTTTTACCAGAGTCCTGTGGGAGGCTCTGCTGACTCTTGGCACAGGCCAACTCTAGGGCGGCCTCACAAGAAGAGAAGGGTGGAGGCCCCTTGTCTTTCCGGTTAAGACTTTCTTCCGGGCAGACCACAGGAGCCAGCCTTCCAGGCAACGTGAGTGGGCTCAAGGCTGTCCTTGGAGGGGACGAGCATCGCCTGAGGCCATAGACCCAAGAGCCTTCAGGTGTGAAAATGAATGAGCGAAGACCTCTAGCCGGGGTCCCTCACGCGTGGATCTCACTGGAAAGCCAGCCAGAAGCCCACTACGTTTCTGGGGAACATCACCCCACAGGCCGGGCCTGACGATCCCTGAGTGCGTGCACACCGGTGTGCAGGGGCCGGATGACTCATCTCTTAGCCAGCCGGTCACCTGGCCATTAGGGGCCCCGCGGGACTGGCCTCTGTGCGGGAAGAAGGGAGTCATGCGTGCCTGTCCCGCCGCCAGGGTGGCAGAGGCCAGCGTTTTCTAGAGTTCTTTCTCCACTCTTCCCTCCCTGAAAACGGCCCTCCAGGTTCTACCGGGCTGTGGGAGTCCGGACTAGGGGCTTCTCCGCCTCCTTGGCGGCCAGGTGGGGCTGTGACTACGCTCAGGACGGCGAGCCGCGACCTCAAGCGGGTGGACACATTCTGGGCTGTGCTCTTAAAACGGCCCGTGGTAGGGGCGCCTGGGTGGCGCAGTCGGTTAAGCGTCCGACTTCAGCCAGGTCACGATCTCGCGGTCCGTGAGTTCGAGCCCCACGTCGGGCTCTGGGCTGATGGCTCAGAGCCTGGAGCCTGTTTCCGATTCTGTGTCTCCCTCTCTCTCTGCCCCTCGCCCGTTCATGCTCTGTCTCTCTCTGTCCCAAAAATAAATAAACGTTGAAAAAAAAAAAAAAAAAAAAAAACGGCCCGTGGCGACAGCGGGAACAGCCTTCTCAGAGCACACGGTGGAGGTTGTATAGTGAGGACGACAGAAGGACAGCACGCAGGAGCAGGGACACCCGACCCGGGGAGCGGCCCGCGGCCCCGACTGCCGAGGCTCCCACTGTCCTACGAGAGGCACGTCAGCTCGCGTTTCGTTTCCACCACCGATACCCGCCCTCCTCGGAGCGTGCGGCCTGCACGTCAAAGCCCGGACAGCTGACACCATCAGGTGCGTTCGCGCAAAGCTCCCGGGGTAACGGAGGCAGAGATCACCTTCCGCTAAGCGCGTGGCCACGGAGATGGCAAACACACAGGCTTGACGGCCGCCGCGGAGGAAGTGCGCCCCGCTGCGCTCCCAGGTAAGATGGGCAGAGAGCGGGAAGGACGCTCACCCCGCGGGTGACGGCAGGTTAGGCCGGGAGCTCCCGCGTCCCCGGCAAGTGCGCCTGCCGAGCCCGAGCTCACCTTGTTCAGTAGGAAGACGTACTCGGTCACCAGCTCGCACAGCTCGGGGATCTGGCTCTCGATCCCCAGGAGCACGTGCTCCACGAACAGGGCCACGGGGAAAATGCGGTTCCACTGGGTTCTGTAAGAGCAGGTGGTCGGTCACTGGGCTGGGACAATAGTGCCTGAGACCCCAGGACAAAGGTGCAGGGAGGGATCCGAGACAGGGATGCGGTGAAGGCGGACGGAAGATTCCAGGAGGAGCCCTTTGCGGCGTGCTCCCGCCCCCAGTCACCTTCGTGTCCCCCACGCCCTCCCGCAGACTCGGGGTCAGGAGTCCCGCCTCACCCAGGAAGGCCGGCACGGGATGTGCCCCCGCGGGACACCTACCCTGACTGCTTGTCCCCTCCCCGCGGCCCTGCCGCCCGCCCAGGGCCCCTTCCTGCTGCTCCCCTCTGCCAGCACTTCTCCTGCGGGGACTGCAGGGACCGTAGGCTCTGCTGCTCCCCTTTCCACGCCCCCCGCCCCCCTCGGGGCTCCCTGAATGCCCTGTTGTCTGTTTCATCTCCAGTGTCGGCATGATGCCTGGCGGTGAAGGAGACTCAGCGGACATTAAGAGAGGACCCTCTTCTGTGGCAAGACGACCCCATGAGCCCGTGGGGAAGGGGCTGGTGGGGGCCGGGCTCCTGGCCTCACCTGACCTCCCTGATGACATCTCTGGCCATCTCCCCGCAGGTCTGCAGGTACCCGTCCGAGCACAGGAGCTCTAGCGGCATGGACAGGTTCTTCACCATCTGCAGCCAAGCCTGGGGGCTGGGCTTCAGGATGTCTCTTGTCAGCATCTCCGTGCAGGCCATCGCTGCAAATGCATCCAGAGTCTGGCGGAAGGTGGGGTGGCGGGTGGACAGAGAACAAACCCCTGACTAAGCAGCGCCCCCTGTGGCTGCTCTAATATCCTAAGCCCAGAGGTCCAGGTTGTGAGCCCGTGTTCTTCTGTTCCAGGCTCGTCGCCTACTCCCCTCTTGTCCCGGGAAGGGGTCTCCCAGGCAGAACACGGCTCCTGGGGCTTCCTGTCCCGGGCGGCCACGGAAGCACCCCCCACCTGCCCCCCACCTGCCCCAGGAAGGCCAAGCCCAGACCGTGAACACAAACGAACCCGGGAGAGGCCATACCAGCTCGGGTCCGTCCAGTCTGTCGTTCCTTACGGTTCCCATGACGTTGTAGAGTAACATCTGCAGGACTTGGGGGTAGGTGGTCACGATTCGGGAAAAGTTCTGCAGCCGGCTCCGGAAATGCTGATAAGCCACGTGCACCCACGGTAAGGAGACCCTTTCCTGTGGCCTCTGTGCTTGCAGCTGACAGATGCAGGACCACAGCGCCACCTGCAAAATCTGGGACGAGAAGCAAGCTTTTAGCGTAAACTGGAAAGCAAACAAAAGCTATGTTTTGACGGTGGAAAATCCCGACCGCTCAAAAATGACACAAGGGAAACTTAAAAACCACACACACTGTGACGGTCCCTGGGTACGTCTTGGTGTCACCCTGTCTAGGCATTTTCTTATCTGTACCCTGTCCCCGTTTTGTCCCCAGATCATGACCATGGTGTATGTCTGATTCTTTTCCCCACTTAACATCACATTGTGAACATTTCTCCGTCGTTAATTACGTTGGGAGACCCTCACTGCGAACGTGTGTGCCCATTAAAACAACCAGTCACCAATCAAACAGCTGTCACTTAATTTGTCTGGCCTTTAATTATGGACAATTAAATTGTTTCCTTTTTTTTTTTTTTTTTTTTTTTTTTTTTGCCATTTTAAGAAACAAAGCTGGAAAGAACATTCTTGTGGATAAAATGTTTCTCCGCATCTGGTAACACGCCCAGGACAGAGACACCACTTCAGATTTTCTAAGGCTCTCGATACAACCCCTCGGACTTTTCCAGAAGCACATGCTGGTTCACAACACCATCTGTAACAGGGGTGCTTCTGGGTCCAGTTAAAAACCAGTCTCGGGGCGCCTGGGTGGCTCAGTTAAGCATCCGACTGCGGCTCAGGTCATTATCTCGAGGCTCGTGAGTTCGAGCCCCGCATTGGGCTCTGTGCTGACAGCTCGGAGCCTGGAGCCTGCTTCAGATTCTGTGTCTCCCTCTCTCTCTGCCCCTCTCCTATTCATGCTCTGTCTCTCAGAGATAGATAAATAAATGTTAAAAAAAATAAAAAAAAAAAGAAAACATGTCTTCAGAGGCACCTGGGTGGCTCAGTCAGTTAAGTATCCGACTTTGGCTCAGGTAATGATCTCATGATTTGTGGGTTCGAGCCCCGCGTCGGGCTCTGTGCTGACGGCTCGGAGCCTGGAGTCTGCTTCGGATTCTGTCTCCATCTCTCTCCGCCCCTCCCCTGCTCATGCTCTGTCTGTCTGTCTCTCTCTCAAAAATAAATAAACATTAAAAAAAAAAAAAAAACAGTCTTGCCACATGGGCAAGAACCTAAAACCTAAAAACCGATCAGGTATTGTTGACTTATCAGTGAGGCTGGTCAGTTTTTCTGTTTTGTGGATCTCTGCATAATTATTTTGTTAATACTTGGTTTATAACTTTCATCTAGTTTTTAAAATTAGGGAACTTTCTTATTGATTCCTAAGAATATTTTATTTATTTTTTTAAGTAATCTCTACACCCAACATGGGGTTTGAACTCACGACCCTGAGATCAAGAGTCACATGCTCCCCCGACAGAGCCCGCCAGGCCCCTCCGGGGTTCCTAAGCATATTTTGTTAGCCCTTAATCACGCTGGTGATAAGTATGTTGTCCTTAAATGGGTCACTTTCCTTTTTTACATACTCTCAAGTGTGAACCCAGTAGGTAATCAGAAGTGTCCTAATTTCCACTGAAATTTCAGTTAGTTATTACCTGTAGTGGCCAGTTAAATATTTACCTAATTTTCTTCAAGAGAGACTCCACATTTGAAAAGAAGGTGTTCTTTATTTTTTTTAATGTTTATTATTTTTGAGAGAGAGATAGACAGAGCATGAGTGGGGGAGGGGCAGAGAGAGAGGGAGACACAGAATCTGAAACAGGCTCCAGGCTCTGAGCTGTCAGCACAGAGCCCGACGTGGGGCTCGAACTCACGGACCGTGAGATCATGACCTGAGCCGAAGTTGGACGCTTAACTGACTGAGCCCCACAGGCGCCCCGAAAAGAAGGTGTTAAAAAAATAATAAAATAAAGTAAATAAAAAACAAAAAGGTGTTACAGGGACACTGGAGGTCTTCCTTGCGTGGATGGAAAGCCCGTGACGCAGGGGGCCCCGGATAGGGGGCTGAGGGTGGAGGGACAGTGCGGCGCAGCCGCACAGACACCAGCGGCCCCCTCCCCTGCCCCAGAGTGAGCACTTACCCTCAGTTCTTCCCACGTGGACACTCTCATCGTCAAGAGGAGGAAGTCCTTTATGTAGCACAGAAAGAGTTCTTCCTGCTGTTCTGCGCTGAGCTGAGCGAGAAACCTGCCCAGAGAGGTCTGCTGAAAGATTTCCACTAACTTCTTCAACAGTCCTGCAGAGCAGAGCAAAGAATGGCGCAGAGGGAGAGCCTGAGGCGAGTCTCCTGGCCTGCGGTCAGAACCCCAGTGTCCCCCGGGCAAGGATAAGGCTCTGCTGAAGGGCAGCTCCCGGCAAACGGGAGTAAGCCGCATGATTTAACGGCCTTTTCTAGACACTTCGGATGCCTTTCCAGCGGGATAACGGAAACGAAGGCAGAATACATACTCAGTTTCAGTCACCACCAGCCCAGTTGGCCCCAAAGGGATAAGACGACCGCAGACAGAACAGGTTTTATGTCTAGCAAATCATGTCATGCTTTGGGAATCCCGGGGTCTGAGTGGGTCACGCTCTTCGGGGGCTGGGGGTCACACGCTGCTCACACCAGGAAGATCTGCCTCTAGGGGACGAGTGCCAGCCCGCAGGCCACACGCTATCACAGGAAAGCAGGGGCAGTACGGGTACAGCCTCGAAAAAGGAAATACTCCTTCCTCAGGACAGAGACGGCTTCAATTTGTTCTGAAAACGTTGCAGAATGCTTACCTAGAGAAGTAAGTTCGTCTTCAAGTATCTGGACCTACTTTTTTTTTCATGTTTATGTATTTTAGAGAGAGAGACAGAGCGCGAGCAGGGGAGGGGCAGAGAAAGAGGGAGACACAGAATCCGAAGCAGGCTCCAGGCCCTGAGCTGTCAGCCCAGAGCCCGATGCGGGGCTCGAACTCATGGATGGCGAGATTATGACCTGGAGCTGAAATTGGACACCTAACCGGTTGACTGAGCCACCCAGGCGCCCTTGACCTGGCTTCTTTAATACATTGTTTTTTGTTTTTTTTTTTTTTTAACGTTTATTTACTTTTGAGACAGAGAGAGACAGAGGATGAACGGGGGAGGGTCAGAGAGAGAGAGGGAGACACAGAATCTGAAACAGGCTCCAGGCTCTGAGCTGTCAGCACAGAGCCCAATGCGGGGCTTGAACTCACGAGCCGTGAGATCATGACCTGAGCCGAAGTCGGACGCTTAACCGACTGAACCACCCAGGCGCCCCTGACCTGGCTTCTTTAAAGGCAATACTATGAGTAAACTTTGAAAAGTCTACTTCGTGCATGAAAGATGGAAAGATGACTTTTCCCAAGGATGCGTGACTCCTGGTTTTCCCGGGATATGCCTATGGCCAGGCCTGCTTGACCTGTGACGGCAGAGCAAGGAGCCACATGACTCCGAGGACACTGACCGCGCGGTGTGGACAGAACTTCGCTTACGTCGCTGACACTGTTGGGAAAGGCTCAGCTCGGGCCGTCTCCCGAGTCCTGATGCCCGAACTGCCTAGAAGGTTCCGAGTGGGAATGGCCCACTTACGACGGGGAGCCAGCACACGGTCCCGTTTCCCGGCATCCTCGGGGGCTCACCTTCAGCTCCAGTGATGTACTGAGCCTGGACCCACAGCTCCTCCAGATACCCTTTGATTCTCCAGCCAAACGGGATGTCGTTGGAGATGTCCTCCGGAAGGGTCATGTAGTTCTGCACCATGATGTAGGGCACCTCACTCTTAGATCTGCAGCCAGACAAGGGGTTGCTCACGACACAAGCCCCACCTCTGATGCCACGCTCAACAGCACAGGTGCCTAAAAGCCTGGCCCAGATCACAGCTCAGGGCTTCCGTTATAAACGCACTCAAGCGCGTCCCTATGTCATCTGTTTCACAGACAACAACGAAACAAGGCTGGGAAGTCAAGCAGGCTGCCCAAAGGCTGGGGCAGAACCGGGCCGTGCGGTGCCTGGACCTCCCCTCGCCGTCCACCTTCGACACAGAACCCGGCGTGTCGGAGGCGACCCTTTCCCTCAGGGTCGACAGTGCCCTGTCGTCTAAATAAGTGTTTCCACTCGAGATCCAGGATCCCACGTACTCGAATATTCTTTGTTCACCCACACTCCAAAAGCGAAGCCCCTGACAGCCAAAGAGGAAACTGCTGGGAGGCCGGCTGAGAGTGAGCTGCGCAAGGGCAGGCCCGGGGCGGGGTATGCGGGTCCCGCCACGGAATGAGGGGCAGGGAGAGCTGACTGATCCAAGGGCTCTCCGAAGCACAGCCTCGCCAGTCCGGATGAGGCCCAAGCTGGCAGTTGTACCTGGGGTGGTGCTCTGAAAGCAGGGCCATGAGGAAGGGGAGTGAAACAAGGAATTCTCAGAACTTTCAGGAACCCCCGTTTGTTACAGCGATGCCATCGCCCTTAGGCTGCAAACAGACCCGGCATTTAATTTCTTAATTTTTAATTTTAGAGTGAGTGCGTGCACGTGTGAGTGGGGCAGCGGCGGAAGGAGAGAGAATCTTAAGCAGGCTCCGTGCTCAGTGCTCACAGCCCGACTTGGGGCTCGATCCCACGAACCGCGAGATCGTGACCTGAGCCGCAATCAACAGTGGGACACTCAAATGACTGAGCCACCCAGGCGCCCCAGATCCAGCATCTAAAATAAATGTGATTCCAACGTCGATACATACACTTCATCAACTACTTGGATGAGCATGTTAAGACCGCACCTGCCTTACGGTTTTTTCCCTTCACTCACTCACACACACACACACACACACACACACAGACACACACACACAATTCTCTTATTCACCTCATGTCATTTGTCACAAGAGGAATGTTCAGAAGCTTGATGTCACGGAAAATAAACATCCAAAGATCTCTTGTCCAGGATGGAGAGTCTGGCCTGATCAGTAGCTCAAGGTTGCTGTCTATGTCGAGGACGGACACCATGCTCGCCAGGAGGGGGGTCACCACACCCTGGACCCGTTTCCAGAGGGTCTGCCTGCAGTGGGGGAGAGAGGAGACCGCGTGCCAGCTCGGCAAGCACGGAGCGCGGGGCGGGGGGGGGCTCCATTCTGTTGACATTCGGTTCGTTGGTCACGAGACACCTGGTCTATCGATGCAACACCACAGCTCTGGCAACACATGGAAACTGGCATCGTTTTTAGGTACCCGAAGAAAAGTTCACAGGTAGAAATAGATTGGAGACGGGACGGGAATGGACCTTAATTCTACATCGAATCAGTTTCCAAGCAGCATCCGTTGTGTTTTGTTATATAGCTATTTCCCCAAAGCAAGTAAAGGCTCTCTACAGAAAATAGGGACCACATTCATTTGGGGGAAAAAAAGTTACTTTAAGAAAAAACAAACAACAGTTGCAGGGAGAAAACGATAAAGCACAGGCCAAAATAAGTGTGTTGGGGGTCAAGTTAAACAGGAAAGTACACGCTTCTCTAAAACATGGTTTTACTCATGTCTGTGGACATTGGATCCAAAAGGGTTTACATACGTACACACATTTCCCTGCTTCTGTTAACGCTGTTGTACTTTGCTGTTATAACGATGTTTATGCGTGATCATAAACTCTATAATACCCTGCAAGGAACCTACTACCAAGTAGTTACGTTGGGGAGAAAAAGTCAGGTTCCACTGTAAAAAGAAGAGAGAGAAATACTTTCCTTTTAAAAGTACGCGGTGTGCAGGGACCTGTGGAGATTTCACAAGCGTCTAGGGAGGAAACGAAGCACACTAACAGTCAAGAGAGCACTTGATTTACAGAAAAAAATGCCTGAGTAGAAAAAGCGTAGGAAACCACAGGATGAAATGTAGAAGCCGGCAGTGGGGGGAGAGGGGAAGGTGTACCTGGACAGGTATGCAGGCTTCGGGCATCGGGGAAAACCAAGACTAAAATGACTTGGATTCATTTTTTAATGTTTATTTATTTGCGGGGGGGGGGGGGGGTGGTGGGGGGAGGGAAAGTGGGCGAGGGTCAGAAAGAGAGGGAGACACAGAATCCCAAGCAGGCTCCAGGCTCCGAGTTGTCAGCACAGAGCCTGATGCGGGGCTCGAACTCACGGACTGAGAGATCATGACCCGAGCCGAAGTCGGATGTTCAACTGACTGAGTCACCAAGGCGCCCCAAAGATTTGGACTTTAATCGCAAGAAGGGAAGTGACTTAGGTCCCCAGTACATGGACGGTAAACAGAGTGGCCCCCAGAGGCTTGTGAGAGTGAACTAGTAGGCTCCAAAGCCCACCTGACACCCGACACAGGTGAGTTACAGCTGTGGTCTGACCACCCCATGCAGGGGTGTTCAGACACCCCCGGCAACTGCTGAGGGGTGGGCCAGTCTCAATACAGC
Organism: Lynx rufus; assembly: GCF_022079265.1. Lineage (NCBI taxonomy): Eukaryota > Metazoa > Chordata > Mammalia > Carnivora > Felidae > Lynx > Lynx rufus. Next base: position 1,468,472 of record NW_025814853.1, on the reverse strand, counting down.
CAACAGCAGAGCAGTGACAAGGAGGGGCCCCACACACCGCTCTGGACACCTGCCGAGTGTGGGGAGTCTGGCCGCTGGAGGGGCGGTGTGAAGGGGAAACCAAAAGTACAGATTTTAAGGATTACTGATATGAAGTTAAATATTTAATAACATCTGTAAGGGGGGTGGGGAGCCTGGGTGCCTCAGTCCGACTTTGGCTCAGGTCACGATCTCACCGCTTGTGAGTTCAAGCCCTGGGTCCACGTCAGGCTCTGTGCTGACAGCTCGGAGCCTGGGGCCTGCTTCCCATTCTGTGTCTCCCTCTCTCTCTGCCTCTCCCTGCTCGCTCGCTCTCTCTCTGTCGAAAATTAAGAAATGTTAAAAAAGTAAAAATATAATATCTGTAAGGCGTAACCAAGGAAAATGATCTAGATTAATATCTGATCTTATAAAATTCCTTACTCAGAAAGCGTGAGTGGGAAAGAAACTAAGGATAAGTAAAGAAAAACACAGAAGCAGGAACTGCCCCCCACAGCAACGAAACCAGTAGCAGGAACTCTGGGGGCTCCCACATTTCCCGCCAGCCCATCACACAGAGGCAGGGTCCCAAGGCCATGCCGATCACGGCTGGGGAAGACCGGACCCGTATGAGACCAGAGGAGCCGAAGGTTACTTCAGAAGTGAGGAACCAGGGCACGAGGATGTGTGACCAGCCTAAGAGGACCCTGCCGACTCGGGGCGGCTGGTCCTTCCCTGTGGGACCCACCGTGTCCCGCCTCCCTCCAGAACACCAGGTGTCTTGACTTAGTCCTGAGAAAAGGGTCCAGGTTTTACGGAAAAAGGACCACGGGTGATACACGAATACTCCCGGACCCGACGTCTGTATTATCAAATGACTTCGACTAAGCAGCAGGCCTGAGAAAATCATTCCCCTTCCTTCCCTGCCTGTCCCCTTCCCCGTTAACCTAAAACAGCAGCCATTTCCACGGACGACCACGCTGGTCGGGGTTAACACCCTGCGGGGACACACATTCTACTTTTGTTAAGTTGGGTGTTGTTCTTACGACAAAACGTGCACACACAGAAAAGGAGACCAGAGTCTAGCAAACCCCATCTGACCTCCACCCAGACCATTCTGCCCCCTTTGGGGAAAACAGGGACCGCTCTGAACCGCACGGAGCTTGCAGACGAGGCGCGTGGGCGAGCCGTCCACGGCCGGGATGCTCGTGTCCCACTGCCACACCGAGCCACCCCCCCCCCCACGGCCCAGTACCTGAATGTGCCTGCCTCCTGGAGAGCGTCCTGATTCGAGGCCTCCCGGGTCACCCACTCCTTCATGTTGAACGGGGACTGGTCTTCCTGCTGCTTTAGGAGCACGTAGAGGCGCGCCTTGGATGCCCGCAAGAACGCGGCTGCAGAAAAGCAGAGGGCATGTGCCTTGGGCATCCCCCACGGGCATCGAGCGGGGGGCTCTGAGGGACGTCCAGTGACCCCAGGGTCTCGGGCGAGATTTGGGAGCTGCACCGAGGTCCCTGCTGCACCCGCGGCCCCTGCGAGCCCTGGGGCCACGGGGGCAACGGTCGCGCTCCCCCCGTGCCGCCCGTGGGGCCCCGTACCTTTGACCTCGTCGTCGTCGTCCTCGTCTAGGAGGCCGAGAAGGATCTCCACTCTCCGCATGCTGCGCTGGCGGCCATCCTGGTCGCGGAGCGTGCCCACGGCGCTCTGTATGCAGCTCCTCAGCAAGCTGGTGGCGTCCACGATCTGCGTGTGTCACGGGGACAGTCAGGCCTCCCCGCCCCACGCCGCCCCCCCCCCCCCAACCCCTCGAGCGTCGCTGTCAGGGGCCGCGGGCCCCGCCAGGGATCCAGCCCGGTCAGATCCCGCCCTGGCCCAGGGCCTCGACTCCGGGAGACCGGAGGGGACCGCCTGCTGGGTGGGCCCGCGTCCCGGGAGGCCCCAGAACTAGAAAGAGCCAGAACTCACGTGGCTTCCGCCCTGCTCAGCGTTGCCCGTCGCCGTCGAGCCTTCCGTCCCCAGGTCCACCCCTGGCGCCTCCTCTGACCCCACAGACTCGGTCTCCATCGGTTCCTCCAGGCTGTCACCGGCCCCGTGTCCCGTCTCCACTGCAACAGAAGTGTGATCAAGCCGCGGAGAAAGGGAGCCGCACTCGGGCGCTTGCCCGCAGGCCTCCCTGGTCCCTCACCCCCGCAGTGGGTCACACGGGCCGGGCTCCGGCAGGCCCGGGTCACGGGCTCCACCAGCACCGACCTTCCCTCCCGTCATGGGCTCACACGGCTGACACGGGGTGCTGGCGACCAGAGTCTGACATGCACCACAGGCCTCATTTCACAGCCCGGTGTGTCCACCAGGACCCATTTTCCCATTTGGGCATGCTGACCTGTGCCTGGCCTTGGAAGCAGCGCAAGGTGTCCTGGGACTTGCCCCCCCCCCCCCCCGTCAGGGCAGGTGCGGGGACTCAATGGGGACCTCCTTGCTCCTCCGTGCTCCCGGCCACCACTCGTACTGTCCCACCTACGGCCCCAAAGGCTTCCTCCTGACTTACACTCGGAGTCCCCTTCTGGTTTAAATAGCTGGCTGATGGTCACATCCTGCAATCTAGTCACGTCCGAAACCATGACCGTGGACTTGCACAGGTCGTCAATGTGCACAGACTGCCACAGCCCTGTGAGGAACGAAGCCACTGAGAACGTCCCCGTGCTTTTCCTGGTGTCCTCTTGGCCACAAGCAGGGACACACCACAGGTCCTGATGTTTAAATACGCAGCTGCTCAGGGGTGTTGGGGGGCCCAGTTGGTTAAGCATCCGACGGCGGCTCGGGTCGTGATCTCACGGTCCGTGAGGTCGAGCCCCGCGTCGGGCTCTGTGCTGACAGCACAGAGGCTGGAGCCTGCTTCGGATTCTGTGTCTCCCTCTCTCTATGCCTCTCTCTTGCTTGTGCTCTCTCTCTCTCAAAAATAAATAAAGATTAAAAAAAATTTTTTTAAATACACCTATTGCTGAATGGTTTGTACCCTTTAGTCCCCTTAGTCACCCTTTAGTGACTCTGGTTCACACACAGAAGCCACCTGACCCTGCTATCTATTTCAACAACCGTAACATAAACATCAGTCATAAGATTGGAAAGATCTGCCTTTTTGTAAAGGGTATCTGAAGGTTTTTAATTCTTTTTTTTTTTTTAAGTTTATTGATTTATTTTGAGAGAGACAGAGAGTGCACGAGCAGGGGAGGAGGAGAGAATCCCAAGCAGGCTCTGTGCTGTCAGAGCAGAGCCCAATGTGGGGCTTGAACTCACAAACCCTGAGATCACGACCTGAGCCGAAACCAAGAGTTGGACGTTTAACCAACTAAGCCACCGAGGCGCCCTGGTTTTTGATTCTTTTTACATTTTTTAGTAACCTTGCCCCATCACAGCTAGAAAAGGGGTGTGGGAAATTGGCAAGATTTACCTCCCATTATCTACAACATTCTTAAAGTAAACTGTCACTTGCCAGTTTCTAGAATACCAATTTTCTTATGCGTGAAATAATTGGTGACCCATTCCTCAGAAAAAAAAGAGAGGCTTAAGATAGCATTCCCTGCCCCCCGCCAGAACCAGGCATAAAGTATCAGTGCTTCCAGAACAATGCCAGCTGGGAGTGCCTTCTCTAGGCTATGCGTGTAATAAAAGACACGATTAAAGACACTATTAAAAGACACTGTAAAAGAAAACACTGGTGCTTATCTACCAGTCAGTAAGGGAGTCCTGCGCACTGTAGCAGCCAGCCCAGACACGCGTGTTTCCTGCAATCACCCGGGGTTAAGAAATTTAATTGCACCCGAAACGAATCTCGTTGAGATTGACACCGGTGCTCGGATCCCAGGCTTGTACGCCACGGGAGCAAATCAGGAGCAACTCTGCACATTATCTAAATAAGCGTATTTGCTGCCATTTTCAGCCTACCCCCGTGGAATCCCACGTAGGACGCTCCACTCTCTATCCGGGACAGTTTCGTGATGAAATAGACCAAGATGCAGCCCTGATTCCCTTGTATCTTGTTGATTTCGTTTATAGCAGAATACCTGTTTTAAAACAAGCAAGCGAGGACGAACAAGTCAAAACAAAACCAACAAACAAAACAGACAAAGCCAAGGTTGTGGAAGTGGCTGCCCGCTCCCGTGAGCGGTCAGGTTCAATCTTACGTCTTCTTAGCTTGCTTTCTTTTCCTCTCTACCCCCCTCCCTCCCTCTTTCCTTCCTTCCTTCCTTCCTCCCTCTCTCCCTCTTTCCTTCCTTCCTCCCTCTCTCCCTCTTTCCTTCCTTCCTTCCTTCCTTCCTCCCTCCCTCCCTCTTTCCTTCCTTCCTCCCTCCCTCTTTCCTTCCTTCCTCCCTCCCTTCCTTCCTTCCTTCCTTCCTCCCTTCCTTCCTTCCTCCCTCTTTCCTTCCTTCCTCCCTCTCTCCCTCTCTCCCTCTTTCCTTCCTTCCTTCCTTCCTTCCTTCCTCCCTCCCTCCCTCCCTCTTTCCTTCCTCCCTCCCTCCCTCCCTCTTTCCTTCCTCCCTCCCTCCCTCCCTCTTTCCTTCCTTCCTCCCTTCCTCCCTCCCTCCCTCTTTCCTTCCTTCCTTCCTCCCTCCCTCCCTCCCTCCCTCTTTCCTTCCTTCCTTCCTCCCTCCCTCCCTCCCTCCCTCTTTCCTTCCTTCCTCCCTTCCTCCCTCCCTCCCTCCCTCTTTCCTTCTTCCCTTCCTCCCTCCCTCTTTCCTTCCTCCCTCTCTCCCTCTTTCCTTCCTTCTTTCCTCCCTCCTTCCCTCTTTCCTTCCTCCCTCCCTCCCTCTTTCCTTCCTTCCTCCCTTCCTCCCTCCCTCCCTCTTTCCTTCCTTCCTTCCTCCCTCCCTCCCTCCCTCCCTTTCCTTCCTTCCTTCCTTCCTCCCTCCCTCCTTCCTTCCTTCCTTCCTTCCTTCCTTCCTTCCTTCCTCCTTTCCTCCCTCCCTTCCTTTCTTCCTTTCTAATGTTTATTTTTGAGAGAGAGAGAGAGAGAGAGAGCGTGAGCAGGGAGCTGCAGAGAGAGGGAGACGCAGAATCGGAAGTAGGCTCCAGGCTCTGAGCTGTCAGCACAGAGCCCCACAAGGGGCTCAAACCCACGAACTCTGAGATCATGACCTGAGCCGAAGTCGGACGCTTAACCAGCTGAGCCACGCAGGGGCCCTCTAGGATAGTCTTTTATATCCTACTGATATTCTATCATTTACGCTTCTTGGCATTTTACCACTGTTGCCTGGTTTCAGCCTTCTCTGTAGGCCAAATTTCAGGGGAGAAATTCTTTAGGAACTCCTGAATAAAATTTGGGCTTTCCGGGTAGTTTCTGAGAAAAATAACAAGCACATACTGAGCCGAAGCAATGAGCTGAGCGCTGTGGACTCCGTCTTCAAAATTGGTTTGAATAATGAGGATTTTACACCGGGCTGCATCAGATAAGCAGTTTCTGAAAGAAAAAGGAAATTATCCGTCCTTAGAAACGGGCGATGAAACTCCCCAGACTGATGGGAAGTAGAAGACGACCGAGAACGAGTGCCTCGGGTGAGGATCTCCTCTGTGTGAGCGGACAAGCCAGGGGAGAGCATGTAAACCCGGGGAAATGCTTCCCTAATGAGACGAGAGGATGCTTCCCTCCGCCCCAAGAAGGATGCCTGTGCAGAGGCAGCAGAGACGAGGGGGGACTGGAAGAATGCAGCAAGCACCCTTTTCGGTCGTGTGGCTTCGGCGGTCACGAGCCAGGGCTGGTGACAGCCCGGTGGTCCCTGCAGCCCTGCGAGTGAAGGACAGAGCAGTCAGGGCTGGGGCCAGAGGGGACAGGGAGGGAAGGCGGGAGCCTCACTGGACTTCTCTGAGGAACGAGCCCTCGGTGTCAAACTGCTGCAGAGACAGGATCATGGGCTTCAGAGTTCCGTCCGCTCCTTCTGACTGCAAAACCTCGCAGTCACGGTTGGTCAGCAGTCTGGAGAAAGTGGTGATCTACAAAGTCAGGAAACGCAAGTTACTGGCTAGAATTCAAGGGAAGGTTTACAGGTCTGCTGGGTTAAGTCCTAGAAACGTGAGGATGTTGAACAAATACCTTCCGTGGGCTCCAGCATGCGTTGCGGAGTTGGTACACAGAAAAGAACCCAAACCCAGAGGAGATTTTAAAAACGAGGCAGCGTTGAGGCACACAGCACCCATGGGATCGAAACGTTCTAGAGAGAAGACTCATCCTGTTCCCTAGGTGCCTTCAAGTCTCCTTGGCGTAGCTCTCCGGTGCGTGGCCCCGAATGGAAATTCTGACGATTGCTCAGGGCTCAACGCCCCCGCCATTTCTCCCTCCGTCTTGCTGCAATCGTCCAGACAGACATCGCCGCCCGGATGTCACAGGGGGCAGCCAGGTGCGCCCTGGATGGAACTTACCACCAATACTTGTTTGTTGCTCATTCCTGGACTGCGACTCTCCAAACCTCCAGGCATAGGCATCCAAAGCACGATCTGGGGAACCTTCCCTAGACCCCTCCATCTTCCACGGCCCCCCCGAAAGAACCAGCCCCTAGCTCTGCCAGCTGATATCTGGACTATTTCTCCATTCTGTCCCACGTGCTCCTCTCTCGGACTAAACCGGCCCAGCAGCCCCTTGACCGGCCTATCTTTTCTGCGACACTCTTCTCTCAGGCCTTCTCCCTCCCTGTCCCAGGCAGCGGGACCCATCTCGACAAGCATTCCGTCATCTCTCCCGTCTCTACGGCAGACCCCTCATCGGCGCCGCTGGTAAGACCCGCCGTGAAGTCTCTCCAACGGCATCTCAACCCCACCTCTCGGTCCTTGTGTCCTTGAACCTCACGCTGCACAGCGACCAGTCCCTGGAGCGATTTCACACCTTGACAGCTCGGCTCAAGTAGGTGGCCTGTACTCCTGTCCCAGCCACACGTCACGATCGGCTGGCGGGTCCTCTGACCTCATACCCCGATCTGCATCGCCCCCTCCTGCCTCCACGGATAGCACTGTCTTACGATATCCATGGCACCTGCTCGCAAGTCTCACGCTGTATGCTGACCGAGGCCGAGAAGCGTGCCAACGCACGTCTATATTCTCGGTGCCCTCAGCCCGGTACTGGAAGGTGTCCCTTCATTTGCTGAAGCGAACGTTGCCCACAGCGTTACCCTCTGCGCAGAGGACTACGCGGAAGCAGGCACTCGAGACTCGCTTGGCTAGAACTTTTTTGAGGATTTGGGCCTCTCACGCTCCATGGAGAGAAAGCGGAGTCTCAACGTAGCCATCTATGATTCCTAGGCACTGCCTTTTTTTTTTTTTTTTTGTAATTTTTTTTTTAACGTTTACTTAGTTTTGACAGACAGGGAGGGAGACAGAGCATGAGAGGGGGAGGGGCAGAGAGAGAGAGGGAGACCCAGAATCCGAAACAGGCTCCAGGCTCCGAGCCGTCGGCACAGAGCCCGACGCGGGGCTCGAACTCACGGACCGCGAGATCGTGACCTGAGCCGAAGTCGGACGCCCAACCGACCGAGCCCCCCAGGCGCCCCAATGTTTATTTGCTTTTGAGAGAGATAGAGAGCGAGCAGGGGAGGGGCAGAGAGAGAGGAGACACAGAATCCGAAACAGGCTCCAGGCTCCGAGCCGTCGGCACAGAGCCCGACGCGGGGCTCGAACTCACGGACAGCGAGATCGTGACCTGAGCTGAAGTCGGACGCCCAACCGACCGAGCCCCCCAGGCGCCCCAATGTTTATTTGCTTTTGAGAGAGATAGAGAGCGAGCAGGGGAGGGACAGAGAGAGAGGAGACACAGAATCCGAAACAGGCTCCAGGCTCCGAGCCGTCGGCACAGAGCCCGACGCGGGGCTCGAACTCACGGACCGCGAGATCGTGACCTGAGCCGCAGTCGGACGCCCAACCGACCGAGCCCCCCGGGCGCCCCATAATTCTTATTCATTTTTGAGAGAGAGACAGAGGGAGGGGCAGAGAGAGAGGGAGACCCAGAATCCGAAACAGGCTCCAGGCTCCGAGCCGTCGGCGCAGAGCCCGACGCGGGGCTCGAACCCACGGACCGCGAGATCGTGACCTGAGCCGCAGTCGGCCGCCCAACCGACCGAGCCCCCCGGGCGCCCCTCCTACGCACTGCCTTGAAAGGAGTCCTGAGTTCTAGACCCTAGGGATCCACCCAAGGCCTCTGGGGTGAAAGGGGACCAGGGTACAAGCGTAGCGAGACAATCACCTCCGTGAAGACGACGCGGCGTTCCAGGTGGCACTCGGGGTCCACCGTGCGCAGCTGGGCCCGGAGGAAGTCCGCAAAGGAGCTGTGCTGCTGCGTGTGGTAGTACTCCCGAGACAGCGCCTGGGCGGTGAACAGGCCCAGGGAGGAAGCGCCCAGGCGGACCACGGCGTCCGGCGTGGCACAGCCCAGCAGTATCGACTTGGCCTCCTCGCACGCCCTCTGGTAAAGTTCGTCGGTCAAGGCCCCGCGGCCTAGCCTCTCCGCGACCTGCAGCACCACAGAGGCACAAGCGTCCGAGTGGTACCCGACGAAGACTTCGGAAGGGCTGTATCTGTGTCCGCCTGCAAAGTGCTGAGCTTTCACGTCCACGAACCTCTCCACCCAGGCCTTGAGCTCCTCCACGACCCTTCTCTGCCACTTCTCCAGGACGGTGTTGATGTCCAGGTAGTGCTTCTCCAGCCGGTTGATGAGAGGGATGGGGAACTGTTTGTAGACGACGTCTTTCTCCTCGATGACGATCAACCGGAAGTCGGGGTGCACCCGGCACTTGACCCGATGGGTCCCCAGCCCGAGGTCCACGTACTTCTGGCCTCCCAGGTAGACGTAGTACTGGTTGAGCGCGTCGTACAGGCTCTCGTAGAGGCTCTGGAGGTTGAGCAGCACCACCGTCTTGCCGGTCTCCATGCAGATCTTCACCCGGTTGATGTTCCTGCAGATCTGGGCGTACTCCTGGTCCCGGGGAAAGCTGGAGCCGAAAATGATCTCCGGCTGCTGGTCGTCCCTGAAGAACATCTGCTGCAGGACCTGGAGGGCCGCGTAGTTTCTGGTCAGCACGAGCAGGTAGCGGGACTCAGACTCGTCCGGCTCCCCGCCCGCCGCCTTCTGGAGGCGGCCGCACAGGTTCTGCTCGATCAGCTGTACGGTGCTGACCGCCTCGGAGCACTTCGCCTCGGGCAAGGCGGCCGTAAAAATGTCCAGCGCGTGGATGTCGTCTTTGCCGCTGAAGTTGCGGAGGACGGCCTGCGCGATGTCTCGCGGGGAAGGCTCTTGATCAGAAGCCTTCGCCCTGGCGAAGACCATCTTGATGAGGCTGTAGTAGTCGCGGAGCCCGAAGAACTCCTTGTCTTGCTTCCTGCACACCGTTTCATAGGCTCTGGCAAAGGGCGCAAAGAAGCCCTGCACTCTCTGTTGAACCAGGGGCTCCGAGGAGCAGATACCCTTGGCGCTCTCCATGAGCTCCTTCTTGCTGGGACTGCCGCGCGACACGAAAATGCCCCGGTTCATCTTGGCGGGGTCCAGGGCCCAGTTGGAAATGCCGATGAAGCCAACCTTTTGGTGGGGGGCAGGATCGTCTTCGATGCAGCCGTACTCCAGCAGCGGGTGCAGCGCCTTCAGGGGCATCTTGGGCGAGTCCTCGGCCAGCCCCACCTCGTCCAACACCACCACGGACACGTACTCCTGCAGGTCCTTGCCCTGCTGGAAGCGGGCACACTGCTTGAAGGTGCTTATGATGCCCTGCGGGGTGGAGTGGGGGCTGCACTGGAACGACACCAGGTGGACCTGCTTCAGGTTGCGGAAGAGGTCTGAGTGGGCCGCCGGGCCTTGCATGGCATCCGCCACGATGGTCTTGGCAAGAGATTTAGAGCTGCCGGGCTTCCCCACCAGGAAGAGAGGAATCTTCAGCTCGATGCAGATGACCATCATGAAGACGTTCTCCTTCAAAGCCGAGTTCCTGGCGATGGTTTTCCGCAAAGACACGCCATCCAGGAAGAGATCCTGCATTCGAGTTATCTCCTCCAGGACGACCTTGCTGTCGTTGTAGGGTTCCGGAAAGAGCCCGCACATGGTCTTCCAATAGGACTCCTTCTGTTCTAAGGAGGCGTGATAGCACACCCCGAGGGCCAGCACCAGGGACCAGAGGACGGGATCCCTCTCGAAGCCGCTCTGGTCCACGTCGGCCCCGCAGAGGAAGGCGTCCAGCCAGGACAGGAGCATCACGCTGTGGTCGTGAAACCACGTGAAGACTCGGACACAGCGCTCCACGTCCCTGAGGCTGACAAAGCCACACTCGTTTCCTCTCTTCCTCATGAAGCTCTGCGAGGCGGAGAGCACCTCCGTGATGGCCCGGATGTGGGCCTCGTCCACCCCGACGGAGTCCACCGTCCTCTGCACGATCTGCTGGATATAGAGCTTCTCGGCGGTGTCATTCAGCTGGCCGAAGTCCCACACCAGGGGGATGAGGCTCGGCGGCAGAGCGTGGACCCGGTACACCAGCTGCCGGAGAGGGGTGGAGCCAAGCTTCTCCGCCGTGTCCTCCGAGCGGACCCTGTACCCCAAACCGGCCGCCTCCAAACGGCGGATCATCTCCTGCGAGTGCTTCCGGTAAGGGTTGCAGGCGGCTATGATGTGCAGGCCCGAGTCCTTGGCCAGGGGCTGGCCGTTCACGGTACGATCGCACAGGACTTCCTTGATGCAGCTTATGGCTTCCGTTGTGTTGGCTTCATCGAAAAACAAGATGGTGCCCAGCTGATGCTGCTCCTTGTTGAAGACGGCGAGTTCCTCGGCCTCCCGGACTTTGGAGTAGATCATCTCCGCCGTCGTTCCCCCGTGGACCTTGACCAACTTCATGGTTTCAGCTTGGGTGCTCCCACGCCGCAGGTCGCTGAGGAACTTAATGAGTCTGGTTTTCCCGCAGCCGGTCTCCCCCATGATGATAACGGGGATCCCACACCGGAACCGCATCTCGATGGCGAGGATCTTAAGCATGTTGTCCATGGTGAGCTCATAGGTTTCATCGGGGTCCATGGGCCACTGGATCCCTAACGCCAGGCACAGCCTTTCCAGTTTCTCATGCCTGGGCAGCTGGTCAAAGTCAACGTTGAAGGGCACCCTCTGGAGTGACAGCCCCCGGTACAGTTCCATCGCCATGACGTCTTTCTTGATGACCGTCCTGCTGGAGAGATCCACCGCGTCAAGGCTGCCGTTCTGGTTGGGCTGGATGTGGAAGCCTATGAATGTCATGGACGTGTGGTCGCCGTTGAAGAACACGTACGGGTGAGGCTCGGACTCCCACCTCCTCCGGAGAGTGAAAGGGGCGAGATCTTCTTCCCTGACCCCGTCCATGGGGACCGCGTACCTCCCTGGGCTTTGGTCGGACGTGTGAAGGGTTGGTGTGGCGAAATCTCTTGCCATGAAGATCATGAAGGTGACCACAAAGTTCTTGAAGCCCCCCAGCGTGTCTCCAGTTACGTCTGGGTTGCAGAAGAGGGAACCCTCGCAATCTCGGAGCTGGTAATTGAGGAACCCGGCAAAGTTCCGGAGCTCTGACCAGGATGGATCTATCACCCCGCAGTAGATCAGGAAATACTGCAGGCATTCCGTAGGGGTTCCTTCCACACAGCCTTCTTGGTACAGGAACGAGTCCAGGTTTTCTTTCTGGTGGAACCGTCTCAGATACTGGTAAGGCCTCTGGAAAGTCTCGCTTTGGAACACTCCCTGGTCCATCCCCGGATCTCTGGAGTCCTCCTCGGGATTCAGCTCCATATCGATCACTTCTTTGGGAGGCCGGCAGGTGACTCTTGGGAAGATGTCGAGAAAACTGAACTGGGGGCCGTGTGTACTCTGGAAAGGGGAGACACAAAGAAAACGCGTATGGCTCCGTTTTCCGAACCATCGTTCTGCACCTTAACCCTTCACGCGGTCTGCACCAGACGGGCCTTTATGAGCAACTACTTTGCGTCAACTGATTTCCGCAGCCTCCTTTGTACACGACACTGCTTTCTTTTGTATGCTGAGGCATCGTGGGAACTTACCTTCTCAGCTGCTAAGTCTTTTCTACCCGACTTCCTGAAACAAAATCTCTAAATTTTTTTTTAATCTTTATTTATTTTTGAGAGAGAGAGAGAGAGAGAGAGAGAGGAAGAAAAACAGAGCATGAGCAGGGGAGGAACAGAAAGAGAAGGAGACACAATCTGAAGCAGGCTCCAGGCTCCGAGCCATCAGCACAGAGCCCGACGCGGGGCTCGAACTCACGGACCGCGAGATCATGACCTGAGCTGCAGTCGGATGCTTAACCGACTGAGCCACCCAGGTGCCCCCTGAAACAAAATCTCTATTAAGCACGTGTGTGTGCGCGTGCACACGCGTGTGCAAGATGCCCACCCTCTCGTTTAGAAATGTACACGACAGGGGGCGCCTGGATGGTTCAGTCAGCTGAACATCCAGCTCAGGTCATGATCCCGGGGTTGTGGGATCGAGCCCCATGTTGGGCTCTGCACTGAGCATAGGGCCTGCTTGAGATTCTCGCTCTCCCTCTCTCCCTGCCCTTCCCCAGTTTGCACATGCTGTCTCTCTCTCTCTCTCTCTCTCTCTCTCAAAAAAAGAAATGTACGTGACAAAAGCCTCCTTCCCATCTTGGCTGGCATTAAGAAAGACGGACCGTGTCCAGCAGACGAACTTACTGCATTGTGAGCACTGCTGGCATTTAACACCAACGGCATGAATCCCGAAGTGAACAAAACAAACATAACATACTGCTGACAGATGACGGTATTTTCGTTCCAGACATCATTAGAAAAATAATTTTAAAGACTGAATTGTCTTTACTAACACCGTGCTCAGCTGCTTTGCTAAGGGAGCAGTGGGCGTACCGGTGCAGAGACGTGAAAATGCCCTGTGGTACACACCCGTTTGGAAGGCGTCTTGAGCACTGCCGGGGTCCTTTCCAGGATTTCGATGATGTATAAATGGCACGGGTTCCGGAGCCACATTTTCCCATTTATATCCATTAAGTACTGCAGGATGAGGAGTTTGAAAATGAACACCCACAGTCCGGTCTGCACCTAAAGACAGAATCACGCAGGTGTAGGAGCGCTTAGACAGAAGACGGCCCGTCCTCCCAGCCCTGGGGACTGTCGTGCTCGGTCCTTGGACGCGGTGATACTGAGTATCAATGCGCGTGGGAAGAGGACGCTGACTTTCCCGAAGCGGCCGCGCGACCAGGACCCCGGGGCACTTACCGAAGAGGTCACGTCGAAGTGGAATATCATGGGTCTGGTCTGACAGCGGGCCTTCAGGAAAGGCAGGAGGGAACTCAGTACTTGGTTCTCGTCCACCTGAGGGTCGATCAATCGGATGACCTTAAGGGGCACGTTTTCTCCTCTCAGCTTCATCGTCAGTTTGCTGTGCAATCTCTCCACGTAGAGAGACTTCCCTGAAACGTTAGAGTATGGAAATCAGGCGGCAGGACCGTGGACCAGGAAGACTTGTTGCAAGTCGCTTCCCTGTGCCAAATTTGGAACGGGTGAAACAAACCATCGCCCCGACTCACAACCTCAGAGAGCCAAAACCTCCCCGAGACTCCGTGTCCCCGCCTACAGAGGGCTCCATCCGAGCCGCCCCCCCCCCCCCGCTGCAGGGGGAAGGGCCGTCGGATGGCCCCCGCGACCCGAGGGGCCCGCCCACCCCGGCAGCGGTCATTACCGACGCCCGCGCGCTTGGACGCCACGATGCCCACGCACATCCGGTCCCGGAACACGTCGGCGGCCGACGGCGTGTGCGCGGGGACCTGGAAGTGCCGCGCCAGGTAGGCCTGGATGTCCGGCAGGGGCGCCTGGGGGGTGACCGGGACCTTGTGCTGGCTGAAGGCGGAGGGCAGGTGACAGTGCTCCCGCTCGCTGTCGCACACCATCACCAGCTGGAAGTCCTCGTGGTGCGGCTGTGAGCACAGGCTCAGGAAGAGCGCCTCCGCCTGGCTGGCCACCTCGTAGCTCAGCAGGTCCGCGTACAGCAGGCTGTAGACGCCCTGCCCCCGGGAGCCCGGCGTCAAGCAGCGACGCAGGAGCAGAGCCACCTCCTCCAAGGTGGTCGCCGGGGTGCAGAGCAGCACCTCGTCGAAGGTGGGCAGGGGCTGCTGCGGGGTGTGCATGTAGACGGCCAGCGCGGCCAGCAAGACCTCGGAGTGGCCGCAGACGATGAGGTTGGGCCGGCCGACGTGCAGGCCCCTGGGCAGCTGGCGCTCCACGGGGCACCCGCGCATCCACCCCAGGAGCGCCAGGCATCGGCCGAGGGCCTCCAGGTCCAGGCAGTGGGGCAGGAAGGCGCTCGTGCACGCCAGCGACTGCTCCAGGACGGCCCTCAGCTTGCCCGCCAGGCTGAGCTCCCGCAGGAGCATCGCCCGCAGCCCCTGGATCACCGTCTTCTCGTCGTGCCTGGCAGCCTCCCCGCGGGGCCCCTTGAGGGCCTTCGCGACGTCCTTCGGGGTGCAGTTGCCTTTGATGAAGGACAGCATGGTGAGGGCGGCGTCGCTGGGCGTCGCTTTCTTGAGCTCCGTGCTCAGGTACGCCAGCTGCTCGGCGGTGTAGTAGTTGAGGTAAAAGTGCTTGGCCCGCTTCTCCGCCACGAAGGCCTCCCAGCGGTCCAGGAAGTGCTCCAGCTGCCTGCTGACGGCCTCCAAGAGCTCTGCTACCGAGCCGCTGCCCTTGAGCTGGACCGCAGGCTCCAGGCGGAAGTCCATCTGGACGGAGACGCCGTGTCGAGGGGAGCAGTGCACCTGGGCCGTCCAGGTTCTGAACAGCATGTTCCCGGCGGCGTACAGGTTTATGAAGGACTCCACGAGCCTCTGCACGTTGCAGAACACCTGTGGCGAACGGAAGCGGGAGCCGTGTCACGGGCGACGCGGGAGTCGAGGGGGAAGCGCCCCTCGGGTTCGGGTCTTTGCGCGCTTCCCGGCGCGGCCTCGGACACGCGGGGCTCGCCGCGGAGGCCTTGTCTCCTCTTTACATAATCAGCCTCCCGAGGGGACGCTCTTGAGGATAAAGGCTATTGGCGTGAGGTACAGATAGCCTTGAAAGAAAAAACCCTTGACAGAGGCCAGGGGCTGTTACGTAAACGGATGCTCCTTTAACGGTATGTTCGCTTTTAATTTTGACCGAGAGCTACGATCTAAATCTTCTGGTATTGGGGGGTTCTTGCTGATTCACAGCGATCGAAGCAACAGAAGTCTCCTTCTGGGACCCCTCCGCCGGCCGTCTCCCCTGCGACGCAGAGAACTAACAGACAATTCAGCCTGCGCACCTTAAGACGGGACCACCGACCGAACGGGCCCGTCGTGGCTTAGACATCTCTTGGCGTCTTGAACTCGGGTTCCTGCATTCTGCAGGCCCGCTGTCCCCCCGCCCCGCCCCCCCGGCAGATTTAAAGCGGAGTGCCTCCTAGCACTTAATGCCAACTCAGACCCTCCTGAGCTGTCCGGCCCGCGGGCAGTGAGAGTCCTCACCTTGGAAAATATCTCTACTTGAACATTGCTGTGATCTTTCTTGCCAGACATCAGCATCAGCTTGTTCAAAAGCTCCTTGAGCTCTTCCAAAGAGAAGTCTCGCGTCTCCTCGCGGCCTCCGTGGCTCTCGGGAAGGGATAACTGTAGAACCGTGTCTGGGGAGATCTGGAGGCAAGTGCCAGTGCAGAAGCTGGTTTTCTGGAGGCAGGACCCCCCACCACCCCCCCCCCAAGTGACAGCAGCCCGTACAGATCACAGCAGTGCCGGGACGTGGGGTGGCTCACCTTTTGGCCATCTGCGGGGGCCCTGATGATATAGCAGCCTTTGTCGTTGATGGCCGTGGCCAGAGACAGGGAAGTGAGCTCTACTGAACCGTGACTTTCCTTCACCGTTTTCAGCCACTCTAAGTTCCTGGCAGAGTCGCACTGTTGGGACAGGAGGGACACCTTCTTTCTCTTCTTCCCGTGGTCCCCCTCCTCTGCTCCCGCGGTGTACGCCCCTCTTCCCTGTGTCCCGCTGGGAGTGCAGTCGCCCTGGGTGAGGCTTTCCTCACCCGCTGTCCTCTCCCCTGTCCCGCTCGGGTCGCTGCCCCACAGTGTTGCCCTTTTTCTAACGGGCTGATTGTCCGTGTCCCCACCCGTGGCCAGTGCCCTGGCTAGCACGCGGGGGCACGTGGACGGGACGGGGGAAGGCTTGGTTCTCCCGGGCCCCCAGGCGGGGGTGAGGCCGGATGGAGCAAGGGCACCGTGGCCTTACGTTCTCCGTGTGCTTCTGGGGACCCCAAGTCCAACCGGAAGCACTAAGGAGAAACGATGACGGAGATGTTTTGTGGGCAAGTAAGCTTCCAGCAGTAGAAACGGAGATGCCTCGACCTGTCCTTCTGTTTCCCCTTTCCTCCCTCACCCTCCTCCCTCACCCTCTGGCCAGTTGCGGCTGGCCAGACATGGTCTCTGCAGACTAGCCACACGATGTGGTGTGGGTCTGCTCGAACCCTGGTGCACGTGGTTTACTTAAACTACCATGTTCGTTTTAAAGATTTTTTTTCAAAGTTTTATTTATTTTTGAGACAGAGAGAGACAGAGCATGGGGTGGGGGCAGAGAGGGAGACACAGAATCCGAAGCAGGCTCCAGGCTCCGAGCTGTCAGCGCAGAGCCCGACGTGGGGCTCGAACCCACAAACAGAGACCAGGACTTGAGCTGAAGTCGGATGCTTCACTGACTGAGCCACCCAGGGGCCCCACGTTCATTTTCTTTCTGATAAAAAATGGATTTCTAGGGGCATCTGGCTGGCTCAGCCGGTAGAGCATGTGACCCTTGATCTCAGGGTCCTGAGTTCAAGCCCTGTGTTGGGTGTAGAGCTTACTTATGAATTAAGTAAATATAAATTAATATATATTTTACAAATACATACAAAATATAATTTACAAAATACAAATTAATATATATTTTACAAACATATAAATTTAAAACGTTAATTTATACCATTTATGGAAAATATGGAAAATACCAAGCGATATACAGAATTAAGTAACAGTTACTACCGTTCAAAAAAAAAACACTGGTCACATGTCAGTCTTCTGTCCATGAGTGTTTTGCATGACGGGATTTGTACTTAATTTACATGCAATTCTGAATTACACTTTCTAACGTAATAAGGGAGAGAAGGCATTTCCATGTATGAAGGAAAACTGGTTTTAAACATCATTTTAGGGGCTCCCAGGGGGCTCAGTCGGTTGAGCGTCCGACTCCCGATTTCGTCTCAGGTCATGATCTCAGGGTTCGTGAGTTCAAGCCCCACGTCAGGCTCTGTGCTGACAGTACAGAGCCTGCTTGGGATTCTCTCCCTCTCTCACTGCCCCTCCCGCACTCTTGCCTGGACTCTCTCTCAAAATAATTAAACTATAAAGAAAAATCATTAAAAATTTTTTTTTAATGTTTTATTTTTGAGAGAGACAGACAGACAGACAGACGGAGACAGAGCTCCAGGCTCTGAGCTGTGAGCACAGAGCCCGACGCGGGGCTCGAACCCACGGACTGTGAGCTCGTGACCCGAGCCAAAGTCGGACGCTTAAGCGACTGAGCCACCCAGGCGTCTGCCCAAGAGAAACATCATTTTAAAATGCCGCGTCCACCCCTGTCATTCTGGTGGCATAGTTCGCAGTCACGCCTCTGGCGGTGTTGCAATCGCCCACGCGGCTTTGTCTGCTCGCCTGAAGCCAGAAGTAAGACTTACCAGCTTATGGGGCAGGTATGCGTCGTTGTTCAGGGCCCTCCACAGTTCCCCGAGATGGGTCATGAACTCGTCGAACCCCGCGCTCGTGTCCAGCTTGTACAGCAGCGGGGAGTAGCCCTGCACGGCATCGTGGAAGCAGGCCACCCGGTCCACGTCGATGTCGTTCTCCCCCGCGGAGATGGAGGCCAGGTCCACAAACACCTTCAGCTCGTGGACGCCTTGGGGCGGAGGGGGACAGGTGAGGGGGTGGGTGCGGGGCGGCTCTAGGACGGCCCGGCATTCTGACCTCGAGCAAGGATGCTTAGTGAGGTATAAACGGATACTGCTGAAATTTTAGGGTCTTGCTTATCGACTTTCTGCTCTTAGCACAGATCCGGGGCCATCTTTCTTTTGCAGCTGACGTCGACACTACTGCTCAGCACCTGGCCTCACGGAACCACAGCGACATCCAGGCACCCCACGGGGCTGCCGTGAACCTCGCTTTATTTCATCTGCACGACGCCACCGTCTTACACGAAAAAGACGCGGGCTCAGCTGGTAAACACTGTGTCGACAGTTAACCATCGAGGGATGGAAGGACCTCTCTTCGGGCCACTTACGAATCAAAGGATGTGCGTCAAAGCGGGCCGGGGAGCCCACGGTGGCAAGCATGGGGGCTCTGGAGGAGAGACAGCCTCCCCCCTGCACACCAGAGCCGCCTCCCCTCTCCCCTGCTTCCTCCACCTCTCTTCCGTACCTCCCCTCCTCCCTTCTGCGCACCCCCTCTGCCAAAGGCGCCCAAGCCACAAGACGAAAAAGGCTGCCAAGCCCCTGGCCCAAAAAGGAACACACAGAACACCACCGAGTGTGACGTAATCCAAACTCTCTGCGGACGAGGGCTCACCTTGTTTTGTAGCTAAAATCAAGCCCACGAGAAAGCAAAAGGGAGCAGGATTTGTAAGAAAATGACCCTCCACTGTTCACAGCAAGCATCCAGAGTGGGGGGAAAACAGTAGCCGAGGAAATGCTTTCTATACCAGAACGTAAGAAACACCGCCCTGAAATAAACCGTGCCGGCAACCGCTGCGGCAAATGCTGTGCGTCGACCTGACTCAGACAGCATCTCTGTTCTTCAGGCAGCACGTGAGCAAGTGGAGGGCTTGCCCCCCGCCCCCCCCCCCCCACCCCACGAGCCATCTGAACACTCCCTCCAGACGCCGACCGCCGTACCTCCGAGGGCCTCCCGGACCCAGCTAATGAACTCCTTCCTCAGGGACAGCTCGTTCAGACACTGGCACCGGGGCTCAGTGATGTCCTGCAGCAGCTTTGTGGCCTGGATGAGTTGCTTGCTGATCCGGTCCAGCTTCTCGTGGCGGAACTGGTCGAAGTTGTCCGTCTGCAAGACAAGGCTCTACTGTGCGCGGGACGGGGTTACCTGGAGCCCTGGAGTTGGAGCCGTAGCGATGACCATCCCGGAGGCCCCATCCCCGCCCTTCCCGCACTGGCGGGAGCCGGAGGCAGGCACATGGAGCCCCTGTCCCCGAGACGCCAGAAACCCCCTGCTGTCCCCGGAATCGGTACAGGAACCACCCCTGCTCCGTGCCTGGCGTTCTGCCAAGCAACGTACGCCAGAACGCAGCCAGGTAAAAATTGCCACTTTTCCTACTTCGCGGGTAAGGACACGGACCCCCGGAGCAGTGACTTACTCGAGAGCACGCTGCTGCGATTCAAGGTTACGTGTGCTTTAATTCCAAATTTTGTGCTAAACTTTAATCATCATCGCAAGCGTCTATCCCGCAGGTCACGGGATACCCTGTAAATGCTCGCCTGAAGGAACACACCGCATGGGACCAACCCGGTTCTTGCCCGTAGCAGAGACAGCCTGCCGTGGACCGCTCCTTGCTGGCACCAGGGGACGCACAGAGCCGGGCGAAACCAACCCCTCTTTTGCCCCTCCAGCCCCGCTCTCTAGCCCCATGAGACCAGATCACTCCCTCCAAATCCCCGGCTACTGAAAGAGGGTCATCGCCCGTTCCCCAGTTCTCGAACCTCACGCCGACCCGGGAAAACAGCGAGTGCCAACGGCACTCACACTGTTTATAAACAAAGGTGGAAACAAGGCCCTGGGCATGAGCTGGCATCGAATGAGGTGCAATCTAGAACTGTTGCGGGGAGGCTGTGGAACCATCCCGTCCAGCCTCGAGAACCCAGAGAGCCCGTGAGACGCCCCCGCCAACTTCCCAGCCCCCCACCCCAGGGGTCCCTGGCAGATAACTTACAAAGTTTAACAACGTGTGCAGGACACGGAAGTCACCGGTCAGGCCCAAACTGTCCTTGACCTTCAGGATGACCTTGGCTGAGCTGACGGCCTGATGCAGGTGATGGTACTCCCTGATCTGCCCAACACGGTCACCGATCCAGTCTCTTTGGTCGCTGCTGTCCAGGGCACACATAAGCTGGAGCTCGAAAGTGAGGTTGTTGTATTTATTCACAAAGTCGTTGAACATGACATTGACCTCCTGAAAGGTGATCTCTCCTGACTTCAGATCCTCATACAGATCCTGATACTTCTCGAAACAAGGGCAGTACAGATATTTATACGCTTCTTCAGGCTGAAGTATCTGCTCTTCCAGCTCCTCCCCGGGCTCGCTCAGCGCCCTCGCGGCTTCCGCCCAGAACACCCGGAAGAGGTGGCTGTCCTTCAACCAGTCCATCTTCCTGCCCATCTCCTGGACCTGGGGGCTCAGGCTGTAATGTGTCGTCCTCTTTACGTCCGGGGAGGCGGGCGACAACCTCACGGTCACGGCGTCGCTCAGACGTTTACTGTTGAGGTCCTCCGCATGTTTTCTGATCACCTCTTCCAGATCCACTTGGAAACCACAAAGGAACGTCAGAAGTCAAACCTCTACTCGCGGTACCGTTCTACTTTATTTTCCCCATAGTTACCGTCCTCACTGCTCGAAACGCAACTTGCGTGAACGCACTTGCCGTCATTCTTCCTCAGTAAGGACCCACTGGTCTCCCCACAACCCCCCCTACCCCCCGCCCCAGCTTGTTCATGACTTTCCACAACAAAGCAAGCACGGTCCCTTCCAGGCACCTCCGGGCGCATGTGACCGTGTGGACATCGCCCGCCTCACTCCCTCCCCAAACCCGCTCCAGGGCCACAACAGACAAGGTCTTGGAAAAGTCACAAACCACGACGGGCTGGGAGGAGCGGAAAAGATCACAGCCAGAGCAGGAGGGTGGTGGGGCGTGGAATTGAAAAGCAGACCCGCAGCCACGGCCAAGGCCGAGTTGGGCCCCAAGGCGAGGGCCACCAGCCCGCAGCGGGCAGGCTGGGATTCCCTGGCGGCATACACACACAGGTCACACAGGTCGTTGGAGAGGAGGGAGAAAGTAAGGAGGCCTGGATCGAAAGGCTGGAGAAGAGGTCCGATTTTCACGCACACCCCATTCTAGACAGCAGGCCGCCCGCCCATCTCCACCTCAGTCAGCGACAGCTCTGACGCGGAGCGAGTTTGGCAACGGGAGAATCAGGGGTGCCTGGACGCATGTCCTCCCTCAGAAGATGACGGAGGGGTTGTAACAAAGAGGGACACACGCCGTGGGCAGCGGAGGAGGGGAGGCAGGAGCAGGACCCTGAGAGAGGACCAGAACACCCACACCAGATGCAGACGGTCCTCCCCTCCAGCCCCTCCCGTCTCTCCACCCCCAGGACCCCGGCCGCCGGGCCTGTGCCCCCCACGCTGGTCTGACCACCCCTGGGACAGGGCCTAACGTGCCCTTGAGGCCCAGTTACACCACCCTCAGGGGCTACAGCCGGTTCGCTAGGCCCCCCCTCTTCATACAGACGGAAGAATTCCCAGCACACGGGGGGGGGGGTCTTTAACGTGAAAGACAGAAAAACATCCACATAAGGACTTGGAGGAAACAAGAAACTCTGGGGACAAAAGGCAAGGGAAACCTCTAAGCCGAAAATGACAATAATCTCAGAAAGACCAGACACCGCGATTGTGAACAGGAGCAAGATTAACACGAAACGGGGTCGTTTAGAGAAAAATCAAAGTTCTTGTAAATCAGTGTGACAACTGAGACGAAAAATGCTAAGGGACAGGCTGGATGCCAAGGGGCCGAAATTTCTCAGAAAGCAGAGCAAACACCAAAGGGACAAAAGTTGAAGAAGAGATCCACGGAAGTGGTGCGGCCGCTGCGGGAGGTCTGGGACCCAACGGGGCGTGTTCCGGCCAGAGGAAAAGTACCAGTGAGACAGCTCACGCGAATTTCCCAGGAGTCAAGGACGTGGATTTCTAGATTAGGAAGACCTACGTATGCCCAACACGATGGATGGAAAAGCAACCCCGACCTCGGCTCGTCACTATGAACTCTCTGAAGAGTGGGGCCGAAAAGATCGCCAGAGCTTCCGGACAGAGAATGACCAGTGGTCAGAGTCACATCTGACTTGGGCTTGTCCACAGCCACAGGGACAGTGGACCAACGCATCCGAGATCGGGCAGGATCTCCCCTCTGTAATTCTGCAGCAGCTAACGCTCGGGCCTGGGAGACCAGGGCAGCGGGTGGGTGTTCAGGCAGGTCATGCGGAGGCACAGCGATAAACAGCAAAACGACCAAGGTGGCCCGTGTGATGCGGTTAAAGATGGACACGTCACGAAACGCCTCCCCTCCGAGGTAGACACTGCTGCGTGACATGTGTGGATGGTCCCCTCGGACCCTCCCCCCTCCCCTGCCCCGGGGACCCCCCATCTGGTCCACGTGGGCTCCCCGGAGTGTCACCTTTCACCAGGTGCTTCACCTCCCCGCACAGCTTCAGAAGACTGTGGACGCATTTCTTCTCTTTCTTCAGAAACTTGAGCTCCTCCTTCCTCCACTCCAACACTTCCTTTACACCCTGCTTCTTCTCTTGGGGTGAAAGGCACTTTCTCTCTGGAAAACGAGAGGAGCCCAGTAGGAGGAGCAAGCGTATCCTTTTCCGCGGAAACCCTCTAACCCTAACCCTTTCTCTTTTAGATTTGTTTTTAACGTTTATTTATTTTTGAGACGAGAGAGCGACGGAGCATGAAGGGGGGAGGGGCAGAAAGAGGGAGGCACAGAATCGGAAGCAGGTTCCGGGCTCCGGGCTGTCGGCCCGAGCCCCACGTGGGGCTCGAACCCACGAGCAGTGAGATCATGACCCGAGCCGAAGTCGGACGCCCAATCGACTGAGCCACCCGGGCGCCCCTCTGCCAGCTCCCTTTGAGGATGCTCTGAGGTCACGGCCGCGGGGAGGGACGCGGCAGCTGCTACGTGCACAGCCACGCTGCCCACACGCCCACGAGCCCAGCCTCGTGGAGGGAAACAGGGCGATCTTACCGGCCCATTCTTTTATCACTTCCCCACCATTTTCCTGAGGATTAGAAACCGTCCCCTCTCAACTGACCGACAGGAAGAGCCCCTCACCGTAGGAGGATGTAGGTCGCCCCTCTACAAAATACGCGGACACCCGCGGTCCCCGTCCAGGAACCTCAAGTCAGGTCCCGCTGACACTCACTTAACTGACAGATGTCGAGAAACTGATTGGTGTGCTTCATGATGAGCTCCAAGTGTCCAACCAGGACAGTGCCATCCAGGAGGTCCTCGGTGACTTTCGTGAACACGGAGTCGGCGGTGGCCAACAGCTTCTTGCCGTCCTCTGTCATGTTGGCTAGCACCTTCTCATCGGTTTCTGAGCAGGTTGAGAACAGAGTTAAAGGAGCGGGCGCCTGCTCCTGCCCCCCGCCCCCCACCCCTGCACGACACGGCGCTGCCCCGCGGCCTCCTTGCTATTCTGCCCCCACCTGCACGCGAGACCAGCAAAGGTCACCCTGTGTCTCCAGAAGCGTCTCTCCCTTAGCTCGATTCTGCTTTCCGGAAGGCTTCCCAAACGACCTTGCTCATAAACGTGACTCCCGCCATGGCAGGAGAGGAGAGCCGCACTTCTCTGGCTTTTAAAACCTGAGCCCCCTTCAGCATGCTGAGGGTTGTTCTGGAACTACTGTCTCCTTTAAGCCCCGCGTCTTGAGAATCCGTGCAGCGGAACAGTGGCCTGCACCGGGGACGCGCGGGTGCCCAGCGAGGGTGACCCGGAGGGTTTGCAGGGGGTGTTTTTGCGGAGACACATCAATGTGAGGGTCTGATATTGTGCACAGGTTGGCTCTCTTGCAAAAATGGGGATTTGAATTTTAAGATCAAGTGAGAGGACAGAATTTTTTTTATTTATTTTAGTTTTAGTTTTTTTAATTATTATTATTTTTTTAATCTTTATTTTTGAGAGAGAGAGAGAGAGAGACACAGCACAAGCAGGGGAGGGGCAGAGAGAGAGGGAGACACAGAAACCAAAGCAACTCCAGGCTCCGAGCTGTCAGCACAGAGCCCGACGCGAGGCTCGAACTCATAAACCGTGAGATCACGACCTGAGCCAAGGTCAGATGCTTAACTGACTGAGCCACCCAGGCGCCCCTAAAAGCGTCTGTTAATTTTAAAAGACACAAATGAAATCTTTCCAAGTGAGTAGCTTTTAACAAGGCTCATGAAACCACCCACGCCCCCATCAACGACCTCGTTTTACGCGCACAACAGCACTGACAGGCAAGACTCCGATGTAACAGAGACTCCGAATCCTCCAACTGGAATTTTTTTGTCCCAAATCCAGTGCCCTTGCCCTACATCTGAACCTAATGACTTATACATAAACTTGAATACGACATTTTTTGGGCAATACGTATCTCCCCCTCTCTGACCACAGAACACCTGGGGCGTGGGGGGGGGGTGGGGGCAAAGGAACAGACGGTATTTATTTTGTTGTGAAAGGTCGTCAGCATCGGCTTCGACGTGGACGCTGATCTCAGAACAACAGAGAGTGGTTTTTAGAGCCAGACACACTTGGGTTTGGACTTTAGTTCTTGGTATTTATGTTTGAGACCTCGGGTGAGTCACACCACGAGCCCCCCGCCTCGGCTTCCTCGCCTGAAGAACGGGGATCTTTTGGGACTGTTTCAAGGACCCTACGCTGGCAGTGAAGCTGGGGCATGGCAGGCACCCAGGGAATGGGGGCCACAGAGCAGGGAACCCTGGATCCTCCTGGGTTCTTCCCTCCCGTCCCTCCCGTCCCTCCCGTCTGCTTCCCTGGTCGAACATCAACCCGCCCGAGTATCAGGTCTAATACTCTGTCCCCCACCCCGGGGCTCAGGAAGACACAAGCACACGGGACAGACACACCTGCACCCCCACGGACATACCGTATAACTTGAAGATATGCTTGACGTCCGGCCACGTGAGCAGGTGCGTTAACACCCCCTCCATGTCATCCACGGCTTGCCTGTTGCTCCTTGGCCAGGACTTGGTGATCACGGCCGACACAAGACTGCCAAATTTCCGCAGGTCGTGATGGGAGATTCTTTCAAGAATGCTGGTCTGAGACTGAACAAAGAGAGGGAAATGCGGGAGGTTTTTCGGGAGGGTTTGCCTTCGAAGGATGTAAATAAACCGCTCGTTCAATAGCATTCCAGAAATCCTCTGTGGTTTACAAAGCCTCACAAAAAGCAAGAGAAGAAAATACTTCCCTTTTCTTAGGGCATTTCTGTTTCCCTGCATGCCGTGTCCTCACCTGACAAACATCAGAGACGCAGAAACAGAGGCAAAAAATACACACAGACGCACCTGCACGGCACAACCTGTTTCCTCGGGCTCACGCGGCCTGCTGCGGGTTTCCCAGACTTCCCAGGAAGGATGCCAAACGTAGTATGAGAAAGCTGTTAATACGCATACCCTGTCCTAAACCATGATTCTCAACTGTAATGCGTTCAGCACATACTTTGTAATCCTCCTTCCGATTCCCCACAGAGAGATGGAACATCCTCCTTCTTCAGGTTCAAAGTTTTTATAAAAAGTTTCGGTAATTGGGAAAAAAGGAGGGATTCGTTTACAATAGCTACTTTTTGATATTTAAAAGGATGAAGCAAAGCCGTATCCAACAACATATAAAAAGGATTATACACCATGACCAGGTGGGATTTATCCCGGGGGTGAAAGGTTGGTTTAACACAGAACATTTGTGGGTTTTTTTTTTTTAATGTTTATTTATTTTTGAGAGACAGAGAGAGAGCATGAGCGAGGGAAGGGCAGAGAGAGAGGGTGACACAGAATCCAAAGCAGGCTCCAGGCTCCGAGCTGTCAGCACAGAGCCCGACATGGGGCTAGAACTCACAAACCACAAGTTCATGACCTGAGCTGAAGTCGGATGCTCAAATAACTAAGCCACCCAGGCGCCCCTGTTTTCGTGTTTTTTTTTTTAAGTTTTATTTATTTTTGAGAGCGAGAGAGCGAGAGCAAGCAGGGGAGGGGCAGAAAGGGAGAGAGAGAGAGAGAGAGAGAATCCCAAGCAGGTTCTGGGATATCAGCACAGAGCCAGATGTGGGGCTCGAACTCCCCAACCATGAGATTATAACCCGAGGCTGAAATCAAAATTCAGAGGCTTAATCAACTGAGCCACACAGGTGCCCCAAAGATCTGTGCTTTTTTTGTAAGTTTATTTATTTTCAATGAGAGAGAGAGAGAGAGAGAGAGGCAGAGAGAGAGAATCCCAAGCAGGCTCTGAGACGTCAGTGCAAAGCCCCATACGAGGCTCAAACTCACGAATGAGGAGACCATGACCTGAGCTTAAGTTGGACACTCAACCAACTGAGCCACCCAGTTGCCCCATAACACGGAACATTTGTTAATGTGATACACCGTATCCAGAGAAAACAAATCGCACAGTTGTCTCAGCAGACACAGAAAGCGTTCAGACATCCAATGCCTTTCCACGATAAAAACTCTCGACTAGAAGGAATGCCCTCAAGCTGACGAAAGGCGTCTCTGAAAAGTCCACAGCCGACGACACGCTCAGAGGCACAAGACTGAGGGCGTCCCCGCTGAGATGAGAAGTAAGGCACGTCTGCACTGGGGGCTCTAATCACACCAATGAAGGGAGAACAAGATATAAGGCATCCAGATTGCAAAGGAAAAAGTAAAACCATTTCTCTCTGCATACGATGTGATTTTATGTACAGAAAGCCCTAAGCTCACCCACACACGGTGGGAGAGGCTGTTCCGAAGGGGCGAGGTGGGGCAGAATCTCTTCCCACTTTGCAGAAAAAACCCTACGTGAGTTGACAGGATCTTTCCAAACTCATCGTCTTCTTCCATAAATGTTCTGCCAGCCTTTGGGGTCCTTACTGCACACGAGCTAAGCAAGTGTGAGCAGGTGGTAGGACCAGCCAGCAGCAGCCGGGGCGCCTGGCTGGCTCAGTCGGTTAAGCGTCCGGCTCTTGGTTTCAGCTCAGGTCGTGATCTCACGGTTTGTGGGCTCGAGCCCCACATCAGGATTTGTGCTGACAGCATGGAGCCTGCTTGGGATTCTCTCGCTCTTCTCTCTGCCCCCCCCCCCGCGCGCACGCTCTCTCTCTCTCTCTCTCAAAATAAACAAACTTACAAAAAAAATTAAAAACAGAAAAACAAAACAAACAGAAGACAATCCAGCAGCAATGAGAAGGACATACAGGGGCAGCACCGGATTGCTTGATTCAGGGTCGCCCGTGAGCGGTGCGTCAGCTGCGGTAGCAGGAGGCTGAGCGGCCTCTCGGGGTCAAGGGTACTGAATTTGAGGACCCTCCCTCTAGGCTAGAAGGGGGATGCCCGGTGCCCACGTCTGCACTGGCAGCCGGGGCTCAGAACCAGCGGGCACTGAACGGCCCCGAGCTGATGATGTCAGAGGACCGCCGTGAACCCAAACGCGTTTCCCACGCGGTGAGAGGCTGTTCACCTGGCAGGCCGCGCTCACTGCTTCAATGACACACTTCTCGAAGCATCTTGACACGCTGTCTTCTAACCCCATGGCATCCCAGTGGGTGCTGCAGAAGGCAGAGATCTGGACGAGAGGCCTCTCCTGCAACACAGGGCGACGGTGTGAGAGCTTTGGGGCTGCGCTCTAATACTCTGGGCAATAAAAGCGCCCCGACTGTCCTACCTTCCCCACACTGCATCGGGTCCCCAGGAGTTTACTTCACACCCCACCCCGACCATGTCCCCTGGCCCCGCCAACTGGAGCCATTAGACAAATGAGGCTGCGATGCAGCGTCTCTCTTCCCGCTTTGCAGAAAAAGCCCCTGGCCCAGCCGCTTGCAGAAGCAGGGAAACTTTGAAAAATAAGCGATTCCCCCTTGCTTCCAGTTTCCTAAAAAGACCCCTGAGACCATGGCGTATAAAACTCTCGTATCATGTAAAAACGAGTCCTGATTTTCCTAGGGTCACAGGCTTTAATTCAAAATAAAGACACGGGGGCGCCTGGGTGGCTCAGTTCGTTGAGCGTCCGACTCTTGATTTCGGCTCGGGTCATGATCCCAGGGTTGTGGGATCGAGCTCCACGCAGGGCGCAGAGCTAAGCATGAAGCTTGAGATTCTCCCTCCCTCTCCCTCCTTCCCTCTCCCCTGCTTGCATTCTGTCTCTGAAATAAAAAAGAAAAAGAAATGAAAACATTTTTGTTTTCCCATTTTTGTCACTGGGGTTAGTAAGCAATCTGTCCCATTAGAAGCTACTGCACATGGGGGGCGCCTGGGTGGCGCAGTCGGTTAAGCGTCCGACTTCAGCCAGGTCACGATCTCGCGGTCCGTGAGTTCGAGCCCCGCGTCGGGCTCTGTGCTGACGGCTCAGAGCCTGGAGCCTGTTTCCGATTCTGTGTCTCCCTCTCTCTCTGCCCCTCCCCCATTCATGCTCTGTCTCTCTCTGTCCCAAAAATAAATAAACGTTGAAAAAAAAAATTTTTAAAAAAAATAAAAAAAAAAAAAAGAAGCTACTGCACATGGGAGGGCTTTGCTCCATAAACCTAGGGTTTCCCTGGAGGCAAGACGCTTTCCCTCATTCTTCTCTGGAATATCACCTTTGGTCAAACTATTAAGGCCGGATCAAAAATGCAAGGTCAGGGGTGCCTGGGTGGCTCAGTCGGTTAAGCGTCCGGCTTCACTCAGGTCACGATCTCGTGGTTCATGGGTTCAATCCCCTCATCGGGCTCCGTGCTGACAGCTCAGAGCCCATTTCAGATTCTGTGCCTCCCTCTCTCTCTGCCCCTCCCCTGCCCTCTTTCTCTCTCTCTCTAAAATAAATAAACATTTAACAAAATTTTTTAAATGCAAGGTCATGTCTACCCCACGCCCCTTGCACACCAGGACTACCCATGAAATGCACCGTTCCGTATCTACAGGGTGTTACGAATGGTCTGGCTTCACCAATTTGCTCCTGAAAAGAACACCCGACTTCTGCTACCTGTTTGATTCTTCCTTCCAGGTCCCCCATCAACGACTCCTTCCAGCCATACTCCACGGGGAAGTTTATTTCCACCAGCCGCCTCCAGACCTGCAAAAGCCCTCATGTCAGTGACAGCCGCAGGACAACTAAGGGCCACGATGAATTCTACGAGAAAGGAAAGACTGTTATAGCAGCTCCAGGGGCGCGGGACACCTGGGTTCTGACCGCGTCTCTGTCACCGGCGAGCCGTGTCAGTGGCGAGGCAGGGCAGCCATTCTCGCCCCAGTCTTTGGAAAGGAAGGGCTTCGACAGGACCAGGCAGCCGGAACGCTCCTCCTACCGTGTAGCTGGTCTCTATGCTGAACGTATCTGTCTCCTATTCTAGCTCAAGGAACTACGAACATAAAACAAAAGTTGCAGGGACGGCCCAGTGAGACCCCTGTTCCTTCAACTGGATTCCCCAGTTGCTGGTATTTAACAGCTGCTTTCTTGGTCTCCTTCGTGAAGCGTTTTCTCTGCAGAACCACGGGGAGAGAAGGTGCAGGCTCCGCGCCACGTGGTCCTCTAAACACGTGGGAAGGAATCTCCTGGCATCGTGGCCCTTCTGTCGCACGATCACGGTGCAAGCGTCACGCTCAGGGCGGTTGGTGTCGGCGGGACCCTGTCCCCTGACGGGGGTGACGGGGAGGCCGTCCATTCTTCTGTCTGTAGACTGTCTCTCGATCTGACTTGACTCCTAATTCTCCCATGAGGACAAGCAGATCCCCGACACCCCGCTTCATATCGCTCACACCCACTGAGTTCGGCACTCGTGGATGAATCCTGACGGAGTCCACGATCACCGCCGTGTTACAGATGAAGGTTGTGACCACGGCGGTTTCCTCCACCTCCGTTGGCTGCATTCTCCAATAAAACGAGGAACTTCTCTTTCTCTCCGCCCCCCCTTTCTGTTTCTGTAAACATGTTTCAAGGATTAATAAGCTGTCTGTTGTCCAGTCCCAGCATTACTCGTCCGGATGACCAAACTGTCCCAGATTCGGCTAGTAGTCCCTTCGGACGACCTTCTGTTTCCTTTTTTCTAGAAACGTGGAATGACTCTAGACTTACAGAAATATCGCAAAGAGGCGACGGAGTGCCCACGTATGGCCAACTCGTGTTCCCCTTGAGTTCGTGCCTTACTCGGGCACAGTACGGCTGCCAAAGCTCGGAAACGGTGTCACCGGGTACCAGGAGCTAAACGAGCGACTGTCCCGGGAGCTGGTCTGGGACACTGGCCTGCCACGAGCCCCGCCACGAGCCCTGTGTCTACCACAGGGGTGTCAGGCTGTGGGGCCAGCTGTCCTGTCTGAAGCCCAGGTTTCTTTTAGTGGGGATGGTAAAGCCAGGCCTGGGGGTGCTCGCGACGCTCAGGGGCCTGGCCGGCATGACTTCCAGGCCTTTCAGTGGAGACAGCTGGGAGCCCCTCCAGCCCTCCAGGTCACGAGCTCACAGCAATACCACGGGCCCCTGGCCCTCTGCCACGTCTGCTTCTCCACAGTGAGAAAGACGCCTGGCTTCCGAATCCCTGTGTCCGGTGCTCACACAGACAACTCCAGAAGCGCTCCGCCCGCCCCACTACCAACAATGAAATTTCTAAATAAAGCTCAAGGTTGACGTGCGTTTTCTTCATTTTGACCTCAGACTCTGTCCCTCTGAGGGTGAGTGATAGGACTTCTGTGCTCCAGGCATTTGGATTGATGCCCCCTTCCGTGTGGAGAAGGGGTTAAGTCTGAGACGTACGAGCATCACCAGCCCTGTTCACGCACAGGGTCAGCTGTGTGATTTTACCACTATCCCGTTCAAGTGTCCTGGGAGGCAAGCACCTGCTGAAATCTGGGTCGAGGGGGTGAAGGGGGCCATCCGGCTGGGTGGCTCATCCCTTCTCTACAGCTGCGTCCTGGCAGCTGGCTACAGTCTTCAAGAACACAGCCCGGTTCGCCCGCTGTGGGGCTCTGATGGGGAGTCCCTGGGGCTGGGCTGCCCGCGCTTTGGTCGTCCACTCTCTCGTCATGTCCCCCAACCCCGTCACCTCTTCTGTGAGACGGGGCTAACAGCCACACCTGCCTCAAAGTAGATGTTCGGCTACATTTTAATCGGTATTATCTTACCATTATTAATTACTGCATTTAACTGAGAATCCTCTCGTGTCAATGGACCACAAGCCACCCTTCACTCATTCTTAACGCTTGAGGGATTATTCTGCCCTGTTTCCCCTTCAAGTAACTCTTGCCTTTTCCTGCCTTTTCCAGCCAAACCGCCTGCCAGCGTCCTTGCTGAAAGGGAGCCCTCTCCCCGCAGGACCCGCGTCTCAGCACCTTCCCCCGGGGCCTGTGGCGGGGGGGGGGGGGGGCCACGGTGGACCCCACCAGGTGGACCGTGGGCAGCACGATCAGCCCTGGCTGTGCATCCTGGGGACAGAGCACGGGGCCAGCGTGCCGCGTCAGTGCCTTGGCCCCACACAGCTCACCTTGATTTCCTCCCGGTATCTGAACGTGACCTGCGACCAGTAGTTGAAGAACATGCTCTCCTGAAAAATGCTCTGAAGCCAAGCTCTGGTCTTGGCGACCGTCCCCTGGAAGACCGTTTTCACGGAGTTCTTCTTCCCGGTCTCCTTTCCTGGGCCTTCAGCTGAATCCGGCTGCTGAGGGAGAGAGAGGGCGCGTAAGGGTCCCCGCACCGTGACTCGGGACATTCTGGAGACGCCACTCCCCCTTCCCGATCCGTGGCAGGTGCTCGAGGACCAGCCACATCGGAGTCACATGAGCGCGTTCGAGACCTCAGCCTCGCCTACGTTTCAAGGCGCTTCGATTTCGCGGGACTCTGTGGCTTTGCTCTGCGAGTGGGCAGCTCGGGCAAAGCCAGGGGGCTTGGGAAGGATAAGCCTTCTGTCCCTGTGAACCCCCCCAATGCAGCGACAGCACAGGGGGGCTCCGCCTTACCAGTGAGCAGGCCACACCAGGCCGCCTTCTCCAGACTGGCTGGGAGAGGACGTGCCCCAGTGGCAGAGCCCCCAGCAGCCCAGAGACGCCCCCACTGGTGCACCATGCAGACCCCTGCTCCTTGGACAGAGGTAAACCCAAGGCCGCTTCCGTCCACATTTTTTTCCCACGAGGTTTCCCCTACTCCGAAAAATCCTTTCTTCCTGGGGTCCGGGCTCTGGCCCTGCAGTCATGGGCCCTGGCCCTGAGCTCTTGGGATCTGGCCCTTGTGACAGGCTCTGGCCCCAGGGTCCGGGCCCTGGCGCTGGGGTCCGGGCTCTGGTGCTGCCTCCCCCCCCAGCTGGACATCTACATGAAGCAGATGGGCACAGAGCCTCACCTCAGCAGAGGCCATGCCCCGAAGCCCCAGGAAGGCCCTCCCAGCTCAGCGCTAGCCTCTGTGCTTCGGCAGTGCCCCGCAAGGTCAGTATAAGTGACAGGACCCACACCTGGATCAGCTGTCACTCCGCCCTCCGGGGGGCTCCCTGAGAGCCACCACATGCCCCCCCCCCCCGCCCGGTGGCCAAGCAGATTGGGCTCCTGCCCTGCAAGCTGATGCTGTGGAGGAGCTGGCAACGGCTCACAGACAGACAGACAGACAGACAGGCAAGCATCTGCTCGCTAAGCACGTAGGTGCCTAGTGGGGAAAATGCCAAGTGTTCTCTGGGCACATGAAGGGGACTGTATCCAGCCTAGGGCAGGAGGGGGCTCTGTCCGTAAAGACAAGTGGGGGGAGGAGGCCCACCCGGCCAGCGCCGGATCAGTGGATGCCAAGCGGGCGCCATGGTTCAGCTGAAAATTGGGACACGTCCGCCCTTGCCTGAAATCCCCGAATGGCACAGCACCTTCTAGAACAATCCAGAAGCTCAAGCATGGTGTGCCTGCCCTGTGATCTGGCCTTCTACACCTTGGCTGCATCTCCAGCCACACTCCACTCCCCGCGGGCCCTTGAGAACAGCGAGGTTCCTCCTCCCCGACCCTGTGGGGGCTCTTCACTCCTCATAGGAACCCCGGCCCTGCCCTCGGGTCCCACGGCACCTTATGGACACTCCAGCCTACCGCCTGTCACCTGTGCCACACACACTTACACGTTCCCTGGGTGGCCCCCACGAGGCCCCCTTTCTCTTTTCCATCACCTACACCGGGCACAGGGCCGGGCAGAGACGGGCAGGACGTGGACAGCCCAAGGCCGAGCACTAGTCTGAAGCATTCCCACACCCCTGGCCTTTCTGCATCTGGTGTCCCATCAATGCACTTAACCCCCTGTGTCAGGACCCACCCTAAAGCTTGTTAAAAACTGATCATACACTTTTGAGTTCAGTTTCGCCAGGCTTTTTGTTTCTATGGCTGGGGCGGAATATTTTCACCATGCTGTAGATGACATCGGTCTGAGATTCCAACCACCACGTAAGAGCTTTTCCCGCGGGAAAACGTATATACGTATTTTCCCGTACGTTTATGGAAGTGGACACCTGCCCGTGATTAAGGTTTAAACAAGAGCGGTTTCAGCAGAATCATCTTACCAACGTTTATTTTAAAATGTGTCTCTGGTATTCGAAAGAAGAAAAATTGAAAGAATAAAGTTAAAACACACGTGGAATTCCTGCACGTCGCTAACATCCCAGCTCTGACTCCTACTCCGGTTAGCAAGCAGACGGTCAGTCTGAACATACAGTCTCATATCACCTGCAGGGTGACGCCCAGGATCTCAAGCGTACTAAGAGTACAACGCGGAGAAAGGAAGAAAGGTCTGCCACGAGCAGGGAGGGGTGTGAGTCCCAGACATGCAGGGGTGAGTGACTCAAGCAGGCACATGAAGCAGAGTGTGCGAAGATGGGCAAAGCTCATCTTGGGCGGCAGGAAACAGAAGAGGGCTCCCTCTGGGAGGCGTGCAGCGGGAGAGGGGACAGGGCGCCGGGGTCTCCCTACAGCTCGATCCTGGAGGGGGCGCAAGGGCGCGCACCTGTGTGCAGAGGCGTGGAGGTGTGCCTGTTGGGTGCGTGCACTTGGCCGCTGTAGTTAGGTACTAGTGTGCGGGAAACGAGTTCAAGTGGGAAAGACCACGCCCGGACGTGCGTTCTGGGCGCACATCCGCACTGCTCTGGAGTTAACCCCTGCACTGCCTGCCTCCTTCCCTCCCTCCAGTGGAAGCCCGCGGAGGGTAAGGGTGCAGACGCCAGCTCACCAAAACATCCTCAGTGCACAGAACAGAACCCAGCACAGGGCAGGTGCCCAACATACATTCTGAGGACGCTGTCACCCATTCTGTGGCCCTCTAGCAATCCTAGAGCCAGCCGATCTCCCTCCTGGAATTGAGGCCGCTCGAAATTCCAGTTATCGTGGGTGCGACACTGTGTGTGTGGGTTCCACTTACCACTAGAGATTTAAGTATAATAATTCTGCGAAC
This sequence comes from Lynx rufus, assembly GCF_022079265.1. NCBI lineage: Eukaryota > Metazoa > Chordata > Mammalia > Carnivora > Felidae > Lynx > Lynx rufus. Next base: position 1,434,025 of record NW_025814853.1, on the reverse strand, counting down.
AATCTCGGCAGATAAGGCAGGCAGCTCATAAAACTTTGGGTCTTTTGTGATTCTGCAGATAGTTTCGTGAAGTTTCAGGCACACAGTCAAGTAGGACTGTACCAAGGGCTCCTCAAGAATCCTACCCCGCAAAGAGTTAAGAGAAATCATTGAAGTAATTTAGGAGAAATGAGACAACAGTACCCGTTAACCGTGATGCATTCCTTCCCTTCCAAATCCCTACGAGTAAGGCAAAAAAAAAAAAGCTAGGGATGTGTGTCACCGCAGGTTAAGGTACTATGTAAATTTGAAAAAAAAAATCAGAAAGGTACAGGGAGAGAGGGAGCGAAGACAGTGCTAGAACACGTACGGTGGATGGAATCTCTTCCAGCTCTGTGGGGACCAGGCCCCGTCGTCCCTGGCTGGCACATGGCCGGAGCCAATGGGGGCGAGGTGCAGCAGGTGGCATGAGAGAGGCACTGTGAGGGTGCTTCTGTGACTGGCTCGGGGGAGGTCCTGGGGCCACTGGGGCTTGACGTTAATGGCGATCCGACGCCCCCACCCTGAACACCCTGAGAATCCAGGGGAGGCGATACCACAAGTGTCCCGAGAATTCAGGAAACACCTGACGCCCCACGTGTGTGTTTCCGTGTAGTCAGCTGGCCTGACTTGCAAGAAACCATGCAGAGACCAGATGTTAAAGAAATGCGGAACACGAGCATGGATATGCAATGCGGTGATCGTTTGGATACGGATGGAAGACAATGTGGGGGAGAAAAGAGCACTGACAGCTCAAAAAGGCGGTGGGTGAGGACCTTCTGATCCCGCGGTCAGTGGGGGGTGACCTCGTGCAGGAGAAAGTCCGCATTCCGCTTTTTCTACTTACCTGTCCTGATAAATGTCCAGGAGGTGGAGCAACATTTGAAACGTGTTCTCGGTGTTCTGGGGTGGCCAAGAAAAAAAAAACAAAAAAAAAACAGGACAGTCAAAGTGACGCCACCGCATTCGCGAAGACAGAACCCAGAAAACCCGACGTGAACAGAGCAGAACGATGGATTCCTTTCTTTCTTTCTACCAACGAGTTTTAAGGTACTCGAGAACCAATCTTCTATCGTCTCACAAGGGAAATTCAGGATTTAAAATTGGACCATTTCCCGCGCCCCCCCAAAACGGGAAAGGAGGGAGCAGCTGTGACGGAGCGGCACGCGGGGGAGCCCCGACCCCGTCCGCCCGCCCATACCGCACAGCCTGAACGCCTCCCGGCCGTGGCTTTCGGGAACTCTCCGGAAGCAGAGGAACTGCCATCAGAGCGGCCCCATAGCCCTGGCAAAGAGCCACCCCACCCGGGCCTCTGGCTTCTAAGTGTTTCGTCCTGCCAGGACCGCAGAAAAGAAGGATCACAGGCTCTGAACGTCTCGCTACTGATCTGCTTTTGCTAAGCGTCTCAAGAGCCTGCTCTGGACAACAGACCTCGAAGTCGCTGAAGGAGAGTTTTGTAAGCCTTTGAAGCCGGTACCACGTCCCCAGAAGGCAGTCCAGGACGCAAGTGGGGAAGACGCTCAGATGGTCCATGAAGTTCTCCATATAGTGAACCAGGTTGCGCAGGGGCAGCAGACTGAACCAGGACCGGAAGAGAAACTCATCTACGTTCAGCAAATGCCTTTCCTTTCCCATGAGCTGAACTAAGTGACTCCTGTAGGGACAGAGAAGGAGCAGCAGTGAGATCGGCAAACACAGACGGAGTTAAGTAATGTCAGAAGAGACTTATAAAGTCCAGACTTCAAAAATAATTTAAACATCGGGGCGCCTGGGTGGCTCAGTCAGTGAAGCGTCCGACTTTGGCTCAGGTCATGATCACGCAGTTCGCGAGTTGGAGCCCCGCGTCGGGCTCTTTGCTGACCGCTCGGAGCCTGGAGCCTACTTCCGATTCTTTGTCTCCTTCTCTCTCTGCCCCTCCCTCGCTCAAGCTCGCTCTCTCTCTCTCAAAAATAAACACTAAAAAAAAGAAAAGAATTCACCAAAGCGGATGAAAGTTGAAGATACGACGCTGAGTGAAACCAGCCCGTCTCCAAAGGACAAACATGCTGGTGCCACTGACGAGAGGTCCCTGGCGTGTGCAAATGCACGGAGACAGACAGCAGGACGGGCCTTACCAGGTGCAGGCAGGGGAAACAGAGTCGTTGCCTAACAGGGACAGAGTTTCAACGCGGGAACAAGGAGAAAGCTCTGGCCGGGGCAGCACAACCGTGCGAGTATGTGGGAGGCCGCTGACCTACGCTGAAAATGATTAAAAAGCCAAATTATAGGACGTGTCTCTTTTTACCAGGGCAAAAAATTGCACTAAGGATTAAGCATTGTTTCCAGCTTTATGCAGCTGTAAGGGGCTTAGAGCCCTTGTGTGCCAGGTGTGGAGTGTGTTGATTTGACACATTTATACACTGACCGCCTTCGCTCTACCCAGCACCTGCATCAAGTCACATAGTTACGATTTCTTTGTTGTGCTGAGAACAGTGAAGATCTACTCTCTCAGCGACTCGGAAACGTGTCTAATACACTCCTACCAACTACGCTCACCAGACCGTAGAGGGGGCTCCCAAAACTTCTTCATCTTCTACTCGGAAATTTGTGTGTGTGTGTGTGACTGGGCGTATCTCCCCACTTTTTTATCCGCTCATCGGTAGGCACTAGGCTGTCCCCACGCCGTGGCTATTGTGAATATTGCTGGAGTGGACATGGGGGCACACGTGCGTCTCTGAGATCCTGATGTCGTCTCCGTGGGGCAGACGCCCACAAGTGAGACTGTGGGATCATATGGTGGTTCCACTGTCAACTTTTTTTTTTTTAATTTCTTTTTTTAATGTTTATTTTTGAGAGACAGAGAGAGAGACAGAGCATGAGTGGGGGAGGGCCAAGGGAGAGGGAGACACAGAATCCGAAGCAGGCTCCAGGCTCTGAGCCATCAGCACAGAGCCCGACGCGGGGCTCGAACTCACAAACCGCGACATCGTGACCTGAGCCGAAGTCGGACGCCCAGCCGACTACTGAGCCCCCCAGGCACCCCCTCCACCGTGAACTTTTTAAGGAACCTCCATACTGTCTTCTACAGGGGCTGCAGCGACTTACGGATGAAGCATCTTGATGAGCGAGTAAGTAAATGCTCCACATCAAACAGTCCAAGTGGACCCAGTGAAGGTCCTTAAATCATGACATTATACGGTGACACTGTACTGGAGACACCCCAGAAGGGGACAGCTGGAAGGCACATAAAGCCAGGTGCCACAGAAGTCACAGAAGGGCTACAAAGAACATCTGATAAAGGTTCATGACCCACTAAAGGCCGTGTCTGCCTGAAAGACAAGATCTTTAAGACCAAGGCTGGTGTTTGTCATTTTCCATTGTTAACAACTGAATTTCTTCTAGACAGTTTATACACCACTGAAGGGTATTTAAAATACATACAATTAATCTTTTTTTTAAAAGCTTTTTCACGTTTATTTTAAGAGAGCACACCAGCAAGCATGCTCCAGGGGGAGAGAGACAGAGAGAGAGAATCCTAAGCAGGCTCTGAGCTGTCAGTGGGGAGCCCGACGTGGGTCTCGATCCCATGCACCGTGAGGTCACGACCTAAGCAGGAGCCAAGAGTTGGACGCTTACCCGACTGAACCACGCAGGCGCCCCCGAAGAAGTCATTTTAAAAGAAGTGTTGCCCGAAGCAGGAATGTGTGCACGGGGGAGCCTATCGAAGGTTCTAGAAGCACAGCTGTCATCCCAAAACTTATAGATACAAGTGTGGCTCTCCAACTTACCGATCTGCCTTTTTTTCCCGGAACTCCGAGAAGGGGATTCCTTCCAGGGCCGCCCAGGTGTCTTCAGGCTGTATCCTGGAGTCCTTTCCTTGAGGGGTTGGTGCCACGCAGTGGTGCAGGACAGGCAGGGTGAGCACCCAGAGGTCGACCGTCTTCTCTATGCACTGTCGGCAAAGGTTGACCAGGAATACCCGCCACCTGGGAAGGGAAGAGAGAGCCCACAGCGAGCTGAGGATGGCCAGTGGCTTGCCCTGGGGGGTCTGATGACCCCTCGCACGAGAAGCAGGAGAACACAGGGGTGGCCGAGAAGAGCGACCAGCCCCGGGAGAAATATGGTTGCCAGGGACGTAGGGGCTCACCCTTGGCACCCACCCATCCCGGCATCAGGCTCTCGCTGAAGCCCCGCAGCGACCGACCATCCTCCCTGACAGTGGAGGGAACAGAGGTTTGGGAAAGCTACGTGATCTGTGAGCCCAGACCCTCCGGCTACAGTAAATCCAGATACAAAGCCATATAAAGCCGCTCTGTAAGCGCAAGGAGAAACGTGCAAACGATACAGGGCACACTCCCTACGGTCGCAAGATACTGATGCTGGCCGTAGGGCAGCTCTTTGAGCTTTGCCCTTGCACAAACTTTGCACGTGTGTCACCAACGCCTGGCTCTTAAAACACGCAGAGCTGCGCTGGGTAGCTCAAGTTTGTAAAACCGAGAAGCAGATGTCCTGATAAGACGCATCGTTCAAGGAAGCCCACCTTCCGTTCCCCGCAAGCTCCATGCGCAGAGCCGCGGAGAAGACCTTGCAGGAGCGCTCTGTAATCGAGGGCACCGAGGTGGCCCCCGCCACCCAGGGAGAAGCAAGCTCCTTCGGGCCAGGCCGGAGCCTCCACACCGAGAGCACCCTTGGCCCAGCACAGCGGACCCTTGTGTGTCCGAAACTGAACATGTGGCCACAGAGGCTGCAGGGGGAACACCCCCGTCGCTTCCGCAGACGCCCTTGAGGCGAGCCCTGCAGTCAATCTTCGAACCCCAACCTCTCAAACACATGCATGCAGGGCTGATAAAGGAAATTCTCAAGTTTCCGAGCTCGTGGACACAGCTCCTGGGCTCCCTGGGAAGCTACCCTGTGGCATTTACCACATTCAACATGACTCGGCAAAACTCAAAGCCTGGCCCTATTTCTGCCCCCAGCACACAATGTTCGTTGGCTTTTAAAGTAAGTAAATAAATAACCAGGGGCGCCTGGAGGGCTCAGTCAGTTAGGCGTCCGACTTCGGTTCAGGTGATGATCTCACAGTTTGTGGGTTCGAGCCCCGCCTCGGGCTCTGTGCTGACAGCTCAGAGCCTGGAGCCTGCTTCGGATTCTGTGTCTCCCTCTCTCTCTGCCCCTCCCCCGCTAGCACTCTGTCTCTTGAAAATAAATAAACATTAAAAAAAATTTGCTTTTAAATAACCAGAAAAGAGCATTCCAAACATAAAAATAAGAAAAAAGAAAAAAAAAAACCTCCTGGTTCCCGTAAGTCTTGCACATACTAAACACATAAAGTCTGTAACTTTCTGGACTGTCTTGATGATCTGTAACTCTTCATGTAAAAAAACACACATAACCCTACACCACATTCCTTCCTGGGGGCACACGTGCTCTCGTGGCGGAACATGGGCTCGAATAAGACGCTTACCCTCTTTTGTTTTTTTAAGATTCTATTTTTAAGGAAACCCTGCACCCAATGTGGGGCTTGAACTCACAAACCCGAGATCAAGGCTGCACAGACTGAACCAGGCAGGCGCCCTGTTTCCTTTTAATTTGAAAAAAAGTTTCATTTGGGTCGACAGTAAGGCGTGATATACCAGAAAGCTTCTCAAAAGCAAGATATTCCAGGGGCGCCTGGGTGGCTCGGTCGGTTGAGCGTCCGACTTCGGCTCAGGTCATGATCTTGCCGCTTGTGAGTTCGAGCCCCGCGTAGGGCTCTGTGCTGATGGCTCAGGACCTGGAGCCTCTTCAGGTTCTCTGTCTTTCTCTCTCTCTGCCCCTCCCTCGCTCACACTCTGTCTCTCTCTGTCTCTCAAAAATAAACAAACGTTAAAAAAAAAATTAAAAAAAAAAAGCAAGATATTCCAGTAGAAAAGTAATAAAAGTGAAGACAATACATATGTGAGGAAAAAGTCTAGACAAATAAACACTGAAGCGACGGATGTGTAAAATCACGGGCAGTCTTTCTTTCCTGGACGCACACCCACACACGCACGCACACCCACACACGCACGCACGCACACCCACAATACCTCAGACGCGTTTCAAAAATGTGGCTGAGGTCGCGGTGAAGGTCGCCAGGCGAACAGGCATCCAAATAAAGGAGGTCACAGAGCCAGGCCAGGTCACCCTCCAGCATGGGTAAGTCAAAGGTTTCCACCGAAAACAGCAGGATCAGTCCCATTCTCAGTTTGCTCCTCACTGGGTGGTCTTCAGGCCGAAGGTCCCCGCTTCTTTCCAGAAATGGCTCGGACCGCTTTTTCAAATACCACCACAGGTTTTTCTTCACCTGACCCCAGGAGGGAAGGAAGACATAACTGTGGGGCTGTGAGTGTCAGGGGTGTGAAAGCCGCCCCATCATCACCCTCTGTTCCATGCTACCTGGGCGGGGGGCCAAGGCCTATGAAGGGCGTACACAGCCCCATGGAGGGGTGACCCCACTGCCCTGCCTCCTCACCAGACCCTGAGCACCCCCACTTCCCCGGGCCTTTGATGGGAGCCACCACCAAGGGTGCAGTCCCGAACCCTGCATGGGGGAGGGGCCCCCCACGCTTACAAGGTCCCAACTGTCATCTCAGGCATGGCCGCAGGTCTGTCTCAAAACTGCCAGGGCCCTCCCACAATGCGGGGGGACGGGTGATGGAGAAGGGTTCCCACTCCTTCTTTCCACTCTGCCAGAGACCAGGTGAGGAGGTGGGACCAGGTGAGGAGGTGGTGCTAGGTGTGGAGGAGGGGTGGGGCCAGCGGTGGGGGAGGGGTGGGGCCAGCACAGGAGGTGGGGCCGGGTGTGGAGAAGGTGTGAGGCCAGGTGAGGAGGGGTGGGGCCAGAGGCGGGGGAGGGGTGGGGCCAGCACAGGAGGTGGGGCCAGGTGTGGTGAAGGGGTGGGGCTGGGTGAGGAGGAGGGGTGGGGCCAGGTGTGGAGAAGGGGTGAGGCCAGGTGGGGAGGAGGGGTGGGGCCAGAGGGGGAGGAGGGCTGGGGCCAGGAGGGGTAGAGCCAGGTGTGGAGGAAGGGTGGGGCCAGGTGTGGAGGAGGGTGGGGCCAGGTGGGGAGGAGGGGTGGAGCCAGAGGGGGAGGAGGGGTGGGGCCAGGAGGGGCAGAGCCAGGTGTGGAGGAAGGGTGGGGCCAGGTGTGGAGGAGGGTGGGGCCAGGTGGGGAGGAGGGGTGGGGGCCAGAGGAGGAGGAGGGCTGGGGCCAGGAGGGGCAGAGCCAGGTGTGGAGGAAGGGTGGGGCCAGGTGTGGAGGAGGGTGTGGCCTGGTGGGGAGGAGGGGTGGGGCCAGAGGGGGAGGAGGGCTGGGGCCAGGAGGGGCAGAGCCAGTTGTGGAGGAGGGTGGGGCCAGGTGTGGAGGAGGGGTGGGGCCAGGTGTGGAGGAGGGTGGGGCCAGGTGGGGAGGAGGGGTGGGGCCAGAGGGGGAGGAGGGCTGGGGCCAGGAGGGGCAGAGCCAGGTGTGGAGGAGGGTGGGGCCAGGTGTGGAGTAGGGGTGGGGCCAGGTGTGGAGTAGGGGTGGGGCCAGGTGTGGAGGAGGGTGGGGCCAGGTGTGGAGGAGGGTGGGGCCAGTAGGGGAGGAGGGGTGGGGCCAGAGGGGGAGGAGGGGTGGGGCCAGAAGGGGAGGAGGGCTGGGGCCAGGAGGGGCAGAGCCAGGTGTGGAGGAAGGGTGGGGCCAGGTGTGGAGGAAGGGTGGGGCCAGGTGTGGAGTAGGGGTGGGGCCAGGTGTGGAGGAGGGTGGGGCCAGGTGGGGAGGAGGGTGGGGCCAGGTGGGGAGGAGGGGTGGGGCCAGAGGGGGAGGAGGGCTGGGGCCAGGAGGGGCAGAGCCAGGTGTGGAGGAGGGTGGGGCCAGGTGTGGAGTAGGGGTGGGGCCAGGTGTGGAGGAGGGCGGGGCCAGGTGTGGAGGAGGGTGGGGCCAGGTGGGGAGGAGGGTGGGGCCAGGTGGGGAGGAGGGGTGGGGCCAGAGGGGGAGGAGGGCTGGGGCCAGGAGGGGCAGAGCCAGGTGTGGAGGAAGGGTGGGGCCAGGTGTGGAGGAGGGTGGGGCCAGGTGGGGAGGAGGGGTGGGGCCAGAGGGGGAGGAGGGCTGGGGCCAGGAGGGGCAGAGCCAGGTGTGGAGGAAGGGTGGGGCCAGGCGGGGAAGTGGATGGGGTGAAGGAGGAAGAAAATCCCCAGGCAGTGGTGCTTGGAGAGTAGGGAAGTTGAGGTAGGTCCTTTTGCCTGCACCTGCTCCTCAGGGCAGCTCGTGGCCACTAAGAAGTGGGGGAGGGGGGGAGCCGACCGCCCACAAGGAGAAGACAGCCACCGGGGACACCCCGGACACCTGGTACCTCGTTCTCGTCGTACTGCAGAGCGCTCCAGGGCTGCTCACGGCCTTCGTAGATCATGGGCACTCTCACGACGGAATAAAACTGCTGGAACTGGGTAAAAAAGCTGTTTATGTTGATGGCGTCCCAGATCTGCAGGATGCTGAAGATCGTGTCCAGCATGATGGTGGCGGCGATCTGCTTCCCCCTCACCAGCTCCCTCCTTGTGCCGTCTGTCAAATGGTCCACCACCCTCTGAATCAGCCCCGGGGGCTTCATGCAAACTATATCGTCGTACTGGTGCCACTCTAGGAGCAAAAGAAGGAGGACGCTGTAGCGCAGACCGTCCGAACACGCTGACCTAGACGCCCCTCCCTGGGAGGCTGGCGCCCGACGGACGAGGCCGAGGAAGGGAAGGCAGCCGGGTCGCGCACGGGGGCACCTGCCTGCGGATACCCAGCAGGGAGCTGGGCCCAGGTGGGGGACAGCTGTGTTTAGGACGGACACCCGAGTCGCCCCGAGGTGATCAGAGGGGGGCCCGAGGGCACACGATGCAGCCGTTCGGAATCTATCTGAAACACCTTTTATTGAACCAGCTGGCTCAGCACGCTTCGTACATGAGCTCCTTAGAAAATGATCACACAGCGGTTGAGGACTTGATCCCGAAACCACAGTCACCGGCCCTTGAGCACTGTCTGGCTAAGTCACTCCAGGCAAGTGCTATTTCTTCTGTACCACGATGCCCGCCCCATGAAGGACAGTGCGGGCCCCACGACAGACTAGACAGCGCCCTGGGCGCAGGGCCCGACGCAGGGCAAGGGCTGAGCGCATGGCTGCTCCTCGTGTGACCAGATGCAGAATGTAGAAGTCTCTGGAAGAGCAGGTCCTCTGTGCCTCCCGCGGTCTGCATGGGGGTCCCCGCTCACCCCGCCCCCACTCCATCCCAGCCTGGCGAGGACTTGAAATTATTCCCTGGAATAAGTGGTTTTCCTGCTCTCTGCGTCCCACCAGCCAGAGGCCCACGTGGGCCCATGCTGGGGACACAGTGGGTCCCTCAGTTGTTCAAGAACGCCCCAGACAGAAGGTGAGGGGAGAGCTGCAGGCCTGGTCAGGCCCGCATCGTGGAGAGCAAGGGGCACCCTGGACCCTGGGACGGTGGGGCAGGGAGGGACATCAGTGGTCTCCGTCTCTCAGAATCTACCAGAAGAAATGTTTACGTTCCAACCCGCTAGAGAAAAGAGAAAGAAAATACAAAAGTCAGAAAAAACACGGAACAAAACCAACACGGAAACAAGGTGAACAGAAAAGATGGGAGAAGGTGGCAAAAGTCAGCCTTCCCGCGGCAGTGGTGACTGATGCTGGAGGGCTCACGGAACCACTGCGGTCACTCACAGACGGAATGAAAAACCGCGAAATAAAACCCAGCAATGAAAGCCCAGCAGACATGTGAGCCGGCAGGACAGAAGGGGCCACATCAGGGGACAGCACACCAGGTCCCCATGCCAGGCCACCGGCCCGCACTCCCGCCACCTGGGTCTCTCGGGGTGCGGCCTACAGCCGGGAACCTCCTCCCGGGTGGCCTGGCCGCTGTGGTTCACGCTCTGCGGGGACGCTTGCAGGGGAGAAAGGGGGAAGCCACCTGTCCCCCCTCTCTGGGGAATCAGGAAACCGGCCTTTACTCAAATTAATGTAGATAAGCTATGACCCCACTGCATGGAGCAAAGCAGACCCTCAGTCACCATGTTCCCAGCACCTTCCAGACACCCTTCCCAAATCACCTGTGATGCCGTCGGCCGCGGGGGGCCCTGCACCTGGGCTCCAGCCATGACCTCCTGACTCTCGGAAAGCCAGCAAAGGCCTTCCCGTAAGTCCTTCTATCGGTCACCGGCACTCAGCTCCGTCCCCGTCCCACGTACCCAGCTTGGGCGCCCGTTCCCCTTAAGTGCTGACGGTGAGCCGGCCACCGCCCTGACGGTCGAGCTGCAAGGGGAGCCGCTCAGACACAGACCGAGGCCTCTCGGGAGTGGACACGCCAACCTTGCTAAAAAGGACTACGCTATGAAATCGGCTTTCTCTAACACGCGCACAAAGACCCCCGCACACCGTGCGCTCTCGGCACGCGCGCGCACACCTGTGAGACCGGGCACCGGGCCGCAGGGAAGGTACAGGCCACCGAGATCATCCACAGAACACACACACACACACACACACACACACACCACACTCACACCCTGTCCGCACATGCCACACACTGCATGCAATGAGCGGAAAACAGAAAAAGGGAAGAAAAGATACGGAAACAAGGAGACAGAAAGAAGAGAAAGGAGAAGAGACGGGAGGGCGGCCAGGATACCAAGCAGCAGGGGCGCTGTGGGCGGAGGTCTGACTCTCAGTCTCCAGGGCTGGGGGCCCTCCCGCCCTGCACCTGCTCACCAGCCCCCTGCGGCCCCTCACACCCAGCGGCTTCACCTTCCTCCCTTGCCCTTTAGGAGAAATTCCCTTCTACTACCATCGGAAGAGAGCGTTCCGTCACGCTGATCAAACCCGTGCTTCCCAACTCGGGCTTCTTCGATGTGGAGCAGGGGCCGGGGGGTAGGTGGGGGGCATGTGACGAGGACCCACACGGGCCCCCTCTGCAGAGGAACGGCCGCACCCCTGCGCCCGGCCACGGACTCACCTCCCGAGCCCAGGAGTTCAGACCTCACGTGCAGACAGCGGTTGACGAACTCGCCCTCCTTCTGCTGACGTTTGTAGATGAACTCGTACTCCACCTGGCCCTTGCCTCGCATGATGACGTACTTGTAAGGAATGGGTTTATCCAGGTGCTGTCTGGAAAGGGTGGCGCTGCCTTCCACGAGGGACCCGTTCTCACGCAGGTCTCTGAAGAAACAGGACACCGGCCCGTTACCCGGAAGAGAATCCCATTTTGAGAACGTTCGCTCTCCTCTAACGCAGCACGGAGTGCAGACCCAAAGCTATAGCTCGATCCTGCCCAAGAGGAGGCTTCTAGAAGGAGACACGGTTTCCGGACAGAACCCACGTTCCGTGGGGCCGGAGTGACACGTGACGAAGGAGTACATGACAGGGGGTATGCGTTTGCAAAAAGTCAGTTTCCAAAAGCGTTAACGGGTGATCGCCTTGAAAAACGGGATCAGAGACGGCGCGCTCCGTGCGCGTCCCCGAGGGGCTCCCCGCGAGCGCTGGCCGTACTCACTTGGTGTGGTGCATCTCACAGACGTTCCGAGTCCACTTGGGCCTCCCGAACTCTTCTCCACCCCTGATGAACACTTTGTGGAGGGCGGGGTCGAACCCGAAATGCTTCGAGACGATCGCGTGGAAGTAGAGCGTGACCCCTTCCGGCAGGCTCGGCGGGCTGCAGCAAAGCCGGGAAAGGAAACGCCCACCGGATCTAGACGTGCCTACGCGCCTGCGCGCACGCACGTGCGCGACAGGGTGCCTGCTTCTCGACGGTGCGCGAACACGCACCCCAGCAAAGCGCGAGAGCGTCCACACTGCAGGCAGAGCACACGCCGTGCGGGCCCCTCCCCGGAGGTGGGCACGGGTGGGGGGCTATCTCTGCCCAGCTGTGACGGGCTGGGGGCAGTGGCGGGAGGGGGCTGCTGAGCATCCCGGGTGGTGCCAGCCTCTGCCCGGAAGTCGGCCCACGTGGCCCACGCGGCCTCCGGGTCCCCAGGGGGCCGTGGGAGAGAGCACATAAGAAAACGAGGAACCGGGGCGTGTGACCCTGCCCCCCCCCACCTGCCTCCCCCAGAAGAGTCCCCGAGAAGGACACCTGGGACTCTCCGGCCCTGCACCACTGTGGGGGTGGCGGGAGGCCGCACTGGCGCCCCCTGGGCAGGCTGTGACCTTGCTCCCGAGCGCCAGGGCTCACACCCTACCTCTGCTTCACTTCACACACTGCGGCTTTGGAGTTCCTCTGCTCTTTGCCGGTTTTCACAGCAGCCGCGTAACTGCTGTTACTCCCTTCGGGCTTCTTCGGGTCCTCTGGCTTGGCCTTCTCATTTCTACCTGTCTTCTCTCCAGTAGCGGCCGTCTTGTCCTTGGTTTCAGCTTCCTGGAACGAGTTACCAAGCCCCAGTCTTTAGGATCAGCTGCCACATTTGCCCCCTCCCGGGGACGGCTTCTCACAACAGCCAGGCTGCTCACGTCCTTTCCCTGCTCAGAACCTTCCAACGCCCTCGGGCCCACCCGCCACAGCCTCCAGGAATCCTCCAATCCTGTCAATGGCCCCTCTTGCCCTCACTCGATCCTGGGGGCACCGGCTTCCTTACTCTTCCCTAAACAGCCCCTCCCCCCACTCTGCCACAGGGCCTTTGCACCTGCCATTTTGGCCTCGGCTATGTCCCCAGAGAGCCACATGGCTTGCCCCTCACTCTTTCAGATCTCCGCTCCACCTGCACCCCCTTGGAGAGGCCTCGCCCGGCCATGCTCTCTCTCAGCACGCACCCCCGGCCCTCTCTCCCCTCACCCTGCTCTCCTCTTTGCCACTCCCCACGCCTGACTGTGCTTTCCACCTTTCCCCACAGAGAACGTGAGCCATGAAGGCAGGAGCCACGTGTCCTTCACGGCTGTATCCCTAGCACCCAAAAGAGTGTCACCGAACGACCGAATGAAGGATGAGCTTTGGAAGGAATGGGGCCGGAAGCCGCAGACAGTGGGACAGACAGCAGGACGGGGAGGCTTCCAAGGACGAGGTGCTCTACCTGGCGGTATTCTGAGGAAGCAGGGGTGCTTGCTGGCGGCTGTTTCGTTTTCTGAGTCTTGGCTTTACCTTCCTTCCTGGCCCCTTCCACGGGCTCAGCGGGCCGGGTTACAGCAGCATCTTCCTGGAGGAGACAAAGGCCCCGGACGTCAGGGCGCAGGTGCCGCGATGGCGTGAGGGCCAGCACTGGCCGCCACCAGCCCAGGAGAGGGGCCGGCAGCTCCGGGAGGGGCACCGTCCCCAGGGACGAGTCCCCAGTGCCCCTCCTGGGCAGGGAGGCGACGTGGGACTGCTTGGGAGAGCAAACGGTCAGGGCAGGTAGGCTCGCTCCTGGATCCCCCAACGACTCACCCCGGGGGCCCGGGCCCCGGCCTGCTGCCCGGCGCTCTGCGGTTCTTTCTGGGGCTCCGAGCCCGGCTCCGAGTCAGGCGTCGGGCGCTCCCAAGCAGCACCGTCCTTCCCGGGATGGTCTTTACTGGCAGAGGCGGTCGGGCCAGCCCCCTCCTGGGGGAGGCCGCTGGCCTTGGAAGGCTTGGGGGTGTCGTGCTCCTTCCCGTTCGGGACGGCCCCTCCCGGAGTCTGGTCGTGCAGAGGGCTGCCGCCAGCCTCGGCGTGCCCCACGGGCGCTTGGTGGCCGCCGCCCTCCAGGGGGGTCGGGTCGGCGCCCGGGGGCTGGCGAGGCCGGCTGGTCGCACCACCTTGCAGATCTTGGCTTTGGGGTGGGGCTGTGTCCTGGAACCCGGGGTTCGCCGGCGAGCTGACACTACAAGGGCACGAGGAGTCCTCCGCCAAGGAGCCCAGCTCCATGGAAGCGGAACCGTTCTGTTTCTTTCTCTTACTCCTTTTCTTCCTTTTTCTCTGAACAGAAAAAGACGCTGGTTTCAGTTCCTGGGGTCACTATGCTCTCCCAACGTTTTCCTCCCATTTTCTCTCAATGTCTCAAGCATTCAAAGCTTCGCCCGACCAAACTCCCCTTGTACCTGTTAAATCTGCCCCTTCTTCATCTTGGAAAGACTGAAACAGAGACGCATATGGACGGGGGTGGTGGGCAGAGCTGAGGGGCAGGAGGCCAGGCAGTGCTGGCCACACAAGTCATTCTGCCAAGTCACAGCTGAGAAGCTCACACAGAATTCCTTCCGATGGGACACCACCCCTGGAAGTGTGGTCTGTTTTTGTTTTTTGGTTTTCTTTAGGTTTGTTTATTTTGAGGGAGAGAGAGCAGGAGTGGGAGAGGGGCAGAGGGGGGAGGGAATCCCAAGCAGGTTCCGCACTGTCAGCGAGGAGCCCGACTTGGGGCTCGAACTCACGAACTGTGAGATCATGACCTGAGCGGAAACCAAGAGTCGGACGTTTAAGGGACTGAGCCCCCCAGGCGCCCCTAAAGGGTGGTCTTTGAACGTTACAAAGCGTGGGCCTCCACGAATCGCACTCCTACATCGCATGTGTTTCATACGTGACGCTGAGAGAGAGAGAAAAAGACGGCACAGAAAACAGGAGTGGCAAGAGCCACGTCCTGCCCGGAGATGCTTGCTCAGCGGCCGGAGACCCTAACCTCGCCATCAGAGACGGCTCTCGGGGTTAGGGTTAGGGTTAGCTCTGGAGCAAATGAATACTGGTCGGTTCACTAAGTGCCAGTGGCCCGTAAATCCCCTGAAACCCGCTGTGGACCCGGGACTCCCCACCCGCCCATACGCCCTGGAAGAGTCCCCGTTGACAGTGAGGGAAGGTGGGGTTTGTTTGCACATGGGGTGGGGCGGCCTCGTCCTGGGTCAGGGCCTGGGTTTTCTCCACGAATCCTAACCTCCTGCAGGTGCGCCTACAGCCAGCAGGACACATGGGGCCTCCCCGGAGCGAGATTTCCTGGCCTGTCTGACCACAGACACCCAACTACCGTCGTGGGGTGAGAAAGAGGCTTTAGAGAGGTCACTGAAGGTGATGACTTCTCCAGCGTCCCAGGGCCCACGGAGCACTCGAATGCTTGCTAATGTGCAGACGGTGACCGGGCAGGTGCGGGGGACCTGGGAGGACTCTGCATCTCCAAGGAGCCGCTGCAGGGCGGGGGGGCTGCTGGGGAGCAGCAGACCAGCTCTGCTCTGACCGGGCCCTGGCCGCAGCATCACCACTAGGCCTCCCGAGGGTTCGAACCCCGGCCGGGCCGAGAACCACTGATTCGGCAGAAGGCAGCCTGCACAGACACGTGGCCCACGGCCCTCTGCGGAATCTTCTCCGACTCAGCTCGAGGCTTGCTTCAGCCGAGCTGCACACTGACTGATCGAGGAACCTGGAAAGAACCCGGTGCCAGGCACAAGGAACGAGACAGCAGGACGCATTCCTCCCCCGCGAAGCCAGTGGGTTAGTAAGAGCGACAGACTACTGACCGTTTGAGCCTGTGGAAAACGCCAAAGACAGAGGCGCTCGAGGGCCTGGGATCTCAGAGGGGGTCCCTAGCCCGGAAGGCTTCCTGGAGGAGACGGTGCGGGCCGAGTCAGAGAGACACAAAGCCCACCAAGATGGCTTCGTCCGTCCCACAAAGAGTCCCCAGGCCCGTACCGTCTGCGAGTGGCCAGAAACCTCTCACCCAGAATCAAAGTCGAAGCGTGGCCGGGGGACCTCTGCTCACTGCCTGCCCGCCTCATCCTGGGCTTGTCCCGCTCTGGCCTCCGGTACGAATCCTGTTTTTTTCTTCTCTGTAGCTTATGATGCTTTGACAGTTTATGGGCCTTGCCAGTCCTGGCGACCACCCCTCCCAGGGCTAGCTCATTCCCAGAGGGGGCAGAAGACTCCCTCCCGTAGGCAAACTAATCAACCCAGAGCCCACACCCCGACTCACCTCCCTCAGCCACTACTCCTCGGCCCTAAATCACCCCAGGGCCGGGTTCCCAAGGACTAGAGACACCCCTACAGCCCAGAGTTCACCAGGACTATTCGGACTAGCCAATCCTAGACTTGCTCAAACGTGCCTTCCCTATCATTACTCCACCTCCCGACCACCCAGGAGCTTCCCTGCCCCGCAAGGCCCCTCCTCTTGTGACTCAGCATCTCCATCAGTTAAATAAATCCCAGCACAGATTGGTCCTGACGCCTCCTTGCTGGGCCCTCCTGCAGATACCTCCCTCTTCCAATGCCGTGCCCCACGTCCCTGACACCCTCTGTAGGAAAGCGAGCCCTCCCAGACCGTGGCCTCCGGTCACTAGACGCCCATTCATTTTCTCCCACTCCAGAATGTAAGCCTCTGTTTGCCCACGGCCACACCTGCAGTGTCTAGAATTCCTGGCCCACTGCAGGTGCCGGAACATTTTTGTTTCATTAAACATATTCCTCGGGAAGCCTCCTGCGTTTCTCTGCAGCCGACCGGTGTCTCTCCCGCATGGGACCCTCGGGACCCCACACCCCTCAGCCCGAAGCCGGGGTCCGCTCGTATCCTACAGTGGGTTTTGACTTTTCTGATTTGCAACGTGTCTTTCCCCCGCTTTACCTTGTTTGCTCCTTTTCGTATTCTTATTTTATTGGGCTTTTTATGAGCTGCTCCAAATCCTTCTAGAACAAGATGTATACTTTGTACAGGTGACTTCTGGTTCTCTTAACAGACATCTGAGGGGTGGGTGTGTACCAGGCAGCCGTCCACGGCTCCACAGTTGGGGGACCAGCACGCCAGAGACAACACGGCTCAGGCTAAAATCTAAACCGCTCCCTTGGCAGAAATCGAGGTTTTATCCGTCTGTGTTCCTAGTTGTCGTGGCCTGTGGTTTTACGTGTTCTGGATACGGATATTTGCCTCAAGGCAAAACTAAAGACCGTAACAGTCAGGAACATGTACCTTAACACTCCTCGGACTGGGAACACACACACAGCAGACCGAAGTCGAGGGCATGGGTCACGACCTCTGGGTGTGGGGAGTGGGCTGGGGGCAGCGGGGAGGAGACCCCGATAGTTCTGATTTCCATGCTTAAGTGGATGGTGGGGGTGAGGGTTCACCTTGTGAGCCCTGCGTCTGCGTCATAAATGTCCTCTGTTGTGGGATTAACATTTAATGAAAACATTTTTTGAAGTTTTCTGACCAGTAGGGGATGCTAAGAAGCCTTCCGGGGCCTGGAATGTTCTGTCTCTGGACGCGGAGGGCGTCGCCAGGCTGCACGGGTGCACCTCGATTCAAAAACTATACCACGCCAGCCCTTAGCGCACACACAAAGGCTACTCCCACTCCTGCCCAAAGAGAATTAACTAGAAAAAATATTAGTTTGCTGATTCTTGGAGTTTTTTTTTTTCTTTTTATCAAACGCACCTCTGATGTTACAACCCGCACCCATTTATTTCTCCAACACACAAACCACAAACCTCCCAGACACACAGCACAGAGGGGGGCAGGGTCTGCGGGGACCCCGGCCCCTGTCCACTCACCCAAATGCTGGATCAGGGTTACACGGGGTGGGGGGTTGCTGCCGGGGACCCTGGAGAGGGACCACGGTGGGGTGTGGGGGCGACAGGTGGGGGCAGTGCAGTGGGGACCCGGGATGAGCCCCACTAATCGGATAGAAGGCTGAGATGTTGGAGTCCAGCCCCAGCCTGGGCTGACTCGGGGAGGAATTAGGAATTCAGACAACAGCGTCCCCTTTCCCCGCTGGCCTCACACTTCCTTCTCAGAAGCCGGCCCTGCCAGGGCTGTTTTCTGCAGGAGCCCGTCCCGCCGTCTCCTGCCAGCTCCAGCAGGGTGAGGACACAGACCTTCTAAACTGAGGCATACGTGCCGGTGGGCAGGGAGGGGGGCGCCTCTACAAGAGGAGGACAGGGTCTGGGACGGGGACCGGAAAGGTCAGGCTGAACCAAAGCCCAACCCACCCCCAGCCAATGGTGCCGTGGGGACAAAGCACCAGCCTCTCAACTACAAGCTGGCCGACTGCCAAAGGGACCTTCTCAGGGACCACCGAGGGGGACACAGAGGTGTCGGGCGACGGGCACGGGTGGCACGACCTCTCCCCGCGGGAACCACGGGCCGCCTGGATTTGCTGAGGAAGTCTGACTGGATCTGTTCTGAACCCACGGGGACACGATCGAACCATCCCTCCCCCTCAAGCTGCCTGGTGCCTCCTGGGGGGCCACGACGGGGATGCAGGGGCCGCCTCAGTTCCCACACAGCTCACCACACACACCGGGCTGGCCAGGTGACCCCGTGTGGGTTACTCAGCCATGGTGTGCCTCAGTTTCCCCATCTGTAAAACGCAGGGGACAGGCACCCCTACATCACAGGGTCACTGTGAGGCCCGGATGAGACAAAGCAGGTCAAGAATCGCAGACAGGTGGCCAGCACGTGCAAGGTCCCCCCCAGTGCTGCAGTGACCGTGGCTCTTTCCCACACACAGCAGAGGCTGGGGGCCACCGTGGCAACCCTGTGTGTGGCCAGCTGCCTTCTCCCACTCCTCCTCCTCCTCCTCTGGGAAATAGTCCCTGAATCTCCCCGTTCTCAGCCATCGGGCGCAAATAGGAATCGCCTCAACTCCAGCTCCCGGGGCCAACCCATCACCCTGGCCACAGCGATGGGCGCCTAACCCAACCGGAGCCGGTGAGGTTTGATGAAAGTCTCCCCTGGGACGGAGACACTTCCTCCCGCTTCTGTAGAGGCCACTAAAGGAGGCGTCCTCTCACCCCTGCACACTGTATCGTAGGTGGATGACTGTGGAAGCCACGACACAGTAGAAAGGTCTAGAGGGCTAGCGGCAGCTGCTGAGACGCTAAGGAGGAAACTGACATCAGGAAGGCGACACCTGGACCTGGAGAGGAACACCAAGGTGCCTGGATCAAGCCTTGCCTGCAGACCGACCTGAGGGTTTCCCAGTTGTGTTAGTGACAAATTCCTCTTATCGTGGTAATTCACCCGAGCTGGGTGTCCAGTTACCTGCAACCAAAAGACTTCTAATAGTTAAAATAATCAAACGTTGAATTTGGTTGTTTCTGTCTTACAAAAGCCTAAAGTCGGTCCAGGTAATCAATGTTCTAGCAGCCTTTGTCCCGTAAGCGGTCAGGCTCTCCTGCGAACACTCAGGCCACAGAATCCTCAGGGCTCCAGACTGCTGCGCTGTGGCACGGGACAGGAGGACCCCACTGTGGCAGGCGGCCAACCCTCCGGGCATCATAGAAGGTGGCAGGAGACATCTGACCTTCCATGGGAAGGGTCCCCAGGGCACCCGAATCAGGCCTGCCTTCTAGAAGGAGGGGTGCTGGGCGCCTGGGTGGCGCAGTCGGTTAAGCGTCCGACTTCAGCCAGGTCACGATCTCGCGGTCCGTGAGTTCGAGCCCCGCGTCGGGCTCTGGGCTGATGGCTCAGAGCCTGGAGCCTGTTTCCGATTCTGTGTCTCCCTCTCTCTGCCCCTCCCCCGTTCGTGCTCTGTCTCTCGCTGTCCCAAAAATAAATAAACATTGAAAAAAATTTAAAAAAAAAAAAAAAAAAAAAAAAAAATAGAAGGAGGGGTGCTGTCAGCAAGGAAGTATTAGAAAAGAAACCACAAGCCTAAAATGGAGTCCCCTGTGCTAAGTTCCCCATCAGCAAACCCAACCTGATTGCAGCTTTTTTAAAAGTAGGCTGTATGCCCGACGTGGAACTCGAACTCAAGATGCAGAGGTTGAGTCGCATGCTCGAACCGACGAGGCCAGCCAGGCGCCCGCTAACCGCAGTTTTAGCCTCCAGGAAGGTAACCTTTCACCAACCACTCAACCTGGAATCACCTGGTCAGCCCTAGCGACGTGATCTGCCCAGCGGACCCTTCTGTTCCCAGTAGGAGGGCAGCCGTGCCTCGAAACAACTCGCTCTTCACTAATAATTTTCTTTTCCACCCCGTTCCTGCCTTTGGAAAACCTTCCACGTTTCTACCCGTCCCTGCCTTTAAAAACCTTCCTCTCTGTACCGCCCTTTGGAGCTCCTTCCTGTTGGATGGGAAGCTGCCTGATTCATGAGTCACTGGACAAAGCCCATTTGATCTTTACACTTAGGCAGCTGAAGTCCTGAAGCTTAACATATTTCATGAGGAAGCACGGCCACCGCGAAGGCAGATGGTCCTGCAGAGCCGGAAGGGCCTGGAGGGCACAGTTGGGGGGGGGTGGGGGTGGGGGTGGGGGGGCGAGGGCGGGCAGGGTTACAGCCCCCGCCCTGTACTCTCCTAGGGCTGCACATCTTCCCGGGCTTAGATCGCCTGCTCCTCTCCCGGAAACTGCCTTTTAAGTCCTTCACCTGCCGGTTGTTCGCTGCTGTCCTCTCATGTCCTGGAAGTTGGTCAGGTGCCCCAGCGGTCGACCCTTCATCAGAGGCCACAAAGCTTTCTGGCCGTTGGCTTTTACATTTAATAGATGGATGGTCTTCTCTGACTCAGAATCTATGAACATTTTTACTGCCATATTAGCATCTGTGGGTTTTTTTAACGAGGCTGAGAAACATTTGTATAATTTTACTAGTAGTTAACCTATATTTTCTAGAACGTTTAGGGTGTCGTTTTCCATTAAAACACGGAGTTGCTCTGATATATTGTTTTCTGGAGGGGAGGTGGGCACAGGGAGGGAGAGAGAGAATCTCAGGCAGGCTCCGTGCTCAGCTGGACTCGGGGCTCAATCTCACAACCGTGAGATCATGACCTGAGCCGAAATCAAGAGTCCAATCAGTGCTCAACCGACTGAGCCACCCAGGCGCCCCGACTGGTATATATTTTAATGTGTAATATGACCGGGGGATCTGGTTTCCAAACAGCCCGTGGTTCAAACACACCTACTGTAACTCTCTCATTTATCATGGTGCTCTGATCACGTGCTGAGCTGTTACACACACACACACACACACACACACACACACACACACGTGTGTCCATCATCGCTGACGGGTCTCAGTCACTCCATTAGAAGGTTTTATAGCTTGAGAGACATTAGGTCAAATCTCCCATTATTGTTCTCTTTTTCTATATTCTTTACAGATCTTCTCACCGATTTATACTCCAGATGGACTGAAAAACACTAGTTTTGCACGTTAATTGGTTAATGCAGTGGCTAGATCTGAGGACATCTTTATGATCTTAAAACTATTGCTTTCCCTCTCAAGGAAATGTTATTTTGCGGGTTTTCCTGATTTTGTGGCTATCACAAGCGAGCTCTCCCTCTGCTGTTATTTTCCGTCTAGGCAACTCTCCAGGCCCTGTATCGATGTCACTGTATTTAAAGATTTTATATTTTTTTAAGTTTATTTATTTTTGAGAGAGAGAGAGAGAGAGAATCCCAAACAGGCTCTGTGTTCTCAGTGCAGAATCCGACTCGGGGCTCAATCTCGAGCCGAAATCAAGAGTCAGATGCTTAACCGACTGAGCCACCCAGCCTCCCCTCAAGATTTTATTTTTAAGTAACCGCTACTCCCAACGTGGGGCTCGAACTCACAACCCCAAGATCAAGAGTTGGGTACTCTACCGACTGAGCCAGCCAGGCGCCCCTTGAAGTCACTGTCTTTAGAAAGTGTTTCAGCAGTGACTTCACAGACCTAAACCTTCCAGGCAAAGACCACACCTGCTCTGCAAGCCTTCCACCAACACCCGGTACCTAGTATCTACTGGGCAATAAAGTTTTGTTAAATTCATCAATGACGTAGGCGAGCGAATTTTGCCACCTGCAAATATGCCTCTTTGGCATATTGGTTATACTTTAAGCTGGTTATTTTTACGAAGCTGGGAGAAGCCGTGAAAACCGAGGAGAAATGACCCTTTTATGAGAGCTGTTTCCACGTAAAAGGAAAGTTCCCGAGTAAGGGTGTCTCCCTCATCACCAGGAACAGGGGAGTGACTCAATTCCCTAGAAACTCGTCAGTGGAGAAGGCTGGCTTTAAATCTGCACAACACCCTCAACTTATTCACGGCGCTTTTCCTGATGAACTCCCACAACTGACCCTCCCACCCCAACATCTCCCGCGGAGGGGGCATTCGAGGTGATGGCTTTGGCCACTGTGGGTTGTCACCCCATTTTTCCAGGTCTCTCCCATGTACGCAGGAGGTATCTGTGCTGTGCAAATTCTCTCCGACCTTCTCCCCTTAACCCGTCTCATGCCAATTTGATCCAGCAGCCCAGCCAAGGAACGTAGAAGGGCAGAGGAAAACTCTTCCTCCCCGACAGTGGTCATCTCACTCAGGAAAAGAGTTAACGCTCTCTGCAAAGAAGTAATACATAAAATAAACCCCACAAACGTCACTCTTCAGCGTATGAATCCTCGCTGCTTTTCCTCATAAGCAAAAATGCTTTCATTGCATGCATCAGCTAGTTTCCCTTTTCACATTAGACAATCCTGCAAGACTCCCAAAATGCTGTAGAAAATGAACAAAGGCGGGATTTTAACTCCCAGGATCCAGAAACTAATTCAGCAGGGCCTCCACTTGACCCCTGGGGTTCCGAGCGTGAGCCTATAACCTCAGGCGTCGGCAGCAGCTGGGCCTAGACCACCCCCCACCCCCACCCCCGGGCCCGGGCCCGGGCCCTCCCGCTCTTTCCCATGAAAAGAATCTTGTATGGCTTACGGAGGTTTCGCCAGGTGAGTGTCCCCCAAGTGCAAGCAGATAGTTTCACAAGAAATAAGACGGCGGACGGAAGAACTGGAGGGTGTGGGGGGCACACGAGGAAGCTAAAACTTGAATGTCCGCCAAACGTCCTCAGCCACAAGAGCCAAAACCGAAAGGCATCGCTATTGCGTAGACCTACTGCATAGACTCGACGATAGTCCGAGTCTGGCTCCGGACTCCCAGGATAAATCAAGTACCTCCATAAAGCGAGCCGGACAGATTTTTCTGGTTTCCCAGTGCCTGAAACATCTATACGCACGCTGCGCCGGCTTCTGAGTGTGCAACGGCATCATGTCCAAAAAGTCAACGTGCGTGCATTCGTTTAAAATACTCTATTGCTAAAGAATGCTAACCATCACCTGAGCCTCAGCGAGTCACAGTCACTGATCCACAGGTCACTGTAACAATCAGAATAACGGCAAGGTCTGAACCCGTTCGAGAATCACCAAAACGTGACCCAGAGACACCGAGCGAACAAACGCTATGGAAACAAGGACGCCGACGGGCCTGCTCGGCACAGGGTCGCCACAAACCCAGCATTTGTAAGAAACACGAAGCATGCCTGTACCTGCTCGGGGTCTGCAGAGAACGTGTCAGCGACCCCACGCAGGGTAGCGTCCTCTTTTCTTCTTTTGCTGGGAGGGTGATTAACAGCCTCCCGCTCATCGGATGTGCTGCCGGCCGCATCTACACAAACCTCTGAGGCAACTCCCTGTTGAGACACGACCCCCTTCAGACAGGGCAGGAAGACCACAGGCTCGGGCCTAGGCGGGGCCGCCCTCTGGTGAGGGCCGAGCCAGCCAGCTGGCACTGACCAGAGAGCGCCCGTCTCCCCTCCCCCCAGCCTCCTCCTTCTCCCCAGGAAGACAGCGACGCCCCAGGGGCTCACGATGTGCCCCAGGCCACCAAGCAGGCAGGGCCGTGCTGTGTGCTGCTGCTCCAGACGAGGAAGAGTCTGCGAGGTGCGGGGCCTGGCCTCAGCCCTGCCCAGGGCACAGGGGGCCTGGGGCTGCCGGGCACCACACGCAGGAGGAGGGACAAGGGAACAAGGCCAAGAGCTTCTGGGCCAAGAGCTTCTGGGCCAAGAGCTGGGGAAGGCAGGGGATCCGTGTGGAAAAGCAGGGCTATTTCCGCAAGGGGTACCTGGAACGGGACCCACAGGGGAGACGGATCGGAGCACGCAGATGGCCCCTGGGGACCAAAGCCCAATTCGGGCAGCTCCAAAAGTCCAGGAGGCCTCCATCACCTCACAGCAGGAAGCTGTGGGAGGGAGGCACCTTCAACCCAACTCAGCCTGGCTCTGATAACACCCCTCCTCCTCCCCCCTCCGCCTCCCCCCTCCCTCTCCCTCCTCCTCCTCCTCCTAGCCAGGGGAAGCTACCCCAGGGAGAGAACCATCCAACAACCTCTAGGAATGAAGGGAGAACCAGCAAAAGCACCCAGTTAGTCTGCAACAAAGGGCCACCAAAGGAAAGGCCAGGCTGAGACGGTCACCCCAGCTGACAGGTGTGGTGGGAGCCCCACACCGTCCCCATTAACCGCAACACCCCCCCCCAGCCCGCACGCCCGCCCCGTGGCGGCTGCGTGAAGGACTCACTCCCTCAGTGGCTGGGCTGAGGCCGGCCAGGGGGCTCCTGTCTAGCTGGGGGCTTGTCCCTTGGTCCCCTGGCGGAGTCCCCCCACCCCGTGAGCACACCCCGGCTGCACACACAGGCCTGTTCTCCACCACACGCACGCCGCTTCCCGACCGTGGGGTTACGTAGGGTCGCCACAGGGCGGGTACGAGCACGAAGCCCGGTGAGTGAATCACCAGACAACCCCGCCAGCGTCTGCCTGCTCGCTTCACTCTGGCTTCCCTTCGCGGGTGGGAACTTGCACATTGAGGCTTTTTTAATCCCCTTCTGCAATAATACCATACAGAGCTTTACGCTCAGGTGAAGGTCACGTAGCATGCAATGGATCATTTTCAAGTGCACCGTCCGGTGGCTTTTAGTGCTTGAGGTGCGAGCACCCCACTATCTCGTCCTGGGCATTTTCACCTCCCCCGAAAGGAACCTCATGCTCTCCGAGCAGTGCCTCCCCCCCTCCCCTCCGCAGGGCCCCCCACCCCCCAGCAGGGAGCTCCCACATTCACCTGAAGGTGGTCCAGGAACAGCCTTACATATCCCAGGTGCCTTCAGGGCACCCCAGAGGTCAAGACAGACCTGATTCCTCGGGAACCCCCACCCTCTGTCAGGACACAGGCCCCCACCATCGGACACCCCACGTGGGGATGCCATCAGGCACCCTATGCGGGGACCGGGGAGGTCAAGGCTGAGTTCCAAGCCCTCAAACAAAGCTGTCTCCGGGGCGAAGGCACCACCGTTACTGAGACCTTCCAAAGGTCCAATCAAGCTTATTCTTACACTTCTGCTCAATTTTTGTTGGTGTTTCTCTGGAGGGACAGGCCCACGGGAGTCCCCTTCTCTGCCATTCTTGCCGGTACCGATCTTTTTATTGGGTTAGTTAGTTATCTAATGTGATTGCGAGAGTTTCCCCACATCTTTAACCTTCGGGAAAGTAGCAGTTGGGAGGCCGCGGTCCATTCCGCCGTAAGGACGAGACAAATGGCCTCCCATGGTGGGATATTCAGGCGGGTTCCGGGATTTGGGCCATTCGAGACTCGGGCTGTGATCAAACCCTATCCTGACCCTTCAGGTGGCTTTCTGGGGTTCTTTTCTTATGATGAAGTCAGAGAAGAAGAGGAGGTCGAAGGACCCTGTGTTGCTGGGTGGTCCCACCCCGTTACCTCAGGTGCAGGGAGAACTCTGTCCCATCTCTGCGAACGCCCACTTTAAATCAATTCTTGACTTGGATAAGTTTCATATAAAAGCCTGCAGTTCTTTTCATTCTCAGCGTTGGAGTTCAGAGGTCGGACGTTTATGTATTTAGTATCTTATCAGTTCTGGACTAGAATCTCTTGTTGGCCCACTCCTTTCTATTGGGTTGTTTACTGTTTTCTTCTTCATTTCTGAGAGCTTTTGACATATTGAGGCAACTCATCCTTCGCTAAAAATATTTTTATGTAAATACAAATATTCTCTATTTTTTCCTAGATTGTTTGCCCTTTGTGCTTACCACATCCTATGAGGTTTTTAGTTCTTTGGAGACCTTTCTGGAGTCAAAGATACCCATCTTTTGTTTGTACACTTTTCTCTTGCTTTAATTACTGGAAAACCTTTCCGTCTTCAGAGATCAGATCACTGTTTATGTATCTCTTCCCCAACTGCTCTCACCGGTACCAGGTTCTGACTCAGAGCTGCCTCTTCTGTCACAGAGATCACCCCCCTGAATTCCGTTTTGCTGAATTTAGTTTGATTTAGTACAGTAAGTCCCACTCAGGACTTTTCTTTTTCACAGTATTCTTGGTTATTCTCGCCCATTTTTGTTCCCAAAACAGCCTTAAGCTCATTCTGTTAAAAAAGAAAATCCAGGGGCGCCCGGGTGGCTCAGTCGGTTGAACGTCCGACTTCGGCTCAGGTCATGATCTCCCAGTTCGTGGGTTCGAGCCCCATGTCGGGCTCTGTGCTGATGGCTCGGAGCCTGGAGACTGCTTCAGAGGCTATGTCTTTCTCTCTCTGCCCCTCCCCTGCTCACACTTTCTCTCAAACATAAACTTAAAAATTAAAAGAAAAACAAAACAGTCCTTCTGGACTCGGCACCGTTTTCACTCACAGAGCTGCGCGTGCGCTCCTCGGTGCCGAACCTCCAACGTCCCACATCCTACTCCGGACCACAGCTTGCCAAAGGGAAGGACACACGCTGTCACACACACACACATCACATGATACACACCAGCCACACACACACACACACACACACACACACCCTCAACACACCCCCACACTGCCGCCCTGGCCTGACCACTACGAGGAATAACCGAGGAACAGGCAGGAGCCCAGCCCCGACCCAGACACAGAAAGACAGCCCCCCTCTCTCAGAGGCCGGCAGGAATCCCCGGGCCCGCGGGGTGTGGACTCCAACACGGGGAGCTCTCTCCCGTCACTCTCCCTGAACCTGTCGCAAGACACTCTTGGGGCCTGACCCCTGCAGGGGAGACGGAAGGACACCCGGCAGCAGCCCCCACCTGGGTGGGGAGGAGTGTCCTTCCTGAGTGCCCGCCTGTCCCCGTGGCTCTGAGACACCTCCAAACCCGCACCATCACCGGGAAGAGGCCCCGGGAGGAGCCGGACAGCCACGGGGCAGGGGCTCAGGCGCCCAGACCCCGTCTCCGCTGGCAGACACAGCGGCCGGGTCTGGCGGGAGGAGAAGGCAGGTGGCGACCCCGGAGGGACGGGGACCCAGAGACCGTGCAGCCGACCAGGCCCAGAGGAGGGCGGCCACCAGCGGGCCGGGCGGGGAGGACCCTGTGGGGGCCGCCGCACAGCAGTACGGTAAGGACAGGGGCCCTCGTTCGGCCACCGAGGCAGCCACAGCAGCGAGCGGCTTCCAGGCCAGGCGGTGGGAAGCGGCCCTCCCACGCCCACCCAACCGGGGACGGGGCACACTCACTCTTGGCACGGTCCCGGAGACGTCGGAAGGGGGCTCGTCTAGATTTTCCTGCTGCAGGTGATTTGAGCCCGGGGACAAGAAAGGGCCGCCGTCCTCCCTCAGCTCCTGTCCGTACTCCGTTTCCCCCTCTGGGGCCGTTTCTCCCTCTGGGGCCGGCGTCGCCTGGAGGCTGCTGTTCTTGGGATCTACAAAGGGACACGCACACGGGTCCAAATCTCAGGGGAAAGCAAGGGAAGTCACGGAGGGAAACTCGGAATCCTCCCTGGACACTGTGGACACATCATCCCTCTCCCCCATCGTACGCTTTCCCTGGGCACCTTTTCTGCTCTCGGTGGGCAGGAGGGACCCAGGACCCCGGCCCCAGCCCCAGCCCCAAGGAAGCAGCGACGCATTCTGAGCGCCCAGCTTTTCCAGATGTCAGCACGGGCAGGGTGGCCTGGTCCTCATGTTTCTAAGTCAGAATGTGCCACTCCCCCCACCCCCTTCTCAGGGGCAAGTGCCCCATTCCCAGCCCCGCTCCCCGGCCGGACCCAGGGTCTCCCAACACCTCCCCTTCCAGTTCTGTGTCCCCCTCTTTCTGCCCCTCCCCCACTCGCAGTCTGTCTCTCTCTCTCTCTCAGAAATAAACATTAAAAAATTTTTTTTAAAAAAGACTGGGGGGGGGGGTGCCTGGGTGGCTCGGTCGGTTAAGCGTCCGACTTCAGCTCAGGTCATGATCTCACGGTCCGTGGGTTCGAGCCCCGCGTCGGGCTCTGTGCTGACAGCTCAGAGCCTGGAGCCTGTTTCAGATTCTGTGTCTCCCTCTCTCTCTGCCCCTCCCCTGCTCGCTCTCTATCTCTCTCAAAAGCAAATAAACATTGGGGCGCCTGGGTGGCTCGGTCGGTTAAGTGTCCGACTTCAGCTCAGGTCATGATCTCACGGTCCGTGAGTTCGAGCCCCACGTCGGGCTCTGTGCTGACAGCTCAGAGCCCGAAGCCTGTTTCAGATTCTGTGTCTCCCTCTGTCTGACCCTCCCCTGTTCATGCTCTGTCTCTCTCTGTCTCAAAATAAATAAATGTTAAAAAAAAAAAATTAAAAAAAAAAAAGACTGGGGGAAGGTAAGGGGCTTCAAGATGTCACCCCCTCCTTCACTCCGACGGTCTTGCACACCGGCACCTGTTATCTCTACCGTCACGATAAAAAGGAGCCGGATTCAGTAAGGGGACACCTTAACTGGCACTTGGTGGGGCCAAGCCGTGATGTGCTCACAGCCACCATGCCGGGCATGTGCTTTTCCTAGCTGGATGCAAAAAATGGAAGCACAGAGCTGGGCCCCCCCCACCCCCCCCACCGCCCCCACCGCAGGTGGCAAATGGGAATGCAGGGTTTGAACCCCACAGAAGCTGGGACAGGCCCGGGGGGCTGGCACTGGGGCCAGGGTCCTCGCCTGCAGGACATTTTAGCTCAATGAGCCCAAATTCCCGTCCCCCACCCCTGCAGCCTGCTTGCGTGCTGGGCAGCATGGCCTCCCCCCCCACCCCGCGGGGCCCCTGGCGCCCCTACAAAAGGCAAGCCTGCCGGTAAGAAAACCTTCTAGGATCCAGAGAGCTAAGTGGGTCTGAACTCCCCTTCAGATCCCCACAGCAGGTCAATGGCCGATTAGCACATGAACAGGGGGAAGAAAGCAGGGGCCTGGCGGGCGGGCAGCCCCCAGTCACTGCCCCAACAAAATGTTGCACAAAATTAGCTCAACCTGAATCAATCACCCACGCTGGCTCCTAGCGAGTGCCCCAGAAACAGGTCTGGGGGTGCAGCGCGTGCAACCCTGGGCCGGCCAGCCGCTGGCCCGGGACCCCCAGCAACCCCGGCCCCTGCCTCAGCCTGAAAACAGTGGCTGCAGCGGTTTCCTTGCCCCGAAGGCTAAAGCAGGTAAGGCATGAGGTTCGGGGCGGGGAGGGGGGTCCCATTCGCAGAGACGGAAAGTAGGATGGTGGGTGCCAGGAAGAAGTCCCACCTGGGTCCCCTGGGACACTTGGCCCTCCCCACCCCCCACCCCCCGCCCTCCCCCCCACCCTCGGACTGGCCCAACATTACCCCTGGCAAAGGTGGCCACCCTCTGCCCAGGATGGGCTGGGACTCTCTCCCCATCCATACTTCTGCATGTGCCCCCACCCCGCCCCGCCCCACCCCCGCCCCCGGCCGGCTCCCCCAGGACCCAGGTGTCCAGTGATGTGGGGAACAAAGGCAAAAGAAATGTAGACAAAATTAAATTTCCCTATAATCTGCGGCCCGCTGACAAATATTTGAGACCAGCCAAGTCTGACCTTCCTTCCTCCAGGAACTCCCAACTGTCTTAATGTTAAAGTTCTGCTACAGGGAAAAACCACCTTAGCTTGACAACAGCCAGGCCTCCAGGATCCAGACACTTCTTTAACATATGAAAGTCCCTTTGGGAACTTCCTTTGTCTCTACTCCTCCAACGTTAAGTATATACTCGATGGCTCTGCACTACCCCAATGCAGCTCTTTCTGCCCAGGGGGTCCTGTCCCTGTGCCTCAATAAAACCACCTTTTTCATACCAAAAAAGGTCTCGAGAATTCTTTCTTGATGGTTTGCTCTCGAACCCCATAGCAAATTATATCATCAGCACCTCTGAACAGCCACACCAGCCTCTCCAGGCTGCGATCGGGCTCGCGAGGGACCGGCCCTGTCCGCAGCCCCCCCGGGGTCCCCAAGCCCCAGGTCTGGAGTGCCCCGAGCTCAAGGGCTGGGCAGGCTGGAGGGCCCATGCGCGGCTGAATGGAGAAGATGTCCCTCCGGAGCTCCAGCCAAGCCCTCTGCATCTTGGTTTCAGTTTGTTTTCCTGTAAATAGGCACAGCCAGTGTGTGAGGGAGCAAGAGAGGCCGGGAAACAGGAAGCAGGAAGCGATGTGCTTGGGGCGGGTGGGAGGGTGTTGCTCCTCAGACCCCAGGCCCTTGGGGACCCGGTGGGCAGAGTCCCATCCTCCTGTGTGTCCCTCCTGAGTGACCAGGGCCCGGCCCCGCTCCCGCCAGCAGCAGGGAGGGCCACCCACGTGACCCGGCACCATGGTTCACAGACCGGCCAGCGGAACCGCCAGCAGGTGCCAGAATTTCGGAGGCTGGGGGCTTTGCACTGCTCTCCCTGCCGGCCGGGATGGGCAGGGCCCTGCCTGGTGACCACAGGCGGACTTCACGGCATTCTGTAAAAAGGCTGCACACCCAGGTTCTCACCCAGAACTTCCGTTTCCCCTGCTCTGTTGGCAGGCACGTCGGATGCCCTGGGCAGCACTCTGAGAGCCCCTCACGCAAAATGAGAGGCGGGCAGAGGTACAGTGGGCTTCCATGGAGACCCCGAGAGGCGCAAAGCGCGTTTTCCCTAAGCGGTGGGTCACCAGGAGGCACCTGTGACTCCTTCTCTTTGCCTGTCCGTCAGGGAATTCCCCTGCTTTACCGGTTCAGTAACTCATTTGAAGCCTGAGGCCCACACTCAACCCCTGCCTCACCCTGACCCCTGACCCCTGACCCCCACTACAGGCCAGTGCCTGTACGATGGGAAAAGATAGAAGAAAAGAGGCAAAGAGGGAAAGGTTAGGACCCGAGGCCCCTGGGTGGAGAAAAACACATATTTTAGAAGAATGCTGGGAGCATCGGGACCACAGCAAACCCCCCCACCTACTCCCCCTCAGGGTCCCCTTAGGAATTTGACAAAAGACTTGACCTCAAAGTAGACCATAAAATGTACTTCCTACAAGAACGGATACCGGATACCGTAGGCCACCCCTCACACAACGGAAAGGAGCCAATCAGGAAGGGACACCCCCTGGAGCTATCCGGCCAAGGGGGGGTAGAACCTGAGAAGGACCCCAGGGGGAAGGGAAGCGGGGCGACCAGGACCTTATAACACAAAGACCCTTCCTGGCCCGTGGTTAGCGGGCGTTCTCTTCCCAATGTTCCCTCTCAATAAAGAGAGCTCTCCTACTAGTTTTACCCTAATAAGCTGCGCATTTTGGGTCCACCTCTCCACTCTTCTAAGCGGAAAGAAAAGGAACCCCGGGCGTTGAGAAAACGAACACCAGCAGGGCCCCGGGCTGCACATGTGCCCAGCCTGGCTGGGATGACAGCAGAGCAGACACAGGGCCCCCCCCCCCCCCCCCCGCCCACCACCTGCCCTCCTCCTCCCAGGGCACGAGCTCCGGAGCCGCCGCCCGGCCGGGATCCAAATCCGGGACCCCATCCCACCCCGTCTCTGCTAGTTGCTAGCCGTGGGACTGTAGGCAAGATACTTGACCTCCCTCGGCTTCACTCTTGGAGTCTGTAAGATGGGAATTTATGATAGCTGCGCCCTCAACACTTGGCACAGCGCCAGGCTCCCTGAATTTAACCAAAAGCTCTGATTTTGGTTTTTGGGGTTTTTTTAATCTCTGGGGTCCCAAAGACCCCCCCCCCCCACACACACACACAAGGTCTCCCATCCAGGTGCGTGTACTAATGGCCAGGGATGGGGAGCCCTGGCAGGTGGGAAATTCCAGCCAGACACCAGGAGCTCAGCTATGCTGGCCGTTCCACACCCGGACAGCCAGGGATCAATAACGAGAGAGGACACTGAGCCCGACTGCATGAGTCAAGCCCCGTGGGTTCCACAGGCAAAGACAGACCCCTGGGGCCAGACTTCCTCCCTCCAGGGGCTGCAGCACAAGAAAATCAAACAGAAATTGACAGCAATGGCAGCAGCCTCTTTGACCCTCTTACGGTCCAATAAAAGCATCTGTGACGTGAGCACTTTGTACCAAGGCTGTTGTTTCAGGGAAGAATCGCCTCACCCCTAACACACAGCGCACTTTGGCAGGTTACCAAAGGTCGGAGAGCAAGAAGGCTGGTATTGACAGCATTTACGGACACACACACACACACACACACACACACACACACCCCTCGTATTTAGAAAACACACAAGGCTGGTGTGCCTGGCTGGTTCTGTCGGTACAGCACCCAGACTCTTAATCTTGGGGTTGTGAGTTCAAGCCCCACGCTGGGTGCAGAGATCACTTAAATAAATAAAACTTTTTTTAAAAAAAGAAAGAAAACACACATGGTCTTCTAGAGAACTTTCTTTGGCCCCCAAAGTATTAATTCAGCACCTATTGTGTGCAAGGGACTTGGAGAAAAGCAGCTAACAAGAGAACAAAGGTCCCCTCCGAAGCCGCCGGCTGCCGTGGTCCAAATGCTAGGAGGGCAAGCAGCCTGATGAAGAAAGGGTAATTCGGCTGTGGGGGAGGGGGAGGGGCCGTTTTTCCCTGGGCGGCCAGAGTGGGCTTCCAGGTAGGAGACAGAGGGACAGAGGAGCAAAGACTGAAGGGAGGTGAGGGGGTCACGGTGCTGTCCTCGGAGAACAGGTATGTTCCAAGCGGAGGGAACAGAGAGTGCAAAAGTCCTGTGGTCCCAGAATGCCTAAGAAGGGAAGGGAGTCAGTCGGAAGTCCCGGACGCCAAGAGAGTTAAGGACCAACCTGAGCCAGGGGTGAGTGAGGGCCACCAGACACGGTTCCCCTTTCATGCACCGACCCGCCACCCCTCCCCGGGAAGGAGACTGCCTGTCCAGGCTGCGGGGACCCCTCACCCCACCCCAGCACCCGGGACACCGCTTCCACAGCATCCCCTGAAATCCGCTACGACCCCTCAGCTCAGCCCCCGACACTTCCCATTCGCGAGGGGGCGGAGAGCCCTCGAGTTCTCCTCTCCAAGAAATGAAATTGAAAGTTTTAAGAGCAACAGAAGCTTCCAGCAAAGGAGCAGATGAAACTGCTCTTTTCACAACTGTGCTTCTTCCGCTAAGAGTTCCTTGGCCACAGAAGACCCCCTGCTGCCCGCCTGAGCTGCTGCCTGCCGGCGCGGTTTCCACTTCAGCCGGGGGACGGGGGTCGGGGGACGGAGCCTGGGCCAGCCCACCGCCCCTGCTTGGCCCTTACCTGCCACGGGGGCTGCAGGGAGCAGCCTGTGTCCACACTCGCTGCAGAACTTGGGGGCATCCTCTTTGGAGACATGCCCGCACGAAAGACACTCCATTCCTCCCGGGACGGGTCTTCTCCAGGCCGGCAAGCTCAGGCAGTCTGGAAGGAAAAGGAAGGGTCCCAAGGCAGCTGCCTATATATTGAGCCACCCGTCATGTGACCAGCCCTGCTTCGGTTTCATTTTCAGGGAAAGGGAAATTAAAGCACCCAGAAGTTCCTCGGCTCAATGAGCTCAATCGAAACCCATCCTTAGCCTGATTCCCCACTAAGCCCTCCCCACTCCCTCCCCCCACACCCTCCAGCCCCGAGGGTCTCACCCCCTCCCCCACCATTGGCGCGGCACTCCGTTCCCTTTCTACTGCCCCAGCCAGGCTCACCCCTCCTGGGCTCTCCATCGCTCAGTGAGTCGAGAACTGTGCGCCCCCCCCCCCACCCCCGACCCCGGGCTGAGATGGGGCTGGGACATCTGAGAACTGGGTGTGGGCAGAGGGGGGATGGTTCCAGGCAGGGACACAGCACGTGCAAAACCCAGAAATAAGACTCTGAGGATGCCCACGGTGTGCTCGGGACAAGGGGCTCGGGGACAAAAGCACCTGACTCACAGGTGACGTGAGAGTTAGGTGAGGCAAACGGCCCTGAAGAAACGCCAGCCGACACCGGCTGAGTCAGAACCCACCAAGCGACCAGCTGACCCGGGTAGCCGTCAGGATGCCTAACAACAGGCAGGTGGGCAGGCTGTGTCCTCTGGGCCCTGACCCTGCTGCCCGCCCCTGCCTCCCCCAGACCTGGCCTGCTCTCCACTCCCTAGTGAGCTCTCCGGGGGAAGGCAGGGCTAGACCCATGTGAGGCAGGTTCACAGCCGGGCCCAGCCTGCCACAGCCGGGCCCTGCCCCCCACCTGGCCCCTGACCCCTACGTGGCCCGGAAGCGACCACCCTCCTGGTCTGGGCTCTCACTCCAAGAC
This sequence comes from Lynx rufus, assembly GCF_022079265.1. NCBI lineage: Eukaryota > Metazoa > Chordata > Mammalia > Carnivora > Felidae > Lynx > Lynx rufus. The sequence goes on along the minus strand of NW_025814853.1, from coordinate 1,399,890 downwards.
TTTCAGTGACTCCCCATGGCGCTGGCCTCTACCCCAGAGTCGTCCTCCTCGGCCAGGCTCTGCCTCCCCACAGGCCAGGAATGTCACAGTAGGGCACTGAAACCCACCCTGAAGCGTCCTATTGTTTGCCGCCGGCACCAAGGGCCTGAGGGCAGAAATGAGAATCCAGGCCCCGGACGCCACTCTCCTAGAGCTTCCCGTCCTTTCCCTTCCTCTTCCCCAACTTCAGAACTGCGCCAAACTCAAAGCCCATCCCCCGCAACCGCCACTAAACAAAGCCTGGCGGCGGGGTTTGGGGGGCAGGGGCGGCGGGGGTAGGGGGTAGGGGTGGGGGCGTGGGGGCAGGGGCAGGGCAGGAGCAGGGCAGGGGCGGCTGGCCTCCCCATCTCTGCGCTCCCTCCTCCTCTGGCCTCCCCGCGGCCACCTGGCGACCCTGGAGGCCGTCACAGCCGAGGTGCCCATCCTGGCCCGGGGACCCTGGCGGCGGCAGTCCTAGAAACCCGGGAGGACGCTGCGCTCTGGGCCGCGCGGTTACGGGGACGGGGACGCCGTTCTCCTAAAAGTGACTGTGGAGACACGTAGGGACACCCTTTGGTAACAACACCGCTCCGTGGCGGCCACCGGAGAAAGCCAAGGATTCCGCTCCGGGGGAGGCGCGGCTCGGGGGCGGGGTCCGCACCCCGGAGCCGGAGGCGAAACCGAAACCCGGCGCCGCAGGAAGAGGCAGCCCGGAGGCGACGGCGCGCAGCACGCAGGCGCCGCGACCCAGACCCACGGCCCCGCGCCCCGCATCCCCGCACCTCGTCGGCCCCGCGCCCCGCATCCCCGCGCCCGCTCGCACCTACAGCGCCCCCGCGCCCAGGCCACCGCCGCCGGGTCCCGTTCTGACGTCCGGGCCCCACCCCCCCCCTCCCCGCCGCGTCCGCCCGCCAGAGGGTGCGGCCGGAATGCCCCCTCCTATGGCGCCCCCCAGTGGACCCGGCGCCCGGCCAAGGGGAAGGCGCCGCCTGCCGCTGCACGCGGGGCGGGGCTCGCCGAGCCCCGGGTGTAGCCCCGCAGGGGTCCGCACCCGGGTCTCCCCCAGCAGCCTCCAGCCCCGGCGCACAGCACCCTGGACAGTGCCCACCTCCCCGTGGAGCCAGCGGCGGTCCCCGGGGGGGGGGCACAGAGGACGCCAGGCGGGTCACTCGGTGCAAGGGGCATCGGGGCCTTGGGCGGATTGACCACAGATGGCAGTAGAGACATCGCAGCCGGCGCCCAGCCCTTCGATGGTCACTGATAACCGAGAGGGCCCCCCAACCTGCGTCTGCACGCGAACGCCTCCAACCCTGTTTCCTCCTCTGTGAGTTCGGAGTCTGGCATCCTAGAGCTGTTGGAGAATCTCTTATTGACGGTAATAATACAGTAAACGCTGGCGTTCCAGGAGTATTACTGATTCCTCACTGTCCCCTCCCCGGAACCTGTGCCGCTACAATCTCCGCTTAGGCTGATTATCAAATTCAAAAGGCCCGGGTTCCCGCCCTGCCCGGGTCTCCAGCCCTCTCCTTTCCACACTCTCCAGTCACACCGTCCTTCCTCTCGACTGGGACCACAAGCTCAGGTCTTGGGGTCCCCCTCCTGCGATGCGCCCCCTGCCCCCCTTGCAGGGCTGGCTTCTGCACTGGATCCCGGCATCACCGTCCGAGCTCAGGCAGTGCTCAGGGGGTGCTGGGCACAGGTTGCCGAAGGCGGTCTCACGTGTGCTGGACGCTACCAACCCCGACTCCCTACCGGCCACCCCCGCTGTCTCGTCAGCTCACCTGGATCTGGGCGGGATCCAGGCCGTGTCCAGTGCTGTGGCCTTTGACCTTGTGCTGACCTCGTACAGGGCGCAGGAGAGAGAGAGCTTGTCCTGAAAGAAAGGGGCTCCGGGCAGGGGTGCCAGGCTGGGCAGGCTGGATGCGGGGCGGGGGTGAGGGGGGTGCACAAAGCCTGTGGTGGGAGGGTCGCTGACTGCACCGAGGCGGCGAGGGGGCTTGGTCAGAATCCGGGGCAGACTCCTGGTGCCCAAAGATGCTCCGTGCTGGGACTCCTCCGGCGAGCGAAGGGAGAGCCCAGCCCTACCCTGTTAGATTTGGGGCCATGCAGGCAGAGCAAAACCCAGACCCTCTTCCAGGCCAGTAACAAGCCGGCCCCGCTGGCCAGTGGCAGCCTTCCTGAGGGGCAGCGATGGCTCACGGGCCCCACCGGCACGTGCACCAGGACCTTGAGCCTGCCCACAGTACCAGGGAGTCGTCTAAGGGCCCACACAGCGGGCACTGCCGGCAGCCTGGCAGGCTCAGGATGCCCGTCCTGGACAAGTCAAACGGCTGAGGACACACACCTGACCCGGTCATGGTCAATGGGCCAGCAAGCCGTTCTCAGACCTAGGAGGTGGGCCCCCTGAGGGCCAGAGCCATGGCTCGGACTAGGGTTGGGTCCCGGGAGGTGTCAGGGGCCGGACCCACACCAGTTCAGTGACCTCCCTGGGGGGCTAGCCTGAGGGCGCATGTTAGGGTTAGCTTAGGGTTTGGGTTCAGGGAGCGGCCGATGGTGTGTCCCAGGCTTAGATTTTGCTGTGACTCTTCTGAGACATCAGTACGTGGCACGGTCGGCCCGGACACCCTGTTCGGACACGTGCGGATACAAGCCACCAGGTGTTCCAAAGCAAGTAGGGGCTTTGGACACTCCTGCCTCTAGGTGCTGAGAAGCTGACAGCAAGTGTCCCTGTCAACAGGACACCTGCACCATAGGGACGGTGAGCCCCCCCAAAGAACCAAGTCAAAACCCACAGGGAACACCAAATAAAGACAGAGCAAAGAAGGCATGGAAAAACCAGGTGTTAGGAGCCCAGCTGATGCCCACAGAAAAGACCCCTGACCTTCCCTCGTCTGTACTGATGTAACAAACGTAGACGTTAAAATACAGTCGTGGGCTCACCGGCAGGAAGGATGTTCTCCTGCTCCAGGGCAGCCAGCAGGGGGCGGGCGGCACACTTTGCAGGGAGAGTAAGTGCGGGAAGCGGCAGGGAGGGGCCGAGAACAAGGGGGCCTTATGAGGAGAAGCGGTTCTGCCTGTGGCCCTGGTCCGGAACGGAGCCTCCAGCCATCTGAAAGCACAGCTTGTGTGAGCAGGCCAGGGCTGAGCAAAACGCTCTCACTCATCCCAGGGCCGTGCAAATGAAAACCGTGCCAAGCGAGGGGCCCTGTAGTTCCCGGCTTTGATTGTGTCTAACAACCCGCCTGCCTTCAGATCGCATCTTCAGCTCTGGTTTTCCCCGTGGAAAGACAACACGTCTATCTGAGTGACAGACCCGGTCGTTAAGCTGCTCGTTAACAGGCTCTGGGGTGCAGGTTGGTCGGGTGGGGTTCGGCTGCTGGGAGCCAGTTTTCTGGGCCTCGATATTCTTGACTGGGGATCGTGCTCTTGACCCCATGCAGTAAAAACTACCAGGTGTCAGAAGGCCCCCAGGTTAAAACAGCGGGGGCCAGAAACATCCTCCATTCTGAGCCCCAGACATGGGCTGCAGGCCCTGAACAGACAAGAGTGGCCCTCAGGGAAAGGCGATGGTTCCCTGTTTGTTTAGGGGGCAGGGGCCACAGAATTGAGAAGAAGGTGACCGAGTGACTTGGTGGCTCCCGGACAGCATGCTCCTCACATGCGTCCCCATCCCCTCGAAGGACGCCAGCCATCAGATTTAGGGCCACCCTAACCCAGTATGACCTCATCTCAACACCCCTAATTATGTCCTCAGAGACCCTGTTTCCAAATAAGGTCACAGTCACAGGCATCTAGGGTCAAGAATTAACTCTTTTCAGGGGACACAATTCAACCTATTACAGGAACCAGCTCCGTGGGCTTTGCCCAAACTCCTCTGAAAGGATGCAGCCATCTGGTACAGCCAAAGGTTCCTGTGGTTTGGATAATAAACGTGGGTCCTTCCACAGGACTAAAATTATTTTAGGGGCGCCTGGGTGGCTCAGTCGGTTGGGCATCCAACTTCAGCTCAGGTCACGATCTCACGGTTCAGGGGTTCGAGCCCCGCGTTGGGCTCTGTGCTGACAGCTTGGAGCCTGGAGCCTGCTTTGGATTCTGTGTCTCCCTCTCTCTCTGTCCTTCCCCTGCTGTCTCTGTCTTTCTCTCTCAAAAATAAGCATTAAACAAAAATAAATTTTTTTTTTATTATCTTAAAGCTGGAGGGAGGGGGACAGGTTCTCTGCCAGCATCAGTAGCTGAATTTACAAAGGATAGATAGATCTACACAGAGAGATTTAATTTTTATTTTTTAAATTTTATTATTTTTTAACATTTATTTTTGAGAGAGAGAGACACAGAGCACGAGCAGGGGAGGGGCAGGGAGAGGGGGAGACACAGAATCTGAAGCAGGCTCCGGGCTCCGAGCTGTCAGCACAGAGCCCGACACGGGGCTCAAACTCGGGAACCAGGAATGCTGAGATCATGACCTGAGTTGAAGTCGGACGCTGAGCCGACTGAGCCCCCAAGGCGCCCCAGAAGAGATTTTATACGGATAATCACATTTCAGTCAGAAAAAGGCTTGCTATCCGCCCAGGGAAGCCCAGCTCCGGGCAGACTTTCTAGTGAAGAGGGAGTCCCTGCCCCACTAATGGGGACACCCACCGCTCCCCATGTTAGCAAGCAGAGCGCCCTGACCCACGGGGAGGCTTCGCTGGGGGTGGGGCCTGCAGGGACTTGGCCACTGAGGCTGGCGGCCCTGGGGACCCTGTTCCACGGTGGCTTCAGACCACAGAGGAGGCCTGAGGCAGCAGACACAGGGGACCCAGCCCCGACTCACTTCCCCCGGGGCGGGAGCCTGGGCCCACACGATTCCCTCCCGCCCCCATCCAGAGTGCTGCCGCAAACCGTCTCCTGTGCCTCCTGTCGGGGACTGCCCCTCAGACGTGCTTATCAAGGAAGGCGTTCGGTTTGTGGTGGGGAGGGGAGAACAGGACACGAAATAACACCAGGAGGTCCGGTCCTGAGCAGCAGCGGCTACTCGTGTGCATGACGCATGCCAGGCCTTCACCCTGCTCTTCAATTAAATCCCTGCAGCGGTCCTGTGGGGGGCGTGGAAATGACGTCTCGGAGACTTCAGACAATTTTCCCCAACATCACGCGGCGAGAAATCGGGACCTGGCCTCAGAACAGCTCTCTGCAAGCCGGCCACGCCACGCCGCCTCCTCCGTTGCCACTGTTTCGGTTTCTTCCAACGACCTCCGGGGGCGGAGGCAAACACATGAGCTATGAGCTCGGGACAGCGGGGGCCTCCTGACCGCCTGGGACGCGGACGTCTCAAATCTGGGTTCTCCGACACGGCAGCCACACGACACACGGGGCACAAAGCTCAAAGCGTGGCTCGTCTGAACGGGGACGTGCCGTGAGCGTACAATCCGCGTGGGGCCTCGAGGATCTCGTACGAGAAAACTCACGTCAAGAGTCTCGCCGGTGAGTCGCGTGTAGATCACAGGTGGAAAGGGTAGCATTTCGGATAATACGTTAATTTCACCCATTACCTTTTGCTCGTCCGGCAGGGCCACTGGCAGTGTTAAAACAGCACGCATGGCTCACGTCTGTGGCACATGCTTCCCTCGACGGTGCGGTCCTGCGTCTCCAGGGCTCCGAGCTGCTGTGACAGGCGGGCGGCACCGGTGGGCGTGTGCTCCGCAGGTGACCCGCTCTCTGCCATTCTCAGGTTGTGGCTTCCCGGGGCACCCATGGCTGGGTGGCACGGAGGGGCCCTCCGGCCAGCCAGGAAGCGGGGGGCGGGTGGGGGAAGACTTGTAGGAGCCAGCGCTGAAGATCTCGCTGCTCGGTCAGGGCGGCTGTAACAAAGCAGCATGGCCCAGGCGGAGCCCCCCAAGTCCAGGATCCGGGGGCCAGCAGGTCTGCTTCCTTCCGAGGCGGAGGCGAAACGCGTTCCCTGCGGCAAGCTGACCGTCTGTGCTGTTCCTCCGCTTATAGAAGCATCACCCGACTTCTGCCGGCTGCTTCTCCCTGGGGGCGCGTCCGCACCCAAGCTCATTTCCTAAGCACTGAGCGAACGGGTAAGGGCCCATCCTGATCCAGTATGGACTCGTCTCAGCTCGTTACACCCGTAATGACCCTCTTTCCCAATAAAGTCTTGCGCGTGGGGCACCGGGAGTCCCGCGCTGCCAATCCACCTAATCCACAGTTAGGTCCAATCCACCAACCCACTAATCCAATCCACAGTTAGGTCCCGTGCCTAACCGCCACGGTGTTGGTGGCGCCGTGACCTTGTCAGCCTGCCGAAGGCAGCACTCCAGCCAGTGCTGTCGTGGACACAGTCCCATGGGCCCCGGCGCGTAGCCCAAAGCCCCGAGGGGGCTTACCTGCTGGCGAGGGATGGTGGGGCCCGGCCCCGCAACTTCTGGCACCAAATTCCCAACTCTTCCCGTGCAGTTGACCAGACCAATCCTTTCGCTTTTATTTAACGTAAGCTCTAATTAGAAATCAATTATAAATTAAAAATTTTTTTTTTCAACGTTTGTTTATTTTTGGGACAGAGAGAGACAGAGCATAAACGGGGGAGGGGCAGAGAGAGAGGGAGACACAGAATCGGAAACAGGCTCCAGGCTCTGAGCCATCAGCCCAGAGCCCGACGCGGGGCTCGAACTCACGGACCGCGAGGAAATCAATTATAAATTTAATAAGCTCGTAAATAAGTTAGGAATTTTAAACTCAGTAAATTTGTAATTTCATTCTGTTACGTACTATATTGATATAAAATTAAAATACCATCGTTTAACTTAAGTTTTTCGATCTTAACAGGGAGAGAAGACCACATGTGTGCGGGCACACACACGAGGCGGGGAGGGGCAGGGAGAGAGGGAGAGAGAGAGTCCCAAGCAGGATCCACGCTGACAGCACAGAGCCCGACGCGGGGCTCGAACTCACGAACCCTGACATCGTGACCTGAGCTGAGATCGAGAGTCAGATGCTCAAGCGACCAAGCCCCCCAGGTGCCCCCACAAATGGTCTCTTGAGATGAAGGTTGTTCTGCAACTCTCCCTTCAACAACACCCCGTGTGCAGGGGCGCGGGGGTGCCTCGTCCCTCGGCCACACAGCCCTGCAGCTCATGTGCTTCGCGGTCACGACATTCCCAAACGGAGACACTTAGCTGGCCTTCATTCTCTACAACTGCCAACCGGGCTGCGATGCCCATCCCTGCATCTGCGCCCCGGAAGAGGATTCTGGGAAGCCGCCCTCCAGGCTCACAGGCGGGTAGGGCCCGCCAGAGCAGATGGGTGGCCAGTCTCCTGGCTCAAGAAGGGGTGTGCTTGGGGCGCCTGGGTGGCGCAGTCGGTTAAGCGTCCGACTTCAGCCAGGTCACGATCTCGCGGTCCGTGAGTTCGAGCCCCGCGTCGGGCTCTGGGCTGATGGCTCAGAGCCTGGAGCCTGTTTCCGATTCTGTGTCTCCCTCTCTCTCTGCCCCTCCCCCGTTCATGCTCTGTCTCTCTCTGTCCCAAAAATAAATAAACGTTGAAAAAAAAATTTAAAAAAAAAAAAAAAAAAAAAAGAAGGGGTGTGCTTGGTGTGTGGGCTGGGGACAACTGGACTGCCGTCCCCCAGGGCCCTGGGCAGCGGCGGCCAGGCAGACAGGGCTCGAGGACATGCTCATCTGTGCAGATGGAGAGGCTCCTCGAGGAAAGGAAACGCAGATTCAGGGACGGGGTGCGCTCGGGGCCTGGAGGGAGGAACATCGCGAGACCGGGGCCCAGGCCGCTGGGCCAGAATGTGTCTTGGTGGGACCACCGGTGAGCTCCAGGGGGTCTATCTGCACAGTGAGTCCTTTCTCTAAGAAGTTCCGGGAGCACAGGCTTCCTCGGCTGTGACAGCGGGGGTGGAAAGGGGCGTGCACAGGCGGGACAGGCAGAGGCCACGTGTAGAGGCTCAGGAGTCCGTTGTGACACATACACAGAATAAAATACGACAGAGCCACGGCAAATCACGGTTCTGTTTATTATCACAACGCGTCATTCACAGCAAGGACTGCACAAAGGTACGGGTCACAGAGCACCACGTATGAAAGGACCCCGTCCGCGCACGACCGTAAACGCACGCACCCACATGCTGACGTACGGACCCGTACGCACGCCGCGGGGATGGGGTCTGGACTACCGCCAAAATGGATGCAGGAGACGGTCTCCTGCAGCTTTTACAAGAAGCGTTTCCGATTTTTACAAAAACACCAAAGCTGCTACGTTTTTAATTTAAAAAAACAACAACAACAAAATTATTTTTAGCAAGACACTTTGAAATCATTTGGCACACCTTGGCTTTCTCCCCGACGACAGATACGGATGCCGCCACCAAGGCTCAAACCCACCTCCGAGCTGCCCACTCCCAACGTCCCCTGTAACCAGGAAGGTGCTGGGGCCCGGAGACCCCTCCCCTGGACCGGGTGGAAATCCCGTCCCTTCTTTCTCACATGGTCCGTCATTCTAGAAGGCTGTCTTCAAACCACTCCTCAGAAAAACGTGCGTGCCCAGGAATCAGAAGGGAGATAAATATTCAGCCACCCCAAATAAAGGCAGTGAGAGTCCCACCTGTGGATCCTGGTGTGTGGTTTTCCCTCCTCCTTCCAGGGTCACCTGCTCAGAGCCCTCAGCTCAGCGTGTTTATCGGGTGGCATCCGGAATCCCGGCATCAGGAACCTTCCTCGAGACGCCCCGAGCATCAGGTGCCCGTCGGTGCCCCAATCAGGCCTTCAACAGGGCGACCTTGTGTTCCGGAACAGAATCCTCGCTGATGTTGTAGGGCTGGGTCCCCGGTTCCTGACTCAAGTATTTCTCTGCAGAAGACACAAGGTTTGCAAGCACTAAAAAAGCTGAAGCGAGGAAGGTTCACTTCACAGAATGGGATTTGAGGCTGGCACTTCAGGGTCCTGGTGCACAGGGAGCTGGGGTTCCCCCGGCCGGCACCCCCAACCCCAGGCAGGCTTCCAGCTACGTCCCTGATCAGAGCCTCATTGCTTTCCACGCCCCGATAACCCTTCCTCAGTGCCGGGCGGTCCCCTGGCAGGGCCGGGCCACAGCTGTCCCTCTGTCTCCTGTGGGTCGGCCGTTTCCAGCAACAACGTGGATGGATCTCAGACACCACGCTGAGCCGAAGAAATCAGACACAAAAAGAACCTTTGCGATCCCCTTTACGTCAAGTTCTACAACAGGCAAAGCTGACCTACGGTGGAAGAAATCAGAACAGTGGCTAACCCTGGCGGGGGGTCGTGAAGAGGGGCTGAGGAAACCTTCTGGAATGATGGAAATGTTCCATCTCAACTGCGGACACCTGGCTGTACCCACCTGTCAGAACTCGAGTTGCACACTTAAGATCTGTGCGTTCACTGAACCTATACTGTACCTTAAATAAAAACATCCCCCCCAAATAAACCTGCAGAACAAGAGGGCCCCCCGATTCTGTGCCCTCTGCCTCACCCACTGTGCCCACGCTCCCCACTCCTGGACCTGTGCGTCCAACCCTCCGATTCCAGAGTTTCTGTCTTGCCGTCCTGCCACCCCGATCCTGGGGGCCACGGGCACGCGCGGCTGACGTGGCTCGCTCTCAGATGACCCCGCCGTACCCACCTGCCTCTTCCAGTGTGGAGAAGTATTGTATACCCTTCAGGTCAGCGGACAGCAGGGCACGGAGAACGGGAACCTGCAGGGCAGGCAGACTTTAATTCCGGGCAGGGATGCTCCTGTCTCAACACGTGGGCACGCGCGGTCTGGGGCGGGCCCCCAGGTCCAGGGCCACCGGCCAGGTCACTGCTTCCCCCAGAGCGTCCAAGTAGTTACAACTCCACCTCTACTCAGGGAAACGGAGGGAAGAAACTGGGCCTCCTGGCTACGCTAGAAGAGGAGTATTTAGAAGTTGACGCTCTAAGGAGGACACAAAAACGAGCTCTCTGCAGACAGGACGAGGAACGTGACCGTTGTCAGCAGGCTTCGGAGCCAGGTGCCCAGATCAGGGAGCAGGGGCCACCGTCCTCGCTGTGTGACTTTGGGCGGCTTACTCAGCCTCCTGGGGCCTCGGTGCCCTTGTCCTCACGTGGGGACGGGAACAACGCCGACCTCACGGGCAGGTCTGAGGGCGAAAAGGGCCGCCCGTCGCGACACCCACCTGCAGGCCGACGAAGGCGAGGGTGACGCCGTGCCTGTGGAAGTCTCCCAGGAGGTCCCCGAGCCCCAGCACCACGGTGTAGTCAATGCTGCAGACGTGGGTACAGTCCAGCACCGCGCAGCGCGGGGGGGACGCTGCGGAGACAGGGGCCGGCGGGTCAGGGGCCAGAGTGAGGCCACGGAGGGCTCTGGCCCCAGCAGGGAGGGTGGGGGTGGGGTCTGCAGGACCTGTGATCACAGCCGTCTGGAGACAGCAGCAGCGACCCCCTTCAGAGGAGGAACGGGCCCCTTTTCTTCCCCAAACACCAACTCCCGGGAACAAAGGACGGTCTTTAGGAACAAACGTTGGGGAACAGCCCCTCCTGCTGTATGCAGACGGCAGGCCCCCACTGGATGCCCCCGAGATGCCCCGAGACCTCCTGGGCCTGAGTGGGTGAGCTCCCTGGCGGCTGAGGACAGGGACTCAGGGTCCCGCGGGAGCAGACGGGGGTACAGAGAAGGTGGCAGGGAGTTGGGGGGCCCCAGCCCACGCACCTTCCAGAGTCCGACTCAGTATCGCCTCCCGGAGGGACTCGATGGCCGGGAAGTGCAGACCGCTGGCCGGCTGCAGGACCAGCACCGGCCCCTCTGACACCTGGGGACAGAGCAGGGGACAGCCGGTGGGTCCTACAGGCAAGTCCGACCTGGAAGTTCCGAGAGGGTGGCCCCTCCAGCAGGAGGCCCCAACCCAGGCCGACAGAACAGAGCGGGGGGAGCACAGCTGACAGGCCCTCACGACTACCCGCAGCCTCACGTGCAGCGGGAGAGCTCTGTGATCCACGGCAGGAGGCTGACACCGTCCGCTGTGTGAACGGTCACTGGGTGGTGCCACGGGCCAGAGTCTCACCGAGGAGGCATGCGACAGTTGAGCCAAGGGGTACCGCCCAGGGCACGAGTCACCCCACCAGGCCCCCTGAGGCCAGCAGACCCCTGGCTCGGGGAGATCAGATGGGCCGGTACCTGCATCTTGGGTCTGGCCACAGAGTGCAGGAGGATGAGAGCGGACACCAGGGTCCCGGCCAGGATGCCGTACTGGACCTCCCAGAAGCAGAGCAGGAATGTCACGCAGAGGGGCAGCAGGTCCAGCCCTGGAAGAGAGGAGTCCAACTGAGGGGTGGCCCCCTCAGGATAAGCTGGGCTCCAGCGAGCCCGAGCCCCAGAGAGAACTCCGTCTGGGGCCTCAGGGGCTGACATGGGCCACGGCCACGCTGGCCGAGACGTGTCAGGGGCAAGAAAGCCCTCCCTGCCTGGCTGAGGGGCCACTAAGACCTGACAGCCAGGCCCAGGGCCCCTGCCCTCAGAGAGGAGGTCAACCATGGGCACCTGTCGGGGGCCTGAGGAAGGGACCTGGGGGGTCCTTGGGCAACACGCGTGACTCTTCTGAGCCACGGGAGGAAGGGTCCTGGGGCAGGCGGGAGGGCTCGGGGGTCAGCCTAGGATTCGACTCTGACATGTGTCGCTCAGGGGAGGCCCCATCCTCCCTGGGCTTCCGTGGGGGCGGAGAGCACCTGCCGGGCCCACACAGGCGCCCCCAGGTCTCTGGGCTGTCCCAAAGGGGGCGGCAGCGACACAGCAGGGAGCTGGCACGTGTGGCACATGAAGAAATCACCGATGCCTCTCGGGGGCAGACGGGAGGAACCAGGGAAGCCCCGTAAACCCCTCCACTGCTTCAGCCAGTGAAACAAACACGTGAACGGGAGCTCTGTCAAAGGCACTGCAGGCTCCAGGAGTCCCGAGAGGAGTCAGGCCGCTGGGGTCACCCTGAGGCCTCTCATCTCTCCCCAGCCAGGCCAGGCTTGAGGCTGGGAAAGGGGAGGAGGGGAGGGGAGAAAGGGGGAGGAGGGACGGAAGGAGGGGGAGAGAAAGGGGAACAGAGGAGAAAAAGGAGGGGTGGAGAGGAGGGAGAAGGGATAAGAAAAGGAGGAACAAGGGGAGGAGGAGAAGAGAAAGGAGGGATGAAGGGGAAAGGGAGTAGGAGAGAGAAGCAGGGGAAAGAAGGAGGGATAGAGAAGAAGGGAAGATAGATGAGGGAATGAGGGGGAAGGGGAGGAGGGGGAAGGGGAAGGGGAAAAAGAGAGGAGGAGAAGGAGAAATGGAGAGGAGGGGAGGAGGGGAGAAGAAGGGATGGAGGGGAGAGGAGAAGAGGAAGGAGGGGAGGGGAGGAGGGGGAGAAGGAGCGGGGAGGAGAAGAAGAGAGAGAAGGAGGGATGGAGGGGAGGGGAAAATAGATGAGGGAATGAGGGGGAAGGGGAGGAGGGGGAGGGGAAGAAGAGAGGAGGAGAAGGAGGGATGGAGGGGAGGGGAGGAGGGATGAAGGGGAGGGGAAGAGGGAAGGGGAGGAGGCAGAAGAAGGGATGGAGGAGAGAATCCATGAGGAAATGAAGGGGAAGGGGAGGAGGAGGAGAAGGAAGGATGAAGGGGAGGGGAGGAGGGGGAGAAGGAGGGGGGAGGGGAAGAAGAGAGAGGAGAAGGAAGGACGGAGGGGAGGCGAGGAGGGGGAGAGGAGGAAGGATGGAGGAGAGAGAAGGGGGAGCAGGGGCGGGGGGAGGACAGCAGGGGTGCCTGCGGGCTGCAGACTCACTCCACACTGCACGGAGCAGGTCTGGGGCACCCTTCGCCCTCCTGACCCAGGGCCAGCAGGGCCACCTCCCGGGACGACGGTAACCCCCGGCCGCAACCGTGCCCCGTGGGTCCCGGAAGACGGTGGGGGGAGGATCCAGGATACGTGCGCGTGACCGGCGAGCACACACGTACTCTTCACGCGCCAGAGCGTCCCGAAGATCCCCGCGTCGAACAGCGGAGCCACGGCCATGATGATGACGGCGGCCAGGGCGGACTTGGGGATATAGTAGAACAGCGAGGTCAGGTAGTCCAGCGACAGCAGCACCAGCACTCCTGCGGGGTGGGGGCGCAGGGCGTCATGGGTGACCACCAGCCCCGCCCCGCACGCGCTCCGGGTTTGGGGGGGGGTTGCTCACCTGTCACCAGGCCCCCTGCTGGGGTGCACACTCCCGACTGCACGTTCACAGCCGTCCTGGAAGGAAACACAGACGCCCCTGGTGGCTGAGGGGCCCTGGACCGGCAGGGGAGGCTGGCCCGTGGGACCGGAGCGCCTGGAAGGGGACGTCGGGGCCCCGCGGACACTGGCGCCTAAGCGGGGACGCTGAGGAGCAGCCAACCCTGCCTGTCCCCAGCCTGTGGCATTTCGTCACGGCAGGCTAGCAAAAATGTCACTGTGTTCACGGATACGCAGACACGCCACTGACACTATCGAGTGGGGGACGTCCCTCTCACCACACACTCGTCCCCCACATGCACGCGCACACGTGGACAGAAAGGCCTGGAGAGAGAACCGCCACGGGCTGACGGTGAGGCTCCTCCCAGGGGACTGGAAGTCAGCTTGGCTGTTTTCGACTTCCCTTTTCCCCGTCGCCCGTTTGGAAAACCGCATCCGGTCCCGCAACCCAGGAAAAGCCTTCTCTGCCCAAGAACTCGACCTCGGCCCACATTTTCCTCTGCCACCGCGAGCACCACAAAGGTAGAAGCCGGTTTCGGCTCCCGATCACCCTGACGGTGACCTGTGCCCGCCTGCATGCCCTCTGGATGTGCCAGTCCGTCTGTACGTGTCCACAGAGAGCCTAAGTCGTCTTCCGCTTTTCCAGAGCTGGGCAGAAACTCCATTCCTCAAACACTCACTGATTTTTCTGATACCCGTTATACGCAAGGTACTGCACAGGACGGGGGCACAAAACCTGCGACCTTGATGGACAGGTCACGCTACAAAAGCTGGTGGAAGGTTAGACTGAGGACACCGGGAGGGTTTATTTCACAAACCAGCCCAGTGCCCGCAGGCTGCTGGCTTCGTTCTACGCGCTCTCGTTCAACCTCCGGTAACTCTGACACGGGCCCGTTGTGATTCCTATTTGCAGGTGAGGACACAGAGTGGGCCCTGCGGCCCCTCGGACGCAGGGGTTTGGGGGTGTTGCGGAGGTCCAGTACGCAGACGGGGTCGGGCCAGCGGTTCTGGGGACGCAGGTGCTGCTAGCCAATGCCCCCACTTCTCCCCCCCAGCAAGGTCACTCTCTGCCCTGCCCTCTGGCCTTCCGGGGGGGGGGGGGGTTGGTGCCAGCACGTGTGGAGGCTGTGCATAACCACACCCGTTTCTCCACACGGAGCACGATGCTTCCCGTCCCCTTCCGGAATGCGCTCCGGCAGGAGATGCGGGGAGCCCTGCCGCGTGCTGGGGACGTGTTAGGAGTAACCCGCGGTACCGGCGACCAGAGAAAACAGGTGAGATGGTGAAGGGCAGCAGAGTGAGCCCAGGTCCTGCCTCCCACGGATGCCGCTGATGGAGGGGTGCGGCCGCCACAGGCAGACTTCTGCCCCGGAGGAGAACAGAGGGGCATCGAGATGTGGGCAGGGGCCCGGCAGCCTCTTCGAGCTGCATGTGGACCCTCTGGCCTGGGCTGGGACCTCCCCCACCCAAGGCACAGAGAAGGACGTGGTCACTCACCGCCCAAAGCTGCCTGTGACCGGGTAGGAGGAGACGAGGGAGCCCAGCACGTTGGTCAGGCCTGGGGAGGAAACGGAAGCAAGAGGTTTATCCGGGGGGAGCGGGACATAAAATGATACAAACACATGGGACATGATGATGAAACGGAGGCCGGAGACCAGGAAGGAAACAGGAAGAGGGGAAGGTGGGAGGAATCACCCAGGGGTGTGCTACGAGCATCCAGGTGTCTGTCACAGGGAAGGAAACACAAATCGTGATCTTTGCCGAGCTCACTGGGGTTGACCCTAACTTTAAAGTAACTCTGGCCCCAGCCTTGCCCCGGTGAACTAAACATGCCTTTTTCCATGTGTAACAGGGCCCAGAAGGCCCACCAGCCCGGAGGTCAGCTATCCCCCTCCTTCAAACCCACACTCCTTTCGTGAGACGACCAGCTCGTACACAAGGTCACGGCTAGTAAGTGCCCCACTCCCGTGACGCTGACTCACCCACACCTGAGACCCTGGCCGGGACCTACGAACGGAGATAACTAATCAGCCCACGTTTATCACGGGCGGCCCTGCCAGCATGTGGCTCGCCCAGGGCCTTCCCAAAGACCACAGTCCTGCACGGTCCATAACGCCACAATGGGCTCACAGGTTCAGGTACCCGCTCTTGAGACAGCTCAGGGTGGGGCCCGCTCAGAACCAGGCCCTCCTGGGTCCCACAGCCCAGCACGTGCCCCGAGAGCAGGGCCACACATCGCTGGAGGTAGCAGAGGCCGTGTGCTGACCACACACGGTCACCCCGACTCTTCGCGATGGCCCGAGACTCCGGTCAGAGACCTGACCGCGTGGTGTGGGCGTTCTGCGGCGCCCGTCCGCCACGAGCTCAGAGAGGAGCCCCCCAGAGTCTCTGTGACCCATCCTGGGGCCCCATGCCCTGTGCTGTCGGGAAACTCAGTGGCTCGAGCCCAAAACGCCGCCATGCAGGGAAGCAGCAGGGCGGGGGGCGGGGGTGGGGGGCTCCTGTGGACTCCCCCGGGAAGACACCTACCGGCACCGCCAGGTCAGACCCCTGCCTACCTCACAAGCGGCAGGAAGCAAAGACAGAAGAGCCTGGTGTCCACAAATGAAAAACAGTCGTGAGAACTCAACTTAAGATGCGGGTCGTGCCCTCAAAATGAATCCCCAGAGGGGCGCCTGGGCGGCGCAGTCGGTCAAGCGTCCGACTTCAGCCAGGTCACGATCTCGCGGTCCGCGAGTTCGAGCCCAGCGTCGGGCTCTGGGCTGATGGCTCGGAGCCTGGAGCCTGCTTCCGATTCTGTGTCTCCCTCTCTCTCTGCCCCTCCCCCGTTCATGCTCTGTCTCTCTCTGTCCCAAAAATAAATAAACGTTGAAAAAAAAAAATGTTTAAAAAAGAGGGGCACCTGGGCGGCGCAGTCGGTTAAGCGTCCGACTTCAGCCAGGTCACGATCTCGCGGTCCGGGAGTTCGAGCCCCACGTCGGGCTCTGGGCTGACGGCTCAGAGCCTGGAGCCCGTTTCAGATCCTGTGTCTCCCTCTCTCTCTGCCCCTCCCCCGTTCATGCTCTGTCTCTTTCTGTCTCAAAAATAAATAAACGTTAAAAAAAAAAAAAAAAAGAATCCCCAGAGAGACCAGATTTGTGGAAACTAAACGAAAAGCCAGGACACCTGGCATAGACCCACCCAATAGTGGGGCCTACCCGAGTCTTCGCTGACCTGCCTGCCCGGCCTGCAGGGGGGTCACGGGGAGGGGGCGAGGACAGACGGGGTCCCGGACATCAGCAGGCTCACCCGGAGCCCATGTTCCTCAGCGATCTGACCCCAATGTGGAACATTCCTGGCATTCCTTGACCCGGAGCAGAGCTACAGACCTCAGGGTCTGGTATACAGCAAGTGCTCAATAAGCTCCAGTCACAGCGACACCAGAGGTCAGCCGCCTACGCCACGTGAGTACGCACGGGACCATCTGGAGACGGGCCCGACTCGCGGCCACCTCTGCTCCTTGTACCTCGCCACGCGCATCACCACGGTCTGAGCAGCCCAAGTGAGACCGCCGCTGGGGTCTTACCGATGGCCAGCAGCTCCTGGTTGGCGTCAACATGGTAATTATTCTGGGAAGCTACGGAGAGAGAATAAAAACAGTCACTAGATACACGGCCTCGCCGAGGAAACGTCCGTCAGACAAAAAACAGATTATCAACTTCCACTCACGGCAACGTCTATGTGATGTAAACGTAAGCGTGTAAACGCACAAAAAAACACATGCATGTATGCGAACAAATACGCTCAAGCGTGTACGCTTGTCCCCCAAGAAAGGGCAGAAAGATGGACGGGAAAACGTGAACAGCGGCCAACTGGGGTGGCGAGAGCGACTTCTTTGTACGCGTCTGCACCTCCCACGTGCCCTATGACGACAACGTGTGCTGCTCTCACGAGAAGGGCGAAGTCTGAAACGAAAACCTGTCTGATCACGAGTGGGGAGGACCCGGAAGGCACGGACGCGGCCATTCAGACAGACGGACCGGCAGGCACGGGGTGGGGGTGGGGGGGACACGCGGCGGCCGTGAATCCCAGGCAGCGGCTGGCACGTGTTTCTGTGAAGGGCCAGCTGGGAACATTTTAGGCTCTGCCGGCCACACTCTGTCACGACGACTCCGTGCGTGTCACAGCCGGAAGTAGCAGCCGTGGAAACCCGCGATCACGTGAGCAGAACCGCGTTCCAGTAACACCTTTCTGCTACACGAATACTGAGATTATGAACTTCGCGTGCTTCTCGTGTGTCAGGAAATCCAAAACTTGTTTAGAAATTTTTTTCAAATGCTTAAAAATGTAACAGCCACTCTCAGGCCATGGGCAGCAGCACGGGTTCTCCAAGCCCCCAATTCAGAGGATGACAAGCTTACAAGTTAGGACAGGAGAGCAATTGACTTCAAAGGAAAACAGGGAGAGAACAAGCAGGGGAAGGGCAGAGAGAGGGAGACACAGAATCCAAAGCAGGTTCCAGGCTCTGAGCTGTCAGCACAGAACCCGCCGCGGGGGCTCCAACTCAAGAACCCTGAGATCCTGACCTGAGCCGAAGTCGGATGCTTAACCGACTGAGCCACCCAGGCGCCCCAGAAAACAAAGTTTCAAAGTGAGGCAAGAGGCATGAACTCTTTAAGATGTAGACTCCAAAATGCCCCCAAATCTCCCTTGCCAGAAAAAGATAATCAGAAAACCAAGAGCTGTACAAGAAAGATTTGATCGGAACATGACCTCGAGCAGCCACTGGCATTTGGAAGAGAGTGTTCGAGACTCTCTTTGGAAGGACAGAAGGGTCAGGCTGCTGGCAGTTCGCACGAGGAAACGAAATCCTGGCATAACCAGAGCCGATCTATGGAGACAGAGCGACACGGGCACCTTTCCTGGGTTTCATCTTTAGGGTCCACCTAAACCCCAGGGTGAGAGCCTAACCGTCATAAAACGAAATGAAAATGCCACCCACACAGACAACACAAAGCTGGACGTCCAGCAGACCAAAGGGAGGGGACAGGAGAAGGATGGGGCAGCCTCAGCCCAGAGGGAGGAATGAGGGCAATAGACATTTAAGTAGATTAAGGTCTCCGGGCCTCCCTGGGGGCAAGGAGGGGACAGGCCAGGTGTGCTCAGCCGACTGAAGGAGCACATTGTTAACATTTTTTCTATAAATGGTTTTTATTTATTTACTTTTTTAGAGAGCCAGGGAGCCTGAGCAGGGAGAGGGGCAGAGGGAGAGGAGGAAGAGAGAAAAAAAGAGAATCTTAAGCAGGCTTCATGCTGAGTGAGGAACCCAACACAGGGCCCGATCCCACGACCGTGAGATCATGACCTGAGCGGGAATCAAGAGTCAGGTACTCAACCGACTGAGCCACCCAGGCACCTGACGCTGTTAAACTTTTAGGAATTTTGGGAACCTGTCACCAAACATAGCCATTACTACCTATTATGTGAAAACTTCCCATCAAATTATATTAAAAATAAAGATATACTTAAAACTCCTCCTAAAACAAACAAACAAAAACTCCTCCTTTGCCTACATACATTTTCCTAAGACAAGCTCATTTCAAAGCGTGTGCACGTGGGGGTGTGGCTACCGCCTGGGGGCGTGGCCATCGCATGGGGGCGTGGCCGCCGCAATCTCATCCCAAGATGGGAACTTCAAACTCTGTTCTGCTGGGAGCCACGTGGGTGGGGGGGAACGTTTCCGTCAAAGAAAACGCAAAGGCGAAACGCAAGCCCTTCTTTTTCTGGAGAGCAGCCTCCCAGACGTTAGCAGCCACCACTGGGTGAGGTTTTTCATTGTTAAATCCACTTTCACCACAAATTTTTGTTTAAAGACAAACATGTACTACTTGGATAAAAACACAAGCTGTGAAAAATCAAAGCAGAGAACAGAAAGGAAAAGAGCAGGCAAGCAAGTCAGGCTCCCGGACAGCACCAGGGAGGCGTGGATGGCGGGCACCTTACCAAAGGACTTGGCCACCGCGATGCTCTCCAGGAGACCCATCAGGGGCACCACGGCCAGCCCAGCCCCCATGTCCTGAGGGAGGAGACAGGGACAGTGAGTGACCCTCTGAGGAAGGAGAGCAGGGGTCTGAGCGGGCAGTGACCCGTCCTTCGGCTGCGGGGCCGTGAGCTCACACGCGCAAGGAGGCAACTCCGTGTGGCACGTGCACGGAGCAGGACACGGAGCGAACCCCTGCTTTGCCAGCGCCCGTGATGCGAGACGCTCCTCTGGGCTCAGGGCAGGAAAATAAAGGCGGTGTCCTTTGAGGTCGTGCCCCATCTGGAACTCTTTCGTGCCCGTCCCTGCACCCAGAGGCGCTCCGCCCTGAGGACTCAGGGGTCCCAACGGGGCTCAGAGCTCCTTGTTACGAAGCGGATGCATCAGGGCGCAGACAGAACCAGGCCAGAGGCTGCCGCAGCTCAGCCCAGAGGCCTGGCTCCCCGCCTCTACCCACCTGTACCATCTCGGTGAAGGAAACCGTTCCGTTGGCCGTGGTCACCGAGAAGGGCGGAAGGCGGACGGGAGGGAGCCCCTCAGCCGTCTGTCCAGTTAGAACAAAAGGCTGGTATCCAGTCACCTCGAAGGAGTACGCGACCAGGGCGGCAAAGGAGACCACCAGCGCGTTGCGAGCTAGGACAGAGCGAGAACCGTTGGTGAACCCGGCTCCTCTGGGTGACTGGGGTGAATACACCCTACCCCAGCCACGGCCCCTGACGCTCCCGCCTGGGAAACAGCACGGGCTCGAGTGACTGTGGGGAGGGCGTGAACACGTGATGCCACGGCAAACCAAGACGGCAGGACGGGCGTATGGCGACGTGCAGGGCCCACACGCGTCACCTACTGGCGCACCTTGCGTCCCACCCCTCGCGTCTTGCCTGGGCTGTGCTGGCTGCTCAAGTGGGGGTGACACCTCTTCCCGGAACGTGAGCCCCATCACGCAGCCAGCTCTCAAGTCACATCCAGACCAGAGACGGGAGAATCCCTCGGGGTGGGACTCCGGGGCTGGGGGGGGGGGTGGGCACACGGGGCACCCCTCACCCTGGGTGTGCAGGACGGCTGCACAACTTCCTCGGCCGGAACACCCCTCACCTGTTGTGGCCGTCCAGACCAGCGCGTGGCTGAGCCGCACGCCGGGGGGCATCTCGGGGTGGACGGGGGGCACGTGGTTCCGCATCAGCTTCAGCACCAACAGCAGCACCATGCAGACCAGCCCCAGCACGGCATCGCCCACCCTGTGGACAGACACCCGTCACGCCCAGGCCGGCCCAGGGCACACACCTCTGCCCCTCGGTCGCCCCTTCCGCGGGAAAGCCGCCTCTCTCGGTTGCTCTTCTGTCTGCTAAGCAACGTGCTTCCCTGCTCTATTTCGACATTTTGTTCAGTGACCACGCAGGCCAGCGCAGGCCTGGGAGCCGAGGCCCGAATCCCAGTGGCACTGGGGCCACTAGCTCACGTTTTGAGTCACGTAGCTCCGCGGGCTGCAGAGGCCTGGACTGTTCCAGGAAGTTCACCTGCAGGAAGAACTGCCTAGGGAGATCTGACCGCCTCCTATGCTCTCTGACCAGTCAGTCTCCAATTCTCCTGCCCCCCTCCCACCCCCCCCCCCAGGAGGATGACCCCCACAGGCTGCATGACCCGGGCCAGGGAGCCCCTGGCTTCCAGTGGGTTCAGCCCCGAGGAGCCTCACTGCAGACGAAGGGGAGAGAGGACAGTCGGTCACAGGTCTCCCCCTCTCCCTCCAGGCCTCAGCACTGGCCCCACCGGGCAGCTACCCCCAGGTCACTGCTCCTCCGGCCAGGGACACGTCCAGACTCCCGGCTCATCTGGGATCCTCTCCGATCGGTCTCGTTACCCTGCCTGCTCTCTGGGGGAGGCCCTTCGACTGAAGAAGCCCCATGACCCGCTGCCTGCCGCCCGTCCCTCGGGCACATCCACATTGTCTGCCTGCCCCGTGGCCTGCGTTCTCCTCACTGAACCACAAACCTCTGGACAGACCGCTGCCCTTCCTCTGCGGGGGGCCCTCCCACTCCTACCACCCAAGGCTCTGTGCAGGGCCACGGGACCGGACCAGCTCTCAGGTCGTCCCGCACAGAGCTTCTCAAACTGCAGTGCGCACACTGACCCCCGGGGCCCCCGCTGAACGCTGGCTGCTTGAGCAGGTCCGCGCATGGCCGCAAGTCTGCATTCCTAACCAGCTCCCCTGTGACGCTGGTGCTGCTCTGGGACCTGTTCGAAGGGACAGGCCCCAGAGGTCGGGAATAAGTTCCCCCTGGGGGTGGGGCCTGGGAGAGGGGTTCCGGGAGGAAGGGCTTCCCTACACGGGCAGGACCACACGGCCATGAGGTACCTGGTCTCTCCGATGTTGCGGAAGGTGTGATACACTTGCAGGAAAAACTGTCTGGGGATACCCTGCAGTCCCAGGAGGTTCTGTTCAAACGGAGATTCAGATCAGACAACCTTCTCAAAGTGAGGCCTGAAGCCCTCCCCTGCAGCATCTCAGTACGTTGTAAACCCAGAGTCCAAGGGCCCTTGCTGGGGGCACATCCCAAGGCTCTCTGGGGACCCTCTGCCCATTCCCAAAGCCCCCAGGGCCAGGGGATCGTGATCCTTGGGCGAAAGAGACCAAGGACACGTCTTGGTGAATAATTCTCCCTTGTGAGGAAAACCAGTCCGGGTGATCTCAAAGCAGGGAGACCTCTTCGTGCGCCCTGGTCAAGGGTCTGGGGTCGCTGCCGGCCCACCCCACCCCGCCCTGCAGGCCCCACTGCCCTTGGCTCCGTCCTGTCCCTCACACCGAGCGCCCCATCCCTACCCCCTGCCACTGGCCCGAGGCCACAACCCTCACCCGGAGGCCCACCAGCCAGGCCCACCTCCTGCCAGAAGGCAGAGCCGCTGGGGGCTCCGAGGGCCTCCTGGGAAGGACGCTGGGGGACCCGGGAGGGCAGGGTCCTCGGAGGGGAGAAGGGGTCTACCCTGCGTTTTAGTTCTTTAGCCACTTGAGACCAGGTGGGGAACATTAGCGAGAAGGTTGATGCCCCGACCCCCAGAATGGTCAGGCTGCAAGGATCCCCAAACCTGCACACAGCCCCAGATGGGACAGACACTGGGGTGGAGACACATGGATTCTGGGGCCCAAGGAGCTCCCAGCCAGGGCAGGTCAGGAGGACCCCCCCTCCTGACCCTCCCCCCGCCCCCAGCTTAGGGCTGTCAAATGGCTGTCGTAACCTGGTCAAGGCGTTAAAGATTTGGGGGACCTGGGATTGCCAAGTAAGAGTGCATTAGGAAGCGGTCCTCTATAGAGGAGCCTGGAGGGCTCAGTCAGTTCAGCGTCCGACTTCGGCTTGGGTCACGACCTCACGGTTCGTGAATTCAAGCCCCACATTGGGCTCCATGCGGACAGCTCAGAGCCTGCTTGAGAATCCCTCCCTCTCTTAGGATAAATAAACTATTAAAAAAAAAAAAAAGCTGCCCTCTCTGTATCACAGTCCCGTAAAAGAACAATCCTGACGCCGAAAGAGAAGAACAGTGTTTCCAGAATAAAGGACACACTGTCCCGAGGAGCGGCACTTGCCGAGCTCGCCCTGACACACGTGTGCACAGAACACATAAACCGTGCCCGCCCGCACCTTCCTGAGCAGCGTCTCCTCTCCGGTGCAGACAACCACAGACCTGCCTCCCAGGAGCAGCCTGAGAATCAAACACGAGGGAGGGTTTGGCCCAGCGTCTGGCACGCAGCAAGAGCACAAACAGCGTGAGCTCTGGCTCATACGCCCTCGCGTCCCGGACTCTCCCGCTCCACCACCATCAGGGAGACGCGCTGGGCCAGCCGGGAGCAGAGCCTGGCCATGGGATCCGCGCCTCGGAGAGGCCGGCCGGCCGAGAGGTGACACACAGGCGGGGGCGGGCCTTCATTCCCACACCCTGGCTCAGTTCTACTCCGGGCACCCCACTGAGCACTCACTTCCTTTTTACAAAGCTCAGGGCCAGGCGACCGCAGTCCTAAAGAAAACACGCCCTTTGGGAACTTAAAACCCAGTGAAAGGGCAGCAAACAAAGTCCTAAAGCATGGCATCTGAAAAGCACCAAATGGGCGCCTGGGAGGCTCAGTCGGCTGAGTGTCCGACTCTTGATTTCAGCTCAGGTCGTGATCCCAGGGTCTTGGGGTTAGCCTCACGTCAGGCTCACGCGTTGAACGTGGAGCCTGCTTGGGATTCTGTCCCTCCCTCTCCCTCTGCTCCTCCCCAGCCCCAAGGTGCAGGGGCGCACACGCACTCTCTCTCTTTCTCTCTCCCAAAAAAAGTGTACAGAGGTGCCTGGGTGGCTTGGTCAACTGACATCTGACTCGTTATCTTGGCTCAGATCATGATCTCAGTTTGTGAGTTTGAGCCCCGCTTCAGGGTCTACGCAGGACAGCTCGGAGCCTGCTTAGCATCCTGCTTGGGACCCTCTCTCTCCCTCTCTCTGTCCCTCCCCTGCTCATTCTCTCCCTCTCTCGCTCCCTCAAAAACAAACTTTAAAAATGTATACACGTGCGTCCCGATAAATTTTTAAAAGTAAAATCAAAGAAAAACGGTCAACAGAAATTTAGAAAAAGAAACCTCTAGACTGTCGTTACCAGTCGCCCACGTTACCTCTCGCACGGTCCAACCGTCACTCAGCATCTTCCCCGGGGGCTCACGGGACCGACGGAGATGCGCTGGAGCCCCTGTGCTCTGAGCTCCAGAACAGCAAGCCACCAACTGGCCCGCACATATCGACCCCAGCCCCTGTCCCACTACCCACGAGGTGCCCGGGAGCCAACTAGTGCGCCTACCTTGATCTGCCCGAAGCCAATGGTGACGGTGGCAGCAGACGTGAAACCTTTGATGACAGGGCAGGAGATGAAGTCCAGCAAGAAGCCTGGCCGGCCGAGAGAGAACACTAAGCTGGTGCCAGCTCTGCCCAATCCCAGAGGACGCGGCTAGATGTGGGCTGGGACAGGCGGTCCGGGTGGAACAAGGCTAAGGACCACATGCCCCATCTGGACTAGTTTGGACAGTGGGGAAGGGAGGCTAGGGTCTGGGACCCGGAGCCCTTCTCCAAGTAGAATAGTAGAGGGCTGAGAGGGCCCCCTCACACACACACACACACACACACACACACACACACACACACACACACGAAGAGCCCTTGGGACGCAAAGAAGGAAATTTTGGCTGAGGGCCAGGGCATCCCCGGGACGCAGGGGTCTGGGTATCCCGTGACAGGAAGGCCCGAGAGTCTTACCCAAGCGCAGGAAGCCCATAGCTAACTGGATGCAGCCAGACAGAAAGGCCAGCAGCACGGCGTAGGCAGGCTCGTGGAAAGTGTAGAAGGAGACCAGGAGGGACATGATGGCCGTCGGGCCCAGGGTCACGTCCCGGGAGGTGCCCAGGAAGAAATACACGAAGCATCCCATGAAGGCAGAGTAGAGGCCGTACTGGTGGGGAGACAGCACTGAGCATCAAGGAGGCACACAGAATGTCCACAGTGTCCGTGGGCAGGATCTGTGGCGGGTGGCTGTCGTGTCCTGCGGGGACCCCGGCGCATAGGCGGGGTAAAGCACTCACGCCGTTAGCCACGGTTGGGGACCTACAGTGACCGGGGCCTCTTTTCCACCTGCTTCCCAGCGGGGTGCCCACAGGAGTACAAAGGCCTGAGCCCTTATCTCAGTCTAGGAGTCTAAGAAAACGTTCTCGTGAGTCATGCTGCTGGGCTCCTCGGGCAACCCAGCACTACTGGTCCAGTGCCTGCGTGTGACGAGTGTGGCAAGAGCGGTTACAGGGGCGTGTGTCTGCCCCAAGGCGGTCACATGCTGCAGACTGCACGCCAAGCCTTCTGGGGGGCCCCACGGGGCTGGGGTTCTGGTGCCCTGCCTGTCTGGAGCGGACACTACGCATTTCTGCTCGGCTCCCGGGACGGTGCTGAGGCTGGAGTGGCGCGGCAGCGGGGGCAGACGTCTCACCTGGGGCGGGAGGGCAGCCACCTCGGCGTAGGCCAGCGCCTGCGGGATGACCGTGAGCCCGACGGAGAGTCCGGCGATGGCGTCCATCTTCAGCCATGACACGGAATAGTCCGGCAACCAGGCCAGGATGGGCAGCCGCCTTTGCAGGGCCGCAGGGGAGCAGCAGCGGGCCTGTGGGGCCATACTGGCACCCGAGGGCCTGGCCTGCCCCAACGCCTTCACAGGAGAGGGCATGCCTGGGGTGGGCATGGGGATGACACAGCAGCAGTCAGGGTCTAGGCTTGGGAGAATCCAGCAACAGGGCAGGGTCCAGGGCAGTCAGGAGGGGCACACGGGCCTCCCCCCAGGGGATCCGAACCAGATGGATTAAATCTGCCCTTTGCTGGCCTCGAAGGAACCCAACAACCAGCGCAGAGGGGGCCTCGACAAAAGATGCAGTCCCCCATCCAGTCCCCTGCTCGCTACCCTCCCTGAATCCCACCTGCCCAAACGCCAGCTGCTTTCTTTCCAAGGCCCCTCGACAGAAAGAATGGGATGAACGGTTTCTCGGTGAGGGACCTAAACGCGAATTAGACCCCACGTCTCTCCTCCCGGGATAATCTGTTTCTTCTTTTTCCCTCGCCAAGGAATTTAACGGCAGCAGCGCGAGGACTAGCGGGGTCCACCGGGGCTCCCTCGTCTGGCAGGCGGCGCGTGGGAGGGGGGCCTGCAGCCTCCAGGGCCCCGAGGCTTTCCAAGTGCGCAGCGCGGGCGAACTCCACCCACTACGGCTGACTGCGGCGCGGGAGGTGGGGGTCTCGCATCCTGAGGCCGCGCCTCACCCCACCCCCCACCTGTGGCATTCGCATCCCTACAGGAGCTCCAGGGACTCTAGTGGGCTCTGAGGAACGTTCGAGGCCCCTCCATTAATTCCGGATGCGCAGCATCCTCTAGGGACCTGGCGCCTCCCCCCCCCCCCTCCCCGCGCGCAGAGCCGGCCTCAGACCACCCCTCACCGCCGGACCCCGGCGCACCCCGCCTCCCACCCTCGAAGCCGCCTGCCCCGGACGCTGGGTCTTAGGGTGGGCACCCCACGCCTGCTGACCGTTCCAGCAAGGCCGAGGGAGGCGGGGACCTGGTGGGGACGCGGTGGGGAAGGGTCCCCGCGAGAGGAGCCCGCACCCTCGGGCCCCGAGCCTCCCCCAGCGACCCCAGCCCGTCCCCCGCAGCTCGCCCACCCCGCCCGGGCCCCGCTCCCCGCCCGCCACAGACCCACCGGGGGCCGCGGCTCGGGGTCTCCGGACGTCGCCGCAGCCCGGGTCTGCGGGAACCGCAGAGGGAGAGAGAGGGAGGGGAGAGTTGGAGGGGGCGGGGCCTGGCGCGCACGTGACCTCCGGGGCGGGGTCTGTGCCACGTGACCGCGGGCGGGGGCGGGGCGGCGGGCCGGGAGCCGCCGCCATGCGCCGTCGGGGGCCGGCCTGCTGGGTGCTGCTGCTGGCCCTGGGGCTCTGCCGCGTGCCCGGGGCGCGCCCCCGGAACGTGCTGCTGATCCTCGGTGAGTGCGCCCCCGCGCCCCTCGCCAGCGAGCCCCGCAGCCCTCCCCGTGTGCCCTCTCTGCTGCCCCAGACTCTTCGCGCTCGGCTCCTCGGAGAGGGACGCGGGGGCGGCCTCGCCCACCGTGGGCTCCGCAGGGGTCGGGCCGGCGTCCAGCGCCCCACTCCTGCCGCTGGCCCTGACCCTGCACCGCGACGCGTGCCCACAGCAGCCAGGGCCAGCCCTGCGGGCCCCCAGCTCGGGCAGCTGGGTGGCCTTCCAGAGCTCGGTGGTCCACAGCCCCCAGAGGGGATGCGGTGGAGGAAGGAGCTGGGGTCCAAGTCCCCAGAGACGCGACTGAGGGCCGGCCGGGGTGGGGGGTGGGGGGCTCATCTCCTCCCCAGCCGGGAAACCCTGTAAGTTTGCCCTTCCGTTTTCAGACCCGGGAGCGCTGTGGCTCAGCTCTCCTCCTGGCTGAGCGGCGCAGCCCCCCCCCCCCCCCCCGCCACCCAGCTGCCCTCTCCCCTCACCCCGTCCCCTCCCAGATATCCCAAGTTCTTCTAGCGCTCTGCTTTTCACGAGACTTGGTGACCAGAGCGGGGTTGTCACAAGACAACCCTGTTCTTTCCTCTTTTGAGGTCTGAGGCTCTGCCAGATTCACTCTTTCTGATTAAGTTTGTGGTCTCCAACCCGCCCTTCCGCTGATTGTGACATCCAGCTGCTCTCCTCTGGGGGCTCCCATCCGCTCCTCCCTGCTGGGGACACTGGTGCAGAAACCACAGCTCCTGCAGGGTCTGCGGAGCCCGGCGGCTGCCCAGCCACTCCCACTCGCTAACACTCGACCTGAGTATTCTGTCTGGGGTGTCGTGCCTGCCTGGGTACCAGTCCCACCCGGTATCAGGCCACCGGAGTTTCATGCCTGTCTGCTGCCGCTCGCCCAGTTCTTGTGCGAGCCCGGTGGCATTCCCACTCAGGTGGCACGCCTGCCCAGATACAATGCCCACTTGGGTCCTGCCGCCTGGGTGTCACGCGTGCCTGGGCACCAGGGGCCCAGGCCACCACGGCAGGACTGCGGGTCTCCCTCAGTCCTGAGTCCAGCCCCCCGTGGCCTCTGCCTCTGCCTTCCTCAGCGGACGATGGGGGCTTCGAGAGTGGCACCTACAACAACAGTGCCATCGCCACCCCTCACCTGGATGCCCTGGCCCGCCGCAGCCTGGTCTTCCGCAATGCCTTCACCTCCGTCAGCAGCTGCTCTCCCAGCCGTGCCAGTCTGCTCACTGGCCTGCCCCAGGTGAGGGCAGCAGGGGTGTGAGAGGAGGGCTCTTGACACCGAGAGCCCCTCCCTGACCTCCCCCGGGGATGGGCCCACCCTCTTCTCCCCACTCCCAGCCAAGCGGGTTCGAGTATGGGCTAGAGGGCGCCCTCTCCGCTGCTCTGTGTGACCGTGACCAAATCACGTACTCGCGAACCTCAGTCTTCTTACCTGTGAAATGGGGTCTTGAGAACACCTCGTTCCTGGGATTCTTACCTCGTTCTTGGGGATTGGCCAAGCTCATACTTTATATGGAAAGCACATAGCCAGGTGCCTGGCACGCGGTTGTCCGGGGTTAACTCCTGTCACACTGTTATCCTGGGAGCTTGAGTGATGGTAGGAGCTACCACGTAAACATTTACTCTGTATTGTGTGTGCTAGAATGTGTGTAGTGCAAAACTTACCATTTTGATTGTTTTTTTAAAATATTTTTTATTTTTTTTATTTTTATTTTTAAAAAAAAAATTTTTTTTTCAACGTTTATTTATTTTTGGGACAGAGAGAGACAGAGCATGAACGGGGGAGGGGCAGAGAGAGAGGGAGACACAGAATCGGAAACAGGCTCCAGGCTCCGAGCCATCAGCCCAGAGCCCGACGCGGGGCTCGAACTCACAGACCGCGAGATCGTGACCTGGCTGAAGTCGGACGCTTAACCGACTGCGCCACCCAGGCACCCCTTAAAATATTTTTTAAATGCTTTTTCATTTGTTTTTGAGAGCACCCCCATGCAAGGCTGTGGGGGAGGGGCAGAGAGAGAGGGAAGGAGACATAGCGGGCTCTATGCTGACAGTGCAGCGCCCAACGCGGGGCTCGAACTCCTGAACCGGGAGAGCGTGACCTGAGCCAAAGTCAGGAACTTAACTGACTGAGCCACCCAGGCGCCCTCGTTGCAATCACTTTTTTTTTAAGTGCGTGACTGAGCGACATCAGATACGCTCACGTTATCGCGCGGCGTTCCTGCTGTCTACCCCCGGAACTTAATCGTGTTCCCAAACCGAAGCTCTGTGCCCGCTGACTCCCTGCGCCCCTCCCGGTCCCTGGTACTTTCTATTCTACTCTGTCTCAGTGCATGCGGTCGCTACAGTGTTTGTCCTGTGGGCACTGGCTGATGTCACCGAGCGTAGTGGCCTCGCGGGAACGTCGTAGCAGGCGTCAGGATGTCCTTCCTTGCGGCCAAAACACCGTGTGAGGTTCCGTCACGCGGTTCTGGCACACTTTGCTTACCTGTTCAACTGCCGATGGATGCCGAGGTTGCTTCTACTCCTGACTGTCGTGAATAACGCTGTTGTGAACTCGGGTGCACGAGTACTTACTCCCGATGTGTTACCCCGAGACACCATCTTCCGGGGAGCCGGTGTGCTCTGTGCGTCCCCACTGGAGAGACCAAGGCCATGTGTAGGCGGTCCATGTGTGGCCACTACCCAGACGCCTCCTGGAAGGTTAATCAGGCACCTGTGAGCTGCACTCCCGTCCGGGCCGTAGGAATGAGGAGAGCACTGTTCCAGCTTGTCTTACGTCTTTCCAGTCTCAGTTTGTAACGTGTGCGACTGTTTTTTCTTACGCTGCAAAAAATCCAGTTAATCGGGGCGCCTGGGTGGCTCAGTGGGTTAAGCGTCCGCCTTTGGCTCAGGTCATGATCTCACGGTTTGTGGATTCGAGCCCCACATCAGGCTCCACACTGACGGCACAGGGTCTGCTTGTGATCCCCCCCCTTTCTCTCTGCGCTTCTCCTACTCGTGCTCTCTCTCTCTCTCTAAATGAGCTTAAAAAAATCCAGTTAACAGCGGTTTGCCGCCGTGGCATGTGCTCACAACGAAAAAGCTGGAAAACCCAGGTAGACAAAAAAGAAGCAAATAAAAGCCACCCCTTGGGGCCACATCTCCGGCGTGCTGTTTCCCCTGCTGACGTCCTACGGTAGGGGCCAGACGGAGAGGCCGTGGAACTCTCCCTGGGTGCCGGCCGCCCGAGCCGAAAGGGGGGCCCCCGGAGGGCCCGGCGACGAGCCACGGGGAGAGCCGGGGCAGGTGGGGCCCCGCGTCACGCACGTCTCTGCCGCAGCATCAGAACGGGATGTACGGCTTGCATCAGGACGTCCACCACTTCAACTCCTTCGACAAGGTGCAGAGTCTGCCGTGGCTGCTCGGCCAGGCCGGCATTCGCACAGGTGAGCGGCTTCCTGCCACAACGGGGACCGGACAGGCCCCCTCGGGGCGAGCCCCGTGTCGCCTGCTCTGAACACCCGAGGTCCTCGGCCTTTCCCCTGAGCCCTGGCTCCATGAGGACAAGGGCCCGGGCTGACCCCCTAGAGGCCACACCGGGGCAGGGCTTTGGGGGGGGGGGGTGCAGAAGGGAGCGGAGGGGGACGGGATACCTCAGGGGCTCTGGAAGGCCCGTGTCCCCACCTCCAGGCATCATTGGGAAGAAGCACGTGGGGCCCGAGCCGGTGTACCCGTTTGACTTCGCCTACACGGAGGAGAACGGCTCTGTCCTCCAGGTAGGACGCAACATCACCAGAATTAAGCTGCTCGTCCGGAAATTCCTGCGGACTCAGGATGACAGGTGCGCGGAGGCCCCCAACCCCTTACCACCCACCCCCTCGGCCAGATGCACATCCCAGAGTCTTTAGTTGGGATTCTTGGAGACCCCAGGTGGAGGAGCGGGGGGAGGGGGAGAAAGTTCCAGATACTCAAGTCAGTCTGGTCAGAGGGAGAGGAGAGGAGACATTTTCAGTTACAGAAGAGGGGACGGTCCCGAGGGGTGTTCCTGCCTAAAGAAAGAATGGGGCTCCGCAGAGTAGAAAGCCAGGTGGCATGTCAACCAGCTGACCTCAAGACTCAAGCCCCTCCCCCCCCGGGCAGGCCCTTCTTCCTGTACGTCGCCTTCCACGACCCCCACCGCTGTGGGCACTCCCAGCCCCAGTACGGGACCTTCTGTGAGAAGTTTGGCAACGGGGACAGCGGCATGGGACGGATCCCGGACTGGACCCCCCAGGCCTACGACCCACAGGACGTGGTGGTAGGACAGCCCCCCGCCGTGTCTCCAAGACGCTCGCTTACCCTTCTTCTTCCGCCTCGTAAATCGGGGGGGGGGGGGGCTTGGCAGCCTGGGCCCCGGGCGTGTGACGTTAGCGCGTTTAACAAGAGACCCACCGGATCCGGTTCCCGTCTGCGCGGCCGGCAAACAAGCGTTAACGTGTCTAGAAGCAGGGACGTTCTGGGCCACACCGTTCACCGTGGAGCGGGATTTCGGGCCCCGGGAGGGGGCTGGGCCCTCATCTACCGCCGTTCAAGGACTGGCCACCCCTTCCCCGGCCTCCGTGCTCTAACCCTGGCTCTGCCCTCACCTGCTCCCCCAGGTGCCCTACTTCGTCCCCGACACTCCCGCAGCCCGAGCTGACCTAGCCGCCCAGTACACCACCATCGGCCGCATGGACCAAGGTGGGTTCCAGGAGCCCGGACGGCGGTTGTGCTGCAGCTTGCAGCCCGTGCTGGACCAGAGGTCTGAAGTCGTGGCAGCAGGGCCGTGTCCCCTGCAGCCTCTGGGGCACAGGACAGTCCTCCTGCCTCCCCCAGCGTCTGGTGGCCCCAGGTGTCCCCTGGCTCGTGGCCGCACCCTTCCAGTCTCTGCCCCGGCCTCACATAGCCTCATACGTCTTGGCTGTGTCCTCTCCTTATGAGGACCCTTGTCGTGGGCTTTAGGGCCCACCTGGATGGTCACCCGAAGACCCGTGACGGTGACAGCTGTAAAGTGCCCTTAACTAAATGAGGTCACGTTCACAGGTTCTGGCGGCTTTGTTTCCCTTCGCAGGGACCGCCGTTCAGCCACTACAGAAAGTCGGAACCTTTATCGTTTGGCGCCATTAGTGGGTGGTGACCTGGGAAGGGGGAAAGTGCGGAGGGACTCCTGTCTTCCAGCCGTCGCCCCGTACGGTCCCTGCTACCCACACGGGGCAGGCATGGGATTCCAGAAAACAGACCGGCCGTGCGGGTGCCACGGATGTGCTGAGGGATGGCCGGCGTCCCCGGCCCCCTCCAGGACAGGGTGCCGGGTGAGGCGCCGGGGCGGTGGCCGGGGGAGGGGGGCAGACAGCAGAGGTCCAACAGGTGGATGGAGGAATGTGTGAGTGCCCGCACATCCCCGCCCCTCCATGCCCGTCTGTGGCTGAGCTCTGCTGTCCCCTCCGCACCCCCAGGGGTGGGACTCGTGCTCCAGGAGCTGCATGAAGCAGGTGTCCTGAATGACACCCTGGTGATCTTCACGTCCGACAACGGGATCCCCTTCCCCAGTGGCAGGACCAACCTGTACTGGCCGGGCACCGCCGAACCCTTGCTGGTGTCGTCCCCGGAGCACACGAAACGCTGGGGCCAGGTCAGCGAGGCCTACGTGAGCCTCCTAGGTATGGCTCTGTGGCTCACACGGGGGGGGGGGGGAGGGGGCAAATTTAGTGGTACCACCGTGTCCAGACAGCGCTCTACACCCGCTATCTTACGTGGTTCCCACACCACCTTGGCAGAGAAGGGAGGGCCACCCCGTTCTATAAGTGCAGATGGGGATCAGAGAGGTAAGGTGAGTTGCCCAAGGGCACACAGCTTGTAAGCATCAAGATAGGATTCTAGCCTCGGTCTCGCTGCCCCTGAGACTGTTGCTTTTTCCCCGGGTGAGTGTCAGAGCCCCCTGGAGTGCTAGGGAACGTCCACGTGGTGTGCACATGGACATCCCCAGAGTGTCTGAGAATCTGCATTGCTGATGCCGGGGAAGCTGACTTTGAGGGGCCAGGGCAGCTTGGGGCCCACATCGCCCTTTGGCCCCAAAGCACAAGTTCAGTAGCGCTTGTGGCCACGGCACAGGACAAGAACAGATGAGGCCCTCCGAGGGGCTTCCTTACGGACCTGAGAGATTTTACCAGGAGCCCCAGTATTGCCAAGTTGGAGCCTCTCATTAAGCCATCGAAGGCGTCACGTCCTAGAGGTTTGGGGCCACAGTGGCAGGTTGGACCCAGCGCGGCTCCCTGGTGGCGATCTGGTGTGCAGGGGGGCCCAGCAGCGTTCCAGAAAGGCTTGGATGGAGCCCTTCCGTGGTGGGGGCTGTCGTGCCCCGGAGGGCCGACGTGCCGAGACCCCGCCTCCTTTGCAGACCTCACGCCCACCATCTTGGATTGGTTCTCCGTCCCTTACCCGAGCTACGCCATCTTTGGCTCGAAGACCGTCCGGCTCACCGGCCGGTCCCTCCTGCCGGCGCTGGAGGCAGAGCCCCTCTGGAGCACCGTCTTTGGCAGCCAGAGCCACCACGAGGGTCACCATGGCCTACCCCATGCGCTCCGTGCACCACCGGGACTTCCGCCTGGTGCACAACCTGAACTTCAGGATGCCCTTTCCCATCGACCAGGACTTCTACGTGTCGCCCACCTTTCAGGACCTCCTGAATCGCACCGCGGCCGGGCCAGCCCACGGGCTGGTACAAGGACCTCCGTCACTACTACTACCGGGACCGTTGGGAGCTCTACGACCGCAGCCAGGACCCCCACGAGACCCGGAACCTGGCCGCTGATCCACACTATGCCCAGGTTCTGGACCTGCTCCAGACCCAGCTGGCCAAGTGGCAGTGGGAGACCCACGACCCCTGGGTGTGTGCTCCCGATGGTGTCCTGGAGGAGAGGCTCTCTCCCCAGTGCCGGCCGCTCCACAATGAGCTGTGAGGGTCGCCCGGGGGACGTGGGAGGCCTCCCCACGCCCGGTCCCCACCTTTCCAGCTGAGGCGGAGGGAGGGGCAGCGACCCTCCCGTCTGAGCAGGCTCTCCCTGATGCTGGGGTCGTTGCTGCCACTGCGTGGAGGGGGGAGTGGTGGGGCCTGTGCCCGGCTCCTTCCTCCGCCCGTGGGAGTGGGGACGCGGTCGTCCTGGTGTCCGAGTCGTGTCTCAGCACGGGACTTGCAGGAAGGGGGGCTTGTTTCCTGGGTTCGGCTGGGGACCTGCCAAGAGAAGGCGCTGGGACCTGGGGCTCGAGACCTTCATTCTTCGGAGCCCACAGACGTCCCCGCGCCCTTCACCCGGGAGGAGCTGGGCCTCCGTGTGCCCCGCGGGTGGCGGTTGGCCCCAAACCGCACCGTATGTGGGAACCCGGTGTCTGGCTCGTGTCAATCCCTGGCCTTGAAAACTCTTCGAACAACCCTTGAGCGTGTCTTGCGTCCTTCGCTTTGCCCCACGGTCAAGTTCCCGACCCTGGCGGGGTTTCCGCCGGGCTGCTGCTCCGTGGCAGGCTTCCCGGGTGCCGAGTTTCGTTCTGTGGTCTGTGTGGGCAGAGCTCATCCTTTCTGAACGTCCAAGCATGAAGACCCCATCCTGTGGCTTGGGTTAGTTCTGTCCGGCTGGACACCGTGCTGCTGCTCGTAGCTGCCCCGGACCCGCCCAGCTTCCACCGCTCAACCTGGAAAGACCCAGAAAGCGGGGGCTTTTTCCCTTGAGTGGTGGGCTCCTGCCTTCCTCCCCTCCCCTGCCAACCTCATCCTGGCGGCGTAGGGACAGAGCCATGGTCCAGGGCACCGGAAAAGCTTTATTTTGGTAAAATACATAGAAGTTCATTTTCTGACCTCGTTTGCGATAACGGCGGTCTGAGTTCTAGAGCAACCGCCCGAGGCACTCAGACTCAGGGCCGCTGCTGCCAAAACTCCATTCAGTCTGTGACCGCGGGTGGCAAGGCCGGGTGGTGAGGGGACCCCCGGGGTCCCTGCCCAAGCCACGCCCAAATGTCTCCTGAGCTCTGGAGGTGGAGTAAAGGTGCTTTACTCTGGAGAAGGAGCTGGTGGGGGGGAGGTACCCAGTTAGAGGGGGGCAGTTCCCAGGCTCAGGGGGAGCCCAGATGGCATTCGTGCAATGTGTCTGTGGAAGGCTTCTCGAGGACCTCCCACGGGTCCCCCAAAACCGCCAGGCACCGCTGAAAATACTGTTTCCATCACTGGGAAACTAGGCTTCCCAGCATATACACACATCTCTCTAAATTGGAGTTACTGAGGCACCTGTCTGCCATCAAGAGCTGAGAAAGTCAGCCAGGATGACATTACAAGAGGGGTTGTGTCTCTGCTCTGGGCAGGGATGGGAGTGACCGTGGGGGTCATCAGGGCTACCAGCTTGCGGCCACCGTGGCTTTGGAACAAGCCCTTTGGCACGTTGAATTGCAAAGGGAAGTACAGTGATTCGGGTCCGACAGGTGGTTTTCTGGACATCTGGGGCCTCCGGCTCTGGGAAGGCTCGGGAGACGCCCCCACTGCGGAAATGTTCTCGGGGCGTCTGGTTCCAGACCACACGGAGCCTTGGAGGAGGAGGAGATGGTCCGAATGCCCATTGTCCCCTGCATGTAGTTCAAGGTCAGACCCTGGTGAGAGAGGGGAGCCCGGAGAGCTGGGCTTGTTTGGTGAGCACCCCCAGGGCTGTGCCTGAGAGGCCCTGAGCTCAACGCACAGGGCCATGTTGTCAGGGACTCCTGTGGGGACTCAGAAGTCCCCACAATTTCTGGAGGGGACTCCGGGGCGTCAGCGGGGGCTCTTCTCTGTCCACACAACCTTCTTCTGCTCGTCCGCGATGGCCAAGCGGACACAGCCGAGCAGGGTTTCCAGGTCACTCCAGCCATCGGGGGCCAGGCTGCTGTACAGACAGGGCACTTCGTCCAGCTCGCCCTCCTCCTGCCTGCCCGCCTCCAGGAGCTGCCGCTCCGAGGTGTTGAGCCGCTGCAGGGCCTTCCTGCATGGGCCAGACACGGGGAGGGGGGGGACCCCTCAGCGAGAGCTGCGTGCGGCGTCCCAGCACGGAGCCCCAGGAAGCCGACCGCCGGCGCGGAATGCCAGGGGACCAGCACACGGGCCACGCGGCACAAATGCCCTGCCCCGCTTTGGGGGTCTGAGCGCCTCGTAAGGAAGACAGGAGTCAGGCCCCGGACGACGCTGCACGGGTGTGGGACGCAGGATCCAGTTTACAACCTCAGCTGACAAGTGGTAAGGGGGCAACAGGACGTCTGGGTTTGTCCCCAGCCACACCCCGAGTAACGGTGTTCAGCTCCTGTCCTCACCCAGCACAGCTGGACCGTGAGCTGCTCGTACCCCGGCGAACACGCGGCCTTAGTCAAGGCGGGTGCCAGGCCTCCCTCACCGTCAGGGCTGCTCCCAGGGGGGAGGCTGCAGGTGCTTGTCCCAGACCCCAGGCCGCGCCCCGGAGGCACGCGACGCCAGGCTCAGCCCCACCACCAGCCCTCGGGGTCCCACCTACTTGAGTTTCTTGGCCGCCTTCTCGTTGACGGAGATGTGGACGATGATGGGGAAGATCTCCGACCTGTGGAGGGCACGGACGCTGTCCAGCCGGACGTCAAGGAGGGCGTGGGTGTTCTGCAGGGGACAGGGGAGACGGCTCAAGGTCCTCGGCCTCAGAGGCAGCGAGAGGAGCCCACACCGGGGAGGGGCGATGGGGAGAGAAGCCGGGGGCGCCCTGTTGGGTGTGAGGGCACTTGCTGAACCATTTCACGTCTGTCCGTTTGGTGTTTCATCGGCAGAATCTAGGAACTGTGAGTCGTTGGGGTCGCGGGAGACTTTGTGGGGGGCCGGAACCCTCCCGGTCGGAAGGCCCCGTCAGCCTCTGTGGGCGGGGGTTGGGAAGGGGGGGCATCTGCCTCTGGCTCACAGCTGGGCCTGCCCGTCTCACGTCCACATAAAACCGCATGGTTCACGGTGAGCTGCTTTTCGTGTATTCGTTTGAGCCTTAAATCAGTATGGAGGCTTATCTCCATTTTATTCCTCATTTTAACAAATATTATTCAGATTTCCTGTGCCGAGGAATCCGGCTCAGGGAAGTTAACAGATCCCAGATGGCGGAGACGGGGCTCGGTCTTTCCGCACTACGCCCTCCGCACGCTGAGCCAGAGATTAGCTGAGCACCAGCACGGGGCGTCCCTGGCCTGCAGGCTGGCCACCAGCGTCCCTCCGATCTCAGCGTCAGTCCTTCCTGCCCTGTCCCACCACCATCCTCCGGAGATGGGTCCCCAAACCCCCAGAGCAGCTCCCGGCCTCGCCCATTACCTTCTCCATGAGGGACTCAATGGCCCTGCGGGTCACCCAGTAGCGGCCACCGGATGCCTCCTTCTCCTGGATGATGTCCCCCCTCTGGCTGGAGGCATCGTATTCCTCCTGGCTCAAGTACTCTGAAGGTGACAGTGGACGGGGACATCAGGCACCCAGCTCTGCGAGGTCCTGAGCACTCTCACCCCCGTGGACACCCCCCCCCCAGCTCTGGGGAACCCTCTGCCTAGGGTGTCGTCTGTGTACCCCTGGCCCTGCTCTTCACACTCAGAGGAGTCTGTGCCCTGCACGCCCACCTTCGACCATCAGTCACGTGCTCTGCCAGTGCCTGGACGTGGGTGCACGGATGGACGGAAGGGAGGGAGGAAGGGTGCGGATAAACCCCTCTCCCACACCCTCAAGATCCAAACGTGAATGTCCAGCTTGTCACCCCTAGGAATCCCTTAGAGCCCACGGGTCAGGGCTGTGGGGCCCCCAAGCGAGACCTGGCGACGTCCGGAGGCATTTTGGGCCGTCACGGCTCAGGGGGAGGGGGCGCTACCGGCATCTGGTGGGTGGAGGCCAGGGACGGGCCCCAGCACAGAGAGTGAGGCCGCCCCAGCCCGCTGCCGGTGCCCGGGCGGAGACCCCTTGCCCTGAACGAACTAGTCAAGACACCCCCACTTGTCCGCTCTCGGTCCTGACGCCCATTCTCCGGAGTCCGAGCCGCGCCCCCAGAGCGTCCCCACGGTCACGGCGACCCCGGCTCACGGACAGCTCCTCTCCCCGGGCCTTGCCGCCCGAACGTTGCCCACGCACTTGCGGCCCGGTGCCCTCTGTGAGCTCCAGGGGTAGCGCAGAGCCAAGGCCTCCCGCAGCCATCAGCCAGCGGCGAGCGGATGAACGAAAACTCCCACAAAGCCCGCGTCCCGCTCTCCAACCGTCGCAACCTTCTTTTCTGCGGTGCAGACGCTCAGACCCCGTCCCCTGGGATCTGGCAGTCCAGATGGCCGGGGTCTCTCGGGGACCCTCCACCGAGCAGCTCTGGAGGTGAGCAGGCGGGTGGGGCCCTCCGGTGGTCCCGCCCCAGTTCCGTACAACCCTATCTGCGAGCGGCGACTGCGCTGGATTGAACAGCATCCCCCCTAAATGCGTGGGCACCTGGAACCTCGGGCTGTGACTTTATTTGGAAATAGGATCTTTGCAGATGTGATTAGTTACGATGAGGTCATCCTGGAAGAAGACAGGCCCTAAAGGTTGGTTCCTTTAAATTTTTTTTTTAATGTTTTATTTTTGAGACAGACAGAGACAGAATGCGAGGGGTTAGGGGCAGAGAGAGAGGGAGACACAGAATCCGAAGCAGCCTCCAGGCTCCGAGCTGTCGGCACAGAGCCCGGTGCGGGGCTCGAACTCACGAGCTGTGAGATCGTGACCTGAGCTGAAGTCGGACGCTGAACCGACTGAGCCCCCCAGGCGCCTCGAGATTGGTTCCTTATAAGAAGACTGTGAGGGGCGCCTGGGTTGCTCAGTCGGTTAAGCATCGACTCTTGGTTTTGGCTCAGGTCATGATCTCACCGTTCGTGAGTTAGAGCCCCACGTTGGGCTCTGCGCTGACAGCCAGGAGCCTGCTTGGGATTCTCTCTCTCTCTCTCTCTCTCTCTCTCTCTGCACCCCCCACCCCTGCTCACATGCTCTCTAAATAATTAAATAAATATATAAATAAATAAACAAATAATAAACTAAAAAAAAAAAAAGGACCAAAGACAGACACGGAGAGGGGAGGTCACAGGACAAGGAGGCAGAAAGCGCAGTGACACAGCCACAAGCCGGGACCCCCAGGACTGCGGGCACCCCGGAAGCCAGGAAAGGAAAGGAGAACCCCACCCCTTGGAGCCTCCGGGCAGGGGGCAGCCCGGAGACGCTGGATCTCCGCCTTCTGGACTGCATCACCCCGGGAGAATAAATCCCTGCTGTTCGGAGTGGCCCAATCTGTGGTCCCTTGTCACGGCAGCCCCAGGGCCTCCAGAGAAGAAGACAAGCATTCTGCCAAGGCCTCGCTCTGCCACCTGACAGGCGGGGCTCCCAGGCGACAGCGTACCTGCTGGGCACTTCTTAAACCCCTGGAGGAGACACAGCTTCTCGCTCAGGATCCTGCCGACCACCCTGGGCACGAAGAGCACGGGCCGGGGCCGGCTGGGCCTGTGGGGACGCACCAGGCTGTAGGGCACCAGGGTGAAGCAGGTCTCGGCCCAGAAGCACGTGGTGGAGGGCTCTGTGGGGGAGAGGAGGCGTGAGGCTCCAGGCTGGGCTGCTCACCAGCCCCCACGGCCCAGGACGCACCGAGTCCGTCGTGTCTGCACAGCCCGGGGTTCCTGCTGGGACACAGGCCCACGCTCGGCTCCCACCGGTGACACCCGCCTCCCACACGCCCTGCTCGGCGGCTCCTTGCACCCTTTGATTCGGGGCTCTGGTCTCTGCAGTCGCCGCTCCACAGGCCCACCGCAGGATGGAGAAACGCAGTTCCCTGCCGTCCCCACGGTCAGCCTGACCCCTGGCCCCGGGGTCCCCACCCTTGCTGGACCCACAGCACCGGGCCTGCCCTCCCTCCAGATCCCTGGCTTCCAGGTTGTCCTTCTGTCTTCAGCAGTCATGTTACGCACCCAAAACACTTTCCAAAAAGAAGACGACTAACTCAGGACGATCCACTTCCATTGTCTTCGTCTACACGGTTTGACGGGGTCGGGGGATGTGCCGTGCTGACCTCTCTTATGACCTCCCACCCACGCCTGGCACGAGGGGGCTATCAAGGGCCCCTCGGCCCGCTCCGGCCGCCTCACCTTCCGGCCTGCTGCGCTCCGACAGGGTCCCCTCAGAGGACGAGCACACAGGGCTGGCCTTGGTTCTGTCCACGCTGACGATGCGGACCAGCTTCTGGGGTTCCCCGGAAGACTGCTGGAGGGGAGCAGAGGGACGAGCAGGTGTCCAAGCCGTCTGCACACGGCCAAACCCAGGCTGGTCCCTGGGCCACCGGGCTGTGCCCGCCGAACAGCCAGGTGGCGCAGGCCCCACACCGGAGGGTGGGAGATGAAGGGAGGCAGGAGAGGGTCCTCAGGCAGGGCATCCAGAGTGAGGCAGGAGGGGAGGGGAGGGGAGGGGAGGGGCCCCACAGCCTGGCCCTCCCCGAATCCCGGGACAGCTGAGGGCTCTGTGTCAGGACCTCAGAGGGAATGGGATGGGGTGGGGACAGGCAAATGGGATGAACTGGGGGCATGGCAGAGAGGGCACCTGCACGCATTAGAGAAGCTTGCGGGCTGGGTGTAGGGTGCGGACCCAGGTGACGGCCGGAGGGCCCCCCAGGGAGAGACACCCCAGGGGTCGCACCCATGGGGTCAGCAGGCCAGCACCTGCCCCCCTTCCAGCCCACGCCAGACGGGGCCAGGGCCCTCCAGGTGCTGTGAGCTGGGAGGAGGAGGGCCGGGGAGGGGGGAGGCAGGGCCCCCATAGCAGGCGCCCACGTCCGGGGTCCGGTGCGGCTCTCCCCGCCTCACCTTG
Source organism: Lynx rufus (assembly GCF_022079265.1). NCBI lineage: Eukaryota > Metazoa > Chordata > Mammalia > Carnivora > Felidae > Lynx > Lynx rufus. The sequence goes on along the minus strand of NW_025814853.1, from coordinate 1,359,245 downwards.
CGGGCGATGGTGCTCCACTGGATCAGAGCAATGAGCAGCTGCTGAGCCCTGTGCAGAAGAGCACAGCCCTGACCCAGTGGCAAGGAGGGCTTGACGAGAAGGGGCCCCTGCCCAGCACCCCAGAGCACCCCTGTGGCCCCAGGCAGCCGCTCTCCACTCTGGTGGCCACTATGGTCCGCTGGGGCTTTCGAAAAAGTGCAAAGCCCCGGCCCTCCCCTGCAGCTGCCACTTGAACCGTTGTGAGTCGGAGCCCAGGTGACTCGGTGTGAGCCTGGGTCTGGGCCGTGTTCCAGAACCTCGACAGCCAGGGACGGCCGACGCCCGCGCTTCGTGGACCACGCTCGGTCCAGAACACGGTTCTCCGCAGGCGTGTCGTTGCTCCCAGGGAGGCCACCCCCTGTCCAGCTGTCCCAGGACGCGGGACTTCTGTGCTCAAACCAACAAGTCCCAGACATACCAGGAGACACTGGGCCATGTCTGGAGAAGACATTTTTCATTGTCACAACTAGGGGGCAGAAGGATCACTGACATCCTGCTGTGCCCAGGACAGCCCCCCCGTGACAGAGTGAGCCAGCCCCAGCGTCACGCTGGTCCTCAGTGCTCTAGAATGCTCTAGGATGAAGGCCATCCCTTCTCACAAAGAAACCTCCTGTAAGCAGTAAAACTGAGGTGGCACATTGGGGGTTCCATCCACTTGGGGGCACATCTCATCACGCCTACCCTCTGCTCCTGGGCAGTGGAGGGAAGCCCGGGGAGACCACTGTTCCTCGCTGGCAGGGGGGTTCGTCCACGAGAAGCCAGGCCAGGTGACCCCGGCAGCGCCCTGGCCCAACCCGGGGAGGTGTTGGGGTGCAGGACAGATGCTCACCGCGCATAGTTGGGGATGCTGCCCCTCTCGGTGCCCTTCGTGCTATAGGGGCCCACGCGGTGGGCGTGCCAACAGCCGCGGCCCCGGAACATGGTGTCGGTGACATGCAGGATGTCGTTGCATTGCACCTGCAGCTCCCCCACCGCCCTCGCCTCCAGGGCCAGGTTGACCCGGATGTAGAAGGAGTCCCCCGAGGTAGCCACTTTGGCCTCCAGGTCCTGGACCAACTTCTTATAACCTGATCAAAGATAAGCCTGGGCTGTGATCCCACAATGGGGAAGGGTCTGGAATGTGAGAGGAAGGGAGAAGGAAGGACCCCCGCCCCCCCCAGAGTCTTAGGAGCCATCTCGGTGCTGGAGTCCATGGGTGGGAGATCCCCAGCCGCCCTGGGGTCGTATGCAGACTTGGGGCACAGTATGGTCCTGGGGTGGGCGGGAGGGCTTGGCCTCGGTGCAGCCAGGGGCTCACGGACACGGGACTCAGTGGCACAAGCCTCCAGTGGTGGCCTCACGGGGTGGGTGGTGTGGGGGAGTGTGTACCCTCCATGTTGACCTTCACAGACAGGCAGCAGAAGCCATTCACCCTCCGGAGAAGTCCGACGGCCTGCTCCAGGGTTGTGTCCTCCAGGGTGGCCTTGAACGAGGGTTCCGTTGCCTCGTAATCCACCTGAGGGCAAATCACGAGTGTCGGCATCTTTTGAGCCGGATTCTGTGGTGACAGTCTGAGTACAGGGGTGTACCCGACAGAAGGACCCGCTCGCCCTTCCCAGCCATCCACACACACCCATCAGAGCCCTTGTCACCGGCCCTGTTTCAGGACATCTCGATGTCAGCTCCTCTGACCACACACATTCCCGACCCGAGAGTCCACCACCGTCCCTTCTCTAGCACGTGGCTTGGCCAGCATGCGGAAGGATGAGACTAGACCACGTCCCAACACCGTACACAAATATAAACTCAAAATGGATGAAAGACCTAAACGTAAAACAGGAAGCCATCAAAAACCTCGAGGAGAAAGCAGGCTGTAACCTCTTTGGCCTCAGCCGTAGCAACTTCTTACTCAACACGTCTCCGGAGGCCAGGGAAACCAAAGCAAAAACGAACTACTGGGACCTCATCAAGATAAAAAGCTTCCGCACAGTGAAGGAAACAGTCAACAAAAGTAAAAGGCAGCCTACGGAGTGGGAGAAGACTTCCGCAAACGACATATCAGACAGAGGGTTAGTATCCAACATATGTAAAGAACTGATGTAACTCAGTACCCGAAAAACAAAAACCCAGTTGAAAAATGGGCAGAAAACACGAATAGATGTTTTCCCAAAGCAGACATCCAGATGGCCAAAAGACACATGGAAAGATGCTCGCCATCACTCCTCAACAGGGAAACACCAATCAAAACCACGATGAGATGCCACCTCACACTGTCAGAATGGCTGAAATCAACAACACAAGAAACAACATGAGTCGGTGAGGACGCGGAGAAAGGGGAACCCTCTTGCGCTGCTGGTGGGAATGCAAACTGGTGCAGCCACTCTGGAGAGCAGTATGGAGGGTCCTCAGAAAGTTACAGATAGAACTATCCTACAACCCAGCAATTGCACTGGTAGGTATTTACCCAAAGGATACAAAAATACAGATCAGAAGGGATACACGCACCCAGATGTTTACAGCAGCACTATTGTAGCCAAATTATGGAAACAGCCCAAGTGTCCATCAACTGATGAAACAGATAAAGAAGATGTGGTTTACACACACACACACACACACACACACACACACACACACACACACACAGAGTGGAGTATTACTCAACATCAAAACGAATGGCGTCTTGCCATTTGCAATGACATGGATGGAGCTAGAAAGTATGAGAGTAGGTGAAATATTCATAGAAAGACAATACCATACGATTTATGTGGAATTTAAGAAACAAAACCAAGGACCAAAGGGAAAGAGAGAGAGAGACAAAAACCAAGAAACAGACTCAACTACAGAGAACACGCGGGTGGTTACAGAGGGGAGGTGGGGAGATGGGTGAAACGGGACGGAGGTGAAGGAGGGCACCTGTGAGGAGCACCGGGTGACGGATGGAAGTGTCGAATCACTCTATTGTCCACCTGAAACTAATCTTACCCTGGATTAGTTAGCTAACTGCACTTAAAATAAAAACTTTAAATAAAGAAAGAATAAAAAAATATATTTCGAAACGTTTTTATGCTGTTAGAACCGAACTGGCCCCATTTGGATGTCAGGACCGTCTCCGCAGACATCATAAAGGCTCCTGTCGCTTTAACCGCAACGTAGGCCGATGACTGAGGATCTTAAGGGGCGTGTTAGGGATGTGAGGAAGGGCCGCGTGTGTGTGTGTGTGTGTGTGTGTGTGTGTGTGTGTGTGTGTGCCCCTTGCACGAGATCGAAGACGAACCGCGGGGCCAAGGCTCCTGACCAAGGCGCAGCCCCCCCCCCCCCCGCCCTTGTCATCACTGACTCCAGGCGCTGTGCCCGCCTCACCCCAGGCTCCTCCTGGGGGAACCAGCCCTCGGGAACTGGGCGACTCTTTCCTGTTTTCAGGCCACATCAACGTCACCTTCCTGCCCACTATTCACTCGATAATAATTAGTTAAGTGGGTTTTGCAGTTTAACGAATATTTTACAATTAGAAAGCTTTTTCAAATGCCCCCAGTGAACACTAACATATTAGCGTTACGCACATTTCACTACACACACACAAAGTGGTTGGCACAGCTAACAAAGGCCCCTCGGGGCGCCTGGGGGGCTCAGTCGGCTGAGCATCAGACTTCAGCTCAGGTCATGATCTCGCGGTCCGTGGGTTCGAGCCCCGCGTCGGGCTCTGGGCTGCCGGCTCGGACCCTGGAGCCTGCTTCCAATTCTGTGTCTCCCTCTCTCTCTGCTCCTCCCCCACTTGTGCTCTGTCTCTGTCTCCAAAAGAAATAAAAACATTTAAAAAAATTTTTTTAAAAAGGCCCCACCTCAGTACTGGCCTGTGGCCTCGTCACAGGACCCTGGCCTCCGAGTGAGCATAACCTCAGCCTGAGAGGGAGCGTGGGCTACCCCGACAGCACGTTCTCCTCCGGCTGGAGCTGCGGCTGCTGACGCCGCTGAGGAAGATCCTGGGGGGGCTCGCGGGCCCGGTGCCACACTCACCATCATGATCTGGGTGCCCGGGCGCAAGGCCATCTCGTCCGCCGCGGAGCCTGGGGTGACGCGGTGAATGAAGATGCCTGTGAGGTTGCCGCCAATGACACTTATCTGCTCCAGCAGCTCGTCCCCCTGGAAGGCCAGCACGGTGACCTGGCTCAGGATCTTGCGGGCCGGCCTCCTCCGCACCGGGACGCTGCTGCAGGAGAGGAGGGGACAGAGAGCCACCGAGAGCAGGAGGTCAGGCACGGCCCTGTCCCCACCCACCCCAGCATCTGGAATTCTCACCTCCCCTCACCCACCCAGCCACAACCCCATCCTGAGAAATGCTGTCACCTCCCAACAGTGATGGGACACGGTCCTCACTCTGCCCTGCCACCTGCTGGCCCTGGCGCCCTTCCGCCGCTCACCTGGCTGAGACGGAGAGGCCCCCGGAGGATGGCTGCAGGCTGTCACAGTCGGCAAGTTCTGGACGGAAGCAGAGGGCTCAGACACGAGCCAGGCCAGCCCCGAGGTCACCCCTCCTGACGGAGCTTCTGCTCACCTGGGCCACCTCGCCCCCGCCCCCCACCAGAGCCTTAGCCACCACCCCCCCCACCCCCACCCCCACCGGTCTGTCTCCTTCTGCTGAGGCGGAAGCTCCCTTTCCTCTTTCCTTTCTCGCTGCTTAGAACCTCAGTTTTATCTTCCCCCAAACAGCAGTGGGGTTTGACCTACACGGTGTCCTTATGTGAGAGTTGAGTTGCCAACATTTTACAGGATAGGGCAGCTAGAGTCTGGATTTCTGGCTACATTAAAAATCAAATCTAGGGTGAGGGGGTGAGCGAAATAGGAGATGGGGGGGATGAAAGAGTTCACTTGTGATAAACACCGGGTGATTAAAATAAAAACATAAAAAAAAAACAATCAGATCTGGTATAACCTTGGGCCCGCATTTCTGCAGGGACCTGCAACTCCCCACGGTGGCAACTGCCAGCACCGGCCATCAGCTGCCTGGTGAGTGACCCACAGGGAGCCCCGGACCCCGCCTGCCCCAAAGGTGTGGCTGTTCTGTACAGAGCAAGGTGCGTGCGCCCCCTGGTGGCCAACTGCATGAACTCCAGACGGGGTGCTAAGCACCTGTTGTGTGTGCGGGGGGCCACGGCTGGTGGCAGGTGAGCTGGGGTGGAAAAGGTGGGGAGGCCGCCCCTGTGGGGCCCGTGGCCTGAGAAGGAGAGGAGACCAGTTAAGTCACAAATATGAAGAACAGGCCGCAGGCGATGTGGGGAGGTCTCAGGTGGCAGGTGTCAGCACCCGGGAGGAGAGATGCTCACAGCAGGTGTCTCTTCCAGGAGCAGTGGGGACTAACCCCCTTTGCCTTCCGGTATCACTTAAGCGTCCCGGGGTCAGAGCAGGGGGGGTACAGGGAGAGAACACGTGTGAATGTTGATGCCGAGCTGGACAGAAAGATGAATACAGCTCCCTCCGCTTCCAGGTGAGATAGAAAGGACACCCAGTAACAGGGCACATCGGGGCATGGGCTTGAGTGACCAGGTGGTCTGCATTTCCCAGAGGCCTGGGGCGGGGCAGCAGTGAAGCTCGCCTCCCCTGCCCTCTGGAGAGGCACTGGGTTGTCTCACCCGCCTCCCTGAAGACCCCTGTCCTCACTTCTCCTCCTGCTCAGCTGCCCAGGAGAGGGGGGCCGCTGCAGAGGTCCAGTGTGGGGGGGTTACTCACCTGCCGGGTCTACAATCTCATAATCCAGGTCTGCAGCACCTGCCTTAGCCCCCGGGGAGGGTCCCCGGTCCACCTGCAGGGTTTCTGGGAAGCTGCTGGAAAGCGTGGGAAGAAGACGGATCAGGGTGATCGCTTGCTCCCTGACTCAGACCCAGAGCTCCCGGCACCTGACCAGCCCTCGGCCGGGGTCCCGGTGAGCTGCCGGGGCCCGTGCCATCTGAACCCCATTGCCAGTCCCTTACCTGAAAGACCAGGGGTCTTCCCAGAAGTCCTCTGCAGCCCGCTTGTACAGGGACTGCTGACTGGGAGGCATGGGGCTGCTGGACCGGAAGCTGTCCACCAGCTCACGGCTGGATGTGGCGCTCAGGTCAGAGCAGAGCTGAGACTGGAGGGGGGGGGGGGCGGGACAGAGGTCGTACGGGGCTCACGCGGGGCTCACGGGGCTCACGCGGAGCAGCGGGGTCCCTAACTGTCAGGGCAGAGGAGGCGACAAGGACACAGCACAGAGCAAGGTCACACTAACTGAACACCTACTATGTGCCAGGCACCCTCTTAGCTGCTTTCCATATTTCGTGTAGCTCAGTTCTGGTAGATAAATCTACGTGGTGAGGTAGTGTTGGCCCACTTTACAAACAAAGCAGCTGAGGCCCAGAGAGGCCAACTTCCTGGCTGGTGAGGGCCACGGTGCGGAGCGAGGCACTGGAAGATAGATCTGAATGCAGCACCCCCCCCCACCGGGTTTGCTTCACAAGTACTTCGTTAGCACCTGCGGTGTGCCAGCCAGGCCCCCTCTATCCCGGTAGGTGGGGGTGCGCCTGGCCGGGCCCCAGGAGGGGACCAGGCAGCCGCTGTACCTCGGTGAAGCTGCGGTCACTGTCATCCCGCGGACAGATGGCCAACATGCGCACGAGCCGCTGCTTCCCCTTTGGACACGGCTCCCGGGCTCCGGCTTCCTGCTCAGGCTGCCAAAGACGGGCCACAGGCTGTTCGGCGCAGGAGAGTTTCCTCTTGGATGCCCTCGGGGGGGGGGGGGGGTCCCAGCAAGTCAACTCCCTCCCGTGTCCCCCTCCTGCCTCCACCTCCCACCTCTTCCCTCTGGGCACTGTTCCCTCATCACGTCCCCTCCTCCGAGCCTGGGACCCCCCACCCCCCACCCCTCACAGCAGGAGCTGACCACTGAGGAGAAGGAAAGCAACCAGCTTGGGGAATGGTATTTTAAGGATTACGTGTTGTTCCTTACAGGTTACACAAATAACACATGCTATATGTAGAACATCCACACTCCATACAGAGTATCGGAGGCAAACAGAATTGATCAAAGAAAAGAAAAGCCACCCATCCTCCACACTCAAAAAACAAGACCGTTAGCGTTTTGCTGTCTGTCTTTTTATATGTATACGTATTTGGAACATGGTCAATGTGGGGAGGGTGGAGGAGGAAGCAGCTGGGGCCCTGCCCAGGAAGAGGAGGGTCTCCCACGGCCTCACCAAGTTCCCGGGCACCTCTGAAGAGGCTCTCTGCCCCCCCGGCCGGTGCCAGAGCTGGAACTGTGGACAGATCCTAACGGAAGGTTTTTATAATCATTTTAGCCCTTGGGGAACGCAGTTCCCTTCATGCGTGGAAGTCAGCTCCTGGACGTTGGACTTGCAAACCCGGAATGCGTCATCTACAAAAGCAAGTGGCTGCCTGCCCGGTTTCACACGCTTGCTTTCTTCATCGAACACCATACTTTAGAGGTTCCAGAACCTTCCACCAAGCTACCCCTTTCATGACTTGCACAAGATTACCACGGAAGGAGAGGTGGACACAGACCCAACTTGCCCCGATGTGCCTTTTCAAGGACCCGGCAACACGGTTCACCCACGAGAGCCGGTGTGCCGTGGATGCGGCTCAACCCGATGCCCCGGCAGGGACGGTGAGTGGCCCGGTACCGCCCCCACCCCCGCTGTGCCCACCTGGCCTCCCAGCCCCGCCACCCAACCGCATCCCCGTGGGGTGGGAGGGAGGCACTCACCCCTCGAAGGGACTCGGCCTGCGGCTGGTGAAGCCGATGGCGCAGCTCCCAGACCTGGTCTGTCAGTTCAAACACTTTCCTGCGGAGGGCGTCCTTCTCTGTCAGGCTCTGAGAAATCTCCATCCGGGCCGCGTCTCTGGCGGAGTAGGCCTGGGAGGGAGAAAGGAAAGGGGGGAGGATGGCACGCAGCGAGTGAGCGAGCGAGCTGGCCAGCGGGGGACAGCAGTGGCGGGGACTCGGCCGGGCGGCACCCCGGGGCCCGTCCCCTCCCGGCACCTGGTCTCGCTCTCGCTGCAGCTCCAGCAACTGGCCCTGTAGGGCGCTGATCTTCTCCTTGTAGATGTCACAGTCGACCTTAGTCCTCTGGAGCTGCAGCAAGGTCTGCTCCTTCTCCTCCCAGTACTGGACGGGGGACAGACACAGCCCATGCAGGCCAGCGGCTCTGGGGGCTGACGACGGGGTGGGGCTGGGGTGCCTCGGGGAGGCAGAGAGGGGGGGCCGTCCAGGCGGTAACACAGGTGACTTCCTGCCCATGTCTTAAGTGCCAAATTTCAAGGTGCGTCTATCCACAGGGCTGCTATGCTGATTATAATTGAATTTAGTCGGTACAGCGTGTGACTCTGGATCTCGGGGCTGCGGGTTCGAGCCCCACGTTGGGTGCGGAGATCACTTAAAAATAAAATCTTAAAGAAATACGCATGGGTGTTGCATGTACAACTGCGCTTCGTTCACTCCACGTCCCCAGAGACGTAAAGAATTTCCCTCGACGCTACCGCCTCATTTTCTCGCGCTGTCTCCTTCCTCCGTGTCCTCCCCTTGCCCGTTGTGGCAACTGAATAAACCCCTGGTGCTGGCCCCGGGGGCCCCCACCGGAGAACACCCTCCGTTCTATTGCTCGTTTGTCCGATTGATTTCTGACCACCCGCTAACCGACGGGGCCTCTAGCCTGGGGTCTGTGTTCCACGTGGCTTCCGTGAAGGATGAGCGGTCGGGCCAGCGTGTTTGGGAAGCGGCGCTGGGTTTAAGCGCGGTGTGGTCTCAAGGGCCCGCGGCCCCCGCCCGCGCCCCGCGGTGCCGGACGCGGCCCGGAAGGGTCACCTGCTTCTGCTGCCTCTCGGCGGCCACGGCCCGCTGCCTCAGGGAGTGGATACGCTCCACCAGCGTCTGTGTGCCCTCCAGGGCCTCGTCCAGGTTCTGTTCCAGGATGTCCTTCTCCGCCTGGGGCAAAGAGAGGTCAGCCCCGGGGCCCTGGCCTCCTGAGACGCCTGCCCCTGGGAAGCACCCCATCGTTCTTCCCCGGGAACGGGCAACAGGAAATCTCGAGGCCGGGCGCGTGGATGGATTTGGCCCTATTCCCGCGCATCTCACAGAAGGAAAGGCCGGGTCAGCCGTCAAAACGGGTGCATTTCACTTCTACTTCCACGCGGTCGACGACGGAAGGTAAAGGAAACCGAGAGTCCCCGGGGGTGGCAGTGTCGGGCCGCTCCGTCCCCAGATCCACCAGCAGGGTCTCTGAGAGACGGAACACCGACGGACACGCCCTTGCCCGTCACCTGCTCTGCGGGAAGGGGCTTAGGCGCGATGGCACCATCCGGGCCGCGTGACAGACAGCGCCAGGGTGGCCACCTACCCTGCACCCGGTGAGTGTCTATCCCCGCTCAGTAAATGGACAGGATATTGACCGAAAGGAACCGAAGAGGAGAGGCAAGGGGTTTGTGTAATGCCGGGGCCCTGGTGTCACCAGAGCACGCGTGGGCAGGACGGCAGGCAGAAGTGTCCCCCCCCCCCCGCTCCCACTGTGCCCCCGCCCACAACCTTGAACCCCAGCCTATAGAATCAGCACAGCCGCTGCCCAGCCGAGTGGGGCGTTGTCATGCACGTCCGCTGGCTGTGAGTCCCGCCAACGCTGGGGGCCGGGGAGGAGCAGGAAGGGAAATACAGGGTACCGCCAGATTGCAGCCCAGTCAGCCCTCAGGGCCCCCTCCACGGACCACCCATCGGGAGCCCCGCGGCCCGCGGGAAACTCCAGCTGGCTGCCAGGGAGGGGACAGGGAGGGGACCCACCAGGCTGAACGTCAGCGACCGGAGCTTCTCGTTCTCCTCCTTCAGGCGGGTCAGCTCCTTGTCCCCGGGCCCCAGGCCGTCGGCCATCTGCGGGGAACGCTCTCGACAGTCCCGCTCGTGGGAAGAAGACATCTTCTCGCGTTCTAGCTCTTGCTTCAGCAGGTACAGCTGCCATTGGGGAGGAAGGACAATGGAAACACTGTTTCCCCACCAGCCCGGGAGCCAGCTCCTTTCCCACCCCTCCTCCTCAACGGTGCCTTTGCTCCTGCTCAAAGGGGCCCCTCCCCCGAGATTTCAAAACCCGTTAAAGGGTTTACGTGGCGAGTCGTTCCAGTTTCTGTGGAGGAAAAAGGCAGTCTAGCTGTATTTGATACTTTTTTTTTTAACGTTTATTCATTTTTTGAGAGACAGAGAATGAGCAGGGGAGCAGCAGAGAGAGGAGACACAGAATCCGAAGCGGGCTCCAGGTCCCGAGCTGTCAGCACAGAGCCCGTCGTGGGGCTCGAAACTCACGAACCGCGAGATCATGACCTGAGCCGAAGTCGGACGCTTAACCGCTTAATCGATCGAGCAACGCAGGCGCCCCTAAATTTTTTGTTAATGTTTATTCATCTTTGAGAGACAGAGCATGAGCGGGGAAGGGGTAGAGAGAGGGAGACACAGAATCCGAAGCAAGATCCAGGCCGTGAGCTGTCAGCACAGAGCCTGACGCGGGGCTCAAACTCACGAACCGCGAGATCATGACCTGAGCCGAAGTCAGATGCTTAACCAACTGAGCCACCCAGGCACCCCTAGCTGTATTTTGTAGATGAGGCATAGCAGTTAAATGACTGGGGCCCCAGGAACGGAGCAAGGAACCCCGGGGAATCGGCTCTCTGACCGTCTTGGAAAACAAATCCCCACGGCTGGTGGTAAGTGGCCAGTGACCAAGTGTCCTCCAGCATGCTCCCTGGCTTCCCCGCCTTTCCGTATTCTGCTAAATCCGTTGCATAAAAGGAACTGAGATTTGTGAAAAGCAGTAAGTGTAAAGAAAGAGGAAAGACAAGCCAGACGGAGCAGAGATGACGGGTCTATGCAGATGCACTCGTAATCCACGTGCAAATATGTGCCCCCCAACAGGGCTGCTTGTCCAGGGCTGTGGGTCTCTGGAAATTACACGCCTGGCCTCCACCCTGCCAGACAGGGCCCCCAAGAGAAACTCAGATCTGGAACCAAGATCCTGCCCTCTTGGAATCCTGGGTGTGGTGTCCGTGGGGAGAGGGGACTTTCCCCAAGAGGAGCGCTCAGGAAATCGGGAGTCAGGGTGGAGTCAGCACTCACTCGGGTCAAGGAGAGAAGGAAGAACCTTTCCACTTGGACTTTTTCCCCTCTGACATCTACTTGGTGAATTTTCCGTAAGCAACGACAAAGTTCCTGCTACGGGCCAACTGGGTTAGGTGTGTCGTATCCTACATTTTCAAAAAGTAAAATTAAATCATTAAGATCAGAATGGGGGGCGCACCTGAAATTGATAACAAACCTAAGCAAATGAACCTAATGATATTTCAAACAGGGGAACCACCATGAGGGGAGAGGGAGGGGGAGGGATTCAGAGACCAGCAGCCACAATTCGGGACTGAAGTACAAACCCTCAACATTCCTCAGCAGCTCTGTTTCCCGTGCTGGTGTGGGCACAGCTATGCTGAAAGTATTTTCTGTGCACTGTAGGACTGAGCAAGTGAGTGTTAGTGTGGGTGGGAGGGTTCTCGCCGGGGGGCTAGGGGCGCCTGAGTATGGAATGGGGGAGGAGGCTCTGGGGATCGCCTGGAATCTGAGGTGTGGGTGTGATCTCGTGGCTTCTAAAATACAAGTGTGTGTGTGGACACGCATACATGCACGCCTGTTTGTATGCGTATTCGTACATTTAGGTGCACGCTTCCTAGTTCTGTCTGCTGGAAGGACCGAGGAGCTATGAGCTCACCTAGAGCCCTGACCTTGGTCTCTGCACGGAACCAGGCCCTTTGGGGAGTGGCTGAGCCCAGAGCTGGGGCCGGGTGGGGACCAGATGACCCCGGAACCTCTTGTGCCTCCAGAGAGGGAGTCCGTGCTCGGAATATGAGGGGGCATGTCACAGGACACGGAAGAGATTAAAGGGGCCCCCACTGGCCAAATCTGGGACGCTTGGGGCAAACTCATTCAGGACAGCGACGTGTTACAGGCAACTGGATGTAAGAATGCACACATCTGTGCCAACAACAGACGCACACACTGGGGAATAAGGCTCCCCCTCGCGGTCAGGATGTCGAGGGCCAGCTGGTTGACCAGAGGGGTCGCTGGAGATGGGCTCATCATCATGCAACCACCAGACTAGAGATGAGTTCGGGCAAGAACCCCCAGTGAGGCTCTCCAGGGGGAAATGCCGATTAAGGGCAGGGTGCTTGCTGGTTCCAGAGCCCCCCACACCCAGGTTGCTTCTCCGCTGCCGGAGGAAAAAGGAACAGCAGTTACAGGGGAGGGATCGGACAGCCCCTGGGCCAGGTGGGCAACGTTAACATAAGCACCGAGGGGCGCTGGGCCTGGTGCCACGGTGGGGTGACTGGACCCGGGCCCAGCGTCCCTGTGCAGGTCCCACCAAAAAGGCATAACCCCCGTCCAGTCACCAGGACACAGGAGACAAACCCGAAATGAGGAATAGTCTATTACAGAAAAGAGGGGCCATGAGGTGCCTGGGGGGGCTCAGTGGGTTGAGTGTCTGACTTGAGCTCAGGTCACGATCTCACTGTTCTTGGGTTCAGGCCCCACATCGGGCTCTGTGCTGACAGCTCAGAGCTTGCTTGGGATTCTCTCTCCCTCACTCTGCACCTCCCCTGCTCTCTCTCTCTCTCTCTCTCTGTCTCTCAAAATAAATAAACTTTAAAAAAAGGGGGGGGGCTGTGTTCTTAAAAAATATCCACACTATAATAGACAAAAGCTGCAGAAATGTTCCAGATTAAAGAGACAGGACGACCACAGGCTCTCCTCCTGGACTGGAGGAAAATGCCATGACAGATGCTATTTGGGTGGGGATAAAAGTGGAACACAGACGTCGGGTTAGATAAACAGATAGTGTTGATGAACGTGCACGAGGTTGATAACTGAGCTACGATTACATCAGAGAATATCCTATTTCTAGGAAACACACATTAAAATGTTTAGGGGTACGGGGCCATGATATACATAACTCAAGCAGTTCAGGAAAAAAAGAGCATGTGTGTGTGTGTGTGTGTGTGTGTCATGTTGTTCAAGGGGTGACGATATTCGTGTTTGCGTATTTGTTTACAAATTTGAAATTAATTTTCTCAATAAAGTTAAAATTTAAACATCAAGGCCAAACACACAAAAGCCCCAGGGCAAGGAACAGGTGCCAAAGTGACAGGGAATGAGTCTCCTCAGTGTTGAAAGAGCTCCTACAAGTCAATCAGAAGACAGCAGCCCAGGCCCCCCCGGGTGGCTCAGTGGTTAAGCGTCCGACTTTGGCTCAGGGCATGATCTCACGGTCTGTGAGTCTGAGTCCCACATGGGGCTCTCTGCTGTCAGCATGGAACCCACTTCTGATCCTCTGTCCCCCTCTCTCTGCCCCTCCCCTGCTTCTGCACACTGTGTCTCAAAAATAAATAAACAAAAGTGTTTATTTATTTTTGAGACAGAGAGAGAGAGACAGAGCATGAACGGGGGAGGGTCAAAGAGAAAGGGAGACACAGAATCCAAAGTAGGCTCCAGGCTCTGAGCTGTCAGCACAGAGCCTGACACGGGGCTCGAGCCCACAGACTGTGAGATCATGACCTGAAGTCAGACACTTAACCGACAGAGCCACCCAGGCACCCCTAAACATTTTTTAAAAATTAAAAAAAATACATATATATGTGAAAAAATAAAAACCTGAGGGGCACCTGGGTGGCTCAGTCGGTTCAGCCTCTGACTTCAGCTCAGGTCGTGATCTCGCAGTTTGTGACTTTGAGCCCCGCGTCGGCCTCTGGGCTGACACGGCCGGGAGCCTGGAGCCCGCTTCAGATTCTGCGTCTCCCCTCTCTCTGCCCCTCCCCCACTCACACTCTGTCTCTCTGTCTCTCGCTCAAAAACAAACATTAACAAGATTAAAAATAAATAAAAATTAAGCTAAAAAAAAAAATAAAAAAGATGACAGCCTACAGCCGAGAAGTGAGCAAAGGTGTTGTCGGGTCTGGGGGCCTCGTCGACGACCCCCGGCTCCCCGCACAGACGCAGGCCCCACCGGGGGACCCGGGAGGGGTGGACGGAGGTCCCCGGGGCCCCAGGTTACTGACGTCGCTGGAGGAAGGTGGCTCCCAGGAGTGTCCACCCCTTCGGCGGCCCCGGCAGGGGTGGGGGGGGGCGGGGGCGGGGGTGCAGCCGGTACCTCCTCCTGCAGGCCGCGGCACCGGGTGACCGCCAGCTCCTTCTCCTGCAGCGCGTTGCTGTGGTGCAACGACAGGCTGAGCATCTCGTCCTTCAGCTTCAGCACCTCGCGCTTCACGCGGTCATGGTCGGTCTCCAGCTGGCCCAGGCTCCGCACGCGGGCCTCCGCCCGGCCCAGGCGCTCCTGCAGCTGCCGACAGCGCCGCCGCAGGGCCTCCTTGTGCCCCTTCTCCTGGCCCAGCTCCTCCTGCAGGCTGCTGATGGCCTCGGCCAGGCACTCGGTCAGCTTGGGCGTGTCCATGAGCCCTGCGGAGCACGGGCCGGTGGGCGACCTCGGCCCCCTGTCCTTGCCCCCCCGGGGGTCTTTGCTTCCTACGCCCAGAGTCTCCGGCCGGAGCCCCCACCCTGATCTGTCGGTCTCCTTAAAAACTAGCTGCTCTGGGAATGCAAGCTGGTGCGGCCACTCTGGAGAACAGGAGGGAGGTTCCTCCAAAAACTAAACATAGAACTACCCTTCGACCCAGCAATGGCACTACTAGGCATTTATCCACGGGATACAGGTGTGCTGTTTCGAAGGGACACAGGCACCCCCACGTTTATAGCAGTGCTATCGACAATAGCCAAAGTATGGAAAGAGCCCAAATGTCCATCCACGGATGATGAATGGATAAAGAAGATCTGGTATATCTATACAGTGGAGTATTACTCGGCAATCAAAAAGAATGAAACCTTGCCGTTTGCAGCTATGTGGATGGAACTAGAAGGTATTACGCTAAGCAAAATTAGTCAGTCAGAGAAAGTCAAACATCATATGACTTAACTCACATGAGGACTTTAAGACACAGAACAGATGAACATAAGGGAAGGGAAGCAAAAAGAAGATAAAAACAGAGAGGGGGACAAAACACAAGAGACTCTTAAATACGGAGAACAAACAGAAGGTTACTGGAGCGGTTGTGGGAGGGGGGATGGGCTAAACGGGGAAGGGGCTTAAGGAATCTACTCCGGAAATCGTTGCACTATAGGCTCACTAATTTGGACGTAAATTTCAAAAAAATAAATAAATAAAAAATAAAGTTAAATTATATTTAAAAAAATATGGAGAACAAACTGAGGGTGACTGGAGGGGTGGCGGGAGGGGGGAGGGGCTGAATGGGGAAGGGGCGCGAAGGAATCTACTCCAGAAATCATCGTTGCACTGTATGCTAACTACTTTGGATGTAAATTAAAAAAATAAAACACAAAACAAAACCCAACAAACTAGCGGCTCAGCCGGACTCAACATCTGGTTAAATAAACAGCACGACCGGTGACTTCGGTACCAGCTTTCCCTCCTCTCGCTTCCCCGTGGGCCCCTGCGGCTCGGACCCGACTCTCCCTCATCAGCTAAGGTGTGCTCGATGCTAACTCCCTTTCAGTGTCACCCTGAGAAAAACAGAGCAAGGACCACGAAGCTGCATGGCATCCAGCGGCGCTCTAACAGAAACGCGGGCTGTGACGCCAAACAGGCAGAAACGTTTTCTTACCCGGTTTTGAGTGACGTTAGTCCCGCCCTTTGTGCAACAAAATCTTTCCCCGGCTTCTCCAGGGAACCCTCAAGCCACTTAACTAACAAAAACGGCCGGATCTCCCACCAGGCCGGCTAGACCTTTCTCCACCGGCTGAGCAAATGTGCGGAAGGCTGCGGGCTCCGCTCCCGCTCCCCTGCGGCGGGGGCCTCTCTTCCTCGGCCCCCTCGCAGCCCCAGCCGTCCTCCACCCACCGCCAAGGCTAAGGCCAGCTCAGGAGCATCTCTAGGGGAAGGACATGCCTCCCCTCTGCCGGCACCTCTCAAATGCAGACTCTGTGCCCCATGACGGGTCTGCTCGTGGCACGTGGTAATCGGGGACGGATCTCTTTTAGGACCAGAGGCCGCCAGCACCTTCTCCTGCACCGTGGTTAGTGGGGGCCTCCTTGCCCCCTGTGCTGGGGCAGCGGGACAGGAAGGAACCTCTCCCTGGTGGCGGGGGGGGGGGGGGGCAAGAAGAGTGTCTGCATGAGGCTGCAGGCACCAGGACCCAGAGGCTCCGAAGAAGCCCTCGCCAAGCCACCCCGAGAGCCAGCTCTCACCACTGAAGTTGCTGAAGTCCCCTTTGGGCTGCAGCCCGGTGACCAGGGTGTACACGTCAGGGTTGTGGAACTTGAGGCTCTCCAGGAAGGCAATGGCTCCGTTCTTCCCTCGAGTCCTCAGCAAATCCAGCAAGTGCCCTAGGACGACAAACCGTCTCAGCCAACAGGGCCCTGGGAGGGCGTCCCCGGGGACATGGGGTGGGGAGGCGGGAGAACCCACGCAGATCTAGGAGTCAGGGGGTGGAAGCGGAGCTCCGGGATCCTCGGGGGGTGCCCTCGCTGCTCCTGTGGGTCCCTCTAGTTCACACGATGGCAGCCAGTCTCCAGAAGGGCCGGGCCGGTACGCACTGAGCGACCACGGCAAGCCGAGCACTGAGAGTTGGCCGTGGAAGAGGAAGCTGACCTCTGTCTGCGCTTCAGACCTCCCGGTGTGTCGGTGACACGTGCAGACCCTGTGTATGAGCCTCACGGGACAAAGGACACAACGGGCGAAGCCAGCGCCCCCAGCCTGACTCGCGGCTTGGATTCCTCTCTCCTGTATCTGAGGTTCGTAAGGAACAGGCAGAAGGAGCTACCACTTACTGCTTCCTATGGCCCCAGCCTTGAGAGGAGGCTCGTTCGATCCCCCAAACCTGACAGGGAGAGGTTATTCACTTCCCTGTTTGGGGTGAATAAGCACAGCGAGTCAGACTGTCAGAATCCGCTCCAAAGACATCTGGAGGGAGTCGAAATGTGCCCCCCGCCCCGCAAAGGTACATCCACCTGGAAAGTGTCGGGGGCACCTTATTTGGAAACAGGGTCTTTGCAGATGTAATTATGGTAAGGATCTCGAAATAAGGTCATCCCGGATTCTCCAGGGGCCCCTAAATCCAATGACAAGTGTCCTCATAAGAGACAGGGGAAGATGCAGGGAAGTCTGCGTGATGGCAGAGGTGGACACTGGAGGGATGTGGCCACGAGCCAAGGAGCTCCCCGTGACCACCGGGAAGAGACAAGGAAGGAGGTGTCCCTGAGCCTTCGAGGGAGGGAGGCCCTGCCCATACGCGGCTTCCAAACTGTGAGTGAACGCATTTCTGCAGGGGTTGGCTACCCAGTTTGTGGTCCTTTGTTACAGCAGCTACGGGAAATCACCACAGTGTCCCCATGTCTGGAACACAGTCTTTAAAGTCCTGCACTCCCTGCCCGGACACTGGGCTTCCCAGCATGGCCCGTGTGGAGCTGGTGTGGCAGGAAGGGCCCGGAGTGGGCGGGAGGGGGGTCCTCATGGATTCTAATGACCGTGTTGGTGAACCTGGGAAGGGCCTGCGGTGCGGGGGGGGGGGGGGGGTCCTCACCGACTCTCATGACCGTGTTGGTGAACTTGGGAAGGGCCCCTGGGTCGGGGGGGGTCCTCACGGACTCTCATGACCGTGTTGGTGAACCTGGGAAGGGCCTGGGGGTGGGGGTCCTCACCGACTCCCATGACTGTGTTGGTGAACCTGGGAAGGGCCCTGGGGTGGGGGGTCCTCACCAACTCTCATGACCGTGTTGGTGAACTTGGGAAGGGCCCCTGGGTCGGGGGGGTCCTCACTGACTCTCATGACCATGTTGGTGAACCTGGGAAAGTCCTGGGTGGGGTGGGGGGCCCTCACTGACTCTCGTGACCATGTTGGTGAACCTGGGAAAGGCCTGGGTGGGGGGGGGTCCTCACCAACTCCCATGACCATGTTGGTGAACCTGGGAAGGGCCCCGGGGTGGGGGGTCCTCACCGACTCTCATGACCGTGTTGGTGAACCTGGGAAGGGCCCGGAGGTGGGGGGTCCTCACCAACTCCCATGACCATGTTGGTGAACCTGGGAAGGGCCCTGGGGTGGGGGGTCCTCACCAACTCTCATGACCGTGTTGGTGAACTTGGGAAGGGCCCCTGGGTCGGGGGGGTCCTCACCGACTCTCATGGCCGTGTTGGTGAACCTGGGAAGGGCCTGGGGGTGGGGGTCCTCACCGACTCCCATGACCATGTTGGTGAACCTGGGAAGGGCCCGGAGGTGGGGGGTCCTCACCGACTCCCATGACCGTGTTGGTGAACCTGGGAAGGGCCCTGGGGTGGGGGGTCCTCACCAACTCTCATCACCGTGTTGGTGAACCTGGGAAGGGCCTGGAGGTAGGGGGCCCTCACTGACTCTCATGACCATGTTGGTGAACCTGGGAAGGGCCCGGGGGGGGGGGGTCCTCACGGACTCCCATGACCATGTTGGTGAACCTGGGAAGGGCCCGGGGGTGGGGGGCCCTCACCAACTCCCATGACCATGTTGGTGAACCTGGGAAGGGCCCGGGGGTGGGGGGCCCTCACCGACTCCCATGACCATGTTGGTGAACCTGGGAAGGGCCCTGGGGTGGGGGGTCCTCACCAACTCTCATGACCGTGTTGGTGAACCTGGGAAGGGCCCCTGGGTCGGGGGGGTCCTCACCGACTCTCATGACCGTGTTGGTGAACCTGGGAAGGGCCCTGGGGTGGGGGTCCTCACCGACTCCCATGACCGTGTTGGTGAACCTGGGAAGGGCCTGGGGGTGGGGGTCCTCACCGACTCCCATGACCGTGTTGGTGAACCTGGGAAGGGCCCCGGGGTGGGGGGTCCTCACCGACTCCCATGACCATGTTGGTGAACCTGGGAAGGGCCCCGGGGTAGGGGGTCCTCACCGACTCCCATGACCGTGTTGGTGAACCTGGGAAGGGCCCGGGGGTGGGGGGTCCTCACCGACTCTCATGACCGTGTTGGTGAACCTGGGGCTGTGGAGCACCTCCTCCTCGTCCAGCTGGTCCAGCACCTTCGCCTGGCGCAGGTAGGGCGTGAGGCGGCTGGGGCAGATGCTGCTCACGATCTTGTGACGGTGGCTCTCCATCATGTCCCACAGCGTCTCCTCATCCAGGGCCGTGAGCGTCGAGTCTGTGCGGTGAAGTGTCGCCATGACCGCGTGCTCGGGAACGCTGGAAGGAGAGGGCGGCCATGGAGGGCTGGGACCAGGGACCCGGCCTCTGGGCCCCGGGAGGCCTTTCCGGTCAAACCACCTTTCCCCGGCTTGTGCGCAGGGAAGGAAGTGACCCGTCTGGAGAGGATGGTGACGCTGGCCCTGGCCCTGGTGTCCCAAGACCAGCGGGGGGATTATCCTTCCTTAGCTTCGATTTTAAACCAACCCCTCGAGGGTTGATGGGGGGGTGGGTGATGGGCATTAAGGAGGGCACCTGTTGGGATGGGCACTGGGTGTTGTATGGAAACCAATTTGACAATAAATTTCATATTAAAAAAAAATTAAACCAATCCCTCTACTTGGAGCAGAGCAGGAACTGGCTTCTTTTGGTCTCAGGGCACTTAATTTGCCTTTGAAACACAGGAAACTGCCCTTGGTGCGGAGAGCCGATTTACAAGATTGATCTAGAACATGCATTCTCTCAAGAAGGGTGATACGGGGCCCCCACAGGATCGAAAACTGGTTCTTGAGCAAAAATTCTCAGTCCTGTGTGTCCAAAGCACAGCCGTGCATAAACAGATACTCAGGACCTTTGTGATACTAACGTCCCGTGGGAACGCGGTGAGGGAGATGTGTAGCAAGTCTCCGCAGGGGTGAGGATGACACAAGGTCTAGGGACACCGCCCTGGAATAAATGTGAGGGTTTGGGCGCCCCGTCTGGCAACCCAGCAACCAGAGGAGGTGCCCACGGTCCAAGGTGAGGGCCTCGGGGGCAGTCAGGCGGGAGCAGGGCCGGGACAAGGGTGCTCACACAGGAGGCACCCTGACTTCACTTGGCAAGGAAGACGCCTGTGATTTTTCAGCAGCCCCAGGACACTTGCACTAGGCACTCAGGAAACGTGCTAGGGAATGACACTTTGTAAAAGTCTATTACAGAACAATTGAAAACGAAAACCAAGGACTCAGAGCAAGTGGTAAAGGCCACGACCTCTGGGCCGGCAGGGTGTGTGGATTAAAGACAGACAGGTCCCTGAAATTGCTGAGCTGCAGTGGGTCTGGGCAGATGCCCCAACTGGAGTCACAAACTCCTGGTCTGCCTAGGTGACGGTCATGAAACAGCTCACTCTGAAAGTACCGGAACAGCCGCCCTGGGCATGGGGTGTTGAGGCTGACTGATCTAAATTCCAGAACCTTCTGTCGGGAGGACCTGTGGAAGGCGCCACCCAGCCTTCCATCCATGGAACACAGAACACGCCCTGGGTGATCCCAGCTTTGCAACGAGCCGCCTCCGTAGCTGTGTCCCCACCTGAGTCTCTCTCTTCCCTCCTGGCCCTGGCATGAGGTCATTAGACCATGAACCCGTCGAAATCATTCTAAAATGTTTTTAAACCCTGGGCTGGTTCAAGCTTATTTTAAAACATTTTTGTTTACATTTATTTGTTTTTGAGAGACAGAGTGCAAGCACGGGAGGGGCAGAAAGAGAGGGAGACACAGAATCGGAAGCAGGCTCCAGGCTCCGAGCTGTCGGCACAGAGCCCGACGTGGGGCTCGAACCCACGAACCGGGAGATCACGACCTGAGCCAAAGTTGGACGTTCAACTGATAGAGCCACCCAGGCGCCCCTGGTTCAAGCATATTTAAAAAGTCCTGCAAATACACAGTATATCCATGTACCCATCATGCAGACTGCACTCATTAAGGAAATGCATTGTTGGAGACAGCTCAGTCCTGCCGGCTGCAGCCTACCCTCCTTCTCGCCCCGAGGTAGCTGCCTTGCACGTGGATGTGTCTACAAATATACGCCTGCGTTTGCACCGTTCTTTGTGCACAGAGTACCTGTAGATAAAGAGCATCTTTACTGTTGACTCTCACTTTATATACACAGGGTCAGGCTGGGCTCAGTGCTGCGTGTTCCCGAGGCCTGGCAAGTTGGATACATGCAGCTTACACATACACGCCCCCCCTTTTTTTTTTCCACTGGTGCCGGATTCACTTATGTGAACAAACCACAGCTGAGTTATCGACGCCCCTGTCGATAAATGACCCACTAGGTCATTTCCATCTGTCCTCCGTTGCACTCAGCGCTGTGGTGACGTCCTCTCAGACCCCTGAATTCCTGCGATTTGGCCCTTTTCCTTGGAATGACCAGCTGGGCCGGCGGGGCTCGAATGCCTCTTGAAGAGGTCTGTGAGGTAAAAATGCTGGAAAACCAGAGCCAATCAACCCTTGTAAACTAAGGAAAACGGGGAATAGTGGATGGAGAACCCACGTCCGTGAACGGCCCCCCACAATCCCTAGGAGGACGAAGTGCTCACCAAGGGGCCCTCCAGCTCCTTCCCACGGGCAGTCCTCACGGTGCGCCGGGATCCGGTGTCCCCTCCGTGGCCAGGTGCGGTGCCGGCCGCCGGCTCCCTTCTCTGCGGGCTGCGGGGCGGGACGGGGCTGGGCGCAGTAGCCCCCCAAGCCAGCGCCAAGCTGGCCTGCCTGCTCTCGAGCCACGTGACTTGCTCCAAAATTCAAAGTTCAGGCACCAAAGACTAAGGCAAGGGAGGAAAACAGAAGGCAAATTCTGATCCAGGAAATAATTTGACAGCTCTCTGACTTCCGTGGTTTCTCAGTGACTACAGACACTTCCCCGGGGCTGGGAAGCAGGGTCCTCGAAGGAAGCCGGGTCGCGAGCCCTAGAATGTCAAGGGCGCTTGCCAGGTGCCGTGGGTACCCACAGTGCCTGGGCCCCTCTGGGACCGTGGTGTTGGTGGCTCGTGTCGATGAATACACTAAAAGCCATAAATTGCACCCCTTAAATGGCTGAGTTGTCCAGTATATGAATTACATTTTAATAACGTCTTTTTTTTTTTTTTTTCAAATAAAAAGACCACAGAGCTGTCAGCAACCACACCCTGCTTCCCTCCGACCCCACGCCCTGCCCGGATGCAGGGGAGGGTGGGTGGTGAGGAGGAACCCAGGGGATCGGCCTGCCCCCGCCTCCCTGAGGCCAATGCCTGCCACCCTCGACATATGGGACACCAGCCCCCCCATTCCTCCTTCCGTCTTCTGGGCCACGCCGGGCCTGCACACGCCCTCAGCCGAGCTTCGTCCTCTGCCCTGGGATGTTCCCTGACGCCCCCTCCTTTCCGTCCCCGATGCTTGCTCGGCCCAGCATCCGAGGCCCCCTCAGCTGCCCTGCGCCCCCAGGAGCGCCTGTTCCATGACATCGATGACACCCCATGAGCACAGCTGACTCCCACACGTCCAGCTCAGAGTCTGGGTCAGATTCAACATACAAAGTCCATGCGGTGGTAAAGGTGCTGCCTGAAGCAGGCCCATGGGACCCCTCTGCCCCAGCTCCTCGCAAAGGGAGCCAGAATTTTATATATTTATATAAAGCAGCCGCAAACTGAGGGGAGCTTCGGCCGCCGAGCCCTGAGACTGATGGAGAGGTGTGGCGTGGGGCGGAGGGGCACGGGACCCCGGGACAGGACCAGGGAAGGGTCTCAAGGACTCTCTCCCCGCTAACTGCTCGTCTGGAGAGAAGAAAACTCGGGCGGAGTCTGCAGAGGCGAAGGCACCCCAAATTCCCCCCGACTTCCACTAGAGGAAGCTCCACAGAGGTGGGCGGACCTTCCTGGGGGCGCACGCACCCTGCACCGATTGGAGGCAGAAACCTGGACCCCAGGCTGCATTCCCGGCCGCGCGGTGAGCACCTGGTCCATTCAGTTTTGGGCCTGGCCCCAGACTTCGCGGGACTCCCACACAGGGTCTGCTAGGACTCGACTGTCCACAGACCCTGCCCCATCAGAGGGAACACAGAGCATCAGGGCAGATGAAGACAGAGGTCTCCCCAGGACTCTCCACACCCCAATCAACCGCCACCCTCTCCTGGGACCCTGGGGACACGGGGGCCGGGTAAGGGGGTGTAGCTGGGTGGCAGCCATCGCAGCCCATCCTTTGTGCGGCGAAGCAGCCGACGATGAAACCCCGAGTGGCAAGAAAACACGTAGGAGTGTCTTTGCAACTCGGTTCTGATGTATTCTATTTTTTTAAGTTCACTTATTTACTTTGAGAGGGAGAGAGAGCGGGAGAGAGGCAGAGAGAGAGAGAGAGAGGGGGAGAGAGAATCCCAAGCAGGCTCCGGGCTGAGTGTGGACTGAGCCGCGAGATCATGACCCGAGGCGGAACCGAGAGTGGACGCTCAACCCACTGACCCCCCCCCCCCGCCGGCACCCCTCGGTTCCAGTTTAAATAGGCCTTAGTCCCAACGGTGAGGAAAAGTTACCCCGGAGATCCCTCTAGACCTTTTCAACTCTGCGAAACGCGCGCGCAGACGTGCTCACACTCGCTCACACGCACAGATGCACGCACAGGACTCCAGAACAGGAGAACGTGAGTCAGCGAGAACTTAGACCATCCGGTGACCTGCACACATGGTGGGTGAGGCCAGTGGTCACCCAGAGAAGGAAGAGGTGCTTTCTTGCACCCCTCAGCTAAGAGCCCACTCCAGTGCCCCCGTTTCCATGTGTGGCTGTGTCCTTACCACCAGCAGCAGGCAGCTGGGTGTAGAAACCTTCCTTCCCCTCCTTTCACCTGGGGCAACAACGTAGAGATTACACATCAGAGCGTTTCTTTCATCCATCGCGGCCCATGATGCCAAGGCGGCACTGAGCCACCAGAGAATGTTCAAGTAATGTAACCAAGCCAGATGGGACGAGCTGTTCCCTCCTCTCGTCCACAGGCAGGCACCTCCACTCCTAATGAGGCAGGAGCCCCCTCCGCCCCCCCCGGACAGCTCCGGACCCCATCCCGACCTTCCACCTCCCTGTATGCTGACCTGATCTCTCGGGCACAGACTCCACGCCCTCGCCTTCCTTGTCCGGGAGAAGCAAAGGCAGGCTGACCCACGATGGGCTGAACAGCCGACGAGCAGGTCTGACAGGTCCTTCCGTCTGTCCCGGCCCTGCCCACAGAGCCTGCGCCTTGCCCTGGGTCTCTGCAGATCTCACGGCAGGGAGGACGCTTGCTTTTGTAAGAACCCCAGAATCCACAGAAGGCAGTGACTGAGAGGGTGATGCAGAATCTTGGGGTCTCGGGGTGCTGGGAATCTTCTCTCTGTGAGCAGTGAGCCCAACGCATCGTCAATCCCTCAGGATAAGTCCTGGATTTTTCTCTGGTTCTCATGGTCAGTTGTGGGGATGTCTTAGGCATCCCAATGCACCCTCCTAAAATCAGCATTTGATAACTACTATTTAGGGTTAGACAAAGGTCTTGGCTCACTTCTCACTGCTTGAACCACCATGCCCCGAGCTCTACAACGACCTCTCCACCATCTGCTGCCCCGACAACACCCCCCACCCCGGCTTCTGGCCAATTCTTAAGACGGCTGTTCGTTCGGGGATGTGCCAGGGCAGGGTCATTTCCTTCTGTCCTCACATCCTCACCGTGACCCACAGTGCCCTGCGTATCTTGTATCGCTGATCTCATATCCATTTACCTGCTCCACACACAGGGGCCTGCTCAAAAACCTTTGAAAGCTCCAGGCACACTCCAGCCCCAGGACTTTTGCACGTGCGGTTACATCTGCCTGAAATGCTCTTTCCCTCACTTCCTTTAGGACTGCACTCAAGGGCCATCTTCCCAGAGAGGTCTTCCTGGGCCATTCTATTTAAAATCACGGACTCCCCACTCTGGTTATCCCTTCCTCCTCTTTTCCCTGCCTCATTTTTCTCTGTTGGACGCACTGCTTCTGAATATGTGAAACGTTCCGGTTCCTTGCTGGTCTCGTGCCTGCCTCCCCACCGCGAGCCTGTAGCCTCCAGAGGGCAAGAATCCTTGTTTCTCCTGTTCTCTGCTGTGTCCCCACACCCAGAACAGTGACGCTCCATCATGACTCCGTGGGCTGAGCAGGAAGGACCTTAAAGATCATCATCCCAACAGACAAGGGTCAGTTCCCAAGGCCACACAGCTAGTTCATGGCAGAAAGAGGCGAGGAGGAGGAGACTGTGGCCGCCTGGGAAGAGGGGCCAGAGCGCAGACCTGAGGTCACACTTGGACACAAACTCTCAGCCGGGACTCTTAGGCAGGCTACTTAACTCCTGAGCCCTGGCTTTCTTCCCTGCCCAGTGGGGTTAATAGTGGCACCCGCATCACGGCGGGAGAGCGCTTCTCACCATGCCTGGTGCACGGAAAGTTCTAGGTAGTTATAAAAAGCTCAAAGAAATGCCAGCATTCTAAGTGGAAGAGGCCAGGGAAGGTGGCTGAATCCTCAATAAGCCTCTGCTTATCTGTAAGTTCTTTTGGTAAAGAACAGAAATGCCAAGGGACGCCTGGGGGGCTCAGGCAGTTGGGCGTCTGACTTCAGCTGGGGTCATGATCTCACAATTCACAAGTTCAAGCCCCGTGTCAGGCTCTGTGCTGACAGCTCGGAGCCTGGAGCCTGCTTCGGATTCTGTGTCTCCCTCTCTCTCTGCCCCCCCCCCTCCTTGTTCTATGTCTCTCTCTCTCTCTCTCTCAAAAATAAATAAAAACATATTTTTTAAAAAGCAGAAATTTCAAAAGAGCTGTCAGAACAGAGTTGAGGAAGCCCCCGGTTCCCAAAGGGCCATGAGCTCAGAAGGAGGCCAAAAACCATTTCTTAGTCACCACGGCAACGTCGGGTGGACCCCGACTGACAATTTCCCCACGCTTCCAAGGTCAAGAAAGCAGTATTTCTGTTAACTGTATTTCTGGTTTGGTTGAAAGAGTGTCTTCTGGAGGGACACCCAAGGAGTGGGGTGGGGTGGGGGACCCGGTAGGCATGGGGACAGCGCCACCTAGTGACCACATCCCAGAGATGTGATCGATAAAGGATCACGGAGTGATCAATAGTCACTGTGAACTGCGCGGGGCCACAGAGCACCTCTGGGGGATACTTTTATCCGTAAAACGTAGGGAGTGTGAGTGGGGAGGTTTCTGGGCTTGCTTTGCGATCATGACGTTGGCAGCGGGTGGGGGTGCAGGTGCTAGGTGCTGGGTACGTGAAGGTCCCATATGGAGAAAGGCAGACCCAAAACAGAAGCCAGAGAACAGGAGTCCAGGTACCAGCCCACGGCCCTCAGGGGCAGGTTCCAAACAGGGGATGATGTACCTAAATGGGGGCTATGCTCCTTCGCTCTTCCGACTAATGCTGGGCAGGATTCCAGAACTTGGAGGCAGCTTCTCAACTGCTGAGCTGGAGGCGGACTGAGTGTCCCAGGGCGGGGCTGGGTGTGGTTCTGAGGCTGTCCTCTGGTGTGCAGCCAGCAGTGTGGACCCCAGAGCCCCCCTCGGGTACAGAGCCGGCAGCGTGGACCCCACACTCACCTCTGGCCAGCACCAGTTCGGAGAGTGGGCCGAGGAGGGCAGGAAGCAGCTATTTCCACAGGAGCAGATAAAATCGGTCATTCTCTGTTGCTTTTCCCATTCTACGTGCAATCATCTGCCTGTCAATCCCACTCGGATGTCTGGGCATCTCAAATCTAACTCAGCCAAACCAGGTCTATTGAAAAAAACGTTTCATTTATTCTTGAGAGAGAGAGACAGAGCACGAGCAGGGGAGGGGCAGAGAGAGAGGGAGACACAGAATCAGTGTCAGCACAGAGCCTGACTCGGGGCTCGAACTCACGGACTGTGACATCGTGACCTGAGCCGAAATCAAGGGTCACTTAACTGAGCCCCCCAGGCGCCCCTGGAACGCATTTAAACTCCACTCACAGCCTGTAAGACCTTTTATGATCTGGCCCTGCTCGCCTCTTGTCCCACCCCCACACTTGCCCACGCTCATGATGCCACCAATACCTTGGCTTCCTGCCCCCCTCTTGTACTGATCCCCTGCCTGTCTGGGAGTGTTCACGCTCGTCATCCCTTCTTCCTGGAACACTCCTCCCTGGGGTGTTTCCATGGCCACCTCCCTTAACAACTTACACGACACCTTCCTCCAGTCACCCAGTAAATCAGCGACCCCCTCTCTTCCACTCTGCTTTTTTTTTTTTTTTTTTTTGCATCACAGCAATGATAAAACCTGCAATTACCTTATTGGTCTGCATGTTTTGTCGGGCTTGCCCTCCTATGGAACACGAGCTCTGCCCGGCAGTGCTGTCCGTCCTGTCCGCCACCCAATCCAGCTCCCGGACCAGCGCCTGCTCCTCAGAGATGCTCCTATGCACCTGTACCTTCGCCGCCCAAATGCCGGACGCTGGCAGGGTGTAGTCAAGGCTCCAGCCAGTGGGTTCGGGAGCACAGTAAGACAGGGCCACTCCTAGAGAGGAACAGTGGGAAGGGCAGGAAGTCCATCTTTGGGGACAGCCCCTCGGATTCAGGGAATCAGCTCTTATGGTGATGATTCATGGGAGCCCAGCCCAGCCCAGCCCAGCAGTGCTAACGTAAACCTCCATCTGCCCCTGGACAAGACAAGCCACTTTGACGGTCTCCACCGTGGGTCTAACAGGTACCAAGAAAGAAGTGGGTGGGCTCCTGTGGTGTAGCCCACCGACCTGTCCCTGTGTTCCCCATTGCTCCAGGATGAGCTCAGTTTGCTCCCGAACAGCCGGATCCGTCCCGCAGTCCTCCTGCCCTCCTGCTCTACACACCCAGGCACACCTACTATGTGCTTGGGCAGGATGGGGAAAAACACAGACACGGGGCCCTGCCCTCCCTGACATTAGTCTAATCAGGTAGGGCAGCCTCCCTCCCCCAAATATAAAGGGTGTGGGAAGTGAGGCGCAGGAGAAAGAGGGGCTACCGTGCCCAAACAGAATGGGTGGGTCCCCTGTGGGGACAGGAAGTCCTGGGATAAAGGGACCGGAGGTGAGAAGCCATCGAAATCCACTTTTTAGGGGACTCAGAGTGGAGCCATTTCTACTCTGCAGCTTGTAGCTGGAATTGTAATTGAGGTGTCTGTTAAGAATGGAAACATTAATCTGCATGTTTGAGCAGTGGAAACGTGTACTGAGGGCCAAGCTGGGCTGTCCATTCGTGTTTTTTTATTCTTGAGAGGGTGTGTGAGCAGGGGGGGGACAGAGGATCCGAAGCAGGCTCCACGCGGACAGCAGCGGGCCCGATGCGGGGCTCGAACTCATGAACCTTGAGATCACGACCTGAGCCCAAGTCGGACGCTCAACCAACTGAGGCACCCAGGCGCCCCCCGGGATTGTCAATTCTTGCTTTGTAAGCAGATGCTTACGCCCAATGCAACATAGCGACGTGGAAACAGGAGGCCAACAGACAGAGCAAGTGACTAAGGCGTGTTCTCAGTATCCAACCAACCAGTTACGTTTGCTATTGGTGATGAAGCAAAATGCGTTTCAGATCCTGCTGACCCTTTGGGGCACGTTGCATGGGCTTCGTGAAAGTAGCACAGGATCGGAGCAGGAAAACATCTCCTGAAGTGACTCTTTTCCCGGCCGCACTTACCAAGAGCCGCCTGTCCTGCGTGATAAAAACACGGCTCTGCTGTCATCTACTGAACTCCGAGCTCCCCAGAGTGGATTTACCCTCCTTATTCTCCCAGAGGCCTCCTGGCCACCAAGGGGGACCTGCCTGTTATGTTCAGGTGCACCCCCGCAGTGTCCTACACCTCACTGTATTTTGGGGGGGAGGGTGTCATCCCATCTGATTACGCGAGCCTCAGGGACAAAGACCACATCTGCCTGGTTCCCCTTTGCTCCCTGGAGAGCGCTGCTTATGAGAGACTGCCTTGATTTCCCCCCCCCACCCCACCTCTAGTCCTTTTCCGTGGACTCTGGCCTAAAAAGTCAAAAAGTTATTGGCCCCAAACAAAAGATGTGTATTCAAACACAGCCAAAGGGCCTTGCCGGAACAATGGCATAAGATGCCGTAAAAGTGTGAAGGCGAGGGGCGCCTGGGTGGCGCAGTCGGTTAAGCGTCCGACTTCAGCCAGGTCACGATCTCGCGGTCCGTGAGTTCGAGCCCCGCGTCGGGCTCTGGGCTGATGGCTCGGAGCCTGGAGCCTGCTTCCGATTCTGTGTCTCCCTCTCTCTCTGCCCCTCCCCCGTTCATGCTCTGTCTCTCTCTGTCCCAAAAATAAATAAACGGTGAAAAAAAATTAAAAAAAAAAAAAGTGTGAAGGCGAAAGACAAGCCGGGGTGGATTGTGAATTAGGGTGAAGAGTCTCTGAGCAAGCGCCAAGAGTCAATTCTCCCCTTTGCACTTAGTAGGAATGCAAGAATTTCTTCCTTTCCCCATTGTATGTGCTAGATACCTAGAGCAGCACTGTCCAATAGGAGTATCATACACAGTGTGATTAAAACATTCTAGTAGCCGGGACGCCTGGGTGGCTCACTGGGTTAAGTGTCTGACTTCTGCTCGGGTCATGATCTCGCAGTCCGTGAGTTCGAGCCCCGCGTCGGGCTCTGTGCTGACAGCTCGGAGCCTGGAGCCTGCTTCGGATTCTGTGTCTCCCTCTCTCTCTGCCCCTCCCCCACTTGTGCTCTGTCTCTCTCTCAAAAATAAAAATAAAAAAAAAAACATTTAAAAAAAAGAAAAGAGGGGCACCTGGGTGGCTCAGTCGGTAAAGCGTCTGACTTCTGCTCAGGTCATGATCTCACGGTTTGTGGGTTCGAGCCCTGTGTTGGGCTCTGTGCCGACAGCTCGGAGCCTGGAGCCTGCTTCGGATTCTGTGTCTCCCTCTCTCTCTGCTCCTTCTCTGCTTGTGTTCTGTCTCTTGAAAATAACCATCAAAAATCAAAATTGAGATTAAAAATAAGTGAAATTAATTGAAACAACATTTTATGTAACTGAGTATATCTAAAATATTGCCATTTCAACACACAGTCAACATAAAAGTTATTAATGAGATATTTTACACCCTTTTCTTATAGTGTCTTTGAAAGAAAATAAAGTTGCTAGGTCTTCTCCGCAAAGGATTATCCAGCGTCCTCTCTGAGGCCGGACAGTTTTGCAAACTGTGCTGTGTTGTACGATACATACGGATTTCAAAGTCTAAGAAAGCGAGTCAGCTTTAGAAATACTCATTTGACTAACACCGGCATTCTTTTTTTTTTTTTTTTAATTTTTTTTTCAACGTTATTTTTATTTATTTTTGGGACAGAGAGAGACAGAGCATGAACGGGGGAGGGGCAGAGAGAGAGGGAGACACAGAATCGGAAACAGGCTCCAGGCTCCGAGCCATCAGCCCAGAGCCCGATGCGGGGCTCGAACTCACGGACCGCGAGATCGTGACCTGGCTGAAGTCGGACGCTTAACCGACTGCGCCACCCAGGCGCCCCTAACACCGGCATTCTTACGAGGCATGCTTATTGGATCAACTACCTCCTAGAGTTTGGACATATTCTGCCCTTAGTGTGGGTGTTTCAGAAGGCAGGCCTCACTTACCTATACCCCAACACATTGCGCTTTACGTGTGTCTGGTTTCGTGGAAGAAATGATTATCCACCTAACAACTAAATTAACCTTCAAAACAGGAGAGCGTTCCAGCACCCTTGGAAAGAGGTGGTGGGTTAAACACATGCCCAGTGATGCGAGCCAAGCCAACAAAGAGAAAGGGAGTGTAAGCCTCACAAAATTAAAAGCACACAGAACGAAGCCAGGTCGGGAGGTGACGCCGGTCCAGGGGCGAGCGAGTGAGCGAGCCTGGCCCTGGAGGCACTTAGGCAAGTTTAAGGGTCACACGCAGGACTGGCTCTCGGGTACAGGGCGACAAAAGCCAAGCCCTCCGGGGTTCCCTTCCTGCGGGGCAGGCGCGGTGGCGCACGCGGGGCCCGGGAGCTGCAGGTGCAGCGCAGCCCGGGGGTCGTGTCCTCACACACTCGACCGGCGGCAGGGACTCTTCCTTAGACGCTTAAAACCCGGCTACCTAATCGGAGCCGGCAGCGAGGCTTTCCAAAAGTAAACTCTTTGCATCGGGGGCCAGGGACACTGAGCGGCAGCGCCGTTTCCCGCGGCGAGCGGGCGCCCTCCGCTCCGGCCGGGACCTTAGCGGAACCAGGGTGCGGCCGGGGCCCTGGCTCGGCGGCTGCCGCTGGCGGGATCCCCACGCCCACCCACCCGCGCGTAGGGTCCCCCGTCGCGGCGGTAACGGGACAGGAAACACCAGCCCCACATTCCAACCAGCCCCGGCTTCCCGACGCTTCGGCCCTATTTATAAGGGGTGGGCGGGGCCCCGCGGGGCCCCGCCCCTCGCGAGTTCCCGCGGCAGCTCAAACGCGCGAGAGCAGCAGCGGCAGCAGCACCGCCTCTCCCCCTGAGGCCCCCTCCCTATCCCTCTTCGGGGGAAGAGGAGCTCCACCGCCCCTCCCGAGACGCGGCCCCGACGCACGCTCGTACGCACGCGCGCGGTGGCGTCAGTTCCTGGCGCCGGCGGCGCGGGGCCCTGCTTCCGCTTTCCGCTGCGGCGCGCGCCCCGCTCTCAGCCGACTCGGGATCATGGCGGCCACGGCCACGATGGCGACCTCGGGCTCGGCGCGGAAGCGGCTGCTCAAAGAGGAGGACATGACCAAAGTGGAATTCGAGACCAGCGAGGAGGTGGACGTGACGCCCACGTTCGACACCATGGGCCTGCGGGAAGACCTGCTGCGCGGCATCTACGCCTACGGTCGGGGGCCGCGGGGTGGCCGGGCGGCGAGGGCGGGGGCGCGGCCGGGAGGGAGTCCCGGGGCCCAGCATGCCGCGGCCCCGCCGGGTCGGTGTCGGAGGCTTCGGCGCGTCGTCCTCGGTGCACAGCACGGTGCCGGGTCCAGCGAAGGCTGAGAAGTCTTCCCGGGCACTTGGGAGCCGTTCATGCGTCGGATAACGGGCTTGTACCTAGTAGGTGCTAGGGACCCGCGCTGCTCTGGGCGCTAAGGGTTTGGCAGTGAATCCGGCAGGCTCGTGCCTAGACCCGAGGCTGCTTCAGGCAGTGGTGATGGCTGTGACGCGGGGAGCAGGGGGAGTAGTGGGGCTACTATTTGAACTGAGGTCTGGATTAAGGAGCCCGTCGTGAGAGGACCGGGCAGAGGGAAGGGCTGGTGCCAGGACCGTGCGGTACTGAGTCCGTGCGTTCCAGGCACAAAAAGAAGCCTCCTGTGGTGGGAGCCCAGGGGCGACTTTGGAGGGGCAGACAGGGCCAGATCTTACAGCGTGCTGTGTGAGGTGATGAAGAGTTTTTTATTTCTAAGTGCAGTGGGAAGCCTTTGGAGGGTTTTAAGCAGGGGTCAGATTTGCAGGTACAGAGATTATTTTGGGAGTCTGGATTTAAGGGGAGGTGAGAGGTGAGGCTGGAGAGGAGGCAGGGGAGAGGCGATGGTGTTGCGGTGGCGATGGGTTGGATGTGAGCAGCAGAGGTGGGTGGTGGTGCTGTTTGCTTAGGTGGGGAGCCCTGGAGGGAGGCAGAGTCGGGAGTTCTGTCCTGGGCGAGGTGAATCTCAGGGGCTTGTAAGCCATCCAGTTGGAGATGTTGGGAGGCAGTTGCCCGAGTTGGGAGCCTGGGAAGAGTTGGGGTGGGGAGGCAGTGCAGATGGGAGTGGTCAGCATCTGTGTTTAACGCCTGGGACTGGGCTGTCATTCACCCAGCAGTCCTTGATGTTCCGGCAGTTTCCAGCAAAGAGGGTGCTGAGGGGATGGGAGGTGAGAAGTGCCAGCCCATCCCTGCCTGGTGCGAGGCTGACAGTCCTGCCTGCCTCCGGGCATCTGGGACATCCCTGCCCCAAACACCGTTTTTAGTTTCCCAGCCACGTGCTTGGTCACGATGAGGGTTTTAAGTCATCTGTTATAGTTTTTATGTTAAATGGAAGTCGTACTGTATTTTAAAAGACTGCCCCAAATTAAAAAAAAATTTTTTTTGTACATAAACTTTTGTTTACTTGGAAAATACTTTTACGCCTTCAGAGTAGCCTCGTTCCCCGGTAACAGTCACGTAGAGGGATGGTGTCCTAGTTTGTATAGCTGCACCGCGAGTGGAAGGGGCCCAGTGTGGACCCCGCAGAAAGACCCAGGCAGTAGAGTAAATGCAGTGTAGACACTTGGACAGCATGCAGACCGATATGGAGAGGGAAGAGGGGCGGCTGCAGAGCCACTGGACTTATTTCCCTTCCTTGTAGTTTAAACAGTAACGCAAAGAATAGCTCTGCAAGTGACTGTAAATGACACAGAAAGAATTGGGAGTCAAAGGTGAGCCCCCGCCCAGGGTCCGGGAGTGCCACCGTTAACTTTTTGGGGGGTTTTGGTAATCTAACTGAGGTCTCTGTATTCTGCAACGGTGTTTTTTAAATAAGGATTTTGTACAAATAAGATCCACGTTAGTATAAAAACATGGTTCAGCCCGGTTCATTCACCAGGTGTTTGTTGAGAGCTTCCGTATGTTGGACTTGGAGTTAGGAGGGGTGGGGGTGAGGGCTTAAACAAGGATACCGAGGAGCTTCCAGTGTGTGGTTAGAACTAACTTTGTTTCTTTCTGCAGGTTTTGAAAAACCGTCAGCCATCCAGCAGCGAGCCATCAAGCAGATAATTAAAGGCAGAGACGTCATCGCTCAGTACGTCACTGGCCCCAAACGGGGTTAGGCTCCAGTCAGCCCAGTGCAGAGAGTGCTTTGGGAGGACCATTTTTCACCCTTTCCTTGACTTTAATCCACAGGGTGTCTTGTTTTTTTCTTTTCCTGTCCTTTTTCTTTTCCTGTTTTTTCTTTTCCTTTCCTGTCCTGTCTAGGAAGCCGTCATATTTTTAGCCAGCCTTACCTATCAGTTGGCGTGTGGAATGGTTTATAATACTCTCTTAATGGCTTTATCCCCCATTTGCCTTATTCTTAAAGACTTGGTTACAAGATGAATTATTTTTGGAGGCTGGTTTTAGTCCAAAATTACAGAAAAGAATTACGTTTATATAAAGGGGAATCTCTCCTTTTCTGCCACCTGTACCACTTCATCTCCCTTGGTGACCCTGCAGAGCCCCCGCCCTTCGGTTGAGGCACTGGTCTGCTCCGGGAGGTGGGGCTCCTGCTCAGAAGCTGCCCAGGTGCTCCTGCACCTGCCCCTGGGGGTAATGCCATGGTGGGGGTGCCGTGAGTGGGAGCAGGGAGCCCGTTCTACACCCTCAGTCTGTGTTTTCTTGAACAGGTCTCAGTCTGGCACAGGCAAAACCGCCACGTTCAGCATCTCCGTCCTCCAGTGTTTGGATATTCAGGTAATTTGCGACTCCTAGGAAATCCTTCCTTTTTTCCTCTAACTGCAGTTCAAAAAGGGCAGCTTTGAAAAATGTCTATTTGGTCGTACCGACTCAACTAATTTCTTAAAAGGTTCTTAGGTGTGTACTCACATGAGAGCTAATACTCTGTCATCAATTCCTTGTCGTTTAAACCG
This sequence comes from Lynx rufus, assembly GCF_022079265.1. Lineage (NCBI taxonomy): Eukaryota > Metazoa > Chordata > Mammalia > Carnivora > Felidae > Lynx > Lynx rufus. Next base: position 1,324,657 of record NW_025814853.1, on the reverse strand, counting down.
AGAGATATATTAGCGGACATTCTTGTCTGCAAGCCGCAGTCCTGCCTGGTAAACCCCGTGATGGCTGGGTTCATGCTTGAACTCACATTCGGGTTCATTTACCTCTGTTAGACGTGTGGTCTAATGTGCGGTTGACGTGAGATAACATTGCAAAGAGGTCTGCGCTGAACTAGTGTAGTGTGCCTCGAAAATACTGAGGACTCTCTGTTTTCTGACACATTATCTTACCAGGTTCGTGAAACCCAGGCTTTGATCTTGGCTCCAACGAGGGAGTTGGCTGTGCAGATCCAGAAGGTGAGACCCAGGGAGGCGGTGCCGTATTTGCAAGTATTGCTTTCTCATTCAGTGGTCAAAGGCTGACTGGTTGGTTGAACCTAATCCTGTTTTTTGGTTTCCTCTAATTTTATTTCCTGATCCCTAACGTTTGTGACGTGAATTTCTGATATGTTTTAAATCATTTTTAACGTTGCTGGTGTGTTTCCACTAGCTTTTTGCAGTTTTAGAGTTGTAATTTTTTTCAGAAAAAGATTCTTTTTAGTTAAGCGGTTGTAACTTTTATACTCAAGACGCTATAAACACTCGATACACGTTAAGAAGTAAATACTGTCTCTGGGTGGCTAGGATGATGAGTTTTATGTGTTTCCGGGGTATTTTGTAATTGAAATGTACTGCTTCTGTACTAATAAGCCAGCAAAACGACTTCATTTTGGCACAGAAAAGAGTAGAAGGGGGAGAGTGGGTCTTTTTGTAGTTTTATGGTGTAAATAATAGAATAAATAACTCTCGGTGGTCATCTTACGTTGGAGTAGAAATTACCTTCGTTTTGGGAACACTGTGAGGTCTCTGACTTTGCACGAACGTGAGCTTCGTTTGAATTCAGGGCCTGCTCGCGCTGGGCGACTACATGAACGTCCAGTGCCATGCCTGCATCGGGGGCACCAACGTGGGGGAGGACATCAGGAAGCTGGACTACGGGCAGCACGTCGTCGCCGGCACCCCCGGGCGTGTCTTTGGTAAGCGCTTCTGTCTGTAAAAGTCACGCACGCAGCAGGGTTCGCAAGTGGCGTTTAAACCGCCTGGGACTGTTTCCCGTTGCCATGCTGCGTCACAGTTTTGCACATGGGTGACGTGTAGGAGGGGGACAGAGGTCTCTGAGCTGCCGTGAAAATGTGAAGAACACCCAGAACGGCTGGCCCTTTCCTTGTAGCCTGAGGTCTAATTATCTCTTTTCTTTTCTTTCTTTTAATGCTTGTTTATTTTTGAGAGAGAGAGAGAGAGAGAGCGTGAGCGGGGAAGGGGCCGAGAGAGAGGGAGACACAGAATCCAAAGCAGGCTCCGGGCTCCGAGCTGTCGGCACAGAGTCCGATGCGGGACTTGAATCCATGAACCATGAGATCATGACCTGAGCCGAAGTCGGACGCTCAACTGACTGAGCCCCCCAGGTGTCCCTTGAGGTCTAATTATTTTTAACTGTGGTTCCGTAGACATGATTCGGCGCAGAAGTTTGAGGACGCGCGCTATCAAGATGTTGGTTTTGGATGAGGCTGACGAAATGTTGAATAAAGGTACGAGTAACAGCATAATTTCCTCCCAACGTTTAACTACGTTTTCACAGCACGAGGTGGAAACCTGCAGCTGACACAAGCGTTCTCTGCGTGAGCAGAAGCGCTCGGCTGGGCGCAACTACGAACATAGAACTTGCACCCTGTCCTTCCCGCAGTGGGGAAGGGACCGCTGTGCCACCGCTCCCCGCGCATCCGGGGCTGGTGCAGGTGGGGAGGCGCGCGTAGAGATGCCTGCTGTGCCCTGTGGGGCCCTGGCGGCTGTGACAGGGAGTCTGGGTTTCTGGTAACAGCGTGTTGTGTTGTCTAGAGGTTCTGTAATCTCTTTAGCTAGCTGTCCTATTGGTTGTCTAGGCTTTTACTTTCTTATTTCAATTTAAATTTACCTTATTATATATTCTTCAACGTTTACGTAATTGTTTTGGGAGAGGGATAGAGAGCGAGCAGGGGAGGGGCAGAGAGAGAGGGAGAGAGGGAGACAGAATCGCAAGCAGGCTCTGTGTCGTCAGCACACAGTCCCGCTCGAGCCCACAAATGGTGAGATCATGACCTGAGCTGAAACCGAGTCGGGCCCCAGCCGACAAAGCCACCCAGCTGCCCCCCTTTTTAAAAGAATTTTAATATTTATCTTTTGAGGGGCACCTGGGTGGCTCGGTGGGTTGAGCGTCCGACTTCTGCTCAGGTCAGGATCTCGTGGTCTGTGAGTTCGAGCCCCGCGTCGGGCTCTGTGCTGACGGCTCGGAGCCTGGAGCCTGCTTCCGATTCTGTGTCTCCCTCTCTCTCTGCCCCTCCCCCGTTCATGCTCTGTCTCTCTCTGTGTCAGAAATAAACATTAAAAAAAATAATGTTTGAGAGAGCTCGTGCCAGCAAGCAAGTGGGGGAGGGGTGGGGGGGACGGGGACAGAGGATCTGAAGCAGGCTCTGTGCTGACTGCAGAGAGCCCGATGCGAGGCTCGATCCCACAAATCGTGAGATCATGACCTGAGTCATGACCTCTCATGACCTGAGAAACCCGGAGTCAGACGCTCAACCAACTGAGCCACCCAGGCTCGTAGGCTGATCTTTTTCCCAGTTACGTTTTAAGGTAAATTTTTAGACTTCACGTGTACTTTTTAGGATTTTCACGTGTTTCTATCAAAACGTCTGAGGACAGATATGTGACGCCCCCCTCGGTGGTGGCGGCTGTGGTGTCAGTACAGTGACAGGGAAATGTGACCTGACAGATGCTTTGGGTCCAGCACCCGTTAGAGCGCCTCTCCGTGTGTCCACGCCTCCGCTGCCTGCACACACCCTCCCCTCAGTCCCTGCCCCCACACCAGGGGGTCACCGGGTGACAGACGCAGCGGCTGAGGTGCGGTTCCCGCCGGTGTTCCCGGTGTCCGGGCCTGCGGGGCTCCTGCTGCGTGAGGAGCTGTCCCTGCGCCCCTCTGTCCGGAGGCCCTGCTCTTCTAGGGGATGGCACGGTCACCGCTGCGCACTCAGGCCGCTTCCTTAGCGTTTGAGGGGGCGGCTGCTCACGGGCGGCCCCTGGGGCGCCGTTCACACAGCGAGGTCTCCAGACGGACGGCGTCTGCGTCATCTGGGGGTTTGCTAGAAACGCAGGTCTTGGGCTCTGTCATTTGTGGGGTCACGACTTCGCGGTCTGTTAACGGGCCTTTGGAGGCCGGGACCCGCCGTGCGGGCATTCTCACGGGCTCGCCTGCTGACCCCGTCCTGCCCGGGGCAGCGGAGGTCGCGGTGTGGTGGCCCGTGGGCCAGGTCCCACCAGTCGAGGTGTGGTTGACGGGTGACATACACCCCTAAGGATCCCATGTATGCGGGAGATTGTTCTGTCCGAATCCAGATCTCTGGTTTCTCTTAAAACGTGGCAGATCTCGCCATGTCGGACGCACATCCTCACAGCAGCCCGACAGCAGCGGTGGCTGCCAGCAGGCGTCTGAGGTTGTGGGCGACCCAGGGCCGGGGCTTCTGTTGCTCCTCACGGCCGGCATCCGGGCCTGTCGGGGTGGGGCCGCGACCCCCAGAGACGGCAGAGAGGGGCGTGTGGATTTCCCAGCTCCGCGGAAGACACTCTTTGTGAAACCTATGCCCCACATCCGCGACCTCCGTGTCCAACCGCGCGGCCTTCAGAATTCTCCGCGTCTCCTCCTTTGTCCCAGGTTTCAAGGAGCAGATATACGACGTGTACAGGTACCTGCCCCCGGCCACACAGGTGGTGCTCATCAGTGCCACGCTGCCTCACGAAATCCTGGAGATGACCAACAAGTTCATGACGGACCCCATCCGCATCTTGGTGAAGCGGTAAGCACGCCCTGCGCCTCGGGTGCCACAGCCACAGGCCACGTAGCTGGTGTTTGGGTCTGAAAACGTGTAAAGTGTTTCTTGTATTCTTTTTTGAAAAGCCAGCTCTGGGGCACCCGGCTGGCTCAGTTAGTGGAGCGTGGGACTCTTGATCTTGGGGTTGTGAGTTCGAGCCCCATGTTGGATGTGAAAAAAAAAAAAAAAAGCTAACTTTCACGACGGGCTTTCACGATGGGCTTTCTCCTTTGGCTCTGCGATTCCGAATTTACGAGCTAGCTGATGGTGTTTGTCCATCATTGCCGTGGGAGCAAAATGTGCAATACGAGGTGTGCAAGTTGTTGAAGGCGCAGGCTGGTCGGGCCCGTGCAGCAGAGGTGCTGGCCCCCGGGAGGGTAGGGGCCGCCGCCGGGAACGGTGTGTGGCTTGTGTGCGCCCTGAAGTCTCGGTGGAGGAATGAGTTCCCGGGACGTGCCTTTGTCCTCCAGTGATGAACTGACCCTAGAAGGCATCAAGCAGTTTTTTGTAGCGGTGGAGAGGGAAGAGTGGAAATTCGATACCTTGTGTGACCTGTACGACACGCTGACCATCACTCAGGCGGTCATCTTCTGTAACACCAAACGGAAGGTACGTGGCCACCTTAGCTCTTCAGTGTTCTCGTGGCAAAACTGAACTTGGTTCTCTTTGGGACGCAGCCCAGACCTTGCCCGTGGTGGCTCAGAAGGGGACAGGCGGGCATGGCCAGGGAAGCTGTACGGACGTGTTCACGCTGGTCCCAGGACCGGACACATGGACGTCATTGGCTTTAGGAGGGGCCCCGGGCCTGGGTTTTCTTAGGCTCCCAAGTGACGCTGTCGTGCAGGTGGACCAGACAGCCAGGAGTCGGCCACCTTCCAGAGAAGATTTGAATTTAAGTTTCAAATGAGAATAGTGAGAGACGGCCTTTTTTTTCCCTTGAGAAACGTACATAGAACCAGTAAGAGAAGTTTTGCCCCAATATGTGCTGGGCAAACGTTTCCACACATCTAGTAAAGATTCCTCTGAGGTTTGTTTTTTTTTTTTTCCCCAAAGGTTTATTTTGAGAGAGAGCCAGTAGGGAGGGTCAGGGAGGGGGGACAGAGGGTCCCAAGCAGGCTCTGAGCTGTCAGCGCAGAGCCCGACGCAGGGCTCGGACCCAGACGAACGTGTGAGATCGCGACCTGAGCCGAAGTCAGACGCTCAGCCCGCTGAGCCGAACCCCAGGCGCCCCGTGATCGATCCGCGTGTTAAGGGCCCCGGCGCTGAGCATTCATGTTGGTTCCGCGGACGACTGAGCTGAGGTCCGCAGCACGTGCCCCGGTCTGGTTTCTGAGCTTACGGTGGCGGCTGCTGCTTTGCCCTGCAGGTGGACTGGCTGACGGAGAAGATGCGAGAGGCCAACTTCACGGTGTCGTCCATGCACGGCGACATGCCGCAGAAGGAGCGCGAGTCCATCATGAAGGAGTTCCGGTCCGGCGCCAGGTGGGTCAGCGCCACTTCCGGCCCCAGACCGTGCCCTCCTGCCTCCTGGGCGTGGGCAGCCCTGCGGGGGCGCTAGGCTGGGGGGAGCCGCCATCACCTTGGGGGTGGGGGGCGGGTAGGGGTCTTCACTGCCGAGTAAAGAGGTTTTCCGGTGGTGCTTTTGTGTTGGGGTCTTAGCCGAGTACCGCTGTGGTCGGAGAGCATGTGGCATCGTTCCTTGTAGCGTGTACCCAGGTTTGCTTGCCGGCCCGGCACACACTCACTTCTAGATGCCCCGTGCGCGTGTGCACAGGCCGAGCGCCCCGTGGTCGCCGTGCCCCGGAGGCTCCGTTGCCGGTTGCGTTTCGGACCCTCCGCACCCTCCCCTCTGTTTCTCTTTACTGTCTCCGCAGCAGCGAGGGAGCTGTGGGTGCAGCTCTGAGTTCCGTGTGTCCTCGACGTGTCCTCGATGGGTCCTGAGGCCGTCGTGCCGACCAGTTCAGAGTTGTTGGGTTTCTGCAGGGTTAGCCTTCATCACAGAAGCGTCCCTCCGTCCGTAGTAATGCTGCCTGTCGGCAGTCCTGCCGTGAGGCCGGTCCGGCCGCCTTGTGGGGTGGGTGTCCCCGCCGGGTCCCCTCGCGCGCCCCGCCCCCACTCCGTGTGCCGCCCGAAGCTGCAGGTGTGCGCTGTGCACACAGCTCGCGGTGGCTTCTGGTTGGTTTTCTTCGTCGTTAGAATGCTGATTGCTGTCTTGGGATGCAGTTCGTCCCGTGTTGTTTGATGCCGACGAAACTACGTTTGAGTTAATCATCTCGTCAGTGCGTTTACCTCTCATGCTCTTTTTCTGATTCTTTCTTTTAAAATTCATTTTGAGAGAGAGCACGTGCACATGCAGGGAAGGGGCAGAGAGAGAGAGAGAGAGAGAGAGAGAGAGAGAGAGAATCTTAAGCAGGCTCCGTGCTCAGTGCTTAGCCTGATGTGGGGCTTCCGTGAGACCATGACCTGAGCAGAAATCAAGAGTCGGACGCTTAAGCCGGCTGAGCCCCCAGGTGTCCTGGTTTTGGATTTCATATCCTCATTCCTTTTCCCCATTTCCTTTTCTCCTGAGGGAGTGTAGCGCTCTTTGCCTCCATCCTCCACATCTGTTGTGATCGGCACGTGGGCCTTCGTCCCTCTCCCGCAGAGACCAGAGGCTTCAGTGACCCCTGCATTTCTAGAAAGCGGTGGTGGTGGTCACGTGTTTTATAATATCACAAACTCCACAGGACGCCTTTGCTTTATGTGACAAAACGTACATACGTTCAGACACATACTATCGTTTTACTTTTTGTCTTTCAACTTCTGTCTGGGATGGATGTCCTTCTCCTTGAAGAATGTCTTTACCTATTTGGTTTGGGGCTGCCAGTGACCCAGTGACAGAGTGTCCGTTTTAGTTTGTCTAGAAGTGTTTATCTCGAAGGAGAAACTTGCTGAGATAGAATTCTGGGAAGTAGCCTGCGGTCTCAGTGCTGCCCCACCCCCCACCCCCGCTTGTCTTTCGCTGTCTCGGCGGCTCCTGCTCTGATGTGTCCGTGCGGCTCTGGTCTTTCCTCCTGCTGGGCTGCTGTCCGGCTTCCTGCCCCGCCGTGTGGCTGGGCTCCTGTTCTCTCTCCCTCTGGGGCTGCGGTTGTAGGTGATTATGGGGCAGTGACACCTCCCCGTTTTGTTTTGAACTCCGTTCTCCTGTGTTGCTGTCCCTTAACTTGAATGCTTCTAGACCAGCGACGTCCAATAGAAACGTATAGTTCAGGCCACATCTGAGATTTCCTAGGACCCGTGTTAAAACAGACAAAAAGAAACAGGTGAGGTTGATTTTTAATACGATATTTGACTCAACGGGGCACGTCATTTCAACGTTCCCGTATGTAGCGTTAAAAATACTAGTTAAGGTGTTTTTTGCTTTTTTTTTGTACCGAGCATTGAAAATGCTGTGTGTATTTTGCACTTTAAAGAGCATCTCATTCCGGGCCAGCCGCGCTGCACGTGCTCGAGGGGCAGGCGGGCTGGTGGCCTCGGTGTTGGACGTGGCGGCCCGTGGCGTGTCCGATCCTCCCCTGGCTGCAGGACAGAGCGCTGTGAGCTGCATTTCAAATTGGAACACGCTGTAAAGCCTGCGCCAGGGTCCAGAGGCCACCAGCCCTGACTCCCCTCTAGGCGGAAGTAGGACGTCTTTCCCAGTTGTCGATACAGGGCTGGGTTCAAACAGTTAAACGTAGTGCAGCAGGAGCTACCAGAACTCTCTTTATCAGACGGTGCACGTGAACTGAGCACAACCACAGACGCGAGGCCCTTCGTGGAGAGGTCTTTCCGGTGCCGCCCCTGACGCTGCACGCCCGCAGAGGGGCCGGTGTGAGGGTGACCTGACGTGTTTTCCGCCCGTCGCCAGTCTTAAGCTTTCGTGACTGGGGTGGTTGCCTCAAGCACCTTCTCTCGTTGCAGCCGTGTGCTCATCTCCACGGACGTCTGGGCCAGGGGCTTGGACGTCCCTCAGGTGTCCCTCATCATTAACTACGACCTGCCCAATAACAGAGAGTTGTACATACACAGGTAGGGGTGGGCTTCCCGTGGGCCTCCTGTTGGCGGGTGTCCCGTCCCCTTTCCTGCTGCGTGTACTGAAGGGGTTTTGCTCTGCCCTCGAAGAATCGGGCGCTCGGGCCGCTACGGCCGGAAGGGGGTGGCCATCAACTTTGTGAAGAACGACGACATCCGTATCCTGAGAGACATCGAGCAGTACTACTCCACCCAGATCGACGAGATGCCCATGAACGGTGAGCCGGCCTGCCCGCCAGGATGTGTGGCACCTGCCCTCTCCCTCGCCCTCCCCCTCCCCCTCCCCCTCCCGTCTTGTTTGTGTCTAGAATACGTCGCGAGCCTGTAGCTCAGTTTACACGTTTGCACCCCGTTTGCATCCTTCCTTCACACGTGCCTTTCTGTCCCTCAGTGGCTGACCTGATCTGAGGAACCCGCCGCGCTGACGAGCTGGCGACCGTCGCCCACCTCGTGCCGCTGTCGGGAAGTGTGCGGGGGCGGTTTCCGGGTGATGGGGTTTGTGTGAGCTTGGCGACAGCCCCCAGGACAGGCGAGCCCTCGGTGTTCTTTTCTTACCCACGTGTAAATAATGCTTGGAGTTTTTTTCATTAAACGTTTAAAACTTTTCCCATAAACTCTTAATTTGTTTTTTTTTTTTAATACTTCTTTTTGAAGCAGTCTGCATACCCAGCCCGGGGCTTGTCACGATCCCGAAATCAAAAGTTGCACGCTCCACGACTGAGCCAGCCAGGTGCCCCCCAGGTTTATATCTCTTCGGGTGCCACCGGCTTTTCTAGTAACGTGCTGTGCGATCTTGGGCGACAGGTCGGGTCGCTTCACTCTGCTTTCTGTCTCTGTCGGTGAACGGAAGTGGTGATACAGCCCGCCTGTGCAGACCTCCCCAGGCGGGTCGAGATGGTAGCAGTCGAACGTCCACGGTTGTGGGGAGCTTGAGACGTTTCTAAAGTTCACCCGGTGACTCCGACCCCGGGCATCACCGTCGTGTGGCGTGTGGAAGGAACTTCCCGACGAGCTCCCGTCCTGGAGCGGGGCCGCACAGGGTCCGATGCGGTGCGTGCAGGGCGCTTATGTGCCGGCAGTGGAGACCGCGACACCACAGCCCCGGCCACGTGCAGCCAGGAAGCAGCCGCCGTGCCGGGCGCCGGATCCCACTTCTCGCGGTCGGGAGGGAGGGGGTTCGGCAGAAGAGACCGTAGATCCTTGACTCCAGCTTGGCCCTGGGTTTGCGCACCAGGAGCGGGAGCCCCGGGCGAGCAGCTGGAGGGAAGGATTTGTCAGCGGCCGTAGTGTTTCTGGCTTAACAAGCGCAGTGTGGGTGGAGGAGGGAGGGGAGCACGCGGGGCCTCGTCCGTGGCTCGGGGAGGGGACGGCCGGAAGCAAGCCAGGAGGAGAGACGCGTGAGAAGCCGAACTCAGATGCCGTCTAGGAAAGAGAACAACTAGCAAAACACAGGAAAACATTCAACCTCGCAGGTGATTCGGGCGTGACGTGCGGCCAGGAAAGGTTTAACGACGACCCTGAGTGTGGCGAGGGCGTGGGAACATCTGTGGTGTGCTGTCAGTGGGAAAGCAGCCTGGCCCTGACCAGTGGGAGCAACGAAAATGTTCTCTCTCTCTGAGGGGGTAGTTCTGCCTTAGGCAGCTTTCCGGAACGTGGACTGGGGGGGGGAGGGGGGAGAGTGCTGGGAGGGGTGCGTGGGGAGCCACTGTGCTTGCATTGCTGTGAGGGGGTTGGGGGGCGTTGGGGGGGGCAGCCGGGGCACGAGTGTCACGGCCCAAGTGGGTTTAGCGGTGTCCCTTGGCAACCGAACGTTGAGAGAAGCAAGGGGGCCGGTGTGCCCGGCCAGACGGGATGTTGAAAGCCGTTCAGCATTCGACATTGAACATTCAGACGTTCAGCTGCCAGTTTTAGCCGTTACTCGCGAAAAAGTGGAAATGACCCAAACCTCCACCGACCGGCAAGTGCAGTCACGGCACGTGAGGAGTATTAGGTGGCCATCCAGAGGGGTGTGGTGTCGACACCCGCTCGCCGAGGGCCACGTGCTGTGCGATCCCACTTCCGTGAAACGTCCCAGACGGCTGCATCAGACAGAACTTAGGTGGTGGTTTTCCTGACCGGGGAGCGCGTGCTTTGGGGGGATGAAAACGTTGAGGAGTCGGACCGTGGTAACGGTTGCACGCCTCTGTAAGTGTGGCGGACGTCACTGAGTGGTCACGTTTCGAAGGGGTGACTCCTACGGAGCTACGTCTCCGTTAAAAATCAGGTGGGGGGCCACCACACCCTTCCCGAGAATTAAACGGGGCACAGGCGAGGGGAGAGTAGCCTAGAGTCCCAGGCTATAAAAGACGGCTCGACTGGGTCCCGAAACAGGACGCAGCTACACACACTTCGAAGAAGTCACAAAAGGCGCGAGTAAGCGGAGAGTGGAGAAATAAGGGAAACGTGCCACATGGGAGCCCTCCGACCACGGTGAACCTTGGGCAGAGGTTTTGGGAAGACTTACCAGGGGCAGAGAGAGCCGTGTCGTACGCGATACCTGGAAAGGTGGTTCGTCACAAATGCTGCTGGGACAGCCCAGGGGCCTTGCACCCAGAGGAGCCTCACACTGGCAAAAACCCGTAGAGCTGCCGGGAAGGCTAGGCGAGTCCGGTTCCAGCTGCTTTCGGGAACCCAGTGAGGATAAAGGTACCAGATTTTCCTCACATACGGCCAGCGGCAGACCGCGGCTCTGGCCAGCGTGGTGAGGCAAGAAAAGGGGTAAAAGGCATCCGTTTGGAAAGGAAGAAAAGTCTGCGTAGACTTTGCTTCACGTGGGAAGTTTCAGGGCTCTGCCCCTGGGCTGCTACAAGGTCGCTGTCCAGAACTCACTTGCGTTCCTGCAGGCCAGCACTGAGCACTTGGAGAGGGAGACTTAAGCACTGTTTACAGTAGCACCAGATAGTGAAATACTGGGGATACGTTTGGCACCTGTGGCATCCGTGCCCTGAGAGCCACGAGGTGTTGCTGTGAAAAATGTCCATAAACGAGAGGCGCCGTCGTAATGGGACTAGAGGGGTCGGGATCGCTCAGGTGTCTGTTCTCCCCACGTTGTTCCACGGATCTGGCACAGCCCCAATCAAAGTACCAAGAGACTTTGGCAAAAAATCGACAAGCTGATTCTAAAGCTGATACGGAGGGGCGCCTGGGTGGCTCAGTCGGTCGAGTGTCCGGCTTCGGCTCAGGCCATGATCTCACAGTCCGTGAGTTCGAGCCCCGCGACGGGCTCCGTGCTGACGGCTCAGAGCCTGGAGTCTGCTTTGGATTCTGTGTCTTCCTCTCGTTCTGCCCCTCCCCAACTTGCGCTCTGTCTCTCAAATATAAATAAACATTTAAAATGTTTTTTTTTACATTAATTCACTTTTAAGAGAGAGAGACAGAGCACAAGTGGGGAAAGGGCAGAGAGAGAGGGAGACAACAGAATCCAATCCGGAGCAGGTTCCAGGCTCCGAGCTGTCAGCACAGAGCCTGACGCGGGGCCCAAACTCATGACCTGAGCTGAAGTCGGAGGCTTAACTGACTGAGCCACCCAGGCGCCCCGATATTAAAAAATTTTTTAACAAAAAAATAAAATTCACATGGAGATACAAAGGACCCAGCATGGCCGGAGCAGCTTTGAAAAACTGAACAAAGCTGGAGGACTTTTCCTGCCTGATACAGTGAGGTGTTGGCACAAAGACAGACACCCCCAGATCCCTGGGATGTGGTACAAGGTCTAGAGAGAGACCACAGGTTTATGGGGAGGGGGTTTTCAGCAGAGGTATTGAGGCAGTGCGGTGGGTAAAGGATGATCCTTTCAGCAAACGATGCCCAAACAGATGGCGAGCCCTATGCAAAAAAAGAAAAACCCTTTATCATTACTTCGTACCACGAACAAAAAGTAGCTTGGGACGGAAGACCTAAAGTCACAAAGCTTCTGGAAGCACAGGAGGCAAGTCTTAGTGGCCTTGGATTTGGCCAAGATTTTTTTAACAGGACAGAAATAATTATAAATCAGACTGCCCAAAATTAAAAACCTTTAACTCCTCACTAAGCATTGTTAGGAAAGTAAAAAGGCAAACAGACCGGGAGAAAGAATTTCAACGCACATGCCGGGCGGAGGACTTAGAACCAGAATATGCGGGGAGCTTTTCAGCGGTAGGTGGAAGAATGGCCCCCCCAGAGGTGCCCGGGGCCTGCTCCCTGGAGCCCGTGACCGCATCACATGTTACGGCAGGAGGGACTTTGCAGATGGAATTGAAAAGTTTGAGACCGGATTGTCCCGGGTTATCCGGGTGGACCCACATGAGCTTTTCAAGGTCAGCCCGCCTTGACCTCGCTGGACTTGAAAGTGCCTCTGCCGCGACGAGCAGCCCCTAGAAGGGGCGTGTGGCGCACGGCTGGCAGGGGACAGACCTCAGGCCTGCAAAACCCTGCAGCCGAGTCGGCCAACAACCTGCCTGAGAAGGAAACGGGTCCCCCCCTCCCCCCAGAGCCTCCGGGAAGGAAGCAGCCGGCCTGCCGCTCGACTGTAGCCCCGCGAGAGCCGTGTCCCCTCCCTGCCCACCAGCACTGTAACACACTGTGTTATTTTAAGCCACTGAGTCTGTAGTAATTTGTTACGTGGCAACGGAAACGTACACAAACGATATTCCAGTAATAGAAGACCAATGCTCCAAATAAAGAAAAAGGCAAGAGATTTGAACAGACGCCTCCCTAAAGAGGATTCACGGGTGACAGACCCAAGTCCGTGAAAAGACTCTCGGCATCATTGGTCTTCAGGGACACGCACATCGAACCAGGACGGCCGAGAGTGAGCAGACCTCCCGTCGCAGGGGTGGGCGAGGATGCGGGGCAGCCGCCTCACTGCTGGCGGGAATGCAGAACGGTGCAAGCGCTTGGCGAGCAGTTGGGCGGCTTCAAGAACATTACTCACCCCCCCTCCCCCCGTATGACCCGACCTTGTCACCCCCGGTATGTGCTCAAGAGAAACGAAGACCTGTCCGTTCAAAGACTTCTCGTGATGGCTCATCGCGGCCTTGTTCGTGACAGCCAAAAATCGGAGACGGCCCCGAGGCCCGCCAAACCAACCGTGGCACGTCCACGTGATGGGAAGTGCTTGACAGTGAAGCCGGACACGGCGCTGAGGTCCACGTGGGTGAGCCTCCGCGATCCTGCTGACTGATACTAGCGGGACGATGCGCACGTGCCGGAGGGTTCCGCTTCCGTAACCTTCCGGGAAACAAGCTGCCGACCGCAAGCAGACCAGCGGTTGTCTGGGGTGGGGCGTGGGGGCACATCTCCCACCACGTGCCTCCGATGCCAGGCCCGGCTGGGCGGGCGATGCTGCCTTTGGAGCGCGAAGCCTGCCCGCCCCACCCGGGAGCGCCAGGGGGCCCTCAAGGATGGAGTGGCGCAGCCCTGGGACACATCCTCCCCGCCCTGAACCCCAGAAGGACCAGCAGAAGCTTGATTGCAATGCCCCTTTTATTAAACACAATTGCACTTTGGAGCGAGGGTTTCCCCGGGTCCTGCGAATCTTCTGGAGGCCCCGTGGCCGCCCTCCTGCCGGCGGGCAGCCCCACTGGCTGCCGGGGCGCGGTTGCCCAGACGGCAGTCCACAGTGGCCACGCAGCTCTGTCCTTTCATCTGGCGTGACCTCGGGGTGCAGGGACAGCGTCCTCACCCCGAGCACACTTCTGCTGTCCTGGGCAGGCGGCGGATGACGTCATACACGTTCCGGTGACAGGCTGCGGGGAGGTAAACCTTCCAGGAGAGCATTGCAAACACAAGGCAAACGTGTGCTGCTGGCCCAGAGCCCTGGGGCCCGGGAGGTAGACACAGGCAGATCTGGGCATTGGAGGGACGTCCGCCGTGAGACGTGGGCCAACTGCTTCCGACCCTGAGCCCCGCCCCCCACATCTTGACTAAGAGCACAGGTGCTGGGGTCGCTGCGAAGTCCCGTCTTTTCCTGTAAAGGATCAACACACCACCGGCCCCTGGTTAAGACCAGCTGATGACAAACTGTTCTCCCATCGTCAGGGAGACAGGGATGTCCAGGGTCTGCAATAAGAGAAAAAAGAAAACGTGACCACCAAACAGTTGTTGACAGAGGTGAGGCCCGAGTGCTCGGCAGACAGGAGCCTGGGCCTGGGCGGGTGGTGCCCTCGGGGTCTGCCCCAGCCCCTGGAGGCTTCTGGCTCTGTTCCTCGCTGGCTGAGTCTGCTTTCAGCATGGCCCATGAGTCACCATCGGTGTGGACACAGGCAGAGGAAAGGCCCAAGCTGCAAGGGGGCCTGTCCTTCCCTGGGGACCAAGGTCCTTTTGGCCTCGTACGGCCCGGCCGGCCGGCACCGGGTCCCCAGGGCCCTTGGTACCTCCCCCCGCCCCTGCCATCCTTGGGGACGAGCCCTCTGGCCCCATCTGCGGGGCTCTTGCCTTCGTGTCAGGGCTGTAGGTGAAGTTGGAGACGGGAACGCCATTGGAGAGGACCTGCTTGGGGGCCGCGGCCACCCCCAGGACGGTGGCCTTCCTCAGTTGCAGGCTGGCCCCCTCGCTGGTCACGTGCACCAGCTCGTTCACAACGGTGTTCTGGCCAAGGGGAGAGGCGGAAATGGTCAGCAGAGGGCCCGGAAAGACCTGCGGGATGGGCCCCACGCACACCCGGACGCCGGCAGGTGCATGGGGACTGCGGCCAGCGCCCGGGCCCTGCTCGCTTCACTTGGCTGGGACAGGGACAGGGGGCCCCGGCGACCCCCCAGCCCGGGCGGGTCCCGACACTCACATTCTTGGCAAGGAAGACGACCTGTGTGTAGGCCCCACGCTCGAGCGTCTCCAGGCTCTCCCCGTCGTCCCAGAACAGCTCTCCTCGGGCCTCCCCGTTCGTGGTCAGGGCTGTGACCAGGGCCATGGGCTGCTTTCGGGACTCCGTGGTTGTGAGGCCAAGGCCCTGGAAAAGCGGGTGGCACCTGTCACCATCTCAAGCCTGGCGGAGGCCTCCAGAGCGGGGACGGGAAGGACACTGGGCTGGGACGGCTCCGTGCTGCAGGAAGCCGGGACCCGGAGGACAGGCCACGGCCGAGGGGCTCGGACACCCGTGGCGAGCACTCCGGCCGAGGCAGACACCCTGGAGGACGTGAGAGGCCCACGCACGTTTGCAGACCGTTTCCTAAAAAGAGCCAACGGAGCAGGTGCCCCTCTGCCTGGCACGGCCGCGGATCTGTGCATCCTCAACCCTCACACGCTGTCGTCTCTGCCCGGGGCTTTGGGGACGGACCCTCTACTGGACAGCCAGGCTCAGGTGGCTGGCCCGGGTACCTGCAGGGGGATGATGTGCCCGGCCCGGAGGTGGAGGTTGATGGTGTCCAGTGGGGCTGGCAGTGTCACCCACTGTCCCCTGCTGTGGATGGCAGGCGTGACGGGTGCGGGAGGCGGAGGCGGGAGGCTGCCGAGGGCCTCTGCTGGCACCTGGAGGGCGGCGTCACGTCACCAGGAGTGGGAGCCTCAGGCTCCGCGCGGGGCCCCGCAGGCCCAGCCCAGACAAGTCGTTGGGACAGAGGCCCTGACCCAGGGCTTGGGGCGCAGCAGGACTTTGGGAGAATTGGAGTCCTGGGGAGCTACCCGCTTGGGCCTCAGTTTCCTCATCTGGAAAATGGGTCACTGCAAGGACTGCGTGGGAAGATCCACATGGAGCCCCACGCAAGGGCCACAAGCGAGCTCCCTTCCCCACGTGGCCCACACGTGGCAGGAGGGAGGGACCCCTCGAGGGCCCGCAGGACTCACCGTCTGCAGGTCGTACCATGTGCCAGCGGGGAAGTAACCGGTCACTTCAACCTTCCCGGCCTCGAGCACCGGGGTGATGAGCAGAGCTGCTCCCCACAGGAGCTGGCGGTCCACGGCCCAGGTGCGGGGGTCCTCGGGGAACCTTCGCACGGGAGGGGTGGGCTCGTGGGCCTGGTGACCTCTGAGGCCGGCGTGTTCAAGGGGCCTCGCGGAAGCCCCGGGAGCCGGTTCCCGCCGCCCGAGCTTGGCAGGGGGTGGGGGGGGGGCGGTGAGGGGAGTGAGTAACCCTGTCCCCTGCCGGCCTTTCCGGCAAACTTTTTTTTTTTTTTCTTTTCTTTACGTGAGAAGATTGGCATCTTGTCTGACCTGCCTCCGCGATTCCACAGCGGGGCACGTGCTGACGTTCTCTGTTTCCGTCCACGGGAGCGTTGCCTCTGTTTCCCTCTGTTAAACCCAACCCCCCTTGCCTTTTCCCTTTGATGCTTTCAGAGTCCTCTCCTGCCAGGCACCTGTTTTCCTGTGGAACTTTCTATAGCTTCCTTTTTGACACTTAAGCCTGTAATCCATCCGAAATTTACGCTTGTAGCGAGAGGGGGAGAAGAGGATTTTTGCCAACAAGGAACAGACTTTTACTACCTGGGACTCGTTTAGTCCACTGACTGCAGGTGGCATTTAATCAACCGCATGCCACCTTTTTACGTATCTGAGTCCCACTTGGGGGATATCAGTTGGGTCTCCTTCATTCGATCGGGATGGTTTTGTACCTTGTTACCCCCCCGTTGGCCTGCCCGGAAGGCCCCCAGCCCTGAGCTGCACTCTCATGGGGGGAGGGAGCGGCGTGCACAGGGCCCCCCTCCCCCCCCCACCCCAGCAGGGAGGCCCCGGGACGCCCCCTGCGGCAGGACGGGGCTGCCCCTGGGCCCTCGCTCCCCGACGCGGGCACTCACTCCAGGAAGAGGGGCCGGGCCACGGTCTCGCCCCCCACGTGGGCCCGGTGGAACAGCGTGTACAGGTGGGGCAGCAGCCTGTAGCGCAGGGCGAGGGCCTTCCTCATGGCTCGCTGCGCCGTCTCGCTGAACCTGTACGGCTCCTGAGGCTGCAGAGGGGCCGCGGGAGCACCGCGAGGTCACGGCCGCCCTCCCCGCTGCGGCGGGAGACCCGGCTCCGCTCTCACTGCCGGTGCGGCCGCGTCCACAGCGGGACCCCGGGGGCAGACCCCCACCCACCCGGCCCGCGCCCCTACCAGGCTGTGGAGGTCGTTGTGGTTCCGCATGAACGGGTAGAAGGCCCCCAGCTGGGTCCAGCGGACACACAGCTCCTCCGACGTGTTGCCCAGGAAGCCGCACACATCGGCCCCGACCAGCGGCACCCCCAGCAGGTTGAAGAGCAGGATTTCTGGGAGGGCGGGGCGGGCTGGGGCTCAGGCTGCCGGAGTAGGTCCGCCTGGGCCGTGGACCGCCCGCCCCTCTGGGGAGCAGACGTTGTAGCCACCGGCCCCGGCCCGGCAGTCAGTACCGCGCTGGCCTCGGTGTCTCCCACTGGCGGTCCCAAGAGCCTGCCTTGCGGACTGCTTCCTGACACCTGGGTCAGCCGAGCAAAGCAGCTCCTCAGGGTTGAATTGTGCCCCCCACCCTGCCCCCTAAAAAGTATGTGGGAGTCCTAGCCCTTTGTACTTGTGATGTGACCTTATTTGGAAAGGGTCTCTGCAGGGGCACCTTCTGTTGGTTAAGCATCCGACTTCGGCTCAGGTCATGATCTCACGGGTCGTGAGTTCGAGCCCCGCGTCAGGCTCTGTGCTGACAGCTCAGAGCCTGGAGCCCGCTTCGGATTCTGTGTCTCCCTCTCTCTCTGCCCCTCCCCCACTCATGCTCTGTCTCTCTCAAAAATAAATAAACATTAAAAAAAAAAAAAGAGGGTGTCTGCAGACACGGTTAAGGTGAGGTCACAGAGCGGGTCCTGATCCAGTAGGCCTGGTGACCACGTAAGAGGAAAACCCAGACTGACGACCCACACGGGGGGAGGGCCGAGCGAACACACGGGCAGAGACCAGTGACGCAGCCCCGAGCCAACGACACGAGGACAGCGGGCAACCCCCAGAAACTGGGGGAGGCGGGAAGGAGTCGCCCCGGGGCTCCAAGCACGGCCCCTCCGACACCGTCATTCAGACCGCTAGCCTCCAGGACCGCTGCCTTCCGCGCCAGCGTGGGGTGCTGTGCTCCGGCGGGCACGGTGAGCCCCCACGGCTGCTGAAGGGTCGGGTGGGTTCCAGGCCACGTCGGCCAGGGCCCGCCCCACCACTGTTCAGCAGGGCCAGGCTGCGCCGGGCCATCCCTCTCCTCAGTGTCTCCTGGGCGGCCAGGAGCCGATGGGCAGGACCGGACCCATCCCGAGGCCGTGGGGGACACCTGTCTGGGCTGCAGCAGGTCAGGGGCCCGCATGACCTCTGCCGGTCATGATCGGCGCGCACCGAGGGTCGCCCAGGGACCTGCCGCTCGAGGGGGCTTCAGAGATAGGCCTGCAGCGCCGGCGGGCGCACCTGCCCTAGGGCGAGGTCAGAGCCCGCCGCACCTGTGGCAGAGCGGCTTCCGGAAGGAGGAATGGACTCCTGCCCCAGAGCTCGCCCACCAGCGCTTCCCCACGGCCCGAGGGTCTGCGCGTGGTCCTGCCACTGCCGAAAGTGCTATCGGGAGGCTTGCAGGCTGCAGGTGGAGGCTCCCCTCAGCTGCCCACGTGGTGACCCCGGGAGGCCACCCCAGCCCCTTCCCCAGAGCTCCCGAGCCCCGTCTGCCTAACGCGCGTCACAGCATCAGAGCTCTTGACAACTCAAATCGAAGTGCCTCTCTGCAGAGGGGTGGGGGTGGGGGTGGGAGGGTGGACGGCACCTGCAGGCTGGGCTCAGACAGGATGCGGTCGCCGGAAGGGACACCACGAGAGGACGGGATCTGACTGCTTTGCAGGCAGCGGCTGGGGCAAATCGGGGACTTCTGGAAAGCCCATCGCCGCCCACCAGCGTGGCGCCACAGGTGAGCCGGCCCGCGCAGGTGCACAGGGGCCCCGTGTGAGTCAGCGGCGGGGCCCCGTGGCGGGGCAGTGGCATCTCCCTGAGCTGAGCCGAGCCGGGCGCTCCGGTCTGGGCCCACCGCCCCCCTCTCCGGGCCGCCCTCCTGACAGGCGCTCTCACCTGGCACAGAGTACGACAGCTGCTCCCAGCTGCTCCACACGTCCCCTGTCCAGTGGCCGGCGTATCGGCCGTGGCCCGCGAAGGTCGAGCGGGAGATCACGAAGGGGCGCGTCCCCCGAGCCTTGACCAGGGCCCTGGGCGGGGCAGGGAGACCGAGCAGTGGCCTGGCGCCCGGAGGGGCAGCAGGGCGGCAGGGCGAGAGCAAGCAGCCCCGAGCGCCGAGGCCAGGAGGAGGGAGGGGAGGCTCTGTCCGAGCCACCAGACCACCCTGGATGATGAGCCGCGTCACACGGAGGAGGGCGGCCGTCCCTCCCGGCTCCCTCTGGGAGTCTGTGTGCGGTCACCGCCGGCCCTCCCTCTGACGCCCCCGCCCCGCACAGCGCCAAGCGGGCCCCTCACCTGTGGGAGGCAAGGGCTTCTGTCAGGCCGTACAGGTTGTGCAGGTTGTAGTGCGTGGAGAGGAACTGGTGGCTGGAGGCACAGATGGTGGCTGCCCGCAGGGTCCCGCCCACCACCCCTGGAAGAGAAGGAGGCCGCTCCCGTCCGTGGCCGGCCGGTGCCCCCCACCCCCAGCCCGGAGCGCCCTCGGAACTCGGGGTGGGTCCCTGTATCGTCTCCTCTGTGCCACGGGTGGGGACGAGGTGGACACAGAGGCCGGCAGACCGCAGGCGTCACCCCCCACCTGCTCTTGACCCGTTTCAAGTCCTTCCCCGTTCCCATCCCTAAGCCCGAAATGCCTTCCCTCCGGAGGGCCACGCCTCAGTGGCAGGTGTGCTGGTCCACGCTGCCTGGCTCTTGTCTCCCCGGCCTGACCTTCCTCCTGGTCTTGCCCTCCCCTTTCCCGGGTGGCCGTGCCCATCGGCTCCTCAGAAAGGACAGCTCTGAGTCTCCCAAACCAGAGAAGCAAAAGCCCTGATCTGAGCCCCAGGCAGCTGGGGCCAGGGGGCCGGCGGCCGGCGGGTGAGGGCTGGCAGGAGGGGGAGCTCGCCTGGCACGTAGGGCGGGTTCTCCAGGTCACTGTCGGGGCAGCCGTCCACAGAGCCCTTGACGAAGTTGGATGGCTCGTTCATGTCCTGCAAGACAGGCCCCGGAGGTGGGCGCCCTGCCCCGGGCAGAGGCTGGGCCGGTCCCACAGCCCACGGGACACTTACGATCCACATGCCGTCGAAAGGCACCTGGGCGTGGAACTCAGCCACCATGTCCTGCCACCAGTCAAGGGCCTCGGGGCTGGTGAAGTCGGGGAAGGCGGTAAATCCGGGCCACACCTGGAGGAAAGGCCAGAGGGGAGACCGGGCCCCCCAGAGCTCCAGCCTCACTCACCTGCCTGGGGGTGAAGGGCTACGGGGAGGAGGGTCATCGGTGGTAGGGGCCGTGGGACTCTACTGAGACCTCCCTTTCAGACACAGGCCCCAGAACCGAGTCTCAAATGACTGCACTCCTGGGAGCCTCCCCGGCCTCCCCGCAGCTGGGAGCCCCTTCCTGTTGGTTCTGGGCACACCCTGGAACCGGGAGTTTGGGACTGTGCCGGGCGCCCCGTGGGAAGGCCTGGGAAGCCCCCGGGGGCTGGAGGACAAGGAGGGCGCCCGTGCCCGGGCTGGGCCCTTCCACGCCCCCCGTGGAAGGATTCGAGGTGGCATCCCTTGTCAGGGGCCACCGTCACCTCCAGCCGTGACCCCCACATGCTCTGTCCCATCGGACAACGTGATGATTTCTTAAATCCCGTCCTCTTCCTGAACGCCTGCCTGTCCCCACCAGCTGGGGACTCCCGTTTTCTACCCTCTCCCCCCTTCCCCCACCCCCGCCGCGCGCCCAGGCCCCCACCCTACCTTCCCAATCAGTGGCTGCCCAGTGTCATTGGTGATGAAAACCTTTCTCCGTAGACCCTCGTCATAAGGTCGGTAGCTGCCAGGAGGGCTGGAGCTGCTGATGGCAGGATCCTGGAGGGGGTGGGGGGACCCCGTCAGGAGGAGAGGGAGTGCTCCAAAGCCAGGCACCCACTGCTGGGAAGACGGGAGAACGCTCTCCAGGCAGTGTTGACGGAGGACAGAGGCCGGAGAGGGCCTCGCGTGTGTGTGTTCAGCACACCCTGTGTGCACAAGCCCACGTGCCGGGGGTGGGCACACCTGGATGCGGGCCTGAGCTCTGCTTCACAAGTTCGAGAGTCTCCCCAGTGTTCTACCACGAACACCGATTTCCTGAGTAGAAGGCCTGCCCCTGCCCTCCGGGCTCTGAGTGGCCGCGGATGCCGGCTGCCCTCCGAGGGGCCGAGGTCATGGAAACGGCCGACATCAGCACAGGTTTCCTCCCCTGTGGCGTGTCCACTATGGCAACCACTCAGCCTCGGCGCCCCCTCCCCATGTCCTCTGGCCACATGGCTGGGCACTGCCCCCCGCTCCCCTGGCTGCACCGGCCCAGGGAGGGTGTCCTTGTGCTGGGCCACTCAGAGCCCTGCCCTCCGTCCTGTGACGCAGAACTGACTTAAGTGGAGGCGGGGCCGGGAGACCCTCGGAGCCTCTGTGGCTCTGGTTTCTTGGGCGTCCAAGCCCGCCCCGGCCCTCCCAGTCCCGGGGGGGGGGGCGTCAGCCGAGGGCACCCCCCACCCCTTGCTTTAAGCCGCTCACGTAACCTACAGCCAAAAGGACCCTAAGCGGCACACGATGTTTCCAGGAGGCCTTAAGCCGGACATCACAGGACAGCAGAGCCCAGGTCGGTATCCCGGTCGATAGCAAGGACCCTCAGAGCCCCGCAGGCACCACGAGGAAGCTGCTGTCTGGGGGAGGAGGCACGGGGCCTCCCTCCCCTAACAGCTGGCGCGGCAGGGGATGGGGACGGCGGGGGACTCACCACGATCATCACGTAGTGCCGGCCGCTCCGGTGGAGCTCCTGCACCATGGCTGGGAAGTCCCCGAAGCCGTCCTTGTTGAAAGTGAAGTCTCTCCTCGCGTCCATGTAATCCAGGTCATTCCACTGAGTGTCCTGTGGCCACAGCACAGGGACGGAGTCCCGGCCCAGCCCCCACACGCACACCCGCCCCGGGCCGCCCAGCGCTCACCAGGGGGAAGTGGGCCCTGGTCATGTTCTCCACCACCTGGCGGGTGACGGCAGTGGAGGTGTAGCCCCAGCGGCAGAGGTGGAGCCCCAGGCCCCAGTAGGGCGGCATGAATGGGGAGCCTGCGGGCAGGGCAGCTCTGTGAGCGCGTGGGCAGGGGGAGGGGAAGGGGGCGGGAGGGGCGGGGGAGGGGGGAAGGAGGGGCGGGGGAGGCGAGGGGGCAGCGCAGGGCTGGGGGACCAGCCTACCCACGACTTCCAGGTACTGCCGCACCACGCTCTTGGGCTCAGGGCCCAGGAAGATGTACATGTCCAGGATCCCACCCGTGGACCGCCAGCTGAGGGCCGGGCTCGGCTGCAGGACCACGTCTGGGGGAAGCAGCCCTGGGGCGGCTCAGGGACAGATCCCTGCGCCCCATACTGCCCCCACACCACCAATCTACAGCCTGCTTGGTGTCTGGGGAGGGAAATGCCGAGCCGCCAGACCCCAGGACTCCCCTCTCTGGCCTCCGCTCAGATCAGGGGCCTCGGAGTCCACCTTGGGGGCACCTCAGGGCAGAGCTGGCAGAGGCCACGAGGACACAGCCCACTGGAGTCACTTCTTGGGGGGACGCACAAGCCCCAACCCCCCCACGGCCCCAGTCCTCTACCTCCAGCCTGTCGGGCAGGTCCCTCCGTGAAGGAAGGGGACGCGGCCACACCCGGGGCAGCCCCTGGCCTGGGAGCTCAGAAGGACGATTGGCCGTGGGACACGGGGACAGGATGCCGGCTGGGGGTGGCCGCCCACCCGCTTACCCATGGCATTGCTGTTCAGCAGGAAGACCCCGTGAGCCAGGCCGCCGTCCTCCAGCACCAGGTAGAAGGGGTGGGACCCGTACAGGTTCACGTTGGGCTGGGCACGCGGACACACACGTTAGCAGCCTCACCCACATGGCTCCCCCGCTCCCCCCGCCTCCACTGCCCCTTGTACCTCGGGGGCGATGTCCCGGTTCCACAGGGTGACCTTGGTCCAGTTGGTGCTAAGCATCAGGGAGCCGAGATGCTCGGCCAGGCCCGTGATGTGCTGGGACGGCAGAGAGGTGGACAGCTGCAGAAACTGGTCAGCAAAGAACAGGGGGGCCACCGTCGTGTTCAGCCTGCCAGGAAATGCCCAGGCAGCCAGATGAACCCCAGGTGGGCCCTCCCAGAGAGACCCCTGGGCCCTGGTATCCCCCCGAGGAGGGCCAGAGTGGCCTGGTCACCTCGGTGATGTACTGACCCGGGGCAGACGTGGCCATGCGAGGCCTGGCGACCCTGGGGACCTGACCAGGTGTGGAGAGCTCTCAGAGCACATCCAGTGCACCCAGGTACCTGGCTGTGTCCACACTGCCCCCAGGCGGGCGTCCAGAAGTGGAGTGCCCCATGAGGCCTGGCCGCAAGCAGGTGCCGGACAGGAGCGGCTCGAACTTGGCTAGCGCTAGGACTTGTGGCCCTGAGCTCTTTCCGCAAGGGCCATGCTGCTCCCAGACTCTGGCCAAGGTCTGCCCAGCCCAGCCCAGCTCCAGAGCCCATGGAGCTGTCCGTCCACCCAGGGGTGGCCAGGGTGCCCTGAGGTTGCACAGGGTCAAGGGCAAGGCAAGAACCACAGACGGGGCACAGAGTACATGCTATCGCTGATTTCCTGGGAAGATCTCCCACTGCCCCCTGCCTGCCCCTGGGCAAGACTTACGAGTGTGTGTGTGTGTGTGTGTGTGTGTGTTTTCAAGACCAAACTCTGATTACAGGCTTTAGAAAACTTCTCTCAGATCTCTGCTCAAAGGTCAGCTTCCTAGAGAGGCCTTCTGTAGCTCCCCCCGACAGAGCCAACCCTCTCTGCATCTGCACAGCTCATTTCACCGCTCATTTCTAGAACCTTCTTAGCTCTATTATTCCTGACATTGTACTTGCACTCATTCACTGCTTCTTCCCACTGTGTCAGCCCTGGGAGCAGGTTGATAATGCACAGCCAAGAGTGGGCAAAAAAAAAAAAGAAGAAAAAAAGGGCATTTCAGCAGGTGAGTTCCCTTAAGACCAAGGTAGGTCCAAGTTACCTCATCCCCGAGCCCGTAACTGAGTTCAGTGACAAAGGGGAGTCTTGTCCGCTCTGGGCACATATTTACGTGGCGGTCCTGTGAAAGTGCTTAAATCCGTCAGGGCAGACGGGGGGCGTGGGCAGGTGCTGCCCCGGCCCCATGGCTGTGCGGGTCCACTCTGCGAGGGGAGGTGTCAGACTCTGGGAGTCACAGCTGTGGCATCTGAGTCTAAAAGTGGATTCTGAGATGCCTGGGTGCGTCCAATCCCCGGTCATGATGGGGGCAGCGGAGGTGACACGTCCCCCAGGGGCAAGGGCACGACCAACCAGTTGCCCTGATTCTCCCAGCAGAGCCCGAGAGCATCTGCTGTGGGTTGGAACCACTGTGGGAGCTGGAAGCCCAGGAGTGAGCTTCTGGAACGGGAACGGCTCCATGGCGGACAGACCACAGCAACGATTCGGACAAACCTAAGATCTCAGGGGGACACGAGCCCCGGAGGGACTGGAAACAGCGGCCAACAGCATGGAAGCTGGGGCCCTGGCTCCGTCACCTGCCAGCAAGCCACCTCGCCTCCCTGTGCCTCAGTTTCCCCATCCGTAAAGCGGGGGCCGTAACGGCACCTACTTCTGTGTTGTTGGGATTGGCGGGGTTCACGGTTACTGCACCTGCCCTGTCGTGAGTGATACACAGCATCTGATCGTAAATAACATAACGTAAACAAAGCGGGTCCGAGGAGATGCTCCCCGGGGGGAGAGGTGTCATTTCACACCCGACCCACCGAGCTTTCTCAGCCTCTGCACTTGTGACATTGGGGCAGGATCGCTGTGTATGGTGGAGTCCCTGCCAGATGCCCCCTGGAGGAGACCGCCCCCGCCTGGCACTCCCTGGGGGCACGGAGACCGCACTCACAGCACCCGGCCGTCCAGCTTCCGGCGCACGACCACCCCGAAGGGCTCCTCCTGGAGGTCCACGCTGTAAAGTGTGGATGAGGCCCGGCTGTGGACACGCGGGGTCTCCAAGGGCACCTCGTAGCGCCTGTTGGCGGGATCTTTGATCTAGAAGTCAGATGGTGTGCCGTGAGGCCCTCTGCGGGCCGGGGGCCTCCCCTGCACACCTTCCCCACCTTCCTCACCCTCCAGGAGAGCGGGGACCCGGTGCCAGGCCCAGTGTGGCCGTGCACAGCAGGTGAGCGTGGGCAGTTTGGTCATCTACAGAACCCGGGGAATGCCTCACGTGGGTCGCCAGGCAAAACACAGAACGCACAGTCTGAAGGTTTTTTTTAGTACGTCTCAAATAGTGCATGAGACACACACTGAAAAAATAAACTCATTGCTTGGTTTTCTGGAATTCAGATTTCCTGGCATCCTGTATTTTTATTTGCTGAAGCTGGCACCCCACACGCCCATCACAGGGTGGGTGAGAGTAGAATTGAGGGCGTCCAGCTCCACGCTGTTCGGCGCACAGTAGTAATCACTGGGTAAATGTTGGCTGTTATAAATTACTTTGCCAATTATGAATTCTGTGCTTCAGGCTGCCTCAGCTTGGCCTCCACATGTCCGTTCAGTCCTCAGGTTTCTGCTGGGCACCTGCTATGTGCCAGACACTGTTCCAGGCACTGGGAGTCAGCAGGGAATAAATCAGACAAAACGTCTTGCCCTCAGGGGGCAGTCGATCATCAGATCCCACCGCCCACTGCCCGCAACATTCCCCTTCTTCCCTCTCCACCTTTCCCCTTGCGGACCCTTGCAGGACTTCAGGTCCCAGGTGGGATGTCACTTCCTGGGGGAGACCCACCTTCCCTCCACTGTGCCCTGAGCCCTGCCCTCTAGAGCATGTTCTAGAACCTTCCAATTGCTGTCTTAGTGGCCGCTGCTCCCTGAGTGTAGGCACTGTCTGCTCACGCCGGGACTCCCCGTGAAGGCACAAAACGCATCTGCCCCCTAAACACACGCCCGGCAGATCCATTCGTCTTCGCCCGGTGCCCACCCACGTTTTCTCTGCCCCGTGGGGCCCCGCCCACCGTGAAGTGGAGTCGACTCTCAGTCTCCAGCAGCACGTCCAGGCGTAAGGTCAAGATGTCCTTGGGGAAGAAGGTTGGGGTGGCGCGGGTCAGGGTGGCCGTGTAGCCTGTCTCCGTGGTGGTCAGGTTGTGCAGCTTGTAACTCGGGTAGCTGGGTGGGAAGAAGCACCAGGGCTGTCCCATGCGGGGGACCCGAGGCCACTGCCCGGCAGGCACGTAGCAGCAGCCCCGGGCCTCACACTGCTCCTGGGTGATGGCCTTGTCCGGGGCGCAGTCGAAGCGGCTGTTGGGGGGCACGTCGCACCGTGTGGGAGCTGCTCTGGGACTGCCGTGGTGGCCTGGGGGGGCCTGGGGGCCTGGGTGGCTGGCTCCCTGCTGGCGAGCTCGATAAAGCCCCTCAGCTACTTGGGAGAAGCCACGCTGCTCTTGGGGGACCAGCAAGAAATCATGGAGCAGGACGTGCCCCAGGAGGGCGGCGGTGGCCAGGGACACGAGGATGTAGGCCCCCAGCAGGGGGCAGCAGCACAGCGGCCACCTCGCGTCCATGGTCGGTGGCACCTGCAGGCAGCGGGTTGGGTCCTGGAGGCCCTGCTGAGAGAAGGGCCGGGCTCAGCAGGGAAGGCGGAGGGAGGGGGCCTCAGGGGACTCACGCCAATTTCCAGATGTGGCCCCACGGCTGGGCCAGCAGCGCACAGGGTGAGGTGTGCGGAGAAAGCGGGGCGGGCGAGGGTAGACAAGCTCCTGGCACTGTTCGGGAAGACGGCAAGGGAGGGAACTGGAAAAGCAGAGAAAAGCCCCGAAGAGGGGATTGCAGAATACCCTGTACCGTGAAACGCACTGAAGATGTACGAAAAAACGGTTTAACGAGGGGCACCTGGGTGGCTCAGTGGGTTGCGCTGTTTTGCCTCACGTCATGATCTCACGGTTCATGAGTTCGAGCCCTGCGTCAGGCTCGAGCCCTGCTGAGAGCTTGGAACGTGCTTGGGATTCTCTCACTCCCTCTTTCTCTGCCCCTCCCCTGCTCAGTCTCTCTCTCTCTCTCTCTCAAAATAAATAAACATTAAAAAAAAAAAAAAAAGGCTTAATGACACACAAAGACCTGGGCGGTAAACTGACAAACGGAACAAGAAGTTACAACACGGCGCAGAGAGTAAACTCTGCTTGTGCACGGACTGTGGCCGAGCTGCTAAGTTCTGGCAGATGCGCTAGAAGTGGGCACGTCCTCGGGGGGACCCGCCACCGTCCCTCTGTCCCTCCTCTGCCGACCGGGAGGCGGCTCCAGCCAGGTAGGCGGTCTCGGGCACTGCAGCTGAGGGCGACACTCAAGGGCTGGCCCCAGGCCTTGGCAGGTGGTGGCGCCCTCCCCGCCCCTGAGGTTACATGTGGAGCATCTGGCTCCTCCGGAGATCGGACTGTCGCTACCTGCGCTCGGCTTACGTGTACGTTCTAAATATCTCATAAGGAACGTTGTTGGCCGTCTCCTCCGAGGAGTGAGACATCGACGTGGGACTGAACGTGCAAGGATTTCACGAGGGGCGTCCTTCCTGTCTGAAACTGGGGAGGCTGCCAGGGGCGGCCCGGAGGGTCACCCCGCACCCAGTCTGACCTCTTGGGAGTCAGGCCCGGGGAGGGGCTGAGGGCCCAAGCATCCCAGACTGCCGTGCAGGCTAGGGAAGGTTCCACAAGGCCAAGGGGCTGGGGTTGCGGGTGGGGGACCTGAGCCGAAGCTGGCCAGCAGGGGTGTCGGGGCCTCCCTGAGCAGCCTGCCCTCGTGCTGTGGGCCGGAAAGCAGCGGGGCCGCGGAGCAGATGGGGCCACGCATGCCAGCTCCGTGTAGCAGAGGCTCGTGAGATGCACGCACCCTCGGGCTTCCAGGAACACGCAAGGGTTGGGAAGGAGTCACGTCGCGCACCGGGGAGTCTGAGCCTGTCACAGCCACAGACAGATCCCCTGGGACATTCCTGCCACAGCGGGCCACGGCTTTAATTCACAGCACCTTTGAAGCAAATGTGTGCGGGGGTTTTTTTCTCACGCCAACCAATCCTCGACACCAGCTGGGTCTCCCAGGATTCGTTCCGATTCTGGCCCGAATTCCTGGAGCCAGCGCGGACCCGACAGGTAAGGCCTCAGCCCCGCAGGCCCGTCCCCCTTCTGACCCCAGTCGCAAGCCCCACGTCTAAATAACTGGCCACCAACTCAAGGGTTCACCCCTCCCCCACCTCCGGTTGGGAATTGGCTAGAACCACTCACAGCACTTGGGGAAGAGCCTGGCTTACCGCGGCCCGTTTATTATAAAGGATGCAACCAGAGGACGCGGGATGGGGCGTCCCCGCCCTCCAGCACAAAAGTGTGTTCACCGGCTCAGAGGCTCTCTCAACCCTGAGTTTTGGTTTCATTACACAGAAACCATTACTCAAATCCTTGGCCCTTGGCGATTGTCAATCACCAGCTCCTCAGTGCTCCTGGGGGTTGGGGGAGGGGGGTTGGGGCTGGGAGTTCCCAGCCTGGGTGCTTCTGGGGACCAGGCCCGACCCCGAAGCTGTCCAGAGGCCCCAGCCACCAGTCACTTTATTAGCACAGAAAACACACCGCCCCTGCCAAGATTCCCAGGGTCTGTGTGCCACGGACCGGGGACAAAAACTAAATACTTATTTTTTTATTGTACAGCGTCCCGGCTGCACCTGCCCATCCAGGAACACATGACACCTCGTGATCACGGTGATGTAGGGACCGGAGCTGACGGGCCAGGCCCACGGGCCTCCCCACCCTGAGTTCAGAAGCGCGGGGGCGGCCCGGGACACAGAGGGGCTCGCCCCCCGGCCGCGCGCGCTGTTTCCACTCCACTGACAAGAAGAGCAGTCGGCCGGAGGGCCTGACAGTTTAGGCAAATGGGGAAACACTGAAGGTCAGGGAGGTCAAGTGCGCTGCTGGCCGGGAGACCCTGTGACCTCGCTTTCAGGGAAGTGGATCGGAGCCGCTGCTCCCCAGGCCAGGGTGGCAGTCCAGCTCCGCCCTGACGCGAGAGGCATGGGTCCCCACCCCGTGCCTCGGTTTCCTCCCCACAACGGGACAAGACGGCTCCCCTCGCCCAGCACCGAGGGCGCGGATGAGGCCGTGGAGTCCCCGGGGTCCCTGTCGACACCGCCGCCCGCGGACCCGCGCACGACACGCTCCACTTGTCCAGCCGCGAACCAGAGAGGTTCAATCCGCCGAGCGATCGGTCCCTCCCCCTTGGGGCGTCACGGCTGCCGGGACCCCCGGGTCTCTCGTCTCGGGGGCAGCCACCGGACGCCCCCGCCCCGCCCCTCGCCGGGACCCCTGCGGCCCCCGGCCCGCTCACCTCCGCGCACGCGCGCCCCACCGAGGCCCACCCCCGACCCCGGCTCACCTCCGCGCACGCGCGCCCCGCCCGCAGCGGCCACCCGGGGTCCGGCGCCCGCAGGCACGCGTCAGAGGGGGCGGGGTGGGCCACGTGACAGGCCGCCCGCGCAGGCGCCCTGGGCGAGGGTGCGCGTCTCCGGCCGCGCGCCCCCTGGTGGCGGGGCGTCCGGATCCCGGCCCGCGCCGTCCGCCGGGCCCGCAGCGGGGGAGGGGGGAGGAGGGCAGGGGAGGGGAGCTCACCTGGCGAGACGCGCCGGCGGGCGACAGAGGGGAGCGGCCCCCGGGGTCGCCCGTTAACTGAAGCCGTTCTGGAAGGGAAAGCGTCATCGCGCCCATAAAAGCGGCTCTTGCGCAACGTGACAGGGCGCCGTGGGGGGCCCGGCGGGGCGAGGGTGCGGCGCGGGCGGGGCCGGTTTCCGACGCGCTCCCGGAGAAATACGCCTTTCCCCCATATTCAGAAAAAGTTTTATTTTCCGCTGAAAAGTTGGAAAGCGAAATTGTTTCGTAGGCCCTTTTAGGGCGGGGGCCGCTGGGGAGGCGCAGGGCAGGTGCGTCCTGGGGGCGCCCGTCCCACCCGCGCTCTCCGTGGGGCGCTCCCGCTGCACCCCGCGCCCTGGACCGTGACGGTGAGCAGGCCTGTCAAGGGCGGAGGCGGGAGCCTCCCCGAACCCGGGCGCCGCTTGGACCTCGAGTCCAGCGCGGGGTGGGAGACACCCTACCTCTGAAATGCCACCGGAAACGTAGCGGGAGGGGGGTGGGGTGGGGATGGCCTTAGTGGAAATTGCTGGTGGCTGAAAGAATCACGCCATGCTGGCCTGCCTATTCGTCTTAAAGGACCTCTCTGAGGGTGGACGTGGCTTTCGGTGACACGAACGTTCTAAGTCCCTGATCATACACAAAATTCTGGTCTCTTCCATGGGAGCAGGCTGGGGGGAGGTCCCGGCTGCTCTCTAGGAGGACCCAGATGGCTCGAGCTTGCTGGCGATCATCTGGCTGACCTTGAGCAGGGCCTCCTGGAACTGGGGGTACTCGTCCTTCACGTGGTGGAGGATGGTGCTGATGACGGCCAGCCGGTTGTCCAAGCGCTTGTGCTCCGCCAGCAGCGACTGCTTGGAGCGGAACAGGAACACGTACCTGCCGTCCTTCACCGCCTGGAGGTGCTTGAGGCGCGTCTGCAGGGCCACCAGCTCCGAGAGGTTCTTGGGTGGGACAAGAGACCCCGCATCAGGTTAGGCAGGTTGAAAATAGGACACCGGCTTGCCCCCACACAGAGTCAGGACTCGAGGAAATGCCAGGTGGAGAAGGGTGAAGGAGAGAGATTCTCCAAACCGTGGAAAAGAGGCAGATGTGCGCTTTTCAGACCCTTTTCCTTCGCCCGTCGTCTGAGAGACCTTTAACGCTGCCAGGTGCCCGCCCCCAGAGCGGACACTTTTCGCTACCTCCCCTGTCTGGGCTGATCAGGCTTGGACCCGGCAGACTCAGCTGGCCCCTCTCTTCTGCTCACACCACATCCGATCTGGCGGGAAAGCCCACGGGGGCGGCTGAAATTGTGCGCAGAATCCGACCGCTTCTCACTAGCCTCACGGCTACTGCCCTGGTCCATGTGGCATCTCAAACAGCCTCCGGTGTCCACCCTCCACCCTTCCGTCCCACACACTCAACGTCAGAGCCAGAGCGGTCCTGCTAAGACCCGAGCCACTCCTCAGCCCCCAGCCCTCCCCTGTCTTCCCGCCGACCCGAGAAGAGTCCAAAGCCATGATCACCCGATCACTGTTCTCTGGCTGCCCCTAGAGTGGTCTCCTGCCCTGCGTTACCCAGCCGGCAGCTCACCCCCTCACCCCCTTCAAGTCTGGACTCCACGATGTTTTCTCAGACCCCCCATCCAACCCCGAGGCCCCTTCTCTGCTTTTTCCCCAGAGTATTTACCACCACCTAATTCTCATTCGTTGTGTTCACCATCTGTTCCTCT
The DNA here is from genome assembly GCF_022079265.1 of Lynx rufus. Classification (NCBI taxonomy): domain Eukaryota; kingdom Metazoa; phylum Chordata; class Mammalia; order Carnivora; family Felidae; genus Lynx; species Lynx rufus. The sequence continues at coordinate 1,293,282 of NW_025814853.1, read as the reverse complement.
GCCCCTCAAATGTGACGGTCGGGAGGGCAGGGATCATTCTCTGTCCTGGTCTGGTCTGTAGCCTTAGCACCCAGGACGGCGCCTGGCCCACAATGGATGCGCGGTGTCATTAGATGGTTAGAGAAGACGAGATGAGCCGGGAATCCCAAAGCGGCTGGCGGCGCTGTGATCCCTGGGCGAAGCGGGTCGGGAGGAGGCGCGCCCGAGGAGGCAGAGTGGCTGCTGCCAGGGGCAGACTCCACGCCCGGGTTCTTGTGGCCCTGCTGGCTCGGGGGACGTGCCTACCTGTTGCTTGAGGGCCAGGAGCTGGCCCAGGCTGGCCTCGAGCTCGTCGGTCCTGGACTGCATCTTTGACAGCTGCTCTTGCTTCTCCAGGAGGGAGTTGCTCATGTGCTTTTGCGTTTCTTCCAGTTCCGAGATGGCTTTGGTGCACTCCTCGGTGGCCTGGGGACCGTGCCGGGACGTGGTTATTTAGTGGACAGAGTCAGGCTAGAAGGATATACTCTGGGGAGGGTTCCCATGAGGATGGAGAGAGTCCCTGCCCCTCGGGAACCGGGACCCAGAGGGGCGAGTCCCAGTGAGACGCCGGGGCGCGGGCAAGCCCACACTGCAGACCGCTCCCCGGAGGCAGGCATGGCTCGGGCAGAGACATGGGGGCCTGAGCGGTTCTGGGGCCCCTGTCTTGCAGGAGGTCCATCTGCCAGGGCCCAGGGCCCAGGGGCAGCTGAGCAGCTGCATGCCAAGGCTGGGAGCAGATGCCTGGGCGGGAGCTAAGGCCTCGCAGGGTGGGGGGCCGGGAGTGGCAGTGAGGGAGGCCAGCGGCAGGGCTGGGAGGGAGTGGGGGAGGTCTGGTTCCATTCCTCTGAGGTCAGGTGGCTGGAGGTGGTTCCCGGAGGAAGCAGCTGGTGGGGTCCAGTGGATGAATAAAGGAGAGGTGACCAGGTGACTCTCAGGGTCTAGCCGGGGACAGGGGAGAATCTGGGATGCGCTGGCAGGGAGGAAAAGGGCCATTCTGGGCACAAACGCCAGAGGCCTTGCTGGGCATGGTGTGCGGTAGGAGGACTTGGGTACATGCACCTGTTGCTGGAGCTGAGGAGTCGGGCGTGGCGGGGGGCGGGTTCTGGGCAGGTGTGGGAGCCCCAGGGATGGAGAGGGATGGACCTCACGAATGACCAGCATGGCAGAGAGGACCGGCCAAGAAGGACCAAGAAAAGGCCACTCTGCCGCCTCCAGTAACTCCCAAATGAGGAATTGGGTCAAGCCTTGCATTTTGGGCTACTCTGTCCTTATGCAGGATTTACACCTACGGGGGCTATTCCAGCACCCTCCATGGGATCCTCTGGACGACTCCACCAGACGAGTGCCCGTTTCACAGGTGAGGAAGCCGAGGCACAGAGCTGTCAGGCAACGTGCCCGAGCCCCGCGTGCAAGAGCTTGGCCGGACGCCGGTGGGGCTCCGAGGCCAGGTTCCGTGTCCCGTGAGCCTTCACCTACCACAGCTCCCCTACCTTGTGAACGTCCCTGATCTTGCGTCGCAGCTCTGTCTGCTTGCGGTGGAAGTCCGTCCGGGTGAGCAGCTTCTTGTCCGTCTTGCGCTGCCCCTCGGCCTGGGTGGAGATGGTCTCTCTGCGGGCGATGGCCAGCTCCATGTCGTGGATCATCTTCTCCTGCTGCTTCAGCAGCTGCCCGTGCCTGACCTGGGCACACAGGGCAGAGGGGCGGCGAGGGAGACTGAGGCACGGTCAGCGCAGCTCCACGGAGCCCCGGACCGGCACGGGGACGAGGGGGATGCGCCCGGGGACACAGGGATCGGGGGGCATCGCCAGCTGGTCAGAACGATTTTCAGGTCCACGTAAAGAATGCACGGGCAACAGGAAACTAGAAAGTGCCAGAGGCCAAGGGGGGTTGGCAGACAGAGGACACGGCTCGCAGCCTGGCTGGGATTTCCGGAGCAGCACAGGGACGGTAGGTTGATTTCTTACTCGTGGTTTTGTAAGATGGTGAGGTGAAGGGTCTGTGGGACCAGGGCTGGGGCCCCGGTTGTCGAGGAGGCTGACCGTAGGGGCCACGCAGGGTTTTCTCGAGCGGCGGGAGTGTTCTGTCTCGGGTGTGGGGGTGTCGATGTGGGCCCGTGCTAAACCCGTCCAACTAGACATTTAAAATAAGTACATCTGATTGTGGGTAAGTTCTGCTTCAGAAAAGTGGGTTCAAAATAGAAAAAGATAAACAGGGGCGCCTGGGTGGCTCAGTTGATCAATCGTCCGACTTTGGCTCAGGTCATGATCTCACACTCCGTGAGTTCGAGCCCCGTGTCGGGCTCTGTGCCGACAGCTCGGAGCCTGGAGCCTGCTTCGGATTCTGTGTCTCCCTCTCTTTCTGCCCCTCCCCTGCCCATGCTCTGTCTCTCTCTGTCTCAAAAATATATAAATAAAACATTAAAAAAAAAAAACCCTAACAAACAGCGAGTTTAGCAAAATCACGAAACAAAGGCAATAAATAAACGTCGCATTTCTGTAAGCAGTGAGCAACTTGAAATTGAAAAAGTGAAAAAGTACCAGTGACTTTAGCACCAGAAAACTGGAAATACTCAGGTAGAAACCTAACCAACAGGCGAGGACCGGATGCTGGCAACAAGTCAGACAAGACCAAAATACGCCAAGGGGGCGCGCCGTGTTCACGGGCTGAAAACCAGCCATGGAGAGATGCCGGACGGTCTAAACCAACCTACGGGCTCAGGGTGGCCTGAGCACGGTCCCTGCAGGCGTTTTTGTAGAGATTCACATGCCGATTCTTCAATTTTTATGGAGAGGGAAAAGACGCCATGTAAACAAAACAAGCTCACGTAAACGGTGAGCTGCAGTGGTGTAGACCATGTAGGATGGGGGGCAGGGCAGGCACGCAGTCAGGAGGACACAGCAGAGTGCCCAGAAATCCAGAAATAGACCCACCCAACACGGTCAGCTGACTTCAACAAGGACAGTCCTTACAATACCCGGGGCCGACACGATGGGACATCCCAAGGTAGGGGAGTTAGCCTCAAACCACGACTCACACCATATACAAAAATTAACTCAAACTAGGGCATGGGAAAAAAAAAAAACCCAACCAAAGTAGATCATGGATCGTAATGGGAAATGTGAAACTATGAAGCTTCTAGAAGAATCTTCGTGACCTTGGGCCGGGCAACGATTTCTTAGATGGGCCACCAGAACCAGGCGTAGAGAACGGACTGGGTCCTCGCCACCATGATGAGTCTCAAAGACATGAGGACAGGTGAGCAAAGCCACACTGAAAATGCTTCACGCCACAGGATCTGCTTATGTGACGTTCTGGGAACTTCAGGGACGGGGGCGCGGGAAGCTCAGCCCAGGGGGCACGAGGGAACTTGAGGGCTACGGCAGTGTTGTGTGTCACAAAGCGGTGGTGGTTACGTGGCACCATGTTTTTGTCACGACTCACAGGACGGTATGCCACAAAGGGCGAGCTCACTTAAAAGCCGCAGTTTACGAATCAAGGCTTGTGGGCCAAGGCCGTACGGACGTGGTCGTTCGCAAAGTGCCTTTTGGAAAAGTGGCCCGTGGCGGGGGGTCTAGTCAAGCACGGAGACACTCTTTCACCCCGTAATCCCGCTTTGGGCACCTAGTCTACAGAAAACAAGCACACCCCAGTGAGAGAGGATATTGTTGGAACGTTGTTCATGGTGACGAGGCACCATGGGGGACTGGGCATAGTCTGAACTCATCAACCCGGGAATGTTCCAAGGAGTTAGGATACAACCGCGGAACATTCTGTAACCGCTAAAGACTGGGTTAATGTCCATATTACTATTCTTATCATTATTATTATTACTTATTTTAGAGTGTGCGCATGTGCGGGGGGACGGGGCGGAGAGAGAGAGAGGATCTTAAGCAGCCTCCACCCACAGCGCAGAGCCCAACGCAGGGCTCGATCCCACGACCCTGGGATCGTGACCTGAGCCGAAATCAAGAGTCGGGCGCTCAACCGACTGAGTCGCCCGGGCACCCCTGTCCGTAGCATTTAAAAATAAATAAATAAATAAATAAATAAATAAATAAATAAATAAATTGCTGAGCTGGACGTACGGACCCTATTTTTGTTCAGGGACAAAAAGCAGGCAGGGAGAAGGCGGTCCCTGTGTGCCCGTGTGCGAGCGCTTGGCGGGGGTTCGACCTGCTGCAGCCACAACATATGTGGCTTGTGTGGTTTGAACAGTCAATTAAGTGGAGGGCTTTAAACACTTATCAGAGGCTCACGCATTTGATCAGAATTCCCCTGAACGGCACAGCCAGAGGGGTCCTGATTAAAAGCCGGGCTGTGGCAGTGACGAGTGTTTGTTTTTATTGCCTACTCTTCCAGTCTCTTCAGGCTCGGTGATAGCCTGGGATCTAATTACCAGCCTCTCGTGAGGTCATGAAATCTGACTCAAGATGACGGTGGAGAACGAACGAGGGAGGCTCCGAGGGAGGAGACGGGTGCAGTCTCGGAGCACTTTTGAGTGAGCGAGGCACCTTCTGCTCAATAAATGGGTCATGAGATTCGGGGCTCGCCACGCCACCGGCACGCAGGAAGGCCAGAGTGCGCTGGCTGCCCCGGGGTCAGGATCCAAGCGCCTCGTGAAAATACCGCGCACACGGCTGCGTGTGTCTGGTGGCGTCCGATTATCTCCGTGCAGGAAGGACGGAAGAGGACAGACCGTGGACAGGAGGTCGGCAAGGAAGCAGCTGGTGGTGCTTGTGCTTGGAGCTGAGGGGTGACGTCCGTGCCGCGGGCCAGGGTGGCCCGTGCGGTTCCCGTGGGGCCCTCCCCCAGTGAGGCCAGGCCCACCAGCACTCCCCCCACCAACGCCACCCTCCTCCCACCCACCTTCATCCTGTGGATCTCCGCCTTCATGGCTCGGATCTCCGTCTGGCCCGTCTCGGAATCCACCGATGCACGCATCTCTTTCGCGAGCTGGATTTTTTTCTCCCAAAGCATGATCTGGTGTCTTTAAAGGTGGGAGAGGCAGTGTGAGAGAGGGCGAAATTAAGGGGATTTCTTTCTGTGGCTTCTGTGAGCCCATGCTCTTAAGTGCTCGCTCCAAATCGGGACCCACAGCGGGTGGGTGGAAGGCAGGTCTGGGGTGGGCTCAGAGCAGGGGGCCCAGTACCTTGGACCCGGCTCTGTCTCGCTCCCACATGGCGTATTTAAATACCCAGGCAGGGGTGCCTGGGTGGCTTCGTCGGTTGAACGTCCGACTTTGGCTCAGGTCATGATCTCGCGGTCCGTGAGTTCGAGCCCCGCGTCAGGCTCTGTGCTGACTGCTCAGAGCCTGGAGCCTGTTTCAGATTCTGTGTCTCCCTCTCTCTCTGACCCTCCCCCGTTCATGCTCTCTCTCTCTCTCTCTCTCTCAAAAATAAACGTTAAAAAAAAAATTTTTTTTTTTAATAAATAAATAAATACCCAGGCACCGGGTGACGGGCTCAACTGTTAAACAGAAACAAATTTCCCCTGTTCTGGGACCAGCAGGCCGGCATAAAACCCTGGGCCAATGTGCCCTCTGAAGTTCCTGCCAGCCCACCCAACCCAGGGCAAAGGGGGCAGTCGTGCCCCGGAGACCAGAGTGGGACCCGAAGCCCCCTGAGTCTCTGTGGACTGGCACCCTCGGGGAGGGTAGAATTTTGCAGTCCTCCTCCCTCTCCCCTCTGTGCCCCAGAGCCATGCTCCTCACACAGTGCTCAGGGGCAGGGGCAGTCTCTCCCCACTACAGCACCCGACGTGGGCTTGGAGGGCAGGTGCGGCTCACAGGCTGGGCCTCGAAGGCACCCAACTACCTTCCCAGTAGTGCCAAGTCCACCTTCCGACACCCTGGGTGGGGACGGGGGCCACCATCTGGTTTGCTAGGGACCAAGGGGGGCGAGCACGGCAGGAGGAACCTGGACCCACAGCCACGGCCACGGCCACGGCCAGACCAGCTGCCAGCAATGGCCTCTCCTGCCCCACTGAACAGGGTGCCCCAGCCACACGTGGCTACGGGGCGCTTGAACTTGGCCGAGTCTGAATCGAGATGTGCCAGAAGTATGAGACACACGGCAGATTTCAAAGACCGCGTGCAGAAAAAGGACATAAAATTCAAATTACGGCGTCCACCAATAGATTTACTGGAGGACAGCCACGCCCGTTTGCTACGTGTTGTCCACGGCGGCTCACGAGCTGCGACGGCAGACTTCAAGTGGCTTCAAACAGGGCTGTGTGGCTCCGAAAGCCGAAAACATTTACAGTCTGGCTCTTTGCAGCAAGGGTTTGCCAGCCCGCGATGCAGACAGACCGCGGGCGTAAAAAGAGAGACGGACAGAGCGGATCAGGCAGCTGCAGGGGAACCAAGAAAAGAACACGAACGTGATAGGAGTCGACGTAAGAAAAAGCCTGCACGGGCCAACAGCCCAGAAGCTACTAGGATATTCGCAAAGATTACGGAACGAGTGAGTCACGGGACGGAAGGCACAGCACAGGGGAATGTCATCAGTGGTGGTGTAACGGCGTCGGGTGGTGACGGCCCGCAGCTACCCTAGTGGTGAGCACAGTGCGCACCCCTGGGGCCAGTGGGACACCGTGTGTCAACCACACTTCATTTGGAAGAGAAAGTTGCAGTATCAGCGAAGACCTACGCCCGTGCCCCGGTCTCCACATTTGTGTCCCTCGCCGCTCCCCCTGACGCCCCGTGTGACGGTGGTGGAAGGTGTCACCTTTGGGAGGGGCTTAGGTCATGAGGTGCAGCCTCACCAATGGGACGTGTGCCCGCAGAGGAGAGGCTCAGCAGCCCAGCTCCCACTGCAGATGTCGGTCCACAGAAAATGCGTGACTCTGCTTCCAAGGGCAGCATAGAGAACACCCCCATTTTTGTTTAAAAGGCAAGCAGAGGGGCGCCTGGGTGGCTCAGTCGGTTGAACGTCCGACCTCGGCTCAGGTCAGGATCTCACGGTCCGTGGGTTCGAGCCCCGCGTCGGGCTCTGTGCTGACCGCTCCGAGCCCAGAGCCTGTTTCGGATTCTGTGTCTCCCTCTCTCTGCCCCTTCCCCGCTCATGCTCTGTCTCTGTCTCTCAAAAATGAATAAACGTTAAAAAATAAAAAAATAAATAAAAATAAAATAAAAATAAAAATAAAAAGCAAGCAGAGAGGAAAGACACGAACACCGTGGGTTCCGGTAAGGGAAGGGGGTTGGGACAACAACGTGACTTTCCCTGTCTGCTCTGCACAGATTGTTCTAGCGTAGAATGCTTACAGCTGGGGGTGGATTACTCTGGCCGTCAGACATCACAGCAATAATGTAACTTTTAACGCTTGTCCGAAAGAGCCACTCGCTTTCCCCCGACGACTGGCTTGGCGAGGGCGGGCGGCCGGAACCGTGTGGTGACACCAGGTCTTTCCTGGGACCCCCCCGCCCAGTGTTGGCTCCAGAACCGCTCCCCAGGCAGGTGTAGTGGACGCTGGGCGCCCCTGGGCTGCAGGGGCGGTGACACCACAGTGGCACTCACTCCGCCTCCACCAGGCTGTTCAGCGTGGCCGCCTTCTCCTCCTGGAGCTGGTCCAACCTCTCCTGCATCTCGATGGTCTCCCTCTCCGAGGCCTGCGCGGGGACAGGGGCGCGGCCGGCTGTGGGTGACGCCGGGGGACGTGAGCGCCCACCCGCGCGCCCTCCCTCCGCCAGCCCGTGCCCTCGGGCCCTGACCTTCAGGGAGCCCACGAAGTCCTTCTCGGTCACCAGGTTGTGCTGCTGTAGCTCCTCGGAGCTGCACCGACTCCTGTTTGCCAGCACGTTGATCTTCCTCAGCTCGTTTTCCAGGCCCCTTGTGTGGCACTCAATCTCCCTTTGCTCCTTCTTCTCCTGATCGATCTTGTCTGCGGCAGAGGGGACGCGGGGGTAGCCATGTCCCCAGAGAAGCCCCCGCTCCCCGTCACAGCCCTGGCCGCTCCGTTTCCGAAGCCTGGCCCTTTGAGGGAACGGAAAGGACCCCTGTGTGCGGACGGCCAGCAGGTGAGGGGACGAGATGGTGGGGGGCAAGCCCCCTGCCCTGAGAGTAACCTTGGGGACGTGGCTGGTGCTCCTGGGTCTCCCGGAGAGGTTGGCTCTGCCCCCTACACCAGCCCGCCCAGCTCAGGGGCGGGGGTTGGGGCAGAAAACAACCACCCTGATCTTCAACAGTGGGATTTGGACGACCCCAGGGCGGGCCAGGAAGGCAGCAGGACCCCTGGGAAGAAATGGGCCCCGGGGGGCACCTGGGGGGCTCAGTCGGTTAAGCGTCTGACTTCAACCAGGTCATGATCTCACAGTTCATGGGTTCGAGCCCCGCGTCGGGCTCTGTGATGACAGCTCGGAGCCCGGAACCTGCTTTGGATTCTGTGTCTCCCTCTCTCTCTGCCCCTCCCACCCCCCTCAAAAATAAGTAAACATTAAAAAAAATTTTTTTAAAAAGAAAGAAAGAAATGGGCCCCGGGCCACTTAGCAGCATTTCCCGTGGGGCCGCGTGGCCGGGCTGACCTGCGTGGATCTCTGGTTGGAGACCACGTGCGACCAGGTGGGGGATCAGGGTGCCTCAGCGGGGGCCCCGGGGAGGGGGTGGCGGCCGGGAAGGATGCCCGTCTCACCCTACTGGACACTCCAGCACATTAGAGACCCCTGGTTTTTACACCGTCTGGGAGCCCGTGGTGGGACGGGTTTTCCAGGTTCCGCCGGAGAGGAAGAAAGATTCCCCATCTCGCAGCCCCGAGTTCGGGGCACGAGGCGTCCCCGCCCCGCCCCGCCCCCCAGAGGGGGACCCGCTGGGAGCTGCATCTCTGCGTTTCCAGTCACGCTGGAAACATCCTGCCTTGGGTAGGATGGTGGGCCTTCCACGGTCCTCTCTCCGGAAGCACCCTTCCATCCGAGAACTGGACAGATCCAGTGTGCCGGGCGCGGGGCTGGCGGTCAGGGCAACAGCTCACGTTTACGAGAGGTGCCGTGATCCTTGTGGTTTCGTGAAAAGTAGGCGGTGGGTCCCCCTCCCCAGACGCCGAGCGCTTACTTTCTATGCGCAGTTTCTTCTGCTCCAGGATGTGGACCTCCTTCGTGAGCGTATCCAGGGAAGCCAGCTGCTCCTCCCGCTCCTGGGTGACCTTGACCATCTCCTGCTGCAGGCGCAGCCAGGTCACCTGGGCCTGTGTCACGCTGCTGTTGTTCTCTTCGATCAGCTTGGTCAGCCGCTTGATTTCGAGCTCCAGAGGCCCCACTTCTTCTCCCTACGAGGGACGGTCACAAAAAAGCAAATTGAGCCTCCTTGTTTCCAGAGGGGTGCTCTCCGGGTGGGCAGGGGAGGGGGCCAGGAGATCACCCATCTGTGCGAGGATGACTGGGGACGTTTCCTCTGGGGCACCGGGCTCCCGCCATATGCCCCCCTGACCCACTGTGGGAGACACGGGTCTCGGGAGGCCTTCTCCACCACGTCACAGCCTTGTGGGGCCAAGGGCAGGGTTGGGGGAACTCCGTCACCCAAAGGGGCTTTGCAAATTGTCTTTTTTTTTTAATTAAAAAAAATGTTTATTTTGGAGCGAGACAGAGCACAAGCAGGGGAGGGGCAGAGAAAGAGGGAGACACAGACTCGGAAGCAGCCTCCAGGCTCTGAGCTGTCAGCACAGAGCCCGACGCGGGGCTTGAACCAGTGAGATCGTGACCTGAGCCGAAGTTGGACGCTCAACCGACCGAACCCCCAGGCGCCCCATCAACTTGTCTTTTACCAGCAGACTGTCACGGGTCGGGGTCTGTACTCTCTTAGGACCCGTGTGGGTTGCAGCTTTGAGAAGGCTCCCTGGTATTTGGGGTCTCCCGTCTTACTCCCGGACCGGAAGCCCGGAGTTAGGGCCCCAGGCTGGGGATACCTGGGTGGCCTATAGCACTTCAAGCCTCAAACTCATCAGACCCCCTCACGCAGAGCAGCGCTCCCAGGGTCAGATCCCACCCACTGTCTTTGTACGACGAGAAAGAAGAAAATTGTGTGCCAGGTGAGAGTTACATGGCATTCACACTTCAGGGGCCATAAATAAAGTTTAATTGTGCACATCCATTTACTTAATCGCCTGCCTCGCCGGCCGGACAGCAGGGGTGAGTAGCTTCGGCAGCGACCACCTGGCCTGAAATGTTTGCTGTCGGGCCCTTGGCGGAAGGAGGTCCGCGGACGGCCCCTGACTGGGGTCGTGCCCCGTGGGTATGCCATTTCACCCGTAAAAGGGGCGGGGAAGGCTCAATTCTGAACCTAAGGAGTTGCGGAGACGGCCAGGCACGGACACCGAGCAGGGGCGGCCTCTCCCGCCCCGAGGTCTTACCCCCAGCTCGGAGACCATCTGTTCCAGCTGCTTATTGAAAAAGTTGATGAGGCCCTGCTTCCTCTCGATCAGGATCGTGCGTCTGGAGATCTCGTTCTCGCTGTTGGTGATGAGGTCATTGACTTTTTTCACCTCCTTGTCTAGCTCGGCCAGAGTCTTCTGATGGGCGTCCAGCCTGCAGTTGGTGTTCGTGATGTCCAGGGTGGTCTGGGCAACGTTGCCGTCAGTTTTGGAGAGATGTGTCACCTGAATTAGCAAAAGGAAACGTGTCTGAACGTCTCTTCCCCCTGGGTGGGGGCTCCAGATGAGCTGGCCAGACTGTCATTTCCTTGAACGCCTGCCACACGGCCAGCCTTCCTTCCTGCCAGTCTTCGCATATAATCCCCCTTCCTTACCCCCAGAACCAGAAACAGGATCATACTCTACACATAGATTTGTAAGCTCCTTTTTAATTAGCTAAAGCTTGACTTCTATTGTCATGTCATTGTCTTTTAATGTTTATTTATTTTTGAGAGAGAGAGAGAGGGGGGCACAGCGCATAGTGGGGGAGGGGCAGAGAGATGGAGACAGAATCCGAAACGGGCTCCAGGCCCTGAGCTGTCAGCACAGAGCCCGACGCGGGGCTCGAACTCATGAACTGTGAGATCATGACCTGAGCCGAAGTCGGCCGCCCAACCAACGGAGCCACCCAGGCGCCCCTGTTCTCATGTCATCGGTCAGGAGCTGCAGCCCATGGCTGGGCGCCTCTCCAGGGCGCGCCCGCTGTCCTGAAGGTCTTGACCAGCTCCCCCTGCCTCTCTTGTTGGCTCTCAGGAGGATTCCCTCCATCTCTCCGGTGACGTAGAGTTTACTGTAGGGATATTTATAGCAGCAGGCGCGGCCGCTCAGGCTCCCTTTGGAAATGGGGCCTTTTCCCTGGACCATGGCTGTGCCCACCACTCCTGCCCACGTACATCCTCAGCTCTCTCCCTGTCCCCGTCTCCTGTCGACTCCCCGTCCTCCGAGGTGCACCCTCTGACCGGCCACCGTGGGTGGCTCGGCAGGACACCCAACGTTCCTCGGTGTTAAAGCCGGAGCCTGCCCAGCAGGGGCAGAACCTTCCAGCACCTCGGTCACCCAGGTCCCCGTGGAAATGCTCCCGAACCCTCCCGTCCTCTGAGCTCTGGCTAAGCCCCCGGTCTCTTCCTTTGCCGAGACCATCTGTGGTGCCCTGGTCTTCACAGGGGCTCCCGCCTCCCACTCTGCCCCCGAGCTTGCAGCCCTATGAGATTCCAATTCCTAAGTCCCCTTCTGGTCACCAGCCGGACGAGCCAGGCTCTCTGGACTCCCCCGGCTCTGCTCCTGGACCGTTCACTCGTGTCGAGAACGCCCTGGCCTCTCCTGGGATGTCAGTACTGTTCCTGAACTAACTTGTAGACTCTTGGTTGACCCGTGCCTGTCCGCCCCCTGGGCCCCAGCTCCGGATCCCAGGGGACTTTCTGAACAGTTTGGCAAAAACACCCCCTTTCAGGAGCAGGACTTGGAACTCTTGGGCAATCACGATGGACAGTTGAGGGACCAAGACCCTTTACTGCCCTCCGCTGGTCATCGGTGGTAGTACATGTGCCACCTGCAGAGGTGGCTGGGGCCCCCCCTGCATCCTCGCAGGAAGGCTGGCTTCACACACACCGTGCTCCTTAGCTTCTCCAGGACAGCGTGGGGCCCCTAGTTTTGCTCCCAGCAGGTAGTCTTGCCCCCACTTCCCAGAGGAAGGATGAATGGAATGCCCCCGGCGTCAGACAGGACCTCCTGTGGACACCCAGCCGAGCCCCGTCTCCCCACTTCTTTGGTGTAACCAGGCCAGGAGCAAGCTGCCCTCCTCCCGGGTGCCCGGGAGGGTGGCGTGCCTAGGCTGCCGGCCGGGGAGACAGCAGCCCTGCCCTCCCGGAAGGATAGGTGAGCCCCACCAGCCGGGCCTCCTCCTGGCCGGTATCCACCTGACAGCAATGGTGATCAACCGATCAACGGCCGACATTTAGGGGCACGGCTTCTGGCTCCCCAACCACCTTGCGCTCATTGTAATAAATGCTTAGATTCAATCCTCTGACACCTGCCAAGTTTCTCGTACGAGGAGAGAGTGAAGACAGAGGCCAGGATTGCGCGGGAGCGGGACTTAATGCTCTTAGCCTAAGGCCAGGAGGGGCCCACGGTCCCCTTCATCTCCCGCCCCTCAGATGGAAGCTTCTGGTAGGGGCTGGAGAGCAAGGCAGGCTGAGTGGGTCACCTCTCCTCCTGAGACTCGAGTGGGGGCCGTGGGGCGGGCCGTCTGCCGGGATGGGCCCTAGGCCTGCTGCAGGCCGAGGCAGCCTCCGGGGGGTCCCCGGGGGGCCCATACCATGGGAAGGGTCAAAGAAGAAGCAATTTAAGTATAGAATTGCTTTTTGAAGGACACAGGGACCCGTGACCACAGCTCAGAGTAAACTAAGACCCCTGGAACAAGAGAGAGGCCTTGTCGGAGGGGGTCCCGGGCCCCGACGGCCAAGCCTGGTGGGGAGAGGCTCTGGGGGCTCCCACCCACTGATGACACCCCTACCCTTCGACCCGGGGTTTCCGCTGTAGCGCTCTCTCCTCAGAAGTGTGGGACAAAACCGTCGGGCAAGCCCGTTCGGTGCTGAGTTGTTTACAGTACTTAAAACCTACACATTCGTATGATGAGACGTCATGCAGAAGGGAAAAAGGGAAGTTTCTGGAGAATATTTCACGGAAAATGGTATGTTGCGCGTGGCCTGGAAGCTAAATAAAACTCTGTATACACACGGTGAGAAGATCAGCGGAGTCCTACGCTTCTTACCTGCGCCCTTGTCTCTCTGCGTCACTTTTCAGTAAAACTGACGACAAGGGAATCGAATGGACTGAAAACTGACACGCGGAGTCCTCTGTTGTTCAAGGTGTGTGCACGTGTGGGCACACACGAGTGTGTGTGCCTGTGCGGGCGTGCCGGCTCGTGTGCGCGTGGGGATGTTTCTATGCACGTGTGTTTGCGTGTGTCGTTGTGCGTGCACGTACTTGGTGGCGGGTGCGAGCGTGGGTGTTTGGAAAGAGTTCCAGAAGGAAATATACCAAAACGCTACAAGAGGCCGTCTCTGGACGGTGGGGTTATTTCCAGGCTTTTCTACCACCAAATGCTTGCTTTTAGAACTAGGACCAAGTGGAAAGTGAACGGACACGCCCAGGGCCCCTTGCTCGCCCCGCTTCCTCTGCGCGCCATCTGTTCTCTCTGAGAGCCGCCGCCCCGCCCGCCAGCCCGGGCGCCCGTCCCTCACGGCCACGGGCGAGCGGTGGCGTACCAGGTTGGTCTTTTCCTTCTGGAGCTTCAGGATGAGCTTGTGGAAGCACTTGGTCATCTTGTTGGAGGTAATGTGTTCCTGCAGCTTCTCCGCGACGGAGGCATCTGTCCTCCTCTTCTCCTCCAGCTCGCTCTGGATGGTCTGGCGGACGGTCTGCAGTTCGCCCGTGGCCGTCGCGTACTCCTGGAAAGAAAGCCGCAGGGGTGGCGCGGTTGGGGAGGCCGTGGGGACCGGCCCTGCGGGGTGGGGGATGCGGTCCTACCACGTGGGCCTGGCCCAGGGCGGCCTCGGTGTCCTGCAGCACCAGCTGGTAGGTGTTGAGCTCGTTCTGTAGGGTTTGCTGCTTGGCCAGGCACTGCGTGGTCAGCCTCCGCATCAGGCTGGCCTCCGTCTCCGTGCGGTTCAGGACGCCGGCCAGCTTCTCATTCTTCTCCTCCTCCTTCACGATGGATTTCTTGTAGGCCTCGATCTCACCGTCGATGGACGCGATCTGGTGCTGGCACTCGCTGCCGGGATCGAGAGAGCAAAGCTGGGGCATCAGAGGGCCCAAGCGTGTGGTGGTGCCCGCTCACGGGGGTCTCCCCCGATGGGGAGGGACGAATGGGAAACCAGCCGCAAATAGCAGCCAGTCTCGACTACTGCTCCCTAATGTATTCACAGAGCCCCTGCCCACTTTTGAGTTTACGGCTAAGACTCTTCTGAGATAGTGAGTACAGGAGAAGGGAGGGAGGGGTTGGCGTTGTCCGGGGGCCTCGTCCGCCTGCCCTCGCTAGGCCCGAGAGCCATCCTGGAAAGGGGGTGCGCGACTCCAGGGTCATACACGTGAGCACTGGAGCTCAGGTCACCGGACTGGCTCGCCCCACGGCCACAGTGCATGGCGTGGCTGGGAGGCCACCGGTGGGCCTTGCTCCAAACTCTTCTGTTTCCCCCCCACACACTGGCCGTGGAAATACCCGCAATTAACGTCCATTCGCAAACACAGGTGCCGGAAAACAGAAGTGGAATTTTCGTTTGCGTGCGAGACATTTTCCCCCCCTTTGTTCTGAGATGTCCACTGACAGCATCTTATCCCTTTTTTTTTTTTTTTTAATTTTTTTTTTTCAACGTTTATTTATTTTTGGGACAGAGAGAGACAGAGCATGAACGGGGGAGGGGCAGAGAGAGAGGGAGACACAGAATCGGAAACAGGCTCCAGGCTCTGAGCCATCAGCCCAGAGCCTGACGCGGGGCTCGAACTCACGGACTGTGAGATCGTGACCTGGCTGAAGCCGGACGCTTAACCGACTGCGCCACCCAGGCGCCCCGCATCTTATCCCTTGAATAAGTTCTTATTCAAAAAATCGGAAAGTACTTTCTCCTTGAACCGGAGTAACGCCCTCCGTGTCTTTTCCTCACATCTGTCCCCAGGCCTCCAATTCTCTTCCCCAAGCAACCAGCTATTTCTTACATGTTTTTCCAGATCTATTCATACTTACATAGCATTATGTTTGTCTGTGTCTAAGAAACAAACAGTAGCCTAGTAGATCCCGTTCTGTCTTAATTTTCTTGTGTCTTAGAGATACTAAATACCAGTGCACATGGAAATCCCTCAGTTCTTCTCAGTGACCAGATGGAACTCTCAATGATGACTGGGCCCTAATTTAAGAATCCTCACTGATACACAATTAGGCTCTTTCCAGTTTTCTGGCCTTTCCCCCCCCTAATTTCAACAGTGTAGCAATACACATCTGTACACATTTTAAAAAGATACCAGGGAGAGATGGCATGTTTATTCGGCAGAAAATCCGATATTGTTAAGGTGTCGGTTCTCCCCGAACAGATCTGTAGACTCGGTGCGATTCCAATTCCAATCCCAGGAAGTATATTTTTTTCCCCAGAAATTGACAAACTAATTTTAAACTTGATATGGAAATCCACAAGACCTCAAATTGCCAAAATAATTTGTGAAAGAAGAACAAGGATTCCCACTATCTGATTTTAAGACTTTCTATAATAAAGCTGTCGTCATCAAGACAATGTCATGTCGGTGAAAGGACAGAGTAGATTGAATGAAACAGAACCAGGAGTCCACAAATAGAGACGACGCCACACACACACACACACACACACACACAATTGATTTGTGACTGAGATGACACACTCTTTCAAAGGGGAGAGAGCCGTCTTTTCAGCAGTGGTGCTGGGACCGCTGGAGACAGTCGTGCAAACAGACCGAGCTTGGGTCTCATGCCACGACAGGCGTTGACTTGGAATCGGTCATGTGCCACACGGAAGAGCTGAGCAGAAGACAGGAGGAGGGAATCCTCACGACCCTGGGTCAGGCAAAGATTTCTTCGAGGGGACGTAAAAAGTATGAGCTATGAAAACAAATTAACTAATTGGGCTTCATCAAAATTTAAAGCCTCTGCTCTTCCAGGCTGGGAGAAGGAGCAGGTGAGCCACAGACAGGGAGAAAATACTTCCAAAGCACACCCCCGAGAGACGACTCGTGTCTAGCTTATGCGAAGAACCCTCAGAAGTCAAGAACGAGATAATCCGCTCAACTGAAAAATAAGCAAAAGACACTTCGCCAGAGAAGGCGTGTGGGTGGCAAGTAAGTCATCAGAGACATGCAAACGTAAACCTGGCAATGGCTACAATCAAAATGACGACACCAAGCGTTGGTGAGAATGGGGGGCGCGGGTCACTGGGACCCTCACCCACCTGCCGGAGGGAATGCAAAATGGAAGAAACCAAACCGGAAAACACACGGGCAGTTTGTAACAAAGTCAAATTCGCACTGGCCAGCGATCCCGTGCCTGGGTATTCACGCGGCAGAGACGGAAATATGCATCCACACCCAGACGTGCACCGACCGTCACGGTAGCTTTTCCCACGACGTCCCCAAACTGGAAACAACGGGGCAGTCCACCGGGGCGGGGGGGGAGCCGGGGAACACAGTGGCGTGCTGTGTGGAGGAAGCCAGACGACAAAATGTGCACACTGTGGGGTTCCATTTATGGGACATCTTGGGAAGGACAGGGCCGCAGGGGACAGAAGGCAGGTCAGTGTCCGCTGGGGGCGGGAGGTGAGGAGAGGATGCTGACTCGGGGGGGCGGGGGTGGGGGTATGGGGGCACTGGCCTCGGTCCATTTGCCAAAAAACTCGCAAAGCTGTGCGCTGAAGAGGGAGAACCCTTCCGCATAAGAAACGTGTACATAAATTAGCCTCCGCAAACCCGGCTTAAAACGGAAAACCTACTCGTTTTCTTTTTTAGGGAGTAGCAGCCTTACAAATGCCTCTTACATCTGACAATAAAAGCAGACGTCCAATTTAAAAAGGCACAGTCACAAACTGCGTGACAGACGTCTGAACACGTGGTAAGTCACAGGCACGGGAGAAGAGATGCCCGGGCGTGCCCAAAATGCTAATAAATTGTCGTGGTCACCAGAGGGAAAAAGACAGCGCTCTTGGAAACCTTTTTCTGTGGGTTTCAAATTTCCTATGATGTGATCACTGATCCTTGATAACCGATCGCTTTGATAACTTCCTAGACGAACAGATACCGACAGAAAATACTGGGGTACAGACACTGGTGGAGGTTACTGCACGGCCCCGGCGTCGGGCCCCATCCATCAAGGTTCCCAGGGAAGCTGCTTGGGGGTCTGGAGGCACCCTAGCTACATCCCAGCTTCCCCAGGGCGAGGAGCTCTGTGCCAGGCCGCCCCTCCCATGTCTCATCGGGAAGTTAGACAAGGCTGCCGGCAGGGCACCAGGGGATGGGGTGTGGCCCCGCCCCCCCACCCCCAGGGACTGTGAATTCTTGGGTCCCCGCCCCCCTGAGCTTAAACACAGTAGGGTCTGTGGTTTCTGCTTGTTTTGAGATGTTTCCTTTGAATACGTGACTTTCAGTGTTTACTAGAGTCCCAATCATGATTGTTCACCCGCGGCTGGGACCCGCTTTTGACGTGACTTTGTCACTGACATGGCAAAGATTCGATGGCTGGTCATGGTCTAGAAAGTGTCAGGGTGCTGGGGACCTGTCTGGTCTAGAGGTCACATGTGGGCCTCATCCGGGGCTGCCGGGTCCAGATCAATGGGGTGTTCGGCCAATCTCGGGAGAGCTGGTCATCCGGCCTCCCCTTAGTGTGAGGGAGGGGCGGGACCCAGGGTGCCGTTAGAGTGGTCCCAAGGGGCCTCGCCATGCCCCTTTGTCGGGGACACATTTTTCCTTCCCTTTTTTTAAAAAATTTTTTTTTAACGTTTATTTATTTTTGAGACAGAGAGAGACAGAGCATGAGTGGGGGAGGGGCAGAGAGAGAGACGGAGACACAGAATCCGAAATAGGCTCCAGGCTTCGAGCTGTCAGCACAGAGCCCGACACAGGGCTCGAACTCACGGACCGCGAGATCGTGACCTGAGTTGAAGTCAGATGCTTAACCGACTGAGCTACCCAGGCGCCCCATTTTTCCTTCTTTAAGCAGGCTCCACACTCCACACCCAGCGCAGAGCCCCCCACGGGGCCTGAACTCATGACCCCTGAGATCAAGACCTGAGCTGAGATCAAGGCTCAGACACCTGACTGACTGAGCCACCAGGCGCCCCTCCGGGGACTCGTTTTTCGTGGATGCTCTCTGTCGTTGCTCTGTGGCCCCGGTTATCCTTGGCAGTGATGGGGTGCTGCTTGCCGGACCCCAGGCCCGAGGGAGGCCCACTGGGGCCACCGTGGCAGTACCCAAGTCCGGCTCACACAGCGCTGCCTTCCACCGCACCCTCCTCTTCTGACAAATCCGGGTGATGACAGAGCCCCCTCCAGGGTCCTCGGGCCCACGCCAGCCCAAGCTGAGCGTGGGGCCCGTCACACACGAAAAGCACCATGAGATTGCTTTGCTCTGGATTCCACGTCTGACCCTGCCTCCTGACTCTGTCCAAGGCCAGCAGGCGAAGGGCGCACCCGCCTGTGGCCCCGAGCCCCCAGCCCCGGCCCCCTGCAGGGCGGCGAGCGGCCCTCCCAGGGGTGCGCGTACCTGAGCGCCTCCCGGATGGTCCTGTGCGCCTCGTCCCGGTGCTTCATGCCCACCAGGCAGGCGACCCACTGCTGCACGATGTGCCTTTTCTCCACGTGGATGGCGTCTATCTCCGTGCAGGCCTGCGGGGGACAGTCAGGGTGACGCGGACGTTGGCCGAACCTCGTAATGCCGGAGGCCCCACGGGAGTGTGCGAGGGCCCCCAATGCCGGAACCGCCTCCTTTCCCGTATGTGACTCATGCTTTTCCTATCGCGCACCAGTGAAAGGACGAATGTGAACATAAATACGGCTCTTAAGACGCATTGAGCACCCACCCGAGCCCTGACCCAGGGCCGCGAGGTGCTCAGAGCCAGGGGATCGAGGAGGGGGAGAAGGCGGGTGGTGGGCAGTGACTGATGCCCGCCCCGTCGAGAATGCGGACGTGGGGGGGGGGGGTCGCTGGTTCTCACGATGACTCCGGTCCACAGACGGAGCCTCGGGGCCCGACAGCCCTTCCCGTAAGAGCCCGCACCGTGGAGAACGACCTGGCGGCTGGGTGGGGGCGTCCATCAGGCCCTGATGTGTCTGTGTGCATGTGTGCACGTGTGTGTGTGTGCGCACACGGGTGTGGGTGTGTGCGGTCACGTTCTCTACGTTTTGTAACCCAGAACTAAAAATCAGCGTGCTGTGCACAGGCTTTCGTGTCAGCAGGTATTTGGTTGTCGGACAGGCTTCCGCTGCACGGATATGTGGTGACTCTTGAACCCGACGCCCGCCCTCCCTGCCCCCGCCCCCGCCATTCATTTTGCTGGTGGAGTTTTTAAATCTACACAATTTCTACTTGCATGCATCTTCAGCACTTTCCTCGGAGCGAAGCCCCAGTGATATTTTGGGAGGGGGTAGGGGAGTTTTAGGGCTGGGCCGGGGGTAGGGGAGCATCTTTCCCCATGCGTGTTACAATGCTGTCCTTGAATAAAGATCTTTTTTAAAAAAAATGTTTGATGTTTATTTATTTTTGAGAGAGAGACAGAGCAGGGGAAGGGCAGAGAGAGAGGGAGACGCAGGATCGGAAGCAGGCTCCAGGCTCCGAGCCGTCAGCACAGAGCCCGACGCGGGGCTCGAACTCACGACCCACGAGATCACGACCTGAGCTGAAGTCAGACGCTCAACTGACTGAGCCACCCAGGCGCCCTGAATGGAGATCTTGGTAAAGACCCACGTGTGTTTTCACTGCCAGCCCGGGAGGAACACTCCCCTCCTCGCTGGTTCATCCTGGTGAGCCCGGCAGAACTCCCTGTCGGGTCCTTTCCATCACTGGTTCCTCATCCGTTCATTCACGAATGTCTGTGATGCACCTGCTGTGGGCCACGTGCTGTTCCAGGGGCAGGAAGGCAGGATACACAGCACTCGGGGTGGCCCTGCCTGGCTGCGACACACCCAGAAGAGAGGGGCCGAAGGCACCAAAATTCATAAGGAGAGGAAGTCACAGCATCGTGTATATATGTCCACAAACACCACATAGTGGAATCAGGCACAGGGCATTTCTTACTGATTTTCAAAATCTAGGGGCGCCTGGGTGGCTCAGTCGGTTGAGCGTCCGACTTCGGTTCAGGGCGTGATCTCACGGTTCGTGGGTTCGAGCCCCGTGTCGGTCTCTGTGCTGACAGCTCGGAGCTTGGAGCCTGCTTCGGATTCTGTGTCTCCCTCTCTCTCTGCCCCGCCCCCATTTATGCTCTGTCTCTGTCTCTCTTTCAAAAATAAATAAATGTTAAAAAAAAAAAAAAGAAAAAGAAAAACCCTCTCTTCCTGCCCCAGACTTATTCGTCGGTGAAAGCCTCTGTCTCCCGGGCGTGGCTCCCCGCCTTTCCGTGAGGCTGGTGCCCGAGGTCCACAGACGCTATGGTGGGTGTGCCCTGCCCTCCCCACCTGCTCCGTTAGTGTCCGTGCTGAGAAAGGCCGCCCGACTCAGGATTTAAAAGACATTTTTCTTGTATTTTCTTCCAGTGCATTTCCCCCCATTTGCATTCCTGATCCCATCTGGAATTTACTTCAGTGTCTGGTATGAGGAAGAGATTTAATTGTTCCCCAAATGATTAACCAAATGTCCCTACCCCGTTGTCCCCGATTCGCTTGTTCTCTACTGATTTATAATCTACTCAAGTTTTACACAAATGTTTGCTTACTTCTGGGCTCTCTCGTAGGCTACCATGGCCTGCTTGTCTCTCCTCGTCCCCAGGAACACAGTATTTTACCTTCCAGGGCTCTGTAACTGGTGATATGTGTAGGACAACGCGAGGGTGACCGGCCCCAAGAGCCCTCAGTTCGGGGCAGACGGATTACTGTTCCCCCTTCCTGAATCTCCCTTCCCAAACGATTCCCGCCTAGTCCTCTGAGTTTATTCTTCAGATAAACCTAAGAACCTCTCTGCTAACTATACAACTGCTTTTTTTTTTCCTCCCCCCCCCCTCCCCGGGGTTCTGATCACAACACATTCTAGATTCACAGGCTGGGGAGCACCGACCGCTTTCCCTTACGGGCCCAGGCATGTCTGTCCACTTGTTCAAGCGCTTTTTTTTCCCTCCAGTAAAGTGGTTTGTTTCCTTTCTGTTGTTCTTGCGCACGTGAGTGCAGATGGCGATTCACGGATTTAAAAAAAAAAAAAAAGACACGGGCACCTGGGTGGCTCATTCGGTTGAGCATCTGACTTCGGCTCAGGTCGTGATCTCACGGTCCGTGGGTTCGAGCCCCGCGTCGGGCTCTGGGCTGACGGCTCGGAGCCTGGAGCCCGTTTCGGATTCTGTGTCTCCCTCTCTCTCTGCCCCTCCCCTGCTCATGCTCTGTCTCTCATTCCCAAAAATGAATAAATGTGAAAACAAATTTAAAAAAAAAAAGACACAGCAACGTTGGTTCCTAGTGTTGGCTTCTGAATGCGGTGCCACACCGAGTCCCTCCCTCCCTCCCGCCACGGTTCAGCAGGATGCTGGGGCGCTTAGGGAGACACAGGGCTGGGCAGGGAGCCTGCGGGCTAAGCGGGCACCAGCCCCGGGCGGGCACCGTGCGGTGGGCGCTAAGTGGGTGCTTCCACAGCTGAGTGCTGGGGTGACGGTCCTACCTCGCTCACTGCTTTCCTGAGAGCCCGGGTGTCCTCGGCCTGGGCGCAGCTCTGAGCCTCCAACAGGGCGATTTGTTCCTCCAGCTGGTTGGCTTTGCTGGTGAGCTGGTCCACGTGAAGGTCCTGGGGAACGACAGGCACCTCAGAGAGAATTCTCCAGAAGCCCCCGACCCAAGTCAGTGACTCCCCGCACCACCCCCCGCCTCGCTTCCGGCCGGCCACAGCCTCCCAGGGCCACGGCATTCACGCAAGAGGCAGAGCTAAGGGCCTTTTGGAAAATCAAAGGTCTGGTCACTGCATCGAGTTTGCAGAACACCTGCTGCTTCTTCTCCAACTCGGCCCGCGTCCGCTCCACTTCCGACTTCTTCACCACCCGCTTCATCACGCGGATGTCGTCACGCACGTCCTGGTCTATGTTTTGCAGGTAGAAAAGGTGCAGAGCCAGGCCCTCCAGCTCGGCCTGCAGAGCCGCCACTGCGGGAGGAAGAGGGGGAGGGCTGCTTGGGCACCGCGCACGAGGCGCCGTCTGGGCCCGCAGCCCCGGAAGGGCCCCCTCCCGCTGTTGCGAACCGAGCCTGGGAACCTGCTTCTAAACTACGGAGACCTTCGGGGCGCCTGGGGGGCTCCGTCGGTTGAGCGTCCGACTTCGGCTCAGGTCACGATCTCGAGGTTCGTGAGTTCGAGCCCCGCGTCGGGCTCCGTGCTGACGGCTCGGAGCCTGGAGCCCGCTTCCGATCCTGTGTCTCCCTCTCTCTCTGCCCCTCCCCTGCTCATGCTCTCCTTCTAGCTCTCAAAAATAAATAAACGTTAAAACAAAACAAAAAACAAAGACCCAGACTTAGTCCAGTTGGAGAGACAAAACCACATGTGGTCTGTATCCACGAATCACAACAAGCCGCCCGCTGCCCACCAAGTATTAGAGGCCCTCCCTGTGTCTAAGGATCTGCTGATAGTGTGTCAGGCCGTGAGGCCTCGTGTGAATTTTACAGAGTTTTGTTTCGTCTTGTTTTTTACTGCTTAGAGGTTGCCAGTCTTAGGTAGAGCCCTACACGCCAGGAGGAAGCCGGCCTAAGTGGGGCTCAGCTCTGCGGGAGCCCCCGGACTGCGACGGCTATGTTGGGGGCGCAGGCCGGAGCACCAAGGCTGTCCTCCACGGCCAGGCCCGGCCAGGCCGCACTTGCCACTCCCAAACCCCGAGGAATGGACTACTTTTGACTAAACTCACAGGAGCCCGATTTCCAAAGCCAGAACACCAGCTCGTTCAGGCAGCTAACCCTCGATCAGCCCTAGTCTGCCCACTTGGAGAGAACGTTCCGTTCTAAGGGGTGGCTCCACGCCCAGGACTGATTTATAGATCCCACGGTGGCCGGGTGAGTAGCGAGTTATGGCAGGTGTCCTTCAAGGGTGTGGCTTAACCTTGAAAGACATTCTTTTGCATCCAAGAGGACTGTAAAAATTCCAGCGCTGGGGGATTCTCTGGCTCCTGTGTGGGTAGGGATGACGGGGGGGGCGGGAGTGGGAGTGGGGGAGGAAGCAGGAAGAGACGGAGGAGGTGTTGCAGAAGTGGGGTCACCAGGGCAGGCTGGGGCAGGGGGAGACTGCGCTTGGAGAGATGTCTTTACAGAGATCATTGACATACAACGAGGCCATACGAGTGGCCCTAACCCCTGATGGCTGGTGTCCTTATGGGGAGCAGAGATCAGGACACAGGTGCACAGAGGAACGACCAGGGGAGAAGGAGGTGGCCACAAGCCTGGAGAGAGTCCTCGGGAGGACCCAGCGCTGCCCACACCCAGATCTCCGACTTCCGGCCTCCGTGGCACTGGGTTACGGCCGCCCGAGCTGACCGATTCACCCTCGCCTGAAACACGAGAGAGCGTGGGCGGAACCTTCCTTAAGAGCACGAGTCCAACCGTGCTTTGCTTCTTAGCTGCCCGAGTAACTACAAGCCAGTATTTCCAATGCTCATTTAAATGTGCATTCTCGTGACATCGGTGGAGTTGAACCGAGTTTCACCGTCTTCATGGCCAGGTCTGTCCCTTCTCCAATTTGCCTGCTCATGTCCCCGGCCACACTGCTACTGGGATGTTGGTCGACTTCTAAGAACTCTAGATGCATTAAAGGCCGGGTGGGCAGAACTTGAAAATGGCCCCCCTGGCCTTTGCCCTTGGGTGCGGTTCTTCCGATCGCATTGCGTTACCTACCGAAAGGGAAATGACCGGGTGGGCCAGGCCTAAGCAGGTGAGCCCTTCAAAAGCAGCGAGTTGTGTCCAACTGGTGGCCAAAGAGGAAGTCGGGGTGGGGGTGGGGGAGGTTTGCAGGACGAACGGGACCCAACGAGAGGGGAATTCTCCAAAGTTGGCTCACAGAGGAAAGGGGCCACCTGGCGAGGGATGTGGGCGGCCTCCAGGAGCTGAAAGCCATCCCTGCTCACAGCCGGCGAGCAGCACCACTCAGTCCTACAGCTGCCAGGAGCTGCATTCTGCCAACGACACGAATGAGCCTGGAGTCGGATTTTCCCGGGTCTTCCCGCCTGCGCTGGGCCTCGGCCTCGGCCTCGTGATGGCCAAGCAGGGGGCCCCGCCAGCCGCGCCAGACCTCAGCTCCGGCAGCGTGCGCGCCCAGATCCACGGGCTGGTTTTAAGCCCCAAAGTTGGTGAGAAGCTGTTTATCAGCAGCGGAAAACTAACACAGAGGACATGGATGTTGTCGCAGGTGCTCGAACAGGGTTTCTCCCCAGTTTGTCTTTCAACTCTGTCAACCCCTCTTGGTAAGTTTTAAGTTTCTGTGTAAGCAAACGTGCTGAGCTCCTCCCCTCCGGCCTCAGCGCTTCACGTCACGCTTACGGAGGCCTGCCTCACCCCGAGATGGTGTTTAAAAACGATCCCACATATTCTCCTAATGCTTCTGTGATTTTCTTAAATATTTACTGCAGCTGACCTTGCTTTTTGTATAGGGTGAAATAGGCACCTAGGTATTTATTTTCAGAGGACCGAGTGATCAAAACATACGCTAGGGGCTTAAAAACGCAATCTGTGCATTTCTGTAATTTGCAGTAAATTAGCTAAATTCCCAGGCGCGTTTCCTGCCGTTCTGCTCCGCACCATCGATCTGTGTGCCCGTGTTTCCTTCCGCGCCATTCTGTGTTTATGGCTGTGGATTGACAGCGAGTGTCGATACCTGATGGGACAATTTTCCTTCATTATCTTTCCTTGTCAAAACGTTCTTGGGTATTCTTGCGCGTTTAGTCTCCCAAGTAAACTTAGAATCAGTTCGTGGAGAATGGAGAGCTTTTTATGTCTTGATATGGAATAACCTCCAGCATACATTGATACGAGAAGAAAGCAAGAGACAGAGCAGTGGGTATAACGTGTGCATACTTTCTTAAAAAAATGTTATTTATTTATTTATTTTTTTTTTTTTGAGAGAGAGAGAGAGAGAGAGAGAAAAAGAGATCATGACCTGAGCCGAAGTCAGACGCTCAACTGACTTGGGCCACCCAGGTGCCCCGCACATACTTACTAAAAAAAAAAAAAAAAAAAAAATCCTTGTAACTCACTTTGCTTTTAAACCCCAAAACAGCCTTAGAAAAACACACAAGGACCACTGACGCCAGGTGCCCCCGTGGAGGGGGAGGGGGTCCGGGGGAGGGGGGAGGCTGCAGGACTTCGTGTCCCAGAGCCCTTGAATTTTGAGTTATTACTTCTTGAAAATAATCAAGGGTCACAGAAGTGACCCTTCTATATTGTGTGGCTTTCCTTCCAATGACACGGGAGAGCTTTGTTTATGGAAATCTGTTTTATGTCCTTCAGTGAAATTTTACTGGTTTTCTCTGGATAGGCTCACTCACTCCTTGTTAGATTTATTCTAAGTATTTTATGGTTGTTACAACCATTGTGGATAAGATTTAAAAAAAAATTAGTTGTTAATGGGATATTACAGGTATAGGAGAAAATGCTAGATCGGGCATTCAGCTAGTTTATGGATTTCTTACTGTTTCTATCACTGTGTGTATGTGTGTGTGTGTGTGTGTGTGTGTGTGTGTGTGTTTGTTTTAATCAACAATCCGGAATCTCCTGGGTAAACAATCATATGATTGGTAGAGAATGAGAATTTCCCATCCCAAATCCATATCTCATTTGTTTTGCCTGCTGGAGCCTCTGAGGCAAGGCCCACGGGGCGCTGGCGGCTTCCAGCTCCTTCCCGACGGGAGCTGTAACTTCCCTGGTGTTGCCACTCAGTGCGGTTTTCTTGTTCGCTGTTGAAAATAGGTACAAAGGACTTTCTTTCTACCCTAGTTTAGGATGGCCGATGGGTTTGAACAAGCGCCCCTTCTGTACCCACCCAGAAGATTTTTCTTTCCCCTCTCCTTTATCTCACTAGTATAATGCATTAGATTAGCAGATTTCTTCATTTCAGATGAAATGAATTCCTTCTGAGTTCCAGAAGGAAGCCCTTCCTGACTACGAGATATTTTTCTTTTAATTTGTGGCCGGATGCAATTTGCTACTATCGTACTTAGGTTTTCATACCTCGAAGGTGAGACTGCTTGGTCCTTTTCTGTGTTTGTGGCTATCACGTTTGCAGTGGGGGTGATTCTGAGCTTTGTAAAGCGAGCCTGGGAAGATTCCCAAATTTCCCACCCTCTGGAGGGCTGGACAACATGGGAGGGTGTCCGTTCCTTTCGGGTTAGTAGGACTTTTCCATAACGTCTTTGACGACAAACTGGTGCTTTTAGGGAAAATAGATGTTTGATAACGTTTTCAGTTTCTTCGATGATGAGCTCAGTACGGTGCGTGGGCTTCTTGAAATAAAAAACAATGATGCCTCTGAATTGTCCTCATTCTCAGTGTCGCTAATTGTGTTGCGCCCTTTCTGTTTGTTGAGCGCGTCAGAAGTTTATTCAATCGGTTGGTCATTTCAAAAACTAAGTATTTTGGGGGCACCTGGGTGGCTCAGTCGGTTGAGCATCTGACTTCAGCTCAGGTCATGATCTCGCAGTTTGTGAGTCCGAGCCCCGCGTCGGGCTCTGTGCTGGCGGCTCGGAGCCTGGAGCCCGCTTCCGATTCTGTGTCTCCCTCTCTCTGCTCTTCCCCTGCTTGTGCTCTGTCTCTCTCTGTCTCTCAAAAATGAATAAATGTTAAAAAAAAAAAAACAACTATTTTTATCTATCAGACCAGCTCATTTTTTTTAAACCAGTTCTGCCATTTTATTTTGTTAACTTCCCCTTCCTACCTCTTTTGGTTAATTTGCCCTTTTTAAGCCTTTGGAAGTAGAATGTTTTAATTTCGGTGTTGTTAACGAAAAGCTAAATGAAACGATGCAAGGTCACGGGTTTTATCCAAGGGCTTCCCCCTACAGCCACAAGTGTGATTCCTGGCTTCTTTCCCATCCGTGCCCCAAGTAGTCTGTGGTCTCTTGACGTGAGAGTGTGGACAGGACTCTTCTGGTCCCCTTCCCTTCTGAGCATTGCTACCTTGTCGTTTACATTTGACATCTGTGATTCTCAGCCCTGACTGCACATCAGAATCACCTGGAAGCCTTTAAAAAAAAAGACAAAAAAAAAAAAAAAAAGACAAGAAACAAAAGGTCCTGGCCCTTCGTGGAACTAACTACTTCGTGGGAGCTGTGGGCTGGGCTGGGTCCCGGTGGCTCTGAGTCCCCTGGGCTC